>NC_137239.1:13083673-14517363 GCF_051294905.1 Botryllus schlosseri | reverse complement strand
GACATTCGATCTACATCAAAACTACCGGCTATGATAATGTCTGTGGATCGATGTTTGTATACCAACACATTGCATGCAATGTCACACACCTCCATTTACGCGTATACTGGTGTGGGCAAACAAACGCGACGTATGTCTGGATGGTATTTTTTCGTGGAAACACAGGGTGTAACATGTTTACTTTGAATATTGTCCATTGGTTTATCGATTCACAGTTGATATCCGGATCCGGTTACATACTTTATCATTTCCGATTTCAAACTGAATGTCGAGACATACATTGACCAATAAAGACACAATATAGCAAACATGCCGGAGGAAAACTCGACCAGGAATTGTTATCGCGATGGGTGACATAAATCCAACCGTTTTCCGAACACCGTTATCCACATACCAACCATCGTCAAGGAGGTGTTTTATTCAGACATTTTGACTCTGGAAAATCCAAAGCACGAACCCGGACATCACATAACTATCGAAGCCTATTGTCCAATTTTCCAAAACATGTATTTCGGTGTACAAGAGCATATTGTATGTGGTTAACCGATGATATTGATGTGATACGACCGATGGGGTATACTCTGAAACCGGTAGTCTGTGTATATTTCCGTCACTGTTCGTTGTAATCTATTTCAAACTATCGTCAATACAACAAATTGTCAGGTGTGTTTGTCAGATTTCAAAATGAAAATGGTTTTGTTACTCTAGGAAAAGCTAGATGACCAAGAGAAAATGTATTGTTACACTGGGTAAACGCCAGATCCCCAAAGGAAAATGATATTTTTACTCAGGTAAACGACGCACCACCAAGTGAAAATGGCTTGTTGCTCAGGGAAAAAGGTTTGTTACCCGGGGAAAAAGGTTTGTTGCCCAGAGAAAAAATATATTTCCAAGTGAAAAAGGTTTGTTAACCAGAGAAAAAAATATATTTCCAAGTGAAAAAAGGTTTGTTAACCAGAGAAAAAATATATTTCCAAGTGAAAAAAGGTTTGTTACCCAGGGAAAAAATAGATTTCCAAGTGAAAAAGGTTTCTTACTCTGGGTAAACATCAGATCTCAAAAGGAAAATGATATGTTTAGTCAGGTAAACGACGGACTGTCAAGTGAAAGTGGTAATTTTACATAGGTAAACGTCGTGGGTTCAGTGTCGTTGGTCTTGTTAAACGTTGTTGCTTGACGTCGGTATCCCGTTAGTGTATTATTACGAGTGTGAAAAGGATTTACACATCTTGTGCAGAGTATCAGAGTGTTGCGACAGTAAAGATATTTTTAGCGTGACGAACCAAGATCGTTGTTTAAATGTTAATGCATTTCGATTATCGAGTTGCTGTACAATAGAGATGACTCTACATTAGACCGCGCTGTGTACTTCGATTAAAACCACGAGACCACATGTAAATCTATTCGCACAGCTCGATGCTGTTGATGTAGTGTTACTAAAATAGATTATTACCTATTTACACAACATAAAAATAACAATTCATGTCGTAGTAAGTAAGCTTCTTGAACTCGTGCTTGATGAAAACGATTGGTGACAAGTATGCTTTTGAGTGAAAAATAATTATTTAGAGTAGTGACAGTTTGTGACCAACGAATGAAAATCGATCATGGTATTACAATATACGCTTTCGTCAACATAACGACTTGGTGCAGGAGAAACACTTTAACGTTTTTCAATAACCAGAATCTTGAAACATGTTGCTTGTGTGATTTACAGCTGGTGCACAAAGGTTAGCGACGTTTTTTAATATAGTTCCACCTTCTAGTTGTTTTGATGTGAGACTCGACGCTTCTCGCTAGTAAAGTAAATTGTTTTGTGCGTTAGATTTGTGGTAAGTAAGTCGAATACATACTCCTTTGTGGAAGTAGCTGTATTACTGCAATATCATTGGTAGGTCTCTGAAGCAGTCACCGTGGTTTTAATTTTGAAAGATGTCGCGAAGTCGGTATAATGTTTTCTAAAAGTCAAACTCGGACGGATATCATGGTTATGTAGGACTTACGATAAACATTATACTTATACAACTTTGTTACAAGAACTATGATATTTCTGTAAGTACTATAGTCGTGTGTTGGATTATTTGAATATTTAGATACGTAACCATTCGTATGAAAAAGTTCTTGTGACATCAGAACAGTTTGTAGAGTCAAACCAATCATTCAGTTTCGTAGTGTGAGGATATCGAGTAAAGTCGATTGCTTTGTGTGATGTAAATATCCTTCGTACTTTTGTAAGAGTTGTGAGGATGATCATTCGTATCCTACGAGGTAGCTAGTTGATACTACAAAATATTGAATGATCGCTAACACACTGAGTTCATAACCCAAGATAGTGAAAATTGTGTACTCTTAGACTAACATAATTCGTATCCAGCAAACGATAGACACCAAAGGTTCGATGGAGTTTAAATCTAGATTGTATTAAGCCAGTGGTTCCCAACCTTTTTCATCTCGTGCCTCCCTTGGCCGAAATTTAAGCCAAAATTCCCCCCTTAGGATAAATCTGCCCGATAATTAAAAATGATCGTTTTTACGGCGCAAACACCTGTTGACTGAGAAAATAAGTACCGAGTGATTGTTTCTAGCAGTGCTGTAATAACACTTTGCAGACCTCTAAAAACAATGGTCTTGGTCCCAATCAAACAAATTGTGGAAGGCTTGACTCAACAGACCCCCACACTTCCATTTGTGTTTTCGGCTTACCATGCACCAATCGCTAAAACAATTGCCGTGAAAAATCAGTATGCATAAGTTTACTGGTCATGCGATTTTTTTCTCAAGCTTGCGTATGCATTTGGCCAATAATATTGGTACTTTCACATATGGCAGGGTTGACCAAACTCGAGTCTGACTCGGGTCACCATTTTCTGATGACTCGAGTCATTTTCTCAAAATGCGGACATGACTCGACTCGAGACAATCTGGGTATTGACTCGACTTGGACTCGAGTCATTGTGCATGACTCAAACCAAGCCATATGACTCGAGACTATAAGACGGTCAAGGCCGCCATTTCATTATAATTTCGAAGAACAGTAAAGTGACCACCCTATCGGAATTTCGTCTAGTGATCTTGGTACTTGACAATGCGACGAGAAACTGCTCAAAATGAGGAAAATTAGTACATCACAAATCCAAATCATTCAATATCACCAATCAGTGTTGACTTGAATGTGACTTGGAATCGGACTCGAGTCATAATGCCATGACTCGGACTCTACCCTGAGCTCGGAGACTTGGACTCGGACTTGATCGATGGTGAATTGAAAGTGATTCGAATTGACTCGAGTCAAGATCATGAAAGTGAGATTGATTTGTGACTCGGAGCCTCGTGACTTGGTTACAGCATTGATGTATAACGTACACGTGATCAGACTCCCTGCTGGAGCTCATTGAAATTTAGGACATCCATTACGTTTTGTCAACATTGCACCGAGTTTGACATGTCTTTTTTTCGATCAGGTTGCTGTTCACTCAAAATAAAGCAAGGCTAGCAATCTCTTTGACTTGAATCGATGACGTTGGAATATTTTGTCACTCTCTGAAAATGTTGACTTGAAAATATAAAATATATATTTTCACTAGAGGCCTTGTTGTGATAGATTCGGCAGGACATTTGCTCGCTTAATATACATTTGATTGAGAGGCCGTCGCTGGCCTACAAGATTGCAGAAAATCTGAACTAGTTTACAAAAGGGGGGGATTTGTATGTGAAAAAGAGATTTCAAATAGCATTGGAACATAATTTCCGCAAACAAAAAACAGGCATAAGGAGCATACGTTCGAATATAACTGGTTGACTACATGACAGTTCGGACATGAACAATTTGAGAAATCCGTTACAATTCTAAAGTGGAATTCCTCCCTAAAAATTGCAAAATTCCCCCCAAGGGGGGAATTCCTCCCCCGTTGGGAACCACTGTATTAAGCGAAGTGATGAGTATCTCCAGTAATAAAATCGAAACGACCAAAACAAATTTTCTGTGTCTTGTAAATAACTATTTGGTATGATATTACTTGAGTGTGTGACAATTCGTATCCGTCGAGGTTGAATGTTTAGCCATATCGAAATGAATCCAGATCACATGAAGTATACATTAATCACAATAGAATCGACGAGAATGTTAACCACGTAGAGTGTGTTTGTTTAAAAGTTATTTCCAATACGGTTACTTCGATCGGTATTAATACCATGTCACACAAAAAATATGAAACCATTGTACAGTTTCGTAGTACGGGAATATCGAGTCAAGTTGATTATTTTTGTGGGACGAAAATATCTTGTATTGATATTGGACACTGGTTTCGTTACCCAAGTGAGTGAAAATTGTTCTTGGGTGGACAGATATGATTAGTATTTAGAAAAAACGACTCACACCGATTAAGTGCCGCTGTTTCCTATCCAATGACTGAGTGAAATTTCTCAGGGGTTTGATTTACCGAGTTAATTGTCGGCGATTCAATCACATACAAGTAAGGTATTTTAGTGACTGATTATTGTGATGACATTTACTTTGACGAATAACAATGGGAAAATTTCCAATTTCTTTGGTCGTGAGCGTTCTACAAATATTTCCGGCATACATTTAGCAAGCAACCTACAATATTCTTTCGTTATGGTAATGACTTTCGCAAGTTTGGTTTTATGATTACAATTACTTATTCAAATGATAATTTATGATCACTAACAACAATAGAAAAACATTTCGTAGATTTCAGTGTAGCGCCTATTGCGATTTTGTTAATGCTATGAGTTTTGTGTATTACTCAAGTCTAGTCGAATAGGATGCATCCAGTAAAGATATTCCAAATTGCATATGTGTTGATCAAAGTCTTGAAGTGTAAATCTGTAGACTTCACAACGTCTTAGAGAGTGCGAACGGAATTATGTATTGATCGCACGCTTCAAACGGTACTCGACACCCAAAGTGATATTTTCACACTCGGTAAGTTGTGTATGTTTCAATGCGCTGTCACAACTCCGACAACAAATTGTATCAATTGCTGGATTCAATAGTAACGACATGAAATTGTAATATACTGACTCTATACGTAGTCGTTTCAATTAGCCGTCACGAATTTGACCAATAAAGCATTTTGCATCGGGTGTTCAATGTTTGGATAACGAAATTGTTGTGCCATCTTTAGTGTTGGTTACTGGAAACAACTACATTTGTAAAAATATTTTCTGATATCCGTAATACGTAAAGTGATTTGTACAAACACGGAATATCTTTCAAATCAAAAACATTTCAGACACGCATAGTTTTACAAATCAATATGTTAATAACAATGTTTCTGAAAAGTTTGTTGCTGTCATAACATTTACCACAATGCAGATCTAATTAACGCAAATAATTTAATAATCAAGTCATGATCAACTATTACATATGTCAAATCAATGTGTCAATAAGGATGTTTACAACATGATAACTTTCAATGTAGCACCGGCGTTCGATTGTAAGAAATGAATTCTCAACTACGACGGTTAGACTGACAAATCTCGTTTACTCAAACATATTATGTTAATCCCAAACCGCACACCGAGTAGTATTTACTTTGTCTTACAAAATATACCGAGTAATAATTAGTTTGTCTTGCAGAATATATCGCGTAGTAATTCCTCTATCTTACAGAATAGTGACAACTTTTCAAGTTGAATAAAAAAGATGCGTTGGGATATGAATACAACCGAGTTTGTTATGGATTTTAGGTTTTAGTGATTGTATGGATTCGTGTATGTTTGGTTGTTTTTCGTATTGATACTGTTTGAGTTGGTCGGTTAACGGATTTACTTGACAATGTTTTCGTGGTTGATTCTTTGAATATGGTAAGATGGTAAGATGTCGAGACGTAATACTATTTCGTTAGCTCAATTACAACAAAACATAACCAGCATTCAAATAATCCGTAAGCTACGAGTGGATTTAAAACTTGATGCTGTTTTGTGGTTAACTCAAGTCAGTGGTCATATTTGTGTTGATTTCAGGAATGATCATGACGAGTTGGTCGGGTAAATTAGTGGTAGTAACTATGACCGTACAGAGTTGCTGACATTCAAACATCTTTTACGCTGTAATATACGTATTTTATTGTGATAAATTATTTCTCAGTTATTGTTCAGACATTCAAATCTCGTATACTCAAAATATAATATGTTTATGTCAAGTCATTTATGTGTCGATTAGTAAATAGCTTACTTTGTCTTCAGAATAGTAACGACCTTTACAATTGAATAAAAAAGACCGATCATACGAATACAACCAGGATGAATTAATTCAAATTTGTGAGTTGCAGTGATATAATCAAGTAAGTGAAAACTGGATTTTGAACACTTGTTAATGTTGTAAATAATTCTTTTGAGTATGGTAAGATGTTAAAATGTCGCTTTGACAAACGAAAAGTCGGATCGCGAATAGAGTTGCAATATTCCATTACTTGTTTCAAATCAATGTGCGTATAATATCAATATGGGACTGTGGGAAAGTTGATAGTCATGTTTGTCAATCCTATTTCAATTCACACTACGCCAAAGTCAAAATATTTCGTTTCGGATTATCTCAATTTACCTATAGAACATCTCGCGAATGGATTCCGACACCGTACTATAACTAGACCGCTATGTCTGATGCATTATCGCGTCACCGACGTAGGATTTTACAATTATTTCACACCTTTTTTGAATAAGCGTCAACTTCACAGAGGTTGGGGCAGAAATAAGTGAAAATTTGTCGGTATTCGAACCACCGTCTACGCCGGCTCTGTTATTCGTTACTTATTAAATTTTACCAGTGAAATCCGGTTCTGTGACAAACTAAGTACCAAAATAGTATCTTGTGAGTGATTGGGATGTATGTAACAGCAAGTCGCGAAAGATGGTTATGTCCGAGACAATATCTTGTCAGCGATCGCGGGGTTTGCAACCTAATTCACACCTTTTTGAAGTGTTAGTTTGTGAACGCGGCTATTGTTGGTATCACCGTCTACGCCGGTTATGTGACAAACTTATTACCAAAATATTACTTGTGCGTGATTCCTATCTTTGTAACATCAAACCACGAGAGATGACTATTCTGATGTGCTATCTTGTGAGTGGTCGTAGGAAATATTTCACACCTTTTTGGGGTGTTAGTATGTGAACGCGGGTATTGTTGGTATTCGAATCGTCGTCTACACCGCTCTGTGGTAAACTAAATAGCAAAACATTACCATGCGACTGATTCGAAAATCGCGCTATCGCGGTGAAGTCACGGCTGTGAACAGCAGACTATTCTGTAGGTGCGAAACAGCTTTACGGGAGGTGCGAATAATCCGATCTGAAGTATTATTCAGCTAGCGATCAATAGCGAGGAAAGACTTAGAACACGATCGGTCATTTGTCACGAATAAACTATGATGTCTTCATGTAGAACCGTGTGAGCGATCCCTATACCTGTAACGCTATCATGTCTATATCAGCTACGTTACCATGTCACCGCGATCATAAGAATAACGATATATTAAAGTCGCACTCGCCGTAAACGTTAGGATTACTTCAAATTGGTCATATATAATAATTTGAGGTATACACATTAACTAAGAGTCAATCACGTGACTATTTACTATACCTAATACATATTCAACACCGTGCCGCCGCCGCCTATACCCGAAAGGGCGATTCACGGCCGCACCCATAAGACACAATAGCCGCATGCCAGCTCCGCCATAAGACGCAATAACCGCATGCCAACTCACCCATAAGAAATAAGCGCCGCATGCCAACTCACCCATAAGACATAAGAGCCGCATGCCAACACAAATTTCCCAGCCGCGTGCGAGCGATCCCTATACTGAAAAGAGTTACCGTGCGAGAGGGGCCATAAGACGCAATAGCCGCATGCGAGCGGGCCCATAAGAAATAAGAGCCGCATGCCAACACGAGTTTCCCAGCCGCATGCGAGCGGGCCCATAAGAGACAATGGCGATTCGCGACCGATCATAACTACTACTCGCTCGATCCGCTGTTCTGCTCGTTCCGCCGTTTAGAATTGCCCCCGGCTCCTGCCCTATATTGAACTCAAAAGTGTGGAGACTATACGATCTCAGGGCCAGTCTTTCCCGCGTCGCAACAGTTTATGAACATTTAATCAAAACGGACAGGGCACCTTTCAGTTGGACTCTGCCCAGGGCTTTCTTCAGTGAGTGAGAAGGTAGTTGCAATGTTTAAAAAATGAGTAAATGGAGACATGTTTCTCAAGTTTGATTACTTTCCTGTGTTTCTATAATATAACAAAACTCCGCTGTACGCGTTTACGCGATATTAAGGTTTGAACAGGGACACCCTATTCCATTTTTGCTGTTGGCTCGCGATAAGCTTTTCCTGTAGCCCAATGAGTGCGAAAGTTGCTTTCCACTACAACTTCTCCCTTCGGCAGGTGGACAGATACGCACTGTGTAACGTATACTTGCGTTTTAGATGCATATAAGTTGTTTTTCATCTTCAATGGATATGCCTATTAAGCCATCATAAGATACATTTCAAATTGAATTTTTCGTGAGTTCGAAGCCTGCTACTAGCTATCACATAGCCTACAAGGCAAACATTTCACAGCAACGCGAACGATCAATACATAAGAAGCAAAGCACTCATGTTGAGTGCAGGCAATTTTCATGGATAAATTTATTTGATATCGATGCTATAATTCAGTAGCTCCCAAACTTTCTTCTCTTGACGCCTGTGGCGATCCGCAATTAGGCAATGATTACTTTCATCTGATTAGTTACGTTGTACAGTACATTGTCGTCTATGATGCTTAAAGCCACATTGGTTACCTTAACTTTAAAAAAAGCTTTGGTTAGTTACTCAACGCAATAGTCAGTTTACGACAACGCCCCGTATCAAGCTCCCCCTATTTTTATCGCCCCTCTAAAAGATCGTCTTGAAAATTCCGACACGGTAACTCCGATCTCTTGCGTGGCGGTTGCTATAGCGGTTATTATAACAGATGTCGGGCGTAGACTTCGTTTATCTGCAGCTCGGTGATAGCAGCATAGTAATTATCAATTTCTTCAATAAATGAGAAGACTTCAGGGGATACATGACCTGACAATACAGCGAGCTTGTTTACATCAGTTGATGGAGCAGTTATAGATTCGATTAAACCAGTGGTTCCTAACCATTTTCGACTCATCGCTCCCTTATCAAGCTCGAAACAAATTTTCGCCCCCCTATATTTACGGAGTTTAAAAAAAGGACATATTTACGGGAAATATATTCTCGTAACTCTGATCGCTGGTGAATTTACTAAAATAGGCCATTTTTCCGACTTGATAGGTGTTCGTAAAACCGGTGTCCGCGTTTACTTTTCGTTAAGTTGACCTTTTTTCGCGTCATATGCAGAATAAGCTGTCCTGTCATATTTTTGGCTGTGTTAATTAAATAAATATCACAGTACATTCTAACATTATCGCGCCACAGTAACCCCCTTTGATATTTTCGCTCCCTTGTTTCTCAAAATCGCCCACGTTGGGAACCACTGGATTAAACTCTTCAACATCCGCTCCCAATGAGAGAAGATTTTTACACTATCTGCTGAGTCTGGCAGAACGTCCAACACTGGAACTTTCATTTACTTTTCTCCGGACATTGCTACAGGCGATCTATCTCCAAGCAGCGAGATACAATTTAAGTTAATAAAATTGTCGTGCCAATAAACATAAGACTCTTGTTTCGTTGGGTTTTATTAACTTAAATCTCGGCGTCAAATACAACAGCAACAGTAACAGTTGCGTTTTGAGTATCCGAGGAATTGGAAACTATTGATTAAAAAAGCAATGTTACATGATGCACGGGGGGATGGCTTGAATGCAAAAGACCATACGAATCACCACGACATCCTAGTTTTTTAAACTTTATGTTATTACAACGCCGTGCTGACTAACATGGGCGATGCTCATGGTTACCATAAAAAGGACCGTAACAGCACTTCGTCAGCCTACCTCCCCCAAAACAAAGTTGGTCTTGAGCCCCCGTAGGCAGACAAACCAAACCCCCCAGCCCAGAAGCCCCTCAGACCCCCTCAGGCTGTACAGTTTTTGTCTATACTTATCATCTAATCTGGGTGTCCGTTTAGTGACTGAGCTTGCATCGCCTGAACGCGCGAAGCGCTAACGCCAAAAATCTGTATGTTTCATCATTGAATCGGTCAATATGACCGGGAATTACATATATATTGCTATCAACTTTTCTCCTTTCACTGATGAGTGAAGTGTGTTGGAAAAGGTAGGACCCCCAAATAATAACACTGGGCAACAATTTTGAACGAAAAATTTGTTGACTTTGATTTTGCACTTGATTTAGGCTAATTTTGGCGTGCTGATTCCAAAAATGCCAATGGTTTTCTTCTATCAAGTCAACTTTTTGCTATACGACATATGCCCAAAATATGCAAATTTTCACGAATTTAGCCACATTACTTTTCCATATCATGTATAAATCCACACTTTTGCCATATAATAAGTTATATAGTCAAGGGCTCGATTGAATTATGTAGGAAAAATGTACTGGTATTGATCTAGGACGATGTTTGCACCCATTTTTGGTTAAAGGATGCAATCATCCGAGGATATTTCATACATATATTTGATGCAAACTGCAGGATATGGCAAGAAAAATACACATGACATTTACTATCAGCTATAGGTCGAATGCCCCATCCAGCTTATCCAGTGCAACCTGAAGCTCCTAAGCTCGATAATTTGGATCAAGATGAAGATCTTAGGGATAGCAGGCCAAATGATGAAGATTTTGAAATCGAAGTTGATTCAGAACGGTTGCCCGACATATGAGCATGCGACACAAGGAAAAACGACAGTTAAGCATGCGACGCTATAGCATGAGGACACATTGGCATGGTAACACATGAGCATAGGGACACATGAGCATGGGGATGCATGCGCATGGGGACATATCAGCAGGGTGAAACATGAGCAAGGGGACACATGGGCATGGAAACAGATTAGCATGCGACACTTGAGTATGGTTAAACATTAGTATTGAGACTAATCGACATGGTTACATATGGGCATGGTAACACGTGAGCATGGTTACACATAACCATTGGGACACTTCAGTATGTTGACACTTGTACATGGTGATATATGAGCATGGTTACATATCAGCATGGTGACAAATGAGCATGAGGACACTTGCGCATGCGACATTTGATCATGCGACACTTGCGCATGCGACATTTGAGCATGCGACACTTGAGCATGCGACATTTGAGCATGCGACACTTGAGCATGCGACACTTGAGCATGCCGCACTTGAGCATGCGACACTTGAGCATGCGTCACTTGATCATGCGACACTTGAGCATGCGTCACTTGCGCATGCGTCACTTCAGCATACGACACTTGAGCATTTTTCATATATTAGTGTGTAGTTAACTAGCGTCAAAATCAAGGATTTAGACCAGTCCGAACATAATATATCTCCCTTACTCCAATCCTAATATCCCCGCTCCCAACTTTAATACCCATCAACCCAACCCTGATCCTGGGATACCTTATCCCTAACGCAAACCCTAACCCTAATCTTGGGATACCTTACCCTTAACCCTATAACCCTAACCCTAATATCCCCCTCCCAACCCTAATACCCATAATCCACGACCCTAATCATGGGATACCTTAACCCTAACCCTAACCAACCCTAATATCCATCACCCCCAACCCTAATCTTGGGATACCTTAACCACAGCATGGACCCTAACCCACTTCGAACCCTAATGTTCCCCCTACCCACCCACGGCACGTAAAACTTCCCTATCAAAAGAGACCCGCAAAATAAAATAATAAGTCCCGTGTCGAAATGCGAATTTGGAATCGCTTTCGTCTCACAAAAGGATATATTCTTTTAGTTCGTCCGATACGTGTAAACGCGATTCCAATATATGTGGAGCAATGGCAACCTTTATCGCTTTACCTCGATTTCTGAAGCTTTTAACACAAATGTATATGGTCACATGCTCAAGTGTCGCATGCTCCAATGTCGCATACTCAAGTCTAACATGCTCAAGTGTCGCATGCTCAAATGTCGCATGCTCAAATGTCGCATGCTCAAGTGTCGCATGCTCAAAAGTCACATGCTCAAGTGTCGCATGCTCAAATGTCGCATGCTCAAGTGACGCATTCTCAAGTGACGCATGCTCAAGTGTCGCATGCGCAAGTGCCGCATGCCCAAGTGTCGCATGCTCAAGTGTCTGCATATCCACGTGTCGCATGCTCAAGTGTCTGCATGTAGACGGGAGCATGCTCAAGTGTCGCATGCGTACGTGACCCCATGCTCATGTGCACAATTGCTCTTGTGTCCCCATGCCCCTGTGTCCATATGCGCAATTGCGCACGTGTGCCCATGCTCTTGTGTACCCATGCTCATGTGTCGTCAAGGCTCATGTATCGCATGCTCATGTGTCACCATGCTCAAGTGGCACTTACTAAATTGTCACCATGTTGATCTGTCCCTATGCTCACGTGTATCCATGCTCGTGTGTCCCTATACTCATGTGTCCCCATGCTAATATGTCCTCATGTTAATATGTCTCTGTGCTCATGTGTCTACATGCCCACGAGTCGCCATGACCAAAAGTCGCTATGCTCAAGTGTCGCATGCTCAAGTGTCGCTTGCTATTGTGTCGCATGCTAATATGTCCACGGACCATTCAGAACGTAGAGTATACTCCATTAACACGAGTTATTGATCTGACATAAGCTTTGGGACATGGAATAGAAATCTTCGGTTGTTTTAACATCCTTATGAAGTGATAAAAGATTACTTGGCAAAATAGAGAAGGTATCTCACGTTCGATCAGGAGAAATAGCATTTACTTCGTAGGCCTACTTTCGGTAGCTTTGTGTATTACCGTGATGCTGGCATTTGCATGATACCGTTACCATGGATTACCGGAGGAGTTAGGAATCCCAATTTACAAGTCAAGTGAATGGCAAATGCCTATATATGTTAGCTGACTATTGCTCGAGTATCAAACTAGACAACCTACAGAATTATAGGTTATTAGCGTAAATTGGGACCCTGAAACTCACACTTTGTTTGTCATGTAGAAGCAATATCAGTTTAAACCCAGTCACATAAATCAGTGCAAATGTTTATTTGAAGTCTATTGATTTACTTTCGACTGCTTGTGGTTTTTGAAACGTTTTATACAATAAACACAAAATATTAAAAATAGTGCCATTATGGGGGTTATGAGACAATGTGGTGTGTGCCTAACCCAAAAAAGTTATGTGATAGAGAAAAACCGAAGTCATTTTTTAATTCAGCGCCCAAAAGTTAGTCGTCAATATCAATTGTCTGAGCAAAGTCAACAAAAATAGTGTTTACCAGTGTAATTAAACATCTTTGGGCGTACCGTTGGTACATTAACTTCGTTACACGATGTTATTTCGTGACCTGCTATCTGCTATGTCAAAAGATATTGAAATCGCCCTAACGTACTGCAGCAATTATAGCTTAATGTCTCTGGTGATCTATATTGGAAGTATAGCTAACCAAATATTTGGGATTTCGGCTATACTTGAATACTTAACTCGAGAAGCCAGTTATCTTGTGGTGAAGTTGTCTGTAACAGATATATGCTCAATACAGTAGTTTATTCAAACGTAAATGCAGAAGTTGCGTATAGAGTCTCATGATCATAGTAATAATCTCTAACACGTGTTACATACACTTATACAGTGGCGGCTCGTGACAATATCGGGTGGTGGCGCAAGGGGTGCATGCAATGTTAATAATCTAAATGACGTCACAATAGTGTATTCTGACGTGAAATGTGACTTCGTGGTCGTCACACACAGTTTGTATGGTGTGCAGATATTAGGCATGGTTAACTAGACTTACGCATTTCAAATTTTAATAATATATTCATGACAGAAATATATCAAAACCCGAAGTATTTCGAGCTGACACTCATCAAATTATTAGGAAGAAAATATGAGGTACAGTAGTTCATACCTGCATATTTTAACGTTTGTATTAGTAGGCGTATTGCGCATTCATAGTTGCAAAATGTTCAATAACGAATTCATTGAAATCTGGAATACCCATAATCACAGCGCTGAGAATCCTGAGCACATCTACTATAACTCATCGAGCCTATATCTTTACACATCCCGATTCTAAGAGAAGTCTCGATGCGTTTTAATGTGCTGAAACCACGCTTGGATTCTGCGGATGAAATCGGGGTGGTCAATATGATATCAAAAAAGCTAGTTACTGCAGCAAAGTTAATAGAAAGCGATTTTTCAACTATAGGAATTTTGAAAGTTCACCACTGGTTACTACTTCGAAAAAAATATGCACTGGAATATAAGCCAGTCAACTCTAACCGAGTAATGTCGACGATCGGGTAATATCGAGACACCGTTTGCAGTAGAGACCACATTCTTCAGATCACGATACCCAATTTTGTTCCAACTAGATAGACCGCCTCTGGCCCCAGCAGTGTAAAAGTGTATAACGAGGCGTCCTTATCCTCGCTTATACCTCAGCTATTCATTGTTATCGAAATATGTTGGGAGAAGGATAAGAGTGCGCTTTCCTCCCGCGTATACGATTAGCATTAGATCAATGGACAATTTCTAGGCTGATAAGGACCGAGTCTCTTTACCTCTAATTATTGCTCTAAAGCAGCGGTTCTCAACCTTTTTGGACATGCGCCCCCGTTGGCGATTGTCAAAAATATTGCGCCCCCCTGATTCCTCTGCACATATCGTAATGTAAAAAGGGCACATCATCTAATAGTATACATATGGTATATCTTACGCCAATTTTGAATCCGCATTCCAGTTGTTGAGTCATGCCGTCTACTTCATTTCTGATTAATTTCCCCCAAACTCGTTTGAGAATACCAAAAAAATATTGAACAATACATCAATTTATTTCAAGGTGCACCGAGACTAATCTTAATGCGAAGGCTGCGCCTGTTTTTTGGATACCAAATGTTCAATTCTAGGATAGGTAGCAGATAATGCGCATCTCATATCGGATTCACAGTCGAGTTTGTTTCTTGATTTTGTCTTCATATTCACAAGAGTAGAAAAACCCTTTTCGCACAGGTAAGTGGATGAAAATGGAAGAAGTATGGGTATAGCCACATCACCCACACTCTTGTAGATGTGGATATATTTTACCCAGAACTCAGTAAGTGGTAGTGCTTCAAAGTCGTCTCTTGCAGTAGAATTGCATTTTAGATCCAAAAACTCCTCTTGCAAATAGCCCGGAAGAATATCCACATTCAAATGAAAGGGATTCCTTGTCATCCGCCATTCCGGAAGCTCGGTATCATTCAAGTCTGGAAAATAGCGTTCGTATTCTTGTTTCAGAAGTTGAAGGTGATTCTCCACCTCGGCTTTGAGCGCGCCCTTCATTTCAATTTTTTTGTCAAGTATAGTGTCAAGGTTGTAAAATGAAGCCGCATTTCCTTTTTGAATTCGACGATACCACAGCCCAAGTTTTTCTACGAAAGCGTGAATCGCATCATAGTCTGCAATGCGATTCGCATCCTTCCCCTGTAGGGAGAGATTTAAATTATTGAGGGCTTGAAATCTGTCCACAAAGTAGGCCAACTGCAGCTGCATCTTCTCTGATGTAAACGACAGAAGCAGATCCTTTTTACCATGAGCTTCCCAAAATAGCTTCAGTTCTTCCCTCATTTCATAGATTCGAGCTAACATATTACCTTTTGACAACCACCGAACAGATGTATGAAACAGTAAAGTTTCATGATCGGAATCCATATCTTGGCACAGTTTAGTAAACAATCTCGTATTGACTGCACTTGCTTTGACAAAGTTAACGATTCGAATGAATATTGCAAAATTATCCTTCATTGCAGCAGGTAGAGTTCTGGAAGCAAGAGCCTCTCGGTGAATCACGCAGTGCGATCCTACCGCATTTGTGCTTCTTTGCTTTATCCTGGCAATGAATCCACTTCGCGATCCAATCATTGCTGGGGCACCGTCAGTGCAGACGCCAACAAGTTTCTCCCATTTTATATCATTGTTATCAAAAAATGTGGCGACAAGTTCGAATATATCTTCTGATTTAGTAGTCGTTTCCAAGGGTTTGCAAAATAATATGTCTTCTTCGATTGAAGTAGGCCCAACAAAGCGAACATAGACCATCAACTGAGACAATTGAGCAACGTCAGTCGTCTCATCACACTGAATGGCGAAATAAGGTGATGCGTGAATCTTATCTATAACTTTACACTCAATATCCTCTGCGAGCTCATCGATGCGTCTTTTAATGGTAGAATTAGAAAGAGAAATCCCCGCAAGCTTCTTACTGCTCGCCTCACCCAACACGAGCCTAGCTGCTCGTAGCATGCAGGGTTTTATCAACGTTTCGCCAATACTATGGGGTTTCTTCTCTAGAGCTATCATGTAAGTAATTACGTAAGACGCTTCAAGGACTTCAGCAGCCGGAGATTGACGAAAGCACTTGCTATATGCACCCTTCATTTTCTCAAATGAGGCTTTCTTGCTGTGGAAAAAAGATAGAGGCTTAATTTGATGGGCGGAATGTTTTTTCTCGAGATGACGCTCCAGACGAGTTGGTATCAACGCGTCGTTGCTCAGTTTTTGAAAACATATCACGCATTGCGGCACAACTTCGCCATTTACAATGGTCTCTATGAATCCAAATTTCAGATAATATTCTACATACTTTCTCTTTTTACCACTCATACTAGTTCAAGCAAATTGACGATGTCGATGAAAATTCACGCCCACGCCGCTGCCTACAATAGCAATATTATCGAAATCGACATGAGTGGAAACCTCGGCGACACAGATGCAGACAATGTGGCACCTGATCCGACAATTTCATTGTGACATCATCGTGCAATTGACAACGATATATGATCATGATCATGCGCTTGATGAATGTAAACCACGTAATACCGTTCATAATATCATCCATTCGCTTGACTAGCGGAATGTTCAAAAGTACAGAACGTGTAACATTGTAACAGTAATCCCGATAAATCTTCAGATAGTTGTAGATGAGAACAAATAACTTATGTTTATTACGTAAAAAGTTTCATTATTTGTAATATTTGTGATCTAGCGACTTATCCACGAAATGTTAACAAATTTTGGAGTCAGGTATGATAAGCCTGTAAGTTTGAAGATAATAACATGAATATGTGGTGATCGATGTTATTAGTGCGAGATAGATGTATGCTGGTAGTGACCACTTGGAGTATGGCGTCGTTCTGTCCTGCCATGCTAAATTTGATCAGTTTTGGAATTGAATTAAATTGTGTTGATTTAGGGTAGCCTAATTGAGGGCGAAAACGGGCAACCTATATTGCATCTAAGTCTGTCTTAGGCAGTGCAGTTCGCAAGCTACTAACAAGAGCTGCCCAGCGCGACAAGCTTTTGGCTAATGTCAAAGCTATGAAGCAATGAATGACTTACACGTGGGAATTGCTCTCTATATCAACAAAGAATTTCAAAAATTTGCTCAAATGAAGTTGAAATCAGCCTATACTCCGCTGAGCGCTGTTGCTAGAGTTTGTATTTTGCAAGCTTTCTTGAATATAGAATAAGTTTCATCATCATTAATCGTCTTCTCATAATGGATGTGAAACACATGTTTAGACACGTACAATTTATACCGACTTTGTCAATTTCTCGCGCCCCCCCTATACTGACTTCGTCAATTTCTCGCGCCCCCCCTGAGAGCCTCCCGCGCCCCCCAGGTTGAGAACCCCTGCTCTAAAGGAAACTGCATAAACGGCGTACGGAGCAGAAATTCAACACGATTCATGTTCGCAATTGACCTGGCTAACAATCTCGAGATATTGCGTATAGCCTAACCGGAAAGGTCAACGAGTTCAGACCACTGAACTATATAAACACGCCATTGTTATCTCATAGATTGGGCCTGTCATATTGAATCCAACACATCATTTTAAATTTGAAGAAGTAAGACGAAAGCAGCCTCGGAATTTCGGTCTCGGAACAACATAGGAGATTTTGGCCTTGAAACTGGAGAGAGAGAGAGGGAGAGAGAGAGTCTTTATTTTCATCCAACCAAAATACATAACAAACGGCAGTGATGATGGAACAGAAAATATGCATGCACAGTATTCGGTATTAGATAGGAATGATCGATAAGACCGTGAAGGTCATCTAGTCTGATCACACCAGCATCAAACAGGTACACTTGACTCTGAACAGTCTGGCTGTAAAAAACTGGGACATAACACAAATGGTTTACTGTCTAGAACAGGGGTTCTCAACCTGGGGGCGCGAGAAATTTTTGTCAATTTTGTCAATGTCTGTATAAATTGTGACTAAACATGTGTTTCACAACCATTCTGAAGATACGATTATTGAAGATTAAACTTAATTCGTATTCTAGAAAGCTTGACAAACTCATACTCCAGCAGTCGCGCTCAACGGAGTATAGGCAGACTTCAACTTCATTTGAGCAAATTTTTGATATTCTTTGAAGATTTAGAGAAATTCCTACGTGCAAGTCATTCATTACTTTATAGCTTTGACAGTAGCCTAAATCTCTGTGCGCTAGGTAGCTGTTGTTGACAGCTGGCTAACTGCACTGCCTAAGACAGACTTAGATGCAATATAGGTTGCCCGGTTTCGCCCTCGAATTGGCTATAAATCAACACAATTTAATTCGTTTCCAAAACTGATCAAATTTAGCATGGCACGACAGAACGACGCCGTGCTCTCTGTAGTCACTACCAGCATCAGGATTAGTCTCAGTGCAACCTACCTTGAAATTAATTGATGTCCTTTTCAATGTTTTTTTGTTATTTTCAAACTAGTTTGGGGAAGTTTGTCAGCAATGTAAAAGACTAAACAACTCTAATGCGGATTCAAAATTGGCGTAAGATATACCTTATGTATATTATTATATCAGTGGTGGGCAGCCCGTACGGCCGCATGCGGCCGTAGAAGGGAATTTGTGCGACCGTCGACGCCTAATTCAATTAGTATGTGTTGGCAGTGGTAGACATGCAAATTGCAATTACTAATTTACTCCCGAATTTTCGAGAGATTTTATTTAATCTTGAAATTTTCTTCGCGCTCCGCGCAATTCAACAAGACTTCATTTTTCGATTTTAATGCAGTAGGGCCCTTCTTAATTGGAGCAGGAATGGGAATCCTCAAGAAATAACAATTCATTCGCGGCTCTGAAAAATTTTTGCGCCCTGCGCGACAATATGCACTCCCGACAACTATTCATAACATTGCCACTCGCGATTTCGGTGCGTACAATAGGCCGTTGTGAAAAGTAGAATAACCCGGAGTTCACCGGGAATGGATATGGACAGTTTACCATATGTATTTTGCGTCCAGATCGTTCATTGCGGCTATGCCTTGGAATGCGGCCTTAAGCTACCGAAATGCGGCCATGATTAGCAAAAAGGTTGCCCACCTCTGTATTAGATGATGTGCTCTTTTTGACATGACGATAAATGTAAGGGGGGGGGGGGTCAGGGGCGCGCGATTTTTTTGACCATCGCCAAGGGGGGCGCGTGTCAAAAAAGGTTGAGAACCGCTGGTCTAGAAGTCTGCTGCTAAATCGGCATTGGAAAATATATTACCGAATAAATACGTGAATGAAAGCTGTAAACTTAGTACACTGTTACATGACATCATCGAGCCGCATGACCCTTTTCGGTATGGTACTGTCAAAATCAATACGAACAGCCTGTTCGGAACACACCAACACCGAATTTTGCGTAAAATTTACTGAGGAATAGGCTGATCAAGTGATCAGCTGTTAGCCGTCATCGAAAACGAAATAGCTTTCGCGCTTGACAGGGGGTTGTAAGCAAATGACTTGAAGGCCACAATTTCACGGTGAAATTGACATTGGAGAATATAAAGTAAAGGTAAATATTTGAATGAAAAACGAGAATGTTAGTTAACTGTTTCATGATATCATCGTCTCATCACCTATCTCAGTATGGAACACAGTTAACGTTAGCACAGACACACCGGCTTTTGCGTGAAATCCACAATGCGTTACGTAGGCTATAGTGTCAGATCGGCGCACATCTCTACCATACTCGACCTCGATAACGAAATTACTGCCCTAATCATTGAGTGTCCACCTTGAGACTTGGTATAGCGTTCGATACTAAAATCAAGATATACCGTGCAAAAGCTCCTGACAGATCAAGGTAAGGAGCATCGGTAAAATCAATAGAGACCAATACCGGCTTTGCGTAAAATCTGTTAACGATAAATGACGAGTCGGCTCTCACTCGACTTAGGAAACGAAATTATCACTAACATAGTTCAGTGAAAACCTTAAAACTTGGTACAGCGTTCGATACTAACATTAAGACTCACCGTGCCAAATGTCATGACCGATCTCCGTATGGAACATCGTCAAAATCAATGGACACCAATACCGACTTTTGAATAAAATCTGTTTGCGAAACATGACGGATGAGCACACACTCAATTTCGGAAACGGAATTACTACCCTAATCTTTAAGTACCAACCCTGAAACTTGGGGCAGTGTTAAATACCACCATCACGACATAACACACCAAGTTCAAGAATCATCATGGTGTGAAACACCGTCAAAATGGACCTATACCAGCAAAGATCGACTCAACGCATATGACGGTAACCGAGTTCAGATATAGATACGATTGTTACATCACACCTTAAGAGCAACCAGGCTATGTTGCCCCACCTACTCGGTAATTTTATGAATAGGAGAGTGTAAATCACCGTCTCTTTATTGTGCGCGGCTTTGAGAGAATAGACAGTGAAACCTTGTTTTGAGCGCTACCAGCGCATGCCCCGGCTAGGCATTCGCAAAGCGAAATCACGAAGAGAATTCGATTTTCGCAGAGACTTCGCTATAGCCTATATGGGCATTTACATGCGAAAGCACAAGAAGAATAAGATTTTTGCTGTGATTTCGGTATATATTGATTGGTGCGCGTCTCTAAATGATAAATAATTGTTATTGAACCGAATTTTAGGTGGGGCAATGCCCCAGTTGCCCTATAGGACGAGCCGCCACTGCACTTATATACGAGTCATCACAAGAAGTAGTTTCTTATGCGGGACATAGCGGAATATCATGGACGAATGATCTCGGGATATCCTGCAGTACCAACTAAACTATAAGACGTACTGGATTTCAAATTGGTATTTCTTTACTGGCAAATAATGTTCCCTGCGGGATGGAATTTGTCTAGTGGGGCTCAGAACGCCAGGACAGGAACATTCGGCGCCAGCCATTTAGGCACGTATGGAATATTAAACATATATGTAATTATTTATATATATCGAATTTTCGGTTAACACAAAGGCAGTCCTTTTCGGCCAGGTCTTCTCGCTGCTGATCGTTCTGGCACACTTCTCGAAGTCGCTTGTTACATGGCCTATAACTCCATATGTATTGATGTGCCGTGGCGCGGTAATAACCGACGCGGAAGCGCTTATTTCTATAAATCATGGGTAATTTTTGTTGGGGAAGGGTACAAGGGTTACCATATTTTTGTGACCCAAATTCCAGAAGCTCTTTAGCGCCTCTTAACTGGATTTATAATGAGGCAGCAGCATGACATCACACTGACCGTGCTTTACCAATATCGATTGTTTACAGGAGTGGATATTTTTAACATATGTCGTGAATCAACTAGTAGCTAGACTATATAGGCCGTATAGGGCTATCTCCAATTTGAGCTCTGGTGATTGCTGGGGTCGATATTCTCACTTGGTCTGCAACAGCCTTCTCCACGAGCTGGATGAAATTGACTGACCAGACGTTCGTGTGTTTGACAGCTCTGTTACTATGTTAGGTCGGTGCAGATATACGTGGTTGTGTGCTTTAGCTATGAACCGAAACAAAACTTTTAAGCCGACTCCTGCCCCCCCCCCAAAAAAAACACTGGTCTGGGGCCCGCCATAGGGAGGTCGATGCAACTTCTGATGGGATTACTATATGCATCTGGTTTTTAAATTTTGCTAATTAATTATATCAATAATATCGGTTCTTCCATATATCACTAGCGGTATAGCTGGCAGTGTTGGGATGACTCGAGTCACCTTTTTCGTTTAACTTGACTCGACTCGAGTCACTTTGCTAAAATGACTTGACTTGACTTGACTTGACTCAGCGTATCAAAAATGTGGATTGACTCGTGACTCGGAGCAAAATTCACGAGTCAATTTTACGTCATCAAGTAATCGGTGTCGATAAAATTCTCTCTATATTGCATATGTTCAGATTGTTGGAGAAACGCTGGTGTAACCCGTGAGAGCGACCAACCATTCAATGATCGTGCTTTTTACTGAGACTCAGTGGTACTCTGAGAAATAAATTGACCACAAACGAAATGATCGAAGCTTACAGCTTACGTTGTCGTAAACTATTAGTAAAGTAATTTATTGAAAAATATGTATTTGTGTTCTCTGTATTTACCTTAACCAAACCTCTTGTTTTATCGAATTTGAATTCTGATATAGTTTATATACTCCTCAGCCATTAGCGTAGGCACGAGTTGTATCATATTAATATGTAAATGGATAATTTATTGCCTGTTATCAATTCGTTTCTCCATTCTCTATTCTCTAATTTGACTGGTAACTATAAACTGAGTTTTACGTATATGTGAGCGATACAGCGCCTTCTTCTGTGTATATTCAACTCTATTCGTTCATCCGTTCAGAATCAATGACTACTCAATCTGTATTTCAGACAGCTAGTGATATGTAATGACGTAATCATGCCTCATACTTCGAAAAGGCAACTTGACTTGAATTGTGACTTGACTTGACTTGACTCGACTTGACTCGAGTCACCTCCAAAAATCGAGTGACTTGACTTGACTCGAGTCACCTTCGAGAATCGATTGACTTGACTTGACTCGAGTCAAAATATGCAATGACTCGAAATGACTCGTGACTCGAAGGTAGTAACTTGATCCCAACACAGATAGCTGGTGGAGATGAGAACTTTGAAAATGCAGGGAACGTAACTTTACTTCGCTAACTCATGTTCATGTCACATGTTTACACATTCGGTGGTTTCAAACCATTTACGGTCTAGACTCCATTTCCAATTTGAAAATATTCCGTGGCCCACCTCAAAATTTTGTATGCTGATTACTACAAACTGGTCAGCCCAAGGGGCAAACGATCCCAAATAGAGATCCACTATATTTGATTAAGTATCTAAACCGCCTGTATAATGATACAACGTTTAAAAAAACAATTTACTTTTTTTAAAAGGCATTTTTTGAAACATGTTTTGACAAAGGCGTTGTATAACACCATTTGTTTATAATGCAACCGTATATCTACAGCTGCGACGTCAATATGGTTTTCGGGTACGAGTCCGACCGAAGTCGACTCCATAAACTGTTCCGAAGTGTTGCAGGTTTATTTAGGCTCCTCCTCGCCATCGTTTCCGCGAAAGCTGTGTATTGAAAATCTTAGAAGCGGTTAGTGCTGTAGCAGTCAGCAGAATCATACTATAGAATATCGGCCCGGTGTAAATGACCATTGTAGTCGAATTATACCATGAATACCACAAACAGCGACATTATTCGACATTTGAGCGTCTCACCTCGAAGCTAACCATGAGCGAAACCCCAAAACACGTTTTCAACGCAACCCAAGGTAGTCGCGAAAATGCTGACCATTTCTAGTTAGCAGCTTTACAAATGGGTCGTGATCACGCCTGGGCGAAGGCAATAACATTTTAGGAGTAATCAACTTACCAAATCTATAGAGGTGAGAGGCGGAGCATTTTGAAATCGGAAGTCGGGTCGTGACCATAAACAGGTTTTTAATCACATCCCTATACAAGCCAAACCCAACCGACAACCCCACCTCGCCCTAACCCTTGCTTTAACCCACAAGTTAAAGTGTCACATACCCAATGCCCATTGCCCATATGTTAGGCTTACCATACGTCCTCTTTTAAGAGGATTTGTCCTCTTTTTTTACTTTTTTGAAAGTGTCCTCGGAGGACGCCCTTTTGTCCTCTTTTTTGAGATTTTGTCCTCTTTTGAAAATTTAATCGGATTTAGAGGAAATTGCCGCAAATTAGCACAGAAGTTAAGCTCCGGCGGGTATTTCGGAGTGAAAAACGGTGATTTTAGCTCTGAGGGAAAAGATGACCTTTTTTTTTTTTTTAGTCAACCGATCACGAAGTGGGAAAAATTTACCGGTTTTTGAGAATTCTTCTGTCCTCTTTTTAGATTTCCAAAATATGGTAAGCCTACCATATGTCCGCAGGCCGTTGCAGCGCCTCTGACACAATTTGGAAACGGACGGGTGTGTGTCTTGAAAGCGAGGCATATCGAGTGCTCTGAGTTATTGTCATCCTTCCCACCAACAGTATTTCTGACGAAGCCGTAATTAATGAGCTACCATCGAAATGTTTTAGTTACGACCAGGCGATAGGAATACTAAGTGCTGGTCTCACAGTCATAAAGCGGACGCATATAGAGCAAGCCTATAATCCGGTAAAATCTAATAACAAGAAGCAAAGGTCGATGCGATTCATGTTGCCAAGTAATGAAGATCCAAATACCCTGATAACGATTTGAAGAACTGGTTATTAACAATTTTCGACGACTTGGTGTAGAGTTCACATACAGATACAGATTGTTATATCACTTTTATAAGAGGAAAACCATAGTGCAAACCCAAAGCCCTGTGGCCTATGTGCTCACTCATTTCGATGAGTAATATAAATAAAATAGTCAAATCTTCGATTTCTTTATATTGAGCAGCTTTAAGAGAATAGGTAATTTAGTTGGCTAGTTATGAGCGTTACTGGTGCAAGATATATGTACGTACACCCCGCTTGGAAACTACATGCAAGGCACAGGAAATATAGCGATTTCGCTATCGTCAGTGCTCGCGACTACGACAATATGTTGTTTTTAATATTGCTATAGCACTGAATAATAGGTGGTACAATCGCCCGGTACCCCGTGGGACGGGACGTCATGCTGTTTATGAGATAAGGGAGCAAAGTCATTATTGCCAGTCAAATCTTCTTTCTAAGAGTTTGTACAGTTTCCCGTTGTAAGGTTGGAAGAATTGGCGTAATTGAGTAATTGTTTTTGCAGATGGTTCATGCCCCGAGTTCCCGAACCTCGTGCGACCTTTGGCGCGTTGCGGCAGGCAATCTAGCTTTTCGTTCACGACAGTTCGACTCCCATCCACATTCGCAACTTTGGGGGGACGAAGACAATAAAATCCATGAGGACCTTTTCCGAAATCCTCTTTCAAGAGCAGCTTAGGAACTCCCATAAAATCTTGAAGCTGTAACAGTAGCGATTAATTTCCCTTAAATGCAAGTTCCGACAGCAAAAAATATCATTTGTGAAGAGTAGCCTATAGGTACGGGTACTCATTTATCGCGCAATATAAATCTGCAATCGAATTCGCATTGAGCAAGATGTCGGACCAATACATCTTTCACTTGGCTACTGACCGAAGTGCGAATCGTATGCTAGCTGTAGAGTACGACCGCAATGCACGTTTAGCATTATTTTCAGAAATATATCACTTGCAATCGCGCATGTTACGATATCAGTTTATAGCTCAATGTCAAATGTTTCGTGTCAGACATTATATCAGACACGCGTCGGTAAGCTGAACATTTCTAACACCTGGCCAAGCTGAACATTTCTAACACTTGGCCCAAGTTCTCAGGACTGCGAAAGTTTCAATAGGAATAGAGTTTCTAATTATGCCGTGCTTCACGCGCTGCTGGTTTTACTTTCAAACAAGTTAGCAGGAAGGAAACAGCACAATCGGGTTACTTTGATGACAGAGATATAGCGTAAAATATGTTTCAACCTATACGGCTTATGCTAAAGTGTAGAATGGCAATATTCTCATGTGATGTACTGTATGACGCTGTGACCGGTAATCAACCTTTTTGGCAACTGGTCAGATATAAATAAATTAGGCTTGGAAAACGCTGGATACCTAATTCGCTTCTAGTAGTAAGAAAGTCCACAATTTCACCAAGAATTAGTAACGGTGATAGTGATGAAACTTATATATCGGATATCGGACTACAAATATGGGCTACCGACAGAGATATACAGCGGTTTACAGTCGGTTTATTAGTACAGTAACCCGCCGTAAATCTCGCGGAGGAAGCAAAACCTAAAACCTGTTTTAAACAGTTTAACACAATTTCAAAACAAATGACTTTCACAAATTGTGTTGAACAGTTTACCAGGCCTTTTTATAGCACCGCTTAAAACATGCTTTCTATTAAAACATGTTTTGAACAAAGTGTTTTAAAACAACCATTTGTTTTCATTGCAACCCTAGTTCCGCAGCACGTTGGTAAAGGTAAGAACCACTTACCTACAAGCTCGAACTTCAACGATAATTAGCGCTTCTATGGCTGTGGTAGCTAATAGAAAGTAACTGCAGACAGAAAATCAATGCAGTCACCTCTTCAAATACTTTCCCGGGATCAGTTACGAGTTCTTCGCCGTCTATAAAGAACATCTGCTTTCGATCAAATACACGAAGCCACCTATAATAAAACGAACATTGTCTTCTCGCTAGCTTCGTGCTTATCGACGGATTGTACGTACGAATGTATTATGGCAGCCTACTCTCTGGTTTAGGTTGGTTCATTAACATCTGATACGTACCAATTTTTTATGAAACTGGAAGTTTGCTGTGGAGTCAATTCAGATGCCTTGCAATCAAATTATTGCACTTTGATTTTTCATTATCAAAACTCTTGATACTGACAAAGGGTATGACCTTGCTCGTACTGAATCACTCATGCACTGCACAGTGCACATGCACACGCTTTCCAAAAGCCAGTGCATTTCCCCTAATCCCATACCTTCGCACATGATAGTAATACAGCCCTGTAGACAGCATATGCTTTGGATTTCCCGAAAGAGATTGGAAAATTATATCGATCACATCATCGTCGTCCTGGGCCTCCAAAAGTTTCTTCGTTTCGTTGAGTATTCCAGCGATGTAAGAATCAAAATCACTACCTTCCGGAACGCTGTTCATTATAATCTGAATATAAACGGGTGAAAGAAGGTAACATCGCGGTGTCTGTTTTTAAACCATTTCGTGCTCTACGCGC
The DNA here is from genome assembly GCF_051294905.1 of Botryllus schlosseri. NCBI lineage: Eukaryota > Metazoa > Chordata > Ascidiacea > Stolidobranchia > Styelidae > Botryllus > Botryllus schlosseri. Next base: position 14,490,200 of record NC_137239.1, on the reverse strand, counting down.
AATACTTGCTTGCATTTTTTGTGTCTGTACGAGGCCCAAGCACGTATAGTAGTGAGTGGACTCTGGAGGAAATCCTATTGTTATTATCATCAAGTGGCATCTTAGGCCAGTATCTCGCAATTTACCGATCAAACACGAACGTAACAATGAACAATGGGCATTGGGCATTCAGACCATACCAAGCGAGACTTTCGATGCGAGATTGGCTATATTGCCAGTTTATTTATAGTAAGTACTTGGCCTTTCATTATGCGATGCATAGGACACGACCGTGGGGGTTTGGACGCCCTATTATACGCGAACAGTAATTCAGTGATTAGTACATTCACGTAATATCACAGTTGGTCAAAGTCATCAATATTGCTATACTTAGTAGAAGAATAAGTAGCTTAACTGCTAACAAAACTGCAAGTCATTATATTATGTCAATTAATCTGCTTTGCAAGTGTCAATATTGTCATAAGCTATAATGTGATCCCATATTCAGACTTGGCAAATGGGTAATTGAAACCGTGTTCGACTGGCAAAGGCAGGTAGGCCTACACTGTGCGACAATAGGCCTATACACGCAGAGACCTTACTTCGTGAACGAAATCCGAATACGTCCTGTTCACTGGATCGCATAATATCACCACAAGTAGCGCGTTCGGAACTACCGACTTCACTCTTTCAGGAACATCATTTGACACAAAATTGAAGTAACTTGGTGTCTTTTCTGCTACTTTGTGATATTGTGCAGCTTCTGGCATCTGGTCCCTGACAAGGTCAATACAGAAAGATGATGATCACTAGGACAAAAATAAGATCCACTGTTGTCAAATTATATCCTAGCCTACTGAAGACATCCCGTTTCAGTAATTCTTGCATGACTCATTGACTTTTATATTTGGTTACCAATGAATAGGACACTTGGTGAATTCGGCGCTTGGTAAATTCGGGTGAATTCGGCACTTCATGGTTGTGAAGATTCTCGCAAAGCATTGTTATAAATCCTAGTCTTTGCCTGTGTACGCAGACGGACCTACTGTACTTCTCGCACATTTCTGCGGGCCTACGTTCCTATTCCTATGCGTGCTTCCATTTGTGCTAGTGTATTCAATCATTTGGAGTAAAAGGCTGTGTTTAATTCGTATACTGGCGTTACCGACCGCCAAGATTACACAGGTTCCCGCGGCTTTAGTTGCCACCCGACTATTTCGCGTGTCACGCAGAAGCATTCGGTACTCACAACCCTCGCTCACATTCATTTTCGAATTCTCGAATCGACTATAATAAAACTCGAGCAACCGATTCTTTGTCGGCAAAAGGACCGACTCTACTACCTGCGTGTATTTCATTAGCGTTGCGTCTCTGGCTATATATTATAGCTTATTTGCATTGCACTAATTGCATTTTTGCTTAACGCTCTCGTCGTTTTGTGAAATCTCTCGTTGTTGTTGTTGTTATACCATTCTTACGACACACTACCTATTTCATCTTTACATTTCGAATTGCAATCTCCGCATTATACTGACGGCCACTACCGACGAGGGTCAGTTGAAAAGCTTATAGTGAATAAATTGCGAATATGAATGTGTTGTTCGTTGCAATATTCAAATTCTGTACCACAAGGAACCTATTTGAATTTATTATTGTAATATTGATGCATCGCCAGGATGAATGATGTGAAATCTTCAAATACATACCCTATATGCCACCACAAAGAGTAGCCTACAATCCCAGTTTTACAACTCATCGCAGTACTCGAATCACTAGAATTAATACTGAGATATTCATATTGGTCCGTGGAAATTTGAGCATTTAGCAATGGGCAATGGGCATGCTCTTACGACGCTTCGACGTGCGGATTAAATTATGCGTTTGGGGTGGGCTGGGGTTATAGTTTGAGTTAAGATATATATGAAGGTTAATTTCAGGGTTATGTTTGTGGTTACGGTTAGTTCTAGGGTTATTATGTTACATGCTGAGTGACGATACAAAAGTGTCCCATGCTTAACTGTCGGTACTCGGTAACCGTATGTTTAATTACGCAAGATTCTTGTGGCTATTCAAGATGAAGAACTCTAGCATCGTTTCGGATAAGTCAAGCCGAGGACATCATGATCTGTTTTACGACAGGGGCCCTTTAGAACTCACATGTAAAATTGAACACCCTTGTCCCAATTGTAGGTGAAGAATTATGATTCCGCGACTTCGGGAAATGACAACATCGGATGCCGTTGTAGGATATATCTCCAAAACCCCGTCCCGCACTTTTCCACGCCGATGTTGATAACATCTGGCAATCGTTTTCTTCGATACTGAAAAGTAAACGTAACTATCAATATAAACGACTACCCCTATACCTTAACATTCGGACGCTGTTTAGTCGGGTCATTTTCCCTCTCGTATATTCAGAGACGGAAGCCCGTCGATTACACAAGGTCATGTGACGAGGTGTATGCTAATCAAATGTGACATTTAGATAATAATTTAGTTAGGCCTATCATATGTACTCTTTTAGGAGGATTTGTGCCCCTTTCTCATGAAAAGTGAATGGTTCTCCGCGGACGCTCGAAAATGCCGAAATGTCCCCTTTTTGCGCATGATTGTTATTGCGAACATTGTTCTGCGTTCTCTGTAACACCTGGACATTTGTACATGCGATGATCCGGCAGATGTTATTGTGTGTTCATGCCCAATTGGTGGTAAACGAAAACGCAAACCTACCTTAGAATTTAGAAACAACGTTCTCGGGTTATCGATCGAATATTTCTCTGCAGAGCCGGCCGAAATCTGCTCGTTATAATATGTCAAGTTGCATCGATAGGATAAAAATATTGAGGTTGTATTATTTTCATCCGTTCAAGACACACACAAGGTATAATGCGATACACAAGACACAATGCGATGTAATGAACAGGTAGAAGAAGGCTCATGAAACGGCAAGACCGATGTAACAGAGTTTGTTCTTGACCTCTAAGTCTTGGATTTTACATCAGCTCCCCCACGCCCCGGTCACAATACCATGACTCGTGTACGAACGCGTATGAAATATTCGACGCTATCAAATGTTTGACTTGGTGACTTGAAATAATGTGTTGTTTAAACAGATGCAAAGGTTGCATTGCATTTTCACAGACCCACGTCAAATGCAACTCATGCGGCGAGGTATACGGCGGGTATTCTTGTATCGATTGAGAGAGATGTCTTAGTGAACACAGTTGGTTTTCACCAGAAACACTATACTTATACATTTCCACTAATTATTCGAGAACACTAATAGGCGGCGATCATGGGCATAGTCCGGCTACTAACGATCACGGAATGTTTGACTTACCGAATGAGCGATCCCATTGCTCATGCTACTTTTTTAATAAAATCATTCATTACCAGGTAGACCTCACTCACATTTTTCGGCGATTCGTCAAACTCGGCGGCATAATTGAGAAAGTCCAAAAATTTCTGCTGACGCACGTTTAGTATGGTACTGCTGTTCGTTTTCTGAAACTTTCAAGTCTATCAAATAGATTCTGTGCAACAAATGACTGTTTGAGATGGCTACACACAAAAAAATCTGGTAGATTTACAAAGAAATTTCTGTAAATTTTACAACGAATTACCGGTCGCAGCCAATAGCAGCGTGTAGCTTGTCATTTTACATTTTGATATGTAATATTAAATAAATTTAGCTGCTAAGTCAAGTTACCAGAATTTCTTCGCAAGGTTACTGACGGTTACTCGCTACGGCATTTTACCAAGCTATTGGCAAAATTGAATAGCTTCCAAGCCCCAGCAGCTAATGTATACGTGGAAGTGCATGTCACTGTGATATCATTCTTGCTGCGATTTGACCTGATTCAACCTCGTTCGCGAGACAGGGTTAGGTCACACGAAACTGGTTGACCCTAGTACCAATTTCGGTATAGTGTATAGTTGTAGTTGGGTGCAAGAAACAGCTGACAATGTAGTTACACCATAGACATTATATTATAAGGCTTTGGCTACACGGGGTCGGTCTCGGCGGTTAGATCTGTTGTCACATATAGGGCTGATGAGTTACAAAAATCAGTTTAGGATATATCATCTTATTCCTGAAACTAGAAATAACAGCACGGCAGGCTCAGTTGACCATTTATTAATGGCGGACACGGCGACCTATAATAGGTTACCTTGGTGTACGCGTTGCGGGGTTTTCTGAGATTCGTAGTAAACAACCAACGTGCGACTGTGACATCACAAGCGGCGTCCGGTTAGGTAAGTAAGTAGGGAACCACACATGGAGTAATAAATATCAATATATACGATGCGAAAGAAAGGGACTATATTAGGGTTACCATACGTCCTCTTTTTTGAGATTTTGTCCTCTTTTTTGAAAATTTAGGTCAGATTTAGAGCAAATTGCGAGTGATATGCCGTAAATAAGCACGGAAGTGACGCTCCGGCGGGTATTTAGGAGTGAATAAGGGTGATTTTAGCTCTGGTCGGAAAGATGACTTTTTTTTTAGTCAACCGATCACAAAGTGGGAAAAATTCACCGGTTTTTGAGAATTCTTCTCCGGCTTTGTAAGTCTCAAATTTCTGAAAAAGTGTCCTCTTTTTAGATTTCCAAAATATGGTAAGCCTAGACCAGAGGTCTCAAACTCAAATGTGCTCGCGGGCCAGTTTTCCAATTTTGACGACGCCGCGGGCCGCAACATGTATAGGGGTATTCTCTGTCTTTCCAAGTATGCCTTATTTGGCGGGAATGAATTGTCCTATTGAAAGTGAGCCGATCCAGCAGACTATCAGTAAACACACATCATCAAAATGTGATTTACTCTTGTATAAATTTAGGCCTGGCAAAAAAAGAGTAATCACATTTATAACTATTTGAATAGAATTGTTGTTGTACTTGACATATATTAATTATAACATATAGACACCATATGGGCAGACAAATGAATGATGCCATCATAAAAGCTATCGGGTTATAATTTTGCAGCTACTATGAATATTTTGAATTTAACAGATTGATAATAGAGACTGATCTGATGTCAAAACATTTTTAGGTTGACCATTGTAATTCCAATCCAGGATTCGGATATACTTTCGATAAGTAGGCTATTAATCTCATGACCAAATATCTTCAAATATAGGAGCAGAAACAAATATAAATATACTATAAATATATTGATGAATGAGTCCTAGTGATTGAAATGTCGGAACGCCGAACGGCCCATTGTTGTTACATCGTTGGAGCGTACCGCTACGGTACTCGGTATACCTGTAAGTGGCCTTAATAACATGGTTTGCGACCAAAGATGTAACTGACAGATTGCCAATGGTTGCAATAACTACTTGCTTAGTTAGCGAAATACCAAGCTGCGAGATAGCCGGTGGCGAGATAGCGCAGTGGTATCATCCGCGGCTGCAACACCAATGGGTGCGGGTTCGAGTCCGACCGAGGTCGACTTCCGAATTCCGATACTTAAGTGTTGGAGGTTTGCCCAGGCTCCTCCTCGCCACCTCATCCGCGTCAGCGGTGTCTTACGAAAGCCTAGAGGTGGGCCGTGCTATAAGTCGGCAGTTACAGAAAATAAGAAGAAATGACCATAGTAGTCGACAAACACCATGAATACTTAAACACACATACACACACCTTCGACCTTCTGATATATTACTATTCCCCTGATACGCGATTAGTTTGTTGCGTCCATGGTTCTAACAAATTCACGGCACTCCGAGTCCACTCGAGTCATTTTCGTTTCACCATCGAGTTAGCCCGAGTCTGAGTAATTCTACGAAACGTCGCGTCCAAGTCCAACTCACATATTCCAGTCACGAATCGTCTAACGGTCAGGTTTTGTCATCATGGATTGGAAATGTGGCGAAATAGTGAATTTCCCACTGCATGGTAGCGTTTGCAATTGATGTGATAGTGAAGTTTGACGAATAGTTTCAGGCTTTCGGGGCAATTTAAGAGGGGATTTTGACTTTCTAACCTGAAAAGATATATGTGACACTAAAATATTTTGAAATCAATAAAAATCTAAAATGTCGTCGCGGGCCGCAAAAAATGCTTTGGCGGGCCGCATGCGGCCCGCGGACCGCGTGTTTGAGACCTCTGGCCTAGACTATATGTGTTGATAGATGTTTCTGTATGAAAAACCAACCTAGATTGAACATTATAACGTGGACAGTAAATATTATTGGTGGCATATGTGAGCGGATGAATATCACTTATTTCAAAGTCGCCTGCGTGTCGTGTTCAGCTTTGAGCATGCAAAGGCTGACGGTGCGAAGCTTGTGACTTGTGATTGAAAAAAGTAGAGAATTTCATTGAAGATTCCCAGGACTGATGAATGGGATGCGCATAGTAAAAGGTACATTACTGTATAGTTTTAGTTACCTTGAATATCTACGACTGTGCACACCACCCAGATGACTTTGGTTTCACGATTTAAATATTTCAGTCGCCCCATTCTCTGTTCTATTTTGGGTAGTCGACTTGTATAATGACCTGCGACACCACATATTCTGCCGCGGAGTAGTTGAAACTGTTAGCTTGTTATTGACATTTATCGGGTCATAGCTTAGATATGTTTTCATCCCCTGCTCGATATGTTTGGCTCACATGCCGCATCAAATGAGGCACCTTTTCTTTCAATACATTGATCATTGAAGTCATGAATCTCTGCCATATCATGTCAAATGAGGAGTCGTCAACTCACAATGTACCAGTACCGGTACTTCAAGACTTGTTCTATTTTTGTTAGCCTATTTATAAGTCATGTCTAGGTTAGCAACTTAGCTTAGTGCAGCGAGTTACACATGAATTATTTTTAGGGGAACTGCAAGATACTAGTCACACAGAAAGAATGAAGACAAGAAAAAGAAACAATTGGAAGTTTATCCGGCGGTGGAATTAATTCACCTTTTCTTGGGACCACTCGTGCTATATTTGCATGCCTCCTAAACAAGAATTAGACCTCCAGCAGCAATACATTTTCATCGTGAATCATGAATGAATATACAGTTTTCCAAATGTCGTCTTGAGAGCGCGAAGAAACGTTTGCGGTGTTTTGGTATCGCGTTGCTTTGGGATAGGTATGGATGTAGGCTACATGAAGTTACAACCTGGCATGCAATTTGATTTTCAAGGACAGCATATAGGGTTGTAGGTAGGTAGGTAGAATTACAGTCTCGGTCGTAAACGTACAGAAGAAAATGTGGATTGAATATACCTGAGGTGACTGTAACATTACAGTCTGGCGTGTAAAGTTAGATTAACGGACACGTTTAAGTTAAATTTACATTGAGTGACGGTAATGTTATATTACTGTCAAGTGGCTGGCCAGTGGCCACCCTGCTTCCTGACATTTCGCGGTAAATCAAGGTAATTTTTTTTAGTGTTTTTATAGAAGGGGTACGCAGACCTGCTTCATGCGCTAAATTTGGCGTGCAACGTTTTTCAAGGGTAACCTGACAATTAAATCAGTAAATAGCTGGAATCCAGAAAAAAAGTTATTTTTGAATAGCGCTATTGACCAGTCACCCATTCTTACGAGGGAAAGGTTTGTGAACTCGATACGTGAGTTCAATTGCAAATTTCTAACCCTGTTGTGGCACCTTTCCCGAAATTTTACATGTGTTACGTAAACGATTGGGAAAGAGGAAACACGAAAATAATATCCATATTGTAAATACCTGATAGAATGCATCTATCATTCTATCTATAATCAGGTTAAACCTCTAGCACAGTGGTTCTCAACCTTTCTGGCTTCGCGGACCCCTTTTGACCGTCACGGACCCTCGCGGACCCCCTCAAGTTTTAGTTCGATTTTAGCTCTATTATGGAGTAACCTTCATCTGTCTCGTGCAAATATGAACTGTAGGCTTGTGATAAACAGCAAAATAATGATTTGTCTTGAAATAACACAATAACATTTATGTAGAAATTGGTAAACTTTTATTATTTCAAAGCTAGTTTTGCTGCTGTATTTCTTGAAGTACGTGGTCGTGTCTTGAAAATCCGCGTCTTCGTTTTGATATGAACGAGTGCCGAAAACCATTTCCGAAAAGCTAAATGGAGGCTAATGCAATATTAACGCATAACGCTTCCGACGATACTTTTGGCGTGGTCGCAACATTTATGGCACCAAAATGAAGAAATATATATTTTATGAATATATCACGTCCAGCATCTAGCGCAGGGACGGGCAACATACGGACCGCGGTCCAGATTCGGCCCGCGGCGGCATTTTGATCGACCCGCAGAGAGTTTCTACCGTCAAAGTGAAATCCTCATCAAAAAGTATAGACAAATTTTATGCGCCAAAGAATGGATCCAAGTTTTCCAACCTGAGAAAGACTGCCATGAAACGACTTGTTCTGATCGGGTTTACATATATATTTACCAGCAAACATTTTCGGCCATGAACAATTGAACATTAACAAGACAAGGCTGCATACCAATATAACTGGTGATATGAATTTCAGGGTTGGGGCGTAATGCTTTGATAGCAACGAAACACTCCTTGTTCATCAAAAAATCAGCCTTGTCGATAGGGCATCCGCAATAAGAATGCCCATAATCTGATAGCCGAGCTTCAAGAGCAGGTATATCATTGTCCGATTTATGACGAGTGTCAGCCAAAAATATCCGGGTTCATTTCAATATGAATATACTATTCACTTGTATATTGAAGTTCTGTACCTCCAGGAAGCTGCTCAAATAGTGGTTATGTATATCACAGGATAAAGTGGATTTCGGGGCGAGACTTCAATCCCTGCATTGGGACAAATTAGGGAAATTCTCCGGAAATTTTTATTTTAAACGACTGTTCTCTAATTTGACGAGACTGACAACTTCAAATCGAAAAGGTTTCGCAGACATTACGAAGTCACCCTGATTGACGTTACTATCTCCACATTTTTATTTTTTCCACAAACATCAACAAAACGTCTCTAAACAGCAATATGTTTGTATCAGCAGGTTATTGGAAAATTGGCAATGAAAATGAATTTCCACACTATGATAGTTCATGTCAGACGATTATGATGATGATATGAGACATGAGGTTTTAGCAGTTGTGGTGCAAAACTGCCTCATGCTTTCTCAAATTAAAAAATAAGACAAAAATTACGTTATCAACCATTTTAAAAATTTAGAAGTCTCGCGGACCCCCTGAAATTGCTTCGCGGACCCCCGGTTGAGAACCGGTGCTCTAGCAAAATGCATGCTGTGCAGTACGATCATAAAAGAGTCGCAATTAAAGGCTAAAAGAGCCGCATGTGGATCGCGAGCCGCAGTTTGCCCATCCCTGGTATAACGTTTTAAAATACACTTTATTGCTGTGTGCTATTTATGGTGTTTGTCGAATACGATGGTCATTTAGACCAGGCCAATATTTTTTATCATGATGCCGTATTCCGTATTCGTATTCCGTATTAGACGTCGTAAGAACAGCAACGTAGGGTAGGAGCGCGTATCAGCCTCCGACACTTCGAAACGTGTTGCTGCCGAGACCCAACAGGGTTCTCTTGCGCAGAAGACAGTACATCAAACAACTACAAAACTACGCCAAATGATTTCAACGAAGTGACCCCTTGACTCTTGATCATTTTAGGGTTTTGTGCAACTCGCAATCATGCCACGTCAGCACTTGGTAAAACGCGAGGTCGGGGATGCTCTGACCCACGAAGTAGTTAAAACAAATATTATTATTTGCTTTACCTTTTAAGGCGACACGTCAGGCGTAGTGGTACAGGACCGTAACTGCCTCACCCCAAGCCCTAATTATTTCGTGAATCAACTAAATTATTGAGTTTTTTGGGGGGAAATTCATGCAACTTCATGCTACGCGTGATTTAGTGTTGCCAAATATAGTTTCTTCCACCCCTCCCCCCCCCAAAAAAAAACGCTTAATTTATAGAAATGGACATTTCGACGTCGACCATTAACGCGCCACGACGCACTAAGACATATGAAGTTGTAGGCCCTGTAACATACGAGTCCGAGAACAGTACCAGAACGATCGGCAGCGAGAAAACCTTGGCCGAAGAGAAGGGGAGACCGGGGACAAATGTAACTAGGGGCAAATGTAACAATCGTCCTCACCGCTAGTAGGATGGAGAAATCAGCTTGATATTTTAAGTGCGCATGCAGTAGGTACCTCTCCTATTATACCTGGAGTTACGTTGAGCTACGATGCGAAACCCCGGAATAATTTGCAAAAAACGAAATTTTTGACTCCTGAGTAAAGTTTTTCTGGTCTGGAATAATTTGTCTAGACGAATAGTACCTCAAGTAGTTACAACGTAATATGTGTAGCTGGAACAATGTTACTATAGTCTACCGTGGTGATAGAAAGAATAGGACTTGCATCGCCGGGAAGGTACCATACTAAGACACTAATCATGGTCGAGCGTGTCAGGGGCAATCGTAACACTCTGTTACTTTTGCCCCGTTACAATATGTTATGAATTCTGAATGTCTTTGTTCATATGTTGGTATTACCATTCATCTACTGCAGAATAATCTTGCAACAGCCAGAAGTTCACCAGAACAGATACTGCCTTGCGATACTAATTCTAACATGATCATCTGTCGAAACGGCCATACAATAGTGGTGATGTGAATCTGACGGTTCGGTTATTTTCGTGATTCAACCACCCGTTCTCATGTTGATCGACTTTTGGTGTGTCGAACTTCAATAGTCATGTCTTAATTCTCGTTCTCTGACTTTGATCATGGCCCACTTACATTTTGATATTTAATGTGAACAATTTATGTTAATTTTCTACAGCACAGATAAATGTCATTATAGCTTTGACGCCACACAATGTTGCGTCCTCGTTTTACTATACTATCATCGGCCCATTCAACCAAGATATGTTAGCCAGGTCGGTTTCGCACCTTCGCAGGTGACCGAATGACCAACCCATTATGCCCGCTGAACAACAGAACCTTGGTAGAAGAGGCCGAATATGTGTAGGGAGATGATGGAATGAATGTGTCTCTTGTACACTTTAAGCTTGAACAAGACACGAAGGGTGATATTGTACTCAGATGCCATAAATGCGATGGGGCGTAGCCTGGAAGCGTTCAAACGTCTCTTCCTTTAGTTTCATACAATATTACAATTTGTGCTTCCGTTTTCGTTGTTCATTTAGTTGGTGTTTAGTTATAAATAGCACTGTTACAATTGCCCCGCAAGGGTGGTACAATTGCCCCTGGGTACGGGGCGATTGTAACATTTGAGCAGCGATTTTTGCGACCCAAAATTTTCATGATTGATTGTTGATTGAGTTCCAATTTAGTTTTCATATCAACTATCGAGTTGTTGGCTTCTTTATATAAAACTTTGGAAGTGAAATTTCTACGAGAAAAACACGTAATGTTGGAAAATACGAATAGTGTTACAATTGTCCCCGGTCTCCCCAACTACACTTGTGCTGATCGAAAACTTCGATATCTATACATAAATGCTTGATTGACCATATGCGCCGAAATGGCTGTCGCCGAATGTTCCTGTCCTGGCAATCTGAACCCCACAAGACGAATGCCATGCCGCACGGAAAAATTCTTTGCCAGTGAATAAATACCTATTTAAAATCGTGTGCGTCTTTTAGTTTAGTACGTTTGGGCGATTTCAATAACTTTTAACATATCAGACAGGAGGTCACGAAATAACATCATGTAAAGAAGTCATTATACCGACGGGTCCGCCCGAAGATGTTTAATTATTATTTACAGGCCCTACATTTTCCAATACACATCACTCAGCCCTACCAGTAAATCTGATTACGTGAATACACAGAGGATAAAAAATGGATATAAAGAATTGATTTTCGCGCTTCGCGAGTCATAGGCTATATTAGCTGACTCACTAGACAGTACAACAAAACTCGCTAAGAAGTAGGTGCAAAAACGCGTAGCCTGATGAGGGGTTTGGGTGGCGAAGCCCCCATGGTTTGGTTTGTCACTCTATGGGGAGCCCAAGACCAACGCTTTTCTGGGGTGGCTGACCAATGCTGTTTCGGTCCTGGGTATTATGCAAACACTTTGTTGTATGTTTGGTGTCAAATTGGTACCGACTTCAGTTTTGTTGTGATTACCTTTCTGTGTTAAAGATCATTCGTCGTAATGTACTGGCGTGGACTGTAATGATTGCAGACTGCCTACCTGTTTCGCGTACTGAGAACCGTTCTTCATTTATGTTGCTGTTGTCTTAACTATTGGTATTGCGAGTATCGTAGTCAAGGTATTAGTTCATTTAAGCCGAACTAATAAACTGCTTACGAATATTGTTTCGTGCTCACAACAATTAAATGAACTAAAGTTCTTGACGATACAATGTCTGAAGCACTGAAGCCGTTGAAACCGAAGGTATTGGAAATTGAACCCAATAGCCCGACGTCAGAGAAAGAGTGGAAGCATTGGCGAAGAACTTACGAGAATTATCTTGCGGCCTTCGAGACAGGAAGTGCCAGAATAGAAAAACTCAAGATTCTTACAAACTTCTTATCGTATGTCCTTTTCGAGTATATCGATGAAGCTGAGACTTATGAAACCGCAATTGCAACGTTAGACAACCTATTTGTCAAAGCACATAACAAGGTGTTTGCACGTCATGTGCTGGCGACAACGAAACAAAAGCACGGACAAAGCTTGGATGAATATTTGCAAGAACTACGCAGATTAAGCAAGGATTGTAACTTTCTTGCAGTCTCCAAAACTGAACACCGAGACGGATTTATTCGAGACTCCTTCATCAACGGCATTCTTTCGCATGCCATACGGCAGCGGTTGTTGGAGGAAACCGAATTGACAATTGACAGTGCCTTTAGGAAGGCCCGCACCTTGGACATTGCACAAAGAAATTCGTCCTCGTACATGTCTTCTGGCGGTGCCGAGATTCCAATAGCAACCGTTCAATCCGAAGCAGCATCCGACAAAGAAAGTGAAAACGCTGCAGCAGCTGTGCATCGTGGCGAGTGGAAATGTTATTTTTGTGGTGACAAAATTCAACATGCCCGTAAAAATTGTCCAGCAAGCTCATCCACCTGTTACAAATGTGGGAAGACGGGGCACTACTCGAAAGTTTGCAAAAGTGTAGCAGATGCATCCACTCGAAAAACAGTATCCACGAAACATAGTTCGTCCTCGTCCTGCGCTATACAAGAAGCACCAAGATGTTTGCGTTACGCAATCATAGATACATTCCTAAAAGACGAGCGAATGTCAACGTTAATGGATCCTGGAAGTGGCTTAAGCTACATCAATCCAAGGACAGTTGAAGCGATGAAATTGCGGGCGTTGCCCTATACAGATTGCGTAACGATGGCGGCAAAGTCTCTGAAAGAATCCATCTCTGGTCAATGCATCGTAGAGTTGTTGTTAAACGGGAAGGTTTACAAAAATGTCACGCTAGGCGTCATGAAAGATCTCTGTTGCGATATAATACTTGCTCAAGACTTTCAGAAACGGCACAAACGCGTGGTGTTCACGTATAATGGCAAAGACCCGGAACTCGTTATAGCATCTCAGGACCGTAGAACCTGTGCTGCTCTAGCATCTAACACGAAATGTCCACAACTCTTCAAGTCCCTTACGTCAGATTTCAAGCCAGTGTGCGTGCGATCAAGGCGTTATAGCGCTGCAGATACATCTTTCATCGAATGTGAAGTTGACAAGCTGTCCAAAGACGGAATTATAAGACCAAGTAGTTGACCATGGCGCGCTCAGCCATTGGTCGTAACCAATCAAGAATCCGGTAAAAAGCGAATGTGCATAGATTATTCGCAAACTGTGAACCGCTTTACGGTACTCGATGCCTATCCGTTACCTCGCATAGAGGACATCGTACAAAAACTGGCAAAATACAAAGTATTTTCAACTTTTGATTTGAAGAGCGCGTATCACCAATTGGAGCTACGAGAGTCCGATAAAGCGCCTACCGCTTTTGAAGCCGTCGGTCGATTGTGGGAGTTCAATCGGTTGCCGTTCGGGGTCACGAACGGTGTACCCGCATTTCAACGAACTATGGACGCGATTGTCGATTCGGATAAACTGACAGATACGTTTCCATACCTTGATAATGTCACTGTCGCAGGCCAGTCACAGTAGGAACACGATAAAAATGTTGAGCGCTTGCTGAATGCGTTGGGTGCAAGAAACATGACCCTCAACCACAATAAGGCCATTTCATCGGTTGCAGAGGTGGATATATTAGGATACCGCGTTGGTCGTGGTGTCATAAAACCTGATCCGGAGCGATTGAAACCATTGCGTGAATTGCCTCCACCTACAAACAAGAAAGCTCTGAAGAGGGCATTGGGATTATTTGCCTATTACGCAAAGTGGATACCAGCGTTCTCAGACAAAATTGCAAGTTTGATCAACTGTGTCGATTTTCCAATCAACGCGAAGTGCTTGAATGATTTCAATGCATTGAAAAAGGGCGTGGAGGACGCCGCTTTACAAGCGATCGATGACGACGAGCCCTTTGTGGTGGAGTGTGATGCCTCCGATGTCGCGGTGTCGGCGACGTTGAATCAGGGTGGCCGACCTATTGCTTTCATGTCCCGCACGCTCAACAATAGCGAAAAGCACTACCCTGCCGTCGAGAAAGAGGCGACCGCTATTATCGAAGCAGTGAGGAAATGGCAGCACTTTTTGGCAGGACGAAGATTTACATTGATCACGGATCAGGAAGCTGTTTCGTTCATGTTCGATATGCGAAAGCGGTCGAAAATCAAGAACAATAAGGTTCAGTGTTGGCGCCTATAGATTTGGCGCAGTTCACGTACGATATTCGATATCGGCCAGGAGAATTGCATAGTGCGCCCGACGCCCTGACCCGAGCCCATTGTTCGTCCATTTCCACGTGTAATCTCGAAGAACTGCATCGAGAGCTATGTCATCCGGGAGTCACCCGGCTTCTTCATATCGTTCGTTCGCAGAACTTGCCCTACTCAACGTCCGATGTTAAAAGAGTATGCTCGACCTGTCAAGTGTGTGCCGAAATCAAGCCTCGGTTTTATCGCCGAGAACAGGGAGTCTTTATCAAGTCTACAAAACCGTTCGAGCGTTTAAACATGGATTTCAAAGGTCCCATACCATCGAACTCTGGTAACAGATATACACTAGTAGTGGTTGACGAGTTTTCACGCTTTCCATTTTGCTTCGCTTGTCCAAATATGTGGTCATCCACTGTTATCAAATGTCTAGATGAGCTATTTGCGCTTTGTGGTACGCCTAATTACATTCATTCAGATCGTGGTAGTTCGTTCATGTCTCGCGAAATCAAAGATTACCTACTCTGTAAGGGTGTTGCAAGCAGCCATTCTACCGCTTATCATCCGACCGGAAATGCTCAAGTCGAACGCTATAATGGGATTTTGTGGAAAGCGATCCGATTATACCTTCGATCACACGAGTTACCCGTCGAATCCTGGGAGCTAGCTTTACCCCATGTATTGCGAGCGACTCGCTCCTTGCTTTGTACTAGTACAAATTCTACTCCGCATGAACTGTTTTTTGGTTTCAATCGCAGGCTACCCAGCGGAAAGACCCTGCCGACTTGGTTATCCCAACCTGGTTCTGTGTTCCTGAAACGTCACGCCCGTTCAAATAAAAACGACGATTCGGTGGAGGAAGTGGAACTGTTGAACGCCAACCCGTTGTATGCGAACGTACGCCACGTCGATGGAAGAGAAAGAAACGTTGCAATAACCGATATTGCCCCGTGTCCTCGTCCGCAAGTTCCGGAGGAAAATCCAGTTATTCAGGAGCTCCCCGATGCCATCGAGGGTTGCAAGCTCGTTACCCAGAAGGATGAAGAACCGTCAAACGAAGGGGACAATTCTCCTTCCCGTTCAAACGAAATGCAAGTTGTACCTCGCCGCTCCTCTAGAATAACACGAGGCGTCCCACCGAATAGATACGGACAACCAGTGCCTCATTGAAATAAGGAGGGGTGAATGTTGTATGTTTGGTGTCAAATTGGTACCGACTTCAGTTTTGTTGTGATTACCTTTCTGTGTTAAAGATCATTCGTCGTAATGTACTGGCGTGGACTGTAATGATTGCAGACTGCCTACCTGTTTCGTGTACTGAGAACCGTTCTTCATTTATGTTGCTGTTGTCTTAACTGTTGGTATTGCGAGTATCGTAGTCAAGGTATTAGTTCATTTAAGCCGAAGTAATAAACTGCTTACGAATATTGTTTCGTGCTCACAACACACTTCTCGTGTCGCGGATCGAGTTTCATATGGCCGCCTCTTCTTCGAAAAACCCAATGCATGATAGCCCGAGCCTACCGAATGTATTTTATGCGACTGGTGGTGAGTATTTCATATTAATAAAATCAACGGCGATGAGCAATATAACCAAATGTCTTAGCAGTCCTTTACTCGTTTTATCCATAGTTCAGGTTGGACGGATCCATGCTGTGGAATTGATATAGCACCTGAGCAACATAGCCCCCCCCCCCCCCCCAGGAAACTATTACATGACGTCTATACAAACCGTTTGACATGCTGAGATAGTGTCTGCTCCAACGAGATGTATATTATTTATTCACCTGATAAAATATAAATTACAAGGACAACAAGGAAACACAAGAATAACGGTTCCCTTATTGTCACATGCGTTGACATTTTGTCAAAATCGGTTCTTTATTCGATATTACTCCCGTGCCTTATGTAATTGCTCAGCGATATTCAGTGACGATGGAAAACGTATGAGTAGCGTACTGCTGTAGAAATTCCCAAAAGGTAAATTGATTACACAATGACATATTTGCGTTTTACCCTAATCGGCACATCTGTTGACAAAATGTCAACAATCAGAAACAATGGAAGTTTGGACTTTTAAGTCACTACGTAGTAAATAACCATGATCACAGAGTGATAACCAGAACCATACGGAAAGTTGCATGTGCATTCAGTGAATCACTGTCTGAACAGTAATTACATTACACTGGTATAAAAAGTTGAAAAAATAATTGCGCCAACATTTTTAATGATTGGCTTAGGCTAATATAAGGTTGCTGAATCCAATTCTGTGCTCAGAATTTCTCTGTCACGGCAGATTTTTTCCGAATGAAATTTTCTCATTTTCATGAATTTATGCCAATTTCGGCTTTCGCTCGTGACATCACGGAAAGCATACAATGGCAATAGATCAAATATTGTTTTTGAAATCATCTATCATTAAACCTGCGTTGTGGTAGTACAGAATGGGTGAGTTTTCGGTGAACTTGAATCCAGTGATTCTCTATCTCCGTTCAATCAGAAGCTGTTTTCGACCCACAAAATTACACTGGTCTACAAATTTCCAAAACATTTTGCCGAAAAAATTTTAATGGTTGATTTAGGGTACTATTAGGTTGCTGAATCCGATTTTGTACTCAGAATTTCTCTATCACGTCAGCTTTTTTCGGTATGTATTTTTCTCATTTTCATAAGTTAATCAAATTTCGGCTTTCGTTAGCGACATTACGGTGAGCGTACCACAGCAACAGATCAAATATTGTTATTGAAATCCTCTATAATGATGAAACCTGGGTTGTTGTAGAACAGCATAACTGAGGTTTCGGTGAACTTGAATCCAGTGATTCTCTATCTTCGTTCAATCAGGACCTCCTTTCTACCCATGAATTTATATGTGGATGAAACTATTTTCAGTCGGTACCAGTTATCATTTTTATGTATCAATCTTCGTTTAAAGATTGTGATTAGTAGCTCCGTACCTAATTTAGTTCCCTACGTTATCTATCTTTATATATCTGTCCTGTAGACTTGTTCGTTCAATGCATTTTATGACAGCAGACTGCTCTTTCGTAAAACGTAAAAGTTTGCAAACAATAAACATTGTATTGTTGGTATATTATGTGGAAGAAAATTGTTCACTCTGGTACATGACCCAAATATGTGGCCCTTTAAGCTTGTTTTGAAACAGTAAAAGAAACAAGATGTCTGCTTTTCTAAAAATAGTTCTTATCATGATAACTTTAAAGAATTTATCATCATTAATCTCCGCTTCTACTTATCATGCTAATTCTTCTTCTCCATTGGCCATATACTGTCTCATATTATCGGAATCGAGGAAATGTGTTTCCAAACTCTTTTTTTGGTTTATTGCCATGATATATATAAAGGGCTTCTTTTACATTGTCTATTATAGACAGCCAGATTAATGCGGAGACTGCTTACGAACAGCTCAACACGAAACCTGAAGTGCGTGTTACTTCACATTAAAAATGAATAGGCTATGCATCGGTTCTAGGACAGTCGATCCGTTTCGACATGGACATTCTGTGGCCTACACCAAATACCAAGTGTTCTATAAGGGAACAGAGCCATAGATGAGCATTGGTTAATTTCTAGTGATGTTTTAAAATGTTTTCGAGGCTTTTCGTCGGTGATGTGCATGATTAAACGCCAGTTCTAAACACAACTTTACAATTGAATAAATTGAGGCAGGACTTGCAATCATGATACGTGCTGGCTTGGACAGAGATAACTTCACTGATTTACGTGCATTGTGGCCTTTGATAGAAGCAATGTTCCCTCTAATTTTTCACGAGTCTGCGCGCATTCACCAACTCACTGCGCGGTCCCTTGGACCAGACTTAGACAACTAGAAAATTTTCAGCTTTTCCAAAGTAGATTAGAATTAGAATAAGAGCAGCATAGTTGTTTCGAAATTAGATTAGAATTAGAATTAGAGCTAAACCTTTTTTCGAATTAGATTAAAATTAGAATCAGAGGTATACAGCTTTTTCCAAATTAGACTACAATTAGAATTAGAGCTACACAGTTTTTTTTTCAATTTAGATAAGAATTAGAATTGCTGAATTCGCGAAAACCTTTGAAATTGAATGAAATTGTGAATGAGAAAGAAATACAGCAACAATCAAGTTCGTTCATGCTAAATCACAATGTTTGCAAAAAAACAGCATTTTCTCCTGTGATGTATACAACCATAGTAGCCTATCCCGCGGTAACAAAAAGATGAGCTGCTTGATATAAATGAATAGGCTGGTTGGTAATTACCAAGTAGGACCATTCATTAAAAAATGTGTTTCTCAATTGTGGTGTCATATATGTTGCGATCATACCCAAATGTCTCGTCAGAAGCGTTATGCGTTATTATTACATTCGCCACCATTTGCGGATATCAATTTTCGGCACTCACTCATGTCAAGTCGAAGGAGCGATTTTCGAGACACGTTCACGTATTTCAAGAAATACAGCTACAGAAATCGCTTTCAAATAGAAGTCTACCTGATTTCTGCATATATAAATAGCCTGATATTATTGTCTAGAAACAGATTGCTGCTGTTCATCACTAGCCCACAGTTAATAACTGCACACCACAGATGACGGTTGCACAATAATTGAGCTAATATTTAACTAAAACTTTGGGGGTCAGCCGTATGGTACGTAACGGTTCAAAAGGGGTCCGCAAAGACAAAAAAGTTGAGAACCACTGGTCTGATATAATTTCTTTGGTTAGATCTGAAGCAATCATCCTCTTCTTTCTTGATGTAGCTCAGGGCATGAAATTGAACAAGCCTGTAATAACTATCGTTTCTTTGCTGCTGTTCTGTTTGTGATCGAAACTAGAAGGTTGTTTGCAGACTTCCAGCTACTATGTAGTGTGGCTATGATTCGTCACAATAAAGCTACTATGACTGTTCTGTGTAAGTAGTGCGATGGCGGCTTGGCACTGAATTTCTGGCGCGAGAGGGATATTCTTGTTAACTTGCTGCAAAATGCCGCGGACAATAAGGCATTTTCCAGAAGACAATAATAATTAGAATTAAAATTAGAGCATAGGTGCATTTCTTAAACCAGATTAGCACTGGAATTGGAGCATAGAAACATTTAGCAATTAAAATTAGATTACTGGCATTCTGCTTTAATTTAGTGAAATTAGTCAAATGGAATTATCTAGCTGTCCAAGTCTGCATTGGACAACAGTGCGCAACGACTGAAAAAAAGGTTATCACTTTGACTTTTTTGTGCGTGGCACATATTTTTCTGTGCGCGGCGACTTTGTCAGCAGTGCGCGGCCGCGCACGTGCGCAGCTTATAGGGAACATTGGATAGTAGGCCCTTTTATAGAGAGGCTATGGAACTAAATCGATTCAGATTTCTGCTTCGATGCATGCGTTTTGATATCTGTCGCAATTGACCGGAAAGAAAACGAAATGAAAAGTTAGTAGCTATTCGCGAGGAATGGGAAGCATTCAACAATAATCTGCGCAATGTCCACATCCCTAAGGAAGCATTGACTGTGGATGAACAGTTGGCCGGATATCGAGGCCCTAGCTCTACCTACCATTCAGCTCGCTCAGCCGTATATGTCCACAAAAGAAAATTGTCAGGAGAAACTAAACTTCTTGCTGAAAAGTTGGGGCTGATCGATGCTGCTACTTCAAGAAGTTTCAATCGCACTGCTCATGCCAGCATTTTGGTATACCGACCGCACATTCTAGTCCGTGGCCCACGTGAAGCGTCACTCCCCCTTTCGTCAATAATAATATTATTAATAATAATAGTCGCACCGATCGGGGTATCAAACGAGGAAGATGCTACAAATGTGCAAGGCAAACTCGTTTTTTTTCTGTGACACTTGCAGCCGACGGGTTTATTTAAGATACAGAAAACTTCAGAAGAACGAATATTGCTTGGAATGCTGAACAGTTTTTTGTAGTGCTCTATGTTTCGTTGTTCTTGAGTTTAAAATATACCCGGCAAAACATCGCTTATTGAGGTATCTTTAAAATTGCTTTCAGAACTATATCCATTGCAGTAGAGGTAATAGGGAGGTAACGGCACAATAAGAAGCATATGGAAAGAGATGCAAGCAAAAAACAGATTGGCAAAGTATGACGTAATGATGCAATAACGAAAAGGAACGTTATGCAATTCAGCTATAACGGTTAGTCACAACACAGACACAAGAGGAAATCAAACTATACAAGACGTTCGAGAGACAATTAGCAGTATGTATTCATGGAAAATTATAAAATTGTATGGAAACTCCTGCTTTATATTGTGCCGTTAAGTCTTGATAAGGGGAACACGAAAAGTCTTCGAGTCAATAAAGTCCACTGCAATGGAATTAGTTTTTAAAGCAATATTCAAGTTTAGTACCGCATTCACATATTTGAGGTATCTTCGCATTTTATCTGAGAGCTATTCAAGGTGACTAACATTTCAAAAGTGGTATTTTGCGAATCACGCATCACGGCCAAAAAAGCCTAATTCTCGTATCTGAATTTGACGAACCCGGACTAGGACGAGGATCATGCACTTTCGGTCTCAAAACCCATTTCCTCGTAAGGCTGTAGTGAGTTTGGTCAGAAAGTGCACGAGCCCCGCTGGTCCGTCAATTAGATGTTCCGGAACCATAGCGAAATTGAGTGAAAAAAATTGAAAATTTTTACATTTTTCGTAGATTTGCGACTTCCTCTAACTAAAACAGACCTCCAACTTAGGATCAGTGATCGTTTCGTAAGGTTTTATCCATATAAAACACCCTAGAATACCAGATTCAACATGAGACATTGAAAAACACAAGATAATGCCGGGTTGACAATTTGTCAACGTGTGTGCCGATTAAGGTATCTAAAATCCCTGCGCTGAAGGGTTAAGGAGGTCCGTCAGTAAGATCCATGGCTTGTAAGGACGGGATATAGGCGGAAACCCTGCTGCAGAAGTTCTAGGCTACTCCTTGTTGAAACAGTTATGAGCAATGACTACAACGAAAACTGATGAAGTCATACATCGTATCAAAACCCTCGCGTGAGATATCGATTCACGTCTACTTATTTCGAATTCGCTCTGAATGAATAAACAATGGGGATGGTGCCAACGTTCGAATCACGTTCGTGCTCACTGTGCAAACTTTGATTCCACTCTGTCAGGATTTTAGTGGAGTGTAAGAAAGTCCCGGTAATCTCAACATATGTGATCAAACGTTATGTTACGTTGTACATGATTGAGACGACATGTCCGCGACGTCTCTTCCTACATTTTTGACAACCCACCCGCGATATCGAGCTCTTGCAAGATAAAAACAACCTGACATCTGATGAATGTTATCGACGAGTTTCTCGTTAAAATCCACGATAACACGTTCGCTCCAATAATATAGGTATGAAACATGTTGCGAATAGTACCAAGAGAATTTTGATTATTGAATACCATTGGTACAATATTTTATCTACTTATCATACAGACAGGGGCTTGGAGACACGATTTTATACGGCGGCCCGAGAAGCAATTCTGAGTAGATGAGAAATGCTTGGGCATAGATTAACCAGTAGGCCTACATCTCCGATCAAAGTTGAGGTTTCAAGAAATAATTTCACGTACATAAAATCACTAAAAACAGCAAATATCGAACATGTTCAATTGTTCATGGACGACTTTATAATCATTCGGCGCAGTGTTGCTTTTTCACTCTGGTAATTATTACGAACAAGTCGGGGACAATTGACACAAAATTCCGAGAAGACAAAAATAAGTTAGATGTTTCTGATAAATGGACCAAAAGTAGTTCACAGCGAATGTGAAACCAATGTGAAACCGTTGTATGCAAGTTGGTTCCCGAATGGTGATTTAAAATGAACCAGATTGTAACGCCAGCTATTACAGTTAAATGTCTTGTACTCTGCGCAGGACCAACGCCGCATGACGACCAAAGCAAAGAGAGCACAGAAATATGTCAGCTGATATCGCTGTTAGAGCCACTGTTTTAGCGGTTTACAACTGTATTCAATCGGCCAATCATTGAATTTTTGCCGTTTTCGATGTTTGTGAATAAAGGTGCTGCAAAATTATCCCATGATTCGTAACATAGGATTGATAATTGAGAATTTCATTGAAATAATAAAGCTATGGATTTTGAGGTTAACATCATGGAATCATTTCATTGGTCTGGCTCACAAGCGATAATAGGTTTGAATCGGTACCACGACCCAAGATAAGTTTGACATCCCTGTTGTATACCTTCCTATTCACAGCGGACCTTTTATTAAAATTCGTGCTCACACGAACCAGAACTTGGGATCGTCGTCATCCCTATAAACAGACCTAAAATTAGCTATTAAATTGCTTCATGTTGATGAAATGTCACATCACGAATTCTACCTCACAATTTCCCAGTCGATTGTGCGTAATATAACAAATAATAAAAAAGGCTTACCTGAACATCTTCAATTGCGCGCATAACAAGCATCCCAGAAAGCAAAATCAAAGTTAGCGCGATGACCTTGCACACTCTTAATCGTCCACGAATTACTCCCATCATGTAATCTTGATTCTAATGACATATTTCGAATTTGGTAAGCTCAATACGAAATGTTATGATTAGGTATAAATATGTTACCTGATCCTTAAAAATCAAAGAAGCGAATTATTTGCCACGTGAAAGCATCACTCATAATATTTTTTTTCAAAATGGCGCAAAGAGGCACCAAGGTTTGCTTACATCGCCGCGAAGTCTAATTTGATAATCGAATTTTATATCAACCAACTCCTTCAAAGTACATTTTGCAATAATTTTTTTGTTGTTGTTGAAATGTAATGGCGCATCGATTTTTTCAAGTCCATTCCCCCCAAATTTTCCAGTTTTAGCTTTCGCACATTGAGTTTAGAGCGAAACAGTTATATTTTCTGAAGTCCTTGGCTCCGGAATTTATTAATTAGAAATTTTCATTGGTTCCCTACAATCACTGAAGCACAGAATATTGATTTTAAATATTTTTCACATGTACGCTGCCTAGCGACAAGAAAATTTTGTGTCACATTATCTTTTGAACCGCTGAAAATTTCAAAAATTAATTAGAATTCAAACCAGAATAACATATGTAAATATATAGCCGATTGTATGCAGTGTTGGGATCAAGTCACTACCTTCGAGTCACGAGTCATCTCGAGTCATTGCAGGTTTTGACTCGAGTAAAGTCAAGTCACTCGATTTTTAGAGGTGACTCGAATCAAGTCGATTCAAGTCAAGTCAAGTCACGAGTCAAGTCACAATTCAAGTCAAATTGAATCTTCGACGTATGAGTGATGTGTAGCGACCCCGTCACGGCGTATAGGCTACTCGTAGCGACAACGGGTTCGCGTGTGTGTTACTGCCACTGGGCTCGGGACCTCGTCTCTTTGCAACTGCCGACCGCTCAAACGACACACACTCAATATATGGCCTGAGACTAACAACACCACAAGTCTATGCAGTTATAATATTATATTAGTACGACACAATAAACTCATAACCGCAATGCTCACAGACACATAGAACGGAACCCAGACGATCTATAAGCTCCTACACGATACATGCACACTATGCACAGTGCACACTGCACTGCAAACTGTATCGAAACTCCACGCTAACCCCACTCATTCATACCCATCAGCCTAAACCTAACCCAGTCTACATACATTTTCAACCATGAACAAGTGTTGGGATGACTCGAGTCACCTTTTTCGTATGACTTGACATGACTCGAGTCACATTGGAAAAATGACTTGACTTGACTCAACGCTTCAGAAATGCAGATTGACTCGTGACCTGAAGCCAAACTTACGAGTCAATTTCAAGTCATCAAGTAATCGATGTCGACTAAATCGCTGTATCTTTTATAAGTTCGGATTGCCATATCCGGATTGTTATATCACAAATAAATCGATCGCAAAAACAATGATGGGAGCTTATACAACAGCTCACGTTGTCGTAACCTTGCTCACCTTGACCAACCCTCTTGTATATAATTTAAATCAAACGAATATCGCTCATGCGTTCATAATTGTATATCATGGATATGTAGGTGGGTAGGGTATTGAACTATATCATTTTTAAACTTTCTGTGGTTTCGTATGTTATCCTGTATTTTGGCTGATATTTAATCACTAAGGCTATACCGCTATACTTGCGTAGATGAGCAGTTCTACGTATGCGTGAGCGATACAGTGCCTTTTGCGCGTATAATCCACTATTCGTTCCTCTTTTCAGAATAAATGGGTACTTCATCTGTATTTGAAACAATTAGCAAAATGTAATGACTTTGAATCATGTCTATTATAGTACTTTGACATTTCAACTTGACTTGACTCGACTCGACTTGACTCGGGTCACCTCTAAAAATCGAGTGATTTGACTCGTGACTTGACTTGACTTAACTCGACCTAACTCAAGTCACTTCCAAAAATCGAGTGACTTGACTTGACCCGATGAGTCACCTTTGAAAATAAAGTGACTTGACTTGATTCGAGATGGCTTGTGACTCAAAGGTAGTGACTTCATCCCAACGCTGCCACGAACATTAACGAGGAAGGCTGCGTTCCAATATAACAGATGTTTGCGGGCAGCTTTACTAAGGGTTTCCGCATATGACATGCAACCAGAGTTCAAACAACTAGTTGACAATATTGGACGACCACAGATGTCTGATTGACTTCAATAGCTGTTGTAAATAAATTCATTAAATACTGTTTTTATTCTCCAAGCTTTAAACTTGAAGTTTACATTAAATAAAATTGATTCCTTTTATAGGCGGATAAATACGCGATTAAGGTATAAAATGTATATATTCTGTAATCTGGCCCGCCAAGTGCTTCATTTTCCCATATCCGCCGCCGACCCTGTACCAGAAGGTAATGACCGACCTCGGCGTACCAGCCCCATATGGGAGAAAAGCGCCTCTATCACTTTTTACAATACTAATATTAATAATAATGTTATTGCACTTTGTGACAATGTTGTGGGTTGATCACGACTCAGATATGCCATTTACACTGGCATGCATATAGCTTTGTACCACATTATCTGTATATGCTGTAATATGGTCGATCGAGGTTTCTAGACTTCCGTGGTGGAAATATAGTATCGAAAGTAGAATTCTCGTTGAAAAATTAAATGTTAGTGGAAAGGGGCGTAATATTTCGGTAGTTGTAAAAGTCTACTCTTGCTCTTCGACACGGATCATTGCAATTATTACTCGCATCAGATTCTAGTACTCCAATCATTGTTCACAGCCCTGGTACGAACATGATCAGCAACTTGTTAGTAAAATCCCAGGAGTTTATGGCCCACAAGCGGTAGTCGGATTCAAACTTTTGTCAGCCGATTCTTTCACAGATTTATCAGTCAGCTGTGTTACAAAAAACTCATTCATAGTAACAAGTAATGCCAATTTATTCGTTGATCTTATAATATTTCGAAAGACTGTTCAATATAGAATTGGTGGGAATCGGTTATATCCACTGAGCTATATCCGACCACTGCCCTTATGATCAGCACCCAGTAGTATTGTGCCACTGGTAGAATGTTTTGAGTCCAGACCGTATGTGTCTCTAGCTGGTGTATACAATAGTTACCACTTACACTTTGTAAGAAGATAGTGATCTCGCTCTAATGATTAGCACACGTACGGGCCAAGGACATAACCAGTAATTTTCTAATAACTTCCTCACTCTCTCGTCCCTAGTGCGATGCAGTGGGTACATAGGAAGTTTCAGTCCAAATTGATATTTTTGACGAAGCAATATACTGTACGTTTGTCTGTTTGATTGTCTGTCTGTACAGTAAAAATTTCATAATCTGTCTCTCTGTCTGTTCAATTTCATCGAATTTCAACCAAAAATGTTAATATTTCAGTAAAATTAAGAGCATTCCCGAAAACGCTCACAGGGTAGATCTACTACGGTTCTTTTCATACGTCAATCTGTGAAATATCATTATTCGCGTATACCGAACTCGAACGGAAACAAAACGTTTGCGCTAACCTATAAACACCGAAAAATGCGTATCATGGCATGATCCGGCTAGATCTAACTATGTAATTATTTGGTGCATGCTCGAAAGCATAAGTTTTACTTCCGCTCATTCCCGAGCTTCTGCATTACACAATGCGCGGCGTGATGTCCTTCCGGTGGATAATTGAGAAATGATTCATTGATCAGATACGGTGATACAATCGAAGCAACAGTGGTACTCATAGTTGATCAGAAAGTGCATGCGATGGGGCGGATGAGTAGTGTTGTTATCCGTTTTTGTTGCAGGCCAATCAAATTTCGCCACGTCGCCTTAATTGCCACGCCTACATTACCACATCATCCGCCCATTGCCGCACCTATAGGACACCCATTGCCACATCATCCACCCATTGCCGCACCTATAGGACACCCATTGCCACGTCACTTGCCGCACCTATAGCACACCCATTGCCACGTCTATAGTGTCACATCATCCATTGCCATATCATCACCGCATTGATTGCCGCATCTATAGGCTGCACAGCATCAACCCGCGCGATGTCGATTGCTGCACCTATGTCACTCATTGCCACGTCAAAACTTACCTTAGCTAGAATCGAACCTGGTTTGGTTGGGTATAATTTCACATCGCCCACCACCAGTCTATTGAGCAAACTAGGCGTATTGAGCTGTTTTGAGAATATAACCACCGATTCTCTCTTAAATTCCGAGACAACACCTTTTTCGAGTAATAACACATAAATGTAAGACTATGTTCGACTATAACACTTGTGTCATCATTAATTAGTCAATGATTTTGAGGAATTCTGCGAATGCAACTTGATAATGCAGATATCGCCACCATAAATGTCTACAATGACGCGAAAGCTCACGCGCATATTGCTGAATACTATTCCAAGAAATTGACGCGTGTAAATGTGCCACGAATACAGTTGCTTACGATTCCAAAAAGTTGCGCCACATCGACAAAGTGAATTAGAACATTCTAAATAAAGTTGCGTTTCCAAGAAAATGCCGCGTTGGCGTTACGAATTAGAATGTTTAGTTCCGACGTAAAGCAATTCGCATTCTGAAAACTTCGCATTTCTATTACAAGTATGTGCGCAGCGAGGCAGCCATCGCAGGCATAAGGTAAGATCAATGTATTTTCGTACCAATTTAAACTAAATGTAGCTATAATTTCTCGATGCAGCATTAGCTTACGTGGATTGTGAACGCAGATTGATTTACGTTGAGATTTCTCCAATAGCTAACGTAATAATGAGTTCTGTGCGTGGCTATAATGTTAACCGGCAATATAGCCGAAGTCGCACAAATTCGAATGTATATGCAAGTTTTCTGTTAAAGGTAGACTATCTAGCCTCGGTTATTACTCGAATCTCGCTGTGGTTATAAATTAGGCATGCTAATGCGTTGAGTTTTAAGCTGAAACATCCTATTTCACGCAGCCAAGAACCTCACCAGATTGCGCCACTGCCTCATCAATAATTGGCTATAATTTTTTCAATGATGCGCAGATTGAATTACACCGAGATTTCCCTTATATCGCATCATTTAAATAGCTAATAACGTAATTACATGTTTTATAGAATATACTAGATCCAATACCTATACTAAAGTCGCAAAACGTGGGCTGAAAAATATAATTTATGAGCTATTCTAAAATTCGCTACGCCACAGCGTCTTGAAGCTAAATCTTTAGCTAGCTTTACTCATGCCATAAAGGCGGTAAATTGCGAGTTGTAGCAAGCATCTAACTACTGATATTATGTTGATTTTACAAGTCCATAAGCTGCTGACAAGTATTGCCATGTGCGCAGGGATGCAGGCATCGCAGGCATAAGGTAAGATCAATGTATTTTCGTTCCAATTTAAACTAAATGTAGCTATAATTTCTCGATGCAGCATTAGCTTACGCGAATTGTGAACGCGGATTGATTTACGTTGAGATTTCTCCAATAGCTAACGTAATAATGAGTTCTATGCGTGGCTATAATGTTAACCACCAATATAGCCGAAGTCGTACAAATTCGAATGTATATGCAAGTTTTCTGTTAAAGGTAGACTATCTAGCCTCGGTTATTACTCGAATCTCGCTGTGGTTATAAATTAGGCATGCTAATGCGTTGAGTTTTAAGCTGAAACATCCTATTTCACGCAGCCAAGAACCTCACCAGATTGCCCCACTGCCTCATCAATAATTGGCTATAATTTTTTCAATGATGCGCAGATTGAATTACACCGAGATTTCCCCTATATCGCATCATTTAAATAGCTAATAACGTAATTACATGTTTTATAGAATATATTAGATCCAATACCTATACTAAAGTCGCAAAACGTGGGCTGAAAAATATAATTTATGAGCTATTCTAAAATTCGCTACGCCACAGCGTCTTGAAGCTAAATCTTTAGCTAGCTTTACTCATGCCATAAAGGCGGTAAATTGCGAGTTGTAGCAAGCATCTAACTACTGATATTATGTTGATTTTACAAGTCCATAAGCTGCTGACAAGTATTGCCATGTGCGCAGGGATGCAGGCATCGCAGGCATAAGGTAAGATCAATGTATTTTCGTTCCAATTTAAACTAAATGTAGCTATAATTTCTCGATGCAGCATTAGCTTACGCGAATTGTGAACGCGGATTGATTTACGTTGAGATTTCTCCAATAGCTAACGTAATAATGAGTTCTATGCGTGGCTATAATGTTAACCACCAATATAGCCGAAGTCGTACAAATTCGAATGTATATGCAAGTTTTCTGTTAAAGGTAGACTATCTAGCCTCGGTTATTACTCGAATCTCGCTGTGGTTATAAATTAGGCATGCTAATGCGTTGAGTTTTAAGCTGAAACATCCTATTTCACGCAGCCAAGAACCTCACCAGATTGCCCCACTGCCTCATCAATAATTGGCTATAATTTTTTCAATGATGCGCAGATTGAATTACACCGAGATTTCCCCTATATCGCATCATTTAAATAGCTAATAACGTAATTACATGTTTTATAGAATATATTAGATCCAATACCTATACTAAAGTCGCAAAACGTGGGCTGAAAAATATAATTTATGAGCTATTCTAAAATTCGCTACGCCACAGCGTCTTGAAGCTAAATCTTTAGCTAGCTTTACTCATGCCATAAAGGCGGTAAATTGCGAGTTGTAGCAAGCATCTAACTACTGATATTATGTTGATTTTACAAGTCCATAAGCTGCTGACAAGTATTGCCATGTGCGCAGGGATGCAGGCATCGCAGGCATAAGGTAAGATCAATGTATTTTCGTTCCAATTTAAACTAAATGTAGCTATAATTTCTCGATGCAGCATTAGCTTACGCGAATTGTGAACGCGGATTGATTTACGTTGAGATTTCTCCAATAGCTAACGTAATAATGAGTTCTATGCGTGGCTATAATGTTAACCACCAATATAGCCGAAGTCGTACAAATTCGAATGTATATGCAAGTTTTCTGTTAAAGGTAGACTATCTAGCCTCGGTTATTACTCGAATCTCGCTGTGGTTATAAATTAGGCATGCTAATGCGTTGAGTTTTAAGCTGAAACATCCTATTTCACGCGGCCAAGAACCTCACCAGATTGCCCCACTGCCTCATCAATAATTGGCTATAATTTTTTCAATGATGCGCAGATTGAATTACACCGAGATTTCCCCTATATCGCATCATTTAAATAGCTAATAACGTAATCACATGTTTTATAGAATATATTAGATCCAATACCTATACTAAAGTCGCAAAACGTGGGCTGAAAAATATAATTTATGAGCTATTCTAAAATTCGCTACGCCACAGCGTCTTGAAGCTAAATCTTTAGCTAGCTTTACTCATGTCATAAAGGCGGTAAATTGCGAGTTGTAGCAAGCATCTAACTACTGATATTATGTTGATTTTACAAGTCCATAAGCTGCTGACAAGTATTGCCATGTGCGCAGGGATGCAGGCATCGCAGGCATAAGGTAAGATCAATGTATTTTCGTTCCAATTTAAACTAAATGTAGCTATAATTTCTCGATGCAGCATTAGCTTACGCGAATTGTGAACGCGGATTGATTTACGTTGAGATTTCTCCAATAGCTAACGTAATAATGAGTTCTATGCGTGGCTATAATGTTAACCACCAATTAGATCCAATACCTATACTAAAGTCGCAAAACGTGGGCTGAAAAATATAATTTATGAGCTATTCTAAAATTCGCTACGCCATAGCGTCTTGAAGCTAAATCTTTAGCTAGCTTTACTCATGCCATAAAGGCGGTAAATTGCGAGTTGTAGCAAGCATCTAACTACTGATATTATGTTGATTTTACAAGTCCATAAGCTGCTGCTTTAGATATGTGATTTTAATAGCTAGTGTACTGATGCGTTATCATAACATTTCCGATAGTGAATAAAATCTATAGCTAAACCTATGTCTATATGCTATAATTTATCTCTTTTTTTAAAACGCTATGCCACTGCGGGTTGAAGCTATATCTTAAGATTTCAGATCACCGACATCGCGGCTGTTCCAGACGTCGGCGTTCAAGGCTACATCGTTGCGCAGCTACATCTATATCGAAGAAGTATGCCAAGGTCGTATCATTTCAAGTCGCTCAACTATAGCATAGATTGTACCCGCAAAATGCAAATTCGTATTAAGTGTAGCCTGGCTAGTCCCGCTTATTACTCGATGTTCAGTAACGCCGTATTAACGTAAGCTGCGTTTGCAGGGGCTATAGGAACGAAGTCACTCAATACAAATTCCTGGTTCCTGCTAGATGATGATAATATGAAGCCACTAGTCCATAAGCTGCTTTTAGATGCGTGATTTTAATAGTTAGTGAACTGATGCTTTTCCGATTGTGAATAAAATCTATAACCTATGCTATAATTTATCTCCTAAAACGCTATGAGTTGAAGCTATAACATCACATCTGTATCAGACGTTCAAGTCTAGATCGTTGCGCAGCTATATCAAAGAAGTGTGCTGAGGTCGTATCAAAGTCGCTCAACTATAGCATAGATTGTACCAGCAAAATGCAAATTCGTATTAAGGGTAGCCTGACTAGTCCCGCTTATTACTCGATGTTCA
Organism: Botryllus schlosseri; assembly: GCF_051294905.1. Lineage (NCBI taxonomy): Eukaryota > Metazoa > Chordata > Ascidiacea > Stolidobranchia > Styelidae > Botryllus > Botryllus schlosseri. Next base: position 14,458,336 of record NC_137239.1, on the reverse strand, counting down.
GTAACGCCGTAATGTAAGTTGCGTTTGCTGTAGGAGCGAAGTCACTCAATACAAATTCCTGTTTCTTGCTAGATGATGGTAATATGTAGCCACTATCGCCTAATCGAAAGCAGGTCGCTACTGCTGATTGAGATGATTGCTATAATGAACGTAGCGAATATCGCCCTTAAACGTACTAAGCAAACTTTGAAACTATTGATTTTATTCGCATATACATTTACACAATTTCATTTTCTTGCTTCAGCTCCTTGACGAAGCGACGCACGATCGAATCATTCTTGCGGTGATCTTCGCCAAAGGAATTTAAATAACGTTCCGTACTCCATCCGCGCGCCTTATGAACGATAAAGCTTAGACAATGATGACCGCACGCTCTGGAACGTTTGTGCTGCAGACGCTTTATAGAGCAGGTATAATTTTCTGGTTCTATAAAGCAGGCAATCTCGTATTTCAGTGGCATTAAGCCAAAACTATCGTGAAAATGTGTCTCATCCTCATCCGCGTAAATGCATATCCAGTGACTTCCGATTTTTCGAGCTTCGTCATAATTGATCACGATAGCATAAGGAGGAGGGGGTCGCCTCGGCAGTCGATCGATAGGAAATGTACCAAGGAAAATATGTTTTGTTGACTCGCAGCACCACAATATTTGGTCTATTTCATCCCCGTTCATAGCACGGTCACTTTACGACTGCTACTGATTTGCAATAGCTTCTGGAATTCCATGAAACAGAGCAAAGTAGTTTCCGCTGTTAGCCCGCCAGCAGGAAATGTGATCCGTAAACTTAAGGTACCACTCTTTTGTAAGTCAAAGCAATCATCCAAATCATCAGGACGCAAATTATAAACCAGTAGACAGAAACCACTAGCGAACTCTTCAGGTGTTAGGAGTCCTGTGTTTCTCTCCATTGCACCCGTACCCTCAATCAGGTTATGGTAAAGCTCCGTGTAATGACCCTTATCGAAATCTAGCTCATAACCTCCCTCCGGAATCAGAAATCCGTTCAGTTTCAGTTCGAGTCGTTGCATATTATTGTGTATGAAATTATAAGGATTTTTCGTAACATCTCCTTGAAAGGCTTTCGTAGCTACCATTCCGATGATTAGGCGAGAAGGTAGAGTCCCGCTATATAGATTCCCGATATCTATCTGCGTCGTAGCAGCCGCAAATGTTCGGGTGATCAATTTCATGTCGATATACGGATATTTCGCCTGGGCATTCACCATCATCGCTGTCTTCACATCGTCGCTGACTCGTACGCTACATAACTGTAATTCCTTTTTCGTTAAGGTGAATTGACCGGTAGCATCTCCCATCATGAAAAAGCTTTTCGGATTCAAGGTAAGCTCAAACTCGAGAGGCACGTCATGTAGGATGTAGCGGTCTTGCAGACATAGTCCGTGATGGATTTTTGCACGTATTTCCACCACGTTATCATCCTTATAGGCTTTACTCCTGTTGTAATATCCTTTGTTAGCCGAGGCGTTAGTTCCACCGATCGTATCCATTTCTCCTAAAGTATCTTTTCTCCATCCTGAGGCCCTCAGTGTGGTACTTTGCACGTCAAGCGGAGCGAATAAATTGTGCAGATAGGACGAATAACACTGTACTTTTATATCTTGTTTCAAAGTTTCGTTAGCGACTTTAATTTGTAGTTGAGTAATCAAGGAATCCAAGATATTATTTACAACTCCAACATCATCGTCGGCGCCAATTGCTTCGCCACCTTTCTTTAATTGTAAATGAAATAAGAAATAGCTCTCGCTCAAATCGATAAAGTCTTCTGAGCCCTCAAAGCGGAATGTTATCACACTAGAGTTGTTCGAAATCGGTGCTATCTTGATGATTCTTTTCTTTTCAACGCTAGTCTGTGTCGCGGGAATGTGAAATAAATCCAATGAGGGATGTACCCCCTCTGGGGACTGTACATGAATTAACTCCGCCATCTATCAAGTCTCAAGTAACAAATGATGCTTATCGTCGTGTAATATATATTTAATCGAAAATATCTTTGCGACGTCTCTTTTTCGTGATCTTACGGCCCCGTCTTGGTATTTTTCTTTTTCTCAGTAAAGAATCGAGAGCGTTCCCAGCGGCTTCTTTGCCGCGTATTTTAAGACTATCACCGACATTCTCTCCATTAAGAACATCAGAGGCTACTTGCGCACCGGTATGTAGTAGACGCTTCCCGAGTGATTTTGCACCTTTCGAAATTAAGGGCATAACGCTTCTTCCGAACGAACGAAATAAGTTTCCAAGTCCATGACCTCTCTGCACTTTACCCCGAAAAAAATTGATATCACCACCGCTCTGTTGGTGATAATAGTTTCTGAACGCCTCCCGATCACAGCAATAATGACTCCTCATGATGTCTCAAAGCAAGTGTGAGATGAAGAGGCGCGTTCCCAAACTTTATAGCTTCGCCTTTATCATCACGAAGCATAACGCGAATCTGGCTTACTCGCTCCGTATTCAGAGGAAAGAAATATATTTTTTTGAATAGCATATGCTGATATTCATCTATTCCTGTCGTAACGCGGATATTGCGAAGTAGAGGCGCACTCGTATCACCTACAATTTGAGGTGTGATGACATCCGTATAAACTAAAACGTTGGTCACGGACACAGGTTCCCCTTGAAAGTGAATCGTTCTTCGTCTATGTAATCCGCCATCTAGCTCTACCTCCGAACGAGCGCCTCCTCTGAGAACGGGGTTTCTATTATCCATGAAAAGTGTCGGACCGCTGGAACTCTTGTAGGGTCCCGCTATCAAGACCGGACCAGAACCATCTACCCAAATAAATCGTGCTTTTTTCTGATCGTGATTGATACGCTTCATCAAACTAATTTTATCATGATAATCACCAGCCGGGAAATAATAAAAATTATTATCGCCTTCCGCATCATTCACGTACCATAATAAGCCGTCGTAAGGCTCGAACGTGGGCTGAAAATTATTTTTAAAAGACAACTCGGCAAGCCCTATCTCCCATTCACCAGAATCTATCGGTTTCGCGAGATCGATAGTAAAATCAGACTCGTGTGATGTAATATGAATATATTTCATAATGCAACTCCCCGTCTACGAAAATGCAATACAACACTCGAAGGAGAACTTCGAAAGGGTATTTTCTGTCCCTTCTCATCAAGTAGCGATATTTCGACGCGTTCTAGCCTATTTATATTAACAGGGAAATAAAAAGGCTTCGTGTAATATTTCGAAAATGATTTACGATCGTTTACCTGTACGACGCGTAACAACGGTAAGAGCCTACCGCTATCTTCTTGTGGCTCAATGATATTACAATGAACATAAACGAAATCGATAGTCGGATCATGTCGCATGCGAAAGTTCAAATGAATGATACCCTCGGTGAAAAAATAATTCCACAATGTACAATTAGTATTCGGGAAATGAAACACCAATAACTCCTCCTTCGTTTCCTTATACATAAGAGCACCGTACAATTCTCCGAGGCGTAGCAAGCTACTATGCCCTATGTCCGTCTCTGGTCGCAATTTGTCGGTTACCTCGTTATGAGGTATAGAGATAGACATACTATGATTTTCAGGGAAACATGTTACTTTTGCATCAGGATTGTCTCTTTCCAACGATCTATACATGTCATATAACGAGTCGTATTCTCCCAATTTAAAATGAAATATTCTTGTTCTCTTTTGCGATCTGATCCCATACCTATTCTTCGTGATCCTATACTGTTTTTGATAATCCGTAGGGAAGGAGATCTCAGCCAGAGAAACTTCTGTATCTTCCACGTTTTTCGGGACGTCCAATTCAACGCAATAACTCGCTGTTGTATTATCAGGAAATTTATCCATGGAAGCGTTCGAAAATAGCGTGACGTAGCTCATATTTTGAGCTTGGGATTCGGAAGCATATAACCAACGCAAGAGGAGAGCAGTGATATCCAAAGCTCTTTGTTCCCATTCGAAATGGTAAGATTATAGAGAGAGAACGATACGATGACCAGTATGATTACTAGTTGCGCCAAAAACTGATAAAGGTTCCGACTAGACGATATCCTTCTTATCGACCCAGCTGTCGAATCCACTTCCATATCCCAACCAGTGCACTAAATACTGTTCTCGTCCCGCGCGTTTACGCCTTCTTATAATCTTCTCGACACGCCAAGTTTGCGGTTCTTTTACGCGTTGGAGCTCCTCTCTATAAAATCTACCCTGTATGACTTCACCACCGTAATCACGTAAGCGATACATTGGGGGATCTCCCTTTTGGGCGTCTGCGATATAGAAAATTTCCCGTTGCCAGTTGGGTAGGCTGCTTTTCTCAAAAAGATTTCGAATTTTCGATATACGGACGGGTACTCCTACAGCGAGGTCGGGTTGTTTAGCTTCTTGAAATCCGTAAAGTCTTCTCCAAACCGATTCCTGATTAGACGAATTCACTTGGTTTGGGGCCATGGCAATGCTACGATGGTACGTCCTGTTGTAGGAGTAAGTAAAGTCATCGAGAGCGCTCACGTAATTCCTCGTGTTATTTTTTGTGAAAAATCGATACATAATCGCCTTCATAGTACGAATCACTCTTTCGACGACAGAGGATTTTAATTCGCTCCTCGTATAGAAATATCTAACTTTGTTCTCCTTTAGATAGTTCTGGAAAGCGCGATTGGTATATTCGCTACCTTGATCGGTTTGTAACACTAACGGTACGCGTTCACGAAACACACGTTTGAAAGCAGAAATCATACTTGAAGCAGTTTTATTTTTAATCGCTATCATCCAAAGGTATTTGCTAAAAATATCAATCACGACCACCACATAACGAAAACCGCTATTGTACTTTGAAATAGATTGCAGATCCATCAAATCGCTCTGAAACTGAGCATTGATACCAGAGACCACTACACGTTCACGTCTAAATTTCTTACGTAACGGAAAATGAAAAGTATAAGTATCTTGTCCTTTAAGCCATTCTTTTTCCTTTTGCAAATAGGCGCCCCTATACGATTTGGGCTGTTTCGGATCAAAATAGTCTACGTCTCCCATTCTTTCCCGTATATACGGGGATTAGGCTTACGCTGTCTCTTATAAAGCCAGGGAAACGAAGGTTGTGGAATCCGGCGCGGGCGTTTCTTTTGCGGGCGCTTTTCTTTCGCTACGGGGCTCGCGAGCCCCGTGTGTGCGGCGGGAGGGCGGGCGGTCGCTGCGTCTACGTCTTTTCTCAAGTTTCTCAGTTGAGCAATACCATGCCTATACAGAGCTAGTTTCTCGGAAGCATTCAATGGAGAGCTTTTAATTTTCGATATATGTTTATCAAATTTCTTTTCCCATTCGTCCTTGCTTCGAAATGCGGGGAATTGTAGTTCACGCATTCTTCCCGAAAAGTTTACCCAACAGACTCCCGATGACGGGGATTGCAGCGCCTAATATAGCTAAAACAGACTGGTTAGGAAAAAGTTGCTATTTTATCATAATTTTTATACCTGAGAGGAATCCACCCTTTTGTAGCACCCTCCGTTGACCTCTGCGAGTTTTTTGCGCCAGCAATTGTCTGATATCGGATTTGTGTTTTCCAAGCCTCAACTTTCTAGACGGGGAGATACGTACTGTCCCCGAAGCCAAGTTATGAACGCACTGGCAAACGCAACTTAAAAATTGATTGTTCGATAAAAGTTCTTTTCGCTGTTTCCCTTTAGCGTTTTTCAAAAGTTTTAATTTAACGTGATAGTCGCTCAATCGTTTTCGAGATATGTTACTTCCCCTCTTCGACATGTTGAATGCCCTAAAATCTGCAGAGCGAGCTGTATTTATTGTTGATATACCGTCAACTTTTGATGTGGGAATATTTTGCTGCGAAGACGATAATTTTCGTCTGTCTCTTGCGTCACGTCGACCAGTATGTACGAGAACGGTTTTCGAGTTGCCTTTTTATAAGCCTCCGTAAGGAATCCGGCTTTATCCGGGAACATTTGACGTGAAAGAAAACTGATTTGACTCGCATCACGGGGATTTTTAAATATCACGATATAGCTCGCGCTCAAGGTCATATCCCGAAAGCCTTGACCCCTATAGAACAAATTTTGACATATGAACACGACACTAATCTTTGCGTGGTGGCTGTATCGAGTAAATAGATCTCTGGCCTCTTTCGCTTCCGTCATCATGTCGTCGATCACCAAGAGAACGTGCCTATTTCCTTTCTGTAACTTTTTGAGCTCGGAGAGCCCTTGCGAAAATTCTACCCCTTTCATTTTATCGTACAACGCCTGATAATTATTATACAACCATACAATTTTTTCAGGAGGCGGTCTAATCATCTTCTCTGCGTTCTTCACCAACTCATAAGTAAAATAACTCTTCCCGCTACTGCTCGGACCAGCCACGATCATCCGAAACGGAGCATGCAATGTACGTATTCGATCCATTTATTACAGAGATAAAGGCAATGTATGAATTCCATCATCAAGCACAATCCTTTTATAATAACCATAACTCAAAGCACTTCGATATTGCTTATACGTAAACATATCGCTCCCATAGCAACGAAAACCACTATTTACACCACCCGTGATCGATCTATTTTGAAGAATGCCTTTGAAATCTTTGAAAGTTTTGTTGGCTGTTTTTTGAAGCCCTTTCGAGCTGTACTTATCGGTGTCGCCTTTGCAATAATAGGTCTTGGAATTGAGCCCTATAAACCCGTCTCCGATCCACTCTTCTTTGAATAAACCCGGTATACGCTTCGAGTAATTGCGAACCTCAATGCAGCATGCTTTATCAGTTTTGAAACCAACGGGATCTCGTTCAAAATCACATTTATGCTCTGCACATGCGCGAGCCACGAACCATTTGTCGTGATTTTCAAAAAATTGTTTTTTCATGGAAGGCTTGATGAGAGAATAGATCGTATCGGAGCTTAAGCTTATGTACGCCGAATCAGTATCTGTTTCGAGGAAAGCCCAATCGCTATCGTCCAAATACACATGTAGGCAGTCATATAGGAACTGGAGCATTCTCAGCTTGGCACAGCAGAATATAAAGAAGCCCACAATGATTGGGTTTTCGTGGCAAATGTTTAGCGGACGCGTAGACACTTCGAGCAAGCCTTCATCGCTCTTATCAATTTCAACAGCATCGACAAAAAATTTTTTTTCAACGCGCGATGGTAATTCTTCCAACGTAACGTATTCGTGTTCCCTATATTTATTAGGGTTTTGAATAGTGCGGCCAAAAGCACTATTTCCAATCGTCTTCCAGGTCAACGCCTCCATTTCACGGGCCGGATCTTTGGGGAGGACATCGCCTTTGCGACGCTCAGAGGATACCCGCTCAACGAAGGGTGTGAAAACTTGTTTTGGTTCATATTCGACAGCTTGGAATACGCGAGTCACGATCATGCCGCTTTTCAAGTACCATTGAAGCAAATCCGTATTAAACAACTGTTTTTTCGTGAAATAACTAGAGCCCAGAAATTTTTTGGGAAACTTAATATTGTTTTCCTTGGCGTATTCACGCATATGTTCACCGATATCGCACTCGTTTACTTCCATATGTTTGAAAAAAGGAGGTAACTCTTCGAATTTCGATTTTAAATGGTCGGGACAATGAATGTCACACTCGATTGCGCCGAAAAATGACCCATCGAGCGTGCGCTTGAGCAACTGCGCCTCAGTGAGATAATAAGCTTTCGTGACTTTACGCTCGAACTTTGAGACAAATTGCGCAATTTCGGGGTCTCGTTTCATATTCGTCCAAACGCACTCCTTCATTCGGATAACGGTATATCCCAATTTTTCCAAATATTCCGTGTTTTGTTTGGTGAGTTCACGCCTCTCGGTGTTCTCTTTATCGGGGAAGCAGCTCCTACAAGCGTGGTAATAGCACCCATCGTACTGAAAGATGAGTTTACCGGCGTTCCCGTCGACAAATAGGCGCTTATTTCCGATTCTCACTTGACTACCGTTCCACGCGTGCTGAATTTTGATGTCACGAACGTGACTTTCGTATTCCAACCATTCGCGCTCCGCGTGAGTAGGCCAAACGCGCTGTTTATGGAATTTTTGCTTTTCCTCGTCATAAATCCACCTTATAGGGTACCCCGTTGGCATATTTTGATTTATGCATCCCAAATACAAGGCATTTGCATCGTATCCTACTACTTTCTTGACGGTTTTAGCACTGTCACCGTAGCAAAGACTGCGTATTTTCGTTTCATCTGCCATAGCGTACCGTGACGTAATCTGTGATAAACCTCCTACCAAGTTGTTCAGAATCGTTTCGTGAAGGTCAGCATTGGCCTTATTCAGAAGAGTGATATCGTAGCAATCACGAAACATCAGTCTACTCGCTATATTCGGAAGGCTCACGTTACCCTTGAACATATCGATGCCAAGCGTTTTGTAAAATTCGAAATTGTTATTTAGCGCGGTCAAGAAGCCAATGACGTCACCTTCGTTGTAATATCGGAGAAAATCGCGGAATGTGGTCATACCCTCGCGTTCCCATACAGCGACGCATTCTGCGTATTGCTCTTCCGTTATATTCGAATTGCGGAACGCGTTGTAAAACGATTCATGACTCGGTAGCGACGTTTCATCAAGACGCTCGATGCTATCGAGATATTCGTAGGGGAAATAAAATTTTGCGTTCACCCCATCCCCGTATAGCTTCATGTAAGCGTCCAAACTATAACCCGGACTCAGGAATAGCGAAATATCCAGAAATTGTAATCTGTGCGTTGCGATTGTCAAATAGGCGCTGTTCCTTTTCAAAACGAAGAATCCGCTTTCCTTGTGCAATGATTTGATTAGATATTTCTTGCATAAATTCAGATCATAGCGCGAAGAATTGAAACCGATTATGGGTATCTGATCGAGCCACGTATGAAGGCGATGCGAGATATGATCCAAATAGGATCTTCTATTGGTAGGATCAATCAATTTCCGTTCTTCAATCAAATTCTCAAGTTCGATTATTTCATTAGCGAAAGATTCTCGCATTTCGGCTGAGGCGAGTTCCTGTACGCGATAAATTTCCCCGATCATTTCATCGATTAACGTCTGCGGACAACCCTCGGATATGAAAGTTTTCGTTTCATTCGTTACGTTATTCGATAAGGACACGGAGACGGGAACGTGCCGATTAACATATTCTACTTTTGCAGAATTAGCTCTGAGCTCATCCTTCACGAGCATGGATTCAAAGTCAAAACACATGCGGTAGGGGAAGAATCTCTTTTGGTTCTCAACGAAAATGCCTTCGGATTCCAATTGCTCGAATACGGTGGGTTTAGGACGGTATACACCGCTAGCATATTTCCGCCCTTGGGATGTTTTGCATTCGCGTTTTATATGCTTCGACAAATTATCCTTGGTTTTAAAGAAAAACTTGCACGATTCGCAAAAGAATGTCTGGGAATAAAGTTCAATATTTGTGATCAGGCAAGAATGTGCACGTTCCATGTGTATATGAACCACTGGGCCAGTCGCTTCAGATTGTCGCAATAAAAATGGTTGATGATCGCGTTTTTCATAAACAAGTATCTTTACCTGAAAACATTCCTCAACTTTACTCAGTTCATCGAGCGGTACACCATCATCTATAGGGATACGGTAACGTTCACGAAATTGAGAGGCCAATAGTGCGACGTGCTTCTCATCTCGTTTTTTCTTGGTGAATTGGGATAAGCAACGGAAGAGGCATAACGAATCGTTCAGTTGTGTTCCGTCCTGATGTCGAACAAACGTTCTAATATAGCGACAGTTTGACAGTTCCTTAGATATCGATGCACTAGGGCAGCCCAGTAAAACTCGCGACATTTCGTACAAGAAAAATTGAATATGTAATATTGCAACGCAATAAAACTTGGTGTCTGGTCTGGCTTGTCTGGCTTGCTCGTAAGCAGCTGATAAATCGATTTCGTTGATGAAACGATCAAAGTCCTCACGTGAAAGTATGACTCGCGGAATGTTCAAAACAGCATGGGTTGATTGCGGATGAAAATAGCTATGTCTTTCCGTCTCTCGATTGTACAGCAAGAAGCCGTATGCATAGTTAGCTTTGAATTGTCGCAATCTTCTCGGGTATATCGATGACATGCGCGCATGAATATCATTCATACCTCTCCCGATCAGGCGTACATTGATTGCCTCTCTCGCACCTCTCGCAACCCTCCTGCTGTTAACCCATTCGGAATCGATAATCGAGTTGGAGTGCGATTGCAAAACCTCTGTTGCGTCGTTATTAAAACCGAGCGAATCATCGATGATGAAGCTGGCATCTTCTTCGTAGCGTCTTCGACGAGCCATATAGTTTTAAGTATATTCTGCAAAAATACACATTCACAAATTTATTCCATATTTCAAACGCAATTTACACTTGAAAGCTTCATAAAGGAACAGGAATTTGATATTTTCTAGGTTACGTAGTTCATCGGCGTTGGGAGCAAATTTATCGATATCTTTAAGCACATTTTTTGCTATAACGAGAAAATCTTTTTGCCATTCCCCATATCCTTCCAATGAGACCATTTTTCGCCAAGTGGCAACTCTCTTGATATCGTCATCAATAAAACCTTCAAAGGTAGCGGTCGTAGCATCTCGCGTACGTCTTGTCTCTCCCGGGCCGTATTGTTGTAACAACATATTTAGATCTTTACCACAATTAAAAGGTTCCATATTAATCTGAGAAAACAAATCAAATATACCAGTCATTGTACTGTCGTTTGAGCTCATCGAATTTAGCGTAAAATTCACGTGCATGCACATCGTTTTCAACATAAGAGGAATCACTCTCAAATTCGGAATCTGACGGTATGAATGTACGAGCAAATATATCATGTATGATTTTACGGCGAGCATGCTTATTCATCTCAGGCAAGTAGCAAGGATAACACTGATTACCGAAGCGAATAATCACTGTGCTAGATTGAAACATCCCACCCAAATTGCGTAACATAACTTCACTACCATTCTGAATTTCAGAAACGAGCCAAAACGACGACGGCTTTACTCGTCCGTAAGCAGACTGCAAATGATTGCGATGAATGTACATAATGGCTTCCTGCAACATCTTGTTATCGAAAAATAGAGACCCACAATTGCGCATCACTGAAATAGATTTCTCGGTATTGTGAAATTTGAACGCCTCTAGATTCGGATGAAAAGGATCTAGGAAGTTGGCGATATCGTCAGAGAGCAACAAATCGATCAACACTTCTTTCCCTGTTTGATTTTTGCCTTCTATAAAGAAGTGAGGCGCAAAATATTTCTTATGCATATGACCCTCCATTAGGGTGATAATGAACACAGCACGGAGAAAATTAGGGCTCCGTTTTCGATCAACAAACAACACCTCCTCGATATTCTGCTCAAGAGAACGGAAAAATAATACACCATCATCAATCGTAAGTAGAGGGTAATCCAAATTATAAATCAGACCATCAAACTTTTCCTCGTCCAATACGTTATTAGCGATACGACGTCGCTTATTGCGAAAAGGGGACGAATAAACTCTCCATGGGGCGATGATCGGTGAGTGAGGTGGGCTTTGGGCACTGCTCACAGCTGACGAGTTATCAGTACTCTGTGGAGGCGTAAATTGAGCACCAACTGGTAGTATGCTCTTATCGAAGTCGAGTCTGCGCTTAGATTTAGGTTCACTTGGTCCCATCACCGGTCGTGGTATACCCATATTGATTGGAGTCATCATGTCTACCGAGTGAGTCTCATTAGATTGCGCCACTGCCTCATCAATAATTGTTACGTCATCATCACTAGCTTCCGTCTCTTTACTCTTTTCAGCTGCAATCGTAACTTCGATCAATTCTGCATCGACATCGGAATCGAAACCACCAATCGGTAATGTATCTGCTTGATTATCAGGAATCATAGTTGTTGATTCGCTAACTACGTCGCTTGCTTTCTCCATTGTCGACATCCTTTTAGCAGTATAGTTTAGTTCGTATTCGAGCCTCTCTTATATAGTGAACTACATGCGCTTTGCACGCGGAGAGCGCGTGATTGTACTCGTGGCATTCTTACTAGCATTCTAATTAATGATAATACGTACCAGGAACGGATATGAGGTACGTGTCTTTTTCTGTGAGCAGTCGACGTTCTAATTTCCGTGATACGACCTCGGGGCCTATCATTCGATCGGTACCAAGCACATTTTCGATGGTGCATAGCTCAATATCTATATAAGCATACTGATCATGAGAGTATATCAATTCGAATAGCCATGTCGAACATTGATCAAAGCGATTCTCTACCTAAGCATAGAGCGGATCCTACAAATTATGCTGCATTAAACTGCGCTTGCATCGGTTCCACAAGTAGCATAGATATAAGCGAAGATGAAACTCGGACGGGTCCCATTGAACAGTACCAAGCTATGATAAATAACAGAGGAGAAAAGATTTATGAATGCTATGCGAAGCATAGAGATGTAACTGTCTCCCCGTTGAATGATCCCGTTTTCTATAACATGGTACGCTATGCTCGTAGACTAAGCACATTTATGCGGTGGCCGGATAATATCAATACCTCTGGAGCCGAACTCGCAGACTGCGGATTGTTCTATTTGGGCTATAAGGATCATTTAAAGTGTTTCTCATGCGGAGGGCTGTTTCAAAATTGGTTGCCGTGCAATGACCCCTGGCTCGAGCATGCAAAGTTTTATCCTACGTGTCATTTTCTCATAAAGCGCAAGGGGTTGCAATATATTCGTAATGTCTGTTATGCGACACCTAATATAAGAAGAGGCTCGACTAAATTTGATGGCGAGGTGGAATTGCGTGATGACTGTTGTACTTATGTTTGATATTTCTTTTCAAAGAATGAGTCTAGCAATCCGTGGAGATACTATTCTGGCCCAGGGGCCCTATAGAAAAGACTTGTATCTTTTTAATGACATCACAAAATTACGTATCGAAGCTTCGAATGGAGCAGAATTGACCTCGGATCAACTCTTTGTACATTCCACAAACGGGACCATTCAGAAATATCGAGCCACTCTGAAGCATGAAGGAGGTCTGGTCGTTACGTATACTCGCGACGGGATCGAGCATTATCAACCTCTGAATCCAGCTGACGAATTCGTCATCTATTCGCCCAGCGTAGTTGTTCCTAATCCCGACCTTCCGCTCGTATCGTATATACTACAAGCCAGTGATCGCTACATCAAACAAAACGGTCAGATCGAACGCAAGAACTCGGATCGCAGCGTCGGATGGCAGCAAAGCGGTGTACCTCGAAACATCAACCGATCTGGAGGATTTCAGCACGCGAATCGACGCAATAACGATCAACGATATCATTGATATGCTCTTTTTTCGAAATAAAATCGTACACTATACAATGCTATTTCAATGAGACCGAGTAAAGTGTTAGCAGATATGAAAAGCGCTGAATCGTATGAAATGCGGTTACTACAGGAATCGAACCTACAACCTAGATCAAGATAGTTGACTGAGTCCTCTGTGATGACGTTATGAAATCTAGTTCAACGTTTAGTGTATTAGGCGAGAATTCATATTCTCAAAAAACAGCTCAGTACGCATAATCATGATCGTACGGCAATGGTCGTTATATAGGCGAATGATGTGGCAATGGGCGTGACTGATGACGTAGCAGATGATGTTGCAATAGGGTGATGATGTGGCACTGGGTGTGCTATAGGTGCGGCAATGGGTGGATGATGTGGCAATGGGTGTCCTATAGGTGCGGCAATGGGCGGATGATGTGGTAATGTAGGCGTGGCAATTAAGGCGACGTGGCGAAATTTGATTGGCCTGCAACAAAAACGGATAACAACACTACTCGGATGCTCCAACATGTCAATAAATAAATTTCTTTTAATGGAGATGATATTCTGTGATTGCTTATAAGCCTATTACAGATAAAACTGCACACCAATGTTCCCTCTATTTTTTCGCGAGTGCGTGCGCACTCACCAACTCACTGTGCGGTCACTTGGACAACAGTGCGTAACGACTAAACAAAGGTCATCACTTCGGCTTTCTTGTGGGCAGCTTCGATTTTCTGTGCGCAGAGATCGTGTCAGCACTGCGCGATTGCGCACGTGCACAGCTTAGAGGAACATTGGTGCACACGAACATAGGCCGCGGCGGCCAAGACGTGCACGACACTATAGTGCAGGGGTGGTCAACCTTTTTGTCATTCAAGGCCGCATTTCGACTACTCATGTAGCGTACGGTCGCATTCCAGGGCATAGTCGTAATTAACTATAGCTGCACGCCAAATATCCATGTTAAACTGTCTATGTCTATGTCCATTTCCGCTACACTCTGAACTATTTAATCATATAGGCTTACTATACGCACTGAAATCGCGAGTGGAGAGTGGTCATGCGGCTATGGGATTGTCGATAGTCGCGTTAAGCGCGAATTTTTTTTTCAGATTCTCTGATGAATTTCGTCATTTATATTAGTATTTTTACATATTACTATCAAACAGTTTTCCTTTCTCAGCACATGTGATCTGATTCACCGGTAGAGTTGATGGAGGAAGTGTTTTCGAAAATTTAGGGCTAGCTTTAAATGATGATGCATTTTCGACTCGACCAATTGTTATTAATCACTCTGTTGCATGCTGTGATTTCGTGACATCCCATCAAGATTGTCGGTATTAGGGAGGAGCACACGATTCCTAGTTGGTATTTCTATATTAGGTGCATCATTTTCCTCTGATTTTCGCATCTGCACTGTGGGGATCTGATTGCAAAGGGCGCTACTATATTAAAATCGAAAAATGATGTCACACTGAATCGCGCGCAGCGCAAAGAAATTTTCAAGATTAGTTGAATCTCTCGAGAAACCGGGAGTCAATTCGTAAAATTCAAATTGCTTGTCGACGGCCGCCAACACATACTAATTGAATTACGTGTCCACTGCCGCACAAATTTCTTTCCAAGCCCGCAGGTTGCTGGCCACCCCTGCTATAGTGCTGCATATTGTTCTTGGAGCGACTCATTTGCTGATGATGCGTATAATTTGACAAGGAAAAGTGGTTCCCGTTGCCACTCGAATAGAAGTCAAGTATATGGCTGGCCATGGCCACGAGTGTGGCTGGGAATTTATTCGATTTCGGCGTATAGTCAGAAATCAAATGACGCATTATTGTACCGATCCCAATATATACCTTGTTCGGTAAATGCAGCAATTCGGATCAAAACTTGTAATGGGCGAGCAATTGTAGCTCCTCTCGAGTATCAATTCGATCTCGAACTGCTCGCCCCCATTTGCTCCCAGCGCCCCTGCCGTTCAATTTTATAGCCAGTGTTCCCCAGCAATCGCTCTTTAGATGGCCAACGCCCCCTTCACGCTCGCAAGGGTCCCCCGGGAGGCGCTGGCGCGCACTTTGAGATGACTGGTCTAGTCGCTCCGAGCGCGAAAATTTTTTCATATTCACGATTGAATTTCGTCAATCATATTGGTAGTTGCCCGTATTACTATCAAATATTCATCCATTCTTCGCCCATGTGTTCAGATTGCAGTACACTACGTGACTACATATTCAAATCACAAATTCAAGCAAGCCGGAATCGCGCAAAGAATATTTTCAAGTTTAATTCTAATCAGGGCAATTATTTTTAACCTAAAAACGGAAGATTTTGACCTAACCAATCAATATTGTGACATTTTCACCTTAATTGTGACCTAATGTATGCAGATCAGGTGTTTTGCCACATTTAGAATTGTACTAGGCCTACTTATCTTCGATTCTGGTTCGAACGGTCTGTCCTTACGAAGCAGTTCGGCCGAAAAAAAAACTATTTTGACTCAAAAACTGACAATTTTTTTCATGAAAATACTTGATTTTAAAGAAATTTGAACCTATTAAGAATTCCAGTAGTTACATCACGTATTATGGTCGAAATAATTAAAATCTGTTGTAGTACATCGAAAGATACTTTCCTACATTCTCGGGTAGAAAGTGTCAGTCCTTACTAAGTAGCTTGCCAAAAATGGAGAAAGAACGCTCAAGTTCAACAGTAGCAGTTGGCTGACATCACTGAAGTTGAGTGTGCGAACACTGCTGGTGACACACAGTGTTGCTTGATTCTGACAATGGTGTCTTCATTAAATTTTTTCATTATGCGCTTCTTGATATAAAACCATGCAATGCCCACACAGTCTTGCGCGCTTCAGTCAGGATTTTGCGGTACTAGTCAGCCCTCACCATTTACCGGACCACGACCAATGTTCCCTCTAATTGTTGACGAGTCTGCGCACACTCACCAACTCAATGTGCAGGCCCTTGGACAACAGGGCGTAACGACTAAAAATAAGTTCATCACTTCAAATTTTTTTTGTGCGCAACTTTGATTTTCTGTGCGCAGAGACCGTGGCAGCACTGCGCATTTGCGCACGTACGCAGCTTAGAGGGAACATTGACCACGACCTCACGTATCGATCTCGCCTTCCGTCACTTGCCATGTTATGTTATCTTCTTTCACTTTCATTCAGTGTGCATGCCTCCTCTTTACATCGCCTAGGCCCAGGTGGGTGTCTGATCTTAAGACTACTCCTAGCCATTTCCGCATCTTCCCATCATTTTTTGTATTGCAGTCTTGTGATGTTTTGATGTGATGAAATTTTATGAATAAACTTGAACTTGAGCAAAACATCATGTCAAGCTATTTGTTTCATTTGAATGTTTTTGATTCACGAGCGGCCGTCTAGAACGGTAGGCCTTTAAAGTATAAGCTGTAAAATGTCAAATGATAAGTTCCTCGCCAGTGAGCGAGCGAGATAGTGTAGGTTAGGCATCCGGCTTCTCGATCGGTAGGTCGTGGGCTCGATCCCCGGCCGGATCATACGAAAGGCTCGAAAATTGGTACACGCAGCTATCCTGCTAGGCGCTCAGGCAATCACGGATAGCATGGAGGAGGGAAAAAACGGGGGCGCAGACTAGCTTACCTCACTGTCGTATCGCAACTCCGTCCTCAAAGCATCTCGATGGTGCAGGCGAAAATGAATATCATATCTCTCTCTCTCTCAGTGCAAAATCTACGATACAAACGAAAAGCGGGTTGTAAAAAATCTTGACCGTTGTTTATTTTGACATTTTTGACCTAACGCTACCTGCCTACCTACCTATTTTACTTTTTTTGACGTAAGAGATATCGCCCTAGTCATCACAAATCATATGTGGGAGTGGAGTGTGTGTTGTCGCCAAAACATTGACCTGATTATAATCTTTCTAATTCGTAAATTCAAATTGTATGTTGGTGGGCGCCAACGAACGCTAATTGAAATATAAGTGTGGACTGTAGACGGCCGCAGGTTGACCATCTCTGTTTTAGACCATATTGGAGAAAAGTTTAATTTGTCAAAAAGAATTCTGGATCGTCCGCAAAGCCTGAGCCATATTGTTGATGGTGTATCGGGCGGGCGTTTCAAACATGTCAAAGGGTTGTTCAAACACAACTTTTTCCCGGATTCCAGCCATTCACTGATTAAGTTGTCAGGTTACCCTAAAAACGCTGGACCCCAAAGTTGGTTCAATTCTAACAAGTATAAGCCGCCACAGAGGCGATTAAAATCTTTAACTTATCAGGAAAATTTTTAAAAAAAATCAAATTTTCTGTCAAGCCCATGAGATTGTTGAGTTGTCTTCAAAAACGATGTAAAACAAATTTGACTCAATACCAACAAGTAGGCCTATAGAAGCGGAGTTATTCGAGTTTTTCGTTGATAATTATCGGATTATCCACCAACCAAAGATCGTTTTTGAAGACAACTCAACAATTTCATGGCGTTGACAGAAAATTTGGATTTTATTTTTTATTTTCCTTAGTAAATTAAAAATTTGAATTGGCTCTGCGGCGGCTTATACTTGTTAGCATTGAACCAAATTTGGTGTGGAGCTTTTTTGGGGTAACCTGACAATTTAATCAGTGAATGGCTAGAATCCTATGAGGGTTGTTCATAAATAACTTTTTTCCGAATTCATTGAATAAATTGCTTGGTTGCCTTAAAAACGCTGCTCATCAAATTTGACTCAATTCTAACCAGTATACGCCGACGCAGAGCCAATTGAAATTTTTGAATTGACTGTAAAAAATAGAAATTTTTTTAAAATTTATTTGTCAACCCCATGAAATTGTTTTACTGTCTACAAAAACGATGCAAAATAAATTTGACGCAATTATTGCAGTTGAAAGTTTTGGATTTGCAAAAACAGCATAGACCAGGGGCGGGCGACTTCTCCATCCGGCGGGCCGGATAGGCGAACACGAACATACAATACAATACAATACATCGGGGTATCATTTTCATCTGAACAAGCTACACATACAATGTACAATGCGATAAGACACAATGCAATGTAACGAACAGATAGGAGGATGTCGAACGACACGCATCAGTAGCGATCCTTTACTCAAACATCCACCTCGGCCTAGAGTGCCCGAGGTCACAGTTCTTTGTCGATGTTGATCTTTTTGAAACCGCGGCCCTTTCTACTAGTTCTTTCCATTCCTTGTGAGTGCTTTCTTTCTTCGGGGCTTTTTTTTCTGGGCTTTTTTGTCGCCGTAAGAGCGGCGACAGCGGAGGAAGAGGAGCCCAAATGAACCTCCGACGGGACTCGAATCGGGTCCGCCGGCTTGGTAGGCGCTTATCGTCACCACTACGGGCCGGATTCCTGAATTATTCAATTTTAATTTTAGGGGAACCCCCTCCCCCGTGGGAATAAGCCACAGATCGATTCATCCTACCCGGCCAGAGTTGGATCAATTACAATATTTCAATTCAATTACAATTACTTCCTTGCATGTTCAATTACATTACAATTCGAATTACTCAATCCTAAAAATATCAAATTACAATTACAATTACAATTACTTCTAAACAGGTAATTGATTCAATAAAAAGTTGTTCTTTGACAACGGTAACGACGTAATTAGCAACAATCTCAAGCTATTCATGTTTCATTCCTGATATGTAGAATACCCTTTAATTAAAAAAAAACTTGAACGTATTCGAACTATTCCTAATCATGAGTACTGAAAACTACAAACACAGAAAAATGTTTCAAGCGACTGTTAAGAACCGAAGGTTTGAGCGACTAACAGCGAATAGGCTACAGGACAGTCAATGAAATGTAATCAAACGGTTCGGCTACTCAGAGCTGAGTCAGGATAATGAAATGTAATTGGTAAGGCGTCAGCGATAAGGATGATACCGATAATGTGCGTAAAATCAAAATAAATGCAAAAGGAAAGAACCTCCTGATAACTAAGAATTACAATATTTTGGTTCGCATTTACATTTTCACTTGCTCGGAAACTGTTAGATTGCACTTGGTGAACATTAGGGCGCGAAAAGTTTCTGGCCTCAGTAAATTTGGCCAAGATTGGAGGTAAGATTGGGATAACATCTCTACAAATGCGTGATCAAGTTTGATGAAGCCTTGGTTGGAAACTTGAATTTATCTTTGCTATTGTTGCAACAAGCCTCGGTACTGTTCAGAGATTAAAAAAACTTTGACTGTAGTGTAGGAAGTGGTTCAGTACAGGTTTCAGAAGAGTTTATTTGCTGTTCATCCATTTTTGAAATGTTAAGATTTAGTTTAGACCACTGGTTCTCTAACTTTTGTAGACACGCCCCCCTTTATGACAGTAAATATTTCGTGCCCCATTTATCGTCATAGCACGCAATGAAACCAGAAAGTTAACAATCCTTACATATAGGCTATAGTTTGATGGTATATGGAAGGTTATGACTGTTGATGAGAGAATTCTCCAATACGAAATTCCGACTATACACCGAACAATAACCATAAAACGGAGGTGAGTCGGGCCAAGCGCGGAAAAGATTTCAGTTCACTGGAGCGTCGCGCCCTGTTCAGATTCTCTCACGCCGCCCAAGGGGCGCGCCCCCAGTTTGAGAACCACTGGTTTAGCCTATATTGCAACTCACAAAGTTTTCTGTTGCTACTGAAGTATGGGAAACAGTTTAACGTGACTGAATTATCTAGTTATAAAGCAGCACGCATAGAACACCGATGTAAATAGGCTAATTATTGGATGTGGTGACTGTTTACTAAGCGGCCTTACGGCCCCTCGTCGTCATCCTGGTTTGTACCGTATTTTCGCTGGTGCGACGAATAAATGATTGATTAAATGATTATTTTATGTTGTGATTGTCAGGTTTTCATGAAAATGTAATTGAGATTGTAATTGAGCAAAATTTTGATCAAATTACAATTACAATTACAAAAAACAGAAATGCTTCAATTACAATTACATGAAAAAATGTAATTGATTACATTCAGCTCAATTACAAATTACAATTGATCCAACTCTGTACCCGGCACTACCCTTTGTACACACAATTCAGAGACGCACACATTACTGCAATTGCGAACTATATCTGGATTGGGCGACCGATTCACGAGGATCCCAAATCGGTGATATGAATGTGATCAAAAACTCGGGAGTTCATTTGACTTCTTGTCACGCCAGGCGCGAAATTTTTTGCGTAAAGAAATTGATCAATGATATTGGTGAGTGTCTGAGCAAGTGGTTTCTTCCAAAATTTATAGCACATTGCACATATATAATTATAATATTGAACATTGATCATGGCATAAGTATATACAATATACATTCATGAGCTAATCGCAAATTATTCACTTCGGGCGGGTTCATTCTTATTAATTACTTTGTTGAAAACTCCAGCAACCCAACGGCCTCGGGCTATTATCGATGGTATTGTATTCTCATAATCAAGACACTTACGTAGAGACACTAAATCGCGCGAAGGATGCGAATTTTTTTAGTTTGAATCCATCTACCCGAAAATATTCCACTATTTACAGATATTACGAATTTAAAAAAAAATGGGAATGGCATGGCTCCATTCGCCCTTGGCCACATCGATGCGGTGAACATCAGTTGTATTTGAACTTCTCGTTGTGTTACTAATGTTCATGATCGAAAATGTTTGCGCCTAATTGCCAGTGGACGGCCCAGATCGTCACGCAAGACCGAAAACTGTCGGCGGCCGCACAAAATCCCGTCGCAGGCCGGATCCGGCCCGCGGGCCGTATGTTGCCTGCCCCTCGGATAGACCGTGGAAAATCCCAGAATAAAGAATGAGGGCAAACCTTCACGCACGCTATGCTTAGTACACCGAGGTGGTATTGTTTTCCAGAGCTGATTCGTTTAGAGACAATTCAGCAGGTTTTGTGCCACTTTTTACGTTCTTTCCGAATTACGTCGAAGCGGTCGTACATAACTTACTCAAATTTATTTTCGGCACAGCCAAAAACCATATATCTCTACATTAGTGGTAAACTGTGCGATATCCGCTACTTGATTATTATCAATAATTCGCCACTGGTTCTCAAATGGGTAAAAACCATGATTAGCTAGATATTCTATCGTTAAAGTTCGTAATGTCGCACACTGTGACAGACTTGCTGGTAGCTAGCCTTACCGTTCTGAAATCGTTCCTGCATCCCCGGCTAAGTAAGTGGCTCAGCCATGAACATATACGTCTCCGCAACAGCATCACAACTGCAGTGGATTATGTGTATTGAATCACTGCTTTGCAGCAAATAATGCATAATATATCGATATTCGCCACAGAAAATTAGCGCGTGGCATACTCGTGAAGAATTGAAAAAATACGACATGGTTGCAAGCATATTTTGTTATCTTCGTGCACAACAGCCTTGCGGCGGTGGACCTCGAGATGATCACACACTCGCGTCATCAGGTCAACATAGTCTGATGCACATTGCACAGGGAAACACATTCTCTCAAAGCGGTCTAAATAACGCTATTTCATAATATGACAATTTGAAAAGATAGCACAAGTGGCAGATTCAAACCACTCCCATGATTGTGTTGCTCTAGATTGGCGGTTATACTTTACTTTTTACGTTGGTAAATAGTGCTTAGCAAGTCCATAAACACTTCGGGCGGCACGTTCAATTCTCGCATGGTCTTAATCGACGCCTGCAGCTTGTCGTAAGTGTCTTTTTCGTACTGGTGAAATATTTCTTCCATGTTCAATTCCCTGTACACTTGCACCACCGCTTCCCTCTTTGACGAATCGGATTTCCCGTAGTTTTTCTGCGATTGAAAACAAAACAATAAGCATTTGCGACAAACGATGTAACCCCAGCCAGACTCCACTACCCAGTATGCTAGCAAATGTGCACCCAACTAGCGGAGTGGTTCTTGACCAGTTTCTAGGGAATCCCAAGTGTTCACTCGAGATGACGACACACTCGACTCGCACATATGATTTGTGATTATTAGGGCGATTTTTTTGACATGTCAAATTTTGTCAAAATTGTAGCGTTAGGTCAAAAAATTGTCAAAATTGTTTACAAAGTCAAATTTTTTTGTCACCTGACACCTGAATTTCGTTTGTATCATAAATGCTTGCACAGTCGGTGAACTTTTCATTTGAAATTTCACAGCTTGTAGCTTACTTTGTAGGCCAACCGTTGTAGATGGCCCATTATCTGCCCATTGTGAATCATGAACGGCCAAATGAAACAAATAGGTTGACATGGTGTTATGCTGAGCATACCGTAATATTATAACTGAAGGAAGATGTATGGGTATTGGTTCTTATATCAAGAAGCTCATGATGAAAAATTGTGATGTAGACAACATTGTCAGGGTGAAGCAACACAGTGTGTCACCAGCAGTGTGTGCACAACTTGAGTGTTGTCAGCCCCCAACTGTTGCTGTTGAACGTTCTTTCTCCATTCTTAGTAAGTCACTTAGTGAGGACAGACACTTTCTACCTGAGAATGCAGGCAAGTATCTTTCGTTGTACTACAACAAATTTTAATTATTCCTACCATAATGTGTGATGTAACTAATTACCGGAATTTTTCGTAGTCCAGATTTTGTTAAAATGAAGTTTTTTCATGTAAAAATTTGTCAGTTTTTAGGTCAAAAACGTTTTTTCAGGCCAAACCACTTCGTAAGGACAGATACTTTCAACCACAAATGAAGATTAGTACAATTCTAACATTTTGTGGGAAGACACCTAATTCACATACATGAGGTAAAAATCAAGTTTTTTAAGGTAAAAAACTGTCACAATTTCGATTTTTTAGGTCAAAAACTTCCCTTTCTTCGGTAAAAAATACCGCCCTAGTGATGACACATTCGTCCAATCAATGACTGTTGCGGCGGTATGCCGTGTGTAGTGGAGTACGCAGGGCGGGTTGGGTTTCAAAATCTGCTCCGTCGGAAATGCCAATTCTATCCCCTATATTTGCAAGCCCATTTGTAATTAGGCAATTGGTATCACTGTGTTGCGTTCCCAAGGAACAATGCAACGGCATTTTACAAGGTTAAGCGCCGTAATTCTGAAATCAGCAGCAGAAGTCACAAACATTTGTAGGATTAGATTGAGTTGTGTATAGGGGTCGGTTTTTATTTGGGCTTCTCGGCGGCTTACAGATTGCCGTAAGTGTTCCACAGGTTTGCAAACGTTAGAACCCCTGTACCAGATGGACGCACATAATAGGATAGCTAAATCTGTCCTGTGGCAGGCACCAGCGGCAGCTATTACGGCTCTATGGTAACAAGAAGACTTTGACAAGTGAGACCTTTATGCGGAACCCACAATGCGCCGAAAACACTATGCGATGCAATGCTATGAACACTGAACAGTGACGAGACGGAGGGGTCTCAAACGCAGGCTCGCACAATTGGAAATACGATCCCGCGTATCGAGTTAACCGAATACAAATAGATTATGTGGCATTCTCGCAAGGCCATAATAGAAACACTCTCATGTATCTCGGCCTTGTTGTGTAAACGTCACGGCCAAGGCTCACCCATTAATTCCTCCGAGGCAGGTTCAGACTTGGAAAACAACGATAATTCCAGTTGCCCAATAAGACTACTTATAGTGAAATGCCAGTGATATAATTTCAATCTAGTTTGTGAAATGTTTCTCTGCTCTAATTTTAATTCTAATCGAAGTACTGGAAAACTATTCAGTGTACAGTGCGAAACGAACATAGCTGCACACCAATTTTGGCTCGGTTCCAACCAGCGAAAGATAAGTTAAAAGTTATTGTAGTAGAAAATTTTGGATTAACTCAATAAAAATAAAAAAATTTCGAGCTTTGCTGGCTAACCCATGCAATTGTTAGTTTGTCTGAAAAAAAACGATGCACAAAAAATTTGGCTCCATTACAACCAGTAGAAGAGAAGTTATTGATGTGCAAAATTCAAGATTGCAAATCATAGTAGTTACGGTGGGTAGATCTACAATAAATAATTCAAGACTTTGACACCTCAAATACTATTTTTTCAACTCCTAATTTTGTACTCCAATAACTTCGCTTCCACTGGGTGGAATTGAGCCAAAATTGGTGTGTAGCGTTTTTTATTTGGCCACCTAACAACTTCATCAAGCAGCCAGAAAAATTTGAAAAAGGTATTTTTGAACAGCCCTCCTGCACACCATGACTATGCTGGTAAACGGGATATGCATTTGCAGCCATTAGCCAAATATTATACGGTGCCCCAATTGTAGTAGTATATCAACTCAAATCGAATTTCGTTCAATATTACAAGAGTATTAAATAAGTAACAACACACCCTACATATAGAACGATTTCGGTACCAATTAAGAACAGTAAGTTTGTAAGACCTGATATTAGAATATTTACAGTGAATAGAAAGTTGTCTACTAGAAAAGATGCACATTGCACACTCTTTCAATGAATAACAAGTGGCTCCTTAACTTCAAGTATGGCAAGGCACGCCTGTGGATTATCACAAGTCTAGAGAACACCCGTCACATACATATAGCTAAAATGAAACATTGCAGGCGCCATCGACAAGTATGAGATATGGATTAGGCATCAAGCTTCCAAACCCAACACCTCGAACATGGCAGATAAGCACCTCTAAAATAGTTCTCTGATCTTGGGAACACCGCTTTAAAGCTTGCACGATCAGCCAAGTGCATTTGTTGTCTTCGATGTCTTTGCCGATCTTGCCTGTTATCGACGGGTCGCCGAAGCAGTCTATAAAGTCATCTTGAACCTGAACGCATGGAACAATGATCAGTCGCTAAGAGATGTGGACAGTAGCGAAGTACTTTTCGCAGTATTCGAGTAGGTCTTGCATACTCGCATAATTTCTTAGGTAAAGCTACTATTTGTAACACTTTGGAATTTAGAAAGTAGCTTTGGGACATGTTTGCATTGCACCCCTTTTAAAAGAGCAGCTATCATGATAACGAAATAGCCCCTGTATCACAGTAACTGCATATACAGCAGAGATAAGCGGATTTAAAAGTTATGTGTCCTAATCCAATCCCAAACTTTTGCAAATTCAAATTCTAATCCTAATCCGATTCTAACGTTGAATTCCACTCCGAAAGCTGTAGTCTACAACTGATGCAGCCTATATAAATTTGTGAAAATAAATAAAACGCTCAATGAGTGCCAAAGTAGGCCTACATGAAGTGATAACTTGTTTGTAAAATCGCGGCAGGACGAAAGAAATGGTCACCATTCGCCACAGGACATCAACCTCCCTGAAAATCGGTAAATCCAATGCTAATCCTAATCCATTAAAAAAAAATATCTCAAATCCTAATCCGTCAAAATTTCACAAATCCGGTTATTCCAAATCCTAACCCATGCTCATCTCTGATATATAGGCCTATATATGTTTCAAATATAAATACTTGAATATTTCACATAAGACTGCACGCTGCAGTTAATGGTAGTGTTGGTCATTTTGCGCTAGTTGCGCCGATCAACTGCTAAAAGTGTACGATTCCTCTCCTTGACTTCAGGTTAAAAACTACTTTGAGCAATTTTCATATTCAACTTTTGAGTAGTTCTGATATGCCTTGGAAATTGCTACTTCCAATTATATTGTGTAGAAATCCGCGGCATTAGCCCTACTTTTACGTGGGTAGAGAAGCTGACTAATGCTTCGACCACCTCTGCTCTGTAATCAGTTCAGTTCATCATGAAATTTCATCATTTCAAAACACCACAAGACTGCGATACAATGAAAAGATAGGAAAGTGTGGTAACGACTTGAAGAAAGAGACGGAAACAGTTTCAAATTGGATCGGAACATATCGGCGAAATTTCAATCACGCCTTTCGGAAAGGCATGCGGTTATTATCAGATGCAGACAGCAAACTTACTTGAAAAAAACATCCCATTTCGGTTAAAATTTCTTTCGACTTGCGGAGAGTATCTGAATTTGCGGCGCCACCCTATTGATACACAGAGTGGTTAGAGATAAGATTACCAAAATCCTCACACATTTACATACAATGTACATGGCTGAAGCCACCGGCAGATAAAACGAGTAAAAAGATGTCTTATATTTGACAATCGAAATATAACGTTCATCGGTGAAAGAAGAAAAATCCACTTCCGGCTTTTCCGAAGTGTCCATATCCAAAGATTGTCCTAATTCCGTTAACATAACAACCTGGAATTATAAGCAGATTAGATGCTACTGTTTGCAGAGTAAGTGCAATGAATCAAAGCGTACCTCTCTGAATAAGTCGGTTAAATCAGAATAGTACGACTTGGTCCGACAATATTTTCTCAACAATTTATACATGCATGATTCCAGCAACATTCCATCGTTAATTGCCTGAAAGGAAAGAATCAATATATCGCTGACATATCCGCCTGACACTGAATGGCTGAGTAACAAATATAACGTGACATCACAACATTGCTCATTTGCCACAGCCATTTTGAAACAGAAGAGTAATGTTGGTTGTTCTCAAGATTTTCCATTGCATGCTTAGCACGAAACAGGTTAGTTCATGATGACATTGGCATTGACCCAGATCTAAAGGGTCATTATTCAGTATATATTGGGATTAAGATACAAATTTTCATCCACTACAAATACTGTAATAATTACTTCAATAACAACTTATGCCAGAAACCATTATGATACCATACCCATTCTAGAGCAGCAAGCTTATATGGCATAACGGTGACATAATGTCAGCGAGGTTAGAAGTAGAAGTAGGCTTCTTTAAATACTAGTTTGTGGTGCTGCAGAATTTTGTCATGCCAGGATTTTTTGTCAATAGATTGCAATAATGAAAATTCAAATGTTATATATATTTAAACTTTCTTCAGTTCAAGAACAAGAGTATTTGGATGATGGTGATATACCGTGTATACCGTAGCCTACGTGGCATACCAAGGTGGCTAACTAGATTCCCAGATTGCAAAAAGTGCCGCGATCGCTTGGTGGTTGTGACTATACAATACTGCACTTTAAAGCTACTTTCTAATTTCTACTGAAACAAGATATGAAGAAATTAATGGGCAATATCCCACAAAAACAGTAGCAGTAAAAGAGGTATGGAAACAAAACTTCCTGGTCATGTAGCACCAGAGGTGGTGAAAGTAGTCAGAGAAGTAGTGATCCTAAGACACGTCGAAACTACTTCAAGTAATTTCAAAACTAGTAAATTCGGTCAAGGGCTATAAAATGAAATGCTGGAAGGGTTTTCGTATAAGTGAGAGTTGTAATCAACTGGTGGTGGATATTGGATACTATTGAAATTGCAAGATTTATCTTCGGCTTCTTTGCGAGTAACACAAAGCGACCAATGATATTCAAAATAGGTGCAATGTTAG
Organism: Botryllus schlosseri; assembly: GCF_051294905.1. NCBI lineage: Eukaryota > Metazoa > Chordata > Ascidiacea > Stolidobranchia > Styelidae > Botryllus > Botryllus schlosseri. The sequence goes on along the minus strand of NC_137239.1, from coordinate 14,430,694 downwards.
AAGTTACAATATATATATATATATATTTAGTTACAGACACAGGGGCTATTCGCATTGACCACCTATTAGTAGTACAATACTGCTAATGAAAACATCTTCAATACTAGGAAACTGTGCCTAATGCCCATACTCAGCTACAAACAGCCTCTGTGCTGCAGAGCCAAGAAGATGCACTTTGGGAGCTACAAAATGTGCGACCCAAAGAAACCTCTCCTCCGGCAAGGTGTCCAAAGGATGAATGCAACGTCATATTCCTCACCTGTAGCCCAATCCCTTCATTTTTATACCAGCACAGCTTCCCCCTTCTTGTTTCTGATTGGTCCATGATATCATCAGCGACCAAGAATGAAGCTTGCATCTGCAAAATGTCGGGTTGCAAGATCAATCCTATCTGATTTTTTCAGTAGGCCTACATCTGTATTGATTACAGGAGTGTTAAAACCAAACAACACATTGGAATTGTGAGTTTGTGTATGGAAGATATCGCAAATTGCACTAATTTGCTGAGCTTATTGAACACGGCTTTTACCTGTAGCCTAATGTTGGAGAATTCTCCAACATCCTCCAAGGTTGTCCGGTCACACCGAGTTGTTTGTATTCGTGTTAATTGTGTAACCATAGATATTTTTACCTGTGCGGTAGTAGTAGTGCAAACTGCATAGAGCATATGCATCACAATAAGTCACAATTGCGTTTGAATCGACTAATACAAATATGTTTCGTGCCGTTCAGTCTATAACGCTGGTCAACAAAATTAAAAAGAAATTTTTGGCAGGACATCTGAGAGCCTTTTCTGGGGTTTTCGAGGTTGCTGATCACGAATATCACATTAGTTTTGCCCGATTGGCTATTGTTCAGAAGATTTTTATGCCCCTAAAAAAGCCAAAAATTACTTTACCCTTGAATATTTCACCTAATAGGAAGAAAATCGTACTTTTTTAGTGTTAGGCCTATACTGCACATAAATAGATAATTGACTATGAAGAATGTGGTTCTCAGTCATTTTATCGATATTGACATGACGTGATGCGAAATATTTGTTTGTCAGAAAAGCAGTTTGTCAAATTGCACTTTTGCACAATGGAAATACATATTCTCCTGTATCAATTGGTCATTCTACCAAGATTAAAGAGGAGTATAAAGCTATAAATTTGTCCTTGAAAAGCTTAACTACAATACTCGTATGTGTCTCATTTCTCGTGACTTGTAAATGGACAATTTTCCGCTGAGTCAACAAAGTGTGTATACCTAGTATCCCAATCAAACGAGCAGCTTAAATCTGGTATCTTTGATCAATTTCAGATTCGAATACGGATGAAAGATTCCAATTTAATATTGGGAAGGAGTTCGCTGCATGGAATTTATCCTAAGATGTAGTAAATACAACTACAAACAGTTGGTCCGAAAATTCGTATCTGCATATGGAAAACTTGGAACAAACATGTGCATGAAAGTTCACTTCTTGTTCAGTCATCTTGATATATTTCCTGATGATCTTATTGATTAGCACTGGGAGAGGTTCCACCGAGACATCAACACAAAAGAAAGATGGGCAAATGCGATGAACATATTATGGCAGACCATTGCTGGAACCTTTCGAGAAACTGCACTAAATTGTTTAGAGGCGAAAATCGTACAATAAACAATCGTGCTTTAAAAGAAATGAATAATATTATATTCAAACTGATTATTTCAAATTTACAATAGGTGGTTGACGTAAAACTGAACGATGCCAAAACTCAATTACAATGCAAATTTTTAAGCTGATTCTGGAAGGTTCCAGGACCATGAATAGAATAAAATCTATATTTTCGTAATCAGTATAGCAGCAGCTTTCCATTGATACCCGTTTTATTGAATTTGGCCATCGGCAAGCCGGTCAAAAATGGTCGTAAATTTGCTTTTGGCCAAATGGAAAGTATGACGTAATCCAAATGCAGTGAGCCGTTAAGTCTCGCAGTGTCCACACCATATAGGACACTATGCTGACATATTGTTTCTGTAAGGTAGGTCCACTCTAGCACTCAATGTTCAGATCACAGGTTAAACAATGTTTTAGCAGCGAACAAATAAAATGATGAACTCACAATCTCAATAGCCCATCCAACAACCAATGCTAGATCCAGGTTCTCGTTATTGGCATCTTTACCCGCAATCCGCAAATATGAAGAAGCCACTGCTAGTCCGCGCATGCGTTTCCCGTCACGAGCATTGTAATCAATTAAATCCTGCAACACAAAACTGATAAGAGCCCTAGTCCCCCATATTGAAAAAAAGAATTGGCCAGCTATGAAGTCAAATATGTTGGAAAACACAGTCATAATTAATCGTAGTCTATTGCTGAATTTAACGCCACTCGCAGAAATTGATGGCACATGATCTACATGCATGAATCATGATCACAATGCAAAGCAAAGTGAGAGCAGGATAATACTTCTCCCGGTAGAGATAAGCATGGATTTGCATTTTAAAAACAACAAATTGAAAGAATGATTTTGACAAAGTTGACTTCAAAGCTGGTTTCTATTGACTTGAAATATTTACCCATACCAATTTTCATGCGACTTAGATGTAATTTATCATGAGCCTACAAGGCCAACCAAAGTTTGACTAGCAGCCTGACTGCAAAATTTGGGATTGTTGACTAAAATATCAGTTCTGACGCATTGGCGTAGCAAGGGGTCACACAGATTTTTCGTAGATCTTCATCAGTATATTTCTCGGCTAATTGATTTAACTAGAAATTTTTCTTCGCGCCTGGCGCGATTTATTGTTACTCAATTTCTTGCTCAAATTAACATCATTAGAACCATCTCCTGAAAATTCAAAATTGAAAGCTGCATCTAATCTACAGAATTGAGTCTAACTAAATTCGCAATTATGTACGAATAGCCTATGCAAAACATGCGATATTGATATGTTCAGGCGCTGAATACTCCTGTCCTTGTAAACTGAGTCCAGTGGTATACTAAGGGTATCAGAAGTATAATTATGCAAGTAACAATATTTCTAACCTCATTTATTAATTTTTTTAAATTTACACCCTTCTCGCCCAGGTTGGAATCCCGGTACGCTTAGCGCAATATCTTTGGTGTGCCAAGGCGGTTCTCAGCGTCACACCTGTGTGCAGTCAGAAGAATCTTTGGTGTGCACGAGACACCGATTCCATATTGGCTTCTCGCAGTTACGATACAAATGCACGCTGGTTTTTAATGACACCAATTTGGTCAATTTTTATGCGTAATGAGATTAGACGTGTTTTCGCCTAATCGTGTTACCTAAATCAGGTTAGCTTCTATTGGACTGCTAATTTATGGTCATCAACATTCGAGTGGACCACGCACTCGCGGTAGTTTGTAAATTTCATGTGACCCTTTGGCCGATATCCGATAAGGTTGGCCACCCCAGCAGTATACTGGTAAAAGAGGAGTGGAGTTATACATAATCCGTAACTCGAACATATAGAACAGGCGTCACTAATACGCGTATCTGGCTGTGATCGAAACAAACCATCCAAATTTCAGTTAAGGAAATGCAGGCTAATCATCCTCAATGGTCTATCAACACATCTTCATCACATTTGGATACGGCAGAATGGAAGTTCCGATACTATTGGTACTTAAGCGTCACACCGTATTGTGAAGATGATGATATTATACCTTCAAACGTCGACAACACCATTGAATACTTGAATCCTGCTCGCTTTCTATATCAGGAGGTGGAGTTGCTATGTATGAAGAAACTTCCGAGTATTTCCTTTCAAATAAATCACGGATCTTTTCAGGAGTGAACGCATTATGATCCATTCCAAACGAAAGCTAACGATGCGACTGGTACTGAATCCAAAATCTACAACATGTCTGCAACGGTAGTGAGATGAAATTTTCAAAATTTTGTAACTCTCAATCTCATAAAGTCATAACCAATTGGTCAATAAACGCTATAGGCCGCCCGTTTGGAATCGATGGCAGGTGCTCACCTGATGACGCTTGCCGGGTGCCCTGCTCACTGCTCACAATGTACCCGATAAATTGAGGAGGGTTGGTTCGATTATGTTCACAATAAGAGCAGTCTAATGTTCACAATAAGAGCAGTCATGTTCACAATAAGAGCAGTCTCATGTTCACAATAAGAGCAGTCGTTGTATTCACAATGACATCAGTCGCAGCATCACCATATCCCCCGGACACGATGTCCGAGTGGCAACATAGTCCGAACACAACCCAGACATGATGTCCGAACACTTCCAGACACGATGTCCGAGTGTCAACGCAGTTCCAACACACTCCTGACATGATGCCCGAACAGCCCCAGACACGATGTCCGAGTGTCAACGCAGTCCGAACACACCCCAAACACGATGTCCGAACGCCCCCCTCCCCCCAGACACGATGTCCGAGTGTCAACGCAGTCCGAACACACTCCTGACATGATGTCCGAACACCCCCAGACACGATGTCCGAGTGTCAACGCAGTCCGAACACACCCCAGACACGATGTCCGAACCCCCCCAGACACGATGTCCGAGTGTACACGCAGTCCGAACACACCCCAGACACGATGTCCGAACGCCCCTTCCCCCAGACACACCCCAGACATGATGTCCGAATACCCCCAAGACATCCTCCAGACACGATGTCTGAAATCGCCACTCCCCAGACATGATGTCAACGCAGTCCGAAGACACCCCAAACATGATTTTATGAACACACCCTAGACTTGATATTTGAACACAGGCTGGGGCATGATGTTCGAACACGATTTCCGATTGCATGGCAACGCAGTGCGGACACACCTGTCATGATATCCAAACACCCCCAGACATTTTGCCCAGAGTGTCAATGCAGTCCGAAGATACCCCAGACATGATAATACAATAAGAACAGTCATGTTCACAATAAGAACAGTCTCATGTTCACAATAAGAGCAGTCATGTTCACAATAAGAGCAGTCTCATGTTCACAATAAGAGCAGTGGTTGTATTCACAATAACATCAGTCGCAGCACACCATATCCCCCGGACACGATGCCCCGGCCTGTGTTCAAATATCAAGTCTAGGGTGTGTTCATAAAATCATGTTTGGGGTGTCTCCGGACTGCGTTGACACTCGGACATCATGTCTGGGGCGTGGCGAGTTCTGACATCGTGCCTTGAGGATGTCTGGGGGGTATTCGGACATCATGTCTGGGGTGTGTCTGGGGAAGGGGAGTTCGGACATCGTGTCTGGGGTGTGTTCGGACTGCGTGTACACTCGGACATCGTGTCTGGGGCGTGTCAGGGGGTGGGGTCGGACATCGTGTCTGGGGTGTGTTCGGACTGCGTTGACACTCGGACATCATGTCTGGGGCGTGGTGAGTTCGGACATCGTGTATGGAGGATGTCTGGGAGGTGTTCAGACATTATGTCTGGGGTGTGTCTGGGGAGGGGCGGCGTTCGGACATCGTGTCTGGGGGTGTTCGGACATCATGTCTGGGTTGTGTTCGGACTATGTTGCCACTCGGACATCGTGTCCGGGGGATATGGTGGTGCTGCGGCTGATGTTAGTGCGAATACAACGACTGCTCTTATTGTGAACATGAGACTGCTCTTATTGTGAACATGACTGCTCTTATTGTGAACATGAGACTGCTCTTATTGTGAACAGAATTGCTCTTATTGTGAACATAATCGAACCAACCCTGTAGCATAAATTGGGTCCTTCTCACATCTCGCATTGCTTCTCATGAAACCAATAAATGCTTCCCATGAACACGTGAAAATTTAAAAAATTGTATAAATTTATTGTGTTTCGCGGTTTTCTAAATTCACCTCTTAAATGACGTCATCTCATTTAATAATTCGGTTACGAAAGCATCAGTTGGTTTTTCATAACTAACAACTGATATTAAATCGGTCAATTCAAGTAATTACCGCTGTTCGCGCCAGGTGACGCTACTCGACAGATACGTACGTTTTATAAGTTTTACTCGTCGCGAGAAGACATCAAAGAGCAAAACTAGGCTTTCGCAAATATCTCTTGTATTGGATTTATCATAACGTGTATAAAACGCGTGTATTGCTTGACATGGATTCATATTATATTGTTTTGATGTCCCACTCAATGTATTAATGCATATACCAAGGCCGTACGCGATGCGAAATCATCAAATAGCTTATGTAACATGGATATCAGACTCGAGTCACGATTTTCGGATGACTCGACTCGACTCGAGTCATTTTCTCAAAATACGGAAATGACTCGACTCGACTCGAGTCAATCTGTGTATTGACTCGACTTGGACTCGAGTCATTGCGCATAACTCGAAGCAAGTCATTGACTCGAGATTCAGATGGCGAAGACCGACATTTCATTGTAATTTCGAAGCCAACACACTATTGGGATTTCGTTTGTTGGTACTGGTGCTTGAAAATGCGACCAGAAACTGCTAAAAGTGAGGAAAATTGATATATTATAAATGCGAACCATTCGATATCACTAAACAGAGTTAAAAAGTGGGTTTACGAAGACTTTAACTGGAAACTGAGCAGTCAACTAAATGACTTGGACTCGGACTCTAGTCATAATACCATGACTCGGACTCGATCCTTTGTTCGCTGACTTGGACTCGGACTTGACTCGGTGGGAATTGAAAATGACTCGACTTGACTCGAGTCAAAAATATAAAAGTGAGATTGACTTGTGACTCGGAGCCTTGTGACTTGGTTACAACCCTGTAATACGGCGATAGTTTTTACAAATCCAAGGTCACGGAGACGGAGTTATAGACATCATGCGAGAGGATGCATCATGACATCGTAAAAGCTGTCAGGATATAATATTAAAGCTAGTGTAGTGTTACCATACGTTCTCGACCGAAATACCATAAAATAGCACTGAACTAACGCTCAGGTGGGTATTTCGGGAGCGAAAGTTGACCTTTTTTAGTCAACCACCTGATAAAGTGAATGAAAAAACAGTATTTTGGGCGCTGAGCGTGAAAGTTGACCTTTTTTCAGTCAACCGACCACGAAGTGGAAAAAATTTACCATTTTTTCAGGATTTTCCAACGGTATTATAAGTTTGAAAATTTTGAAAAAGTGTCCTCCTTTCCCGATTCCGGAATACGGTATCCCTAAGCTAGTGGACCTTTGACGTGTCACAATTTTATGTAGAATATTTTAGAATATACTAAAGATAATCTGATATCAGAGCATGTGAGCGGTGTAGATTAATCTGGGTTTCTGATATAGTCGTGATAACGCCTATTGTTACTGTCATCGCCAAAGTCAAATTAAACCAGAATTAGATTTTCTTCAATTATTATTGGAACAGATCAATAACAACTTAAATATAATCATTATTGTTCCATAGTAATAGCATTGTTTCTTAACCGTTTTATCGATCGTACCCCTTGTGCTTTCAATAAGATTTCCCGTGCCCCCTGTCCATTTTCCACACAATTTCTGATGGTACCTATATAGAAATCACAAAGCCCATTGGTGTCCATTGGTGTTACAGCTGTGGAGCATACCACTACCTTAGTCACCACCGATATTAACATGGATAAAGACAACAATCAACACCCAGGATGTAACCAAATATACGTCACACGGGCCACAAAATGTCAATGGTTTCTATACAGACCTGATTAGATATTTATATACCAGACACAACGCAAACTACGGGCTTCTGATATATTACTATTTCCCACGGCAGTTTCATAGATTGTTGCTTCCGTAGGATTACCAAGTCACCGTTCCGAAACGCAAGTCTTTCTCTTCTTTTAACGTTTGACCCGACTCAACTCGAGTAATTTTTAGTTTATCACTTGAGTGGAAGCGAAGATAATGCCATCGAAAAATTTGGATTTGAATAAAATAGTATTTACGCTGAGCACAACTATAATAAATAAACAAAGAATCGGTCACCGTAAATACTATTTATTCAAATCCAAAGTTTTCGATGGCAATAACTTCGCTTCCACTCATGGTTGGAATTGAACCAAATTTGGTGAGCATCGTTTCTATAGACAGCCTAACACTTTCATGGGGTGAACAGAAAATTTTCAAATTTTCTATTATTTATTTTTATATAATAAATAGAAACTTTCTTCTCCTGTAGCAAAGCGGTTATGGCTGGAATTGAACCAAATTTTGTGTGTAGGCTTAAATTAGGTAACCTAACAATTTCATCAAGTAGCCAGTACGACTTGAGAAAAAAGTCATTTTTGAAGAGCCCTAATGGATATGCTCCGTTGTCGGCACGAAATAGTCCCGTTCTTGCAATCTGAGTAGACAGTAGTACAACTGCGACACGCGAAGGTATTTAATTCACCCTAATTTGAAATCGCGTGCGTCAGACATATTTTGTAGAGCTGTGTTGGATAGAATTGTGGTGTGCGCGTTCTGTATGTCATACATGTCCGTAAAATCGTAGCATACTACTGTAATATTCAAAATGAATTCGTTATCATGGGTGAGGCTCGGGTCGCCATAGATGCCACCTAAACTCAGATTTTGGTGGTAGTATGAAAAGCTGCTTTAACGTTATTAAACTGTTATGAATTCTCAAGTCAGATTGAGCTAAAGAGCAGAACACACAGTATCGTGAGTTCATTTGCTCTTCCCATATACTCGCGAGACCGAAAATGAGAAAACGAAAAAAGTATCATAAGGTAGCGAGCTCTAATGCGCTTACTCTCTTGCCTACTCTTCTTGGTCATTTGGGCCTTATTTTCTTAGACATAGGGCAAAAGCCTCAACACAAACATAGGTGAGTTTCCTCCCTTTCGACATACTGGAGCCTCCTAGACCTTTTCGTCAGCTCTCAAAATCGATTTCTTCCAGCAAGCATTTTTTTACTCGTGAAAAATACGTTGTATTTTGGATAGGAGTGCAGAACAGATTTTTGGACTTGGCTATCCAAGCACTAGTAGCGACGTTCTTGTACAAAACCCAACAACTTGTTAGGCCGAGAAGGGTTTTAGTGAAATAGTTGAAGTGAAAACGAGCGAAAATAATAGCCTTTTCAATGTGACACTACACTTGATAGCTTAAGATACATAGTAGCCAATTTGTAGCACATCTGAACAAATAAATGTTCATCTTCATTTTGCATAACAATTTTCGGTTAGTTTGTGCGAATGAAATCTATTTTACAAAAAAAAGTGCGAATGAAGCTCAAAAAGGTTGAAAAGCACTGGTCTATGGAATCAGGCACTCACCTTGGCCTAGGCCAGTGGTTCCCAACCTGTGGTACGCGTACCACTAGTGGTACGCGAATGTCTTCCTGGTGGTACGCGAGTTGATTCTGTTTTTTTTTCGGCCGAAGGGAGTTATTAGTTCGGGTGGGGTTGATTTTGAGTTTTTTGAAGCCGTCGTCGTGGGTGGGAGCAATTCCACCAATCACGGCCTACGGGTAAGAGATCTAGTCGTAAAGCATTGGGACCTAACCAAATTCCGTTTTAATATATTTGACCATACGAATTTCAAATGGACCCATTACGTGCGGACTACAGAAATAATATAGTGCGCCATAAAATTGGAAGTTTATTTTCTGTTTCGCTGCCTTCGGCAGCTCAACGCGGTGGAAACATTTTGACCGCCTTCGGCGCGCGTAACCTATATAGGTGGTGTGGTACGTGAGCACTGCATAGATCCTCGAAATGGTACGTGGGTGCAAAAAGGTTGGGAACCACTGGCATAGGCGATGTAAAGAAGAGGCATGCACACTGAATGAAAAGTAAATAAGATAGTATATAAAAAAGCAAGCGACAAGACTAAATGGGGTGGCATGTCACGGAAGGAGAGATCGATAGGTCAGGTCGTGGTCCGGTAATCTTGAGGATGGATTAGTAGGCCTACTTATTTAGTAGGCTAGTAATTGCTTGTATTTCGACTTGAATGTTGACATGCTTGTCGACTGTCGGATGGCCGGCGGGATACTGTTCCGCACATCAGGTCCGGTATATTTGATGGAGCGATGATCTTTTCGGTCGATCATTATTTGGACGACGTGGACGCGCGTGTATTGTAGGCCTACATGTGCGCTTTTGATTCCGAGGTTAGGAAGTCAACGAAATATTCGGGCCAATGGCCCCAGTGGAACTGACATAAACTTGGCGATTTCTAGTTTCCGCATATCTTCTATGTTTAGGACACCGAATCTCTTCAGCAGCGACTTGTTGGATGGACAACCAGGCCACTTTGGGTTCCTAGCTATGATACGGAGTACGTTATGTTGTAGTGTTTGCAGTGGCTTGAGTGCAGTTTTACTGGGAGCTCCCTAACAGAGGATGTCACATTGTAACTTCGATTGGATTAAGGATTTAAAGAGTATCAGTAGACCCAGGCTGGCATGAAGCGTCTAAGACTGTAGAATAGCTCGCACTTCGGTGATAATGTAGTGTCTAAGGACTGAATATGACTATTCCAGGACATGTCCGAGTCTCTGGAACATTAAATACAGCAGTCAACAGTAGTTCGCGAAGTAATGCTACAACGATGCATGTGTAGTCGTCGAATCGATGGGCAAGTGGCATTTCCGTTGTCATTGAAAAAGGTTTCTTCAAGACCCCACAAAATTTTTCTGTGTAGGCCTACTCCTCGGAAAGTTCATACAAAAAGAGTAATCTCCTCCTCAGTTCCGATAAGTCCAGAAGAGGACCATATGCTTTTGCTCTATATTTTTGAAAAGCGCGCGTCGATGTAAGGAATCCAGAAATTCTGCCAAACGCTGTGACGAAGCGGCCTATAGACTCCGCAGTCCGATACAACAACAATTCTACAGGTCTGCGACGAATTTCTTGCAAATCAGTGAGAACTTTGATCAGATGCGGATCGCTGACTTTCAGTACGTCGCGCATCACTGCTTCCACGTGATCGCGACAATTGCACGAGCTGATATCGTAGAAGCGTGTGTCACCGTTTCCTGTTTTGTTTTCGTACTTTTGGAACTTGAAACTTACTAGCCTTTCGATCCTTTCGAAAAAGGCTTTCACAGATGCCTCATCTCCAGCGTGAAGCAGGCAGAGCATGTCATATTCCTCTATGAATGGCTTGTAGTCTACTTTGTAATCTGGGTCGTCTGCCAATTTCAATATTTCGTCTTCGAAGACAAGCTGACCCTCTATTTCAGCAATCAAAGACCCGATTCGTTTGGTGCCGTTCTTCGGAGTCCAGTTGACTGTAAATCTCGCTTGGTAATCCAGGAAAAACACAATGCCAGTATGATGTACCCCGGTTAGTTGCTCAAACCAAGACCAATGGAATTTCTCACACTCTATAATCGCATTAATAACTGTGAACCAGTCCGAAGTATAGCGTCGCTGGTAAATTTTCTTTGGATTTTTCAGACTCGACATCGACATCGTTCTCACTTGGCTTTGCTGCATATAGTAGCTCGATAACAATGGACAACACCATGCCTATTGCCTACTACGAGAGTCAAATCAAGTTTTTACCAGGTACTTCCCCCTGTATGCATATGCAATGCATGCATACTGCATAGCGATGCTGCGTCCAACGTTCGGTGCATGAATTTTTTACCGACTTGAATGTGCAGAATTTAGTAACGCAGTCGATTGTACCACCGCATTGTTGCTATTAAAAGCGGCGAACATCGGCAGAGACCTCATTCAAAACGAAATAGATTTCGCATAACATATATATGATTAGCCGGTGTTTTACGAAGAGCCTAGCACGAAAGTGGGCCGTGATTCATGTCGGTCGATCACGAATCATAATAAGAAAGATCGACCTGGTGTAAATGGCCAATCGTCATTGACCATTTAATTCAATTTATTGCTAAAAATTTAAGCATTTCCATGCACCACAAGACTGCGATACAATGAAAGATAGAAAGGACTTGGAGTAGTCTTCGACATCAGACACCCACCTGGCCTAGGCGATATAAAAAGGAGGCATGCACACTTAATGAAAAGTAAAAGAAGATAATATAAAACAACAGGTGATAAAAAATGTGTCTTGTGCCGGAAGGCGAGATCGATATGTCAGGTCGTGGTCCGGTAAAATAGAGGGCTAACTAAAATTGATTCAGTAGAAATTGTTTGTATTTCGACTTGAATGTAGAGATGCTCGATGACTGACGAATAGCCGGCGAGATACGGTTCCACAAATCAGGTCAGGCATATTTGATAGAGCGATGGTCTTTTTTGTCTACCATATGGTACTTTGACGACGTGGACGCGCATGTGTCGTACTTACACACTATTGATACCGAGGTAAAGAAGTTATTGAAGTTGTCGGGGCAGTGGCCGCAGTGGAACTGATACATAAACTTGGCAATTTCAAGTTTCCGCATATCTTTCATGCTTATGACACCGACTCTTTTGAGCAGTGATTTGTTATGGAGACACATACCGGTTCCTTTTCGGTCCTGGCTATGATACGGATCCGACCACCATCATTGCCGTCTGTTTTTTATATATTTTGGTTGGATGAAAATATAAAAACTCTCTCTCTGAGACAGTGGTTCTCAACCTGTGTGGCGGGAAAGCATCAGAAGGGGGTCGTTAAGAAGCGGTCAACTGAAAAAAAATTCGCCCTCTACGCGATTTAGCTCCACTTCAGGCGTGCTGTTTCTCTCTATATCAGGCCTAGGCAAAGTGCGGCCCGCGGGCCAAATGCCGCCCGCGTAGCTATTCTGTGCGGCCCGCGAAAGGTTGCTTGAAATCGAACATATAAAACCTACATTAGATGTTGCTGCGTGGACTAACGCCATAGGATGTATAAGCTGAACCGGAAATCAGTTTACTATCAAGCCTGTTCATTAACATGCCACGATTACGCAGCCAATACGCAGGACCGTAACTGCCGCACCCCAAACCCCCCAATTTGGGGGGGGGGCGAGCTCGAAGAGGGCCCAAAATTATTTCGTGAATTAGCATAAATTATAGAGTATTTTTTTATAAATTTGGGCAACTTTTTCAAATTTTTTTCGCGCCAATTTGAAATCGTGTGCGTGTTTTAGTTTATAGTACGTTTAGGCGATTCTATATTTCTTGATATAGCAGACAGGAGGTCACGAAATAACATGTTGTGACGAAGTCATACCAACGGGTCCGCCCACCCGAATATGTTTTATTATTATTTACGGGCCCTACAGTTTCCAAGACACCTCAGTCAGGTCTACCGGTAAATCTCAAAACGTGAGCATGCAGAGAGGACAAGAAATTGATAGCAATATATATGCAATTTCCGATTGCATTGACCGATTTTATCATGAATTATTCAAGATTTTCGCGCTTCGCGCTGGCTCCCTAAACAGTACGGCCAACTTCGTTGAAAAAGCGAAAAACGAAATGGGGGGGGGGGTCGGTTCATCACCCTATGGGAACCCAAAGCCCAAGATTTGCGGGGGGATCTGACGAAGTGCTCTTTCGTCCCTGGCACCGGGTATACGCCCGAAGATTATTGCTGAGGGGTCCTACCTTTTCATCATCATTGGTTTATTAACAATTTTTATCAGTTCAATACACCACAAAATGCGATGCAATGAAAAGATAGGAAGGTGTCGAAGCGACTTGGAGTAGTCTATGGAAGCAGACACACACCCCACCCAGCTCTACCGGTAAGTCTTATTACCTGAGCAGAGAGAGAGGATAAAAATTGATAGCAATATATATGCAATTCCCGATCATATTGAATCAATTGATTAAATCATGAATTATTGAAATTTTTACGCGCTTCGCGCGTCTAGGCGAGAATTGGTGAATCACCCAGCGGACACCCAATGTAGATAACAAGTAGCGGCAAAGAGCGTAAAGCAAAAAGGGAGTCTGGGGGGCGAAGCCCCCTAGAAGTTCGATTTATCACCCTATGAGGGGCCCACGACCAACGTTTTGGGGGGGCTGACGAAGTGATGTTACGGCCCTGCCTATACGTACCTCACACGCCTAATCCAGATGCAAAGCAAAGTCAATGTAGCAAATTATGCCGTTACAATTGAAGTCACAAGAAGTCACCAAACCTTCTTTGTTGCCATTGTCACATTACATCACGACCGTATAACTGCCGCACCCCAAACCCCCCAATTGGGGGCGAGCTCGAAGGGCGCCCAAAATTATTTGGTGAATGAACATAGATTATAGAGTAATTTTGTGAAAACTTATGCAGCTTCTTTCAATTTTTTCTCGCGCCATGCGTGATTTAGATATCGGTGGTTTATAGAATTGGACATTTCGTCGTCAGTCACACGACTCACCAAGATATATGAAGTTTAGGCCAACACGGGATTCCGAGAAGGCACTGCAATTACAACTGCCGATCAAATTGCATAAGTAATTGGGTAAAAAGCTCGACAGCGAGAAAATCTTGGCCGAAAGGACTGCCCCTATATGTTGACCCAAAACCATATTGTCCAATTGTCCATAGGCAATGGTTGCTTGTGAAGAAATAGCAATTGGGAATCGTGTACATCTTTCAGTTTAGTAGGTACGCTTCGGCGATTGCAATATCTTTTCACATAGCGGACAGAAGGTCACGAAATAACAACATGTAACAACATGTAAGTAATTATTATAACAACGGGTCCTCCCGAATATTTCCAAGACAGCTTCTCACTCAGCTTTAGCGGTAAAACTGAGTAAGTGGGCTGAGAAAAGTTAACAAATATAGCAATATATATGGTATGACCAATATTATTGACCGATTGAATCATGAATCATGGAAAAATTCCGCGCTTCGCACGATTACGGCATAAAACGTTGCCATTTAATGTATAAAAGAAATCTTGCTCAGAAGTAGTGTTAAAAATGTGGATCCCGATGGGGTCTGGTCTGGGGGCGAGGCCCCCAGGAGTTTGGTTTATAACTCTATGGGGGCCCAAGACTAACGTTTGGAGGGGGCTGACGACGGGCTGTTCCGACCATCCCAAATACATTTTAACGTATTGATAGAAAAACGCGGATAGGGGTATGAAGAAAGTTCAAAATGTATCATGTTTAACATTGTTTCAAATGTGTTTCAAATAAATATTTTTTTGTAATTAACCGTCACTTTTCAATTCTCCAATATCAACACATCCACTGCTTTCTGCTTTCAATTTCGAAATAAAATCAATACGCTGGAGAATACAGCTAAAATTTCTGACTCGGCCCGTCAACCTATTTTCTGCTACTCATTTGGCCCGCGGAGAAAAATAATTGCCCACCCCTGCTCTATATAGATCGAATTTCATATTTTTGAATTCTCTCATCAACAGTCATAACCTTCCATGCCATCAAACAATCTGTTGGGGTTGCTAGCATCCCGGTTGGATTTTGTGATATGATGACGATAAGGAGGGCGCGAAATTTTTCACTATCATATAGGGGGCGTGTCTAAAAAGGTTGAGAACCACCGTTCTAAAGGCTCTCTCCCCTGATGTTCTAGTTTTGCAGCAGTGATGAGCGGACAGTGCTTTTTGAGACTCCGAATCCCTCCGACAACTTTAGTGCCTGAGGCAAACTCCCTCCGACTACGAAGAGCTCAATCTCAGACTCCGAGATACTCCGACGAATCTCGTCAAGTATCCGAAACAGTGGCAAGCATGGTACACTTGGTAATGTGTTTTACTAAATTAATGTGATAATATGGTTGGCTTTATAGTATTATCCACTCTCCAGTCCCCACGTGCAGTGCAGATGGCTGATTTTTATGCACTTGGCAATCATTTTTGCATGTTACCTGTCATATTACAACTTTACAAGGTGTCAACTGTCTGTGCTTTGGTTTGTTATCATAATCAAGAGTGTATCCTGGTCAGAGCTATCCAAAGATATCGGAGACAAAAGCTACAATACTCCGAAATTCTCCGAAAAAATATCTTTAGTAAATTCCGACTCCGCTCCGACTGTCACAAAATCGGCAAAACTCCGCTCCGAATCCACTCCTACTCCGCTCCGATGCTCATCACTGTTTTGCAGTGGCTTCAGTACGCAGCCCGCCAGCAGATGATGCCATATTGTAATTTGGATTGGAATAAATATATAGAGTGTATTAGAAGCACCCAGACTGACATGTAGTCTCTAAGGCTGTAGAGCAGTAGTAATCGGACCATATATAGTAGTCGAAACACCATAAATCCCAAGCAACAACGCATCCAGACCGACATGTAGTCTCTAAGGCTGTAGAGCAGTAGTAGTCGGACCATATAGTAGTAGAAACACCATAAATCCCAAGCAGCAACAACAACAACTTATTGTAGTTTTCGTGGAAGGAGAAATTCCCGTGTTATTGACTCTTATGATAGGCTAATCGCCACGAGTTACGTGATATTGCCGTAATAGTTCTTGGTATTCAATTGTCGTTTTCGCGGCCACCAGAGAAAAGCAAACGACCCTCTGGGGGTTGCGACCCTAGGTTGGAAACCCTTGTGTTAGAGATTGAAAAGAATTGGAAAAGTAAGTCGCTAAGTTTGAAACCGATCTATAAATTCAGCGACATATGACGGTATAATATAATCTAGCAAATACCGAGGTCGTCTTTCTTCCGAAAGAAACTCATCAGACCAAATAGAGTTAGTGGTTTAGGACGTCGCTATGCACCGAAGCTGCAATAGAACGCACGTACTCACAATAGGTCTAATATCAAAAATACAGGAGCAAGCTTCTCATTGAACTAAATTTCCAATTCCATGTTTTCAGTTGCATACCTTTGGATTGATTTTGCTGCAACGTTTGCGTGTCACTGTTCTGGGTGACTTTAGTGCTGGCGGCCGTCAATATGCAAATTTAATATTCGAGTTGACTCCCTAATTAATGAGAGGTTGGAAGTATTCTTGGAATTTTCTTCGAGATACGCGCGGTTCAATGCGTGTTGATTTTCGATTTTAATATAGTAGTGTCCTTTGTAATTTGAGCCACACAGTACAGATGGAAACAGCAGAAGAAATGATGCGCCCCATAAAGAAATACCCATTTGTAATCGTGTTCTCCTCATCACGAAGGAAATTTGTATCTCGTAGGTAGGCCTACGTTTGGGTGAATCCACTATCTTTCCACTATACTGAGAATCCGGATGGGATATCAAGAAATGCAGCAAAGGAGACTAATAACAATTGGCTCACCTAAAGATGCAGCACAGCATCAGTGGCGGCTCGTCCTATAGGGCAACTGGGGCATTGCCCACCTAAAATTCTGTTCAATAACAATTTAACCATTTATAGACGCACGCACAGCAATCAATATATACCGAGATCACAGCGAAACCCGCGTTCTTCTTGTGCGTTCGCTAACAAATACCTATATAGCAGGGGTTCTCAACTTCCGTTGTATGACGGGCCGCATTTCAACAGCAAATGAAGCTGCGGGCCGCAGAACATTATTACCTTGTATTTTGGGCTACTATTGAATCTGGGCTTCTGTAGCCTATCTACCAATCGTTTGCGGACATTTTTATGAATTCTAAAGCATTGATGGGCGGCGATCGTAAGTTTGCAGTTGCTGTATTTTTGTGAGAATAAGAATCTACCAGTGGCGCAAGTAACTCCCTTCATGGAGTGTGCATTGCATTCGTTACCAAGTCGTTATATGCACTTTCGAACTCTTCCACCAGAGAACCGAACTCTCTGTTTCAAAGCGTGAGCGAGCAAGCATTAAATTGCTGTCACTTTTTCGGTACTGAGGCAATTATCACTTTAAGCTCGCAAATATATGAGAAGAAGTCTGACGTTCGGCGTCATTTCTGAGCAAACCAATCAACTCTTATCCTTTCATTCCATAGTTACAAAAGTCAGCTTTATCAAGTTGATGTTTTTCGCTGGTCCCTCCCCATTTTTGCCCCGCAAGCATTTCGTCTGCAAATATGCCCACTCTGATAAATGTACCCGGATAATTAGCTCTGCAATGTATGTGGAGCCAGTGGATAAGTCCAATGCGAGGCTAGAGTAGTCTTCGCGGCAACGTGTTTCATAACATGCGGTAAAAGATCGACTGCCATTGCTGTTACTCATCTGGTCACGGTTGAATCAGACAACTGTAGCGTCAAAATTTGTCAGGTGATGTTGTCCTTGGTGATAAGCGCCGGAAACAGCGAATATTCCCACAGTATGTTAAAGTCTAATTGAAATACACCTTCTCTAGCAGATTTCTTTGGTTTAGCGATATTCCAATCAATTTTGAACGATACGTCTGTAACGTCGTCGGCAATTTTAACAATGTCTCGAAATTTGAATTGCTTGGTTTTATACACCTAGGTAGCAGCGTTTTTTCTAAGATCAGGTGATATGATACCAGAAGAAACTGTCGTGGTACCATTGTAAGCTTCAACCCTTCTTTACTACATGTGTTCTTCGACCAATATGACACATTGGTTTTCCGTTTATATCCGAGAAAGCAAATTCATTGTTGCGCGCAGAGTTACAAACCCAGTTTTCGACGTTTAATGTCCCGTTCCTTGTTCTTGTTTCTGTTCAAATCATTCGGGGTGAGTGGAACACTATTTAAAAGTGTACTACGAAGCGGGGTCCCTTGAACCAGAGTCCAGCCGAATAGCGATTCAAAACAAAACAATCTAAACTCGAGCGTATATCAAGAATCCAGAACACATCAAAGAATGAGTAATTAAATGGAACTGAGACGGTGCGATAAGAGAGCCAAGTAGCTAAATTGATATGTAACAAAACCGTGCCACTAATAATTGCGTTCATGATGAAAGATGTCGCGGGCCGCGGGTTGAGAACCCCTGGCCTATAGCGAAGTCTCTGCGAAAATCGAATTCTCTTCTGTGTTTTGGCTTTGTGAATGCCTAGCCGGGGCTTGCTCCGGTAGCGCTCATAACAAGCTTTCACTATCTATTCTCTCAAAGCCGCGCACAATAAAGAAACGGTGATTTACTCTCTCCTATTCGTAAAATGGCCGAGCAAGTGGGGCAACTATGCCTGGTCGCCCCTAAGGTGTGATGTAACAATCGTATCTATATCTGAACTCGGTTACCGTAATATGCGTTGAGTCGACCTTTACTGGTATATGTTGATTTTGACGATGTTTCGCACCATGATAATTCTTGAAACTTGGTATGATATGTCGTGAAGGTAGTATTTAGCACTGCTCCAAGTTTCAGGCTTGCTACTTAAAGATAAGGGTAGTAATTTCGTTTCCGAAGTTCAGTGTGTGCTGATCAATCATGTACATTGTACAGCAAACAGATTTTACTCAAAAGCCGGTATTGGTCTCCATTGATTTTGACGATGTTCCATACCGAGATCGGTCATGACATTTGACACGGTAAGTCTTAATGTTAGTATCGACCGCTGTAACAAGTTTCAAGTTAGTCACTGAACTATGTGGGTGATACTTTCGTTTCCAAAGTCGAGTGAGAGCTGACTCTTCATTTATCGCTAACAGATTTACGCAAAAGCCGTTATTGGTCTCTATTGATTTTAACGATGTTCCATACCTAGATCTGTCATGAGCTTTTGCACGGTATGTCTTGATCTTAGTATCGAACGCGGTGCCAAGCCCTAAAGTTGACACTCAATGATTGAGGCAGTTATTTCGTTTTCGAGGTCGAGTATGGTAGAGCCTAGAGATGCGCGCTGATCTGATACTTAGCCTACCTACATCATTGCGGATCTCACGCAAAAGCTGGTGTCTGTCTGTGCTAATCTAGTCTGCGTTCCATAACGAGATCGGTGATTATATTTCCAATGGTATATCTCGATGATCGCATGAAACAGCTAACTAAGATTCTCGGTTTGCATTCAAATATTCACATAATTTTATGTTCGCCAATGTGCATTTCACTGTGAAATTGTGGCCTTCAAACCATTTGCTTACAATCCCCTGTCAAATGCGATAGCTATTTCATTTTCGATGTCGGCTAACAGCTGATCATTCGATCAGCCTATTCCTCGATCTATTTTACTATCGGTGTTCGTCTGTTTGCATTGATTTTTACAGTGTACCATGCCGGAATGGGTTATGAGATTTCGAATGCTACTTCTCGATGATTTCATGTAACAGTAAGCTAAGTTTACGGCTTTCATTCATGTATTTATTGATTAATATGTTTTCCAACGGCGATTTCGCAGCAGACTTATAGACAGTAAGCCGTGTGTGTTGTGTCACAATCTCCCGTTTCAAGGCCAAAATGTACTATGTTGTTCCGAGACCGAAGTTCCGAGTCTGCTGTCCTTAGTTCTTCAAAGACCATTCAAATTGATGTTTTGGATTCACTATGACAGGCCCAATCTATGAGATAACAATTGCGTATGTGTCCGAAGTCGTTGACCTTTGCAGTTAGGCTTACGCAATCTCTCGAGTTCTAGTCATTGGAATTAGTCTGGTCAACAACTGAACATGAATCGTATTGAATCTTTGCTCCGTATGTAGGCTAGTTTACGCAGTTGCCTTTACAGCGAAAATTAGAGGTCTAGAAATTGGCCAGTCCATTGATCCAGTCGTACGCCGGGTACCTCCGCTTTGGTTGCCTATCACCTGGTCGTAACTCGTAACCACCAGCTCAGTGGTCGTAACACACCAGGATCGTGTACGAAACACTTTCGGACGGGCTTAGAAAAATTATTTTGCGATTTGCATAATCTCTAACTCTACCATGAAATCATAACGCATGCTACTAAGGATGACCTGATAATTGATTCGTGGCATAGGGACGATTCTTAGTTCACGTACATTATGTAAAATAATCCTTTGATTAAAAAAAATGAATAAAACATTTGTTACCACACTTCAAGTCACGGCTCACCGGCAAACCTCTCGCGGCACCTACGTTAAAATCACTGTTGTCGGGAAATTCATGTGACCATCATAAAGTTACTTTTTTACGTTGGAAAACGCCATTGTGACGTCATGTTGATAAAAATCGCTCGCAGCCCTTGCCCCCCCACCCGATATTGTCACGAGCCGCCACTGCACAGCATTAATAACTTCCCTACATTTTAGAAGACACCACCTGCATCAACTCTATCGGTGAATTTGATCACATGAACTGAAAGAGGATAAATAGCCTATGTGATAGTAATATATGAAATTGAAAAAAATTAGATGACTGATCGGCGGTTGAATACAATTATTAACCGTTAAGCGGTTGAATAAAATTATTAACCGTGAAGCGGTTGAATAAAATTATTAAGCGTTAAGCGGTTGAATAAAATTATTAACCGCTAAAACAGTGACTCAAACGACAAAATAAGTTGACATATGTCTAATTGTCTATGCTTCATTTGTTGTATGAACGGTACGCACACGTGACAAGACTTTTACACATTTACTCAATATGACCATGAGCCTATTTTGGAAATACGGTTCGTCTATAGGCCATGTGGTTGCTATTTTCACTCATGCTAGTGATAATCTATTTGCGCTACTCATTTTTTAATTTGAAGACGGTTTCCAATTCGAAATCATATTTTCAGCCACGTAACGAAGCATGTTGCGATGGGATACGCGACATGATACTCACTCGAAGTATCTCCCTTCCGAGGTATAGCCGATTTGAAGCCTGTTACTACAAAAATGTTATGACAAAACAAAACTCAAGTGTCCTAACTACAATCTGTGTAAACACACCATTCGCTATAGTGTCATTCTGCTATCGGTGTTTTCCATGACTGTTTTGACTATTTTAATTTTAATTTAAAGAGCAGATCGATGTGCAGTCGAAACATTGCGATATTTAGATGTCTATAATGAATATATGTAGATAGCGAAATCATTTGTGTGTGGTATCGAACGAAAAGTTGTATATCAAAGTATAATACATTGATACATACACGATTGCGAATGCTACATCAAGTAGCCTAAAAAATTGAGTATTTGCGTATAAGACAGCGTACCAGGTATAACCTTTGAGCAAAAGAAGGAGACCGTATCAACTGAGTAATACTATATTGATTGGGGCTGAGCGCAATGTGTCTAGTGAGTCGAGTGTAGTGAGACACGATTTCTTCAAGTAACGAAAATGTTCGTATGGTTTCAACACTTTATTTCCACCACGGAGACTCGAAACCTCCGTTCGCCGTATAGTAGCACCGAAAATCATGCTGCACAAGGCCACGAATGTTCAGAGAACGACATTTTGTCAAGCTGTATTCCACCCAAACATTGGCCAGAAAGCGCTATGCATGATTGTATTGACTCCAGTCGAAATTTGATCGATGACTTGACTCGAGTCAATTTGTCTATTGGCTTCACTTGTACTCGAGTCATTGCGCATGGCACAAGATATTCTATATGACTTCAAGTTTCGTCTATCAGGGTCCAATTGATGTATAGGCTCCGAAACTGTCTTTTATCTGTTTGGAAATGTTTAGAGTGGGAAATGTGAGTATATTACGAATCCGAGGCTTTCGATATCACCCAAGAGGTTCACAGAAGGAGTTGAACCTGACTTGAACTCGATAATGAACAGAAAACACTATGACTTGGACTAGGATTCGGGTCTTAAATGAGCACTGCGCTGCGATATGCTCTCAATTTATAGAACAAATCGAGAAGCAGTTTTGAATGCAGCCATTTTCTTCAGAGCCACGTAATGGAATTGCAACTAAATGATTTGTTATAGCGTACCGTTACGCTCTAGCTGCCACGACTGCGCATCTTCTCTTCTTAACCAGTTGCGAAATTTCGGATCATATATATCTTCACTGTTGCACTTACTTGACACGACCTCCATATTGCAGTTCCATTTCTGTGTGCATGTACTTAGAAAATATATGTTGCATCGCCCACTTTGTTTCCAGAACATGAGCACACGATACAACAGCATGGACTCTCAATTCCAATTGTATACGTATAATCACCACCTCCGGAATCCATTTCTCCTTTAGCATGTTGCCTGACCAGAATTCGTGATATCATTAATAATATGGAAATAGTTGGCCCTTATCGTTCGGAACTATTTGAGTTTTTCGTTGATAATCCCCGGATCAAGGATAATCCGATAATTATCAACGAAAAACTCGAATAACTCCGCTTCTACAAGTCGGAATTGACTCAAATTTGTTTTGCATCGTCTCTGAAGACAGCTCAACAATTTCATGGGGTTGACAGAAAAATTTGAGTTTTTTTTTTTAATTTTTAATAATAAATTGAAAATTTCAATTCAAGATTGCACGGTCTTTACTGGTTGGAATTGAGTCAAATTTGGCGTGCATCGTTTTCTGGGACAACATGACGATTTAATCATTAGGCGAGTGAGATTTGGAAAAAAAAGTTATTTTTGAACAACCCTAATGTACGAATGTACGCATGTACTTCGGAGAATTCCGGTACTCTGGGGTAACGCTATAGTACACTGTTTATGGATACATAGATTATTTTACAGAGAAATCCATGCATAAGAAGTAAAAAGTGTATTCTCTATGGGTGTAAGATGAGGTGTATTCTTCAGATTTCCACCATACCGTGGGGTGTAAATCAGGCACATTCCGTATCAAATTGTGCTTTCACTCCCGTTCCAAAGGGTGAAGATGAGTCAAACACACC
The DNA here is from genome assembly GCF_051294905.1 of Botryllus schlosseri. NCBI lineage: Eukaryota > Metazoa > Chordata > Ascidiacea > Stolidobranchia > Styelidae > Botryllus > Botryllus schlosseri. The sequence continues at coordinate 14,407,267 of NC_137239.1, read as the reverse complement.
AATCATTATGGAGATATATTGCAGGGATGTAGTAGGTTCTGTTTTCGTGAACCTCACTATTCACTACAACGATTTTAACCATACGTTAGTACCCTGGCAAATTGCAACACCGTAAGTTCCGTGGGGTGTTTTGACACCCCATCACAAAATCGGTTATTTATTACCAGAAATTGCATTTTGACCATCAAAAATTGTATGACGAATGTATTATGTAGAAGAATACAATAACACATCTTACAAGCAAGCTCAAAGCTCTGAAGAAATATCGAAGCTGTGGAAAAATCGGCCATCAAATGGTTCACCAATTATTTTCAAATATATAATTTCTTCCTGATCCTGAGATTCCTGAATAGAGTCAACTAACTGCATCAAATATAGCGTAATGGTGGATGAGATACTGATAACCACAAGTTAGCGGTATGGTGAAGCGTCCATTTTCTTGATCGCTAGGTCGTGAGTTCAATTCCCGGCCGGGTCAGACCGAAGACCTGATTATAATAACACTGGTATTTATGGTTTGCCCGCTTGGCGCTCAGCATTACCTTGATAGCATGTAGGGGTGGTAGCAGACTTGGAAAGTCTTTTACAGTGCTATATTTGCACCTTCCTTCTCCAGCGGCATATGCCGAAGCACATCTTGCACCCTTTATATGCAAATTCACAGATCGTGTGTACGTGCCGCACAAATATCAAGTACAAAAATATGCTATACCAGTTTCATCACTTTTCCATATATCCTCAAGTTTAATTCTATTTTAGTGATAGTTACCAGCTAAAAGTATTAGACAACGAAGGCTTCCATTTCTACATTATCACTAGGCCTTTGTATTTTTCAGAATATAGTTTTCTCTTGACACTTATGAATAATTAGTATTTTCTACCAATGTGAGTTGGCTAGGGGCACGAAACAGTGCGGGGTGTTTATATAGCTCAGTGGTGGATACAGACTTGGAAAGACTTACAGGGCTATATTTGCATCTTCCGTCTCTAGCGGCATAGGCCTAAGCACATCATGTAGGCTACTCATGGTATGCATATGCACATATCGTGTGTATGTGTAACGTAAGTCGGTGCATGTGCCGCACAAAATCAAGAACAAAAATATGCTGCGTCCCACAAAGGTGCGAATTTTTGACTTTGATTTGATTGTTCTCCTAATTCATGCATCTTTACTTCATACTCGGCTAGTTTTTCGTATTCACATATTGTCTGATTTTCTTTTGGAGACCGTAACTGTATCATCATTTGTTACAAACTCCTATCGTAAATAATTGACTCGAAATATTCCACATCGTCTGTCGTTAGGGCAGGCTTATCTAATAACTTCTTGCTTGGGAGTCAACAAACCGTTTGTAACCCAGTAAAATCGGAAACTGCACAGTGACATTGGGAGTCTAAAATGCATTTATCAGTTTCATGACTTTTTCATAAATCCTCGAGTTTTGTTCTGTTTTAGTGATAGTTACCAGCCAAATGTATGGGACAGCAAACGCTTATATTTCTACATTATCACTAGGCCTTTGTTTTCTTTTTAGAGTATCTTTAGATTTTAGTATTTTATCTCTTTTCACTTATGAATTATCATGTTAGTATTTTCTACCACCAATTTGAGTATCTTAGGGGTAATACACAGTTACTCAAAAACGATGAGAAGAAATAGGCCCAGGACCGTAAAATTTTCAGAGATTACCAAGCAGTAATATTTAGGAAGGTACTGAAAAGAACAATGATGTTAGTTCTTCCAAAAAAAAAAAAGATTTTACTGTGGTGCTGATGTTTTTGGCACCATATTTTATGAGCGGTATGTTTGCCAAAACTTTACTTCTTGATGTGCCCCGACGCAGAAGGGGTTGGCCGAGAAATGAATCAATTTCATAGGCCTGAATCCGCTCGTTGCACACTAGGGTTGTCCAAAATTTGGAAAATCTTTAAAATGCCCCGTTTTCTTCTATAGATTATTGATTTAAAAAACAATTTAAAACAGCCTTCTACATATCTTCCGAGTATTTAGGAAGCTGCCGGAAGCTGTAAAAAAGTTGCAAAAACTTGCCCTAATAATCACCATTCTTGTCGAGGTTCCGTTGTAGCCTACTCTTCCGCTACTGTGCCATCTGAACTGATGGGAAATTTATGTAGATGCAGAGCAGACACATCATATGATGCGCTACTCACTTTCTGATGATGCAGCACACACACGTAGGCCCACTCTCATTGCAAACTGCAATATATACACTATACATTGTACATAATAGGTATAACCACCATGCTGGTCGAGGTTCCGTCGTACGATGCCGGTGCTGAGTTTTTCCTTCTGATAGGATGTGGAATTATTGTAGATGCATAGCATACGTATCATATGTTATCAGTAGGGATGGTGTGAACGTTAGGTTCACGTTCGCGTTCTGTGTGTGAACCCCGGAAATTTAGAGGTTCGGGTTCACAACAGAACCTTGGTAGGTTCTGCACTGTGAACCTTTTGGTAAATTGTAATTTTCACTCCATTATATGATCTTTGGCTCAAATTTATTGCATTTCAACTGCGGGCCACTCCATGCATGGTGCTGGCAGCATAAAAATCAACGCTTAACGAGCATGCACCATGCACCTCGACAACCTTAAAAGTTTTAGCTGCTTTATTGCAAAAATTTTCTCCGAATAACCAGCTTTCCGTTTGTGAATATTTAGTGACTCTCTGTTGTGTTCTTGACCAGCAATCGCACGACATCACGAGCGATATACGTAGTCAGCGAATGATGCTTATTCAACCAATCAATGACATTGATATCGTCTTCTGATGTAAAAAATCAGACGGGCGTACGGGGTCAATTTTGACTTCATGTCTTTACTGTATCATTAAAACCAAATCCGTGCGATTAAGGTGCTTGCTACTGCTGCATAACTTCTTGTTGTTTGTGGTATCGGTAGCGAGTATAGAAACCCGCTGTACACTCTGCTCAATATCAATGTAGCAATACTCAGACTCCGAACACATTGTCCGGTCTGGCTAAGACCGTTCAGGCGTAAGCTTATATTCCTTCTTCCTTGGTAAGTCCTCGTCGAAATTGTTGGCAAAGCGACGGCATGTATTGATTTTACGCAAATTTATATCCTTTGATTACCGCTGTTCATACATTTAGCGACGTTTAAAACGCCGATATGTACTTCAGCATTGTGGCATTATCTTCACCGAGTCTTCGCTAGATATCGTGTACATTAATATAGGCTATTTGCTAGGGATGGTGTGAACGTGAGGTTCAGGTTCGCGTTCTGTGTGTGAACCTCGGAAATTTAGAGGTTCGTGTTCACAACAGAACCTTGGTAGGTTCTGCACTGTGAACCTTTTGGTAAATTGTAATTTTCACTCCATTATAAGATCTTTGGCTCAAATTTATTGCATTTCAACTGCGGGCCACTCCATGCATGGTGCTGGCAGCACAAAAAATCAACGCTTAACGAGCATGCACCATGCACCTCGACAACCTTAAAAGTTTTAGTTGCTTTGTTGCAAAAATTTTCTCGGAATAACCAGCTTTCCGTTTGTGAATATTTAGTGACTATCTGCCGTGAGCTTGACCCGCAATCACACAACATCACGAGCGATATACGTAGTCAGCGAATGATGCTTATCCAACCAATCGATGATGTAAAAAATCGAACGGGCGTACGGGGTCAATCTTGACTTGATATCTTTACTGTATCATTAAAACCAAATCCGCGCGATTAAGGTGCTTGCTACTGCTGCATAACTTGTTGTTGTTTGTGGTATCGGTAGCGAGTATTGAAACCCGTTGTACACTCTGCTCAATATCAATGTAGCAATACTCAGACTCCGAACACATTGTCCGGTCTAGCTAAGACCGTTAAGGCATAAGCATATATTCCTTGGTAAGTCCTCATCGAAATTGTTGGCGAAGCGACGGAATGTATTGATATTACGCAATTATTATATACTTTGATTACCGCTGTTGATACATTTAGCGACGTTTAAAACGCCGATATGTACTTCAGCATTGGGGCATTATATTAGGGTTACCATATTTTTGTGAAGCCAATTCCGGACACTCTTTAGCGTCCACTAGTGGATTTCGAAAATGAGGTTCAACACGTTGTCCGTCAATATGACATCACACTAGCAAAGCATTGCTCATCGAGTGTATACACCAGGGGTGTCAAACTCAACTTGCGTCGCGGGCCAGATTGAAACCTTCAGAGCACTCGCGCGCGGGCCGGACCAATCAAATGGTTCCAAAATATTACCTCAAAATCCTTGCCCTTGTTTTTAACTTGAATCATAGTCGTTTCCAGCACTGAATCGCGTCGCGGGCCGGATGAAATCGTCTGGCCGGCGGGATGCAGCTGGTATACACTATACAGGACTGGAGTGGAACATAGGCAGGCCGTGTTATTTTTGGCATATGCCAAAACTGCCAAAAATAACTTATTTTTGGCATTTTTTGATTTTTATTTTTGGCAGTTTTGGCATCGTCCTCTAAATAGATAGTTTCAGCCTCGAATTAGTCACAAAAACGCTTTATTTGGGCTAGTTTGTCAAAAGACACCACAAAATGTGCAGCATCCACGTATAATCAGTGCCAACAAACAATAAGAAGAAGAATAAACCTAACGATTGCATAGGTTAATAATATCAAACGAAACCACAAAATGTGCAGTATCCATCGGAATCGGTACCAATGAACCAAAAAGAAAGAAAGAAAAGCCCAACAAACACGCTCAACAGCTGATTGTTACAGCTGTTGAATAGACTTAAATCGTTTGCACTGTAACAGTGTTTCCAAACTCAGGTCAGCTAAGATTCTCCTAAATTCATTTCTCGTCCAGCGAAGCTGGGAAATATCGGCTTCAACAGTAGCCGTTGAGGGAAAGAATGTTGCCAGTCATCCACAAAAGGTTTTCAGAGCTTCAATATCTTTGGAGGGCCGAACCGGCTTCCATGCATCATGAAAAGAGATCACTTCGCCAGTGCCAGCGATCTCATCGCGGCAAGAATTTTCTTCCCGATCCTTTTCCAGGAGTTTCCTGTGTTGTCTCTCAACACATTCTATTTAGTAGCCCGACTATCATTTCTCCTTCAGTCTACCGATATATTTTCGGAGGACTTTTGTTACTTCACGTGGCTTTAATATTACCAACTTGCATGGAAGAGTCCTGGGAAGGTTAGCTTGTTTCAGAACATTGACGCAACAAGAATCTCTGGCAAAACGAGACTATGCAGCTCAGAAATAGCCAGACAGTTTGGTGCGTCACATGTTCAACTCGATCACAATGCAAAAATCGTGGTTGATTTTGGGGGTTCCAGCTCCATGAGCAGAATATAATTTATATTTTAATAATCAGTACTGCGGCAGCTTCTCATTGATACCCGTTTCATCAAATTTAGTGCTCGATAAGCCGGTCAAAAATGGTCGTAAAATTGCCTTTGCACAAATGGAAAGTATGACGTAAACCAAATGCAGTCAGCCGTTCAATCACGCTGTGCCCACACCATTTAGGACAACATGCTTTCACCCCTAATGGGTGGGCTGGACCCAGATTAAGAAACCTGCCATTCACAAACGCTCTTCTCGCTTGTAGCGCGGTCCTGTTAACACAACACCATGAACGAAATAGACTATTTGGCAGGCCGCGTTATTTTTGGCATATGCCAAAAATTGCTTATTTTTGGCATTTTCAAATTTTTATTTTTGGCAGTTTTGGCATCTGGCTCCTGAAATGCCAAAAATAACACGGCCTGAACATAGGTCATGAATTGGGCCATCTGTAATGTGAGCTCTGGTGATTGCTACATGTTAGGGTCTGCAATAAATTCATCCACGGTCCGGATGAAATCGTCTGGCGGGCCGTATCTGGCCTGTCAGAATTGTGTTTGTTAGGTCGGTGCGGCTATCTGGTTATGTGTATTAATCAGATCCGAAACAACATTTTTCTGCCCCCTTCCGCCAAAAAAAGCACGGATCTTGGGCCCACCATAGGGTGGTCGATGTAACTTATTGGGCACTTACCATGCATTAAGCTGTTAAATTTTATGTATGAATTCCGTCAATAATATTGATTCTTCCATATATTAGGCTACTATAAAGTGCACCAGAGGTTGCACATCCGGTGATTTCTAACCTTTTATGGTTGCGACCTCATTTCCAACTTGAAAATGTTCCGTGGCAAAGTTCCAAACTTGATAAGCTGATTGCTAAAAAACTTCAGCTTGCCTAAACTTACTCACAGCCTAGGAAAGCTGATTACGTCCAGAGTCATCGCGATCCCCAGATAAAGGCAAACTACCCCAAGATTTGGAACCACGGTCCGTGACTGAAGCATCCAATCGGCCTTAACCAACTCTAGGAATATACCGTTAGCTTACAATCCGACTTATTTCAGTAAATGATGGTTATTCATATTTATTTTGATCGCATTTTTGACGAGGGTGGTGCCTGGTGCCCATACTAATATCATTATACGTTGCATTAACTCGCGAGCGACGCGAAGAAGAATTTTGAATAGCATAAATACGCTTGAAAATATATTGTTCATGTGGATTTACGAAAAACTTTTGAGCCTGCTTCAAGCCTTCAAAATTCCGGACATTTAGGCATATTTTAGAAATTCCTCCCGGACGCAGTTTTTTCAGTGAAATTCCGGACATGTCCGGGAAATTCCGGACGTATGGCAACCCTACATTATATGGACCAAGTCTTCACTTGGTATCGTGTACATTAATATAGGCTATCACTTCACTGGGAGATAGGGTTGGAATTAGCATTATGACGTCACGTGACGTCACGAGGTTCACGTTCGTGTTCACACAGAACCTTTCAAAAAGGTTCGCGTTCACACGAACCTGAACCTTTCAGAGGTTCACACCATCCCTACTATTTGTTATTGGAATTAGCAATATGACGTCACGTGACGTCACGAGGTTCACGTTCTTGTCCACACAGAACCTTCCAGAGGTTCACACCATCCCTAGTTATCAGTACCGCCAAATCGGTTGAAGCTGACAAACCATCTCTATCTCTCGCGAGAGTTGATATATATGCCGCAAGCGACCTCTCCAGCTCTATTATGATTTCCTAATAGTTATGATTTACATGCTGATTCCTTAACAACATTCATCTGTCTAATGTGTTACAGAACGTACCTGTAGGTTATCAGTTACTGCGATAATAAAGTTCGATATGGAACCCACCATACTAATATCAGGAGGATACCCTACATTCAAAGGTCCCGTTACGATAAACGTTTACCCACGGCAAGATGAGCAAGACGAGAAAGCGCACAAAGATAAAGGTTGGGCGGAGTGTGATAATTTTACGTCTATAACTAAGGCAGATGAGAAAGATTTCCACGCTCATGTCCAGGGGTCTTTAAATTGTACTTAAGTACAATTTAGCAAAAATAGCTTATTTTATACTCAACCAGAATTTTAAATTATACTAAATTATACTTTTATGAAAAATGGCTTTCCTGGCGTAGGAGGTAGGGATGGTGTGAACGAGAGGTTCACGTTCGCGTTCTGTGTGTGAACCTCAGAAATTTAGAGGTTCACGTTCACAAAGGAACCTTGGTAGGTTCTGCACTGTGAACCTTCTTCATAAATTACAATTTTCACTTCATTATAACATCTTTCGTTGAAATTTACTGCATTTCAACTGCGGGCCACTCTATGCATGGCGCTGGCATCATAAAAAAACCAACACTAAACGAGCATGCACCTTGAAAACGTCAAAAATTTTACTTGCTTCGCTACAAAAGTTTGCTCGAAATATCCAGCTTTCCGTTTGTAAATATTTATTGACTCTCTGCTGTGAGCGTGACCCGCAATCACAATACATCAAGAGCGAAATACACTACATGTAGGATTGTAGGTAGTCAGCGAATGATACTTATTCAACCGATCATTTAAATTGATATCGTTGTCTGATGTAAAATATCTAGCCCAGGCGTACGGGGTCAATCCTGCTTGCACATGTTTGTTGTATCATAAAAACTAAATCCGTGCGATCGGGGTGTTGGCTACTGCTGTATAACTTGGTAATGAGGTAATAGCGGTAGCAAGAATAGGAACCCGATTTACACTCTGCTCAATTAATCAACGTAGTAATACTCGGACGCTGAATACAATGTCCGGTCTGGCCTAGACCGTCAAGGCGTAAGCTTATATTCCCTTGCAAGTCCTTTTTGAAATTGTTGGCAACGAGACGGAAGATATTGATTTTATCGGATTATTATACCATTTGATTGCCCCAGTTGATACATTAGGCGACGTTAAAAACATCAATATGTACTTCAGAAACGTGACATTATGTATCCTGCGTTGTCGCTAGGTATCGTGTACATTAAAACAGGCTATTACTTCGCTTAAATGTAGGGTTGGAATTAACAATATGACGTCACGTGACGTCATGAGGTTCACACCATCCCTAGTAGGAGGGTACCATACTGAGACTTTTATGTGAAAACAAGCTCATGTTTTGCGTTACTCCACCTGCCGGTGTTTCAAGTTTAATGATCTAACCAAAAATCACACAAGTTTCTGCAGCTCTTGAAACTGTTTTGCATGAAGGCGGCCTTCGAGCGAGAAATCGGTCAGGCTCTCCCGGTAGTCATCCTTTTCAATTCCGATGGCGGAAAAATCCGCCTCCACTGGTGCCGTCGTTGGAAACACGGTCGAGTGCGTTCCGCAGAAGTCCTTTAGGGTGGGCAGGTGGATGTTCATACCCTCGAGGACACCCCAAGCGTCCCTGAAGCTGCTGTCAGGGCCCTCCTCCTCCATCGTAATGCGGAAATTGTCATGGTCTCTGTAAAAGTCCCGCAGTTGAGCGTGCTCCGTCTCGACATCCTCGAGTTTTTCTTCGGTCCACCCAGCTGCTCAAGGCCGTCCTGACTGTTCGCGAACCAAGTCAGAGACAGCTGAACGATGCAGCTTAACCAGTTCCTTCGGGAGCGTCGGTGGTATCTCGTTGTTTTTGATGTCCGCGTTGTTTGCCAGGAGATCACAGACGCCATGAAGTAGGGTGCAAACTAGATTTTAAATGGAATTTTAACCTACTTATTGCTTGAAATCATGCAAGATGATTATATTTTATGAAAGAGCCAGTCTCATACTTTGTAATTCTGCAATAAAAAAAATTATAAAAAATTTTGATGATCTGGGTGTACCTTCCCCCCTTAAGAGCTGGTTCAACCAAGCAACCTACTGCCGGTATATACACTGCAACTCCACCTCATCCGCGTCAGCGGTGTCTTACAAAAGCCTATCGGTGGGCCGTGCTATAAGTCGGCAGTTACGGAAAATATGAAGAATGCGGCCTGGTGTAAATGACCATAGCAGTCGACAAACACCATGAATACCCCAAAACAAACAAACAAACAGTATATTCCGGTCTTGTCCAGTTCAGCAGGGATCGTCAGCCGTGCCAAGTTACAACCCATAGTTGAGATAATTCACTCACTCGCTAGAGTTTAGATTATAGCGAGCGAGAAACATGAAATTTGGAAGCCTACTATGGCAATTTAATTTGAGCTGCGATAGATCACAAAACAGAAAAAAAAATGAACAAAGGAAGAGGAAGATGAGCTGAGCGTGGAATGGAATGAAGCGGAAATCAATCCCGCCGTGCGAGCAAAGCCACACACACAGCGCTGTGCAGGAAGAACCCCAGTGCGGTGCGGCATCTGCACCCCCGCCGCTGCCGGTCTCCCCACCCAACCGCCAGGCAGCCCCTGTGGGAGCCAGCAGGGCCCGAACGGAAGCGATAAACCCGCCAATGCGTTTCTTAGAGACTCCGGTGAACTGACAAACACCGAAAAACGGTAAACAAAAAAAATCCTTATTTTATACTCGACAGAAATTTTATTTTATACTAAATTGTACTTTTGAAACCCAAAAGTACAATTTAAAGTGGCCTGCTCATGTCGCAAAACAAAAGGAATTTTATCCGATTACGCATCACCCAAAAGGTAGCGTCTTAATTGTTAATAACGAGTTTCGTGGTGAAAACGATGAACGTCTGGGTTCGGACAAAGACCTGTACGATATGTTTCGATTATGGAAGAATATGGGTTGCAGTCTGACGGTTGAAACAGATCTTACTGCAGACAATTTGCTCTGGCGAGTGGGAGAATTCGCTGCACATCAAGAAAGATCCGATTTTTGCGTCGTCATAATCATGTCTCACGGCAAGGAAGACGACATGATAGTCGGAAGTAATAAGAGTAAATTGGAGGTCAAGAAGGTAGTGGAAAGAATCACATCTGGTCCAAGTCTGGAATCAAAACCGAAACTTATCTTCTTTCAAATGTGTCGGGGGAACAACATAGAAAAAACACAAGTAGATGCTGGGGGGTACGACACGGACGGCAGTACGTGGATAAACGAAATGCTACGCGAAGTACTTCCAAACGGAAAGATACTTGGTTCGGACCAAATCGAGGTTGATGCTAACGCCGAAGAATACGTTTCACCAACGAAGGATGTCATGCTGGCATTTGCTACCCAACCTGATTTCGTATCCTTTCGCGAAACTAAGAAAGGCTCATGGTTTATTCAAAGCATCAAGAAAGTGTTCACCGATAAAGCTGCGAAACATGATGTGCGTGACCTTATGAGCATGGTGAAAGAGGATTTGAAAAAGAACATAGTATACGCACCAGGAAGTGACATCCACAAGGGCGTGCTGACAATGGATGGTAGCGATAGCTTTGGGAATAAACGATTGATGTTATTTCCTGGATTCCCAACACCGCATAAAAATAACTTTTGAAGAGCCTGGCTAGGAGCGATTTACTATTCGTTGAATTGATTTTGTGTCGAGATTTTATTCGAGAAGTGTGTAAATAGCATGATGCTAATTAGCAAGATATATATGAGGCGTGTTTGGCTAAAAACAAAATAGCGATAAGGTAACCGTAGACTATTTATTTTATGCCGTATAGAGCGGGGATGTCAAACTCAAAATCTTGCGGGCCGGACCAGTCATCAAATGATGCCAAAATGTTACTACGTAATTGTACCTTTTTTTCAGACGAACACTTCAACATCGAGCAGATATAGGCTACATAACATTATATATCTGAAATATTTAGAGATGATAAGGGCTATGTTCTAGCAAGACCTTGATACGCGAACAATGAAATTCAGAAAACTACAACGATTTGCGGATTGAATACACACCAGCACTAAGACTCTAACACAGGGGTGGCCATTGGCCAATCATTTTGCCATTCTCGGCCGCATTTCGATTACTCATCCACGCAAACACAGTTTGTTACATATCTGTGTTCCATGCAGTCGTGGTGCGGTGGTAGCTCGCCCCATGCGCTGTGAGGAAAACCGATAATTTAAAGTGTACACGTGGACGCGGGGGTCCGTGACGGCCCAAAAGTGGTCCGCGAAGACAAAAAGGTTGAGAACCACTGGTCTAGCATTAACTTGAAGGGTGAAAACATTTTGGCAGCAATCATTTTTCTCAAAAAGTCACCGTATCCGAACTGTAGCTGAAAGATTGTCGTACGCGTTATCATTCATGTCATTTATAAATTGTGTGTGAAGCTTGTTACCGGCACAAAGCCTTTAAGTCTTCGTTTGCTCATTCCCAAATATACCTGATTGGACGTCGTTTGCGTACCCCTTCGAGTTATCTGCAGGAGCGCCTGAAATTGATTTCAGTTTACAAATATTGTTGTTTTTGTTCAGAATAAGCTATCCTCCGGTGCCGAACATCACTATTCCTCAATAGCTGATAGGGCTGAGGCGATGGTAATAGCATTCCATGGAGGAAGAGTTATCTCATAGACATGGGAATATTGCCTTGATGTGCAATGGCTCAGATACTACCAAGACTGAGTCGCTTAGAAAATGACTTGGAACCTCACCACAATATCAAGCTTTACACGAGGACATGGTATTCCAGCAAGTAGGCCTACCGTGTTTAGCCGAACCCAATGTCGATTCTTTAGTCGCTGAAAAATGTTGTCAGTTATCATGCGCAGTTCACAGTTCGAAATAGAATGAAAGTGATGAGATGATCTTTATATTCTTGGTGTATTTGTAGTTCATTAATAAAATATTATTTCTTTTGTGGTGACTATGTCCGTCGTCGGTGCTAGCACAGCGTTGTATACTGTTGTAAAACGTGGTTGTTAACTGCGCCGCCTATTTTATATCGATATTGAATTCACGCTGCTCGCGGCATCCACGAAGTTTTAAAAGTGGCCCGCGACCCGTTTTGAGTTGGAGACCCCTGATATAGGGGCTCTATTCTAGGGAAAACCTTCATTTGCAAACGATGGAATTGGCAAAGATACGACAATTGGCAAGTTGAATACCAGATATAAACCGCGAAAACAGTGGCTTTAACAATGTTATAAGTTGAAATATTTCTATGCTCCCTTTACTTCAGTCGTAATCTGACGATAGCCCAGCTTCGTATGCGTTGTGAAGAACACAAAAGATTTAGCTGTAAACGCGAACATTGGGATTTGGTTCATGAGTATTAAATTGCATTTCTAGTTTCTGTGAACGCCCGGAACCTTTTGAGCCAAAACTGATACAGCAGCGCGACAACATACCTAAGAATTATATTTTTGTGACTATTTTATTCTCTATGTAGCCTGCATATAACGGTTTGGCATTGGGGTTTCTATTTCTGTTCATATTTTCATAAGCCTCGAAACTCCGTACGCACCGTTTGTGTTTTCAGAATTTGGTGTCAATGTCAGAGACTTGGTTCCTATTGTTGATTAGAGTGAAACCGTAGCATCATTGCCAGTGGTTATAGTGTAGCCGATGAACATACACTGGACATTTGTTGTCTTCAGGGAATATTTAATAGAAGTAATTCTTACTAAAATAATTTGATATAAATGTGGTGGATAATACAACCATTTCCATATTACTCCAAATCGGTTTGCATGCCGTATGGAATTGTTTAACAGTCGTGATCCAGTTCTACTTCGCTAGCTACAGCGGAAATTAAATGAAATTTGTAATCAAATGAAACCATCAGAATAAAAGGAAAATCTGTTCATTAGCCAGGAAATTCAAAACTTTCTTCGTATACCGAAATAAGATACATAATTAATACACCGATAATGATACCGATATTTTGTAAAAGAAAAAATAGTATAAGTATGTAGCGGCGCTTTGATTTTTTTTACGACATCCATTTCGGGCAACTGAAGAAACAAAATAGGGTAAGTTGAGAACCGCCCATAGCGCTCTATAAATTGGTCTTCATTACCATGTCTACCAAAGCAACATATAGAAACATTCCGGCAGTGCAAGCAGATATCCAAGGTGTGACGTAGGCCGCATAGTTTCCTGCCATAAATATTGCGGTTAACCCAAATTCCGTGTTGAATATATAATATTGCGGATACCAATTAATACTCCAACTGCCAGGCTGATATTTACAACAATCCAAAAGTTATCTTCCAGAGCGCAGAATTTACTGAATCTGGTCTTGATCGAAAGCTACTGTCGCTCCGATTTCGAAAATTAATATAATATAAATTTTAATACGATCAGGCACTGATCCACCTAGAATCCGCCCTCCAAGTCTGAAATATCGGCATTGTCCGAACAATCGGAGAGCCGCAACGGGTCATTGTTTTGCGGTTATCCGATTGTTCTGAACAATCCGCATTTCAGATGTTGAGGGCGATTTTTCGTCAAAGTCTGGAGCCTGACCATATTTTACTTTGTATTTTTGGAATCAGTGCAACAGTAGCTATCGATCAAGACCAGATTCAGTAAATTCTACGCTCTGGAAGATAACTTTTGGATTGCCAGAAATCCTACAGTCGTTTACGCAAAAACAATTCTGAATACAGCCTTAGCGAAGCGGAACGAAGCTGCAAAATAGGTCGTCGCCATTCCATGTTTATATTCTATAATATCACGATAAGGAGGGCGCGAAATTTTTTACTGTCATAAAAGGGGCGTGTCGAAAAAGTTTGAGAACCACTATGATATATGCTCGAGTTTAGACTGTTATTGTTACGAATCGGTATTCGGTTGGACTTTGGTTCAAGGGAATCCCGCTGCGTAGTACAGATATAAAGAGTGTTTCATTCACCGCGAATGGTTTGAATATAAACAAGAACAAGGAACGGGAAATTAAACGTCGAAAACTGGGTCTGTAACTCTGCGTGAAACAATGAATTTGTTTTATCAGATATAAATGGAAAACTGTGTCATATTTGTCGAAGAGCATTTGTCGTAACGAAGCGTAGAAGCTTTAAATAATACCACGACAGTTTATTCTGGAGGTATACATATCGCCTGATTCCTAGAAAAACGTTGCTAGCTAGGTGTCAAGCCAAGCAATCCATATTTCGGGACATTGGTAATATTCCCGACGACGACGACGTTACAGTAGCATTGTTCAAAGTTGCTTGGAATATCGCTGGCGAAGGTGCATTTTAATAAAAATCTAACATACTGTGAGAATATTCGGTGTTTCGGGGAACTTAGCGGCAAGGAAAACATCACCTGACAAATTTCGAAGCTACAGTTGTCTGATTCAACCGTGACCAGAAGAGGATAACAGCAATGTCAGTCGATATTTTATCGCATATTCTGAAACACGTTGCCCCGCTGACTACTTAAGTCTAGCATTGGACGAATCCACCGACTTCGCATACATTACGATTACATAGCTCAATTGTCTGGGTGCCTTTTGTCAGAGTGGGCATATTTGAAGAGGAGATGCTGACAGGGCAAACGTCGGGAGGGGACCAGCGAAAAACATCTACTTGACAAAGCTGACTTCTGTAACTCTATTGGTGCAGGCCTCCCAGCCATGGAAGGAAGGGAGAGGGATTAATTGGTTTGCTCAGAATTGAGCTCGAACACCAGACTTCTCCTCATAACTGTTCTCTGTTGGAAGAGTTTGAGAGTGCATATACCGATTTGGCAACGAATGCAATGCCCCCGCCATGAAGGAGTTGACTTGCACCGCTGGCGGAGACATATTCTCACAAAAATAGCAATTGCAAACTCACGAACGCTGTCCATTAATGCTTTATAATAGATTTTTAAAAAAAATGCCCGTATACGACTGGTAAATAGGCTACAGTAGCGTAAATGTAATAGTAGCCCAAAAATACATGATAATATTGTTCTGCGGCCCGCAGCGTCTTTTGCTGTTAAAATGCGGCCCGTCATACAAGGAAGTTGAGAAACCCTGCCGTATACATTTCACGTTCCGTCTTCGTCGGTTAATTAGGCATGGAAAACTGAATGGGATAAAATGGTGACTGCGTGGCCTGTCAATCAGATACGGTTGAATGATAAGTCATCGTGCAAATTAGCGCAGGCGCGAAACCGTGTTTTGCTCACTATTGCGAGAGCCGTGAGACCGCCGAGACCTGGGCATCCAGAAGTTTCGTTTGTTAGCTGTGATCGGATGTACCATTTTACCTACTCTATATATAAATATATTTGTTTTGCAGAACTATATTGGTACTTATTTACAGCTATCGGATATTGGAAATGCCTGCGAAGAATTGGTTGTAATACTAGTCGAAAAAATAGTAATTCAGCACTCTTTGTCATTTACAGGGTGGATCTCGCAAAGGACGAACAGGAAAGGCAGCACCGGTCGCAACTACGTTGTTTCATATTGTCCATGCGTGATTCTACGTATAGAAGAGATAATATAATCAGTCAGCTTGAAAGAGAATCGTGAGTTGCGGAATTTCTATTCTTGTGTGACAGATTATGATCTGTAAATGGTATGGGAGGTGTTCCGCCAGATTAGTGCGCCGCTATGATATCAAAGGTGGATATTTATATGTATTAAGCGCAAACCTGATGCGGCCGACACGTTGTTAATGGCATCATGCAATTATTCTTTCATGGACCATTAATTGTGTTTTCAAGAGCCACAATATGTGATCGACATTTCCGGCCAGAAGATATCATAGCGGCAGGTGCTTCTGGGAGACGTCGACTGAAGTTGGGAGCCATACCTTGCCTCAATTTGCCTAAAAAGTCCGCATCATTCTCTTCCCCACCAAGGAAGGAGCCAGCTCCCAGAAAAGCTTGTGCTAAAAATTCTATTATCAAAATGTTGCCCGATTGAAAAAGGACGCATCTCTTATTCAAGGTAGGTGAAATTTAGAATCAAGTTGTACGCTAATTTGTGACTTACTTACTGTTGAATAGGTGGCTGGGTAGCATATGAGAGGAAGGGAATGCTCTATCTTGATTTGGAGGAAGATGATCATATTCAACCTAAAATCAGGTCAGTTTTGGATTTGCTCCTAAGGCCTGCAGGCGTCTACAAATAAATAAATTCACGAAATTCCTGAGCTACTCTCAAATACAGGTTTATAAATAAAAAACAGCCCACACTTTTTGCAATGCTGCACACATGGTTGAAACGTATTATAGATTCGATACCAATTTGTATATATCTATCGAAAATGCGACCAGCTTATGCCAACCATGATCTTTTCCGTCCTATCATTACAGGATAGTGTTTGCCGATGACGCTAGTATGAAATCCTAGCCTTTTCTGGATGGCCAGCATCTGTTGCAAGTTGTCTTGATGTTGACCATCGTTACCAAATGTTCAAGACTACTTTAAGTGAGTTGGACCTTTGTAGGTGAAGAAAATTTACAATTGAAATTTAATTGTGGGTTCAGATAATTTGCAAAGCCTGAGACTATGTGATGGTATTCATTCAAGTTGTGACAGCAGTGTGAACCGTCATGCTATACTGAGTTGGAAGGAAGGCAGTATGTCAGTACGAGACATTTTCAGGGCCTCAGTTGCAATGTCATTGGTAAAATAGCATCCAATCTAATATGTGTTTTATATTTTGATTATTACCTTGAGAGCAGTTTCAGGTGGCAGTCCATTCTCGAATTGTATGAAGTGTTTGGAATATCAAAGAGCACGAGGCAGCTGGTTGAACGAAGATGAAGTTGTTCATGGAGTGGTTTCAGAAGATGATAAGATGATTAGCATAGATGATGAAGTTTATACTGCAGTTACGGTGTGTTCCAAGTCCTATCATCTTATTGTTGATGTTGTCAAGGCTAGAAAAATCAGTTTTATTGAGGTATAGTTAGTGTATCTGAATACATTGTAGCAATTAGTTTACTAAGTAGTCTCACTATCCACTTGTGCCATGATATCTTTTGCAGGGTGTTTGTGAACACTCCAAATTGAATGAGTGGCAAAAACTATTTTTCGAAGAACAGAAAAGAAATTCTACACTCACTCCACAAGGAAGACGTTTTCACCCGGACGTAATCCGTTGGGCAATCGAGTTCTACTCTAGATCTCCTGCAGCATATGAACATGTCACTGCAAGTGAAGTCCTGACTCTTCCATCCGGTCGGAGTATCAGACTTTACAGGTAACAATCACTGTTTTGAGTATCTAGGGATGTGATTTTGTGATCTATTTATTTGATAGGAATGCCATCACCCCCCAGCCTGGTATATGTCCCCTTGCAGTGGAAGAACTGCAGCGAGTTAAAAAAAAAAACTGGCGTCAGAATGATGGGGTATGTTACCTTGGATGAAATGAAGAGTAAGCTAACACCTGTCAGTACCAAGCACTGCTACTTATTCATATCCAATGTGCATTGCGTTGCAGTTGAAGAGAATCTTGTTCTGAAAGATGGAAAATTGGTTGGGCTGGTTGATGCTGGGTGTGGTAACGATGTGGTGCTGGCAAGTTCTATACTTGGCAAGTATTCCTAATTTGAGCATGTTGTTTTTGCTGATTATGTATATTTCTTCAACAGTGTTTTACATTCGCACCATCGATCGTAAGGTTTCCCAACCTTTTGCCTGGTACTGCACAGAATCAATCAAAGCTTGGAAGCTGGAAAATTTGACATGGCGTGTTATTATGGAATGTGAATCTAATGGCTTTGAAGTGCATGCTGTTGTTGCTGATGGCCATCCAATGAATCGTAAAATGTTCAAAATCATGAGTGGTTGTAAGGAAATCCCGATGGGGAAATTGTTCATGGCACCTAACCCAGCTTCTTCTGATAGGGCCATTTACTTTTTGTCCGATCCTTCCCACTTGCTCAAGGTAAGCTGTGTTGTTTGACATTCATTTGTGACTCGTGAATATGTAGATTTGCATTCTCCATAGACTGTTCGAAACTCACTGTACAATTCACGGCCAGGTGGGTCCAAATTTCTGTGTTGGAGTGGACAGCATGTCCTATGGACTTATGTTGCGGACCTATTCTATAAGGACGCCGGTTCACTTTTGAGTGAATCAGGTCTCACACAATCTCATATTAACTTGACACCTTACACCAAGGTTAGTTTACTTTAGGCTAACACCATGAAACAATATATTTTGGATATGGCTTATGGTCTATTGTCATTCAGATGAAAGTAGATCTTGCCATAGGAGTTCTGAATTGGAAAGTGGGAAATTGCCTCACGAAGATCACCGGAGCTGAAGGAACTTCGAAATTCATACTTATTTTTTCCAAGTAAATTTCTTAATTTTATTTTTGAATAATTTTGACTCTATGCAGGTGGTTTGAGATCATCAATTGTGGCTGCATGTTTGAAGGAAGATGTATCCAAGCATCATAAAGGCGAGAGAAAAAGGATAATCGCTCGTCCAACTCTTGAGGGACTCATTTTCACGTCGGTCAATTTGGTCAAATTGGCTGAAGTATTTCTGAAAGTGATGCCTCGTGTATGGCTCAAGTCATTTACTCAAGATATTCTTGAAGCGTGTTTCGGAAATCTGGTCTGTGTTAATTGTACAGCTTGTGGCATAATTTGATCGCTAATGCGTTCTCACCTAACAGAGAATGCAAGCATATAGATCACGGCATCCTGATGCTTCGCAGGCATACTATGGGCTCCAACACCAGGTTCAGCGTAAGTCCATCAAGAAAATCAAAGGGTCCAATGCCGGTTCCTCCTCGACGCATGGCGCTAATAATGTTTGGACTACCATCTATGAAGAACCCATTGTCAAGAAGAAGAAAGTGTAATTCATAATCATTTCACAACAAGGTGAGATAGTTAGAGAACCCTTGATACAATTTCCTAAATTCTGATATGCATGGAATCCATCAAGGTTATATTATTTTTTCACCTTCACCATATGTTAATGAAGCTGTAACCACTGCACTCTATGGTAGGAATAGGATTGTTTTATACTTTTGTGCTTGGAGTTTCGGCGGCATGTTGTAAACCTGTGTATACAGGTTGGGTTCTAACATTTGAGCGGTGCTATTACTAAGTAACGATTGAGGTTCAGCTAGAGACTGAAGCAATTTCACCGAGGCCAACGTTGCATCAATTGTTCCACTTGTCCATCGTATGCTGCCGTATGATTTTATTTTTCAGATGAAGATGACCAGCCACATGACGCCGCGGACCATGCAAGGAGATTACAAAATATGAACCATGACAGGAAATCACAAAATCTGAAGAAAAATCGCAAACTGTCACTGACACCCAACCTATTTGCTGGATATGAAAGGGTCATGGCGACCCGGAGATCTTTCATTTTAACCGGGTTTATACTTTGGTCTCCGTGGTGCCTTCATGCACCAATCTGCTCGTACCAGTTGTGCCCCGGACAGCTCTGCATAACTGGCTAACATCTAGCGAATGGATGATAAATCGTCAATATACTTGATAATTTGTCAATATACAATACCACACATGATGACTGTTGCAAGCAATGTTCCCTCTAAGCTGCGCACGTGCGCAAATGCGCAGTGCTGAAGCGGTCTCTGCGCACAGAAAATCTAAGTTGCGCACAAAAAATCCGAAGTGATGTTTTTTTTAAAGTCGTTGTGCACTGTTGTCCAAGGGACTACGCAGGCGCGCAAACTCGTGAAAAATTAGAGGGGAAATTGCCGGAAGCAAACAGTGTTATTGCTGAAGTATTACACCGAGGTACAAGTGCGGTCCGCAAAGGTAAATATTGCGCTCCGTGAAGAAATGAGACTTTGCAATCACGAGCGCCTAACGAAAAATATTTTCCTTTAGTATGGCCTCGTGCGCGTGAGCGATACTGATATTTCAATAGCGCATTATTTTTGGGGAATGGCGAAATAAACATGGTTTAAAAATTTATAAATAACAATGGGCTAGCACGGAGTTAATCTGCGAGAAACTAGCGCATAGTCTTCTCCACGTGTCATGAACATTGCGTAAGATTTCCTCAGGACCGTAACTGCCGCACCCCAAACCCTCAATTAGGGGGCCGAGATCGAAGGGAGCCCAAAATTATTTCGTGAATTAACATAAACAATGGTGTATTTTTTGGGAATTTTTCAAAATATTTTTCCCGCCGCGCGTGAATTAATTTTGTCAAATATCTTGATTATTGGGTACCCTTCCCACAAAAAAAGACGCGTGATTAAGAGAAATGGGCACTTGGGCGTCGGCCATTACCTTGCCACGACGCACCAAGACATATGAAGTTATACGCTATGTGACATGCGACTCCAAAAATTGCGCCAAAACGATCAGCAGCGAGAAAACCTTGGCCGAAAAGGACTGCCCTATATGCTGACCGAAAACTTCGATTCATACATATAATTTTAATTGTCCATAGACGCGTAAATGGCTGGCGCTGAATGTTCATGTGCTGGAGATCCGAGTCCCACAACAAGACAAATGCCATGTCGAGGGAACATTATTCGCCAGTAGAGAAATACCAATTTTAAATCGTGTTCGTGTTTTAGTTTAGTACGTTTTAGCGATTTCAATGTCTTTTGACATCGCCGATAAGAGGTCACGAAATAGCATCATGTAACGAAGTCATTATACCAACGGGTGCGCCCGAAGATGTTTAATAAATATTTAGAGGACCTACCTTTTCTAACACACGTCACTCGATCAGCTTTACCGGTAAATCTGATTATGTGAGCAGAGAGAGGATAAAAATGGATAGCAATAGATATATGCAATTCCCGATCATATTGACCGATTCAAACCGGCCCCCGATCCAGATAATAAGTAATGGCAAAAAGCGCCGAGCCCGGTAGGGGGTCTGGGGGGCGAAGCCCCCCAGAAGTTCGGTATATCACCTTATGTGGGGGACTGGTTGCGCACTATTGTCCAAGGGCCTGCGCAGTGAGTTGACGTGTTTGCGCAGACTCGTGAAAAATTAGAGGGAACATTGGTTGCAAGTTGCTCATTTATTGCTCAGATGAGAAATGAAAGGATTGCATGCCTAGAAGTCAACAATGCTTCTGGTGTGGTATATATAGTATTGTACCCTACACCTTAATGTGGTAGAGGTTTGTTAATATTCGCATCGTCATTGAACCGTCATTCTTGTAATAACGTTTCTTGTTGGACCCTACGATCACATACTTGTTGCAATGAGATGTCGATCCTTAGCAGCGCGTGTAGAACATGTCAATCTGAAAAATATAGCAGATTATTAACTAAAGAGGACACTGGCGGTGTGTTGAACTAAATCACAATGTACTGCAAGGCCATTGTCTCGTCCAGATTCACTAAAATCTACATTGGTCCAGATTCACTAAAATCTACATTGTAAGATATATGCAATGTTCCCTCTAAGCTGCACAAGTGCGCAAATGCGCAGACGATTGGTTATATGCCATCAATTTTGAAATTGCAAACATTGTAAAACACTTTCAGATCAAGGTTTTCCCTTCAAATCACCACGTGTACCCTGGCTTCCTTTATTTGACTCTCTTCCTTTCCGAAGCTTGTTAACTAGCTTTTTTGTGAAGGAGTGACCCAACACTCTAAGAAATAAGCCAATGACATAGTCTATCACTAGTTTGGAATGGACACACGTTGCTCTGTTGATGCTGCTTCTGAAGTTGAATACGTATGAACTTTTGACAACTCTGTCCTGCAAAATTGAAAAGTTCATTAACTTTGGGTATTTGCTGCATTCCCTCGTAAACTCTCTGTAGACTCTCCTAAGAAAGAGCAGTTCTGAGCTTGGATATGCAAGCGCCCCAGCCTTGCGCTCCATCAGGGGGATTAACGTGCCAAAGGGCTTGCCAGTGTTATTTATAAGATATTCAAGCAAAGATCGGTCTTATTATTATTATTATTATAGGATACGACAGTGGTGCTTTTAGCCAGGTTAAGGCCTTGTGCTCCACGACATTGCAATTACACGGACAGCACACAATGAATTTCATTTTTTTCGGGTCTTTGAAGTTCTTCCACTCTCGCTTTATCGTCGTATCTTTGCTTCACTTTTCATTCTTCTTTCACTCTCTCAATCTCTTTCACGCACACATCATCAGTTGATAATCGTCTCTGTTGCTACCGAATTATAGCTCGGCTCACTGTAGCTGGGCTTTTAATGTCACTGACTAGCAGTGAGGTCAGCGATGAGGAGCCCATAGAACCTCCGACACATAGTAATTAGTCCGAACCGTGATTCGAACCACCACCATTGGTGTCGTGACGCAGGCGCTTAACCTACTGCGCCACTCGCTTCCCAGTCAAAGATCGGTCTAACTGGTCATTGACTTTTCGAATTGCCTTTCTCAAAGTAAAACCAGCCATGTATTCTAAAATATCGCTCTCCCTTTCAGAAATACTGGCAGAGACCAATGACTCCGGCTGGGGTGGCTTCATTCCATTATCAATTATTTTTTCCATGATCTCGAGTAAAAATTTGGCAGAGGAAAGCCTGTCGTTTGATTTTGTAAATAATATTGGATCACCGTAAACCTTACCTGTAACTCATCACAATATCATCTGGATTTCTAGTGGAATTCATACTGTTAATCCATCCCGTAGCTAGTTCAATACCTTTTTCAGATAGTTCTGATGGGTCTTTGAACTCCAATGAGCGCAGCAATGGTTCAAGATCCACTGGTTGCTGAATAATATTTGGAACAGATATGGTGTCCATGCTTTCATCAAAGTCGTTGAAGAGAAGTTCATGGACAATTTCCGGGGGAATATCGTACCATTCTTCAACAACGTCACTAACTTGCGAGGCCATCATTTCAATAGAGATACAGTATAAATGAGTAAGCCGTGTACCTGATGAAATTAAAATAATAATAATACAGCACTACAGACACTACAGTCGATGTTCAACTTAATCACAACTGTCTACTACATGAAAAGTAATCTAGACAAAGCTACTTATGAGCAACTGATAAATCGCTTCTCAAAAGATTTGGTGTTCTAAACTTACAAGATATGAGGAAGCTAGAAATTGACAAGTTTATGTATTAACCCGCTATGTGTGCTTACGTTAGCCGGAGCATCACGGCAAACAACCGAAACATTCTGGCTGCGATGACTTGTCATTCAACCGTATCTGATTGACAGGCCACGCAGTTACCGTTCTATCCCATTTAGTTTTCCATGAATTAGGCAACCTACATCGCTGATGTATGACATAAAGAAATTAGGGATGGAATGGGAGATATTCACAAACCACTTGGGGCGCCAACACCTCGTCCTACCGTCAGTAGTAAACAAACAAAACTTATAGCGTTATTCGCTCGAAACCAGGTCAGCTACTGCCTGTTGGATTCGGGTAACATAATTAATGTCTTGTATGTACGGATCAGAAACATATTTACGACTGATGATTGAGTTCAGTGCAATTTATGAATTGTCAGGTTACTTCGTGTACCGGTATTTCATTTCCAGAGAGTGACGTTTGAATATTAGCTGAGTGATATATATATTTCATTTTATTAGACTGTATTATCATCTATCTACCTTATAAAATGCCACGATATTGCTGTGTACCTGGTTGCACGAGTCGGATTGGTGGTCATTTGATTCCTACGTCACCAGGGAAGCTGATGAAATGGAGAGTAGCAATTAGGAGATCAGACTCCAAAACGAAACAGCTTTGGACAGAGGCAGAGACATTGTTTGCTATGGTCATTTTCTTCCTGGAAGTGCTTATATATGAGCCGAACATGAAACTTGAAAGACAGGAGGCAGTCCCAGCAGTCTTCCAGCATGATAAAAAAAACACCACAAAAACTGTCAGGAGGACGAACAATTCGTACCCATTTACACCAGAACCTACTGAAATAATTTATTCCGGAACACATAGCGACCAGAAATTTCAAACAGACTCGTAAAATATGGGCATTCAGTGCGAACTGGGTGCTTCAATGCCAGCATTCAGTTTAGAAAATATCAAGGATGATAAGAAAGCAGTGCAGTACTTCACTGGATTTGATGACATCAAACAGTTCCTGCTTTTAAAGGACATTGCAGTGTACGACGTGCATCTATTGGAGTACACCTGTACATTGTTTTCAAATGAAGAGCAAGTTTTTCTGACACTGATCAAGCTCTTGATCATCAACTGCTTGGTATTGTTTCAGAATCAACAGCTTCCCGCATCATTAATGCTTGGATCAAGCATATTTACCGTTTATTATCAAAATTACTAATTTGGTCTTCGAAACAAGTAATATTGGGTCCCATGCCAGATGATTTAAAAAACTACATCCATCAACGAGATAATTATTGACTCTACAGAAATCCCAATTGAGAAGCCATCTGACATCCATGTACACTGCACAGTCCGTTACATTCTTCACTTGAAAGAATAGAAATACCATGGAAGTATTAATTGGTATTGCACCCGCGGGTGCTGGCTCCTTCATAAGTGACTGCTATGGTGGATCCGTTAGTGACCGCAGCATTATTGAGCAATCTGATTTGCAGGCCAAAACCAGAGCAATGTTTGAAAAGGGCGACAGTATCATGGCTGATAAAGTATACATACTGCAAGGTTTGTTTGCACCATTCGATGTGAAAATCAAGACCCCTACTTTGATGAAAGGCATGACTCGGCTCTCTCAGGAACAGCGGGTAGAGGATTACACCATCTCCTCAAAACATGTACACGTTGAAAGGGTTATTTGAAAAGGTGCATTTGAAAAATGAAATAGTCTTTATCTGCTTTATGATTTTTAAATTTAGGAAAGACATGCTTTATGATTTTTAAATTTAGGAAAGACATAGTTTGATATAGTCCTACATAACAGCATTTGATGCTTTTATTATTTTGTGTTTGGTGAAGCAGACTTGGTTAGTGATAATGATTGTTCATTTTTAGTGGTGCATGGATTTTCTTGCTCCCACTTTCAATATTAGATGCCGCCATAATAAACCGGAATATCACTGTACTGGATTTGATGACTGAACAGAAAACATATCACTACCTAGACGCAAGTTTTGATTTCATTTACTAAACGAGATACATAAAAACTCCCAATATATAGGTAGACTACGTAATCAACAGAAAGAATCATGGAATTTGGAAATAACAATAATCACCACGACGGCAGGAACGGTTTTGCTCAGAAAAAAATGGTATTCAATGCTACATTGCATTCTGCAGTTTTAAGTTTTTCATCTTGCGGTGACGCAATCTTGACCACCAAAAAAGGACGCCAATACATTTCGTAGAACTTTTGCAACTTCACAATCATAAATTTAGGAACAAATTCTGGGTCAAACTCGATATTTTCGATGTGCACATCACGAAATGTATTCATAAAACAACATAGTTTCATTCAAGCGCAAGTCATTTGGCCTTGTATACTTGGGCATACCATCTGTGATTTTTCTTCAGATAATAGCCATCTGCAGCAATCCTCAAATATGGAAAATACTTTCCAGGTGTTATTAGGTCATCCCTTACCGTGTAGGGGCACTTGACTTTCAACCAGCTACGCTAGGGATATCAAAAGACAACAAATCAAGACGACGTTTCTTTCGGTATCCAATGTAATCAGTGGATCACTAGGACGAGCTTTTGGCGCCCCCAAGTGTATGAATGTCTCCCATTGGTTGATAAGGGCTGTTCAACTGGATGATTTCACCGAAAATATTCAGAACATTGAACGCCGGAAAATTTCCACGAAGCAAAAAATGGAATATTATCTGATAGGTTTGGTAACTGCGAAAGTATGGAAAAAGTACCAGGTATGGTATGGAAGAATGTTGCTATGGCATGGAAATTTTTAAGTATGGTATGGAACGATTAAGACGGGTACGGAGTATGGAAATTTCCCATTCCATACCATACCATGTCGTGGTGCTTAGCGACTTGCATGGAACTGCGCACGTGCATCATGTACGCGAGTAGAAACCATGCATGCAGATTGTAGGCATGCATGCACGGGGAATGTTGTGAGTTGTGAGAGAGGTTCATGCGTTTTTCCTATACTACCTGGTACCAACGAATGAACGTATCAAAGTATAACAATGCCTGCGAGGACAGTTTCATTCGATCATCATGCGATAGGAATGTAGAGTCGGTTCCGAAACTTCCAGATTGCTGATATCTATCAAACTATATATTGCAATAATTGATTGACATGTATATAAGTATAACAAACCTAGGAAACCATACTCACGTCGATATGAAAACCGTCCGCTTCAATTTGATCTTGTACAGGTCTGCTGACAATCTTTAGAAGCTTGGTAACTTGCGACTATTAGGTTAGCCTACAATAGAACATCAGAATTCCTGTATTTTCTTGAGCATGACTAAAACCCTAAATCTAGAAGGTGGACCACAGAATATTTTCATGCTGGCAAATGGGCCACGACCGGGAAAAGTGGAAAACCCCTGGTTTTGGGCTCGGCCTGTATATATATTCCAGTGCAGTGGCAGAGTTATCTATGTCTGATGAGACGAAAATGATATGTTGGCTTGGAATCGGTATTAAGGCGTTACGTGACGTTTGTGGTCAGTGGTCACGTAAGATCACATGGAACTTTTGATAAAAGTTTGTGTTCATACCAACCAGAACCAGACCACTTCACTAATATATTTTACTTTACAAACTATCGGTCACTTATTCACCATATCAAAATTGTTTAGCTTGTAAGGGCGTTGTTCATTAATGTGATAATGACCGGGTGCCACTACAAGCCTGTATCCATTCGCGTTAATGAATCCCTGGCTCGTGTGGTGGTTTCCCAAATACAAAAACATTTGAACCAAATCAAAATCCCCTTTTATTTCCATCCAACTACAGGCGTCCTTTCCCGAACAAAGTGATTTTCTCATTGCAACGCTGAAAACATTGTTCCTATCGCAGTACAGTGTCCAAAGACAATATATAATTGCCCCCCGCTCTCGTATTGTACGCTGATCATATTCATTGTCCTTTCTCAAAACCATTGTAAAATGATATGTTCTTGTATACTACATTAACAATGCCCAAGATATTTTTCAATAGGAAGTTGCGGAATTCTCAACATCCCCAACACCTTGCTTCACCGAAGGTGAATGTGAATGAGGATGAGATCACATCTAACCTTCAGTATACATTATATAGGACATGAGCACCACACAGAGACTTGTATGAGACGTGGGAAGTCACCACAATTTTTGTTGACTGTTTACCTTTATATACGTGATAAATGATACACTGCAAGTTTTGTTGAAATATTAACATAAATAGTAAAGACTTAGGAGTTCGAGCAATGCCGCGATAAAATAAGATCAGTCGTGTACTATTATCATGACATCATGTCAGAATAGCGAGTGCGGCTGTAACAGCATGGTATATCGGTGCTCAACGGAGGACGTAACAACGAAGACTCAAAAATGGATTATTGGTAGTTGGTACCGGTAACAAGCTTAGCGTACAAATATGCCTTGCTGAACGTCGTCCGCTAAGCCCCACTACCGTTCGGCGTATGCTTAATCTTACAGCAACTCCGCTGTGGTATCGTAGGAAGTAGGACACAGTTCCGTCATAGCATCGGCTGACAACTATAACAGCAACCTCAGCAAAGTGCAGCAGTGGAGATTGAAGGAACGAGTGCCAGAAATTAAGGGTTAAAGTGGCACTGCGCTCTAAATATGATGTGGTCTCAAATTAAAGATAAAATCGGGGAATCATTTTCAACCACAGCTGTTTCTTCAGAAAGTAACCGTAATGGAACAGCTGCTTAAGTAAAATTGCAATCAGGATTGTAAACAAGTCACAAGGTTCCGAGTCCCAAGTCAATCTCACTTTTATATATTTGACTCTAGTCAGGTCGAGTCATTTTCAATTCACCACCGAGTCATGTTCGAGTCCAAATCAGTGAGTAGAGGGTCGAGTCCGAGTCATACATATTGCTGTCACTCGAGTTCGAGTCCAAGTCATTGTGTTCACTGTCCAGTTTTGAGTTCAATCAGGTTCGACACACTTTTTTCAACTCTGCTCGAGTGATATAGAATTACTCGCATTCATAATATCGCAATGTTTCCTCAGTCCTAACAGTTTCGGGCCCTATTTTCCAAGTATCAGTACTGATATAGCAAATACCAATAATGTGGTGACTTCACTATTCTTCGAGGTTACAATGAAATGTCTGTCTTTGGCCGTACTACTGTCGAGTCGTATGATTTCGTACAAGTCGAGTCAATACACCAACTGACTGGAGTCGAGTCGAGTCATTGTACGCATTTGAAAAAATGATTCGAGTCAGGTCGAGTCACAAATATAATCGTGACTCGAGTCATTACAACCCTGATTTCAACTAACCCCATTGTACGTCAGTTGACTAAATAAATTTCCATGGTTGCGCGACTGCGCGTCTCCGATGCTTAATCAGTTGCGAAATGCTTCACGCACTTTCCTGATGAGTGATGATGCAACATCACGTACTCTCATTGCAACTAGCAATGAATGCATTATACATAATATGTGAATATGTAAAATCACTAGGGCAAGTTTTTGTTGCACGAAAATTTGTGAAAAAAAATCACTTAATTTTAACAGAAGTGGCAGTAAAAAGTTGCATATATAATTTTTTAGAATTATTAGGGTGTGAGATAACATTGATGCAGCTAAATCAATACCATAGCTCTTTGTTCAGCAAATCGAAGAGATAACTACACTAGAAATAGTTTTAAAGCATGTTTTATAAATCAATCCTTACGATGTTGTGCAATAGGCTACCTGATAAAAGTTGCAGTAAAAAGTAGCATGTAAAATAAGAAAAAGTTGCAAAAAATTGTAAACAACTTGACACATCATACCACACATATTTTGAGTACTAAGGAAGCACCCGGATGCTGGTCTAGGTCCCGTTGCATGCTGCCGGTGTTGTGTTGTGCCCTCTGATATGATAGGGAATTATTTTAGATGCATTGCATACGTATCATATGTCCTGCACGTACTACCTAAATCTAAAGTAATGATGTGGCTAGAATATGGAGGTCGCGTCGAGAAATTGGGTCGAGCAAGTGCACATGACAAAATCTTGGCAGCAATTTTGCAACGGGTTAAGCAACGGCGACGCACGGCCGCGCTACCATAAGATATTTATTTATTAAACTGGCGTGCAATCGGGATAGTTCGAAGTTTCTTTTAGCTGCAGTTCATTTACGGTGGCTTTCTGCGAAGTGGTTGTGGTCAAAATTTGTCACCGATGTTATTATCTTCAATTTGAGAACATATATAATATTTAGAGCGCAGTGCACCTTTGAGAAGCGATGATGCTGTATCACAGAGATCGATGACCTGAGACGACTAGTGACACTTTGCATGCATATCTTTTAGCTGCAAATAGAATACGGTGACTCTGAGGAAATCGTTGCTGCCAATATATTTCCCACACTATCAAAATTAATTTGAGATCATATCAGCGCAGTGCCCCTTTAAGTTGCTATGCCTTATGATTTGAACGGCCGCGCTATTTCCTAATACAAAGACATTGACGCTGTAAAAGTGTTTATTTTATCATAAACCCTCTTCCCATGAACCTTTTACGTCAGTCAATGTCGCTCATTGGCTACGCCACTGGTCTCGTAAAGCTGACTGTTAGGGTTCCACTGCTGTCCCGCTGGACGTATTCCAACTTCCAACCACCCATCAGTTGCCGCGGAAAGCAGTGCCGCGCCAATCGCATAATCGAGCAGAGCCGACAAAGACAACCCTCTCTATCTTTCACGAGAGTTGATATCCATGCCGCAAGCAACTTATCCAGCGTAATTATGATTTCCTAATAGCTATGGTATACAACTATACATATTGATTCCATAGCATCATTTACCCGTCTAAAGTGGTACAGAACTACCTGTAGGTTATAACCCGTATTACGATTAAGTTTTAAATTGACATTGGTCAGTTACTGCGATATTAAAGATCGATATGGAACCTTCTATATTAATATCAGGAGGATACCCAACATTCCAAGGTGCAATTACGATAAACGTTTACAATGATGAAAAAAAAAAGATATCACATCCTCGACAAGATGAGCAATGCGAAAAAGCGCCCCAATATGAAGGTCTGGCGGAGTGTGATTGTAAGCCTATAACCATGGCAAATGAGAAAGAGTTCCACGCTCACGTCGCAAAACAAAAGGAATTTTATCCGATCACGAATCATCCAAAAGGTCGCGTTTTAATTGTCAATAACGAGTTTCGTGGTGAATACGATGAACGACTGGGTTCGGACAAAGACATGTACGATATGTTTCAATTATGGAAGAATATGGGTTGCCGTCTAACGGTTGAAACAGATCTTACTGCTGACAATTTGCTCTTGCGAGTGAAAGAATTCGCTGCACATCAAGAAAGATCCGATTTTTGCGTCGTCATAATCATGTCACACGGCCAGGAAGGCGACATGGTAGTCGGAAGTAAAAAGGGTAAATTGGAGGTCAAGAAATTAGTGGAAAGCATCACATCTAGTGCAAGTTTGAAGTCAAAACCAAAACTTATCTTCTTCCAAATGTGTCGGGGAAGCAACATACAAAAAATACAAGCAGATGCCGGGATTTTCGACACGGATGGCAGTACGTGGATAAACGAAATGCTGCGCGAAGTACTCCCGAACGGAAAGATACTCGGGTCGGAGAAAATCGAGGTTGATGCTACCGCCGACGAATACGTTTCACCAACGAAAGATGTGATGGTGGCATTTGCTACCCAACCTGATTACGTATCCTTTCGTGAGATTAAGAAAGGATCTTGGTTTATTCAAAGCATCAAGAAAGTGTTCACCGATAAAGCTGCGACACATGATGTACGTGACCTTATGAGCATGGTGAAAGAGGATTTGAAAAAGAACATAGTATACGCACCAGGAAGTGCCTTACACGAGGGTGTGGTGACAATGGATGGCAGCGATAGCTTCGGAGAGAAACGATTGATGTTATTCCCCGGATTTCCAAAACTGCATAAATAATAACTTTTGAAGAACCTGGCTCCGAGCGAGATACTATTTGTTGTATTTATTTCGTGTCGAGATTTAATTTGTAAAGTCAGTTTGTAAATAGCATGATGCTGATTAGCTAGATATAGAAATATATATGGGACGTGTTTGGGTAAAAGCATGGCTTTGGAGCAGCCGTAAAATAGCATTGCTCCAGCTCCGGCTCCGAAGCTTTATTCTATCATACATTAGCTCCGGCTCCAGCTCCGAAGCCGTATTATTACCACTGCTCTGGCTCCAGCTCCGGCTCTGAAAACTATCGAAGGTGTCAGTCTATATCAGGGGTGGCCAACCCGTGAGAAGGTTTTGAGTAGCCCGCGAGGTAATATCCCACTATATTATCAACATTCTGTTATATCATCGAAATTGAATTGCTCAGATTGTGAACTTGCAAGGCCAACCAAAAATATGATTAGTCTCGCCGCGACGCTTGGGATGTTGATGACTAAAATATCAGTTTCGACGCATTGGCAGATCCAGGGTCCAGTCACATTTTTCGTAAATCGTCGTACATTCAAATAAACTAAATTAGTAGTAAAATTATTCTTCACGCTTTTCGTGTTTAATTGTCACACGATTTCTTTCTTTGTAGCCTACCCCACCTGAAAATGAAAAAACGTCTGATTTGGCCGATTGAGTCTAACTATATTCGTAATTACGAGAGAAAGTATTTTCGCGTTTGCGCTCGCAGAAAGATCGTCGGCGATGAAATGTAGGCACAAAATGATTGTCCTATATTTGCGAAAACCTTCGATGTCGATATGTCCAGATGCCGAATAGTCCTGTCCTTGCAAACTGACTCCAGCGGCTGGAAGATGTTGAACATTTTTTTTTCCGAAACCACACAATTTGCATATTTATTGTATGGAAATAAAGCGCGAAACGAGAGGTAGCCTAAAGCACGATGGGCCAAACCTCACCAATGATAACGCAATTCATCGTTAATATCTTAGAATTTATTGTAACTGATTATATTCGAATTATAACTGATATTAATCGAACGTAACTGTAACGATTCTGAAAATCCAAATACTGATCGACTTCTCAATTGTCAAAGTATCAGCGGTAGCATATAACGTTGCGCTGCGAGCCTACATGTTTTATCGCCGGTACTACTGAGCTACTTACCAATCAAGAACGTGGATAGCTATGATGTTGTTTGTAATTGTAAATGTATCGCCCACGGTAGCTCATTTCGCGCCGAAGATCAAGAAGTGTGTATTTGTGTATTTGAAAACTGCGTTCATATGGGCGTCGCCATGCCTGCTATTCTCTTTGATCAATCAAAGTATCTAGCAATCCAAGATTTCAAGTCGGGTAGGCCTACACTCTGCACCGAATTCGCGAATGATATTGGTCGCCGGCGCGACAGCATCAACTTGAATTTGAGGATTTTGAAAAGAGGGGTTCCGAGCCCCTAAACCTGAAGAGGGCATTGTCTTCGCCTCGCAAAGACACGTTTATAATGCCATGAGAATAATTATTCTGGCCGTGATGAAAATTTACTAACAAGTTGCTGCAATATTGATCAATTCAGCACAAAAATAAATATTTGGCAAAGAGCCATATCTCATACCCAAAAGAGCCATATATGGCTCGCGAGCCATAGGTTCCCGACGACTGCTTTAGCCGAAAAAGTTGGCCACCCCTGGTTTATATAGATTACTAATTTACCCATAGGTTAGTTATATATAGTAATCTAGAGTCTGTCAGCCGTCAGTAACAACGGCTGCAGCAACGAAGAAATAGGTGCCAGCGTACCGGCTTGTGACGACATAATGAATACTTGTCAATTGTCGATAACATCATAGTTGCACTAGAACGCACTTCACTCCGTGCCATTGCTGTGTACAGCATTAAAATTCTGATGCGGCGTTTTAACACTGGCACTGTGCTCGTTAACATTACGCCATACAGCTCAATTCAATTTTTTAATGTGCGAATATTATTCAACTGTAACTGTAGTAAGAGCTATGTGGGCGGATATAACGACGTGATCAATAGAACCTCGATTTGTACCAAATGGCCAATGGTTTGACTATAGAAAGTTTGACGTTCGATATTGGTGCACTCGTTACCAGTCCATCCGGTGTCGATCAAGTTTATCCGAATATAATATTTTCCGGTTGAAACAAATCGAATAATCGAATTAAACACTGTGCCATCAGCGTGTACTCAAAGGTGGTGTGGGCACTCGGAAACTCACGTGACTGTCACGCCCAGATACCTTTGATGAGTTTGTTATTATGGATACGTCTGCAGCAGTAATTAAAGGCAAAGTCGCTATTGGTGTTTGTAGATTTTGACTGTGTTTCATATGGAGTTGGGTGACAGGATTTGGTATGGTATATTTTGATGCTGTCATCTAGCACTGTACCAAGTACCAAGTGACTCAATGATTAGCGTAATAATTTCTCTGTCAAAGTCGAGTATCTGGTAGATGAGCGCGCACCGATATATTGCCGACTTTGATAACGGAATTACTATGTTAATCATTGAGTGACAATCCTGAAGCTTACTGCGAAGTTGTATAACACAAACAAGATATACCATACCGAATTTCGTCATCCATCTCGGTATGGAACACTTTGAAAATTCGCATATACCAATATCAAATTTCGCGAAAATTCCTTTATGCGGTAGGCTCAATGCCAAATCAGCGCACACAGACCCTGGATACTGGACTTCGATAACGTACGTCGTACATACTACTGTGATTATCGAGTCACAGCCTTGAAACTTTCCATCGCCGTATAGAACACAATCAAAATCTACACATATTAATACTACTGTCTATCGCGAAGAATCTGCTATGCGGTAGGCTGAAGGTCAGATGATTGTATCTTACACTGAACCAATTTTTAAGGGTGTGAGTCGATGACTAGGACAGTGCTCTTCAACCTTTTTCGACGTGGTACACCCTTTTAACGTTTGCTCAAAACTCGTACACCCCTGCCCATTAGGTGTCTTCAAAAATGACTTTTTCCTCAAATCGTACTGGCTACTTGATAAAATTGATAGGTTACCTAACTTAAGCCTACACACCAAATTTGGTTCAATTCCAACCAGTAGCCGCATGGCTACGGAAGAAGAAAGTTTCTATTTAAAATATATAAATAAATAACGAAAAAGGTGAAATTTTTCTGTTCACCCCATGAAAGTATTAGGTTGTCTATAAAAATGATGTTCTTCAAATTTGGTTCAATTCCAACCAGTAGAAGCGGAGTTATTGCCATCAAAAGATTTGGATTTGAACAAAATAGTATTTGGTCACAGAGTCTATTCGCAGCCAGTTAGGCCGCCCGCCACGCAAATTGGAATTTATTTCGTGTCAGCCCCAAAACAGCATGACATTACGAACGATAATCAACCTAAACGTAACAGTATTGGGGAGAGAGTAGGTAAAGCTACTGTTGCAGAAGCGGTAATTCAGATCAGCGATGATAGCAGGCGCACCAGCCTACTGCGTATCAGGTCTGCCCCACACCATACACAGTCGATAGTAGCACATGGGCTGCAAGAGATGACAGTAACCTCAGATCGTATGCCGCTATACACAGTCTATTGTCGCTAATTTGCATCACTAATAACAAAATACTAAATTGCAAATGTATGGCGAAATATTGGACATAAAATCGGCATTTTAAAACAAAAGGGTTTCGATTTCAACATGGAAGCTGTTTCGACCCTGGCTGGCTACGTCAGTTCATTTATGTGCATTGAGGTATTTATTAACGTCGGGTAGGAAGTACTGATTCAAGAAGTCTGAGAGCTATCGCGGCGGTTTCCTCAAAAATCACTAAAAGACAAATGACTAGCTGAAAACATGTTTGTTAACTGCATACTTTCCAACACCAAACGGAACCATTGGTCTATTGCCAACGGCTAAATGAATAGGGGAAATATTTGCTTATGACATCACAATCAAGCGGTGTACAGTATTACACTTGAGATAACATCGAACCATATTGCTCATTAACCTGTGTGTCAACCTGTACTGACCCATAAATCTGTCTTTGTGATAGCTAGCCATCGGCTTATTGTAATTCGGATCTGGTACACCCCTGGTACACCCCATCCGAGTGGTGCACCCTTTGCAAATTCTGGTTCACCCTAGGCCCTAGGGTGTACGACAACCCCGGTTGAAGAGCACTGGACTAGGAGACTAATTTCGATATCATAGTCGAGTATATCAGGTTGAGCGCTGAGTTGGAATCCAGCCTACCGCATGACAGATTTTTCATAAAAGCCGGAATTGCTATATGTAGGTTTTGAATGCATTTTATTCCGCGATGGATAACATAATTTTGTAATATAGATCTGTATCGAGTTTTAAGGCTGTAACTCAATGATTGCGGTAGCAATTTCGTTATCAAAGTCGCGTATGCCAGGGTACCCGCTGATCTGGCATTCAGCCTATACCGCATAGCAGATTTTTCGCAAAAGCCAGTATTGGTATGTGTACAATTTGAATGAATTTTATACGGCGATGGATAACAAAATTTCGTATTATATACCTTGATGGGGGAATCTAACACTGTACAAAGTTTCAGGGCTGTGACTCGATAATTACAGTAGTAAGTACTAAGTACGTTATCGAAGTCTAGTATCCAGGGTCTGCGTGCGCTGATTTGGCATTGAGCCTACCGCATAAAGGGATTTTCACGAAATGTCATATTGTTATATGTGAATTTTCAAAGTGTTCCATACCGAGATGGATGACGAAATCCGGTATGGTATATCTTGTTTGTGTTATACAACTTCGCAGTAAGCTTCAGGATTGTCACTCAATGATTACCATAGTAATTCCGTTATCAAAGTCGGCAATATATCGGTGCGCGCTCATCTACCAGATACTCGACTTTGACAGAGAAATTATTACGCTAATCATTGAGTCACAGCCTTGAAACTTGGTAGTGCTAGATGACAGCATCAAAATATACCATACCAAATCCTGTCACCCAAGTCGATATGGAACACAGTCAAAATCTACAAACACCAATAGCGACTTTGCCTTTAATTACTGCTGCAGACGTATCGACAATAACAAAGTCAGCAAAGGTATCTGGGCGTGATAGTCACGTGATTTTCGGAGTGTCCGCACCACCTTTGAGTACACGCTGGTGCCATGCACATTGCGTCATGCCCATAACGAATTAAACTATGCAGTATGCCTATTGCACATTTACAAGTCACACTGCGCGATAACACTGGTCGACATGATTTTTCTTTTCCGGCCAAAATGATGACTATTAAGTCAATTTTCGTACGCTGATTACGAATATGGAGTCGCTTTTTTCTCTTGCGTCGGGATTTTTTGTAATCTGTGATTTAAAATTTTACATATTAGTGCTAAAACAGCCTGTTCTGTGACGGATTCCTTGCTGTTTGGTCGTAGCTATCACTATTGTGACGTCACCAGATGTGGTCAAAGTACTTATCATAGGTACTCAAGTAGAAGTAGAAGTAACGGCATTAATTTCTACTCAAGTTGAAGTGGAAGTAGTGACGTGAATTTCTACTCAAGAAAAAGAAAAAGTAACTTTTTATAAGTATGTAAAAAAGTCATTATCTAGGCCTAGTTTTTGATATCAGTATCAATTTACTAATATTTTCTTCCTTTCAAAACATCACAAGACTGCGATACAATGGAAGGCGGATAGGAAGGCGTCGAAACGACTTGGAGTAGTCTTTGAAATCAGACATCAGAAAACTGAAATCAGACCGTGGCCTAGGCGATGTAAAGAGGAGGTATGCACAGCATGAATGAATAATACAGCGACATTGAGGCTGTGAAGCATTTGAAAACAAAACTATTTACCATTTGGTGTGTCAAAATGGTTTGGAGAAGCCACATGGACAGGACATGGACAGGACATGGAAAAGATTGTTACTTTTGCTCATGTTTTTTTTTTTTATTTAATGTCAAAAATCAGCATAAAATTCAATATCGAATTTGACTTGCGCAATACGATCGATTTCTTATGGGCCAGATGTTACAATTCCATTGCCTTTAAACGTTTTACCAGCAGTTGAAGGAGTCTCTCGGTGAAGAGTCTTTTTCTGAAGAATGCTCTCAGCATGTGTGTGATGGTGAACAGCAGCTATATAAAGTTGAATCAAGCTGAACTAAATAACTGTGTCATGAATTTGAATTTGCCAAATGAATTTGCTCTTATTGTAGGTTCCAGATTGAAAGTCAAACATATAGCCTACTTGGCCCTCTTTAGTCTATTGTGTCGATGTTCAAGGTCTCATAAACACATTGGGAAACGTGAATTCTAGCCTCTTTATTTATGCATCCAGCCTAAAAGCTGTTTTGTCGCACAATACAAATCAATGTGCTTTTATCCCCGTAGCTGGTACAACTGGCATCAAGAGGTCTTACGAAAATATCAAAGTTGGAATAAATTACTCAAACGTGTAAAGTTTTGAGTTGATTTTGAACTCATAAATATGCTGCTGGTTTAACGATTTAGAACTACAAGGTATCCTTGTTTTATGTGTGAATGGGACAGTAGAAATCATTGAATTAAACGTAAGTGGCCAATGAGGGAGTATCGTACACCAGGATTAAAATGTTTAGAGCCTGCTGCTCTTATCGTCAGATCTAATGCAGTATTTCCACCATTGCATATTAAACTGTATCTCATGAAAAAGTTTTTAAAAGCTCTGATCAAAGAGAGCGCACGTTCTAAATACATTCACTAAACGTTTCTTCACTTGAGTGCTGTTACAGTTAAAGAGGGTGTATTTGTTGGATCTCAAATCAGAATACGATATGTTTCGATTATGGAAGAATATGTGTTGCAGTCTAACGGTTGAAACAGATCTTACTGCAGACAATTTGCTCTGGCGAGTGGAAGAATTCGCTGCACATCAAGAAAGATCCGATTTCTGCGTCGTCATAATCATGTCTCACGGCAAGGAAGACGACATGATAGTCGGAAGTTATAATATAATTGGAGGTCAAGAGAGTAGTGGAAAGAATCACATCTAGTCCAAGTCTGAAATCAAAACCAAAACTTATCTTTTTTCAAATGTGTCGGGGAAGCAACATACAAAAACCCAAGTAGATGCTGGTGGATTCGACACGGATGGCAGTACTTGCATGGATAAACGAAATGCTACGCGAAGTAGGCCTACTCCCAAACGGAAGGATATTTGGCTCGGAGCAAATCGAGGTTGATGCTATTGCCGACGAATACGTTTCACCAACGAAAGATGTGATGCTGGCATTTGCTACCCAACCTGATTGCGTATCCTTTCGCGAAACTACGAAAGGATCTTGGCTTATTCAAAGCATCAAGAATGCGTTCACCGATAAAGCTGCGACGCATGGTGTACGTGACGTTATCAGTATGGTGCAGTGTTGGGATCAAGTCACTACCTTCGAGTCACGAGTCATTTCGAGTCATTGCACATTTTGACTCGAGTCAAGTCAAGTCAATCGATTTTCGAAGGTGACTCGAGTCAAGTCAAGTCAGTCGATTTTTGGAGGTGACTCGAGTCAAGTCGAGTCAAGTCAAGTCAAGTCACGAGTCAAGTCAAAATTCAAGTCAAGCTGCCTCTTAGATGTACGAAGCATGACTACTTCATTGCATTTCGATAGGTCTCTGAATAACAGATTGATTGGTCATTGATTCTGAACCGATGAACGAATATAGAGTTGAATATACATGCAATAAGGGGCTGTATCGCTCACATAAACATAGAACTGTTGAACTATGTAAGTAATTGCATAGCCTCCTTTTATAGTAGCCAGTCAAGATAGAGAATCGAGAAACGAATTGAGAAGATGCAATACAGTACCCATTTATACATATTGATTTGATACAATTTGAGTCTGCGCCAATTGTTGAGGAGTATATAAACTATATTCGATTACAATTTCAATAAAACAAGAGGTTCGGTTAAGGTAAGAACAGAGAACACAAATATATATTTTGCTATGAAATGACTTTACATATAGTTTACGACAACGTAAGCTGTAAGCTTCGAACACTTTGTTTGTGGTCAATATCTTTGTGGGAGAATATTGGGGGCTCAGTAAAACGCACGATCATTTAATGATCGGTCGCTCTCATGGGTTACACAAAAGTTTGGCGAACAAGATGCACGATGCAAGATAAGGTGATTTTTACTTGATGACTTGAAATTGACTCGTGAATTTTGCTCCGAGTCACGAGTCAATCCACATTTCTGATACGCCGAGTCAAGTCAAGTCAAGTCATTTTAGCAAAGTGACTCGAGTCAAGTCAAGTCATACGAAAAAGGTGACTCGAGTCTGACTCGAGTCAAGTCATGACTCGAGTCAAGTCATGACTCGAGTCATCCCAACACTGGTATGGTGAAAGAGGATTTGAAAAAGAACACAGTATACGCACCAGGAAGAGACATCCACAAGGGCGTGCTGACAATGGATGGTAGCGATAGCTTTGGGAATAAACGATTGATGTTATTTCCTGGATTCCCAACACCGCGTAAAAATAACTTTTGAAGAACCTGGCTAAGAGCGATTTACTATTCGTTGAATTGATTTTGTGTCGAGATTTTATTCGAAAGTGTGTAAATAGCATGATGCTAATTAGCTAGATATATATGCGGCGTGTTTGGCTAAAAACACAATAGCGATAAGGAACCGTAGACTATTTATTTTATGCCGTACAGAGCGGGGATGTCAAACTCAAAATCTTGCGGGCCGGACCAGTCATCAAATGATGCCAAAATGTTATCACGTAATTGCACCTTTGTTTTCAGACGAACACTTCTACATCGAGCATATATACATAACATTATATATCTGAAATATTTAGAGATGATAAGGGCTATGTTCAAGCAAGACCTTGATACGCAAACGATGGAATTCAGAAAACTACAGCGATTGGCGGATTGAATACACACCACTAAGACTCTATAACACATGGGGTGACCAACCTTTTCGCCATTCTCGGCCGTATTTCGATTACTCATACAGCCCACACGGCCGCATTCCAGGGCATAATCGTAATGAACTAACTGGACACCAACATCCATGTTAGACTGTCCCTGCCATCTCCGATGAACTCCGAATCAATCTATTTATTCATATCGGTTTACTACACGCAACGGAATCGCGAGTGTTCATGTCATGAATAGTTTCTCTGGTATTGGATGTGGTCGCGCGTAGCACGAAAACCTTTTTAAATTCACGAATACATTTCGTCATTATTATTAGTAGTTTCACATATTACTATCAAACATTTATCCTTTCTCAGCCCATGTGATACGAATCATACGATTCACCGGTGGAGTTTATGGAGAGGGTGTTTCGAAAATTTATGGCAAGTGATAAATGATGGTGGATCTTCGGGTGGGCCAATTGTTATTAGTCATTTTTTGCATGCTATTAATTGTTGACATCCCATCAGTATCGTCGGTATAGTGGAAGGCTATTGGTGGATGCCAGTTAAAGAGACCGCAACTGGTCGCTCGGCATCATTTGACCGTCTGAGTAGCCTACATCGCATTGTGTGATTCGTGTATTATCGCGCGCAGCGTGAAGAGAATTTCAAGAATAATAAAAATCGCACAAAAATCGGGGGTCAATTTGTAAATTCAATTTGCATGTCGACGACCGTCAACGCATACTAATCCAAATACGTGTCGACTGCCGAACAAATTCCCTTCCACGGCCGCAGGTTGGCCACCCTGCTCGAACACTAATACGGTATAACCTGCGAGCCACGCAAACATACTATATTACATATATATGTGTTCTAGTCGTTATGGGGTGCGAGCCCGTCCTATGCACTGTGAGGAAAACCGAAGGTTTATGCTGTAAACGTGGACTATTCGAATTTGAGTTATTGTTATTAAAGGGATTCAAATATCATGTGATAGTCTAACTCCGGGGTTCTCAGCCATTTGTCGGCTGTGGCCCATTTTTCGGTTTGAAAATGTTCTGTGGCCCACCTCTTATAAAGTCATAGTGCATTTCAATATGTAGTAGGCTAATCGCCACCGATATGGCTATTTCTCTAAAATATATGCATTTTTCTTTTATTACTGTTCATATTTAAATGCAGATCAGAGGGAACATGAAATCGCGCGGAGCGTGACGGAAAATTTCAAGGTAAATAAATCTCCCAACGAAATAGTTATTAACAACTTAGAGCTCTTCCAATTGTGGGTTAGACGTGAGAAATCTACGGCCATGCAATATCGTATAACTCTATAGTGTACATCCTCTGTTCCACTCAATTCGCGAAACCCAATGATGCAATCCCACATTCACTGTGTAATTGGGGGTTTAATTCCACTCTGGTGGGGAATACTATACCCATTCTGGGCCCGCTTCAAACAATTCTTTGATGAATTGGATACTACAGAGAAGTGGAGAATTTTTTTTTAATTTGCTAGTAATACAATGTAGGCCTACCTAGTATATGTCTTGTAACTTTTGAAGTTGCGATGTAATAACATTAAATCCAATGATACCACCAATTCATGTGACTCTACATTATGTGCAATGATTTCAAGGCTATGACCTTACCGGAATACTTGGACATTTCAGCATTAACTTTCAGTTATTATTTAATCGAAATTATTTTCGTTGCTGTTGGACGGAGGTTGTCATAGCTGGGGGGGGGGGGGGGGGGGGTACAAAAGTCGCCGTATCTCCTCCCATTTCGACTAGTACATTCGTGACTCCATACGTGCCACTAAGTCTTATCAGAGTCGGATGAAAAGCTTTATGTAGCATACATATAATTCGATAACATCAATATATTTTTTTAATATATGAACAAAAAAATGCAACCAAACTTTCACGAATTCTACATTTTTCCAAATAGCCCTGGGGCCCACCCAAATTACTGCTGTGGCCCACTAGTGGGCCATGGCCCACCCTGTGAGAACCCCTGGCCAACTACTCTACCAATAAACTTGAAGGAGTGAAAAACTTTTTGGCAGCAATCATTTTTCTCAGAAAGTCACCGTATCCGATCTGTAGACAAAAGATTTTCGCGAGCATTACCATTCCACGTCATTTAAAGGTCAACTGCATCTAAAAAATGACTTCATCTTATTTCGTACATTATGTGGTAAGGAATATGAATAAAATAATAAAAATTCAAATTACATGATAGTTTTCAAGTAATTTAAATTATAAATCGAAAAGCTGAAAAACGGATATGAAATCATTCAGCTATGAAACGACGTCATGTGAGTGACACGACAAAAGTCCTGGTATAGCTCAGTGTGGTAAACAGATAGTTATTCGTGTTGGGATTGCTTTTGATACTGGATTTGATTGTGAATATGGTAGGTATGAAGAAGATGAGGCACGGAGGTACATCTTGTGTCGCGTATGGTCGCTCGAATACGCGATATTCGGTACCCAAAGTGTCTTTTCATCGCTGTCCAAACCCTATTGCTGGAGAGGATTATGAAGACTGTGAAAGTGATATCCAATCCCTGTCAAGATAGCTTCCACCCAACAGAGGTAGATGGCGAGTCAGAGTGAGTACTTGAACAGTGTAATCATATTTGTAACAAGTCTTCACCAAGATATTGATTTGCAGGCATTCAGATTCAGAGGAATGTCTGGAGAATAGCAAGATCCAGTTTGTGATTGTGGACAGAAATAAGCTGGTGAGCATTTTTCAACATTGTCCAATGTGTCAATCAGAGTCGGACGTGCAAGAGTCTGGTTTAGGTAGCACATTGAGAATCAAGCAAGACTGCAAAAACTGCTCATACTCCAGATTTTGATTTACGGGTAGTGTAGATGCCGTTACATCCTTTCAAGATGAAATAGCCTACTTCACTGTATCTAAAAGAAACAAACTGCTCCATTCAGCATATATACATAATACATATAGGCCGAAATTTAAGTTAAAATGAATAGCATCTTTGATTGTTGTTTACCATTATGATAATCCATTTTCAGATTCATTGGCATATGACAGGATTTGCGATGTTCTCTACTCCACGCGAATGGAAAATGACATACGCCATCTATCGCCGAATGGAAACACTGCTGGAAGTGAATCATTCAATGCCCTCCTCAATCATTTCTGCCCAAAGTTATATCACTACAACCATATTTCAGTCAAAAAGCCAGGTAGGTACCTTGCAGTTTCTCGCCTATTCAAAACAACCTATATAAGATTTCGGCATAATTACTAGCCTCATCAATTATGCATTTTTTGTAGGTTGCAGTTGGCAATCCTGCATTTCAATGAAAATTGCTCGAAAACTCAGAAAATGTCGAAAGAACGAGCACCGCGGTCAAATGCCCGAAGTACAAAAATGGGGAATGTTCGGTCCACAAGATACTTGAAAATTCAACATTTGGTAACTGCCGTTGATCTGACTTCATTATAAGATTTCGTCATATTGTTATGCTTGTTCTAGATTACTGCAATGAGCTTGTCGAAGAAGTTCAAGCACTCATCAGACTGGACCAGAAACTGTTGAGTTGAGCGACTGTGCTGAGACCGTTCCACCTCCTCTGACTAGCAGCATAATCAAAATTAGAGAGGAAGCGAAGCTATTGCCCGACATAAAACCCGATATGCTTTTCTGCCTGACACATTAGCTATTTTGGTCGATTAGTTGTATGCGTTTATTATTTGGAATACAACTGTACAGTGTACATTCACAACGTGGCGTAACTGAACTGGAATCCTTTCTAAGAATTTGACGTAAATTTTGTTCGGACAGCAGTAACAACGCATGCAGGCAGGATTTTCCGCTGGTTTTTGCCACAGAATCTCCATACCCAGCGAACACAATTTCTGTAGGCAGTATGTTTCAACTTCCTGAAAAGTGAAAACAGGTGTATTAGTGCGAGAAAAGTATTTGGCAACCGAATCAGAGACTCATCCCATATTCATGCATCGAACTCGATGTTATTATTCTGCGGCCATATTCCTGTCGATATCCATAGTAGGACATCTCCAATTCGTCAACGTCCAGATACACTGAATTGAATCCTGGCAATTCTGTGATACACTTTAATTCTGTCAGTAACTCTCGGAACCTCCTTACAGCACAAACTTATCAGATGACTGAAACGAGCTATTACACTACAGACCAGTGCTTTTCAACCTTTTTGTGCTCCGTTCGCACTTTTTTTGTAAAATAAATTTCATTCGCACAAACTAATCGAAAATAGTTATACAAAAAGTAGATGAAGATAGGCCTACTTAACAACATTTTGTTCAGATATGCAACAAATTGGCTACTATCTAGCTTAAGCTATCAAGTGTCTCAATAAGAAGGCAACTTTTTTCGCTCGTTTTGCTTCCAATTATTTCACTATAACCCTTTCTCGGCCTAACAATGTTGTTGGGAATTTGTACAAAAACGTCTACTAGTGCTTGGATGGCCAGGTCTTAAAATTTGTTCTGCACTCCTATCCGAAATACAGCGTATT
This sequence comes from Botryllus schlosseri, assembly GCF_051294905.1. Lineage (NCBI taxonomy): Eukaryota > Metazoa > Chordata > Ascidiacea > Stolidobranchia > Styelidae > Botryllus > Botryllus schlosseri. Next base: position 14,362,650 of record NC_137239.1, on the reverse strand, counting down.
TTTCGCGGGTAAAAAATGCTTGCTGGCAAAAATTGTATTTGAGAGCTGACACAAAGGTCCCGCAAGGCTCCAATCTGTCGAAAGAATGAAAAAAACATGATTGTGTTGAGGCTTTTGCTTTATTTCTTTGGAACATAAGGTGCAAAACGATCAAGGAGAGTAGGCACATTAGAGCTCGCTATACCTGATGATACGTTGATCCATTTTCTGTCTCGCAAGTTTATGAGAAGAGCAACTAACTCATGATACGGTGTGTTATACTCTTTAGTTCAATCTAACTTGAGAATTCATGACAGTTTAATAACGGTGAAAAAGCAGTTTTTAGACTACCACCACAATCTTAGTGTTTGTGACATCTCGCGACCCGAGCCTCACCCATGAAAAGGAAATTATTGATAACATCACAGTTGTATGCTACATTTTACGGGCATGTAGGACATACAGAACGCGCAAACCACAATTCTACCCAACACAGCTCTAAAAAACATGTCTGACGCACGCGATTTCAAATTAGGGCGAATTAAATTCCTCTGCGTATCGCAGTTGTACTACTGTCTACTCAGATTGCAAGAACGGGACTATTCCGTGCAGACAACGGAACATATCTCGAATGGTTTGGCCATCCAACATCGGTAATTTTTAGACCAAGGTTTTGTCGCCGCTTATGTTTTTGACACCGCATTTTATCAGCGGTTTGTTTGCCAAAACGTGACGTCTTCATGTGCCCCCACGCAGAAAGGGGTTGGCCTCGAAATGAATGAGTCTCATAGGCCTGAACTCGCTCGTTGCACACCCCTACGGCCTACACTAGTTCCTCCCAACGGTCTTCGACCATGTTTTCCAGAAAAAGACAGTCGGACAATCTTATCATGAATTCTCAAGCGTGTCTCGCTTATCGGCTATACGATATGTAGAAACGATCGCAGAATTTTTTGCAATAAATTCAATAAAAATTACATACATATTAACAGATAGCTCTGGCACCGTGTAGACCCAAAATTATACCCTTTGCGGTCCATACTGTAATAACCCTTGAAGGGGTAAAATTTGCGTTACAGTAACTTTCAAATGTGAGTCTGTAATGATGGTATTTACTACTATCCTCGTGCCTCGCGCAAATCGAACAGTCATTACGAAAATATGATGATTGCTCAGCGAAAGAAAGCAGAAAGTTAATTTGACGTCATTTTGTCCAGCCTGTCGCGGGCTAAGATGATGTACTGTATGTCTGCCAATATAATATAGAGATTGTAGAGATCTTTATACTGCCACTACAACAGCTTCAAACCAGGCTTTTGGCTACGTAATAATTAGAGTGCGGGAATATTAATTCACTACGGCTTGTGAGGGCTACGATGAGTGGTGCGTCGTATTAAGTTTTACAATTGCGTCGCAACTATAAAAGTTACACTGATCTTAAATTTTCTATTAGGTTTATTTGAATTATTCCACGTCAGAAAAGTTAACAATTATTCACGGTTTTCATTCGCACTTGATCCGGATTTTCATTCGCACCATTCGCGCTACCTTCGTCATTCGCACTCGATCCGGATTTTCATTCGCACTGTTCGCACCACCTTCGTCATTCGCACTGCAATTTTTTTCATTCGCACAAGTGCGAACCGTCACACAGGTTGAAAAGCACTGCTACAGACTATATATACAACTGTATTTCATGTAGTCTCGACGAGCGGCTTGCGCTGAGCAAGCTATAGGCTGATCATGACCCATCATCATGAAGCTGCAAGGGGTTCCACTGACGTGGGATCGAGCGCATCAACACCTGAACCCATCCGACATTTAAACGGTAATTTTGTAAGTATGTGAAAAAATGATACTTACATTCGACATCCGAGTACTCGGACTCAGTTTCAATATCACTTGGCGAATCCGTTACAATGGAAACCTCGGCCATAACTGACTAGAATAAAAACTGCGAGAACACAAACAGCCGCTGTGACCGGTGTTGATAATATGTGTCACTCACTTGACGTCACAATGCACATTCTGCTTTTTCTGTAAACATGCCAATATTGGAACTTTCAGTCAAAATTACGGCAATTTCCGATTGAGTTGAAACGCGGAAAGTCGGTAATTTCGTTATGAAAAAAAATTCTGAACATGATTCCGCAAAGTTGTTATGAAGATGCAGTTTACCTTTAATAATTGTGTGAGAAGCTCGTTACCGGCACTAGACCTTTTTCAGTCGTCGTTTGCTGATTCCTGAATATACCTGACCGGACGTCGTCGTCGTACCCCTTCAAGATATCTGCAAGAGTTGTGTATAGATTACAAATAATGTGGCGTGAAGTGTACGAATTTGAAAAGACAAAACACAACAAAATATGTATTTATATTTACAAACAATAATTCTCACATTTAATGCCTGAGCTTGACCCTTCTCCATTTCTGAAAGGCGTTTGGAAAGGCACGTCGTAATTGATGGTTAACCGAATGTCTGGCACCATTTGTTTACGTCATCTTGCACACTGCACAAGTGCACATGTTTGTGAAACCTCGCTCGAGACCGTTATAGTGGAGCATTGTGAAGGCTTTGTGGTTCTAGCCCCAAAACAATTAAGGGACACCCTACCGTTTTGACCGAAGGGCTGCATGCTATTTACGGATGATAGCGCTGATTGATGGCAGCATGGATACGGACTGGGCGATGGTTATGATGATAGGGCAAGTTTTTGTTGCACTAAAATCGAAAGAAAGTTGCACTAAATTTTGACAAAAGTTGCAGTGAAAAGTTGCATTTATAATTTTTGTTGAATTAGAAGAGTATGAGATACTCGAAAGGTTGTGTAGCCTAGTTCCTTCAGAGCTAAAATATTATTTCTTTTGTGGTGACTATGTCCGTCGTCGGAGATAACACAGCGTTGTATACTGTTGTAAAACGTGGTCGTTAACTGTGTCGCCTATCTTATATCGATATTGAATTCACGGGGCTCGCGGCCTCCACGAAGTTTTAAAAGTGGCTCGCGACCCGTTTTGAGTTGGTGACCCCTGATATCGGGGCTCTATTCTTGTAAAAACCTTCATTCGCAAACGATGGAATTGGTAAAGATACGACAATTGGCAAGTTGAATACCAGATATAAATCGCGGAAACAGTGGCTTTAACAAAGATATAAGTTGAAATATTTCTGTGCTCCCTTTACTTCAGTCGTAATCCGACGATAGCCCAGCTGCGTATGTGTTGTGAAGAACACAAGAGATTTAGCTGTAAACGCGAACGTTGGGATTTGGTTCGTGAGTATTAAATCGCGTTTCTAGTTTCTGTGGACGCCCGGATCCTTTTGAGCCAAAACTTATACAGCAGCGCGACAACATACATACGAATTATATTTTTGTGACTATTTTATTCTCTATGTAGCCTACATATAAAGGTTTCGCATTGGGGTTTCTATTTCTGTTCATATTTTCATAAGCCCCGAAACTGCGTACGCACCATTTGAGTTTTCGGAATTTGGTGTCAATGTCAGAGACTTGGTTCCTATTGCTGATTAGAGTGAAACCGTAACATCATTGCCAGTGGTTATAGTGTAGCCGATGAACATATATACTGAACATTTGTTGTCTTCAGAGAATATCTAATAGAAGTAATTCTTACTAAAATAATTTGATATAAATGTGCCGGATAATACAACTATTTCCCATTACTCCAAATCGGTTCGCAGGCCGGATGAAATCGTTTGACAGTCGTGATCCAGTCCTACTTCGCTAGCTACAGCGGAAAGTGAATGAAATTTGTAATCAAATGACACCATCACAATAAAAAGAAAATCTATTTATTAGCCAGGAAATTCAAAACTTTCTTCGTATACCGAAATAAGATACATAATTACTACACCGATAATGATACCGATATTTTGTAAAAGAAAAATAGTATAAGGATGTAGCGGCGCTTTGATTTCTTTTACGACATCCATTTCGGGCAACTGAAGAAACAAAACAGGGTGAGTTGAGAACCGCCCATAGCGCTCTATAAATTGGCTTCATTACCATGTCTACCAAAGCAACATATAGAAACATTCCGGCAGTGCAAGCAGAAATCCAAGGTGTGTCGTAGGCCGCATAGTTTCCTGCCATACATATCGCGGTTAATACAAATTCCGTGTTGAATATATAGTACTGCGGATACCAATTAATATTCCAACTGCCAGGCTGATATATCCTATACAAGCTGCAAAGCCGTTGTAGAAGAGCGCTTGTTTCACGGACATCCCAGATTTTACGAGCATCGCGAAATCTCCAAGTTCGTGAGGCAGTTTGTGGCAGAACACAGTCACAGAAGTGCTTAAGCCCCCAATTAGGCGGGAGGAGAAAGCAGCACCTGTGACACAACACCAAATTGAAGTGTGGCTGCCACATATTTCCTTACATTAGTATTTGAGTATATAGGCTACCCGGCTATAAATAATACTAAAATACCCATCATTTGCAGTGAACACTCATTAACCGTACTCGCAAACATAAGAACCAATATCGTGCTAGTAATTCCGCAACACAATAAGCAGCGGAAACTCGCAGCCGCGCCACCATTGCACAATATTAATTCTATTAGTGGAGAGGAATATTTTCCCGATTTTATCTTTAATTCGAGACCACATCATATTTAGAGTACAGCGCTCCATATTTAATCTGAATAGACATTGGACACCCTGATGTTGGTTAATGAAGCTAATGAGTAGGACGCACACGTTGACGGGGGAATCGTAGATTTGATCCGCTGTTGAAAAAGCCCTCTAATATTGTAGAGGTGTAAAATTGTATTCTAAGATATATCCTAATGGGACAATAACTTTGTTTTAAGTAATTCTGCCAATTATATATCCATGTTACTGCTGGTAGTGCCTTGCCACACCAATTTTACATGTCACGAGGTAGTGTTGTGATTCCGTAACAATCCCGTATACCAGAGGTTCTCAACCCGCGGCCCGCAGACGTTTATTTTGCGGCCCGCGACATCTTTCATTATTAACGCAATTACTAATGGCACGGTATTGTTACATATTAATGTGGCGACTTAGCTCTCTTATCTCTCCGTCTCTGTTTCGGTTGATTACTCATTCTTTGGTGTGTTCTGGTTTCTTGATATAGCAGTGGTTCTTAAACTGGGGGCGGGAAAGTCTCTGAAGGCGAGCGCGCAGCCGCAGTTAACTTGAAAAATTTTCGCGCTTCGGGTGATTTACCCTCATTTCACGGTTATTGCTTTGCATATTGTCGAAATTTCGTCTTTCAGAACTCCCTCATCAACAGCCATGATATCACTATAGAATGTAAACATGGAATGGCAACGACCGATTTTGCAGCTTCTTTCCGCTTCGCTGAGGCTGTATTCAGGATTGTTTTTGCGTAAGCGACTGTAGGATTTCCGGCAATCCAAAAGTTATCTTCCAGAGCGCAGAATTTACTGAATCTGGTCTTGATCGAAAGCTACTGTCGCTCCGATTTCGAAAATTAATATAATATCAATTTAAATATGATCGGGCACTGATCCACCTAGAATCCGCCCTCCAAGTCTGAAATATAGGCATTGTCCGAACAATCGGAAAGCCGCAACCGGTCATTGTTTTGCGGTTATCCGATTGTTCTGAACAATGCGCATTTCAGATGTTGAGGGCGATTTTTCGTCAAAGTCTGGAGCCTGACCATATTTTACTTTGTATTTTTGGAATCAGTGCAACAGTAGCTATCGATCAAGACCAGATTCAGTAAATTCTGCGCTCTGGAAGATAACTTTTGGATTGCCAGAAATCCTACAGTCGCTTACGCAAAAACAATTCTGAATACAGCCTTAGCGAAGCGGAACGAAGCTGCAAAATCGGTCGTTGCCATTCCATGTTTATATTCTATAATACCACGATAAGGAGGGCGCGAAATTTTTTACTGTCATAAAAGGGGCGTGTCGAACAAAGTTTGAGAACCACTATATGATATATGCTCGAGTTTGGACTGTTATTGTTACGAATCGGTATTCGGTTGAACTTGCCACTGCGTAGCACAGATTTAAAGATTGTTTCATTCACCGCGAATGGTTTGAACATAAACAAGAACAAGGAACGGGAAATGAAACGTCGAAAACTGGGTCTGTAACTCTGCGTGAAACAATGAATTTGTTTTATCAGATATAAATGGAAATCTGTGTCATATTTGTCGAAGAGCATTTGTCGTAACGAAGCGTAGAAGCTTTAAATAATACCACGACAGTTTATTCTGGAGTTATACGTATCGCCTGATTCCTAGAAAAACGTTGCTAGCTAGGTGTCAAGACAAGCAATTCATATTTCGGGACATTGTTAATATTCCCGACGACGTTACAGTAGCATCGTTCAAAGTTGCTTGGAATGTCGCTGGAGAAGGTGCATTTCAATAAAAATCTAACATACTGTGAGAATATTCGGTGTTTCGGGAACTTAGCGGCAAGGAAAACATCACCTGACAAAATTCGAAGCTACAGTTGTCTGATTCAACCGTGACCAGTAGAGTATAACAGCAATGTCAGTCGATCTTTTATCGCATATTCTGAAACACGTTGCCCCGCTGACTACTTAAGTCTAGCATTGGACGAATCCACCGACTTCACATACATTACGATTGCATAGCTCAATTGTCTGGGTGCCTTTTGTCAGAGTGGGCATATTTTAAGAGGAGATGCTGACAGGGCAAACGTCGGGAGGGGCGCAGCGAAAAACCTCTACTTGACAAAGCTGACTTCTGTAACTCTATTGGTGCAGGCCTCCAGCCATGGGGGGAAGGGAGAGGGATTGATTGGTTTGCTCAGAATTGAGCCCGAACACCAGACTTCTCCTCATATCACTGAGAACTCAAAGTGATAATGGTCTCGGTTCTCTGTTGGAAGACTTTGAGAGTGCATATACCGATTTGGCAACGAATGCAATGCACCCGCCATGAAGGAGTTGACTTGCACCGCTGGCGGAGACATATTCTCACAAAAATAGCAATTGCAAACTCACGAACGCTGTCCATTAATGCTTTAGAATGGATAAATAATTGCCCGTATACCACTGGTAAATAGGCTACAGTAGCGTAAATGTAATAGTAGCCCAGAAATACATGATAATAATGTTCTGCGGCCCGCAGCGTCTTTTGCTGTTAAAATGCGGCCCGTCATAAAAGGGAAGTTGAGAACCCCTGCCGTATACATTTCACGTTTCGTCTTCGATGATTAATTAGGCAACATACATCGCTGATGTATGACATAAAGAAATTAGGAATGGAATTGGTCGATCAGGGCTGTTCAACTGGATGATTTCACCGAAATTATTCAGAACATTAAACGCCGGAAAATTTCCACGCAGCAAAAAAATGGAATATTATCTGATAGGTTCGGTAACTGCGAAAGTATGGAAAAAGTACCAAGCATGGTATGGAAGAATGTTGCTATGGCATGGAAAATTATAAGTATGGTATGGAACGATTAAGACGGGTACGAAGTATGGAAATTTCCCATTCCATACCATACCATGTCGTGGTGCTTAGCGACTTGCATGGAACTGCGGACGTGCATCATGTACGCGAGTAGAAACCATGCATGCAGATTGTAGGCATGCATGCACGGGGAATGTTGTGAGAGAGGTTCATGCGTTTTTTCCTACTACCTGGTACCAACGAATGAACGTATCAAAGTATAACAATGCCTGCGAGGACAGTTTCATTCGATCATCATGCGATAGGAATGTCGAGTCTGTTCCGAAACTTCCAGATTGCTGATATCTATCAAACTATATATTTCAATAATTGATTGACATGTATATAAGTATAACAAACCTAGGAAACGATACTCACGTCGATATGAAAACCGTCCGCTTCAATTTGATCTTGTACAGGTCTGCTGACAATCTTTAGAAGCTTGCTAACTTGCGACTATTAGGCTAGCCTACAATAGAACATCAGAATTCCTGTATTTTCTTGAGCATGACTAAAACCCTAAATCTAGGAGGTGGAGCACAGAACATTTTTATGCTGGCAAATGGGCCACGACCGGGACAAGTAGAAAACCCCTGGTTTTGGCTCGGCCTGTATATATATTCCAGTGCAGTGGCAGAGTTATCTATGTCTGATGAGACGAAAATGATATATTGGCTTGGAATCGGTATTATGGCGTTACGTGACGTTTGTGGTCACGTAAGATCACATGGAACTTTTGATAAAAGTTTGTGTTCATACCAACCAGAACCAGACCACTTCACTAATATATTCTACTTTATAAACTATCGGTCACTTATTCACCATATCAAAATTGTTTAGCTTGTAAGGGCGTTGTTCATTAATGTGATAATGACCGGGTGCCACTACAAGCCTGTATCCATTCGCGGTAATGAATCCCTGGCTCGTGTGGTGGTTTCCCAAATACAAAAACAATTGAACCAAATCAAAATCCCCTTTTATTTCCATCCAACTACAGGCGTCCTTTTCCGATCAAAGTGATTTTCTCATTGCATCGCTGAAAACATTGTTCCCTATCGCTGTAGAGCAGTGGTTCCCAACCTGTGGTACGCGTATCACTAGTGGTACGCGAAGGTCTTCCAGGTGGTACGCCAGCAGATTCTGTTTTTTTTCGATCGAAGGGAGTTATTAGTTCAGGTGGGGTTGAACACAAAGATTGTTCTCCAATAAACATCAGGCTTAGCATGACCTCCTCGTACTCGACTCTAGCTTCTCAAGCTATTCCCCAGCTGCTACTTTTACCTTCTACGTGGGAGTGCGAGCAAGGATTTTCATCTCTGATGACTACCAAGTCGAAGAAACGAAACCGACTTGTTGCGCCCATGCATGACTTTCGATGCGCTTTGAGCAAACATATGCCACGCATCGACCAGCTAGTGCAGTGTTTCTCCAACTGCCCCTCCCTCCCCTTGGGGGGCATGAAAGCATCGGAAGGGGGCGCGAAGCTGCGGCCAACTGAAAAAAATTTTCGCGATTTTTCGATTTACCTCCATCTCATTGTTTGTGCATGTTTGAGAACATCTTATTAACTAGCATAACCCACCATTATTCGCTGTGATTGCTAGCATTCTGGTTGCATTTTGTGATGTGACGATAAGGAGGAGGGGGGGTTCTCTATCGTAAAAGGGGGCGTGTCTAAAAATGTTGAAGAATCGCTGAGCTAGTGGAAAATAAACAAATGCAGCCATCGCATTAAATAAATTAACGTTTGTAGTTTGCTGTTATTTCATTATTATTATTATTATGTTGTTCTTCTTGTGACTGGTGGTGAAAAAAACAATTCCATGCGTCCCATCAACCCTGGCTGATAATGCCTAGTTTAATAGCATTTGCTATTACGCTTCGCATAGGTCAAATACGTGATTATGACGTCATAAATCACAGCAAAATTTTTGGCCGCCTTCGGCGCGTGTAACTTATGTAGGTGGTACGCGAGCACTGCATAAAACCTCGAAATGGTACGTGGGTGAAAAAAGGTTGGGAACCACTGCTGTAGAGTATACAAAGACAATATATAATTGTCCCCCCCCCCGCTCTCGTATTGTACGCTGATCATATTCATTGTCCTTTCTCAAAATCATTGTAAGATGATATGTTCTTGTATACTACATTAAGAATGCCCAAGATATTTTTCAATAGGAACTTGCGGAATTCTCAACATCCCCAACACCTTGCTTCACCGAAGGTGAATGTGAATGAGTATGAGATCCAGGGCTTTGGAGCAGCCGCTCCAGCTGCTCCAGCTGCTCCAGCTCCGGCTCCGGAGCGTTTTTCTATCATACATTAGCTCCGGCTCCAGCTCCGGAGCCGCATTATTACCACTGCTCCGGCTCCGGCTCCGACTCCGGCTCTGAAATTATCGAATGGGTCTGTCTATATCAGGGGTGGCCAACCCGCGGGGCAAATGTGACCCGCGAGAGGGTTTTGCGTGACCCGCGAGGTAATTGCCTATTATATTATCGAAAATGAATTGCTCAGATTGTGGACTTGCAATGCAATGCCAACCAAAAATTACAATTCTGGCTGCGACACTTGCGATGTTGATGACTAAAATATCAGTTCCGACGCATTGGCAGATCCAGGGTCCAGTCACATTTTCAGTAAATCATCGTACATTACAATAAACTAAAATAGTAGCGAAATTTTTCTTCACGCTTCGCGTGTGTGATTGTCACACGATTTCTTGCTTGGTAGCCTACCCCCTGGCCCCTACTGAAAATGAAATAAACGCCTAATTTACCTGATTGAGTCTAACTGTATTCGCAATTACGGGAGAGAGTCTTAAAGATCGTCGACGGTGAAATGCAGGCACAAAATGATTGTCGCATATAATCGGAGACCTTCGATATCGATGTGGCCAGACGCCGAATAGTCGTGTCTTTGCAAACTGGGCCTAGCGGGCGGTATACAATAGACCCGCAATATACTCAAGTAATAATATTATTGACCTAGTTTATCTATAAACTTTGAAAATTTTACCCGCTTGGCGCGACTAGTGGACCGCAGCACTCGTTCGTCAATTGCATGTGCCCCTTTATTCGAAAAGGTTGACCATCCCTGGTCTATATAGATTACTAATCTACCCATAGGTTAGTTATAATAGTAATCTAGAGTCTGTCAGCCGTCAGTAACATCCGATGTAGCAACGAAGACATATAGGTGCCGCCGTGCCGGCCTGTGACGTCATAATGTATACTTGTCAATTGTCGACAACATCATAGTTGCATTAGAACGCACTTTACTCCTATGCCATTGCTGTGCACAGCATTAAAATTCAGGGCTGCTGTTCAATTATGATTAATCAGCAGATGTGTTGCATATATAATATCATCTTATGAAATAGGTCGGAGCCGGAGCTACTCCTCAAATAACGGGCTCCAGCTCCGGCTCCGGCTCCGGCTGAATTTTATGTAGAGCTCCGGCTCCGGCTCAAGCTCCGGTGAAAATGCACGGCTCCAGGGCTCCGGCTCCGGGCTCCGGCTCCGGCTCCAAAGCCCTGATGAGATCACATCTAACCTTCAGTATACATAAGACAGGACATGAGCACTACACAGAGACTTGTATGAAACGTGGGAAGTCACCATAATATTTGTTGACTGTTTACCTTTATATACGTGATAAATGATACACTGCAAGTTTTGTTGAAACATTAACATATATAGTAAAGACTTAGGAGTTCGAGCAATGCAGCGATAAAATAAGATCAGTCGTGTACTATTATCATGACATCATGTCAGAAAAGCGAGTGCGGCTGTAAAAGCATGGTATATCGGTGCTCAACGGAGGACGTAACAACGAAGACTCAAAAATGGATTATTGGTAGTTGGAACCGGCAACAAGCTTAGCGTACAAATATGCCTTGCTGAACGTCCTCCGCTAAGCCCCAGTACCGTTCGGCGTATGCTTATTCTTACTGCAACTCCGTTGTGGTATCGTAGGAAGTAGGACACAATTCCTTCATATCATCGGCTGACAACTATAACAGCAACCTCAGCAGAGTGCAGCAGTGGAGATTGAAGGAACGAGTGCCAGAAATTAAGGGTTAAAGGGGCACTGCGCTCTAAATATGATGTGGTCTCAAATTAAAGATAAAATCGGGGAATCATTTTCAACCACAGCTGTTTCTTCAGAAAGTAACCGTAATGGAACAGCTGCTTAAGTAAAATTGCAATCAGGATTGTAAACAAGTCACAAGGTTCCGAGTCCCAAGTCAATCTCACTTTTATAGATTTGACCCTAGTCAAGTCGAGTCATTTTCAATTCACCACCGAGTCAAGTCCGAGTCCAAGTCAGTGAGTAGTGGGTCGAGTCCGAGTCATACATATTGCTGTCACTCGAGTTCGAGTCCAAGTCATTGTGTTCACTGTCCAGTTTTGAGTTCAATCAGGTTCGACACACTTTTTTCAACTCTGCTCGAGTGATATAGAATTACTCGCATTCATAATATCGCAATGTTTCCTCAGTCCTAACAGTTTCGGGCCCTATTTTCCAAGTATCGGGACTGATATAGCAAATACCAATAATGTGGTGACTTCACTATTCCTCGAGGTTACAATGAAATGTCTGTCTTTGGCCGTACTATTCTCGAGTCGTATGATTTCGTACAAGTCGAGTCAATACACCAACCGACTGGAGTCGAGTCGAGTCATTGTACGCATCATCATCATCATCATCATCATCATCATCATCATCATCATTGGTTTATTAGCAATTTTATCAGTTCAATACACAACAAAAATGCGATCCAATGAAAAGAAAGGAAGATGTCGAAGCGACTAGGAGTTGTCTATGGAATCGGACACCCACCTTGGCCTAGGCGATGTAAAGAGGAGGCATGCACACTGAATGAATGTAAAGAAGATAGTATAGAAAAAGGAAGCGACAAAAAAGAGGGCGGCATGTCATGGGAAGCGAGATCGATAGGTCAGTCGTGGTCCGGTAATCTTGAGGATGGACTGTATTTGAAACTGCATTTGAAAAAATGATTCGAGTCAGGTCGAGTCACAAATAAAATCGTGACTCGAGTCATTACAACCCTGATTCCAACTATCCCCATTGCACGTCAGTTGACTAAATAAATTTCCATGGTTGCGCGACTGCGCGTCTCCGATGCTTAATCAGTCGCGAAATGCTTCACGCACTTTCCTGATGAGTGATGATGCAACATCACGTACTCTCATTGCAACTAGCAATAAATGCATTATACATAATATGTAGAATCAATAGGGCAAGTTTCTGTTGCACGAAAATTTGTGAAAAAAAATCACTTAATTTTAACAGAAGTGGCAGTAAAAGTTGCATTTATAATGTTTTAGAATTATTAGGGTGTGAGATAACATTGATGCAGCTAAATCAATAACATAGCTCTTTGTTGAGCAAATCAAAGAGATAACTACACTAGAAATAGTTTTAAAGCATGTTTTATAAATCAATTAATATTATTATTATTATTATTGGTGAAAATTTGAGTGACGCTTTTCGCCTGTGAGGCCAGGTGCGGACGGATAAATCCATGCTTTAGATGTTGTGCAATAGGCTACCTGATAAAGTTACAGTAAAAAGTAGCATGTAAAATGAGAAAAAGTTGCAAAAATTGCAAACAACTAGACACATCATACCACACATATTTTGAGTACTTAGCAAGCACCCGGATGCTGGTCTAGGTCCAGTTGCATGCTGCCGGTGTTATGTTGTGCCTTCTGATATGATAGGGAATTATTTTAGATGCATTGCATACGTATCATATGTTTTGCACGTACTGCCTAAACCTAAAGTAATGATATGGCTAGAATATGGAGGTAGCGTCGAGAAATTTGGTCGAGCAAGTGCACATGACATAGTCTTGGCAGCAATTTTGCAACGGGTTAAGCAACGGCGACGCACGGCCGCGCTACCATCAGATATTTATTTATTAAACTGGTGTGCAATGGGGATAGTTCGAATTTTCTTTTAGCTGCAGTTTATTTATGGTGGCATTCTGCAGGAAGTGGTTGTGGTCAAAATTTATCACCGATGTTATTATCTTTAATTTGAGACCATATAATATTTAGAGCGGAGTGCCCCGTTAACCCTTAATTTCTGGCACTCGTTCCTTCAATCTCCACTGCTGCACTTTGCTGAGGTTGCTGTTATAGTTGTCAGCCGATGCTATGAAGGAATTGTATCCTATTTCCTACGATACCACAGCGGAGTTGCAGTAAGAATAAGCATACACCGAACGGTACTGTGGCTTAGCGGATGACGTTCAGCGCAGTGCACCTTTGAGAAGCGATGATGCTGTATCACAGAGATCGATGACATGAGATGACTAGTGACACTTTGCATGCATATCTTCTAGCTGCAAATAGAATACGGGGACTCTCTGAGGAAATGGTTGCTGCCAATATATTTCCCACACTATCAAAATAAATTTGAGATCACATCAGCGCAGTGCCCCTTAAGTTGCTGTGCCTTATGATTTGAACGGCCGGGCTATTTCCTTCTACAAAGAAATTGACGTTGCAAAAGTGTTTATTTTATCATAAACCCTCTTCCCCTTGACCTTTTACGTCAGTCAACCTAGCTCATTGGCTACGCCACTGCCCACTGGTCTCGTAAAGCTGACTGTTAGGGTCCGACTGCTGTCCCGCTGAACGTATTCCAACCACCCATCCGTTGCCGTGGAAAGCCGTGTCGCGCCAACCGCAAAATCGGGCAGTGCCGACAAAGACAATCTTCTCTATCTTTCACGAGAGTTGATATCCATGCCGCAAGCGACCTATCCAGCTTTTATTATGATTTCCTGATAGCTATGGAATACAACTATACATATTGATTCCATAACATCAATCACCCGTCTAAAGTGTTACAGAACTACCTGTAGGTTATAACTCGTATTACGATTAAGTTTTAAATTGACATTGGTCAGTTACTGCGATAATAAAGTTCGATATGGAACCTTCTATAATAATATCAGGAGGATACCCAACATTCCAAGGTGCAATTACGATAAACGTCTACAATGATGAAAGAAAAAAGATATCACATCCTCGACAAGATGAGCAATGCGAAAAAGCGCCCCAATATGAAGGCCTGGTGGAGTGTGATTGTAAGCCTATAACTATGGCAAATGAAAAAGAGTTCCACGCTCACGTCGCAAAACAAAAGGAATTTTATCCGATCACGAATCATCCAAAAGGTCGCGTTTTAATTATTAATAACGAGTTTCGTGGTGAGTCCGATGAACGACTGGGTTCGGACAAAGACCTGTACGATATGTTTAAATTATGGAAGAATATGGGTTGCAGTCTAACGGTTGAAACAAATCTTACTGCTGAAAATTTGCTTTTGCGAGTGAAAGAATTCGCTGCAGATCAAGAAAGATCCGATTTCTGCGTTGTCATAATCATGTCGCACGGCCAGGAAGGCGACATGGTAGTCGGCAGTAAAAAGGGTATATTGGAGGTCAAGAAAGTAGTGAAAAGCATCTAGTGCAAGTTTGAAGTCAAAACCAAAACCTATCTTCTTTCAAATGTGTCGGGGTAGCAACATACAAAAAATACAAGCAGATGCCGGGGGGTTCGACACGGATGGCAGTACGTGGATAAACGAAATGCTACGCGATGTACTCCCGAACGGAAAGATACTCGGGTCGGAGAAAATCGAGGTTGATGCTACCGCCGAAGAATACGTTTCACCAACGAAAGATGTGATGCTGGCATTTGCTACCCAACCTGATTCCGTAACCTTTCGTGAGGCTAAGAAAGGATCTTGGTTTATTCAAAGCATCAAGAAAGTGTTCACCGATAAAGCTGCGACACATGATGTACGTGACTTTATGAGCATGGTGAAAGAGGATTTGAAAAAGAACGTCGTATACGCACCAGGAAGTGACATCCACAAAGGCGTGGTGACAATGGATGGCAGCGATAGCTTTGGGAAGAAACGATTGATGTTATTCCCTGGATTTCCAACACCGCATCAAAAATAACTTTTGAAGAACCTAGCTCCGAGCGATATACTATTCGTTGAATTGATTTTGTGTCGAGTTATAATTCGTAAAGTTAGTTTGAAAATAGCATGATGCTGATTAGCTAGATATAGAAATATATATGGGACGTGTTTGGTTAAAAACACTATAGCAATAAGGTAACCCTATTCATTTTATGCCATATAGAGAAGGGATATCAAATTCCTAATCTTGCGGGCCGGACCAGTCATCAAATGCCGCCAGAATGATACCGCCGTAATTGTACCTTTGTTGTCAGACGAACACTTCAAGATCGAGCATATGTACATAATATTATACAACTAAAATATTTAGAGATGGTACGGGCTCTATTCTAAAAAGACCTTGATACGCAAACGATGGAATTCAGAATACTACAACGATTGGCGGATTGAACACACCACTAAGACTCTATAACACATGGGGTGGCCAACCTTTTTGCCATTCTCGGCCGTATTTCGATTACTTATACAGCCCACACGGCCGCCTTCCAGGGGATAGTCGTAATGAACTAACTGGACACCAATACCCAGGTTAAACTGTCCCTGCCATTTCCGATGAACTCAGAATTAATCTATTTATTCATATCGGTTTACTACACGCAACGAAATCGCGAATGTTCATGTTATGAATAGTTTCCCTGGGTTTGGATGTGGTCAACGTAGAACGAAAACTTTTTCAGATTCACAAATAAATTTCACCAATAATATTAGTAGTTTCACAAATTATTATCAAACATTCATCCTTTCTCCGCCCATGGTATTAGATTCACCGGTAGAGTTTATGGACGGGGTGTTACGAAAATTTATGGCAAGTGATAAATGATGGTGGATCTTCGGGTGGGCCAATTCTTATTAGTTTTTTGCATGCTGTTAATTGTTGACATCCCATCAGTGTCGTCGATATAGTGAAATGCTATTGGTGGATGCCATTTAAGGAGTCCGCAACTGGTCGCCCGGCATCATTTTACCTGCTGAGTAGCCTATACATCGCATTGTGTGATTTATGTGATATCGCGCGCTACGCGAGGATAATTTCAAGAATAATTGAAGTCTCTCAAAAATCGTGTGTCAATTCGTAAATTCAATTTGCTTGTCGACGACCGCCCACGTATACTAATTCAAATACGTGTCGACATCCGCATAAAGTCCCCTCCACGGCCGCAGGTTAGCCACCCCTGCCCTAACACTAATACTCTAACCTGCGAGCCACGCAAACACAATTTGTTACATATCTGTGTTCTAGTCGTTATGGGGTGGAAGCCCGCCCTATGTAATGTGAGGAAAACCGAATCTTTATACTGCAAACGTGGACTATTCGAATTTTATTTAGTGTTTTTAAAGCGCTCCGAATATCATGTGATGGTCTAACTACTCTATCATAAAACTTGAAGGCGTGAAAAACATTTTGACAGCAATCATTTTTCTCAGAAAGTCATCGTATCCGAACTGCAGACAAAAAAAATTCGCGATCGATACCATTCCACGTCATTTAATAATTGCAGAAGCTCGTTACCGGCACTAGGCCTTTTTCAGTCGTCGTTTGCTGATTCCTAAATATACCTGACTGGACGTCGTCTTCGTACCCCTTCGAGATATCTGCAAGAGTTGTGTATACATTACAAATAATGTGGCGTGAAGTGTACGAATTTGAAAAGACAAAACATAACAAAATATGTATTTATATTTACAAACATTAATTCTCACATTTAATGCCTGAGCTTGACCCTTCTCCATTTCTGAAAGGCGTTTGGAAAGACACGCCGTAATTGATGGTTAACCGAATGTCTGGCACAAATTATTTACGTCATCGTGCACATGCTTGTGAAACCTTGCTCGAGACCGTTATAGTGGAGCATTGTGAAAGCTTTGTGGTTCTAGCCCCAAAACAATTAAGGGACACCCTACCGTTTTGACCGAAGGGCCGCATGCGGTTTACGGATGATTGCGCGGATGGATGGCAACATGGATGAGTACTGGGCGATGGTTATGATGCTAGGGCAAGTTTTTGTTGCACTAAAATCGAAAGATAATTGCACTTAATTTTGACAGAAGTTGCAGTGAAAAGTTGCATTTATAATTTTTGTTGAATTAGAAGAGTATGAGATACTCGAAAGGTTCCGTTGTGTAGATTAGTTCCTTCAAAGCTGCCGAATTTGTTACTTTGCCAATTCACGGTCATTCTGGCGAGACCACAAAAAATTATATTATTCCCCGCTACACAGTAAGAAAATTACGCAATACGGGGATAATTTCCCCCAAAAAGCCAAACAGCATAGCGATAACCCCTTACCCTAAAACAAGTCAAATAACACACTCCAAACCCCTTAGGTCCGACAAACTTGACCCACGGCGAAAAACAGGCAGAAAAACTCACTATTGGCGACTTTAACTGAATCAATAGCTTGAATAAGGCGACCCGTGAAGATGTATTTTTCGGCGGTCTCGCCTGGAGTTCGTGAAGTGGGAAGCTATCTCAAATTTAAACGACAGAATTATTAAAACGATCTATTTACATATTGTTCGAAAACGGACGTGCTTAGCAGGGGTAGTTGAACTTCTTGGTTGCAAGCCACTGTGTCATAGATAACAGTGAAATGCAGCTAACCTACCATATAGCTCTTTGTTATGCAAATCAAAGAGAATAGAACCATACTAGAAACAGTTTATAGCATGTTTTTAAATCACTCCTTCACATTTTGACACATTGTTTGATGAAAGTTGCAGTTAAAATTGGTATGAAAAATATAGGAAAGTTGCAAAATGTTGCACTATAAAATCCCTCCAGACATCATAAAACATCATAGTACATAATTTCTAAGTATATCTAGAAAGTTGTCGGAAGCTGTAAAAAAGTTGCAACAGTTTCAAAAACTTGCCCTACTTAAGACCTTCGAAACATCTGCATCCTGCATTTTGTGGTGACGCTACTCAGAATCCTCGTCGACGATCGTGATTGGCAAATAAAGAGAAGTGGCGCAGCCAGCAATAATTGGGGTCCAAATCTTGCATGAGTTCAGGTATTCAAGTATTTGTTATAATTCCAACACGACTCTACTATAGAATTCACATATACACAGACACTTGCCATATCGGACGAAAGCCGGTATTACAGCAGTCATGAACGAGCAGGATTATGTAGCGACAAACGAAAGACTGATATGTTTATGCCTATGGCTGTGGTTCTTAACCCCTATACGCTATAACTTGCAAGCCTTCAGTAACCCCAAAATTTTGCGGGGTGATATACAAACAGAAATATGTCACAATAAGCATCTAACTACATGTACATCTAATACATTACTATATAATACTGGTGCACAAAAAGAACTGTGTACCGACAGGGTGTTTTTAACTGCTCCTAACCTGAGGAGAGTTATTAATGTCACTTTTCAAATGGAACTCAAATTGCACGACCTATCTCGGGAAATGCAACTCCGCGGATGAAGGGCGATATATTGAAGTAAACGACGGAAACCAAGGATTCTCTAATAACATACAGCAAATATAGGTCATGAACAATGTTCCCTCTAAGCTGCGCACGTGCGCAAATGCGCAGTGCCGAAAGGGTCTCTGCGCACAGAAAATCTACGCTGCGCACAAAAAATCAGAAGTGATGTTTTTTTTTTTATAGTTGTTGCGCACTGTTGTCCAATGGACCACGCAGGCGCGCAGATTCGTGAAAATCAAGATGGAACATTGCCAGGGCCAAATAGTGTTATCACTGAAGTCTGAAACCGAGGTACAAGTGCGCCCCTCAAAGGTAACTATTGCGCTCCGTGAAGAAATTAGAGTTCAGAATCACCTGCGCCTCACGGAAGATATTTTTGGCCTCGTACACGTGAGCGATACTGATATCATTTCAATAGCGCATTATTTTCTGGGAATGGCGAAATAACATGGTTTAACAAAGTTATAAATAACAATGGGCTAGCTCGAAGTTAATCTGCGAGAAACTAACGAATGATAGTCTTCTTCGCGTGGCATGAACATTGCGTAAGATTTGTTCAGGACCGTAACTTTCGCACCCCAAACCCCCCAATTGGAGGGGCCGAGCTCGAAGGGGGTCCAAATTTATTTCGAGAATTAACATAAATCATGGTGTATTTTTTGAAATTTTTCAGGAATTTTTTTTTCGCGCTACGCGCGTTTTATTGTTGTAAGATATCTGATTCTTGGGTACCCTTTCCCAACAAAAATTAGGCATGATTTATAGAAATGGGCATTCGGGCGTTGCCAATTCCCGAACCATGACGCACCAAGACATATGAAGTTAAAGGCTATGCAACATGCGAATCCAAGAAGTGCGCCAGAACGATCAGCAGCGAGAAAACCTTGGGCGAAAAAGACTGCCCCGGTGCTGACCGAAAACTTCGATATATACAAATATTTGTGTAATTGCCCATGTCCATGGGTGCCTAAATGACTGGCGCCGAATGTTCCTGTCCTGGCGATCCGAGTCCCACAACAAGACAAATGCTATA
Organism: Botryllus schlosseri; assembly: GCF_051294905.1. NCBI lineage: Eukaryota > Metazoa > Chordata > Ascidiacea > Stolidobranchia > Styelidae > Botryllus > Botryllus schlosseri. The sequence goes on along the minus strand of NC_137239.1, from coordinate 14,342,705 downwards.
TCGAGGGAACATTATTTTCCAGTTAAGAAATACCAATTTGAAATCTTGTACGTCTTTTACTTTAGTACGTTTTGGCGATTTCGATATCTTTTGACATAGCAGATAGGGGGTCACGAAATAGCATCATGTAACGAAGTCATTATATCAACGGGTACGCCCGAATATGTTTTATTATTATTTAAAGGGCCTATCTATTCCAACACACCTCACTGGATCAGCTCTACCGTTAAATCTGATTATGAGAGCAGGAAGAGGATAAAAATTGATAGCAATATATATGCAATTCCCAATCATATTGGCCGATGCAATCATGAATTATAGAATTTTTTCGCGCCTAGCGCGTTTAGGGACGCTACTACAAAATGGGCACCCAATGTACACGATAAGTACCGGAAGAAGCCTTGAGACGTAGGGGGGTCTGGGGGGCGAAGCCCCCCAGTAGTTAATTTTATTACCCTATTGGAGGGTGGTTGCGCACTGTTGTCCGAGGGCCTGCGCAGTGAGTTGGCGTGTTTGCGCAGACTCTTGAAAAATTAGAGGGAACATTGGTCATGAATCTAGGATCTTATTATAGTGGTCACTTGCAACTAGGGAAACAAAGATATGTGCGAATTAACAACTGGCAACTGCGCATAACGCAACGCACGAGTAGCTAACCACCAGAATTAAGGAGGCGACGCCCAATCAACATTCACAAGGGAACAATCATTGATGACCCCAATCAATTGATTATTACTACTGGAGATTAGTGATAAAAGAATATAGCCATTAAATATGATTTACGTACAAAACGAAAACAATTGCAGTGAATGTTGATTACAAACCAGTGTTACTTCTGCTGTTCCCTCAGATACCAGTTCAGAAATGACTGACTTCACCATAAAGCAGGGGCTGGCGTCTTCTCGGGTCGGCGCGCCTGACATGGCAAAATGAAGTACTGGACAAACTGGATTACAGAGTCGATACATTATTCGCACATTTATCCACCTATACATGGAATAAATCGCATTTAATAATGTAAATTTAAGTTTGAAGCACAGAGACCATAAACAGCAGTATTTGATGAATATATTAACCTAATGTACTTCAATAGCTGCTGAGGTCAATCAGACACCTGTGGTCGATCAAAGTTGTCAACAAGTTCTTGAACGCTGGCTGCATGTCGTATGTAGAAACCATTAGTAAAAGACTGCATAGGAGCATCAGTAATATTGGAACGCAGCCTTGACTTGTTAATGTTCATAGTCGAAAATGCTTGCTCGCAAATGTGTTTATTGGACCCGCACAGAACAAGCAGTGTCATGACTATATTTCTCAGGTTGGCAAACTTGGATTCATTCTGTGACGGATAAAATTTGTCAATACTTTCATCTTACAATTTCACTTTCAGGGTATAGAAACTCTCTGCGTGCCGCTCAAAATTCCGTCGCGGCCCGTATGTTTCCCGCCCCCGATGTAGAGTATCATGATATTTTCTGTTGGCCTTTGATTGCAACGCATCAGCCTTGAGTGGATGAGTCAAGCGTGAGCTTCTCCCCGAGCGTGATGCGCGTGTTTTAATAAATCCAGGGACATGCTGATTTATGCGTTCCTGCTAACGCTTTGTTGAAGTGCAGGAAGCACGTCTTCACGTGTTGCAGGGAGCAGTTGCGTTGTCGTAAAAATCACGTTGGTCTTCACTGTGTCGTAACACTTACTGACCGCGGAATTCAATTGCTTTGGGTATTTGAGTATACACCCGGCCACAAATGCAATTAGTACCACCTGAGACTTCAGCTGATTTCGAGTAAAAGCATGCTATAAGATTTAGAAAAGTACACAATGTTTTTTTAAACTTCATTATACCGTAACTGGGGCAAAATGAGGCATTCACAGAATAGCCCACAGTGCTACGAAAGAGATGTAAAACCGATTATATTTTCAGTATCTTTCATCAATTATCCTCTACTAAGTAGGAGGGTAAGCATATTTTTGTTGAAGTAGAAGCAAATGACCAAAACCTCTGCTAACGACGTGTAAGCATTTATTGGGTAAAATGGACTGATATAGTTGTTATTTTCAAGAACCTCCTCAGTTGACAGACCCGCTTTACGCACCCATTGCGACGCCGTCGCTGAAGTTATGTATTCTGTTACCGGCAATAACCATCCAAGCCATGCTCGCAATTCATTTGCACGAAATCCCATGTTATACTCTTTTCAGGGCTGTGTAAAATCGAGTTTTTGATTGATTCAATTCAGAATCGTGTATTAGGCTTCGAGACAAGTCGAGTATACGATTATCGCTGATCATGGTATCATAAAAGCATAAAGGATGTGGACAGCTAAAATATGTAACTTTTATGTTGCCACTAACAATATAATGGGCAGTTCTATATAATATTAGATATAATTCGGTATTTACTGGACCATGCATATTTCATTGCACCTTCTGACAATGGCGTGGGTTGAATACGACTTCACAGCCATGCCTTTTCTACTAACATGCGTAGCATTGTACTACAGGTTTCGCATGCTGGAAAATTACCAATCGAGGCTTGAAGGCTTCTAAGGTGGAAAATATTATCTAAATCAGCTGTTTCCAGCCTTTATTACCACTTTAGCTTCCCATTACTTTCAAACCTTCGAAAATTTGAAAAATACGTCATTATAATTAGACAACTGGTGTCTACAATTATAGTTAGCGAACATAGAGATGATAAATAAATAAAAATTATCATTTTACAAATTTTTCCATGGCCCCCACAGGTTAGGAACCCCTGCTTTTCGTTCATAAACCTGCTCTTAGTGGTTATGCATTTGTAAATTTATACATTGTTCAACTTAACAGTCCATTGGTGTTGTGGTTGCTAGTTTTTTCATCGCCGTTTTATTTATGCAGTTAGCCTACTCTTATATACGGTTAGCATACGTCCTCTTTTAAAAGGCCTGTCCTCTTTCTTGACTTTTTTGAAAGTGTCCTCGGAGGACGCCCAAATGTCACCTTTTTTGAGATTTTGTCCTATTTTTGAGAGTTTTGTTTAAATATAGGGTAAAATTCGGAAGATATACAGTAAATCAGCACTGAAGTAACGCTCCGGCGTCTATTTCGGGAGCTGAGCCAGAAAAATGACCTTTTTTAGTCAACCGACCACGAATACCCCTTTTCGGAATTTTCCTCCGGTATTGCAAGCCTGAAAATTTTGAAAAAGTGCCCTCTTTCAAGACTTCCAAAATATGATAACCCTACTGTTATATCGTATGTGTTCCATGTAATATTCATCCATAGCAAAATGCACATATTGTACATAAATCGTGTATTGGTGTCAATATAGCAATTTACCGGTGCCTCGCGCTAATCGAACAGTTAGTACGAAAGTATGATGATTTTTCAGCGAAAGAAAGCAGAGAGTCAATTTGACGTAATTTCTCCGTCCTATCAGACGGACTGATGCACTTTATGTCTGCCACTACACCGGGTTTTAAACCAGGCGTTTGGTTACGTAATAATTATCATGCGAAAATATTAATTTACTATGACTCGCACCACCTTCGTCATTCTCACTGCAATTTTTTTTTCATTCGCACAAGTGCGCCCCAGCAGGTTGAAAAGCACTGAATTAGATGCGTTTAATTTATTTCAGTGGTTTTTAACCTTTTTTCCTCCAGCGCCCTTTTCAAACATTGCCGGGGTCCGGTGCCCCCTATTTCAGGGACTGTAGTAAAAAACAATGGATAAGTGGTCGCTTGAATTGCGTCCGAGGACGACTCGACTATTTAACGATATAATAATTGTATGTGCTATATTCGGGATCAAATCTAGGTTGTTGGACAACCATCGGGTAAGGCCTGCGGGTTCATACCATTTGCCTCGAGCTCGATGTACACATCCCGAATTCACTTCTGCCATTAGCAATACGGGTAAGTTAATTGTACTGGATTTTGTTTTATTGCTTTGTGTGACTACTATATCAATTGAGAATATGGTAGAGGTCTTTGCTCACATTAAATTTAGTACTGCACCAAGCTCTTAACTTTAACACGAATGTGGGTCACTACCAGAAATGGTCGAAGTAGTCACAGTCGCTACTCAAGTAGACGTAGAAGTAACGCCGTAATTTCTACTTAAGTAGAAGTAGGAGTGGCGGTTCACAAGTAAGTAAGTAAGTAGGTATTTTACGCCTATTTTTGCCTAAAAAACTGAAACCTGTCAAGCAGAAGTAGAAGTAGCCTAAAATCATAACTACTTGGTAAGTAGTGCGAGTAGGCAAAATCTACTTCAAGTACTTCAAAAAGTAGAAGTACTTCGTTACTGACCACCTCAGGTCACTACACTAAACAGCATCATACTTTATGATACGATGAAGAAATATGTAGTAGTTGCATGTGTGTCTCTTGACCTCCGGGGAGCCCCGCACACTGGCTCAGGTACACCGTGGTGTTCCTTGGACCACCAGTTAAGAACTACTGTTCTACAGCAATGCAATATAACAAGTGTTAACAATGTATCGGCATATTGTGTATTCCCAGTGTTTCGTGCCTTACTTAGATTTGAGCAGTATAACTCGGAACGTGTTACACTACAATGGTACGGAGTTATCAGCAATGAGCTTGATTTTTAATCACGTTAACGCAGGTCACGTTCAACTCCGGAAAGACAATGGTGCATGCTCCCCTTATTTTTACGACGATTTAAACTTGTAAGTCTCAAATGCAAGTATATTTAGTTAATCATTTTGGCCAAAAAGAATCAAAGCATCTTTAATGTACAAAGGGCATCACACTCAAAGGTGGTACTGTGCCTTTTCGATTTCGATTTCGACACGCTGTGCGCTTCAGGATGCAATACATAGTTCGAAACACTTGGCGGAAAATGACCCGAGTTTGCGTGACGAGAGTATTTTAATGGAGATGTGCAATCCAAAAGTACGCGCAATTCCTTTCACATGAATTGAAATAAGCCACTACATTCATGGAAACATCATCGGTGTATATTTCGCGCGGATTTCGATGAAAAACGTCGTGATTTGACAGAGTTTGCCGAATGTTAGTTTGCAATGAGAACTCAGGGATATGATATATTGAACTATCAGTCTACTATATATCATATATCCTTACTACACCATCTACCGCGACGCCATTTTTCTTCAGCGCCGCACATACCGTATCCCTGAGCCCATCCCCCCTTCCCCCCATATCGTCCCCTTAGCTTTTACGCCCCCTTCAAAATCCAAACCGCCACCTGGGGGCGCTGGAAACAAGGGGATGAACCACTGACTTATGTATTCGGTGCTTCGAGGGTCTCCGTAGCGCAATGGATAGCGCGCTGGACTTCTAATCCACAGGTTACGGGTTCGAGTCCCGGCGGAGATGCCCTTTTCTTCAAATGCTTGCATGTTGGCCAACATATTTTGGTCGGTATTTTATGACGTAACATTTTCGGTCTTCATGCTCGCACTCAGTAAGAAGTGGACATAATCGCATCATTTAATTCCAGTGCCACGATAACACAATACGAGATTTACGTCTACTGATGCTTCAATATCTTCCTCAGTATAATCACCACAGCCATTGATTCCAATTTCTCATTGAGACGAGTAACCATTTAACCTTGTCGTACATTTAGAATAGTGAACTACGATATACACGACACGGTATATGACTTGTTTAGTGTTTTTATGACGTTCGCTACCGACATTATCTCAAATCAAGTTGCGAGGATGTCAAGTAAATAGAATGTGTAATAAAATGAAGTCAATATTCAAGGCCGTTGGCTCCCAACTTAAGTAAAGATATTTGCGTCACATTAACATGCTGCGCAAGCATCATTGAAACCATGAGGTCATCATTGCCATGTCATTCAAGCCTGTGACCAACTGGTTGGTGTGTTATGGTATAATCGATAGGAGTTACGTGTGAGACAAATGCACAATTGCACATGCACATGCACATTTCACAATTGCACATGACTGGCCTATATTTACCAACGCGCTGCGTGTGCTAAGTACAGCATCACATCACGCACAGTCGGGTAGTTGAGATTTGACCAGCTTTTAAAATGCGTTGATTTCTGGAAGTTTACAATGGCTTATACTTCAAAAATATATAGCTATTACTTATTCAGTATCTTCTACCCTGCATTCTAAGCTGTAAAATTATAACTATTTAAATTATATTAGGTATAGGATACCATATTTATATTGCACAATGCACACGGAATAGCAAATCCCCAATTTCACCCAATTTTCACAGATAGAAGTGCATAATTCATATATTTATAGAACTATAATCTGCGATTGCTAGAATAGGAATATTAGTACATTTCTTGGCATTTGCAAATGCAGCTTTTCTACTTTATTCCATAACGTCCCTTGACCACACATATTGTTGGGAAACACGATGGTGTACGGATAACGCTCACCCACGTTAAAAGTTGTGTCATAGTTCGTGAAATGTTTTCATAATTGTTGGTGGAAGTGGTAGTCGGGATAGATACTTACGTGACCTTTGACACGAACCAATCAGGTTGCAGCATGATGTCAAAAGCAACAAGGCCGGGCAAGCATATGAGCTCGTATGGAAAAGGGTTGGAAAATGAGGGGTTTTAGCAAAATTACATCGAATTGGGGATGATGAATAGTAGGGATGGTGTGAACCTCTGAAAGGTTCGGGTTCGTGTGAACCCTATCGGACCACAGTGTGAGCAGTAATACGTTAGCAAGTGAAACACCTTATTTTTTTGCATGAACTTTGTCAAAATATATATACTTCAAAAAGGATTCTATCATTGTGGTCTTTCGTTAAGTTATCAATACTCCAGTTTACATATGTTAGCATATGTGCCTGTAAACACTTTAATGTCAAGGCCTATTATGGAAATTATACCAGCAAACGCCAACAAATAATAATTTTCGACTAGTTGGATATCCGGCTGGAATCGGGCTTGTTGATAAGTGTCAAACTTGTACATCTGATGAATTTTTTTTTCAATATCAAGGAATTATTAAAATATTTCAATTTATTTGCTGCTCATTTTATGAAAAGCCACCTAGTGGTAAAATCAAAACAAAGTGAACCTATTGCATACGGACGCAATTTTGAATAAATGCTTCCGGCAACGACAATGGTTGCCAATGACAAAAAGCCTATTCAGTAGCTTCGAATACAGCCGCGAACCCGAGATAGAACCAATTCTGGACTTTACTGTACCATTTGTAAAATATTCAAAACATAGGATCACCGGCACTTTAGCGAATTGTGTGAAATCCTATGTATAGGATTGTTGTCAGTCTAAGTGTTAATTGGGTGGTGAATATGCATTTTGATTTGACAGTGGCTGTTCGTCGGGTACCGGACGAATAATTCCTCAGGCTATTCGTCCGACACTGTGTGCCGTGCCCGTAACCGTGCGTTGCGACAGGTTGTCCGACACATGAGCATGCGACACAATGAAAAAACGACAGATCAGCATGCGTTACTTTGGTGTGTGGCTTCGCAATCAAAAAACCTACCCTAACCCCCGCAATAACCCTTCTTAACCTTAAACCCAACCCTAACCTGATCCTAAACGGCCTTACCCGGCCCTAAACACAAACTTTACCCACATTCTCAAGTATCGAATGCCCAATTGTCGTATGCTGATGTGTCACATGCTGACATGCTCACTTTTTCTTGTATCCAAGGACCGTTGGGACAATGTGGAGCTTTTTAGAGACCTCGGTTGACCGCCATTTATTCGTTACCCAGGTCTGTCCCGCGTATATCCTCTAAAATTAGTTGTCGTGTCTGGAGTTCAATCGCCAGTCATCAATCGCGCAATAGCTAGCGCCACATTCATTACCAATCTTTAATCAGCTGAAAAATCGGTGGGCGACGTGGATGCAGATCTCGTGCTTTTATTACCAAAAACCGGAAGTCGAGTCAATGCAACGCTGTACAGCAGGCGCCTTACGTACGAAACCACCGTTGTGAGTTCCATAATGCCTGACTTCGCGCCGCATCTCGGCAACTATTCAGATCGTGGGATCTGCTACATATGTATATGGGTGTCTAATTTGGGAATACGAACATTTAGGGCAGTGGTTCTCAACATTTCTGTCTTCGTGGACCCCTTTTCGACCGTCAAGGACCCCCGCGGACCCCCAAGTTCTATTTCAAATTTAGATCAATTATCGTGCAACCGTCATCTGCATTTTTCCAATATTACCTGTAGGCTATGCGAAAAACAGCATAAAATGACTATTATTGAAAAGAACATCACGCTATTCATGTGGAAATTGGGTAGGCTATAGACCAGGGGTCGCCAACTTAAAACGGGCCGCGGGGTATTTTTCAAATTTTGTAGAGCCCATGGGCCTCATGAATTCAATATCGAGATAATATAGGCTACACAGTCGAACAGCCACGTTATTAGGACTTTACATCAGTAGGCCCTATAACGTTGTGTCCCCTAACATGGACGACGGGCATTTAGTTACCACAAAGAAAAAATATTTTGTTAAAGAAATAGACAAATACAACAAAATATCATGATCGTAACTTTCATAATATTAGGAACTTTGCGCTGCGCACAATACCTGAAAAAAACGGGGTTAGCTAGACACAGTACTTTCTGGAAAACTATCTCTTCGCATAGCTCGATCTCGTGGGGTAGCCCCAAGTCATTTTGTAAGCGTCTCGGTCTTGGCAGTGTCTGGGACATCGCACGTCAACGCAATATGCACATTCATATCAGCTAATACTACCTCCATGGAATGCTATCGCCGAAGCCGTGTCGGCCAGTGAGGAATGGTGATGTGGACACATGATTATAGCTTATTTTTTTAACAGCAACAACACTATTGTTAATCTGAAATCAATTTCAGCATTTCAAAATGATTTACTAAGCGTTCTTCCAAAATCTCAAATCCTGTCGCGGACCACAAAATATGACCTCGTGGGTTGCATGTCGATGGTCCCTGGTATGCACGGTAGTGAATTCTGCAGCTGCATTGGTTGAAATAGGTGGTCGCTGGTCGTGTCTTGGAAATCCGCGTCTTCGAATTGATATGAACGAGTGCTGAAAATTTATTTCCACAAAGATAGGTGGTGGCGAATGGTATAATAATGGGCAACGCTTCCAGCGACCCCTTTGGGTATGATCGCAACGTATATGCCGCCAAAATTGAGACCTACATATATTTATTTATTTAACATGTAACGTCCATCATAGTCATGTCTAATTAACAGCTCATTTCGAAGTTATTCTTGAATAGTGGTTATGTGTATCACAGGAAAAATGGATTTTTGCAAACATTTGAATCACGTTAATTGACCTTAGCCTACTATTCCTTTTTTAAAAAATTGTTCCACAAACCCCAACAAAACATCTCTACACAGCAATATGTCTGTATTAGTTGGCTATTGGCAATTTGGCAACTAAAATAAGTTTACACCATTGGATTTGTTTTGTGCTGTTCAGATGGTGTTTGTCGACTACTATGGTCATTTACACTAGGCCGATATTCGTAACTCACGACTTATAGCACGGCCACTTCTAGGCTTTTTGAAAGACACCGCTTACGCGAATGAAGTGTCGAGGAGGAGCTTAGATAAACCTCCAACACTAAGGTATAGGAATTCTGAAGTCGGCCTAGTTGGACTCCAACCCGCGCGCGCCCATTGTTGTTGCAGCCGCGGATTATGCCACTGCGCTATCTCGCCACACTGCGCCGTAGGATATTTCATCGGTTGATGTGAGTCATGAAATTGTAGCAGTAATGAAACTGCCTCACGATTCCGTTATTTTGAAAATAAAATAAAAATACGGTTATCAATCATTTTGTAAATTTAAAGGCTAGACCCTCTGAAAGTGCTTCGCGGACCCCGGTTGAGAACCACTGACATAGGGTGACTGACAGATCTGCCGGACGAATAGCCTGAAAAAGTGTCTACGTCTATTCGCCCAGTACCGGACGAGTAGACACTGCCTTTTGATTTGAGGATGATGCCGCAAGTTCTTGCTGAAGATAGTGACCCAACCTTCGCCGTAAAAGAGTGTTTTGCGAAAACCTGAAGAAGGCGCCTCCCCAATATTACATGGGCAATGCTCCTCGAGAAGTTATTTCAATAGATTTCTTTTCTCCATCGCTGGGGTCTCTGTTTTTGTTATTTCACGAAATATCTTTCCATTTTATGTTTGTATTAGGGCGATTTTTTGACATGTCAAAATAAGTCAAAAATTTGGTCAAAATTGTAGCGTTAGGTAATTTTTTTTTCAATATTTCTACCACAATGCGGGACTGGAATTCATCACAGGTTCAGTTTTCGGTAAAATAAAGTTTTTCATGTACGAATTTGTCAGTTTTCAAGTCAAAAAGTTTTTTTCAGGCCAAACTACTTCGCAAGGACAGACAGCTCCAACCAGAAATCAAGATATGTAGTACAATTCTAATATTATGTGGTAAATCACCTACTTTACATACATGAGGTCACAATTTGGCCAAAATCAATTTTTTTAAGGTCAAAAAATGGCCAGACCTGTTACATGTCCGAGCTGCGTTTCGCAATACAGTGTTAAAAGATCCGCAACACAAAAAAATCATCAATAGAATATAGGCCTATTAACTCACAATAAAGTGCAGGCTGTCAAACCATAATTGTGTGGTGATACCGTGACTCATCATCTGGAAGCAATGTGATAGAAAGAACAGTGATACGACTTCAAAGCAGTGTAGGCCTACTTCCTTCTAATGTTTGGCAATGCAGTAGGATATTTTATGAAACAATTGAAATGGCTTCGGTAGCTATGTCAGTTTCCTTGTTGAAATTTGTTAATAGATTCTGTTCTGCAAGGAAGGATTTTACTCACATTTCTTTTCACTATTTCTTCGTACTTCCGACTTGAGTGGGTAATAGTCGGGAATGTTTAACGTTTAATTTCGTAATTAGGTTTCAAGTTACTAGATTTGTAGTTATTAAGCGTTGCTAAGACATACAGGTTTATCAATATTAGTGAGGGCAAGCTATTCCTCCCATTCTGTTTTAAAAGCTCGATTTTCCCGCTCATGCGTTCTTCTTTGTAATGATTTCTCAGAGACATTTTCTTGGCTAAACTATGCAGTTATCGCTATTATTGTTAATACAAAAATAAGGAGGGCATGCACCATTGTCTTTCCGGAGTTGAGCGTGACCTGCGTTAACGTGATTAAAAATCAAGCTCATTGCTGATAACTCCGCACCATTTTAGCGTAAGACGTTCCAAGTTATATTGCTAAAATCTAAGTAAGGCAAGAAACACCGTGAATACACAATATGCCGATACATTGTTAACACTTGATAAAATGCATTGCTTTAGAACAGTAGTTCTTAACTGGTGTTCCAAGGAACACCAGGGTCTACCTGAGCCAGTCATTCAACTACTACATATGATTTGTGCGGATAAGCCTTTCTTGGTCATCATGGATAGCAGGCAATTAAACTCGATCAGTTTGTTTGTTTGTGGGATTCATGGTGTTTGGCGACTACTATGGTCAATTGGTCATTTACACCAGGCCGATATTCTCTATTTTTATCCCGTAGCTGCCGACTTATAGCAGGGCAGTGACGACACACCTCTAGGCCTTTATAAGATACATCTTACGCGGATGAGGTCGCGAGGAGGGGCCTAGATCAACTTCCAACACTTAGGTAGGAATTCTGGAGTCGACCTCGGTAAGACTCGAACCCAAAATCCATTGATGTTGCAACTGTGGATTATACCATAACGCTACCATACATGACTTGATCAGTAGTCAGATTGTGACTGTTGTGGCTTTTGGTGGTGCGCCGTGTGCAGTGAAGTACGCCAGGGAGCTTAGGGATCGTATTCGAGACTCCGTCCCTAGTAATGCCAATTCTATCTTTAATATTCATAAGCTGATTTGCAATTAAGCAATTGCTTTCACGCTTTTGTAGTTCGAACGAACAATATGATGACAAAAAGGTGAAGCCTCGCTCATTTCTGAACTATATTGGTCTTTGAAAGGGGAAAGCAGAAGTCACATCGATTTGCAATGAATACGTATTAAAAGATTTTGTGTGAAAATCGTATTTTAATGGTTTCGTTCTTTTAACACTCTAATGCTGCACGGAACAAATTGAAGAAGAATGGCGAAATATAAAGGAACATATTTCTTGGATTTTTCTTATCAAACCTCAAAAGAAGAAGGGCGAAGATGCATGACGTACGAGTTGATACGTGGGATATTCGTAGGCAATGTTCCCTCTAAGCTGCGCACGTGCGCAAATGCGCAGTGCTGAAACGGTCTCTGCGCACAGAAAATCTACGCTGCGCACAAAAAATCAGAAATGATGTTTTTTTTTTATAGTTGTTGCGCACTGTTGTCCAATGGACCACGCAGGCGCGCAGATTCGTGAAAATTATGATGGAACATTGTCAGGGCCAAATAGTGTTATCACTGAAGTCTGAAATCGAGGTACAAGTGCGCCCCACAAAGGTAACTATTGCGCTACGTGAAGAAATAGGAATTCACTATCACGTGCGCCTCACCGAAGATATTTTTTTAGTATGGCCTCGTACGCGTGAGCGATACTGATATCATTTCAATAGCGTATTACTTTCTGGGAATGGCGAAATAACATGGTTCAACAAAGTTATAAATATTAATGGGCTAGCTCGAAGTTAATCTCCGAGAAACTAACGAATAGTCTTCTCCGCGTGGCATGAACATTGCGTAAGATTTACTCAGGTTCGTAACTTTCACACACAAACCCCCCAATTGGAGGGGCCGAGCTCGATGGGGGTCCAAAATTATTTCGAGAATTAACATAAATTATGGTGTATTTTTTGGGAATTTTTCAGGATTTTTTTTCGCGCTACGCGCGTTTTATTATTGTCAGATATCTGATTATTGGGTACCCTTTCCCAACAAAAATTATGCATGATTTATAGAAATGGGCAGTTAAGCGTAGGCCATTACCGCACCATGATGCGCCAAGATATGAAGTTAAAGGCTATGTAACATGCGACTCCAAGAAGGGCGCCAGAACGATCAGCAGTGAGAAAACCTTGGGCGAAAAATACTGCCCCGGTGCTGACCGAAAACTTCGATATATACAAATATATGTGTGATTGTCCATGTCCATCGGCGCCTAAATGGCTGGCGCCGAATATTCCTGTCCTGGCGAACCGAGTGACCACAACAAGACAAATGCCATATCGAGGGAACATTATTTTCCAGTTAAGAAATACCAATTTGAAATCGTGTACGTCTTTTACTTTAGTACGTTTTGACGATTTCAACATCTTTTGACATAGCAGATAGGGGTCACGAAATAACATCATGTAACGAAGTCATTATATCAACGGGTACGCCCGAAGATGTTTTATTATTATTAGAGGGCATATCTATTCCAACACACCTCACTGGATCAGCTCTACCGGTAAATCTGATTATGTGAGCAGGGAGAGGATAAAAATATATATGCAATTCTCGATGCAATCATGAACTATATAAAATTTTCGCGCTTCGCGCGTTTAGGGACACTGCTACTAAATGGGCACCCAATGTAGAAGATAAGTACGGGAAAAGCTTAGAGCCCTAAGGGGGTCTGGGGGGCGAAGCCCCCCCAGTAGTTGATTTTATCACCATATTGGAGAGTGGTTGCGCACTGTTGTCCGAGGGCCTGCGCAGTGAGTTGGCGTGTTTGCGCAGGCTCTTGAAAAATTAGAGGGAACATTGTTCGTAGGGCTGGGCAAAATTGAATACCTAAACGATTCGATTCTGAATCACGTATTACACTTCGAATCGAGTCGAGTATTCGAGTAATACGCATTATTACGTCACAAAAGAATTACTATGTCAAAGTTCAAATATGTACCTCTTAAGCCACAAAAAACAATATAATGCATCACATTAAAGATACTTGGGTATATTTTCGATCATACCGATTTCATTGCACTTCTTGACAATGTTGTGGGATGATCATGACTTCGAAAATGTCTCATTTCCAGTAACTATCGCAGGTTTGTACTGTCTCGTATGCTGCGACACGGCCAATCAATGTTGCAAGGATTCCTCGGTGGAAAATAGTATCAAAACTATAATTCTCGTTAGTAAATTAACTTTCAGTTGCGGAGGGAGCAGCGTATAATTTCAGTACTCGAAAAAATCGTCTTTTACTACTCATCATCATCATCATCATCATTGGTTTATTAGCAATTTTATCAGTTCAATACACCACAAAAAATGCGATACAATGAATAGACAGGAAGATGTCGAAGCGACTTGGATTTGTCAATGGAATCGGACACCCACCTTGGCCTAGGCGTAGTAAAGAGGAGGCATGCACACTGAATGAAAGTAAAGAATACAGTATAGAAAAAGAAAGCGACAAGAAATAGGGCGGCATGTCATTGGAAGCGAGATCGATAGGTCAGTCGTGGTCCGGTAATCTTGAGGATGGACTGTATTTATTTAGTAGTAATTGCTTGTATTTCGACTTGAATGTGGACATGCTCGTCGACTGTCGGATGGCCGGCGGGATACTGTTCCACACATCAGGTCCGGCATATTTGATGGAGCGATGATCTTTTCGGTCGATCATATGATATTTGGACGACGTGGACGCGCGTGTGTTGTACTTGTGCGCTTTTGATTCAGAGGTAAAGAAGTCATTGAAATATTCGGGGCAACGACCGCAGTGAAACTGATACATAAACTTGGCGATTTCTAGTTTCCGCATATCTTCTATGTTTAGGACGCCGAATCTCTTCAGCAGCGATTTATTGGATGGGCAGCCAGGCCCCTTTGGGGCCCTAGCTATGATTCGGAGCACTTTATGCTGTAGTTTCTGCAGTGGCTTGAGTGCAGTTTTACTGGCAGCCCCCCAACAGAGGATGCCATAATGTAACTTCGATTGGATTAAGGATTTAAAGAGTATCAGGAGAACCCATGCTGGCATGAAGCGCCCAAGGCTGTAGAACAGGCCGCACTTCGGTGATAATTTAGTTTCTAGGGATTGAATATGACTCTTCCAGGACATGTTCGAGTACGATTCAGATTCGAGTACTCGAACCATTGTGCCCAGCCCTAGATATTCGCCACGGAAACATAATGCCCCTGTTCAAAGCCATTTCTCAAAAACTTTCATCATGCCTAACGAGGAATCAAAAAATGTAGAAGAATGGACTTGATACGGAACGTAAAACAATTGAAATCCGCTTTACTGAATACAAATCCTCGTGGATAAACCAGACTACCATCGTACGGGGAGGACGGGTAGTTGTAGACTTGCTGCATGATGCAGACGAGCTAGAAATGGAATAATTGCATTGTTTGGCACAGGAGAATAGCTTATTTTGAGAAGAAAATATTTAAAAAAATACCTTGAAACTGAAATCAATTTCAGCATTTTAAAATGCTTTACTTAGCGTTCTTCCGAAATCTCAAATCAGATCGCGGGCCGCAAATTATGACTCCGCGTGTAGTTGACTCCTAGTTTAATAAGGTATTTTCGTGCAACAACAACAGAAATAAATCGATTTTATAATCTAAATTCCAAGGAACTTTTCACGGGCCTATCAGAATCGAGTGGCGTGCCGCACAAGGCCTCGGTCCGCTCTATAGTGTGAATCACTAAGTGTGGCACGACTGATTTTACGAAGACAATCTATTATTGCATTATAGAAATTAAACATGGAACGGCAACGACCGATTTTGCAGCTTCGTTCCGCTTCGCCGAGGCTGGAATGGAGAATTGTTTTGCGTAAGCGACTGCAGGATTTCTGGCAATCCAAAAGCTATCTTCCCGAGCGCAGAAATTACTGAATCTGGTCATGATCGAAAGCTACTGTTGCACCAATTCCGAAAATATGAATTAAAATATTGATGAGGCACTGATCCACCTAGAATCTGTCCCCCAAGTCTGAAATATCGGCATTGTTCAAAACAATCGAGTAACCGCAACACAATGGCCATGACAATGACCCGTTGCGACTCTCCGATTGTTCGAACAATGCCGTTATTTCACACTTGGGGGACGAATTCTAGGTGGATCAGTGCCTGATCATTATTTTAATTTATATTTTCGGAATCGGTGCAACAGTAGCTTTCGATCAAGACCAAATTCAATAATTTCTGCGCTCGGGAAGATAGCTTTTGGATTGCCAGAAATCCTACAGTCGCTTACGCAAAACAATTCTCCACTCCAGCCTCGGCGAAGCGGAACGAAGCTGCAAAATTTGTCGTTGCCGTTCCATGTTTAATTTCTATAATTGCATCCTCCCTCTCGTATTGAACACTGGTTGTATTTAAGCCTGGAATAGACGATCCGTAAACGCGTCCGTCTCTTTCTCTCCTTATTTCTCTTCTCAAACGGATGCGTGCGAGAGAGAAGAGGGACGAGGAAAAAATGAGGAGCAGAAAGAGCAAAAGTGTGAGAACGCGCATGCGTTCGCTTTCACGCGTATTTTCCATCCGCTCAGCTGCGTTGGCAGGTCTGTAGTGATCGGACATCGCACTTTCTGAAGTTGCAGTGATTAACCATGCGATTTTATGCTATTTTCAGTTGTAAAACAAAATGAATAATATAGAAGACGATAATCTAATTGCCGCTGTGTATAGAACTGTACGTACACGCACACCAATTCAGACTATCATCATCTATAACAAGGTAGCCCGGAACACAAGTTGGCTTGATATTGTTCTGTGATATGGACTTAGAGATATGTTAAGTATGCGGAGTCTTTGCATACTCGGCATTGTACACATCAATATTCAGAATCCAACTGTGGAAACCCGAGGTTTCCAGAATGTTCTGTATTTGCCGTTTAGAATATTGTTGCGCGTGGTATGGCTGGAGACCGCGTGTTCAGTTGGCTGAGTGGGAGAGTTGGATGAGAGCGTGGCTGAAGATGGATGCGAGTGAGTATGTCTCTGCGTTTGGTAGCGTGAAGTATTAGTAGTTTGGGGCAGCAGAGTGAAGTAGTGGTGGTCTTAGGCAGTTAGGGCGTGAAGTAGTAGGTAGTTGGTCTTGTATTTGCGGGCTTGAGTTGGATGTACCGGTCGAATCTCTGCGCGGATGGTTGGCTGGGGCACGGCCTAGTCACTGACGGTGCTGCGCGAGCACCTAGGGAGTGATGTTGCCCCGTTGGTAGTCCGTACTCGCTTGTAGATGACAAGGCTGCTGCTGGGCTAGGTTTAGGCTGATGGGTATGTGTGCGTGAGGCTTGTGTGGAGTTTTGTTAGTTTCCTGTGCAGTGTGTATCGTATAGGCGTTATAGATCGTTTGGGTTCCGTTATGTGTCTGTGAGCATCGTTATTATGAGTTTATCATGAGTTTCTTGTGTCGTATTAATATAATCTTATACCGCATAGACTTGTGGTGTTGTCTTGTGCCGTGATTGTAAGTGTCATTTGAGCAGGCGGCAGTTGCAAAGAGACGAGGTCCCGAGCCCAGTATAACACACCCGCGATTCCCGTTATTGCTACCGGTATACGCCGTAACGGGGTCGCTACACAACGGAGGAAGACATAAAAGCAGCCAGAACACCTAAAATATCAACATTTTTATTACTAAGGCTTGAGATTTTACCCATTTTTTTTAAACGGGGCATACTTCTCTAAACGAATGAACCCTCAAGCTCAAACACCAAAGCGACAATATTGTCAGGCTCAATAAACATTTGTGAATATTCCCAACAATCCCAACTGTGCAGGTGATGATCACCGATACGTGAAAGTCACGGCTGAGCGCATGTTGTTTACTACCCTTGCGATGACGTAATGTCACTATCTCACCAATCCCACTAAACGCATGCGCTCCGTACGGATCGTCTATTCGTCCTTTCTTAGTATCGTTGCATGATGATATTGTATTGCATAATATTAACAATGCCCAATATACCTTTCGATAGGAACCGACGGAGTATACTCAACATTGTTGTATTAAATATATTTTATTTTGTCATAGTTATATCAACCTATATACCGATAGAGACTGAGGACTGAGGAGTTCGACTAATGCCGTAATAAATTAAGTCTCAGTCGTCTGCTACTATCATGACATGAGGGCAGAGTAGCAAGGGTGAAAACAGCGGATGTCGTAACAGCACGGTACGAGCGCTGTGACAAAGCGGGGTGACAAAGCGGGTGACAAAGCGGGGTGAATAGCAGGATTTTGCGGGTGAAAAAGCGAGTTTTGCGGGTGGCACACCTGGCAATACGATACCCGCAAAAGCAAGGCAAATTCAGATAATGTGGGCATCTTTTTTTACTATATCATCACTTCATAGCCCCAAGACATCATGGAAATGATAATTATTGATGAAAGGAAACCCAAATATCCGTACGCAAAACCAGCAAATTATTGGGAATTGAGATTGTTCGCTAGTGTGTTTATGGTCTTGGTACGTCAAGTTTTCCAATTGGTGACTAAACAATGGAACAGGGTATAATGAGATGACCAAAACACCTTTGCCATGAAGTGATGATAATGTATATAAAAATACACACATTACCTGAATATACCTTGCTTTGTGGCTATTACCATGTGCGCCACCCGCAAAACTCGCTTTGTCACCCACAAAACCCTGCTGTTCACCCGCAAAACCCTGCTAGTTGTCTGCAAAACCCTGCTGGACACCCTGCGGGTTTTGCTAGTTTTACAGGTTTCATGGGTTTTGCGGGTTTTACAGTGTCTCAA
This sequence comes from Botryllus schlosseri, assembly GCF_051294905.1. Taxonomy (NCBI): domain Eukaryota; kingdom Metazoa; phylum Chordata; class Ascidiacea; order Stolidobranchia; family Styelidae; genus Botryllus; species Botryllus schlosseri. Next base: position 14,324,043 of record NC_137239.1, on the reverse strand, counting down.
ATATATGTGGCTGAACGTCGTCCGTCGAGGGCCAGTACCGTTCGGCGTACGTCTACTTACCGTAACTAAGCTGCTGTGGTATCGTAAGAGACAGTTCCTTTATAATATCGGCTAACAACTATCTAAAATTCATTCTCTGCCTTGACCGCCAGAAAGTAAGGGTTAGGAAGTGATGACACTCCACTTCGATATCACAAAGATCGATGACCTGCCAGGAACTATAGTAGTGGTAAGCCTACTTTACAAGAAAATCTTTCAGCGGCAGATACAATACGGTGACTTTCTGGTGAAAATAGCTACTGCCAAAATATTTCCCACTCTCTCAACATTCAATTAAGACCATATCATCGCAGTCCCCCTTTAGGTTTTTTGCCTTGGCTTTGAATGACGGGACTGTTTACCTCTACTAAGACATTGACGTTGTAAAACCATTTATTTTGCCATAAGCCCGCTTTCTCATGACCCTTTGCGTCATTTAACATAGCTCATTGGCTACACCGCGGGTCCCGTAAAGCTGACTGTTCTTGTAAGGCTGACTCCTGTCCCACTGTGTGTATTCCAACAACCCAACAGTTGGCGAGAAAAGCAGTACCGTACTAACCGCAAAATCGGGAAAAGTCCACAAACCCTCTCTATCATTCGCCATTCGCGAGAGTTGCAGCCAGCGACCTATCCAACTATATTATCATTTCCTATGCTGATGCCATAACAACATCTTACAGAATGTACCTGTAGCTTATACCAGGTATTATGATTAAGGTTGAAATCCACATTGGTCAGTTGCTGCGATAATAAAGTTCGATATGGAACCGTTTATAAAAATATCAGGAGGATACCCGACATTCCAAGGTCCAATTACGATAAACGTTTACAATGATGAAAGGAAGCAGCAAGAGGAGCAATGCGAGAAAGCGCCCCAAGATAAAGGTCGGGCGGAGTGTGATTGTAAGCCTGTAACTAAGGCAAGTGAGAAAGATTTCTTCGGTCACGTCGCAAAACAAAAGGAATATTATCAGATCACGAATTATCCAAAAGGTCGCGTTTTAATTGTCAACAACGAGTTTCGTGGTGAGGACTATGAACGTCGTGGTTCGGACAAAGACCTGTACGATATGTGTCAATTATGGAGGAATATGGGTTGCAGTCTAATGCAGTGGTTCTTAACCTTGCCCCCAGCGCCCCCCAGGGGGCGCTGGCGATTTTGAAGGGGGGCGGAAACGCTCAGGGGGCGATATGGGGGGCGCTGGGCTCAGGGGGGCGGTATGGGGGGCGCTGGAGAAAAATGGCTTCGCAGTAGATGATGTGGTGATAGGACATATCCTTAATGAGTATTCAGAGCAAATTAACACCGAAAACTTCGTTACATATAGCCTTCAAAATACATATAGGTTTAATTGTCCATGGGCGCCTAAATGACTGACACCGAATGTTCCTGTCTTGGCAATCTGAACCCCAGAAGACGTATGTCAGTGAAGAAATACCAATCTGAAATCGTGTGCGTCTTTTAGTTTAGTACGATTGGGCGACAGGGCTATTCCTGTTGGGCGATTCTATATTTTTTGATATTGCAGACAGGGGGTCACGAAATAACATCATGCAACGAAGTCATACCAACGGGTTCGCCCGCCCGAATATGTTTAATTATTAGTAACGGGCCTTACAGATTCCAAGAAACCTCACAATGTTCGCTCTAAGTTTTGATGAGTCTGCGCACACTCAACAACTCACTGCGCTGACCCCTGGACAACAGTGCCTATCGACTAAAAAAAGGTAATAACTTCGGATTTGATGTGCGCAACGTAGATTTTCTGTGCGCAGAGACCGTGTAAGCACTGCACACGTGCGCAGCTTAGAGGGAACATTGCACCTCACTCAGCTCTACCGGTAAATGTGTTTACGTGAGCAGAGAGAGGATAAAAATTAATCTCAATTTAAATGCAATTCCCGATGATATTGACCAATTCAATCATTAATTAGTGAAATTTTTCGCGCTTCGTGCGACTGGTCGAGAATAGCTGCCTCAGTAAATAGATACCTAATAGGCTTTCAGCAAATAGATGACAGCCTAATGGGGGTCTGGGAGTGAAGTCCCTCGGAAGCTTTGTTTATCACCCGATGGGGGCCCAGGACCAACGTTTTTGTTTGGGAGGGGGGGCTGACGAAGTGCTGTTACGGCCCTGGTAACGAATAATTGTACCTGCGGGCACGCCCGAATATGTTTAATGATTAATTACGTGCCCTTTATCTTCCTATACAACAGCTCACTCAGTTTATCGCGACTTATATATGTAATTATCACCTATTCATTCATGCATTATAGAAAATTTTGGTACCAAGGGCGACCAGGCCATACAAACTTTGCTGACCATCGAAATCACAATAGGGGGTTCGTGGGGGCGAAGCCCTCAGAAGTTCGGTATATCACGCTATGGGTGCGCAAGGCAATCGTTTTTAGGGGGTTGACGAAGTGCTGTTACGGCCCTCCCTCTTACTCATTGTCTTTATTACATTTCTTACATTATGAAGTTGGGGGGGGGGCGCTGGAGCACGATAATTTTTGAAAGGGGGCGCTGGAGGAAAAAAGGTTAAGAACCACTGGTCTAATGGTTGAAACCGATCTTACCGCTGAATATTTGCTCTTGCGAATGAAAGAATTCGCTGAACAACAAGAAAGATCTGATTTTTGTGTCGTCATAATCATGTCTCATGGCAAGGAAGACGACATGATAGTCGGAACTAAAATGAGTAAATTGGCGGTCAGGAAAGTCGTGGAAAGTATCACATCTAGTCCAAGTCTAAAATCAAAACCAAAACTTATCTTCTTTCAAATGTGTAGGGGAAGAAAAATACAAAAAACACAAGTAGATGCTGGGGGGTACGACACGGATGGCAGTACGTGGATAAACGAAATGCTACGCGAAGTACTTCCTAACGGAAAGATACTTGGCTCGGAGCAAATCGAAGTTGATGCTAACGCCGTAGAATACGTTTCACCAACGAAGGATGTAATGCTGGCATTTGCTACCCAACCTGATTGCGTATCCTTTCGCGAAACTACGAAAGGATCTTGGTTTATTCAAAGCATCAAGAAAGTGTTCACCGAAAAAGCTGCAACACATGACGTACGTGACCTTATGAGCATGGTGAAAGAGGATTTGAAAAAGAACATAGTATACGCACCAGGAAATGACATCCACGAGGGCGTGCTGACGATGGATGGCAGCGATAGCTTTGGGAAGAAACGACTGATGTTATTCCCGGGATTTCCAACACCGCATAAATGATAACTTTTGAAGATCCTGGCTCCGAGCGATATACTATTCGCTGAATTGATTTTGAGTCGAGATTTTATTTGTGAAGTTAATTTATAAGTAGCATGACGCTGATTAGCTAGATATATAAATATATATGAGACGTGTTTGGTTAAAATCAATATAGCGATAAGGTTACCTTATTCATTTATGTCATATAGAGCAGGGATGTCAAACTCAAAATCTTACGTGCCGGACCAATCATGAAATGACGCCTAAATGTTACCGCCGTAATCGTACCTTAGTTTTCAGACGAGCACTTCGACATCGCATATAGGCTACATAATAATATATAAATAAAATATTTAGACGTGATAAGGGCTATATTCTTGCAAGACCTTGATACGCAAACAATGCAATTCCGAAAACTTCAACAATTGGCTCATCCACTATACCAGTGGTGCTCAACCTCTTTGATCTCGCGGAACCGTTTGAAAAAGAAGAAATTGTTTGCTTCAAACTAGCACATTTTTTCTGGCTTACGACACCTGCACACTACATGAATAGCCTACTTAGCAGCACCCACAGTCGTACAGATGTGGTCTCTGACGAAGTACTTTCACCTTTTCGAAGCACTTAAGTAAGTTTTGTTCTGCTTCAAAGAAAAAATTACGGCGTCTTCTATATCTGCGGACATGTCACACACACAAGTGCACAAGTTGTGGTAAAAACGTATACCCCGATGGGGTGTCTGGGGAACGATTTATGTGTGCTTTATTGCCCTCGCGAAAGGATGAGTGAGGACAAGATTGATCCAGTTGTTACGAATATGGCTGGCGCGAGGCGACGGAGAGAGCTGTAATCGTGATGTTGTCATTCTCTGATAACACTGGCCAACACAATATTTGTTGACTTTGATCAGACAATTGATTTAACTTTTGGGCGCTGAATCAAAAAATGACTTCCGTTTTTCTCCATCACGTAGAGTTGTTGGGTTAGGAACCCACCACATTGTCCCTTAATCCACATAATAGCACTACTTTTGATATATTTTGTGCTTATTGTATAAAATGTTTCAAAAACCACAAGCAGTCGAAAGTAAATCAATAGACTTCAAATAAACATTTGCACTGCTGTATTTAGTTGATTTAAACCAGAGGTCTCAAACCTCGAATGTGCTCGCGGGCCAATTTCCTAGTTTTTGATGTCGCCGCGGGCCGCAGCATCAATAATAGTGATATTCAATGTATAATTTCCAAGTACGCCTTATTTTACGGGACCTTGCAGACAGGCATTCCGGAAATATCGTGAAAATGTAATTTATCATTGCACTATTCAAGCTTGACACCGAAAACAATCACATTTTCAAATATTTGAATAACATTGTTTTTGTGCCGGGCATAATTTGTTAAACTAGTGAGTTATAGACATCATGCGATACGATGCATCAAATCACATTTTCAAATAATTGAATAAAATTGTTTTTGTGCCGGGCATAATTTGTTAAACTAATGAGTTATAGACATCATGCGAGACGATGTATCAAATCACATTTTCAAATATTTGAATAAAATTGTTTTTGTGCCGGGCATAATTTGTTAAAATAATGAGTTATAGACGTCATGCGAGACGATGTATCAAATCACATTTTCAAATATTTGAATAAAATTGTTTTTGTGCCGGGCATAATTTGTTAAACTAATGAGTTATAGACATCATGCGAGACGATGCATCATGACATCGTAAAACTGTCGGGTTGTAATAGTAAGTGGACCTTTGACGTGCCACGATTCTATGTAGAATATTTTAAATCTACTGAAGATTGATCTGATATAAAGAGCATTTGAGCGGTGTAGCCTAATCCTGGTTTTGATATAGACGTGATAAGTAGGCTATTGTTACTGTCATTGCCAAAGTCAAATTAAATCAGCGTTAGATTTTGCCTTCGAATATTATTGGAGCATATCAATAACAACTTAAATATAATAATTATTGAGCCATAGTAATAGCATTGCTTGTCAACCCTTTTAGCGATCGTACCCCTCGTTCTTCCAATAAGATCTCTCATGATCCCTGTCCATTTTCAACACAATTTCTGATGGTACGTTAGTTGTTGATATTTTGATAATTGACACCACGCACTCGTGCATTTGGGAAGTTGCCGACCCCAGATTAACAATATTGAGAAACGTTGGAAGATGTAGACGCATAAAACCAAATTGTTGACGTATACGTCTATTGGCGGTACGGCCGACCAAGGCAGATGCGCGAGTCGAAGTCGTGTTGGGTGTCATTGAAAATTAGGAATTCAAATGAACTCCTGATCATAACTCACAAGTAATCTAGTGATATCCTGCCACGCTATTCGTGCATGAAAATGAGTTGGCTTCATGAGCAATCAGCCTTTGAAATAATCTCACCGTTACTTCAGTAGCTTCCTCGCCATTAGATCAGTTGCTCCAAGCGCCGGTCCCACAATACAGCGCAACTTGCAAAGTTATAATGAGTTTAAGAAGCATAGTGCATACGATTCGGTGATGTAAACAATCTGAACTGAATGCAGGAGATTTCGCTAAAAACAAAACGAATTGAAGAAGCATGCATACACACATGCGCGCCAAAGGCACCGCTATATCGTTCCTAGATGTTCGTCACAAGCATTTTATGGCTAAAATCGACCCCATACTCTAGTTCCTCTAGTACAGTCATCTCCCGGTTAAGTACGCAACTTGATCCTGAGTAGTTTGTGCGAAATTATTTGGTAGGGCGTAGGCTACTTAGCAGTTATACAGCTACCTAGGGTACCCAATGCATAAATTTTGCCCTTATTGCGTCATTCACGATGCGTTGCCCATGTGTGTTTTTGTAGCCTATGTCATTCTTCTCTGCTAGTGTACAATACAGCACAAGTAAATTGTTGGGTGCAATTGTCTCGTTCACATGATGTCAGGTAAAGGTAAGCGTTTAAGTGAATCCCAAAGATTGGAAGTCATCGCCAAGCTGTGTGTGCCGTCCGCTCTGAGTAAATGAAGTCTCGCAAGAGAGTATGGCTTGAGTGAAGCTGCTGTCCGGAAGATTTTAAAAAAACGGGAGTAGTTAGTATGATCGCTCGCATGCGGCTATTGGTTCTTATGGGCGGGGTGGTGACTCGTATTGAAAACCCGGGGTGGTGACTCGTACTTTCAGACCCCCCCTTGTGGTGGTGACTCGTAATGGGTTCTTATGGGTGCGGCCGTGATTCGTACTTTCGGGTATAGGCTGCGGCGGTGACTCGTATTGAAAACTCGGGGTCGTGACTCGTACTTTCAGGTATAGGCTGCGGCGGTGACTCGTATTGAAAACTCGGGGTCGTGACTCGTACTTTCAGGTATAGGCTGCGGCGGTGACTCGTATTGAAAACTCGTGGTCGTGATTCGTACTTTCGGGTATAGGCTGCGGTGGTGACTCGTATTGAAAACTCGGGGTCGTGAATCGTACTTTCGGGTATAGTCAACTCTCGCGCTGTGTTGAAGAAGTATCAGGAATAGTAAATAGTCACGTGATTGATTCTTAGTTAATGTGTATATTACAAATTATTAAATATGACCGATTCGAGTTAATCCCAACGTTTGCGGTGAATGCGACTTCGATATATCGTTATTCTTATGGACGCCGCGATGATTCGTACTTTCGTTGATAGAATGCTAGCGGCATGTCGTACTTTCACCAAAAAGGGTGTGAAATAGTTTGCTAAATCTAGGAATCAGTCGCTTGGTAATTAGTTTACCACGGAACCGGCGTAGACGGCGATTCCAATACCAACAATAGCCGCGTTCACATATTAACACTCCAAATAGGTGTGAAGTAGTTTGCAAACCCTGCGTTCGCTGACAAGATAATGTCTCAGACATACGCGACTTGATGTTACAGGCATATCGATCGCTCACGCGGTGAAATTTTCGTAAGCAGTTTGACACAGAGCTTGATTTCACTCGTACGATTTAATAAGTAACGAATAACAGACCGCCAGTGTCGGTAACTTGAATAGCGACAAATTGTCACTTATTTCCGCTCTAACCCTAATCCTTTGTGAAGTGAACGCTTATTCAAAAGGGTGTGATATCATTTTAAAATCCTACGACACTCACAGGGTAATGCTTCAGACAAAGCGATCCCTCATGCCCGCTCACAAGGTAATATTTCCGTAATTAGTTTGTCACAGAGTCGTCGCAAACGGTGATTCGTAAACCAACAATTTGACACTTTCTGGTATGGTCGCTATATGTTTTTGACACTTTGTCCGTGTTTGACTTTAGTTGTATGATAAGAATCATGCGAATATTCAAGCAATGTATCAATTGAATGAAATGAAACTTACTACACAGCTCAAGTTGATTCGTATTTGAATGTGTTGATCCGGTACAATTCTAATTAATTTGAGAAATCTTTTTAACGTGATCTTCTGATTCGACCGTAACCTGAATATTACTGACGCCGACTTTCAGTCACATTGAATTATTCACACATTCCACGCCGCTGTTTTAACAGTTGTAGAATCAATACCAACTATCTCTAACCCGATAATATTCAATCATTTTGGTAATTTACCAACTTTAAATCCATTCGCGGATGTACTAAAGGTAAATCCAAATAATCCAAAATGAAATATTTGGACTTTGACATAGTCTGAATTGAAATAGATTGACAAACATGACTACCAACTTTCCCGCAGTCCCATTTCGATATTATATGCACATTGATTTGAAACAAGTAATGAAACATTGCAACTCTATTCGCGATCCCGCTTTCCGTTTGTCAAAGAGATATTTTAACATCTTACCATACTCAAAAGAATTCTTCACAACATTAACAATTGTTAAAAATCTAGTTTTCACTTACTTGATTATATCACTACAACTCACAAACTTGAATTAATTCATCCTGGCTGTATTCGTATGATCGGTCTTTTTTATTCGATTGCAAAGGTCGTTACTATTCTGAAGACAAAGTATTTACTAATCGGTACATATACGATTTGACTTGGACATATTATATTTTGAGTATACGAGATTTGAATGTCCGAACAATAACTGAGAATTAATTTATCACAATTAAATCCGTATATTACAGCGTAAAAGATATTGGGGTGTCAGCAACTCTGTACGGTCGTAGTTACAACCACATTAACTAATCTACCCAGGCAACTCGTCATGATCATTCCTGAAATCAACACAAACACGACCACTGACTTGAGTTAACCGCGAAACAGCATCAAGTTTTAAATCCGCTTGCAGCTGACGGATTATTCGAATACATCGATGGAGAATATTATTGGACTCGTCGGTATATTGTTACTTCAACAAATTACACCGACTGCGAAAGTTAATATCGAATGGTAAGACTTGATCACATATTTGTTGATCACAGACATGACAAAAAAACATTACCGAGATTTTATAAACTAGTCATATTACTCTACACATCTATCAATATCAAAATGCGAGTCATCCAATTTTTCTACTAAAGTAACATTGCACTTTCGGATTCGGTATAGTCATACAAATTGTATTAAATCCAACATCAAAACAAAAGGATTTTTTTTAGTTTATTGAAATCAAATCATTCGTCTTCGACTTGTGCTTTTCTAGATTGCACGCAACAATTCGTTACGAATGAGCTGTAACCAAAGTTAAGAATTCTTTGTGTCCACAGATATAGAAGATGAATATAGCTAACACAATCACGAATCGACGTTTCAGAGTATTTCACGGATGTAATAAACTTGTTAGTGTCGCCTATCTAAAAGTATGCATGCGTTCGATTTCCATACCGACTGTTGCGATGTTTAGGATTCGCTTACAATGACCAAGAGTGAGGGTTTAACATCAACGTCGTTACTGGAGGTATTCACAACAGAGAATCGAAACATTACACTGTGTGAAAATATATCTTTGATATCAAAGCACTATCCCAAGTACACGATTAATACTCAACTCCGTTCACACTTTCTATAGAACGTGCTAAATGTAAAATATCACGAGGTTGCACTCTAAGACTTTGATCATTACAAAAGTAAATTGAATATGTTTGCTCGACGCATTCAATTCAACTAGAAATGTCTAGGGCACAACAATCGTAATATTAAGGAAGTACTTGCTACACTGTAATTCACTTAACGTGTTTTGCATTGTTGTTCATTTGTAGTATTGATTGTTTTTGAACCCCCAAATAATAATTCCCGACATGAAACCAAACCGCTGAAAGTCGTTACCATCACAACGAAACAATGTGAACGATGTTTGCCGAATGTACCCTATGGTTAGGTGTACTAGAATTATTTGTCTAACACACACACATACACCGACAATGTAATCGAAAATTTTTCCGTTGTCATTCGCTAAAGTAAATGTCATCACAATACTCTGTCACTAAAGATCTTACTTGTATCTGATTGAATCACCGATAATTAACTCGCTAAATCAAACCATAAGGAAATTTCACTCACTCATCAGATATGAAACAGCGTCGCTTAATCGGTGTAGATCGTTTTTCTAAATGCAAATCATACCTGACCAACAGAAAACAATTTTCACTCACCTTGTAATGAAACCAAGTGGTGGACCTTCGTTCAATATTTTGTTTGTGTCAAATACTTTGCAATAAACACAGTGGAGTGGTCGAGCTTTACATCAGCAGACTGTAATCTGTAAATCAAGCTTACATCCGACTTGTAACTGTATCGTTTACCTAACCGAGTTGTATGCACAGTTTGATATTTTTTGTTATTTTGTAATTGCTGAATATACTACTTCGAAATACTCCCTTTAACGTAATTTCCATCATCGTAATAATCGAAGTACATTTGTGTCGAATTCGTAACAGCCGACTATGACATGATAAATTTTTGACAAGTTATGCTTGGAAGATTGGTTGTATATCACGAAAAATAATTACCGCTCATATTGATACTGTTATCCATTGTTCGGTATTTTCAAACGAGTAAAATTTATTACTTGAGTTACTCCGCTTAATGCAAATGTAAACACAACCGTCTTTCAACATCACAAAGACATCGATACAAAGTATACAATCAAACGCAACAAGTTTTATTTTTGTAGGTTGTGTATGGTTATCCTGCATAACTCATTTCTTACCAAAGCCATATGAAATATATTCATGTTACACGAAAATATTCAGTCATGCTACAAACCTGTACAATGATTGGTGGTGCTTTCAAACTGTTTCGGGAAAATGATTAGTTACTCTAGGTAAAAGTATTTTTCCAAGCGAAAATGTATTGTTACACTGGGTAAACGCCAGATCCCCAAAGGAAAATGATATTTTTACTCAGGTAAACGACGGACCACCAAGTGAAAATGGCTTGTTGCTCAGGGAAAAAGGTTTGTTACCCGGGGAAAAAGGTTTGTTAACCAGAGAAAAAATAGATTTCCAAGTGAAAAAAGGTTTGTTAGCCAAGGAAAAAATATATTTACAAGTGAAAAAAGGTTTATTAGCCAAGGAAAAAATAGATTTCCAAGTGAAAAAGGTTTCTTACTCTGGGTAAACATCAGATCTCCAAAGGAAAATAATATGTTTAGTCAGGTAAACGATGGACTGGCAAGTGAAAGTGGTAATTTTACATAGGTAAACGTCGTGGGTTCAGTGTCGTTGGTCTTGTTAAACGTTATCGCTTGACGTTGGTATACTATTACGAGTGTGAAAAGGCTATGCACGTCTTGTGCGGAGTATCGCGACAGTGAACATATTTTTGGTGTGACGAAACAAGATCGTTGTTTACATGTTAATGCATTTCGATTACCGAGTAGCTGTACAACAGAGAGGAGTCTACAGTTAGTTCGTGCTGTATGTCCCGATGAAAACCACAAGACCACATGTAAATCTATTAGCACAACTCGATGATGTTGATATAGTGTTACTTGAATTAATTATTACCTATTTACACAACATAAAAATAAAAGTTCATGTCGTAGTAAGTTTCTTGAACTCGTACTTGATGAAAACGAATGGTGACAAGTATGCGTTTGTGTTTGAGTGAAAAAGAATTATTTAGAGTAGTGACAGTTTGTGACCAACGAATGCAAATCGATCATGATATTACAATATACGCTTTCGTCAACATAACGACTTGGTGTAGAAATACTTTCACGCTTTTTGAATAACTGGATTCTCGAGACTTGTTACTTGTACGATGTACCGTTGGTGTGCAAACTATAACGACCATTTTGTATGATAGTATGTTTTACTAGTGAGGATAACCATATGATGACTCACCACTTTTCGTTAGCAAAGTAGATTGATTTGTGTGTAAGATGTAAGCACCGTAACTAGAAAACATATGCACTCTGTTGTTGGAGTAGCCGATTCATTGCTATGACATGGACATATCCTGAAGCCTTGGTTTGTTGTCTTACGAAAGATGACGCGACCTCGGTGTCGTAAATTGTGTTAACTAAACTCGTATGGATACCACAATTGTGCTGGACTTACACATGGTATTCGTATACTGTACACATACAAACTTTTGTGTAAACAACTCTGGTGTTTCTGTTAATACTAGTTCTGTGTTGAACTACTTGATTATTACGATACATGAACAACCATTCAGACAATAAAGTTCTTGAGGTATCGAAACAGTTTGAAAGCACCACCAATCATTGTACAGGTTTGTAGCATGACTGAATATTTTCGTGTAACATGAATATATTTCATATGGCTTTGGTAAGAAATGAGTTATGCAGGATAACCATACACAACCTACAAAAATAAAACTTGTTGCGTTTGATTGTATACTTTGTATCGATGTCTTTGTGATGTTGAAAGACGGTTGTGTTTACATTTGCATTAAGCGGAGTAACTCAAGTAATAAATTTTACTCGTTTGAAAATACCGAACAATGGATAACAGTATCAATATGAGCGGTAATTATTTTTCGTGATATACAACCAATCTTCCAAGCATAACTTGTCAAAAATTTATCATGTCATAGTCGGCTGTTACGAATTCGACACAAATGTACTTCGATTATTACGATGATGGAAATTACGTTCAAGGGAGTATTTCGAAGTAGTATATTCAGCAATTACCAAATAACAAAAAATATCAAACTGTGCATACAACTCGGTTAGGTAAACGATACAGTTACAAGTCGGATGTAAGCTTGATTTACAGATTACAGTCTGCTGATGTAAAGCTCGACCACTCCACTGTGTTTATTGCAAAGTATTTGACACAAACAAAATATTGAACGAAGGTCCACCACTTGGTTTCATTACAAGGTGAGTGAAAATTGTTTTCTGTTGGTCAGGTATGATTTGCATTTAGAAAAACGATCTACACCGATTAAGCGACGCTGTTTCATATCTGATGAGTGAGTGAAATTTCCTTATGGTTTGATTTAGCGAGTTAATTATCGGTGATTCAATCAGATACAAGTAAGATCTTTAGTGACAGAGTATTGTGATGACATTTACTTTAGCGAATGACAACGGAAAAATTTTCGATTACATTGTCGGTGTATGTGTGTGTGTTAGACAAATAATTCTAGTACACCTAACCATAGGGTACATTCGGCAAACATCGTTCACATTGTTTCGTTGTGATGGTAACGACTTTCAGCGGTTTGGTTTCATGTCGGGAATTATTATTTGGGGGTTCAAAAACAATCAATACTACAAATGAACAACAATGCAAAACACGTTAAGTGAATTACAGTGTAGCAAGTACTTCCTTAATATTACGATTGTTGTGCCCTAGACATTTCTAGTTGAATTGAATGCGTCGAGCAAACATATTCAATTTACTTTTGTAATGATCAAAGTCTTAGAGTGCAACCTCGTGATATTTTACATTTAGCACGTTCTATAGAAAGTGTGAACGGAGTTGAGTATTAATCGTGTACTTGGGATAGTGCTTTGATATCAAAGATATATTTTCACACAGTGTAATGTTTCGATTCTCTGTTGTGAATACCTCCAGTAACGACGTTGATGTTAAACCCTCACTCTTGGTCATTGTAAGCGAATCCTAAACATCGCAACAGTCGGTATGGAAATCGAACGCATGCATACTTTTAGATAGGCGACACTAACAAGTTTATTACATCCGTGAAATACTCTGAAACGTCGATTCGTGATTGTGTTAGCTATATTCATCTTCTATATCTGTGGACACAAAGAATTCTTAACTTTGGTTACAGCTCATTCGTAACGAATTGTTGCGTGCACTCTAGAAAAGCACAAGTCGAAGACGAATGATTTGATTTCAATAAACTAAAAAAAATCCTTTTGTTTTGATGTTGGATTTAATACAATTTGTATGACTATACCGAATCCGAAAGTGCAATGTTACTTTAGTAGAAAAATTGGATGACTCGCATTTTGATATTGATAGATGTGTAGAGTAATATGACTAGTTTATAAAATCTCGGTAATGTTTTTTTGTCATGTCTGTGATCAACAAATATGTGATCAAGTCTTACCATTCGATATTAACTTTCGCAGTCGGTGTAATTTGTTGAAGTAACAATATACCGACGAGTCCAATAATATTCTCCATCGATGTATTCGAATAATCCGTCAGCTGCAAGCGGATTTAAAACTTGATGCTGTTTCGCGGTTAACTCAAGTCAGTGGTCGTGTTTGTGTTGATTTCAGGAATGATCATGACGAGTTGCCTGGGTAGATTAGTTAATGTGGTTGTAACTACGACCGTACAGAGTTGCTGACACCCCAATATCTTTTACGCTGTAATATACGGATTTAATTGTGATAAATTAATTCTCAGTTATTGTTCGGACATTCAAATCTCGTATACTCAAAATATAATATGTCCAAGTCAAATCGTATATGTACCGATTAGTAAATACTTTGTCTTCAGAATAGTAACGACCTTTGCAATCGAATAAAAAAGACCGATCATACGAATACAGCCAGGATGAATTAATTCAAGTTTGTGAGTTGTAGTGATATAATCAAGTAAGTGAAAACTAGATTTTTAACAATTGTTAATGTTGTGAAGAATTCTTTTGAGTATGGTAAGATGTTAAAATATCTCTTTGACAAACGGAAAGCGGGATCGCGAATAGAGTTGCAATGTTTCATTACTTGTTTCAAATCAATGTGCATATAATATCGAAATGGGACTGCGGGAAAGTTGGTAGTCATGTTTGTCAATCTATTTCAATTCAGACTATGTCCAAGTCCAAATATTTCATTTTGGATTATTTGGATTTACCTTTAGTACATCCGCGAATGGATTTAAAGTTGGTAAATTACCAAAATGATTGAATATTATCGGGTTAGAGATAGTTGGTATTGATTCTACAACTGTTAAAACAGCGGCGTGGAATGTGTGAATAATTCAATGTGACTGAAAGTCGGCGTCAGTAATATTCAGGGTACGGTCGAATCAGAAGATCACGTTAAAAAGATTTCTCAAATTAATTAGAATTGTACCGGATCAACACATTCAAATACGAATCAACTTGAGCTGTGTAGTAAGTTTCATTTCATTCAATTGATACATTGCTTGAATATTCGCATGATTCTTATCATACAACTAAAGTCAAACACGGACAAAGTGTCAAAAACATATAGCGACCATACCAGAAAGTGTCAAATTGTTGGTTTACGAATCACCGTTTGCGACGACTCTGTGACAAACTAATTACGGAAATATTACCTTGTGAGCGGGCATGAGGGATCGCTTTGTCTGAAGCATTACCCTGTGAGTGTCGTAGGATTTTAAAATGATATCACACCCTTTTGAATAAGCGTTCACTTCACAAAGGATTAGGGTTAGAGCGGAAATAAGTGACAATTTGTCGCTATTCAAGTTACCGACACTGGCGGTCTGTTATTCGTTACTTATTAAATCGTACGAGTGAAATCAAGCTCTGTGTCAAACTGCTTACGAAAATTTCACCGCGTGAGCGATCGATATGCCTGTAACATCAAGTCGCGTATGTCTGAGACATTATCTTGTCAGCGAACGCAGGGTTTGCAAACTACTTCACACCTATTTGGAGTGTTAATATGTGAACGCGGCTATTGTTGGTATTGGAATCGCCGTCTACGCCGGTTCCGTGGTAAACTAATTACCAAGCGACTGATTCCTAGATTTAGCAAACTATTTCACACCCTTTTTGGTGAAAGTACGACATGCCGCTAGCATTCTATCAACGAAAGTACGAATCATCGCGGCGTCCATAAGAATAACGATATATCGAAGTCGCATTCACCGCAAACGTTGGGATTAACTCGAATCGGTCATATTTAATAATTTGTAATATACACATTAACTAAGAATCAATCACGTGACTATTTACTATTCCTGATACTTCTTCAACACAGCGCGAGAGTTGACTATACCCGAAAGTACGATTCACGACCCCGAGTTTTCAATACGAGTCACCACCGCAGCCTATACCCGAAAGTACGAATCACGACCACGAGTTTTCAATACGAGTCACCGCCGCAGCCTATACCTGAAAGTACGAGTCACGACCCCGAGTTTTCAATACGAGTCACCGCCGCAGCCGATACCTGAAAGTACGAGTCACGACCCCGAGTTTTCAATACGAGTCACCGCCGCAGCCTATACCCGAAAGTACGAATCACGGCCGCACCCATAAGAACCCATTACGAGTCACCACCACAAGGGGGGGTCTGAAAGTACGAGTCACCACCCCGGGTTTTCAATACGAGTCACCACCCCGCCCATAAGAGCCAATAGCCGCATGCGAGCGATCATACTAACTACTAACGGGAAGTTATTTGAAAGCGTTCTGCTTTGATGTCTGAGGAGACGAAGCCAAAAAAGTTTCGAGAATCTGCTGGTCAATTTCCTAAACTGGGAGATATGCTATATTTTTGGATTGATAGTATGCACCGTGCAGGTCTTCCCATTCCCCCTCACTGGTCATTGCAAAGGTAAAATAACAATTATCGATATCAGAGGATGATTTTCAAGCGTCGAGACAGGGGATTAGCCGTTTCAGAGCACGTAACGGATTGCAGAATCTTCGTGGCGAAAGAGCAGAAGTGAACAAGACAAGCTCACAGCGTTTGGCAGCATTGAATGATTTACATGCTATAATTGCACGGTATGATCTTGAAAATGTGTAAAACGTGGTTGAAACAGGGTTGTTTTTTTCGTCTACTACCTACATATACTTCACTAATGCCATTCGAATATCTCAGCACTCAGCAGCATTTGAGGGAAGAAGAAAGCGAAAGACCGTGTGTCTCTGGTTGTTCGTGCAGATGCCACAGTGACACACAAAGTTCCATGCCCATTGATTGGGAAACCTGAATCTCCGGCCTAAATATTGGGAAACCCAAATCTTTGGCCTGTATTAAAAAATCGAGGATTCACAGGCGATTTTGGGTGACGTGAATGAGGTGTTCGAAACGATGCAGACTGAACATGATGACACTGACGATAAGGCTGGCCCAAGCAACGATTGTGCACCTGCCGAAAACAGCATCGTCTTTCATGGCTACGAACAACTTTGCAATAAAATGCTTGAAGTTGAGGATCAGCTGCTATGTGCTGCCTTACACAATCAAGCAAGAGATGCTTACGATAATAATTTCAAAAGCACTTTTCAATGCTTTCAGCGAAAACTGAGACATGTGACGTGGGAAGTCAAGCAGAAAAAGTATGCAAATATTCATCAGATTACTTTTCACGGCATGTTCAAGTAGTGAAATATTAAGTTGACGTTTAACTTTTCCAGACATCCAGTTTATTGGGCTTACTGTTCAAAATAAAAGAATTGTTGAAAAAGTTGAACACAGAATTTGTGAAGAATATTTGAGTACTTATCTGGGATGCGAACTTAAACGGGTGCGTACTTAACCGGAAACCGGGAGTTAACTGTAAATAGAACAATTCTTGTATGGTAGGCTGTAGCTTTGTTACATGAACTACTCACATATTTCACGTGTTGTCTGCCTTTTATATACAAATCAGCCATAGTTATTTTGGCAGTTTGCTCATCAGTCGTTTTAGTTTATGGCACTGTGTGTGTACTGAATGTCATATGGTTTCTGCTTGCCAAGAAAGACCAATTTAAAACGTCTTATATTAATATTTCGAGCCTAAAAATATTGAATTATGACGGTAACAAAAAACGCCAAAATTTTTTATTCGGAAAAACATTCGGAAATCAGCTAAGATACATTGGTCTTGTTTTGATTAATTCCGATCATTTCAAATTGCCATTACCCATATATATAGTCAGTTATTTCGGACTGCTTATAATCCTATAACGCCCGCACGATACGATCAGTACAGCAGAGTACATTTCATAGGCGGTCAGTAACGAAGCACTTCTACTTTTTCGAAGTACTCAAGTAGGTTTACTCTACTTCTGATACTTACTCAGGTAAATTTTTTTTCTACTTCTACTTCTACTTCGTAATATTTTGTGAACTACTTACCCACTTTTCGCTATTTTCAGTTTTTCAAGTAGAAGTAGTTTAATCCACCAACATGAAAGATTGCCGAAGTGATTTTGAGGCTGTTTTCGCGTAGAACCAACATTTAATTTTCATTTAAAGTAATGTAATACCCAGAATTTTAGTTGCACCTCGCGCACAGTAGATAAGGAGACAAGTATGTTTTAACGAAAGTATCGCTGAATATAATTTAACTGGGTTGCGTGGTTACGTTCACACTGCATTGTCGCCTATATCGAATATTTCATCACAGTAAGTGTGGCCTCCATATCGTTTGAAACTACCGTTTCGCAACCTAGCAACTACCTATTATACCTAGCAGCCCATGACGTGTCCTAATACGGAAAAGTGGACTTTGACTTTTTTTTAACGTTAGCCCTGTTTTAGCCGACCACCATTGAAACTTTCTGGACAAAAGACATGAAATATAGGGCCGTATGCACCAACATTGAACACGTTCAAGTCTGATCGTCTGTTCGCTCGAACATAACTCAAACGAAACATCTGTTCAAAATATCTCGCGATGCACCATCAATATTTAAACGCCGTTCAGACGAACTGATGATCATTGAGACAAGCTAGCGTTCAGTAAATAGATGCTCAATTTGCACCCTGAAAAGCTACTCAAGGCCGACCGAATAGTAAACAAAACAAGTTTTTTGTGGAACTCATCGGTCGCTAGCGCGATGTCTATTTCAATGATGAGCAGCTGAGCACATTCACAAAACCCCGGCTATATTTCTGTAACCATTTTGGAATCAAATACCATTGCTAGCTTTGCCATCATGCTTTTCAAGTTCCAAAAGCTAGTCGTGGCTTTGCTGGCGATACCCTGCCAGGAGGTAAATTGAAGGACAGGGAGAAAATTTACAATATCCTGGCTTAAGAATATATATTTGACGCCCCACAGTCTGTAAAAATCGAGGGCCAATGGCGCTTTTCACCCACTGTCTCTTCACCCCGCACAACTTGTTCTGTGTGTTCACAGTGCTGAATATAACCTTCGTTGTTTTACCCACATTCGAATCTAACCCAAACGGAATGAGTGTCCTGTGCTCCCTTAATTCCTTGGGAGTACCTTACTGTCACCTTGAGAATCGTCAGTGCTCCCCTAATCAATTGCGCAAAATTTGCCGAGATTCCACCATTACTGTGTTCCCTCCATAGCCCGACAATCCAATCCAACTACCATTTCTGCACAGCATATATTCAACATTCTCAAATGATAAAGTAACACAAATTGACAGACTTATTTCATTGTTCATGATCATGTTGTATACTTGAACAGTTTGTGAAAAGAACTGAAATCCTACAATTTGCATTTTTGTCGAGTAAATAGGAATCTCCAGGGTCTGGTCTTCATCATCACACAATAAATTATCATGATGGCCAAAAACATGAAATGAAAATAGTCTATAAAGACAAACTCATCCAAGTAAAAACCTTTTCATTCAATCATGCACACCTAACGTTGTTTGCTAGACATGATAAAATACCATGCTATACATACCGAATTCTTTCAAGCTATTATAAGCACCTAGCTAGAGATTTGTTATAGAATATGTAAGATTTGCACATCCCTTATCATAGTGCCAACTGAAGCATTTTCAGAGTGGATCTAATCATTCCCTATGTTTCGATTGATGGTATATTCATATTTTTGGCGAGTTGACTCAAGCATCAAACTTCGGAATGACGGTCAGTCAAAATCTAAAGCAATTGACTTTCGGACCAAGGTAGTTAGTCCCATCATCGTACAGTACATAAATATCAGAATGGACAACCTTCAGTTGCATGTTGATGCTATTGTAGAAATTGAAATGAATGTGGTCCATGCTAATGTAGGCTACATTCCCCCAACATGGTGCAATTCCAAATCGGTCATATTTGCACATTTCCACGACTGGTTTCTTGATTTCTTGGTTCTATCTGTCGAGTATTCTGGCAGTCATTGACTTTTTTGGGAATTTGACACAGACATCAAACTTTGTAATGATATTCAGCCCAAATCTCTTGCAATTGATGTTCGACCCAGGGCAGTTAGTCACCTCTTTGAGCAGTTCATCAATATCAGAATTGATGACCTTCAGTTGCATGTTGATGATATCGTAGAAATTGAAATGAATGTGGTCCATGCTAATGTAGGCTACATTCCCCCAACATGGTGCAATTCCAAATCGGTCATATTATGCACATTTCCACGACTGGTTTCTTGATTTCTTGGTTCTATCTGTCGAGTATTCTGGCAGTCATTGACTTGTTTGGGAATTTGACACAGACAGCAAACTTTGTAATGATATTCAGCCCAAATCTCTAGCAATTGACGTTCGACCCAGGGCAGTTAGTCACCTCTTTGAGCAGTTCATCAATATCAGAATGGATGACCTTCAGTTGCATGTTGATGATATCGTAGAAATCGAGATGAATGTAATCAATGTCGATGTAGGCTACCTTCCCCCAACATGATTCAATCCCAAATAAGTCATATTATGCACATTTCCATGACTGGTTTCTTGATTTCTCGGTCCTGCCACTAGAGTATTCTTGCAGTAATTGACTTTTTGGGGAATTTGACTCAAGACAGATAACTGTGTAATGATATTCAGCCCAAATCTCTAGCGATTGACATTCGACCCAGGATAGTTAGTCCCCTCTTCTTTGCGAAGTACATCAACATCGGAATCGATAACCTTCAGTTTCATGGTGATTTTTTTTGTATATGTAAATGTGTCTTCCTCCGACATAATATTATTGCAAATCATTCAGATTATGCACATTTTTGAGGATGGTCTCTTGGCCGACATCACTTGATAATGCCGGTACTCATTGTTACCTAATCCGAGAATCTCCAGATTAGTGAAACGCTTCATCGTTGTTAGAACGTGTATATGTTTTACTCATGTAACCTAAAACCTGTAAAATTATTATAATAATATAGAGATTTGCAAGACATGCGGCTCCAAAACAGCCGACTGCGAGCGCAAATCACAGGACCACGATTCCTGACGTCTAGTACAAATCCCTACAACTTCTGCTTCCACTACTCAATCGACAACCGTCTTGGTACACCAAATATATTACGCTAAACGTACCGGGATTCCAACCCGGTCATTTGGCTATGATGACAATCTACTGTAATATTGGCTGTACTGGCATAGCTTCAATGATGGTGAAATATATTAAATTTTATAGGGGAAACGCCTCATCAATTGCACCCCGCAGGCCGCAAGGTACTTCAAAAACTGTACACTGTATACAGACGTCAGACTGGGTCATAATTTTCATTCATTTTTGACCCGAAGGTCTTTCATTCAAACCTACAAGGCGCAGTCAAGAATATCGCATCTTCATTACCGGTGCCTTGAGGCAGTCATATGGATTTCCTGGTTCACCACTACACTCGCTAATACGGGTAATACCGGTATACCGATCAAGGATCAACTAGCCATTCGGCCTCCCATTGGTGAAACTCTAGTTCTGGGTTCGGAAACATATAAAATCTATTCCTACAGCTTAGAAAGTCTGCTAATATACGGAAAGATAGAAAATAGTGCACCTACGTCTTCAACATGAACCAAATTACAGTCAACCAGCCGCGAGAAACAGGAGAGCACAATCAGCGACAACCAAGCCAAAGTGCTCACTGAACTACATTTTAAACAACCTCCCGTGGTTGTTTACTTTTCGATCAAATTCGGCGCGAGTGAACGCTAGATCATTGACGTTTCGGTGATGGTGCTTTGGAAATATCTCCTGAACCCCTGTTTGAGCTCCAGTTTGGGTTCAAAACATGTTGGTGCATACGGCCCATATTTTCCGCATTTTTAAAGTAGTAGTAGTATTTTTCTTTCAATTATGAGTATTATACGTTGAGTTCCAATTATAGTTTCAGTTATTTTGTCTGGAGAACATACATGTTGAAGTATAAAAGCAAGTGTAGTAATGCCTTATATTTTCCGAATATGAAGCTATAAACTGTATGCCATTTTTACGATCTTCCATATTTTAATTATCGTATACTAATCGTGCAAAATGCTAATGCCGTATCCGATACAACTTCACCGTATTGCTCTTGGACTGAACTAGGCGAGTTATAATATGGGGGAGGTCGCAATGCCATGATATTCTCTAAATAGAGTGTTCGAGTAAACAAAGGATTAGTATCTCATTTCCATATCAATACTATCCTTTACATCTCATGTGGACGACTGCTTATTTTGTCAAAAATTGACACATCCTGGGATGCTTCAATATGAATCAAGCTCACTACACCTTCCGCATAGCTCCATTTGCAGCTTTTGACAGTCCATGCGATTTAATTACGATCGTTTTCACAACTACTTACTTACTTGAGTAGATTTAAAGTCAGTCAATTCTACTTCTACTTCAAGTAGTTTTAGGTTGCTTATGTAAGATATAGGCTACTTCTACTTGTGCTTGAGTGCATTTCTTTCGTCGCTACTTCGACTTCTACTTGAGTAGCTTTCTTGACTACTTTGACCACCTCTGTTACATTTACAATATTACTTTTACGCCAAAAAAATACGGCCAGGAAGGACAACGATAGATACAAGACCCAGTCCAGAGTACTTGGTGCGATACGTCATTAATTCGCAAACACATTCTCACCGAGTGCCGTCTTTTTATAAGGCAGACAGACTGGACTGAAAACCGTGGAACAGGCTTCAAAATATCGTTTCCTGCATATCCGTGGCATTCCACATTTCCACCAGAAGCGCGAGGAGTGGATCAGGGAAACGACACTTTCAGCTACCACGACGCACCGAGACATATACAGCTTTAGGCCATGTATCACGAGACTTCAAGAAGTGTGCCAGAACGATCGGCGGCGAGAAAACCTGGGCCGAAAAGAACTGCCATTAATGCTGACCGAAAACTTTGATATATGTACACTGTACAGGCCTATATGTTTAATTGTCCATAGGTACCTAAATGACTGGTGCCGAATGTTCCTATGCCTACCCGCAAGGAATTTTTAATTGCCCGTGAAGAAATACCCGTTTGAAATGGTGTGCGTCTTCAGTTTAGTACGTTTGTGCGATTTCAATATCTTTTGACATAGCATACAGGAGGTCACGAAAGAACATCATGTAATAATGAAGTTCTTAACTTATTATACCGCCCGAATATGTTCAATTATTATTTACGAGCCCTACAGTTTCCAAGACACCTTATACAGCTCTACCGGGAAATCTGATTACGCGAGTCGGGAGGATAAAATAATTGATAGCATCATACATCCAATTCCCGATCATATTGACCGATTTAATCCTGACTTGTTGAATATTTTCGCGCTACGCGCGTTTAGGCGAAGCAATGCATCTCACTAAACAGTACAGGCGATAAGTAGCGGTAAACACGACTAACCTGATGGGGGGGTCTGGCGGTCAAGCCACCCATAAGTTTGGTTTATCGCCCTATGGGGGCCCAAGACCAACGGTTTTATTTGGGGGGGGGCTGACGTAGTGCTGTTACGGTCCTGGATACATGCTGTTATTATCAGTCGAAATAGAGGATTGAGCACGAAGCCTCGAGAAGTTGAAACAATTGATATGGTAATGCACTAACTGTCCACACAACCGTAAGAATACAAACGCATAAAACTATATTCGTTCCATTTAAATCAGGAGTGTCAAACTCAACATCGGTCGCGGGCCGGTTTCACGAGTTTCAATCGCTCGCGGGCCGGACCAGTCAAATAATTCCAATATGTTACGTCGAAATCCATATCATTGTTTTTCACTGGAATGCTTTATTATCAACGTTATGCAGAATAGTATTATAAATTATATCTCAGATCATGAGGGCTGAGGACTCTTATTCGGGCAACACCGTTATTCGCAAACAATGGAATTGGAAAAATACTCTAATAGACCGATCGAATATACAGTTAAAAACCACTAAAACAGCGGCTTTAACGAGGATATATGTGGGAATACTTCGATGCTCCACTTGTTTTAGTCTAGATGCGTCGTTGGCATAATACATGTATTCTCACAATCTGTTCCGAATTGCTTCGTGGGCCGGACAAATTTGTTTGACACCCCTGACCTAGTCGCACATCGTTATTTACAGCTGATCGTAAATCAAATTTGTAATCAAATGACGCCATGAGAGTAAAAAGAAAATCTATTTATTAGTCAGAAAATTCAAAACTTTCTTCGTATACCGAAATAAGATACATAATTACTACACCGATGACGATGCCGATATTTTGTAAGAAAAAGTAGTATAAAGATGTAGCGGTGCTTTGATTTTCTTTTACGACATCCATTTCGGGCAACTGAAGAAACAAAATAGGACAGGTTGGGAACCGCCAATAGCACTCTATAAATCAGTCTTCATTACCATGTCCACCAAAGCAACATACAAGAACATTCCGGCAGTGCAAGCAAATATCCAAGGTGTGACGTAGGCCGCATAGTTTCCTGCAATACATCTCGCGGTTAATATAAATTCTGTGTTGAATGTATAGTATTGCGGATACCAATTAATATTCCAACTGCCAAGCCGATATATCCTAAGCAAGCAGCAAAGCCGTTGTAGAGGAGCGCTTGTTTCACGGACATCCCAGATTTTACGAGCATCGCGAAATCTCCAAGTTCGTGAGGCAGCTCGTGGCAGAACACAGCCACAGAAGTGCTTAGGCCCCCAATTAGGCTGGAGGAAAAAGCAGCACCTGTGACGAAATTCCAAATTGAAGTGTGGATACCTAAATATTTCCATACATTAGTATTTGAGTATACAGCCGGCTATTAATGCAACTTGTACCGCCCGAGACTTCAGCAGGCTTCGAGTAAAAGTATGTTTTCCTCCTTATAAAAGTACACAATATTTATTTTCTTCGTTATACCATAACTTGGACAAAACGAGCCAACCACAGAATAACCTAAAGTGCTATGAAAGAGAAGTAAAGTTGACTATATTTTCAGTATATTCCGTCAATTATCCTCTACTAAGCTGAAGTCAGAGAAGTAGGAAGTAAGCATGTTCTTTGTTGAAGTAGAAAAAAACGACCAAAACCTCTAGAAACGATCGAAGTACAAGCATTTACATGGTATAATGGACTGATGTAGTTCTTATTTTCAATGACCACCTCAGTTGACATAACCGCTGTACGTACCTATTGCGACGCCGTCGCTGAAGTTATGCATTCCGTCACCGGCAATAACCATCCAAGCCATGCTCGCAATTCCTTTGCCTGAAATCACATGTTAATCTTTATTAGGGCTGGGTTTAATCGAGTATCAGAGTGATTCAATTCTGAATTGCGTTTTAGCCTCCGAGACAAGTCGAGTATTTGAGTACCGCTGATTTTATGGCACCATAACAGAATACAAGATGTGGAAAGGTTAAATATGGAACTTTTATGATATCACAAACAATATAATGGGCAATTGTATAACGTAAATATAGTTTGGTATTTGCTTTACCATGGATATTTCATTGCACTTTCTGACAATAATGCCGCTGGTTGATCACCACTTCACCGACATGCCATTTCTACATTACTAGATGTTTCGTATGCTGTGAAATTACCAATTGAGGTTTAAAGGCTTCCACAGTAGATAATATCCTCTAAACCGGGGGTTTCAGCCTTTTTACTCCTTTGGAAATTTCAAAAACTTAATACCCTTCCCCCCAGTACTTTCAAACCTTCGAAAGATTTTTAAAAACGTCATTTCAATTAAGAAATTGATGTATACCATTATAGTGAAGTAAACATAGAGGTGTTCAATTGAAAAGAAATTAATTTGAAATTTTTTTCAAGGTCCCTGAAAATGGTGCATGGCGCCCACAGGTTTGGAAACCCTGCTTTTCGTTCCTATATCAGCTCTTACTGCTAAGTACATTAGGGTTGTCAAAAACAATTGCCGCTTTCCGAGGATTCACTGATTAAATTGTCAGGTTGCCTAAAAAAAGGCTGCCCACCAAATTTGGTTCAATTAAAAGCATCAGAAGCCCCAGAGCCAACTGAAAGTTTTGAATTTATTAATAAAATTATATTATTTTTTTTTATTAAATTTACTGTCGACCCCATGAAATCATGAAGTTGTCTACCAAAACGATGCAAAAGAAATATGACGCAATTACAACCCGTAGAAGTAAGATTATTTCAGTTTTTCATCGATAATTCTGGGATTCAATGCTATTGTGGCAAACACAAAACTTTCAAATGCAATAACTTCGCTTCTACCGACTGGAAATGAGCAAAAATTGCTATGCATCGTTCTTTTAGGCAACTTTAGAATTTCACGGGGTTGTCAGTAAATTTTCAAATATTTTTTTTTTAAATAAATTTAAAAAATTTCACTAGCTCGGCCGCGGTTTGTACTTGTTGAAATTGATCCAAATTCGGCTCGCAGCGTTTTGCATGCAACCTAACAATTTAATTAGTGACTCCTCCGAAAAGTAATTTTGAGCAACCCTAATGTGCATAGACACAATTTATATCCTGTTAAACGTGGCAGTTCATTGGTGTTATGGCTGTGAAACATATCCCTGGGCTAGTTTTCACAGCCGTTTTATTTATGAAGTTAGCCTACTGGTATATTGTATGTGTTCCATTGAATATTAATATACATAGCACAATGTACATAAATCGTGTATGGGTGTCAATATGAACAGTGAACACTTTACCGGCAATGTCCCCGTGGTTATGGTTGTGGCCATGCGTTGATCCTTTCCGATTGCTGTGGACTTCCATTTCCGCCCGATTGTCGTCGTGGGAGACGCTGTCCCGTCGGATACCAACAGGGTACGTTTGCACCATTTTCTCATCGCTCTCCGTTCGTGACCTTTTCAATTCCTCCTGTGATGCGGGATTGTGCGTGTTGGAGGATTGTAAATGTATCCATATGTGGTCACTTGGTCAGTAACCAAGTACTTCTGTTTTTTCGGGATATAGAAGTAGATTTTGCCTACTTGTATAACTTACTCTAGTGCTTATGCTTTTTAGGCTACTTACACTTCTAGTTAAACTTTGTACAATTCAAAATTTGGAATTTTAAAAGAAGTTGATATCTCAATACAAGTTTATGTCGCTTTTATGCGTGAAATTGTCATAAGAACCGCGTGAGATATCCTCTATATCACAGTAAGTAAATATGTTTCCGAGGATTCTACTTATTCTATTTTATCCTGTAATGTCGAAAGTGTCTATACCTCCGATTAACTGCAAAAAGTATACGACCCATCGACAAAATTCAATTTTATAACTACTTACTTGAATACACCTTCAAGATCTTTCAATTCTAGTTCGACAAAAGACAGCATTAAAAACTGCAGTGCATCGAAATTTAAAAATATTATATCCCTGTGTGTTCTGTTCATACATTTACCAAGAGTCGCCTTAATTCGCAAGGTCGTTATGAGGGACGATTGTCGAAACCTCAAATCATTACTTAAAGTATGTTTTACCAATCTACCAGCAAATCCAAATTTCGGTAAGTTGACTCCAGTCAGTCGACGACGTCACATGAGAACTTATGACGTCACACAATGACTGTTGTTTTCGCCAGTCTCAATTTACATTCACGTCTGCGCGTGCATATTATTGCCATTCTCTCACCTTCCATTTCTTTCTTCTTTTTGTCTTTTGAACCAACTTCATAATGCCCTCCACCACGAACAATACGTAAATTCCGAACAAAACCATCAGATTTTTGTTGATGGGCTCCTTGGAATGTCCGTGCGACGGTGATTGCGACTGCGATGCGTGGTGATTGGTTAGTAATCAATAAACATATTATGTTCTATTTAAATCGAACGACGTCCGTGTACCATTAGATGGAGCTGAGACAACTGGAAATCAGGACTAAATTGATATACTGCAGAAAAAGTTCTAAATAATAGCGCACATTACGAAATTACATCAATTCTGGAATCGTAAAGCTTCGGGTAATAAATATGGATTCATTTTGCTAATGTAATATCATCTTTGTTGAGGACACGGTCTGTATATGAGGATACTAAAAAAAAAAATGAAAACGCCGAAACAGTTCCAGGTAAATTGTGCACAGGGTGGGTATTTTGAGCGGAATCAGGTCGCGTGTATACTTGTTGACACTGGCTACATTCCTCCTTTAATAAGTCAGATGACAATCCTTGTTTTACTAACTTTTCACGCATGATTATAACGAGGCGGTTGCGGCGGCACCACAACAGCCAATTTTATGCGTCTATCGCTGGCGCAAACATTTACGAATGCGCCTTGTCTGCAAAGTTTTTGTCCCAATACTTCGGCGCTGCGTTAAAAACATTAGTAACGGAATGCACGATACTCACGTGAGGTATCAGGTGCAGCAATGCGTCGCCGCACAACGCTCCGATAGCCCCCGCGACGAGTAAAGACAGAATTGAATGGAAGAAGTTCTTCGACAGACACGGAACGATCAGTACGCCAAAAAATGACAGTAGGCTTATGATCGTGATTGACAGAAACCCATATCCCCACACGCTTCCAATGTCAGGTTTTTCTTCCTCTGTAACATTACAAAATATTGAAATCCCAGCAGACCAGAATAAATTCATGAAGCTACTGCATCTGTCACACTGACTATATGGTACACACGCAGTAAAGTCACAAATTTGTAGAACACAAGTATATGTCAAATGGGAATGGTGGGAATAGTGTATCTGCAGTCTCGTTCAATAACAGGAAGTAATGCTGGTTGTTACAAGTTGATTGGATAGGTCGTTGACGTTGTATTATCGTAAAGACGGTGGAATGTAACCGCTAATAATCATTATCTAAGGGCTTAATCCAGTGGTTCCCAACCTGTGGTACGCGTACCCCTGGTGGTACGCAATCGTCTTCCATGTGGTACGCGAGTAGATTCTTTTTTTTTTCGATCGAAAGGAGTTATTAAATTCAGGTGGGCCTGAACACAAAGATTGTTCTCCAATAAACATCGGGCTTAGCATGACCTCCTCGTACTCGACTTTAGCTTCTCACGCCATTCCCCAGCTGCTAATTTTCCCCTCAACGTGGGAGTGCGAGCAAGGATTTTCATCTCTGATGACTACCAAGTCGAAGAAACGAAACCGACATGTTGCGCCCATGTATGACTTTCGATGCGCTGTGAGCAAACATATGCCACGCATCGACCAGCTAGTGCAGTGGTTCTCAAACTGCCCCTCCCTCCCCTTGGCATCTGAAGGGGACACGAAGCTGCGGCCAACTTCGATTTACCTCCATCTCGTTGTTTTTGCCTTGAGTATAGTCCTAATTGCATGTTTGAGAATCTCTTATCGACTATCATAACCTTCCATGCCATCAAATTATTCGATGGGATTGCTAGCATTCTGGTTGCATTTTGTGATATGACGATAAGGGGCGCGATATTTTTCACTATCGTAAAAGGGGGCGTGTCTAAAAATGTTGAAGAATCGCTGAGCTAATGGAAAATGAACAAATGCAGCCATCGCATTAAATGAATTGACATTTGTAGTTTGCTGTTATTTCATTATTAGAATGTTGTTGTTCTTCTTGTGACTGGTGGTGAAAAAACAATTCCATGCGTCCCATCAACCCTTGCTGATAATGCCTAGTTTAATAGCATTGCTATTACGTTTCACATAGGTCAAACACGTGATTATGACGTCATAAATGACAGAAAAATGTTTGGCCCCCTTCGGCGCGCGTAACTTATATAGGTGGTACGCGAGCACTGCATAAAACCGCGAAATGCTACGTGGGTGAAAAAGGTTGGGAACCACTGACTTAATCCTATTACTCTGTAAAATATGGCACTCGGAGATTATGCTTCAGCTAAGTGTTGGTACATCGATCGTAAGTTGGATACTTTCGCAATAGTTTTGGTGCCGCCTCTGGACATATAGGTAAATAATTCACGATGCATATAAACGACAAGTCTGGTCATTGTCGATTTTCTGAGTCTGGAATCTATTCTTTTGTACACATGCAATTTCCCAAGCGGAACTTTAAACTCAGTGTACCATGACTGTATACCAGTGGTTCTTGACCGGGTTCGCTTCACCAGTCTCACTCCGACTCGCACAACGGAAGTGAGACTTATTTGAAGTAATTATTATTCATTATAATCTTTTTCATTCGCGTGAAAACCATATTCTAACACTATTGTTGATGCACAGTTCAATTTGTGCACCTGTATTCTACGGTGATTTATAAGGTGCGTAATGCAGTCTATTTTTGTTTCAACAACTCAGCTTAAATTTGGGGTTCATCGAAAACTTGCACATAGCGTAAGAGTTTGTGGGGTTAGTAACGAACGTCTCTAGCGCAGTCGTCGTGATTCACCTCAAGCTACAATCCTATTGTTATTTAACTTGACATTGGTATCGAACGGCTCATTTTCGATACAGTTCAGAGAGCCACTGGTCCTTGCTCTATCTCAGTGGTCGGAAACCTATGGCTCACGAGCCATATATGGCTCTTTTGGGTATAAGATATGGCTCTTCGGCAAATATCTATTATTGTACTGAATTAATCAATATTGCAGCGACTTGTTGGTACATTTTCATCACGGCCAGAATAATTATTCTCGCGGCAGTTTAAACATGTATTTGAGAAGTAAAGACAATGTCGTCTACAGGTTTATAGGCTCGGACCCCCTCTTTTGAAAATCATCAAATTTATGTTACTGTCACGCCGGCGGCAAATTCTATGTACCCGGCTCGAAATCTTGAATTGTGCGATACGTTGAATAATCAAAGAGCATAGCAGACATGGCGATGTCAATTTCAAAACGCAGTTTTCAAATACGCATTGTCTTACTGATCTACGGCGCGAAATGAACTGTTGTGGATGTGAGTATTACAAACTCACCTTTCTCGTATACAATACAAGACTTCTCGCCGGAAAGGAAGACTAGAGAGGGACATAACAATCCAAACTCGTACGGACGGATCCCACTGAAAGCTGCAACCCTCTGGTCCAATTTGTATTGTTCTAGCAGGAGAGGAGCAGAGACGCACTGAATACCAACGCAAACGTAGAAATGCAATTGAGTATTCACAATCAATAACAATGTTACTATTAAAGCTACATGTCATTCAGTTAACTATTATTGAATTGGTTCGATTTGCAGATACCACCGAACACTATTTCATAGCATTGCGAATGCAAACGATTGCTTATATACTCACGCTACTGGACACTCGATGGACATTCGCAAGTCACGTAAACGAGTAAACAAATATTTATCTATACTGCAAATACTTATACATATAGTGTCCTTGCATACATTAACTTAATATAGGCTTCCTGTCAAGAGTATCCAAGCCCGACGTTTGGCACAATTGGGTTGAGTAGGCTACCATTCAAATGAAGTAATAGTGCTATAAAAGTCCATATGAATAAAAGCCGTATCTGGATGGTACGTAGTGTGATGGGTAGCCTAATTCCTAAAGCCATGGTAGGCCGTTTTAAATCGGCAGATCAGTAATGAAGAAAACAACATGTAAAGTCTTAGCGGTGTAAAATGACCCAAGGCATAGACGTAACAAGAAGTCAATAAGATGTAACGACAGCGGTTGGAAAATATCCTGCTGAAAGCTGAAAGGCCGTCGGATTATGGATGTCCTCGCCGAACGACTGGCAATGTCGGTACGAAGATGTGGAATTTTTCACACTCACACATCCATATACAGTCGTTTGTACACTAAAAATCCATCCATACCGTATTGGAAGAAATATGAGGCATGGAATTAAAGTGCTCTGTTCATGCCAATTCAAGCTCAAGTCCAACGCACATCCGAGTAAGGATGGGATGAGCGATTAGCATAACCCTTTACTCCTTTGAGCAACTCTTAGCGATATCGCAAATAATAATTAGTGACATCGCCTGAACAATGTGCATCCGGAGCCGTTTTCTCAACGTCACTGCTCCGATTGTGAGTGCCGCAGTAAAGATAGATTTTGCTGCAAGGTCTAGAGTTGCTTAATTCAATGTCGGACTGGGTTTAGTACATATTTCCGAATCCATAACCCGAATTAATTTAGTATCAGGTCTCAATCCAGTCTGATATCCAGCAGATGTATTCCAGATTGGAAGTTACAATCCGAATCCATAGCCTAATCCAATCCGACCGAACCTATATCAATTCAATTTAGAACAATGTGTGGAACAACTTGTAGGGTTCCGTTAAACCTCACAGCTTCATAACCCAAGATTTCAGACTATTAGGTGATATGTATCTGCATTATCCAATAGTGAACTTACATCGGTCTTGTTCCCGGTTACATTTTTATGATCGTGCGGGGTTGACCAAGCGGCATCTGCAAACTGAAATGATAGGCGTTTAGGGTTGGCGCTACTCAGCGTTTTTTTTTATCTACCGAACACTGCAGCTGCTGCTACCTCGCAATACCACCTGACTTACTACTATTTTCATTGATTTGACAGACTGTGGAGCTGTCCCCATCCCCACGTAGTTAATACTGATTTGTCTAAAGGTGTAAATTTGATTCATTGCCATTACTCTTAAACATATGCGAGCCTGAGGTCAGACCACCATACGATACTACAGATTAAAGATGGTGTGAACCTTTGAAAGGTTCAGTTCGTGTGAACGCGAACCTTTTTGAAAGGTTCTGTGTGAACGCGAACGTGAACCTCATGATGTCACGTGACGTCATATTGCTAATTCCAACCCAACATTTCAGTGAAGTGATAGCCTACCCTATATTAATGTACACGATACCTAGCGACGACTCGGGCCACACAATGCCACAATGCTAAAGTACATATTGACTATAATAATACCATAAAATCAATCTCTTCCGTCGCTTTGCCAGCAATTTCGACGATGAGTTGCAAGGGAATATAAGCTTACGCCTTAACGGTCTAGGGCAGAACGGACAATGTATTCGGTGTCTGAGTATTGCGACGTTGAGTGTAAAACGCAGAGTGTAAAACGGGTTTCTATACTTGCTACCGATATTACCCCATTAACAAATTATGCAGCAATAGCCAACCAACACCCCAATTGCGTGGATTCTGTTGTTATGATACAATGTACAAATGAAGTCAAGATTGGCCCCGTACATCTGCTAGATTTTTTACATCAGACAACGATATCAATTCCATTGATTGATTGAATATGCATCATTCGATGACTACATGTAGTGCCCTTGATGTTGTGTCATTGCAGGTCAAGTTCACAGCAGGGAGCCACTAAATATTCACAAATGGAAAGCTGGATATTTCGAGCAAACTTCTGTAACAAAGCAAGTAAACTTTTTGAGATTATCAAGGTGTATGCTCGTTTAGTGTTCCGTTTTTGTTATGCTGCCAGCGCCATGCATCGAGTGGCCCGCACTTGAAAGGCAATAAATTTCAACCAAAGATGTTGTAATGAAGTGGAAACTGTAATATATGAAAAAGGTTCACAGTGCAGAACCTACCAAGATTCGTTTGTGAACATGAACCTCTAAATTTCCGAGATTCACACACTGACCGCGAACGTTCACACCATCCCCACTACGCATTCCAATACTCATTAAACCACCACACATAATATAGAACTCAATCAGTTCGTGTAATATAGCGGTAATAATGTGCTCATTTGGGCATATTTCCATAAGGGAAGTCAAATGGAATTAACCAAACTCCTAGATTGTAGTAAACAGAGGCTCCACACACTATTGCTTACGATTTATACCACAAGAATATTGCGACAAAATCGCATGCACCTCACTGTTATTACAATGCATTAATTAGATGTTGTAGAATGTTTATTCTACAGTAATCGAGTAGCGTGGGTCTCCGTAGCGCAATGGATAGCGCGCTGGACTTCTAATCCAGAGGTTCCGGGTTCGAGTCCCGGCGGAGATGCCCTTAGTTTTCCTTCGAATGCTTACCATTCATACGCGTTTGGCCAATGTCTTGATGGCGAAGCATTTACAGTGTTCATGACACTGCTCAGTCAGAAGTGGAGAAAATCCCTTCAATTTATTATAATGCCACGACAACAAAAATAAATCAGAAAGGCTATATAAGCACGAGGCAGTTTAATACGGTTGCCAGCATCGGGTATATATGTCATATGACGCTTCAACTTCCAGAACAACAAAATAATGCGTAATATCTTATTCTAATTATTATTTTTTTATTATTATTAAATCATGTGGTCGAGGATTGAAATTTGTGCAAAAGGGAACAATTTCGTGGCCGTTCCATAATCGGGTTGAAACATGGCTTGCCACCCTGTTTTGCTCGCGTACGCATATTTCCATCCGAGTAACATGATAAACAGCGAAGAATGAGTAAATACGCCACACCACAGGCATATTGCAATGTGCCGTTTCGACTAAATGAAGTTCGAACTATACAGTGATCATCGCTTTCTGATATTACACTTCGCCTATATGCATTGTAAATTAAGTAGTAAGTTTCTTTCTTTCTGGCGGCTGTTGGCCATTGCGACACGTGGATATACGCGGACTCGTGACGCTGTGGAAACATGTCGAATCAGTTCAAGGACTGATGAGCATGGGGAGACATGAGCACAGGATAATGTGAGCAATGTGCATGCGTTGAGCATTTCGTTACGAGAAATAAGGATATAAGGTTATAAATGCACATGTTCAAGCGTACCCATGCTCATAGGCTATCTTTAGTTGATGAGCTCCACGCTCAAATGTCGGGCAACCATTTTTCAGAGATGAGCATGGTTTGATTTGAAAAAGTAGGATTTCAAGCATTTGGTCGGATTTGGATGAGATATGGATGTGTGATTATTTTTAAGCTGGATCTGGACACCATTTTGTAATATCATCCGTTACCGCGCGACCTTTTACTAAATTTCAGTCATCTGATCATCGGATTATCCGAATCTCGGAACCGGATTCGGATATGCAAATATTAAAGGCTTTCATCTCTCACATTTCGTCACTCACCCTCGATGTAGACCTTTTCTTTCTATGTTCTGCAAATAGAATATGATAATTGGATGCGTGGCCTAAATGTTTCCATATATAGGTTTTCGTCTTGTATTGTATTGGCGAAGCGGGAGTTCTGCGTACCTTTCTCTGTGACGTCATGTCCGTCGACAACTCCAGACGCTTCTTTCGGTATCTCGTGAATCAATCCGAGGCCTAGCTCATTCATCACCTTTCTCAGAATGTCCACGCCTATCTCGTCGGTGACACGGACGTCGGCGCTGTACTTTTCGAAGATTTTTCTCAAGTAGTGATTGGCGACGAATTCGGGCTGCGACACAGAAATACATGGAGGCAAACGGAAATATGAGAAAGGAATACTTGTGCAATTATACTTAGACTGGTGTCAGGCTGTCAGCTAAAGCTAAATGCGTGAAAAATGTTCGAACTCAAACGGTTACATGTTTCTATTTTTTTGCCGTATTCAACTGCTGGTTATGTTTTGGAATACATCTACTTTCATTATTGACATCAGTGCAACTTATGATGTTCCTTTCAGATACCCGCTCAGGAAGTGGTTGGAAAGTGTCATCACATTGTTTGGGGGAACGCAACACCGTCATACCAATTGGCTAATTACAATTTTGCATATGAAGATAGGAGATATATTGGCATTTCGGAAGGTCGGGACGTAGATTTCGAAGTCAACCCACCCTGCTTACGCCACGGCGCACGACGTACCACCATAACCGCCACAATTCAACTACTGAACAGGACTTATTGTCTCTGGCCAATGATGGCCAAGACGGGCGTATCATCACATATCATCTGTATGAATTGAGAGTCTGACCTCCGCACAACCCTTGAGACTGATCCTAATGTTCCGTTTAACACAAGATACGCCCGTCTTGGCTATCATTGGTCACAGTGGTCATAGACTTATACTGTTATGCTAAATTATTTTGTGCCCTCTCACCTGGTCAGTGGTCATGTGGTGGTCTGAGTTAATGTATGACTATGTTTCTCCGAATATACGGAAATGTAACCTGTATGATTTTCATTACAATTTACAGAACACTTCGCGCAACCCCTGGGCTAATGCCAATTGCAAGTTGTGGCAGTCGAGTTCATTTTTTCACGGCACGCTAAATCATTTCAAGCAATCTCAGTCGGTAAGATATTACGCTAGAATAGCTCCACCGAATGCAGTCCGATATATTCAGATTATTCGCGATGTTATCTCGATTTTGGTAAAAAACGGATCGAAAACAACGGCAAGGCTTAACTGCGTTTTTCAGGTTACAGATAAGTCGGGAGTGTGGTTCCTGTCCCTATTTTTGGATTGGCCTGGCAACCGAGAACATGAAAGACGTCACGCATGATATGTATACTGCGAGGCACTAAACTGCGCTAAATTGTACCATTTGACCTCTTTCAAAGCCTGGAAATCGCAACAGTACTTTACACAGTAGGCCTAATATTAAAATATTTATACCGGAGGTAAGTTTGACTTGCTCCGGGTAGACAATTGCTAAGCGGCCGAAAGCACGTGAAATCACTGAAACGTTTCGAAACGACCACTAAATGCTCAGGATCCCAAATTTTGCAGGATATTGTCTGAACGGGATGTCAAAGAGAGATTCATACGAAAATGTTCGCACGCGAGTTGTTGATATTTTGACACTTGACACACTGGTGCATTTGGAAGGTTACCGACCCCTGATTAACACTATTGGTGAACGTTGAACGATATAGGTGCACGAAACAGGAGAGTTGGCGTTATTCTATTGGCGGTGTGATGATGTGATCGCATGAGGCGGGTGCGCGAGTCGGAGTTGTGAGGGGCGTCTTAAAAATTACAAATTCGAATCAACTCCAAATTATAACTCTCAAGTCGTGTAGTGACATCCTGTCACGTCATTAAATTATATTCTGGACTCGCCAGTGTTACTATTTGTACAGGAGAAGGAGTTGGTAATCATGAGCGATCAGCCTTTCAAGTAACCTCACCGTTCCTTCAGTAGCTTCTTTGCCATCGGGTCCGTTGTACCAAGCGCCGGTCCCACAAAACAGCGCAACTTGCAGAATTATAATCAATTTGAGAAGCATAGCGCAAACAATTCGATGATGCTAACAATCTGAAGTGAATGCAAGAGATTTCGCTAAGAACAAAGAAAATCGAAGAAGCAGGCACAACACACATACACGCCAAAGGCAAGTTTATACCTTTCCTCAACGTTCAATATTTGCATTATATGGCGAAAGTCGACCCCTGCTCTCGTAGATAGAGAGACAGGGAGATATGATATTCTTTTCCGCCAGCACCATCGCCAGCTTTGACGACGGAGATGCCATATGACCAGGCCGTGTTATTTTTGGCATTTCAGGAGCCAGATGCCAAAACTGCCAAAAATAAAAATTTGAAAATGCCAAAAATAAGCAATTTTTGGCATATGCCAAAAATAACACGGCTTGCCAAATAGTGTATTTCGTTCATGGTGTTGTGTTAACAGGACCGCGTTACAAGCGAGAAGCGCGTTTGTGAAAGGCAGGTTTCTTAATCTGGGTCCAGCCCACCTATTAGGGGTGAAAGCATGGTGTCCTAAATTGTGTGGGCACAGCGAGATTGAACGGCTGACTGCGTTTGGGTTACGTCATACTTTCCATTTGCCCAAAGGCAATTTTACGACCATTTTTGACGGCTTGTCGAGCACTAAATTTGATAAAACGGGTATCAATGAGAAGCTGCCGCAGTACTGATTAATAAAATATAAATTATATTATGCTCATGGAACTGGAACCCCCAAAATCAACCACGATTTTTGCATTGTGATCGAGTTGAACATTGTGACGCAAGAAACTGTCTGACTATTTCTGAGCTGCATAGTCTCGTTTTGCCAGACAGTCTTGTTGCGTCAATGTTCTTAAACAAGCTAACCTTCTAAGGACTCTTCCATGCGAGTTGGTAATATTAAAGCCACCTGAAGTGACAAAAGTCCTCCGAAAATATATCGGTAGACTGAAGGAGAAATGATAGTCGGGCTACTAAATAGAATGTGTTGAGAGACAACACAGGAAACTCCTGGAAAAGGATCGGGAAGAAAATTCTTTCCGCGATGAGATCGATGGCACTGGCGAAGTGATCTCTTTTCGTGATGCATGGAAGCCGGTTCGGCCCTCCAAAGATTTTTAAGCTCTGAAAACCTTTTACGGATGACTGGCAACATTCCTTCCCTCAACGGCTACTGTTGAAGCCGATATTTCCCAGATTCGCTGGACGAGAAATGAATTTAGGAGAAACTTAGCTGCCCTGAGTTTGGAAGCACTGTTACAGTTCAAACGATTTAAGTCTATTCAACAGCTGTAACAATTTTTCTTACTTTTTTTGCTTACTGGCACCGATTACGATGGATACTGCACATTTTGTGGTTTCGTTTGATATTATTAACCTATGAAATCGTTAGGTTTTTTCTTCTTATTGTTTGTTGGCACTGATTATACGTGGATGCTGCACATTTTGTGGTGTCTTTTGACAAACTAGCCCAAATAAAGCGTTTTTGTGACTAATTCGAGGCTGAAACTATCTATTTGGAGGACGATGCCAAAACTGCCAAAAATAAAAATCGAAAAATGCCAAAAATAAGTTATTTTGGCAGTTTTGGCATATGCCAAAAATAACACGGCCTGCATATGACCGTAAGGTCACCTAGTCTGCAGCCCCGATTTTTTCTTCTCCACGTTATCCGTCGATGCTGAGCGCCTAGCAGGATAGCTGCGGATACCAGCTTTCGAGTCTTAAGTCTGACCCGGCCGAGGATCGAACCAACGACCTACGGATCGACAAGCCGGACTCCATCACCATCGCACTATCTCGCTCGGACAGAAAGCTTCTTGCGTGGTAACTTTGTCACACAGACAATTCGGGTAATCCAAGTGTTGTCTGCCTTTTATATACAAATCAGCTATACTTATTTTCGGCAATTTGCGCAGCAGATGCCAATGATTACATTTAAATAAACAAGATTTCTAAAATTGGGACTTTATAAAGAAAGAAGAGTTTCGTGGAACATGAACAGGAATTGAGAGGAGCGCGTTTCAAGCGAAACAAAAACAAGTGCGCATAAATCGGTGACATACTTAACCTGTTCCCTCGAACCGCTTGGGTACTATAGGGGATCCATTAAAGGTCAAGGCAAATCTGATCTCGAGGCTAAAAGCAGAGAAATGAAATCCTCGATTAACAGCAAATCCCTGGATTGATCAATCCAGCGCTTAGGAAGGGTAGAGTACAGCTATAAAGGATCCTTGCATAAAAAAAGTAGATCTTTCGGTTAGTATCCGCATATTTTAGAATCCGTCTATGAAAGCCCTAATCTATTTTTTATATTGTCAGCGATTCAGTACCTTTCCTAAACGTTTATTTGTCGTGCGGATATTTTTTATAGTAAATTGAAAGCCGAAGCCACTCTCGTTTACTAACCATTGGATAGATCAGGAGTTCTTAAAGTACTGGGTTGCGAAGTGCATGAATTTCGGCCGCTTACAATTCCTTAAAACGAACAAATTTCTTCGCACATCGCGCGATCTCCTGTGGTTAGTTTGTACACGTCTGAGGTCCGATGAAAATGAAAATGTGCCGACCTTCGTATTACCGTACACAGTTTGGTTTAATGTAATGATAGCCTAAGATTTGTCCGACATTGCTTTCACTGAAAAGCTGTAACTTGCGGGGGTAATATCTGACAGAGTATAGAGAGAAGCCGATTTTTTTTTAAATAAAAAATGAACTCAGGAATAATTAATTGAGCAGAGTTAGTAAGTACTGCTTCAGTGCAAACAATTTAGTTCGATTCAACAGCTACAGCAATCAGTTGTGAAATGTAAATGCGTTTTTTCCTTAAACAAAAATTCATCTTTTCTTGTAGTTTATTGGCATTGAGTACTAAACGTCATGTGCTTTCTGCTTGCCAAGAAATGCCAATTTAAAACGTCTTAAATAATTAGTTCAAGCCTAAAAATATTGAATTTTGATGATGAAAAAACGCAAAAATTGTTTATTCTGAAAAACATTCGGAAATAAGCTAAGCTATATTGGTATCGTTTTGATTAATCCTATCTGATTGATGATTACAAAATGATATTACCCAATAAGTTATTTCGGATTGCATATAATCATATAACGCCGGCACGGTAAGAACAGTACAGCATATACCTACCACGGAGTACATTTACAATATTACTTTTACGCCTGAAACAATACGGGCAAGAAGGACAACGACAGACGCAAGGCTCTGCCCAGAGTACTTGGTGCGGGACGTCATCAATTCTAAAACACATGCTCACCGAGAGTCGTCGACCCGTTTGGCAGACAAATTCGACTGAATACCGTGGAATGGGCTTCACATTATCCTCTTTTGATATCCATGGGTGAAAATAAGTGTATTTCCAGCATTCCAGATT
The DNA here is from genome assembly GCF_051294905.1 of Botryllus schlosseri. NCBI lineage: Eukaryota > Metazoa > Chordata > Ascidiacea > Stolidobranchia > Styelidae > Botryllus > Botryllus schlosseri. Next base: position 14,283,982 of record NC_137239.1, on the reverse strand, counting down.
TCTACCTTATCGCGGGGAGTGGATCAGGGAAACGGCATTTTCAGCTACAAAATTGTGTTTCTACACTCATTACAATAGTTAAAAATGAGTCTAAAATAAGCACGATCCTTAAGGAGATATATCCCAGAGATGTGACGGATTCACGTGTATACCATCATATTTTGAAATTTTATGGAGTGTTACACCAAAACATAATCCACTACACACCTGGGATAGTGGGATATAGCTCCATACGAATTGGTGCATTTGACTCATTTTCACTCGTTGGAAGGATGTGGACGCCCAATTTAGTGCCTGAAAGTACCGTTTACCTGATTAACATTCTACGCTATGGTGAAAATCGGCGAAACGCACGATTTTGATTTACAGCGTATATAAATCCTTGGTATAGTTACAAACCGAATATGTGCGAGACGATCACATAGCTATATCGATATCTACACCATTATAAAGTTTCCGTTCCGGCCATTGCCGCCTAAAATGGCATTTATTTAAAATAGGCTGCATCGACACGCCTTTGTGTGACTTATGTCTCATACCCGAGAATGTGGATCACTTCCTCCTCGCATGCCCAAATTACGAGTGGCACCGAGTATACTTAATTGATTATTATTATTGCTTGAACTTGAAGGTAGAATTCACCACATATAACCTTCTCGTACGGACAGAACTTCTATCACCTCTCGTTGAGTTCATCCTAGCCAACAATGTGCTAATTTAAGCCATTTATGACTTGTGATACGAAATTTCGGCCGTGACGCACCAGACTGATAAGGTGATAAGCGCCACAATGTCTCATTTCCACAATTAATAATAATAATAATGATAAAATCTGAAGTATTTCAGCGTGCCAAAGCTGGTACACCCAAACATATATTGAAGTAGATCGACCTGACAGCTCAAATATTTAATTTCCAAGCGATTAATTTCTTTCACTCATCATATCTGACATAGAAAATCATCAGTTTTTTCCGCCCGAGCGGACCATTTGTTCATGGCACACGCCAAAAATGAGCGGTTTCATATTTCATTTGATATTGACGGGAGCACGAATTACATGACCGCGTCAAGCAACACGGCATTAATCACGATGATAGACTTGATAATCATGCTTGTGCTTGCAGAATTCATGTATTTTTCACTTATCCTGTATGAAGTACGCAATTTATTCTAAAGTCGAGTTCACGTTTATTACTATCCGTGTCGAATGCAATATTCTTTCTACTGACCATTATGGCGATTGCTGGGCTCTAACTGGGTCTCGCCAAAAGCGACTGGGAGCAAGGGATCTCATGCCTATACCAGGTTACATTTTTGATTCGGCCATATACCACCCCTTCATTACGTTAAAAGCAGCGCCGATGCTTGAACGGGTAAAGGCACACTCAGCATTTCCATGCATTTAGCTATTTTGGGCATTTTGGGAACGAGACGCCAAAACTACCAAAAATAAAATTTTGAAAATATCAAAACTAAGGCATTTTCGAAAAAGTGGATTTTCAAGAAAATCTTTAATAAAAATGTCAACGAGAATTGAAAGTGGTTTGTATGAGGTAACTGAACAAGTTTATTACAGTTTCGTGAATGACCATTGACCAAGTACAAAAGGTCAAAGTCGCCGAGAAGCAACCCCCATCTATACGTAATACGTATAGTACATAAACACTCTGACCCTTTCCCTGATTTTTCTTTGCGGTTGGATATTTTTCATGATATATTGAAAATTGGAGCCACCAAATAATTTGGTTTGGTAGTGAAGACTATCATGCGAATATGATAAGTAGTATTGTGATCTGAGTGGATGCCGGCAATTTGGTACGCACAGCGAATCGGCTATTTGAGCTTCGATTTTGCAGACGCCATCGTTATCATATCAGGTGAATTCGCTTTTCTACATCGTAATGAATTCGGTTTTTCTTCTATCTATTTTGGCTCTGTTTAGATACTGCACGTTTTATGACTTCCGTTTGCTAAGAAAGACTTAACTCAAACGTTTTGTATGATTATATGGTATGGTTATATGTTATAGGCTATGGTGTGGGTATAGGCGCCACAGCAATTCCCCTAGTAGGTTTTATTTGCGAGAGCAAAGAGATCTATGCAAGGGATTCGGGTCAACTCGACTCTTGAGAGATATTTATTCGGTAACCTGCTGTTAGACCATTCTACATGGGGTCAATGTTCCTGATCAGTCGGGTTCTGCAAAATTGAGTACCGGCGCGATTCGATTTCGAGTATGAGTACTATTCGAGTACGAGTACTATTAGGCTTCCAGTCTAGTCTAACGTCAGTGCTACCCCATATAAATACAATTCGGCAATTTTTGATCATACCTATTTCTTTTCACATAATGGCAACGCTATTGGTTGATCATTACTTCATATAATATCATTGCCACAAACTTAAGCTGCTTACTAGCTGTTTTAAATGCTGTTTTATGAACACTTGAGGTTTCAAGACCTCCAAGCTGTAAATTCATGAGTGGAAGAGAGGTGTGTGTATCAGATTTCCACTATAGCGTGAGGCAGGGTTACCAGATGTCCTCCTTTTGGAGGAAGTGACCTCCTTTACGGATTCCAAAATACGGTAACCCAACGTGAGGTATCAATCAACAATCAGGTAAACGGTGCCAAATTGAGCTTTCGCACCGATTCCAATTGATTAAAATGAGTCGCTTACACCAGGCCGTGTTATTTTTGGCAAGTTTGGCATCGCCATCGATTCATATTAATAGACTCGAATTAACCACGTAAAACGCATCAGTTTGGTCTTTCTTATGAAACGGAAGTCACAAAACATGCAGTTTCCACACTGTGCCATCAGACAGCAAGATTTAAATCCGAATTGAGAGCGATGCTGGAGACCAAATTTAACCGATGCAAAACCGAGCGGTTCTGCATTATCTATTCTTAATAGTCGATGCCCTGTGCGTGCAAAATTTCCAGCATTCACACAGATCACAATACTTATGATAACAATTCAGAAATTTTCTGACAGGTTTGGATCGCCGCTTCCACTACCCAACCAATTGTTAGAAATCATGAGTGTGCACCATGTACCAAATGCATGAGCATTGACAACAGGAAATTACCTAGTAACCGCGCTAAATTTCAAAATTAGGGCCCGCTATCACAGATTCCAAAATATGCTAATTACTGCTTTGGCGTGCAGAGATCATCTATTTCCTAATCGATGGATTATACAATCCACTGATTGGCCGTAAATCCAGATTTAATCAGAGGACTCTTTGGCCCTGGACAATGTCTGAGGACCTCCAAATAATTCACTGACCCCAAAGGATTCACGGACCCCAATTTAAGAATTCTGCTTTACACACTCGTTTTTTCGCTTCATACAAACTACTGCCAATTCTTGTTGCCATTTTCATCAAAATTTTTTTATAAAATCTATATTTTCAAAAAGCTTTTTTTGGCATTTTATCTTTTTTTAATTTTCGGCAGGATATATTCCAGAGATGTAGTGGATGTGGCGCACCAGGCCGATAAGGTGATAAGCGCTACAATGTCTCATTTTCACAGTTAATAGTAATAATATTAATAATAATAGGTGTGCCGTAGTGGATTTACGTGTAACACCATATTTTGGAATTTTATAGGGTGGTACACTAACAAATAATCCAGTTAAGACCTATGATATATCCCCTTGCGAATTGGTGCGTTGACTCATTTTCAATCCGGTGGAAGGGTGTGGGCCGTGGTGGCACAATTTACGGCATGAAGTACCGTTTACCGCACAAACGGGCAGCATACGGCCCGCGGCCCGGATCCGGCCCGAGAAGGGATTTTGACCGACCCGCAGAGTGAAATTCTGTCCCGAAAGTGAAATTCTATCCGCAAGTATTGACAAGTTCCATGCGTCCCAGAATGAATCCAAGTTTGCTAACCTGAGAAATATGACCAAGAAACTACTGTCTCTGTTCGGGTCTACACTCGACAGGCATTTTCGACCATGAACATTAACAAGACAAGACTGCGTTCCCATATAACTGATGTTCACGTGCAGTCTTAGCTAAGGGTTTCTACATACGACATACAGCCGGACTTCAAAGAACTTGTTGACAACTTTTACTGACCACACATGTGTGATTGACTTCAACAGCCATTGTTAATAAATTCAATAAATACTGTTTTTGGTTTCTATGGTCTGCACTTATAGTTTACATTAAATACGATTTATTCCTCGTATATGTGGATAAATACGCGATTAATGTATATATTCTGTATTCCGGCCCGCCAAGTACTTCATTTTCCCATATCCGGCCCGCCAACTGGAGAAGTTGCCCACCCCTGGTTTACGTGATTTACAGCCAACTGTTCGGTGAAATTCGGCGAAATGCACGATTTTCGTTACAAAGAGAATATGCACGGAACGATCACATAACGATTTCAATATCTATAGCACCATAAAGTCGCAAAGTAGTTCAGCGTGACAAAACTGGTCAACACAAACATACTGATGAAGATCGAACTACAGCTCAAATATTTAATATTCCAGCGCTGAATTTATTTCTCCAACGATAACTGACATAGAAAACCACCAATACTTTCGCCAGCGCGAAGCAATTGTTCCGATCTCATCCATGGCACGCGCCGGAAATGCGCGGTTGTATATTTGATTTGATATTGACGGGAGCGTGAATTACATGACCGCGTCAAGGCACGATGCTTTATTCACGATGACGGACTTGCTCGCATTAATGCTTGTACTTGCAGAACTCCAATATATTTCGACTTATCCTGTATCAAGTACGCAATTGCTTCAAAGGCCAGTCGAGTTCACTTTATTACCGTCTGTGTCGCATGCAACTGTATTTTTTCGGACAATTACGTAAGCTTTAAGGGCCTTTAACTGGTCTCATAAAATTGACTTTGGCGAAGAGATCCGATACCCAGATACGTGTTGGTTTCCACCACTGATAACACACCCACATTATTACGTTATGCAGCAACGATCCTTGACCCGGTAAAGGCACATTCATGTCATGTCTCTCCAAATGTAAGATTAGGAACGTTGTGACAGAAATTAATTCAGTAGGTCTCATTTATGAGAAAAAAGATAGTCATGTGAGCGATCCTGTAAACTTGACTCGTGAAGGAAATATATTCGGCAACCGGCTCTTAGAGACTATATCTTCCATACGCTCAACGTTACCGATCAATATAGCCGGACAAAATCGAATACCGGGGTGATACGATTCCGAATGACATCTTCAGAGTATGGAGGATGTGGAGGGTACAAATATACGTGTATTTTATGCGACCACTAAGAAAATAACACCGATACTACGCCATATAAAGATGCTTTGGTAATTTCCGGCCATACATATTTCATTTAACTTTGTGACAAGCTGTGGGTGAATCATTACTTCACTGACGTGTGAAGCTCAGAACTACATATTCCGGATGATGGGTATCATGTTGCGTAGAAAGCATCAAAACAATGATAACTATTAGTGGAAATATAATTTTGATACCAGCAAACATAGTCTCTCACTACCCGACCCGAATCATTACCAATAATACTCCATTCATATATACGAGTACTCGAACCATTTACATACCCCTACTGATCAGTCAGCATATGGCGAAAGATATTTCAATATCATAATATTGCCAGTTTTAAAGGAACAAACAGTCATGCTCGCATCTAATTATAGTAATTGATTTTGTGAAGTACGACAATAAAAAGCGAATCTATATATCTCTATCAGTCTTACTATAAATAAAAGATTCCACTTACACATGATAGTCTCACTTATTTCTATCAGCGTAAGAGTGTCCGCAGATTATTTTTTATTATGGTCGGCGATACACGCACACATAATCGAACACGCACATTATATGTCGTGCATAACGGAACACGATGACTGTATCTACAACAACATATAAGGAAGGGTTCTTGAACCTTTTTGATCGCGGATCCCGCGCGTACCCCCATAATTTCAGAAGGTGATGACTGCGATTTTTAACAAAGGTCATAGCATTAAGGTCAACGCTGTTTACAGTATTGCACGCATAAAATAAGCTACCTAACGACCGGACAAGGTAATCACAATCACATTCCCACCCACATCGTCATCGCCGAATGATCACAATTTGGTTTCGAATAAGTTTCTTGGCGATATAGTTAAAAATTGCCCTTTCACAGGTCCCAGTTTAAGAACCCCTGATACAGGTGTGGTCGCCTAATCCCCAGTGATACCATACTTCGGCGTTAACCTTGTCATATCTTGCATCAGTGTAGTCCTGCCTCTATCTAGGTTTGTCGCTGAAATTATATATATATTGCACAAATAGGCTACTCCATGAAATCGAATATCGAATGCGCGGTGTATTCTTAGAAATGCTCATCGATTACCACTCGCGCTTATCACGTATTGACCCCGTAATTAGCCGATCTTGCATTTAATGTCTTCTGCAACCTACTTTTCCGTCGATTGTCGTACTCAATTCACCCGCTAATCCAATTAAATCAGCCTGTAGACGCCGTATCTGAGTTTGTTATGTTTGTTATGATCCATTGATACAAATGATTAACAATGTACAGCAGTAGGTCATCGTTCGCAAAACTAGGGGACACATAATAGGATGTCTAATAAGCTCATTCTTCCATCATTAAGACAAAATAACAGAGGTGTATAGTAGTGTATACTAAATCAATTTCGCCTACGTCCACGATCACGCTTTGGACAAATCGATTTCGCCTATAATCCGAACTGACACGGCTAGGCCATCATTTTATTGATTCCCAATTTCTCTGCATTGCATGCGCATGCGCACGTCACATTCCAAAATTATATTAATATTATTATCATTATTATTTGTAGGATGACTTCATCCATTCGATTTCTCATTGTCATTGCATTGTATCACAAGCTAACTAACTGTCGAACTGATGTAAAATATATAAACTGAACGCGCAGCCCAGTAACCGTCAGCCAAAAAGTAGACAGCCTGTCCTGTTACTAACTCAAACCAGCGACAGTAAGATAACACATTGGTGTCGGAATCGAGCCTCGGATGTTGACACTATTCTTGATCCTGGAAGCTAATAGACTGGTTACATTACTGTATAATGCGTATTCCATATGTAGTTAAAGGTAATGTACTGTAGGATAGTGATAACCGTGTATATTCTTGTATCTTAATATACAGATACATTTGCTAAGATCAGCGGTTACCAAACCGAAGTCCGTACAACAGGGGGTTCGCAACGAGATTATTGAGATGAAAGATGATTGCAATTCGACAATAAAGTTTTCTTTATAGTCTTTGGTTGGTATGTGTTTTTGAACATTAGTCGATGTTTTAAACATTATCTGTCATCATTATTAGCTTTTGGTTATGTTTTAGTATTCGATACGAAAACCGACTATCGTGAGTAGCACACGACTATGACGACATAAGAGTTGCGCTATCCAAATTCAAATCAAATATTGATGAATGATGACCAGGGCAATTTTTTTTTGACATGTCAAAAAAAGTCAAAATTAGGTCAAAATTGTAGCGTTAGGTCAAAATTTGTCAAAATTGTTTACGAAGTCAAACATTTTTAGACCTCTGCATTTCGTTTGTATCGTAGATTTTGCGCTGTCGGTGAAGTTATCATTTGATATTTTACAGCTTGTAGCCTACTCTATAGGCCTACCGTTGTAAACGGACCATCGTCTGCTCATTGTGATTCATAAATGGTCAAATGAAACAAATAGTGACATGGTTTTATGGTCAACGTACCGCGATATCCTAGCTGAAGCAAGACTGCTTGGACATTGCATGGTTCTTATATCAAGAAGCGCAAGCTGAAAAATTGTGATATAGACAACATTGTCAGAATGAAGCAATACGGTTTGTCACCAGCAGTGTGCACACAACTTGAGTGTTGTCAGCCAACAAATGCTGCTGTTGAACGTTCTTTCTCCGTTCTTGGCAAGCTATGTAGTAAGGACAGACACTTTCTACCCGAGAATGTAGGAAAGGATCTTTCGTTGTACTACAACAAATTTTAATTATTTCCACCAGAATACGTAATGTAACTACTGGAATTCTTCATAGGGCCAGATTTCGTTGAAATACTAGTTTTTCATGTAAAAATTTGTCAGTTTTTGAGCCAAAAACGTTTTTTCAGGCCAATCTACTTAGTAAGGACAGACAGTTCCAACCAGAAATGAAGATAAGTAGTACAATTTTAACATTATATGCGAAAACACCTAATTTGCATACGTGAGGTCAAAATTTGGTCAAATTTCAGTTTTTTGAGGTCAAAAAAAGTCAAAATTTAGATTTTTTAGGTCAAAATCTTCCGTTTTTTAGGTCAAAAAAAATTGCCCTAATGATGACACATTGCAACCAAATAAGCGCACCCATCACATCGAACACTTACCGCATTTGATAGTTTTTTTTCCTTCATCGGTGTCAGTTTGCATATATAAACAATCATCCTTTGATTTATACGAGCAGAGAAACATGAAAATAATTACCGAGGGTTCGCCAGGTAAATTTTGTAGAAAAGTTAGGAAACCGCTGTTATAGTTATACAGGCCATACAATTTGATACAACATTGGGTGGAAATATTCAGGATGAATCGGTAACTGCACGCTTGCGAAGGTCCCTGCTGACCATCAGCATTTACGGACGCGAAATCATGTCGATGCCGTGAATAAATATTACACGTCTGTATGCCAAATACCGCTAGCAACAGTTTGCGATCGTCAATATGGACTGTCAAGCTTGATGGTGCGTACTTCCTGCGACTGCTGAAAATATTCCTCCGTTGTAACCATTGTAGCACTAATATTGATCCATCTCTCGTGGATATCAATGAATTTGCTATTTTACGTGTAAATTGGCATGCTAAGAGAGCAATCGAGCTCTGCACAGTAGGCCTATAGTCACGCATTTCATCCTTACTGTAGGTCCACTATGTCATAAGTCGATATACGGCATTTACTATATACGAAGCAATAGACCAGCAGCTAATTAGTTCCGAGTTAACCAAGCAATTGCGGTACCATCACCTGCGTCAGCAAACGTAGAAAAATCGATGCGCATTATTACCAGAATAATACAGATACTAATCAATTCGTAACATGAAACTACACCCTTCATACCTTACGAATATAGCCTCAAGTGCATTTCCCTCCGCAAACATCTAAACGGCCTGATAGAACGACAATAAGCTACCTCATCTCATTGCCAACACCGTGGTTTCGCTGCCGAGATAAAGCAAAAACTAGGCTACGTTTCTCGCAATTTCACGAGAGCATCGTTTGCAGCATTCCTTCGCTTGTCGAGCATGAGTAAACATCCAGTAAAAGGGGCCAAAATTGTAGTGCGGTGAATGCATAGGCATCGAGAATTAGGTGTTAGCTTATGTGCGTTAAGTGAGTTCAATGTGGTTGACGGACTGATTTTATATCTATGTGAAAACGGCTTGGAGCCTTCCAGTATGTGTGACATTGTGACAACCTGACAGATCGTTCAATCACATAGCGTATACTGAGCTTGTGGTAGATTATATGCCGGATGGAACGGGAGCAGAAGTAATAGCATGTAGAACAGTGCTTTTCAACCTTTTTGAGCTCCATTCGCACGATTTTTCTAAAAGAAATTTCATTCGCATCAACTAACCGAAAATTGTTATACAAGAAGAAGATGAAGATACTTAACAACATTTAGTTCAGGTGTGCAACTAATTGGCTCTTATGGAGCTTCAGCTATCACGTGTCTCATTAAAAAGGAAACCTTTTTCGCTCGTTTTGAGTTCAACTATTTCACTACAACCCTTCTCGGACCACCACAATTCTACCCAACACAGCTCTACAAAACCTGTCTGACGCACGGAATTTCAAATTAGGGTGAATTAAATTCCTCCGCGTGTCGCTGTTGTACTACTGTCTACTCAGATTGCAAGAAAGGGACTATTCCGTGCCGAAAACGGAGCATATCTATGTCGAAAGGTCATTTTATAGCCAAGGTTTTGTTGTCGCTTATGTTTTTGGCGCCGCATTTTATCAGCGATTTGTTGGCCAAAACTCAACGTCTTCGTGTGCCACGACGCAGAAGGGGTTGGCCTCGAAAGGAGTGAGTGTCATACGCCCGAACGTGCTCGTTGCACACCCCTACTACACTAGTTCATCCCAACGGTCTTCCAACATGTTTTCCAGAAAACCAGTCGGACAAATCTTATCATGAATTCTCATGATAAAGTCGTATTTCTGTGTGTCTCGATTATTGGCTACAGTAACCAACGCTGTGACCTTGGCTATGTGAAAACTATCACAGGATTTTTTGCAATAAATTCAACAAATAATACACACATATTAACAGACAGCTCTGGAACCGAATCGACCCAAACTTACAACCTTCGCGGTCCATACTTCAATAATATTTGAAAGGAAAATCCTTTGCGTTACAGTAACTTGCAAATGTGAGTCTGTAATGATGGTATTTACTACTGTCCTCGAGACTCGCACTATTCGAAGAGTTATCACGAAAATATGATGACTGTTTAGCGAAAGAAAGCAGAAAGTCAATTTGACGTCATTTAATCAGCCTGTCGCAGGCTCAGACGGGCTTATATACTGTATGTCTGCCAAGTGCCACTACGCCAGCTTCCAAACCAGGCTTTTGGTTACGCAATAATTATAATGCGAAGATATTAATTCACTACGGCTTGTGAGAGCTACGATTACTCGATTAGTGGCGTGTCGTAAGTTATCCAAGTTTTAACAGGGTTGTAATGACTCGAGTCATTTTCTCGAAATACAGAAATGACTCGACTCGACTCGAGTCAATCTGTCTAATGACTCGACTTGGACTCCAGTCATTGCACATGACTCGAACCAAGTTATATGACTCGAAACTCAGCCGGCCAAGATCGACATTTCATTGCAATTTCGAAGAATAGTAAAGTAACCACCCTATTGGAGCACCGTCTATTGGTACTGGTACTTGAAAATGCGACCAAAAACTGTTAAAAGTGAGGGAAATTAGTATAATATAAATGCGAACCATTTGTTATCAGCAAACAGAGTTATAATAATTGGTGTAACAAGACTTTAACTGGAAACTGAGCAGTCAGCACAATGACTTGGACTCGGACTCGAACCTCTGCTCAATGACTTGGACTCGGACTTGACTCGGTGGTAAATTGAAAATGACTCGACTTGACTCGAGTCAAAACTATAAAAGTGAGATTGACTTGTGACTCGGAGCTTTGTGACTCGTTTACAACCCTGGTTTTTACTATTGCGTCGCAACTACAAAAGTTACATCGCTCTTGAATTTCCTATCAGGTTTATTTGAATTATTCCATGTCAGCAAAATCAACAATTATTCACGATTTTCATTCGCACAATTCACACCACCTTCGTCATTCGCACTGCATTTTTTTTTTCATTCACACCAATGCGAACCGTCACACAGGTTGAAAAGCACTGGCATAGAATACAATATAATATTTTCAATAGATTAAACATTGTTTGGTTGGCCGGTACTGCGAGTATGCGTGAGTAGTCATTGTTGGGACTCAAGCAAAAGTGGAAGCAAAATTATGAATTTATATTCAAGTAGTAGTAGAAATACCGATTTCCGCGTAAGTAAAATCGTTAGTCAAGTGCAGGGGTGGCCAAACGCTACCCCTTCGTAATTTTCGAAAAAAAGTTATATTATCAAAAGCTGAAATGCCCACGTGATTTATTGTGAACTTCTAAGGTCAACCAAAAATTTGATTAACCTGAGCGCAAAAATTGGGATGTTTAGCCTACTACTAAAACAGTTCCGGTGCATTTTCCTAACCAGGGGGTGCGAAAGGAGACATGCCTTCCCCGACATTGTTCGTAAATGTTTGTGAATCTTTCATAAAGTTTAAAGTATTTCGCGGAATATTGAAGCAACTTTAATTTTTCCTTCGAAATTTGCTTTTATTACCCTTCCCAACAACTAAAAATGACAAAAATACGTCTGATGCACAAAATGTACTCTAACTGTATTCGCAATAATAGGACGGAATATCCCTGGTCTATCTTCAGTCTAGTGATGCGCGTCCAGCGAAACCGCCATTTCAGCGACAGCCATCTCTGATCCAGAACACACCAAGACATACAAAATGTCGGTAAACATGCGACTTCGCAAGTGCACGAACTCATGAAAGGATTGTCGTTTCTGAAACCTTGGCCCAAAATAAACTACGCATCATGGCCGAAAGGTACGATATTGATATGTCCAGGCGCCGAATACTCCTGCTCTTGCAATCTGAGAACTGCGGTGCAAATGCGACCCGCAATATATGTACGTTAGATATGATAAGTCTTGCGTCGATCGTTACCTAATCCAGCTCGTTCGGATGGGACGACTACAAATTGTCACCAGTCTCAAGTGGCCCGCGCAATGATTCGAAAAACTGCACGTTACCCGTTGGCCAAAAAGGTTGCGACCCCCTGGTTTAGAGCCTGGTTATTCCCAAAAAGTAGAAGTCTAAATCATAATTACTTGACGATATAGCGTACTTACGTACAACATAAATTGTGCACTCTGAAAAAGTAGAAATTGCTCTCCTTACCGACCACCTATGCCATGTACCGATTACGCCATCACGTCAAAATAACATATGCTAAAGCGATTTGTGTGTCATCACTTCTGTGCTCGATGATGTGCACTGAACACATTTGAGCTAGACTCCAGAGATGGTCAAAGTAGTCAAGAAATCTATTCAGGTAGAAGTAGAAGTAACGACGAAAAAATCTACTCAAGTACGAGTAGAAGTACTTCTTCCATAAGCAACCTAAAACTACTTGAAGTAGAAGTAGAATTGACTGATTTTAAAAGTACTCAAGTAAGTAAGTAGTTATGAAAACGATCCTAATTCGTTCACATGGATTGTAAAAAGGTGCAAATTGAGCTATGCGATAGGTGATGAGCTTGATTCATATTGATGCATACCAGCAGGTATCCAATTTTCGGTAGCATAAGTATTCGTTCACATCATGGGATGAAAATGATAGTATTGATATGGAAATGCGATGCTAATCCTCTGTTTTCTCGAACAGCACGTTTTAGAAAATAACATGGTATGGCGCCGTTCCCCATATTATAAGGCCCGTAGTTAAGTGGAAGAGCAATAAGGAGAAGTTCTATAGGATACGGTGTAAACACTTTTGCGAGATTACTAAACGTTAATAAAAAACATGGTGGACCGTAAAAATGCCATATAGTGTAGCTTTATTTCCAGATATTAAAGGCATTACTACACTTGCTTTCATACTTCAACATATATGTTATCCAGACAAAAGAACTGATGATAATTATAACTCAAAGTATATGATAATGGGAATTGAAAGTTAAATATAAATACTATTTCTGAAAGCAGAACATGTATTTCATGTTTTTAGTCCAGAAAGTTTTAAAGGCGGTATGCTAAATCAGCTCTAAAACTAAAAAAAATCAGAGTCCACTTTTCCAGATTTGGACACGCCATGGACATGGACATGCTAGATTACGATATGACAAGTAAATGCTAGATTGCGAAACATCAATTTCAAGCGTTATGATGAGCCATATATACTGTGATGCATTATTTGATATGGACGAAGGGCGACAATGTGGTGCGAACGTAAACAAGCCAACCCTCTACCTAAATTATATTTACCGATACTTTCGTGAAGTTATACTGGACACCCCGTGTCCAGCACTGCGCGCGAAGCGCGACGAAAATTCTGGGCTTTACTAAACTTTTATGAAAATTAAATGTTGATACTCCGTGAAAACAGCCCCGAAATTCCTCAGGCTACCTTCCTGATTGCAAGATTGAACTACTTCTACTTGACAAACTGAAAATAGCGAAAAGTAAGTAAGTAGATCACAAAATATTACGAAGTAGAAGTAGCAAAATTCATATCTACTTGAGTAAGTACCAGAAGTAGAGGAAAACTACTTGAGTACTTCGAAAAAGTAGAAGTACTTCGTTACTGACCACCTCTGCTAGACTCCGACAACGGATGAGCAGTATAAAATACCCTGAGATAGAAGAGCATAGGACCTACCTCACTTCATTCTACGCGTCAGAACTCGCCACAATTACACCGTATAGTATGCTACGTAGCTGCAACAGTACCTCATATGCTCATAACAATATTAATTGCATTACGTATGCTTTCATCAAATTTTTATTGAAGTGCAAAACGTAAGCGCGTGCAGTACAGTATAGCACACTCAGGAACTTCTGCGTTGGGAATTATATATATATAAAATCTCGAAACATAATATGATTCTAAAACTTGAGGACAGGAAATGAATGATATCCGCGAGGTTGTCATTCATTTTGCATAAAAGTATTTCCGCAGTGACTGTTGTAATGGCACATTCACTTTGCAGTATATGACTTTGCGGAGAGTCAGTCAACCGAATCGCACGCGGAGTTCACGACGCTGTGAAAGCGTTCAGGCTGATCAGCGTAGATATGGTGGCCAGCTTCTTCGATCGTCTAAAAACAAATACAGCCGGTTGTTTATATATAACTCAATTCAATTCGATTTATTGCTAACAATTTCAATATTTCAATGCACATCAAAACTGCGAAACAATGAAAGAAAGAAGATGTCGAAATGACATGGAGTAGTCTTCGAAATCAGACAACCACCTGGCCTAATAGGAGATGTAAAAAAGGAGGCATGCACACTGAATGAAAAGTAAAAGAAGATAATATAAAAGGGCATGTGACAAAAAAAGGTGTCATGTGTCGGAAGGCGAGATCGATATGTCGGGACGCGGTCCGGTAAATTAGAGGACTAGCTAGTATCGATTCAGTAGAAATTGTTTGTATTTCGACTTGAATGTGGACACTGGACATGCTCGATAACTGTCGGGTAGCTGGCGAGATACTGTTCCACGAATCCGGTCCGGCATATTTGATCAAGCGATGATCTTTTTGTCTGTGATATGGTACACTGGTAGTTAGTCGACGTGGACGCGTGTGTGTCATACTTATGCACTTTTGATACCGAGGTAAAGAAGTCATTGAAGTTTTAGGGGCAGTAGCCGCAGTGGAACTGATACATAAGCTTGGCATTTTCTAGTTTCTGCAAAGCCTTTATGTTTAGGATACCGAATCTTTTGAGCATGATTTGTTGGACACTCATCCTGGTCCCTTTGGGGCCCTGGCTATCATACGAAGAAACATGGAATGGAAAAATGGAAGACTCCACTGTTTCAGAAGTCTTCAGTAGTAGTAACCTCAAGTAGCAATAGAAGTAATGCCATAATTTTCTACCCAAGCAGTTTCGAACACATGTCAAAATAACTTCAAGTAGAAATGGCAATTGAAAATATCATACAAGTACTCAAGTACGTAGTTTCAAATAGTACATTAGGTAAAACGAGTCGCATCCTGTTACTTCCGAAATTGCAGGATGCATCTTTGCGACTAACGCATATACCCATAAACCACTTTCCACTGCTACGAAATCTAAAGTCTATAACGCATTTAATTTGATAAAACAGGTATTAATCAGAAGCTACCGCGGTTCTGGTTGCGAAAATATAAATTTTATTCTGCTCGTGGCCCAATAATCCCCCCAAATCAGCCTCGAATGTTGCATTGTAGCGGATTTTGGTATTGTGACGCAACAATGCCGTCTGAGCAGCTCAGCAGCAAGAGGGCACGAGAGTGCTAAATCGTTTGCGCAACAATGACCAATACGCTTGCGGTTTGCGCTGCTTCTCACCTGCTCCCAGACGGTTGCGTCACAATACCAAACTCCGCTACAATGCAACATTCGAGGCTGATTTTGGGGGGTTCCAGGAGTACGAGAATATCAAAATTTATATTTTCGTAAT
The DNA here is from genome assembly GCF_051294905.1 of Botryllus schlosseri. Lineage (NCBI taxonomy): Eukaryota > Metazoa > Chordata > Ascidiacea > Stolidobranchia > Styelidae > Botryllus > Botryllus schlosseri. Next base: position 14,268,130 of record NC_137239.1, on the reverse strand, counting down.
TAGTACCGCGGTAGCTTTCGATTGATACCTGTTTTATCAAATTTAATGGTCGGCAAGCCGGTCAAAAATTACCTTAAAATTGCATTTGACCAAATGGAAAGTGTGACGTAGACCAATTTCACTGAGACGCGAAATTTGTTCATGTCTACACCATATAAGACACTATGATTTCACATAGATGTCAGCGAGATACCGTACCGAGCAAACGTGATACATGTTCTCAAACTCAATATTCGACCGATGATGCGTGACTCATTCTGACTATCACCATCATACAACGCCAGAAAGCATTTTCCACTTACATGAACTTCCACAGGACTGTCCGTTAGTATCTTCTTGGCATCTTCCCCCGATTTTATGTCGTTCCACGTTTCCTTACCGTATATAAAAGTGACAGGCATGCCCGAGCGCAAGTCTCCTGTACATCATGAATTTGATTACAACGCGAAAAATAGCGAACGCTTGTCACGTTTTACCTATCCGGTCTATCATTGGATATCTGGCGAATCCCATTTTCACAGTGAGGTTTTTGAATCCAATTTCGCCACTGAAAACAGAGTCAGAGTCAAGCTTTCATTTTTTAAAGAGATATGCCTACACGCTGGTAACAGTCTTTTGCAATAGTTATAACTAAGACAGCCGAAAGATCAAGATCATGGGATGTTAGATCAGAGACCGTATGTTTGGTCGTTTCGAAATCCTCATTTCTGTTCATCCCATCGCATTGTGTCTTATACATCACATTGTACATTGTGTGTCTTGAGCGGTTAAAAATATTAGAACCGCTAACGGGCGTCAAGTAATACTTTTGTAGTCGACATCAATTGAAAACAACGGCACTAGCAATTATTGACGTATTTCGTAGTTATTCGAGCTAGAGCCCACTGGTTCTCAAACTGGAGGATGTGAAAGCACATGAAGATTGGGCGCGAAGCTGCGGTCAACTGAAATGCTTTCCGCGCTATTTTCGAGTTTTCCAAATTGTAAACGTAAGAAGTGTTGCCTACATATGGTCAAGAAGAGCTGGAAGAAGTCCAAAAATCATGACTGCGTGAGTAAGAGGTATAAGTTGGCAAAACCTATTTGAATACTCCGAAAAAGTAGAAGTATACTTCGTTAATGATCACGTCTTGTACAGTCATGGACAATTGGACAATATCATTAGTTGATGTATTTTCATCGGGTCTGATGGTTATCCTTGCGCACATTTTTCCTTTCGCATCTTGTAAGGAGCCGGCGCATGTGTGGCGTCGTAGTAGAACAATACTCTTAAACTATACTTGGATTTTTATCCATCTTCTTCCACTTCTACGCTAACAGTAGTCACGCATGCATGCTTGGCAGAAGTTACATACTTCGATTACATCTGTTATTCTTACTGTAACTTTGTAGTATACACATCAATACATAACAATCGATATTCATATATAGCATCTATCTCATATTAGAATTAGATACATACCTTGGCTTCTGTGCGTTACAGTGATAGATATATTTGAATATAGGGGAAGAATCGTCTTCTGATATTTCTCCGAATTTAGCACCCAAATCCTTCCTTTTGCGCACAAGTTTCGGACCTTTGATATAAATAAAGTTGTTGAAACGCGTGACTACCAACGACATCATTAGGCTATACGTCTTACTATATACATTAACCGCCTAGCATCGAAAACTCGGATTGCACTCTCTGTACAGAACAAAATTGCTCTTAAGTCGCCCTATCCGAAAGCCATTTTGTATGCGTCTTTTATAAAAACGGTGCATTCATTTACCTGTCCTATAGTCATGATTCCCATAAATCTAAAATGTGTCATGATGATCTACAACCCAAACGTATAGATGACTGTGGCCCGCCAACGTAACCCATATAAACGCCCCGTAGTATAATTCACTACATTTGAGACTCTAATTTACTTTTCTACTACAGGCTTGTCCGGAAAAGAACTACTTGTATCGCGGTATGATGAAAGACTGCCCTTGCACTGATAAGTAGGGATGGTGTGAACGTGAGGTTCACGTTCGCGTTCTGTGTGTGAACCTCGGAAATTTAGAGGTTCGCGTTCACAACAGAACCTTGGTAGGTTCTGCACTGTGAACCTTCTGGTAAATTGTAATTTTCACTCCATTATAAGATCTTTGGCTCAAATTTATTGCATTTCAACTGCGGGCCACTCCATGCATGGTGCTGGCAGCATAAAAAATCAACGCTAAACGAGCATGCACCATGCACCTCGACAACCTTAAAAGTTTTACTTGCTTTGTTGCAAAAATTTTCTCGGAAAAACCAGCTTTTCGTTCGTGAATATTTAGTGACTCTCTGCTGTGAGCTTGACCCGCAATCACACAACATGACGAGCAAGATATACGTAGTCAGCGAATGATGCTTATTCAACCAATCAATGACATTGATATCGTCTTCTGATGTAAAAAAAACGAACGGGCGTACGGGGTCAATCTTGACTTCATATCTTTACTGCATCATTAAAACCAAATCCATGCGATTAAGGTGCTTGCTACTGCTGCATAACTTGTTGTTGTTTGTGGTATCGGTAGCGAGTATAGAAACCCGTTGTACACTCTGCTCAATATCAATGTAGCAATACTCCGACTCCGAACACATTGTCCGGTCTGGCTAAGACCGTTAAGGCGTAAGCTTATATTCCTTGGTAAGTCCTCGTCGAAATTGTTGGCAAAGCGACGGACTGTATTGATTTTATGCAATTATTATATCCTCTGATTACCGCGGTTGATACATTTAGCGACGTTTAAAACGCCAATATGTACTTCAGCATTGTGGCATTATGTGGACCGAGTCTTCGCTAGGTTTCGAGTACATTAATATAGGTTATCACTTCATTGGAAGATAGGGTTGGAATTAGCAATATGACGTCACATGACGTCACGAGGTTCACGTTCGTGTTCACACAGAACCTTTCAAAAAGGTTCGCGTTCACACGAACCTGAACCTTTCAGAGGTTCACACCATCCCTACTGATAAGCTCTTGGCGTCTTGACCGTCTGACGTCTAGTAGTGAATAAACAAAACAAATGTTTCGCAAATAATATTTGCCCGAACGATCCCAATCAACGTTCATATCTGCATCGTAGACACTATATCGGACTGTCGTTGACTTCAATTTAGGCGTGAGGATAGCAACTAGATAGGTTTAAAATTACGGGTATGAATTCTGGATACGACCAGTTCGGACTCGAAACTCGCAAACCGGTGGCATTGCTGCGGTGTAACGTAGGTCACCTCTACTCGCCAGACTGGTCGTACCGCTCAAACGAAAAGTTCTCACCAAGTGGTCCCGCCGCTCTGACGATTGATAAAGGATTGAGGGGAGACATGATTTTAATGACCGCTCGCCAGAATATCGGTATATTTCGCAGACGCTCGTGGTAATCCTGGAATCCCCACGGGTCAGCGAGGATAAGATGCTTGATTCTGAAATATACAGCTATTTTAAAGCGGTTCATTGTATACACGTATTTTGGCGGGCGTGTCGGACGTATTATCGACCAGTAAAATGATGTCAAACTGTTACCCCTGATGGCCTAATCCATACCTTTGTTTTTGATGGGATGCTTAATTATCAACGCCATATCGATAGGGCTGGGCAAAATCGAGTATAGCTGAGTGATTCGATTCTGAATCACGTAAAATGCTTCGAGTCGAGTCGAGTCGAGTAATCGAGTATCACTTATAATGACGTCACAACAGAATGTAACCTGTACCAAAGTGTACCTTTTATGCGACCACAAAGACTATAATTCCTGTTATCCATCACAATAAAGATACTTTGGTATTTTTTCGACCATACCGATTTCATTGCTCTTGGTGACAATGACTTCGGAAATGTGTTATTTCCAGAAATGTGCGTAGCTTTGTACTATATGTTTCGTATGCTACGATACGGCTACTCAAGGTTTCAAGGCTTCAACGCTGAAAATTAGTATCGAAACTATAATTCTCGTTGATAAATTAACTTTCAATGGCGCGGAGCGTGTAATTTCAGTACTCGGAAAAATCGTCTTTTACTACTCGACTCGAATCATTAAAATTATTACTAGATTCAGATTCGAGTACTCAAATCATTGTGCCCAGCCCTACATATCTCATAACATACTGTAGTAGCTCTTAAATAGCGGGTCACGACTATGTAAGAAGGCATATTACTATGCCCCCTTTGCTTTATTCGTGATGTGGTGTGAGAAATACAATAAATCTAACTGTTACGCAGAATATTCGATGATGGTTTAATATTATTAAATCGCCATTCGTGTTTCCATGGTTACAATTATTGTGATTAGAGCCCGACCGACTATAGGTTCGCCGATTATATCGATTCGATATCACACTTTGAAATAATTATCCGTATCGGCCATTGGAGGCGAGAAAGTTTTCGTGACGTCACAACATGATGATAGGAAGTCAGAAAACTATAATCCTTCACCGCTAGATTGGGAATATTGCTATATTTCATATAGCTGACACTTTCAAGGTGTCCAGATGCAGCCTTCCTAGCTTATTTCAAGTATGACAATGGCTGCATAGCTGTTGAAATGAATGCTCTGAAATTTCGAAAATGCGCCTTTTGAGGTAGATTCCACCTTATTTTCATATCGGCCGGATATATCGGTGTTATCGGTGAAGGTGTTAGATATCGGCTTTATCGGTATCGGCCCAAAAATCCAACATCGGTCGGGCTCTAATTGTGATCCGATTCATTTCTGGCGTAGATATCAATGTATGCTTTGAAACAACATTGATTGGAATCAGCCGTTCCATGGGCTTAATCAACGCCTTTCGCAATAATCTTTGTACGCACAGTTACACACCTCTACATTGGTCACAAATGACTGGGCACGAATAATACATATCGTAGTCAACTTCCGACAATGTCGATATGATCTCCAGGCTAAGCGCACAAAATAGGAAACAATGTTTGCTTACAGCAAACAGATATTGCCTTTCCAGTCGTAAGACCAATCCTTCAGATCTGTATTGAACCGGGTAATGATTTACCCAGTCGTTATAGGCCTACCTGTCAGGTTGTCTCAACGCGTAGCTGGTCACAAGAAAACCTCCAAAGCTGTGTCCTAATAAAACCATTTCTTCGATACCAACCGCTTTCCGCCAATGCTCTATCGATTCTACAAACTGGTTTTCGGAAATTTGGGCGTCTTTTTCGAATCTGAAAGTATTTTCAAATTGATATCGTTGCAAGCTATTTGGATGCAAAAGCGTATTACTTGGGACGACTGCTTTTTCCGAATCCCAGTAAATCTATAGCGTACACAGGTCTTTCTTTGGATATGTGGTCGAAATTAAGTGCCTGCGATCATATTGTATCATATCGTTTTCCGTTTGGTTGCCAAATAAAATGATGTATTCATACCCAAATTCCAACTCCACCCGCAAATCCATGTATTATAACTAGCGGGGTCTTCGTGCTCTGCTTATTGAAAACCAAAGTCCAAATTTTATTACCGTCCGGTAATTCGACGAACAGCTTTTCGTAAGAGCTTTGAACAGCTGTTATAGGGAAAACACAAAATTAGTAAGTCTTTAATAGTCAATCCAATGCAGATAGTATCACACCAGATAACATAACATCTTCTGCTTTCTCCAGGGAACTTTTTGACGTTGGTTTCCACCTAACCCTCATGGTTGACCGACGCCTGTTCAAAAGTAACAGTGAGTGTTCCTTTGAACTTCGCAAAGAACACAACTTTTAGGCTGGTCACTATACTCATTACTCACGTGTCTGTTCTAGATATCTGTTGATTAGGGTCCGACATTACTAAGAGCTAGATTCCTTGCACTGCTACAGCAACAGATAAGGCTAAATGTAGGTTATTCTTTGCCGTGAGCCCGTTTCAATGTTACATTACGTAAGTGGGTAGTCGGCACGCGCGCACGCGACTATTCACAATCTTGTACGTTTCACGTCAGAACGTGACTAAGCAAAAATTCATTCACAGGCAAAAGGCTAAAGCGAATGAATGTGCTTTCGCCACGAGCCTATTCTCTTCAGTAACGGTTTGCGGCTGTCACGGGATTCGCATCATCGTTCCCGACCATGGACCGCCTCAAAATATTCAGATTCAGTAAATTTCCCACTACGAAAACAGAGGTGGTCAAAGTAGTCAATAAAGCTACTCAAGTAGAAGTAGAAGTAGCGACGAAAAAATCTACTCAAGTACGAGTAGAAGTACTTTTCACATGAGCAACCTAAAACTACTTGAAGTAGAAGTAGAAATGACCGACTTCAAATCTACTCAAGTAAGTAAGTAGTTGTTTGTTTGTTTTGGGGTATTCATGGTGTTTGTCGACTACGATGGTCATTTACACCAGGCCGATATTCTTTTTTATTTTCCGTAACTGCCGACTTATAGCACGGCCCACCTCTAGGATTTTGTAAGACACCGCTGACGCGGATGAGGTGGCGAGGAGGAGAGTAAGTAGTTGTGAAAACGATCGTAATTCGTTTGCATGGACTGTCAAAAGCTGCAAATGAAGCTATGCGAAAGGTGTAGAGAGCTTGATTCATATTGATGCATACCATAGGAGGTGTCACTTTTCGACATAATTATTCGTCCACATCATGGGATGTAAATGATAGTATTGATATGGAAATGCGATATTAATCCTTTGTTTACTGGAACACCCCGTTTTAGAGAATATCATGGCATGGCGCCCTCCCCCATATTATATGGCCCCTAGTTCAGTCGAAGAGCAATACGGAGAAGTTGTATCAGATACGGCTTTAACACTTTGCGTGATTAAAAATATGGCAGATCGTAAAAATGCCATATAGTGTATAGCTTTATTTTCGGAAAAATAAGGCATTATTACACTTGCTTTTATACTTTAACACGTATGTTCTCCAGACAAAAGAAGTGAAACTATAGTTAGAACTCCGTATAATACACGTAATTGAGAGAAAAATACAAATACTACTTCTAAAAATCGGAAAATATATTTCATGTCTTTTGTCCAGAAAGTTGCAACGGTGGTCTGCTAAAACAAGTCTAACGTTAAAAAAGTCAAAGTCCACTTTTCCAGATTAGGACACGTCATGGGCTGCTAGGTATAATAGGCAAATGCTAGATTGCGAAACGGTAGTTTCAAACGTTATGGGTGCCATACTTACGGTGATGAAATATTTGATATAGGCGACAATGCGGTGTGAACGGAACCATATATATATCGACTTTCAATTAAATAATTAAATAAAAGGGCAAATGAAAACAGGAAACAAAAGAACATCAAGATAATCCGTTTTGGGCCCTTGTTAAGCGCCTCCAGCGTGGGCGGTCGTGGGCGTCTTCGAGCGAAAGCCCTCGTTGCGCTAGCTCGGTCTCTATTGTCGAGCGCCATGTGGTTCTATTCCAGCCACCTCTGCACCATGGCTCCGTCGGAATATGGTTGATGATGGCGGCGGCTGGTTGATCGTCTTGATGCCGCACTAGATGACCGATTAGGCGGAAGCGTCGTTGAGCAGCCAGCAATCGGCATGGGACCGTTTTTGTAAGTTTGCGCAGAGCATTGGTGGATATGTGCTCCGGGTGGTGGATGCCGAGTGCGTAGCGGAGGAGTGCATCGTAGTTGGCGTTGAGTGTCTTAGTCAGCTTTTCTGTCAGCGTGAGTGCTTCTATTCCGTAGAGAAGAACCTGCTCGACAGTGGCACGGAAAATGCGGGTCTTGAGCTGGGGTGAGGCACTTGAGTGGAAGGGGTAATGTAGCCGTCTTGCCGCGCCCCAGGCCTTTGCTCGCCTCGCCTTCAGTTCTTTTCCAGAGTCCGCGACGTCAATACCGAGGTATATAAAACTCTTGACATTCTTGAGCCTGACTTCTCCCAGTTGAATTGGTGTCGCGTTCTCCGACAGAGCTGGTATGGCCAGAACCTCAGTCTTCTTGGCATTGATCTGGAGGCCAATAAGAGCGGCGGCGGCCTCTAGTTGGTTGATGAGGCGCTGTGCCGATGCGGGATTCGGGGCAAGCAAAGCGAGGTCGTCTGCGTAGGCAAGAATACCTACGTGGATAGCCTCGCGAGTCTTACGCGTACGCGTTCCTTGCCGTGGCCGCCATTCAAAGAAGTCCGAGTTGTCCGGGAAGGCCGTTCGTAGCACGAAGTCAAGGATTATCACGAACAAGAATGGTGCCAAGGTGTCACCTTGAAGCACGCCAACCGAAGTGGTAAAATCTCCGCTTGGACCGTCGTCTGTTCGGACTCGCGCTCGTGTGTCAATGTAGAGGGCTATAATGGCGTTCCTTATCACCTCAGGAATTCCATAGAATCTGAGGATCTTCGCCATGGCTGGGCGCGAGACCGAGTCGAAGGCTTTTGCAAAGTCAACAAAGACAGCCACAACATTCTTTTTGTGTGAGCGGCAGGTGTCAAACTGTCAATGATTGTGCGCAGTGCCAGGACATGCTCTGTTGTACCGCGGATGGTCGAAATCCATTCTGGACATTCAGGAGCTTGGTATAGACACTTGCTCACGTATGCGAAGCAGCACTCGGTCGAACAGCTTAACCGCGGTCTGCATGAGGGGGATGCCTCTGTAACTCGCTGGGTCACTCGCTGCGCCTTTCTTGTATATAGGCACGATTTCGCTCTCGAGCCACTCGGGCGGCACCGGGCCGCCTTTGGGGACACCGTTCATGACGTCGAGGAGCAAAGGTGCAACACCCGAGGTGTACGCAGCCGTTGGGATGCCGTCCGATGCCTTGAATTGTGGTACATCACGCATGGCTATCCCGAGCTCAGCTAGCGTGATCAGGTTTGTATCGATCGCGAGAGGAATTGCTGCTAATGAAGGCGGTGCAACGAGTACATCGATGTCGGGCGCAGGTGTAGATAAGAGGGTCTCGAAGTGTGATGCGACGTCTTGCGTACAGGCCTTCACGAGGGTCCTCTTGAAGCTAACTAGTTCACCGATGGCTTTCCAGGCTGCTCTTGACCGGCCTGCTTCTAACTCGTTCTCCACGGAAAGAGCAATAGCTTCAACTCGTTCCTTGCGAGCAGCGTTGTAAACGTTAGTTAGGTGCAGAGCGGCCTCGTTAGCATCGCTATGTGCGTCCAGTGTTCCAGAGGTGTACGCGGCACGTCTGAGAGTCTTGAGGTTCTGGCGTGCACTGAGCACCGCTGGGTCGGATTCCCAGGCTAGTTTTGGCCGTGGCATGCTATGTGCCTCACTGAGCGTTTCATGGGCTGCATTCTTGACTGCTGTCGTAAGTGGCGCAAAGGCTGTCGGTATAGTATTTTGGATTTCGAGGGCGTCGAGTGTGCGCATGGTAAAGTCTTTCATCTTATTTGCGTCCTTGAGATCAAGCCAATTTGGTAGGGGCTCTTTCGGTGTAGGCTTCGGGACGAACGGTAGGCGTTCACGAAGCGTGGCCAACACCATGCGATGGTCACTCCTCATCGTTAGCATGCGCACCGTTCGGCAGTTCGTGAAGTGGCGCCGTGCGGGAACGGAACCACGCAACCCGGTATCTAAATTATATTCAGCGATACTTTCGTTAAAACATATTTGTCACTCCATATCTACTGTGCGCGGGACGCAACAAAAATTTTGGGTATTACATGACTATTATGATAATTAAATATTGGTACTACGTAAAAACAGCCCCGAAATTCCTTAGGCTATCTTTCTTCTTATGGGAATAAACTACTTCTACTTGACAAACTGAAAATAGCGAAAATTAAGTAAGTAGTTCACAAAATATTACGAAGTAGAAGTAGAAGTAGCGAAAAAAAAAGATCTACTTGAGTAAGTACCAGAAGTAGAGGAAAACTACTTGAGTACTTCGAAAAAGTAGAAGTACTTCGTTACTGACCACCTCTGTACGAAAATGGTAAGAGAGTTTTACATGTTCAAGTGACTCGATTCTACAGAACTACCGACATATATCACTTGATTTCCACCGCTTATTGTTACTTTCAATTCAGTGTACAATACAATATAGGCTACACACCTCTTATTTGCATATTCTAGTTCTAGGCCGAGGGGGGTGTCTAGTTGAAAGAGTCCTCCAAGTCGTTTTGAGTCCAGGCTATTTTTTCATTTTGTGGCTACCTTGTGGTGTTTTCGTCTTGTAATTATCAAATTATTAATAAAATGAGCTGAACCAAACCGTATGGAAATACTGTACCAATGATTTCCTGGCACTTCGCATGGGCAGGAGCTAGGGTGTGGGCAAAATCGAGTACCTGAGTGATTCGATTCTGAATCACGTATTATGCTTCGAGCATAGTCAATTATTCGAGTATCACTCATTATGACGTCACAACAAAATGTAAGATGTCAAAGTTCAAATATGTACCTTTTATGCCACCACAAAGAACATAATGCCTGTTATCCATCACATTAAAGATGCTTAGGTATTTTTTCGACTCTACCGATTTCATTGCACTTTGCGACAATGTTGCAGGAGGATCATAACTTCGGAAATGTTTGTCCAGTAACGGACGTATCTTTGTACTATATGTTGTGTATGCTGCAATACGGCCAATCATGGTTTCAAGGCTTCCGCAGTGGAAAATAGTATCGAGGCCATATTTATCGTTGATAAATAACTTTCAGTAGCCAGGAGCGTATAATTTCAATACTCGAAAAAATCCTATTTTGCTACTCGACTCGAATCATTAAAATAATTACTCAATTCAGATTCGAGTACTCGAATCATTGTGCCCAGTCCTAGCAGGGGCACAGAAAATATTATTGGTAACCGACTATACTGTAAGGCCAGACAAAATCTGTGCTCGCACCGAGTGCAGCATCACGTGCTGATTCGCTCAAGAGACTTCAGAGATATCAGGAATCTGGTGATGTGTTTAGAGCAGGGGTCACCTACCTTTTTGCAATCAAGAGCTACTCTTCTTGGGTACTGATTGAAGCGAAGGGCTACCATTTACTCCCGTCGTTTACCCGTAAAATATTGTTTCTATATCAGTCAGTGTGAAGCCTGGCATTGCATGCTATCAACTGGTTCGCTGTACTCTGGTATGTACCTTGACACTGCAACTCTGATTGAGTGTTCCAGATGTGCATTAGTGAGGTGTGTTCTGTGTTTGTTTTTGATGAAGTTCATGTCCGAAAATGCTGATTCACAATGAGAAGTTGAACCAAACACGCTTGCAACTAGAGATGCTGTGAACGTGAGGTTCACGTTCGCGTTCTGTGTGTGAACCAGACATGGGGTGATTACTTCACGAATGTAATCGATTGCGATTACGATTACTTGTGAATACCGCGATTACGATTACGATTACAATTATAGCAAAATCAGGAAGTAGTCGATTACGATTACGATTACATTTCAAAAGTAATCACGATTACTCACGATTGCATTTGTTTTGCTTCTTAGAACTAATTTCAGAAGAGTATTGGAAGACAATATAAGGCTTGCGATGAAAAGGTCTAATGAGATAACAACTTTCTTTATATATCCTACGTCATTTGCTTGTTACGTCATAATATACCAATTGCCCAAGTTTATGCAGGACTATTCGTCGCACCCAACGATTTGCATTCTTGCCAGGTCCGTAACTGCCACACCCCAAACTCCCCAATAGGACCGGGAGCGAGCGGTAAGGGGACTCAAAAGTATTTCGTAAAACAACATAAATTATCATCAAGTATTTTCAAGAGAGTTAATTAACTTGAAAATTTTCTTCGAGCTTCGGGATTAAATTTCTCTAAATAGCTTGATTTTGGAATGCATACCTATCCCCTCAGGAAAAAAAAGCATGCATAATTTATAGGACTAGGCATTTCGGTGGCGGTCATTACCCCGCCACGACACACCAAAAGACGTTTGCAATTTCGGCCAACATGCAACTCCACAAAGTGTGCTACCAACGAATGACCTTGGCCAAAACTTTGGGTATGTGTCAATTGTCAGTAGCCGCGCTCTGTGGGCGTGGCGAATAGTCCGGTCCTTCCAATCTGAGCCCCATTAATGCAAATGCCAACCGAGGCACTCACAGAGGAATGAAAGCGTGACAATTTGTGTGTGCGTCTCACGAAAGTTTTTCTTTTAGTCTGCTACGTTTGGGCGACTACATCAGTATCTTTTGATAAATGACGTGAGGTCACGAATTAACAACATACAATGAAGTAATTATAACAACATACCAGATGCTATAATTAGGAATTACGTGCCCCCAGCACTACCGGTAAATATGAATGAATAGCAATATAATCCAATTACCAATTTTATTGACGAAATTCGGTCATCAACATGAAAACTGACCATCCTATGGAGCCCCAATACCCAGGGTTGTAATGACTCGAGTCGTGATTTTTTGGTGACTAGACTTGACTCGAGTCATTTTTTCAAATACGTAAATTGACTCGACTCGAGTCAATTTTTGTATTGACTCGACTTGTACTCGAGTCATTTTGCATGACTCGAACCAACTCACATGACTCGAAACTAGAACGGCCAAGATAGACATTCCATGTAACTTCGACGAATAGTAAAGTGACCACATTATTTGTATTTCGTCTATCAGTCCTGATACTTGGAAATAGGGCCATAAACTGTGAAAAATAATGAAAATTACTATATTATGAATACGAGCCATTATATATCACTCGAGCAGAGATGAAAAAATTGGGTTGAACCGGATTGATCTGAAAACTGATCTGTGAACATAACGACTTGCACTCGTACTCAGTCAAACACTATGATTCAGACTCGACCCTATACTAACTGACTTGGACTCGGACGTGACTCGGGGGTGAATTGAAAATGACTCGACTTGACTCGAGTCAAAACTATCAAAGTGAGATTGACTTGTGACTCGGAACATTGTGATTTGGTTACAACCCTACCAATACCAACGTTTGGAGTGGATGACGAATTACTGTTTTGGTCCTGATTGTACCTACAACCCACGCTAACATGGTGTATAAGCGGATGGCTATATGGCGACATGTATAAATGTAGAGTGAAGAATTGTGAAATAACGGTTGGCGCCCGTTTCAAGTAGAGTCATATGAGACATGGCCTACTAGTAGAGAATAAACTGAGAATAAGATAAAGTGAACTTAAAATTCTACCTTCCACTTAATACAGATACTGCAAGCTGCCGTTACGAGAAACGGCAATGAACGGCTCGGTTATGATATATATATCAGCAGCTGTTGATTTAAACCATCGTAATGTGTTTTATTTGACGAGTACAAAATTTCAAATCTTTGTCCGGTGTACGTACAAATACATACGTATACTACATACATAGGCCTACTGCTCGCCAAGCAGCAACGGTCAAACTGCTTCTAAGCATAACCAAACATCAATACATAAGTTACTATTTGAAACTAGGCAGACTGGTGATTATTATCTTGCTGCGAGGTAGTGGCGTCTGGAGTGTAATGATAACCTGATATACAACATGGCTTACGCTGTTCCAACAATCACACAGCAATGTACAATTGTACATCAAATATATATTTACTACGTATGGATACTTCTTTCGCAAGGACGAGCAACGCTAATACTTCTGACGTAATAATGAGCAGTGGCGTTTGAAAATCAACCGTTTTGCGCTATCAATAACCTGATATAATATCTCTTCCTTGTTCACGAATGTTCGGTTATGTCATATTCATTGCACAAATAAAAAGTAATCGTTGATTCACAAAGAAATCGATTAGATATGTGAAGTGGTCGATTACGATTACGATTACTTTGGATTTTTTTCGAATGTAATCGATTGCGATTTCGTTTACATGAAAATGCTGTAATCGTCGTAATCGATTACGATTACTAATCGCGATTACCCCATGTCTGGTGTGAATCTCAGAAATTTAGAGGTTCACGTTCACAAACGAACCTTGGTAGGTTCTGCACTGTGAACCTTTTTCATATATTACAATTTTCACTTCATTATAACATATTTGGTTGGAATTTATTGCATTTCAACAGCGGGCCACTATGCATGGCGCTGGCAGCATAAAAATAATCAACACTAAACGAGCATGCACCTTGACAATCTCAAAAATTTGACTTGCTAGAAATGTTTACCCTAATATTTAGTGACTCTTTGTTGTGAGCTTCACCCGCAATCACACAACATCAAGAGCGAAATCCACTACCTGTATAGGTAGTCAGCGAATGATGCATATTCAACCAAACAATGAAATTGATATCGTGGTCTGGATTAGGATTAGAGTTTTTTTCTGAACGGATTAAGATTTGGATTGGATTTGCCGATTTTCTGGGAGATTGATATGTCTTGTGGCGAATGGCGAAAAACTTTATTCAGATCAGTTATTAAGACTGGCGAAGAAGGTTTTGAGGTCATCAGGGTCTCCTTCAATAACTGGAAGGAACTCGATCTGTGCGCGCTGTTTTGCATCATTACCATTGATTCTCTTAATCCAGCCATTCCAGTTGGAATGATGAAACTCAGGATCGTTGGCTTTATTAACCCAAACCGCTGCTCATAGTGTGTTACCTGGATAGATGAGCGTCTGATCCAATCTGATGCATATGCCAAGGATCAGTAATTATGGTGAAACAGCGACGAACCATTCAGTAACAATTGACAATGAACTCACACAAGGCCGTGCTGGATTCATAGCCGCTTTTTTACTTCGGTACAATTGCGTCCATCTTATAGAACGGAATGATACAGAAAATACCGTTTTAGACCTTGCTGCAGGGCTTAGAACTGTATTTAAGGAATTACTGAACTGGTTTTAAGCCTATATATGTGTGTGTTACCCAGTATTACAGTAGCCTATACAGAATTTCTTGAATGGTTCGGTATCGAATTACTGAACCGTGTACTTATGAGTAGATAACTATGCCCTCAGTGCCATACTTTTACATATATTTCCACAAAACAGCCTGTAGTAAAATGTACCATTATTAACCCCATCCTTGGTTACTTATAGCCGATAAAAATATTTTTTTCAATTTTTTTTAATTTTTTCAAAGTTGTCAAATTCAACAGCTTTTTTCTGGGTTTCCCACAAGAGTTGAACTTCAACATTTCAAACCATGTTATAAGAGACCTTGACAGACATATTGGTGAAGAAATTGTTTGGTAACAATATAGTTCACAGATTTGTGAAATATTTCATAAAATGCCCTTACTAATTGAGAAAGTTGTTGTTATCTCATTAGGCCTTTCCGACGCAATCTTTATATTTTCTTCGCTATATCTTGTAAGATTATTTCTAAGAAGTAAAATAAATGTAATCGTGAGTAATCGTGATTACTTTTCCAATGTAATCGTAATCGTAATCGACTACTTCCTGATTTTGCTGTAATCGTAATCGTAATCGCGTGATTCAGAAGTAATCGTAATCGCAATCGATTACATTCATGAAGTAATCACCCCATGTCTGATCAGGACATAGAGATTCCAAATCCGCTCATCTCTAAGGCGTACACTTATACTATACACCCTTGCAAGTCCTCGTCGAAATTGTTAGCGAAGCGACTGAAGACAAGATATTGATTTTATGGGATTAATATATCATTTTATTGCTCCAGTTGATACATTTGGCGACGTTTAAAACGTCAATGGCTACTTCAGCATTGTGGCATTATGTGGCCCGAGTCGTCGCTAGGTATCGTCCATAATATACATTAATATAGGCTATCACTTCACTGAAATGTAGGGTCGGAATTAGCGATATGACGTCAAATGACGTCATGAGGTTCACGTTCGCGTTCACACAGAACCTTACTAAAGGTTCGCGTTCACAGGAACCTGAACCTTTCAGAGGTTCACACCATCCCTACTTGCAACCTTCATAGCTGGTGGGCATACACTACTGTACTTTTCCGTGTCAACAAGGCACCGAAAGTTTGCTGCAGCCTGGTGGTGGTGGGCTTTGAGGTGGAGGTCATTTTACAGTGTTATAATTTTAATCTCCAATTGTTCAGCATCCAGACATAACAGATTTCATTATACCGGACAGCAGCAACGATTCTAAAAAGTTTGAAACATGGTACTAAACTGCGATGAATGTAAGAGAAACAAACTGTGTCAAAAGATATTGAAAATCTGCTTGTACTCCATGGCTATCGGCTACCGAATAGTAGGCTAATGTTGTTTGCTACTTCGGCATTGTCCTGGACGTCGAGATACCATAACACAGTGGTCGGAAACCTATGGCTCTTTTTGGTATAAGATATAGCTCTTCGACATATTTTTCATTTTGTACTTAATTTTATCGTTATTGCAGCAAATTGTTAATAAATTTTTTTAACGGCCAGAATAATTATTCTTGTGGCATAAACATGTATTTGAGAGGTCAAGGCAGTGTTGTATCCAGGGTTAGGGCTCGGAACTCGGAACCCGTTACAAAATCTTCAAATTTAAGCTGCTGCAGGGCCAGCAACCAACATCTCTCGCCCGGCATCGCATGCTAAAGCCACATCACAACTAAAACAAAGTATGCATATTGAAATACACAGACTTATACCGCCGCTAGCACCACTGTTATAGCGGTTTATAATGTATTCAATGGGCCAACTATCGTATTATGGCCGATTCCATTGCTTGCGAATAAAGGTGTTGCTACAATAGCGCTCCCAAGATCCGTAATATACGATTTATGTAGGCCTATATCAGGGCCGGGCAACATACGGTCCGCGGACAGTTTCCCGTCTTACATGATAATGTGGCCCGCGGCCCCAGTCTGACGAGATTCCCCACTAATTGATTAAACGTCAAATTTTAGTGACTGTATGTCATGATATATACGTGTGTGCGCAGCGTGCAAGAGTAGAGCTTACGCGTAAGTTTGTCGAAGCGAGAAGACTTGCATTTATCGGCATTTACCATGTACTAAACCCTAATGTAGCCTATAGATATATTCGTAAATTCCGGGTACCGGTCTTATCGAACGCCTTTAAATCTTAATTAAGTTTTGCGCCATAGTGTCCTATATGGTTTGGACACAAGCTAATCTCACGGCTCAGTGAAATTGGTCTACGTCACACTTTCCATTAGGCTTAAGGCAATTTAACGGTGATTTTTGACCGGCTTGCCGAGCATTAAATTTGATAAAACCGGTGTCCATCGAAAGCTATACCACGGTACTGATTGCGAAAATGTCAATTTTATTCTTCTAGTGACGCTTGACTGGACTAATTTCACTGAACCGCGAGATTTGCTTGTGTCCACACCATATAGGACACTATGATTGCACCGTGTGTTAATTGATCATGATCAGATGATCACTGATCACCAGACATGGCGGCGCCTGTATGACAATGCTGTTCTCAAATCCACATTGTTGTCGTTATTATCGTCGAGAAATGGCTTTGAAGTGACATGGCTGTCGTTAAAATACATTCATTAAATACGATTTATTTCGTGTGTATATGGGCGAATACTGTATCGATTCTAGAATCCGGCCCGTCAAGTACATAATTTACCTGTATCCGGCCCGCCGACTGGAGAAGTTGCCCGCCCCTGGCCTATATGCTTGGTGAATAATCAAGTATTAAAGTGAAAAACATGGTTATGGATTTGTTGATAACAGTTTGGTCAAACAGAATCCGGCCCGCGAACCAAGTTGAGTTTGACACCCCTGACATAGAATATCGACCTGTTGTAAATATATAGTGCAGTCGAAAACACCATAAAGGCCGCAAACAGCGCAGGCTGTGTAAGTAGCTATCACGTACTACAATTAAAGGCAGTTGCATGGATGGAAGATACATGACAGCTGCATTAGTAATGTAATGTATATGCTGCGCATTACGCATCTGCCGTCTCAGCAATTCACACAACACGGTCGGTTTCCGAAATCGATAGCTCGTTTCACTGTGCTGGGATTGCCCGATTGTTCGCGAATAGTGAGTGAGGCAGATTCGATTCTGCCGGGCTATTGTTTATCTGCGCTGCTATTGTACGCATTAATGCCGAATTTCTTATTCCTTGGCGATTTTGAGGGGGTTCCGATGGTCTACGATTATTAATATTCGGATTTTGGGAATCGGTGTGAAAATAGCATTTGATTCATACCAGTTCTGAGCTGTTTATGACGAATTGCATTGTCGCAGGTGAGGCACGACCCGCCCGTATGCCTACGTCATCTGAGCCTAACCTCTCCTTTCGCGTTGTATTTTTGAACATTAAATATGAAAATTTGTGCTGTTCGATGACAAAAATCTTAAAATTTAGTTATTCATGAACATCGGCGGTAAATACCAATAATCATTGAATGTGTCATGATTTTCTTTTACTCATCCTGGCGACAGGTGAGACACTGCCTCACTTGCCTCCCGTGACCGCACGTCACTCACTGGTGGGGACGTTTGTTATGTTGTTCCAATTATAGATGTGTAACTTTCAATGCGGCATCTCGTTCAGCTAAAATAGTTGCTGTTTAGAATACCTACCTGGCATTTGCGGCAGACAAACCATGCAATGACAACAGTAGTTTAGGCCTTAGGGTATGAAAATTACATTCAGACCAAAATCGAAAAGCACCTCTCAAGCGGTTGAGAGTCAGTACTTCATTTGATTCACATGATGATAACTTCAGCTTACCGCATTTGTTGGATTACGAACGAATAACGAATAACGAAATCCAAGAACTAGCAGCAACGAACTGAGATTGCAATTGTTTTCGTCTCGTCCTTGAGCATGAAGCGGTCTGGAAAAAGATTCGCAACTTTCGCAATCGTTAAACGGGACTATAGAAACGATCCTATGACGTGACATGATTATGAACGCACTGAGCTATACGGTAAATCCGTATTTATCTATGGTTGTGATCGGCCTTATCCTTGTGAAACTAAATAATCAGTTTATCAAACATATTTGTGGATTTTGGGGATACTATGCAAGTGACCTTATATCGCAGCAGTATCGTGATTGTGATTACACTGACTTATATAGCACATAGGGTTAGTTCGGATATCAATAATTTTCACTATCTGGATAACGGATATATCAGTATATTTGGAATTGATCTAACCGGTTAACCGGATAATAACTGCTAAGTGAAATAATCGATTTCACGAGGTTTGCATGAAAATGGATCGTAAAATCATTAAATAGTGTTATTGTAGATCCACGTACACGCACGGTTCGAGCGAATAAAAGAAAAATCACGGAACTTTATTGTTCACTGCTTCTGCAACGCCCGCTTTATAAAGCACAATGCATCAATTGTGGAATCCTGTAGACAGAACCGGAGTTTTGTTACAAAGAGTCCACATGCACTGAATGCTCTTTCTGCTTCCACAGAAGTGGGATGAATAGTAAGCAGCGCTTCGTAGAGAGTCTAAAGCAGTGGTTCTTAACCTTTTTTCCTCCAGCGCCCCCTTTCAAAAATTATCGTGCTCCAGCGCCCCCCAACCTCATATTGTAAGGAATGTAATAAAGACAATGAGTAAGAGGGAGGGCCGTAACAGCACTTCGTCAAACCCCCTAAAAACGATTGCCTTGCGCACCCATAGCGTGATAAACCAAACTCCTGAGGGCTTCGCCCCCAAGAACCCCATGACGTGATTTCGATGGTCAGCAAAGTTTGTGTAGCCTGGTCGCCCTAGGTACCAAAACTTTCTATAATGCTTGAATGAATAGGTGGTATTTACATATATAAGTCGCTATAAACTCTTTATCCTCTGAGCCCACGTAATCAGATTTACCAGTAGCGCTGAGTGAGCTGTTGTATAGGAAAATAAAGGACACGTAATTAATAATTAAACATATTCAGGCGTGCCTGTAGGTACAATTAATTCGTTACCAGGGCCGTAACAGCACTTCGTCAGCTCCCCCCCCCCCCCCCCAAAAAAAAATAACGTTGGTCTTGAGCCCCCCATCGGGTGATAAACCAAACTTCCGGGGGGCTTCACCCCCAGACCCCCATTCGGCTGTCCGCTATTTGCTGATACTAGTCATCTACATCGGGGGTCCATTTACTGAGGCAGCTATTCTCGCCTAGACGCGCGAAGCGCGAAAAATTTCACCAATTAATGATTGAATTGGTCAATATGATCGGGAATTGCATGAATATTGAGATCAATTTTTATCCTCTTTCTGCTCACGTAAACAGATTTACCGGTAAATCTGAGTGATGTGTGATTGAAAAGGTGGGACCCCTCAATAATAATTATACATCTTCGGGCGTATACCCGTTGGCAGGAACGAAACGGCACTTCGTCAGGCCCCCGAAAAAACTTGGGTCTTGGGCTCCCATAGGGTGAAAAACCGACCGCCCCCCATCACGTTGCTCGCTTTTGCCACGGAATCAGCTGTACTGTTTAGCGAGCCATTGCGAAGCGCGAAAACTTTCGATAATTCATGCTAAAATCGGTCAGTAAGATCGGGGATTTCATATATATTGCTATCAATTTCTTGTCCTCTCTGCTCACGTTACCAGATTTACCGGTAGAGCTGAGTGAGGTGCAATGTTCCCTCTAAGCTGCGCACGTGCGCAGTGCTGACACGGTCTCTGCGCACAGAAAATCTGCGTTGCGCACAACAAATCCGAAGTTATGACCTTTTTCTCGCACTGTTGTCCAAGGGTCAGCGCAGTGAGTTGTTGAGTGTGCGCAGACTCATCAAAACATAAAGCGAACATTGTGAGGTGTCTTGGAAACTGTAGGGCCCGTAACTAATAATTAAACATATTCGGGCGGGCGAACCCGTTGGTATGACTTCGTTGCATGATGTTATTTCGTGACCTCCTGTCTGCTATATCAAAAAATATAGAATCGCCCAACAGGGATATCGCCCAACAGGAATATCCCTGTTGCCAAATCGTATACTGAACTAAAAGACACACACGATTTCAAATTGGTATTTATTCACTGGCATATAATTTTTCCCTGCCAGATGGAATTCGTCTTCTGGGGTTCAGATTGCCAAGACAGGAACATTCGGTGCCAGTCATTTAGGCGCCCATGGACAATTAAACCTATATGTATTTTGAAGGCTATATATAACGAAGTTTTCGGTGTTAATTTGCTCTGAATACTCATTAAGGATATGTCCTACCACCACATCATCTACTGCGAAGCCATTTTTCTCCAGCGCCCCCCATACCGCCCCCCTGAGCCCAGCGCCCCCCATATCGCCCCCTGAGCGTTTCCGCCCCCTTCAAAATCGCCAGCGCCCCTTGGGGGGCGCTGGGGGCAAGGTTAAGAACCACTGGTCTAAAGGTTGGAAGGTCGTTTCCCAGAAGCTTCAATGACTTTACATTCTTTTTGGACCATTCTTCTGTTTAGGTTCGGAGTACTGGAAGGACGAGTGGCTGACACTGGAATTTATGTCGACATTAGGGATGATGTGAACCTCTGAAAGGTTCAGGTTCGTGTGAACGCGAACCATTTTGAAAGGTTCTGTGTGAACGCGAACGTGAACCTCATGACGTCACGTGACGTCATATTGCTAATTCCAACCCTACATTTCCGTGAAGTGATAGCCTATCCCTATATCAATGTACAGTTGTACACGATCTACCTAGCGACGACTCGGCCACATAATGCCACAATGCTGAAGTACATATTGGCGTGTGAAACGTCGCCAACTGTATCAACTCTAGCAATCAAATGATATATTCATCTCATAAAATCAATATCTTCCGTCGCTTTGTCAACAATTTCGACGAGGACTTGCAAGAGAATATAAGCTTACGCTTTAAAGGCCTAGGCTAGACCGGACGATGTATTCGGCGTGTGAGTATTGCTACGTTGATATTGAGCAGAGCGTCAAACGGGTTTCTATACTTGCTTCCGATTATTGACAAACCCCGATTTTCACTAATGTTCGAGTGGAACGAATAGTTTATTACATGATAAACGAAACATATCTGAATTTGCGTCCCTTTTCTTACTGTCGTATTTAAGTATGGTGAATCTTTTCTCTGCAACTTCATCAAGTCTATTATCCATTGCATCGTATCGTATATTTATTACATTCCAACTAATCGTTGCAACATGTATTGCATTTGGATTGTAATTATTGTCAAATAAAAGTACCTGCACGTGGGTAAGCGTAGTGGTGCACAGTATCGTAAATTACTACATTTAAAAGCTTCATCCGACTAGATAAATATAATCAGCAATCCGTTAGGCGCAACCGTTTCGGTAATCGATAGTTTGTTGGGAAACTCCTCAACTGTCTCGACGTTTTTCGTATATGTCTCCTGTTCTTCAAAGGAATAGAACGTAACATATATCAACCACAATTAAAACTGGATATAGGTTGTTTGCGTGTACATTCACGTATGCCAAAGCAACGCTAAAGTAAAAAATATGCCGATATACATCTGTCTAAATTTGCATCCTCTCGAATACAGCAGACCATTGAGTTAGTTAGTGTGGCAGCAAAATAATTATCATAATTATATTGATGAAACAGCGCTGGTAGTTGTTAAACTAAATAACCACTCAACATCAAATGAGATTGAATACAATGACAAAATTACGTGAAAAATAAGACGAGTGTATATTGAGTCATATCACGAAATGCAGCAATATCATGGACTTGTTTTGAATTTAAACGCAACAGTGGGTTGATTTTTCAACAATACCAGAGAGAAAAATGTTTGAACAGACGTGCGAATAACAAAAGCAGAGATCCACGTATCGATGACGAGAAATTTCCGTAAAAATGTCGAATAAGATCCGATTTGTGGGAATGTTACACTCGCAACGGACGACTGATGCTGTCATATATCTATCAATACTCATGAGCATAACAGCAAATTGTCTTAACCGCTGTGACACACATTGTATGGCCTCGTGCTGCCCGGGGCAATAAGAAACGTACATCTTCATTAAATCTGTCGAATTACATGACTTGATGAGTTTTGGCGATGCTTAATGCCACAGTTCCGACGCCAAATACTTAGAGGCAACAGCAGGAAATTATGTCTCCGACCATAGCGATCTTGCTTTTCATTTTGGTGGCGACAGAACGATACGAGGCGAAATTTACACCCTTCGGATCAGGTTGGTTTCCGAGCTGGTTAATGTCTGTTTATGATGACTGATATCGTAATATATTATGTCTGCGGCGTGACTAAGTTAGAAAAAACAAGCAAAATATTTACAGCTCTCTCTATATCCTATCCACATAATAGGGACATTGAATATTGCAAATGGAATTGCAGGATATAGTTCGTTCGTCGTTCGTAATACGTATTTGCGTAGCATTGCGCGGGGTACATAACAATCTTTGGAACAGATCTTTATGCGTTTCGCAGCACTTATGGTGACAACGTTCTGTTAAAGTTGGTGCTCGGAAACGAAGTTTGAAAGATGCTGTGCTGTGAACATATTTCTGATATAACACAATTTTCAGTCATATCCATGTCGTTAATCGAAATTTCTTGAATTACAATTATCTATCACAGTTAGCACAGTATCTGCATGCATGAACACAAAACCATAAAATGAATCTAGCGCAGCCGAAAATGTTATTGATGTTCGACATTTTGCATGAAATATTCACTATTCCGGTTGCGAACAATATAAGAAATCCCCTAAATCATTTTGCTCCTGTCATATCTCGAATGACACCAAGCGCTCATAAGGAATACTATACTGCAGAGGATTACTACTCCATACCATTATCTTACAGATAGGAGAATAGACACTGTCTATTAGGATTGCTTAATACTAACTTTTTTCAAATCAATCATTTATAATTAGTAATAATAGAATTTAACACCCAAAATTTTATGCACCGACTATTATTAGCTTATATGGATGGAATTAATCCAAATTGATATGCATCGTTTTGTTAGACAACCTAACAATTTCACTGGTAAGTCAGTAAAATTTGAACAGATAAAAGTTCTTCTTCAACAGCCCTACTGTCTAATAGACAGCAAGGCAAAGGTGACTGGCGTTTCAATTGTAATGAGCATTGAAAGGTTACATTATGTCATATGTTCGTGTTCACAGTGAATCTATCATAAAAGCTTATGTTCACATGAAGAAAAACCTTTCTGTGGTCGCACAATACCCATTTTTTACTTTATGATCGACAATAAATATCCAATTGCATAGACGACAAGCAATGTCACGTAAAACCTTTTCATATACTCTGTGATCTGAAATTCACAGACAAATGCGGCGGAACGTACGTTGATGAAACGGAAGGCACGATCACTTCGCCGGGATATCCAGACGAAAATTATCCGTCAGAGACAAATTGCACATACATCGTGAACGCCCCACCAGGATATTTGGTTGCGGTAAGTTGTTACAACAACAACCACTGACAACTCTCATAAACCTGCCGCGTTTGCAGTTTTATCTGCATGAGGCAGTTGGTTAGTTTACAATCTATACTTTACATCGTAGCTATATATAGAAACGATTGAGTAACCATTGAGATGCGCGACAGTGAAAAGCAACATACTGGCGCGTTAGTGTTAGCCACCTCCAGTCAAAATGGTTTGCATTTTAACTACACCACACTAAAAAAAACAATTAAATCGAAATGTGTGTGATACATGGCATGGACTATCGCGGCGAAGGTACGAGTACCCGAGCTATACGTTTTGATTTTGGTGCTTGCGCATCGGCGCTGCTACATAGGTGAATCTGGTACATATAAAACAACGAATTATTGGTTGTTTCTCTTTTCGCTCACAAAATCCGCAACTATATTAGTCGCAAGAATAATTGCGATTTCATGAATTATTATTATTGATAGTAAAATTTTAAAGTGGCACTTATCACCAGCAAAGGCCATGTATAATGTATATGCACCACGGAGATAATGCAAACGATTTCAGAAAATGTCAGTCACTATCACTACAAAATTATATATTTACCATCGTGACTGAATAGTCCATCGATTGGTAATGAGTAGGGCAATTATTTTGACCTAAAAACGGAAGATTTTGACCTAAAAAATGAATTTCGACCGACTTTTGACCTCACGTATGCAAATTACATGTTTTTGCACATAATGTTGAAACTGTACTACTTATTTTCATTTCTGATTGGAAATGTCTGTCCTTACGAAGTAGTTTGGCGTGAAAAAAGGTTTTTGGTTAAAAAACTGACAAATTTTAAATGAAAAAAAATACTATTTTAACGAAATCTGGCCCTATGAATAATTCCAGTAGTTACATCACGTATTACTGTAGAAATAATGAAAATTTGTTGTAGTACAACGAAAGATGCTTTCCTGCATCGGGTAGAAAGTGTCTGT
Organism: Botryllus schlosseri; assembly: GCF_051294905.1. Taxonomy (NCBI): domain Eukaryota; kingdom Metazoa; phylum Chordata; class Ascidiacea; order Stolidobranchia; family Styelidae; genus Botryllus; species Botryllus schlosseri. Next base: position 14,242,952 of record NC_137239.1, on the reverse strand, counting down.
CCTTACTACGTAGCTTGCCAATAATGGCGAAAGAACATTCAACAGCAGCAGTTGTTGGCTGACAACACTGAAGTTGTGCGTACACTGCTGGTGACACACCGTGCTGCTTCATTCTGACAATGTCGTCTACAATCTACATCACAATTTTTCAGCTTGTGCTTCTTGACAAGCAGTCTTGCTTCAGTTATGATATTGCGGTACGCGGACCATAAAACCATGTCAACCTATTTGTTTCATTTGACCGTTTGTAATTCACAATGAGCAGGCAATGGGCCGTTTACAACGGTAGGACTATAAAGTATAGGCTACAAGCTGTAAAATATCAAATGATAAGTTCACCGACGGTGCAAAATCTACGATACAAACAAAATGCAGAGGTCAAAAAAGTTTTTGACTATGTTAACTATTTTGACAAATTTTGACCTAACGCTACAGTTTTGACAAAATTTTGACAAATCTCGACATGTCAAAAAAATCGCCTTTGTAATAAGAGAGCTGCAATGTCATGATGTTCTGCATGGTGATCGGAATTGGGATCATAGAATCAAAATAATTTCACTCTGTTATGCGAGTACGGAATGCCTTTGAATCAGTTCCTGTCACGTAATATAGAATATGAAAAATAACACAACGTAACAAAATTGTAATTGACTTGCTATTCAATTGTTTTGTGCTAATTTCGTAGTGCTGATTCCGAAAATGTCGTTAGTTATTCGCTATCATCCTCTATTAACCCTCTGTGGGAGTGGGTGGGGGTGAAGTAAGGCTTAACAGTAGCCTACTGCATGATATTATTACCGGCGGTACTCGTGCTATAATATTCATCGCACAATATTTCTTTATATTCTTCATAGCTTTTCTATTGAGTATGGCCGGAAAAACGATTTTGTGTCTTTCTGTTGTGTCTTCGCCCATCCGAATTTCCTAATTTGTGAGTTTATATTTATATAATACGTCACAATGGATGAGTGAGGTCACGTCATTGGAATCAATTGTTCGCCCCTTCCAAGTTTACATCCTGGCAACGTCTATGTATGCTTGCGGGCATTTATTTTTGTGGAATTTGTTTACCAACTATATCGGTTTGGAAATTACGACATCAAAAACAGCAATATATGTTGACAGTACGAAACTACGTACATGAACCTCGAAGAAAACGACGCTGTGTCGAGCCTTTGCGTCTACGACAAACTCACGATATTTGATGGCGGAAAACAAGTCGATTCGGTTTGTGGAGAGAAGATGTTATATTTGAGCGCCACTGATTCAGCAGAATTCAAGTAAGAGTATCAGCTGGTGTCAACAACTTTTATATAACTACACACTTAATAATATATTCATTATGATTTTATGTACGTGGTGATAACTATCCAACGGTTATGGGACCGTAATAAATAACGTATTTCATACTCCAGGATTCGGCAAACCCAGGCACACGAGTCATTTTTGGCACACTAGATGGTTTTTCATGGCACGCCGAATGATTTCACGCAAACGACATATTAAAACCTTCATTTTGAATAATGTGAAACAGAAGTTTTCAAAATGTACAAAGCTCCTATATAGGCAATCTAAAACTATTTTGTAAATCAATATAAAACAGAGTCTTTTAGGGCAGATGTTACTTATCTTGAAATTTTTTCCCGCGCTTGCCGCGATTTATCTAAACCTGGTGCCTTGATTATAATATGGGAACCCACAATAAATAAATATATAGGAATATTTATTATTGATTATGTTTTTAAAAAATATGCATAATATATAGAAATGAAATAGCAGTTATTAAAGAACGTCAACCGAATATCTTATGAAACCGTTTGGATGCTTTAGTCTGGGAGTGTTCACTGTACTGTACGGCGCACTGGAGCGCGACTATTATATGAACCGGCATTCCGGCGTTGGGCATTTTCACGCTATAGAAGACACGACCTAGACATGTTTCGGACAACACGCGACCATGCGATTCCCGTGATTGGCGGCGATTAAACCTTGAAACAAAATAAACCCCTCATGCTGGCCAGAACGTTCGACATTGATATGTCCACTGTCAAGGCGCCGAAGTGATCAGCGCCGAATAGTCCAGCGGCCGCAGCTGGAGCCGCACGTATCAAATGAGACCCGCCGACGAAAATAATGAAGTGCGAACTTGGAATCGTGCTCGTCTCTCGGAAAGAGATATTCTTTTAGTTTCGTCTGGTGTGCAAGTGATACAATATATCTGCAGCAACGACAATCTTTACTGCGTTACCGCGACCTTTGCGGGGTAGGTAAATTTTTCATCATCATCATCAGACCATATCATCGTAACAACACTGAGTGGCTTGTCACTTATTGGATATGGTAACAAACACAGTGCAGACTTGGAAACGACCAAATCAACCACAGAAGATCGATCATTGCGCGACTGAAAATAAATTATGTAAATATTACGAACATGTAGTAAGTGATAGGTCGGGGGCGGTAGCGACCAAAATTTGTTCCCTTCGCGACCAACAATTCGAGAATCACTGGTGTAACGGATGCCGTTGCCAGCTGCAGAAAAACGGTTGGCGGTATTCTTTGCTTGAAACGTTAAATATTAATAAATTGAATGTTTGGCACGCAAGCTGGTAACAATTTGACAAAAGGTTGCCGGCCCGTGCCATACACAATAAAGTCATTACGAAGTCACAGCATTATAATACGTTTACTTTCGAAGACAATCCGGCCATGACTCGAAAGTCTTCCATCGGTAAGCACTTGATGGATATAAATAAACATGTGCTGCCAGGGTGGCGATAGAGAATAGTGGTAGGATCCACAGCTATAGCACCAATGGGATGTGGGTTCGAGTCCGATCGTGGTCGACTCCGGAATTCCTACCGAAGTGTTGGAGGTTTATCTAGGTTCCCCCTCGCCACGTGATCCTCGTAAGCGGTGTCTTACAACAGCTTAGAGGTGGACCGACGACCGTGCTACAAGTCGTTAAATAAGGAATCAAAAATAAAGAGTATCGGGTTGGTGTTAAATGACCAATGACCCATGAATATCCAAACAAACAAACAACATGTGCTGCCTATATTTGTCGAGTCGAGAGTACTGGCAAACATCCACTATCATTGATTTCATTTGTTAGTTCTCGTGTCCACATGCAGTTTTTGCGATTGGTCAACCAACTGCCAACGGATATAATTTGCGTATCATTTGGAAATCGCACATTACCTTCTTCTGGTCGTGTTTGAAATATATACATCTCGTATTTTAAATTCTGTATTATACTCTGTGTGACATCCTAATTAGCGATACCGATTGTTGTTAAAGATAGTTCTACGATTTTCGCAATATATCTGACGGTAACCTCTGTTGAGTGTCAGCTAGTCGGCTAGTATATATCAATATAATATTCAAATTCACAGTAGGCCTTTACGACGCCACGTGTATATGGAATCAGAATCCTACCTCTTCATAAAAAGTGGAACTTTGTCATGAGTCTTCGGGAAGTTTGACGCAAAACCATTGTTTCCTTCGGCATTATTGCACATCTCCTTATAGATTACCATTTTGCTTCCTAAATACGGCGCTAGAGAGCTCACCATTTCATACAAAGTGGAACGAATCGTTGGGCGAGGCCGTTCACAATTCCATTTGTGTGCCTTGGAGTCGACTTTTATCAAAATACACCAACCAAAACTCTGTCAACAAAAGGAGTTCGTGTACCACCTAAAAATAGTACATTGAACGCTCTCTCATTCACGAAATTTCATGCTGGTGACGTCATATTTTGTGATACGATTGTTGATATACAATGTTCTTTCCAATTCCCTACTAATTGCTGACGATTACCCCTGACGAGTGTCAGCCGAAAATATTCGTGTTCATTTCAATATGAATATACTGTTCAAAAAAGTGGAACGTTGGAACGTTCCGGGACTTTTTACACAACATCGTTAATTCAGTCGCAATTGTTTCGCGTTTGCATAAAGGTTGCACTTTATCTTCATGTTTTAAGGTTGGAGTTTATCTCAGATTTCGAGTTGGAATATGAAGGATTTGCGTTGAAGTGGTATGTATTCAATCCAGTAGACAGAGAAATCGCTCCAAAGTGCAATTTTGATGACGCGCTTGCCCTCTGCAACGGTGAGTGTATTTAGATTACCTATTCATTGACTGCATAGTGATCTTTTCACGGGCCCAGTTCCAGTGTTGGGATGACTCGAGTCATGACTTGACTCGAGTCAGACTCGAGTCACCTTTTCGCATGACTTGACTTTACTCGAGTCACTTCGCTAAAATGACTTGACTTGACTTGACTTGACTCGGCCTATCAAAAATGTGGATTGACTCGTAACTCGGAATAAAATTCTCGAGTCAATTTCAAGTCATCAAGTGATCATTGTCGATCAAAATCCCTGTATCTAGCATATGCTCGGATTGTTCGCAAAACGCTGGTGTAACCCGTGAGAGCGGCCAATCATTTATTGATCGTGGGTTTTACTGAGCCTCCATTGTTCTCTCACAAATAAATTGACCGCAAACGAAGTGATCGAAGCTTACAGCTTACTTTGTCGTAAAGTAGTACATTAAAGTAATTCCTGTTCTCTGTTTTTACGTTAAACTTTGTCGTAAACTAGTATAGTGAAGTAATTTCTGTTCTCTGTTTTTACCTTAACCAAACCTCTTGTTTTATTGAAACTGAATTCGAATATAGTATATTAGTCCTCAACCATTGGCGCAGGCTCGAATTGTATCATATCGATTTATAAATGCGTAATGTATTGCATCTGATTAATTCGCATCTATTCTCCATCTTGGCTGGTAACTATAAACTAAGGTTTAGCAGTTCTATGAATGTATGAGCGATACAGCGCCGTCTTGCGTGTATATTTACCTCTACATTCGTTCATTGGTTCAAAATCAATGATCACTCACCAATCTGTATTTCAGACAGCTAGCAAAATGCAATGACGTTATCATGCCTCATACTTCGAAAAGGCAACTTGACTTGAATTGTGACTTGACTCGTGACTTGACTTGACTTGACTCGACTTGACTCGAGTCACCGCCAAAAATCGAGTGACTTGACTTGACTCGAGTCACCTTTAAAATTCGATTGACTTGACTCTAGTCAAAATGTGCAAAGCCCACGCCCAATACCCATGGATGTGGTAATCCTGACCTTTCTGCAACAAATGCTCTTTAATCAGTGTTGACAATGGCGTGGGCTTTCTATATAGGATGGATAAATTCATAAGGCTGATTTTAGTCCAATCCTCCGATTTACTGTGTATACGTCACCCCATTAAATTTATATATATAGCAATCACCAGCAACTTCTGTGCACACACATGCTGTATGTTATGGAATTTCATAGCATCATATTTCACTGCTGCCGATAGCATATCTCAAATCTATACCTGTAATGAGAATGCAGACAGCCAGCTCAGGCATAAACGACTTGTTTGGAATGTTAATGAACTCTCCTTATCTACAACACTATCACGATCATAGCAAACTCCAATGATCCATATTCATTTCCAACCCGAAGTTTTCGCGCTGACACTACTCATCCACTCATTGTCTGTCATGTCCTTGTTTCGAAGAATAAAAAACGTCTTTATGAGTTGTGATTTCTGTCCGAAATAAAGGACTATGTTGGGATAACGAAAATACAGTGTTTCTTACTTGCGTTAATGTTACCTCGAAGGTTGGAAAAACACTGACGAAGACGACGAGTATCCGTGGTTGTTCATACGTGGGGTGTCGCCGTCACCGAATACAGGCCCTCTGAACGACCACACAAGCGGAGATGCCAGTAAGTCTTGAAAACATTCCTCTGGGACGGTGTAATCATGTATGATATAGTTGTCTCATGTATGATATAGTTGCGTATCATTGAACCTCAAATAATTAGTAAATGACGGAATGTTACTGGCCCGCTGGGATGCATTTCTGTTTGCTTTACAGGTGGTCGATACGCCTACATAGAAGCGTCGCAAGTCGCGCGGGGATCACAGGCTACTCTGGAGAGTCCTGCACTCATAACTGGTGAGACAAACTTGCATTATTTCGCAACCTTTGTAGACCTTAGAAGGGTACTTTCCATTGATTCAGTTTTGGACTGGTCAAGCCTTCATCGACGTGGCAATATGAGCGATCATCGATTGTCTTGAGCAGTGATTCCCAACCGAGGCTCTCAGAGCCGCGTGCGGCACCGAGGTAGCCTTCTTGCGGTTCTGATTGACCTCTCAATATACCACAAAATATAATAGACGACACTTGTTTGTTTCTATGAATAGTGATAATTAATTTCTGTACCGGTATGTGAATGCTAAAATGAGGGATAGTTATGTCTAAAGCCGTACAAGGCCGCTTCTGAAAACCGGGAAAGAGAATTCTTGCAGTCCAGCATCAAACTGACATCTAGTCAAACGAATGGAATAACAGAATACGTCAGACAAGGATATAACTTGATTTCTGCGCGTCATAGACCATATTATATCGTCTCTGTAAATAGTCAATTTCGGCACAAGTTTACTAACATCAAAACAACAGCTCATAGTGTAGTGGCGAGATAGCGCAGTGGTATAATCCGCGGCTGCGGGTTCGAGTCCGACCGAGGTCGACTTCCGAATTCCGATACCTAAGTGTTGGAGGTTTAACTAGGCTCCTCCTCGCCACCTCATCCGCGTCAGCGGTGTCTTACAAAAGCCTATAGCTGGGCCGCGCTATAAGTCGGCAGTTACGGAAAGATAAGAAGAATATCGGCCTGGTGTAATTGACCATAGTAGTCGACAAACACCATGAATACCCCAAAACAAAACAAACAACTCAGTCAAGTAGAAATAAGACCTATATTACTCAACGTATGATCCCCGCAGACTTGTGCATTAAGTGGTGGAATGTATGAAGAGCTATTACTTAACGACATAATAGTATGTTGTAGTGCGGAGCGGATCGACAAATTCTCTGGTCCGTCTCCGATCCGGTTGTTCAATTCTCTGGTCTGCCTCCGATCCGGCTCCGGCCGTATCAGGAAAATGTACTGATCCGGCTCCAATCCGTTTCCGGCCAAAAATGAAAAAATCCGGCCAGAAATCCGGCCCTACTCGGTACGGGGGTTCCGTGAATTGATAAATATGCCTCGTTTATGTTCGCACTGGCTTGGTGGTTACTTGCGTGTGGTTGGTTGGTAGTTATTTAGTTATAAAAGTCGTGCTTATCCATAAAGATTCTGGCCGTATCAAAAAAGTAGTGATCCGGCTCCGGCCGTAACAGAAAAAGTACTGATCCGGCTCCGATCCGGTTCGGCCAAAATTGTAAAAATCCGGCCGGATATCCAATCCGGCTCCGGTCTCCGCACTAGTATGTTGTAGTAATGATAAGCTTTTTCGTTCATTTCAATGTATTGCCCTCGCCATTCTGCATTCGTCAATGCTAAAATAACCGATATAGAATCTATAGAAGTCTATATGTGCAATTGTGCATGCTTTTGAGTTAGCTATGGTGAGATCTAGAGGTAGGTAGGCTAGCTTGCTTTAAATCTTCGTTATAAGTAGCCTACTCGAGTGTATTCAACTGTTCAATTATTCATGCGGCTACATATATAGAGGCCTACTCTGAAGTTTGAAATGCGGCTCCAACATCGAGAGAGGTTGGGAGCGACTGGTCTTGAGGATATAAAGATGTCATCGACGAATGTAGAGAGCAATATTCTGTACTTCTTTCGATACTAATAATTGGTCAAAATAACCATTGCGCCATGATAACTGAATATATTTTCGCAAAATCCGTTCCGGCCTCAGTGATCACCGTTAATCTCCCGTTACTTGATACAATCAAATACCCCAATATGGTATATAGTACATCATGAGGCCAGGGGAAACTGTGCAACAGCTTTATTGCAATTACTCTCATCTCTACAGGCTCAACGTCGGACAAAAGATGCCTGCGCTTCTGGTATCACATGTTCGGTGGCGGAACGGGAACTCTGAAAGTGACGCTGAACGAGGGCGACAGCGAAACGGAACTCGTCAAGTTTGAGGGAGACAAAGGCGAAGCCTGGCAGAGCGCGGAAGTGACGTTTACTTTGTCGGCATCATTTGCAACGGTTGGTAATATTTGATTTACCAAATAAATGAATCATTTTATTTCATTCCACTCTTTGAAGACATTTTATTCGCTGCCACGTCGTTACGCGCCTTTGTCGTGAGAGCTGGGTCGGTTATTACAGCTCGAGACTGTCAAAGACATATCAATAACGTGTTGCGGCGATGAAAGTAGTCATCGTTGCTACTAAATTTCTACTCAGTTATACAAGTAGAACTTTTTGCACAGACATGTCTAAACAACTTCAAGCGTAAGTAGACAATGACACGTCTGAAACGCATCAAGTTTAAGTACTTTGGAAAAGTCCTTATAGCCGCCGAAAATATATTTAGTTACCGTGATGCAGGTGCTATATCCCTCATAACATTGATTGCAACCTTCTCCAAAAATAATTTTTACATTGCAAATCTTACGTCCAGAAATACGTTAATAGAGACTGGATGTAGTAAAACGCATAACCACTTGATTAGCCTAATTAAAGCGATGTAAGCATATTCATAAACTGTACAATACACAGCACTCTATCGCAGCAGATATAAAAGGTAAAAATTCAAGAAAATATATATTCTGGTAAAAAGCATGAATTGTTCTCCAAGCAAAACAATAGGCCTACTCATTTTGATATTGTAACATTAAGCTGTCGTATTCGCGGGTTACACCGTACCAGCGCAACAGTGCAACATATCGTAAATTTTACGTGGGCGTCAAGAAAGACTACAATTTGATTCCGACGCCGAGTATATAGACCTGGTTTTACGGATATGTCACAGGATATTACGCGACCTTTATTCGCGGTAGCGGCATCATCAGATGTGTAAGCCTAATACTTAACATAAATATTTAATACCTCCAGTCTATAGCCTTTTCATGCTCTTTCATATTGTGATTGAGTTTTTTTTCTAACACCCACACCTACGAAGACTAGGATTCCATAACACTCAAACTCGAATTTGGCGGTACAGTTATATTGCAAACAGACTTGGACAACTAGATAATTCTAGTTGTCTAATTTCACTAAATTAGAGCGAAATGCCAGTAATCTAATTCTAATCTAATTTGTAAACGCTGAGAATTTTCTAGTTGTCCAAGTATACGCATGGACAACTAGATAATTCTAGTTGTCTAATTTCACTAAATTAGAGCGAAATGCCACTAATCTAATTCTAATCTAATTTGGAAAAGCTGAAAATTTTCTAGTTGTCCAAGTCTGATTGCAAAAACATTATTGTGGCTTCGGTCGTGCTTCCCGATGTTGATGCCAACACGCGTTGGCTCTAATTGAGCGATGCCTTTGGTGAGATGATGCGAGTGTATATATTTGGAGGGAGGAGTATTCCTCCGTGTAGGCGTTTCAATATGTCCATGGGCCGTGACCTTGCGCAGATAACTTTAACGTACAGGGTGATGTAGACACATCACTGCTGGCTGGTTAACTTATCACGGAAATAAAGGACAGCAATGGCACCACGAACCTCAGTTGACGTTGGATAAGCCAACGAGTATATCTGGAATGTTGGTAAATCTTGCCAATTTTCATAGACTCATAAAGGTTAATTATATGAATTAGACTATAACCCACAATATCACCATCCTAGTGATGCAATAATTCGGAATATGTTAGAATATTCGTATGCTCTAATATCTCAATACATGATATCTGCATGAATGATCCTGAAAATATGATTTGTGTGCTAGCGTTATAAATTAAGTTGAATAACAATTTCAATAAAATAGTCATACATTAAAAGCCGCGTTTAATCTTACGGGGGCACGCGAGCACCTCCATTTTTCTGGCACTGCGATCATGTTTTGCCACTACAATTTTAACTATTATGGGCCTCGCGAAAAAAAAGTTCCAGTTTTCTAAATGCAGCGTAAAAATTGACTTTACAGACAATCTTACATTGATTTTAGTTTCACATTCATTTTACGAGGTACGCAATACATGCATGTAAATCGAAGGGATACGCAGTCAAAAAAGAGTTTGAAAGCCCCTGGTCTAGGCCCAACGTCAGCTACATATATTATGCTGTCCATGGACACCAGGCACAATAATGAAAAACAAAAGTGGCAGTGCTGCGAGTATAAGAAAAATATAACTGGATTGGAGTAGGGTTCAAAACTAAAATATTTAAATTATGTATAGGCCTATATATGTCAGCAATTACGACAAATTTAACTCAAACTGTTTTGCAGATTCGTGGGTGTTTCAGACCAATGCTACTGATAGATAAAATAATCGTACTATGAAGCTAACAATGGGATATGTAAAGCAGTTGTGATAAAATGCATCGTATTGTCGGGCGCGTAGAGTAGGCTATATCCTCAATAGCTCACCGTGCAACAGGAAATAATTGAATCGGTTTTAAATCTCTATAGGTATCTTTTCATGGAATACGGGGGATAAACTACATGTCTGACATTGCGATTGATGACATCGATATCACTGTGGGATCCTGCAATCCAGACGAAGACATACCGACTGACGGTACCTGCTGGGTTGAATTATTCTCATTGTCGAGTTACTGCATGTCGAAGAGGCATACATTTCCATCTGAATCGTAATGCAATTCTACAAAATGCGCATATATAGAGGCTACGCTACTTGCAAAACACTCTTTCTCTTTGCATCTGGTTACTGGTCTTCAACTCTTTCACACTTGCCGGCCATCTATCATGCCAACGCTAATATATTACAGTTACCCACCCCGTTATAGGATTATGGTGAGAGGGGAAAATGGCGCGAATCCCACCTCCGAATCTGACTACATTTAATATGGCATATGATTGACAGTCTGCCTAATGGCGTATCAGTATTTCAATAACTTAATATGTGTATGTCATGTATTGGATTTATTCAATCTGGTGGTTTCTTTCAGTTGGAGCTCGAGGCATTCCCAGTTCAGGAAATGGATTTCGATTCAATAATCTTATCCCATGTAAGGAAGCGAGTCGTTTATTCTGCTTATTGCATTATTCAGTTTGATTTCCTCTTCTACCTTCGCATTTGTTTCAAATATCAAGCAGCGCTACTTTACGAATCGCATGGATAATTGTGTTGCATTTGCGGAAATGTATTTTGTAGTTGTGCCTGATTTGCCTCTAGTCTAAAACCAGTGAGTATGACCAACACTGAATTCCCCGATTCCTCAAATATAGTGGTGCAAAGAGGCAAACTTTAACTTTGTTAACCCGAACGTTTGCACTTTAGCAAACTGCCCGGCTGGCCTGGTGAAACATTCTTGTCCTGAGACTTGTGTTCTGAGTTGCGATATAATCAACCAAGGACTGCAAACGTGTCCCAGATGGTGCGCCGGGGATTGCGCATGTCCGGAAGCGACGCCTGTATTGGAAAATAATGCGTGAGTATCTCATGTTTACGGAAGATGTGTTGATTTGACCGCGTACAGTCGCACAATGGTAGCGCGAAATTAGCCTCTGTTAATTTGACATGGGCTTTGTGATAGTATTCGATTACGATGACGAGGGTTGCATTTAAAACAACCGGTGTTTTAATAGACTTTGTTTAAAACATGTTTCAAATAGTGTTTTAAACTAATGTTCTGATGATGAACGACGACCGTAAAAATGCTGCATAACGATGCAGTTCTGGTTAATGATATTTTTGGTCTGTTTATGACTGTGGTCCGAAGCCCTTTTCGTCGAAGGAGCCATATTTACCCTATGTTTAAATTGTCAATGCCACTCCACAGTGACGTCACAATTAAATATTCGAAACGCCATGTCCAAGAAAAAAACATGTTGTAAACAAGGGCATTGTTTTAAACATGCTTGTTTTAAACTGATTTTTGTTTTAAATGCAACCCTAACGATGACACTATTTTCATGAAACACGTGTTTTGTCAACATGAAGCATTATTCCTTATGACACAATTTCGTGTTCATTTTCTATGATAATCTTCCTGAGGCGGGCACTAATCGTGATTTCGTCATTCTTTCCTCAAAATGCAAATCTGGAGTCAACTAACCGCTTATATCACGTTAACTTGGGTCGTAGCTAGAACGAAAATTGGTGGTCAGCGATAAATCGTTAGCGACAAAGTTGTGCAACGCATCTATTGTGACGCAACAAGCAAATGAAGTAGCGATATCAACAAATTTATTTTCTCGCCATGTATAGTGAATCGTTTTGTTGTCATGGAATATTTTCAGGGCTTTCAAGCATCAAGTTCAATGAAGCAATAGAAATGTACTCTTGAATAGTCGTTATTACTTCTCTGTATAATCATATTTTGTGATACTATTATTGATATACAATGTTCTTGTGTATTCCCTACTAGTTGCTGACAATTACCCTGACGAGTGTCAGCCGAAAATATTTGGGTTCGTTTCAATATGAATTCACTATTCAATTGTATATTGAAGTTCTGTAGGCCTACCTCCAAGAAGCTGTTCAAATGATCATATTCGTAATCATTGATCCAGTTATCGCCCCATGTCTGGCGTGTATTCTTCGAATTTGATTGCGATGTAAATTAATATTTTTCAGATGTGTAGACAGGTCAATATGCGATTCGATGCCGGAAGTAACTACCCGACGTTACGATGAAGTAACTACGGGAAGTTACAATGACAACGTAACTTTCACGGATTCCACTAACACGAGCGAGCCTGATCCCGGCTATGATAAGGAAAGAGAAGATATTCATGACGAAATCGTTTCTGATCTGATAAGGGCGTTGATGGAATACATCAAGAATACAACAAACTAGTTTTCGAGACGAAGACTTCGCCATTTATCATTCTTTTGCTTTTCGAAAATCACTTGGTGTAGCTTATACATATAATCCGTTTATAAATACAAATTTTTGCAATGATGATTTCTCATCGTCAATTATGCCAATCGTTACCAGTATTTTCTCCCTGAATGGTGTGGTACGGCAGTTAGATTGCATATCCTCGATCGCCCGAGATCATTTTGTGGTCAACGTGAGAAGATGAGATCATTTTTTCTGTTCAAATGGAACAAGTCTATCATTTGCAATCGGCTTTCCGATTAGGAACCGTCATTTAGCCTACGTAATGGGCTGCGCCATAATTTGATTGCAGCGATAATGCCAATGTTCGTAATGTCCCCCAGGACTTACCAACGTGTCATAATTCCACCCCGCCCACAAATATTACTTGGATTAAATGTTCAATTGATCTAGGAAAAAAGAACTGTTATCCATTCTTTGTAGCGATCGAGGTTTATTTATTTATTTATTTATTTATTTACTTATTCGAAGAAGAAAAAGAGTGGCGCCTATCCCCGTCAGGTCTTGTGCGCCACGACATTACTCAATTTTAATTTAGCAGCAATTCAAATATATCGATCACAACTCAGCACATATTCTACCACGTATTTTAAAATGCTTGGATCCTTTGGTAAGTTAACGAGGCGAAATGGAATATTCATACAGACACAAGCACGGCGCAGGAACGTTCTATGAAATTCATGCGAGAGGGCGTCCATTATAAAGTGCTCAACCGTCTCAGGTTCATTGCAGGAGCTACAATGTGGTGATGGTGCTATTCCAATCTTAAACAAGTGTGCGCTCCGTCCGCAATGACCCGAGCGCAATCGAAATAATATTCGGTCGCTAATTCGATTTTCAAAAGGTGGTGTAGCAGGGATTCACGAAAAAGTTTGAAATGAGAGCCTTTATCTTCTTCGAGGTAATGTAGGTTCCAAATTTGCTTGCAATATTTCAGTATGACTTGCTTAGCTCCATGCCTTGTCAAAACTGTATTTTGTAGGATACCGCCCTTCAGATGACGTTGCTGCGGACTTTGCCAATTGGTCTGCCGTCTCGTTGCCTTTAATATCGACGTGTGCTGGTATCCAAACGAAGATAATATGTATTTTCTGGAATTCAAGCTCAAGTAGATTAGTTGAAATTTCATTTGATAACTTACTCATCCTTCGGAAACGCGCTTTTTGTAGATGCTGCAATGCACTGCAACTGTTCGACAGTAGTAAATATTTCTTGACATATAGCCTACGAACCGTTTTCTAAAATCCGCTTCAGTGCCTCGGAGATAGCAGTTAGTTCAGCTGTGAAGCTTGACGAATAGAAGGAACATCGTTTGGTTATCAACACGTGTCCTTTCCTATTTGGTCTATAGTGAGAAGTTTATCAACCTGTTCTTTGGTTTTACAAGTTACAACTAGATCTCCAGAAGGCAATCTACGCGTATTTTTTCAAAATTGCCAATGTTTATCTTAAGTGCCTCACATACCTTTGTAGGATGTTGGTGTCCCATGCGTGTTCCATCTGACCCCGATAGCAGCACGTCAAGTTGCTGATTTGTTGCTTTTTGGCTATTAGATTCCCGTTCCTTCCGAACTGCATTATCCATCAGTGCAAATTTCTTGGCAGGTATTTTGCTTCTTACTTCGCACCACTCCCCATCCCCGCATTCTTCCTCAGAAGAAGGGAAGGTAGTTGAAGACTTCCTCTTTGCGGAGGAACTTGTCTCCATATCCATATCTGGCTACGCCGAAGCGTCAATTGCTACTTGCTAGTCGGACTCTTGTCTTGATTACCCAATCTGCTAAGCTTAGATCAGTGGTTCCAAAACGGTGGGGAATTCCCCACTGGTGGGGAATACAATTATTTCTGGTGGGGAATAGACGCATTTGTTCAAAATTATAAACAGGACAGTCTACATATTCACGGAGACACATGCGCAATTACCGTTACCAGTTAACTGCTCTGGAATGTATGTATAAGGGGGAGATAGCGTAGTGGTAACGATAAGTGCCTACTAAGTCGGTGGACCGGGTTCGATTCCCATCGGAGGTTCATCTGGGCTCCTCTTTCCCCGCTGTCGCCGAAAAATGCCCAGAAAAAAGACCCGAAGAAAGAAAGCACTCACAAGGGATGGAAAGAACTAGTAGAAAGGACCGCGGCTTCAAAAAATAAAAGATCAACATCGTAAAGAACTGTTACGTCGGGCACTCTAGGCCGAGGTGGATGTCAGAGTAAAGGATCGCTACTGATTGTGTCTTATCGCATTGTACATTGTGTGTAACTTGTTGAGATGAAAATTATAACCCAATGATTGATTGATTGAAATCATACTGCGAGTTGTTTACAAAACCTCATTTCAACTCTGGATGGGCAATGATGGCGTCACAAACGCATCCAGCACGACTAGTTTGACGTGAGATAACGCTTTCGCGAAATCTTGAGCGTTGCCGGTATCGGTTCACAATACGTTTTATGTTACAGTTAAAGGCGTACTGGTGTGGTTGTGCGTCTTGTGTAGTCAAACCAGCATATAGCTGCTCTGTGATGACAAAAGTGCTGGGTAGTGGGGAGAAGGACCGACTGCCGCACCCCAAACCCCCCAATTGGGGGGGGCGAGCTCGAAGAGGCCCATAATTATTTCGTGAATTAACATAAATCAAAGTATTTTGTTTTGAAATTTATGCTACTTTATCAACAACCAAAAAATTTGCGCTGGGTGCGCGATTTAATATTGCCGAACATCTGATTATTCGGTACCCTTCCCCCATGAAAATACGTAGAATTGATAGAAATAGAGACTTCGGCGTCGGCCATTACTGCGCCACGACGCACCAAGGCCATGTAACATTCAACTTCGAGAAGTGTGCCAGAACGATCACCAGCGAGAAGACCTTGGCCGAGAAGGAATAGCCTTCTGGTGACCGAAAACTTCGATATATATACAATATACACATGTGTTTAATTGTCCATAGGCGGCTAAATGGCTGGCGCCGAATGTTCCTGTCCTGGCGATCTGAACCCCACAGGGCAAATGCCATCCCGCAGGGAAAATTATTTGCCAGTAAAGCAATACCAAGTAGAAATCGAGTGTGCTTTTTAGTTTGGGCGATTTCCCTATCTTTTGACATAGCAGATATAGGAGGTCACGAAATAGCAAAATGTAATGAAGTCAATATGCCAACGGGTCCGCCTGAAAATGTTTGGTTGTTATTTAGGGGTCCTACCTTTTCCAACACACCTCACTCAGCTCTACCGGTAAATCTGAATACGTGAGCAGAGAGGGGATGAAAAATTGACAGAAAAATATATGCAATTCCCGGTCATATAGGGATGGTGTGAACCTCTGAAAGGTTCAGGTTCGTGCGAACGCGAACCTTTTTGAAAGGTTCTGTGTGAACGCGAACGTGAACCTCATGACGTCACGTGACGTCATATATTGCTAATTTCTTTTTAAACTTTTTAAACGTCACCAAATGTAGCAATTGGAGCAATCAAATGATATCATATTTCCACAAAATCAATATCTTCCTTCGCTTTACCAACAATTTGAACGAGGACTTGCAAGCAAGGGAATATAAGCTTACGCCTTAACGGTCAAGGCTAGACCTGACAATGTTGATACGTTGCTATCGAGCGGAGTATAAAACGGGTTTTACCCCATTAACGAGTTATACAGCAGTAGCCCCAATCGCACAAATTTGGCTTTTATGATACACAGGGATATATAGAACTCAATATATTCTATATATGCCTGATGATACAATACACATATGAAATCGAGATGAACCCCGTATGCTTGCTAGATTTTTTACATCGCACGACGATGTCAATTTCATTGATTGGTTGAATAAGCCTCAATCGCTGACTACCTACATGTAGCGTACTTCGCTGTTGATGTTGTGTGATTGCGGGTCAAGCTCACAGCAGAGAGTCACTGAATATTCATAAACAGAAAGCTGGGTATTTCGAACAAACTTTTGTAAGTAAATCAGGTAAGATTTTTGAGATTGTCAAGGTGCATGTTCGTTTCGTGTTGATTTTTTTATGCTGCCAGCGCCGTGCATAGAATGGCCCGCAGTTGAAATGCTGCAATAAATTTTATAATGACGTGAGTGTTGCCAAAGTGTTAATACAAAGAATTTCAATCAAAGATGTTATAATCACGTGAAAATTGTAATGTATGAAAAAGGTTCACAGTGCAGAACCTACCATAAGGTTCGTTTGTGAACGTGAACCTCTAAATTTCCGAGGTTCACACACAGAACGCGAACGTGAACCTCACGTTCACACCATCCCTAATATTTACCGAGTCAAACACATATAAATTTTTCGCGCTTGGCGAGTTAAGTCCAAATAAGGCCACGCACTAAGCAGTATACCCAATGTAGCTGATAAGTAGCGGGAAAAAAGCGTACAGGCTCAGCGGGGCTGAGGGGAAGCTAGGTTTATCACCCTGTGGGGACCCAAGATCAACGTTTTTGGCGGGGCTGACGAAGTGCCGTTACGGTCCTGGTGGGGAATGAAAGGCTCGGAATAAATCTGAAGTGGGGAATGAAGCCAAAAAGGTTGGGAACCACTGGCTTAGATGAACTGAAACGACGATGCGTCCGCACGCTACGGCGTCTCTGAGCGAAAATGAGCGATCGAGGTGGTGCGCCATCGATGGCGCATCAGTGACGAGGCATTGTAGTGTCTGTAGCAGTGGTTATTCTTTTACTGCCCTGGCATACTTTCAATTTTGAAATATTCCGTGGAACACTTCTTAAATTTGTCTCGGGAATGTAGACGAAATTCTGTCTCTGTAGTGTAACTGATTTTTAAAGGTTGCATGTAAAATGGGACGAAAAAACTGGAACAGAGATTATTAGAATCGGGTTTGGCATTTGGGTTTGGAATTTGGATTAGTCACATACCTAGCAAAATAGGCTATTCTATCTGGTATTCTCACTGCCAACCGCTCTGCAATTGTAGCGTATATATAAAAGGGTACGGACTTATGCATCAAGTTGGCAGCACAAAAAAGACGAAGGGACGAGAGAAATAGCGAGATATCAACTGCATGGACAAATAGCGCGCTGGTGAAAGTCGCCAGAGCGCGCGGGTGAAAGTCGTCAGTAATATTCAGGGTATGGTATGGTATATGGAATGGGAATCTTTCATAGCCTACTCCATACCCGCCCAATCTTTTCATACCATAATTGACAATTTTCCATACCATAGCAACATTCTGACATATCATATTTGATACTTTTCCCATACTTTCGCAACTTGACCAACCTCCAGGACCTTAACTGCCGCACCCCAAACCCCCAATTGGGGGGCCGAGCTCGAAGGGGGCTCAAAATTACTTCGTGAATAGGCATGAGTAGGCCTATATCTTGAGAATTTATGCAATGCACGATTTCCAGTTTCCAAATATATTGATTTTTGGGTATTCTTCCCCCAAGAAAAAATACGCAAGATTTATAGAAATGGGCATATCGTCGTTGGTCATTACCGCGCCACGATGCACCAAGACATATGAAGTTTTAGGCCACGTAACATGTGACTCCAAGAAGTGTGCCAGAACGATCGACAGCGAGAAAACCTTGGGTGAAAAGGACTGCCCTTATGCTGACCGAAAACTTCGTTAGGCCTACATGCAAAATACATATAGGTTTAATTGTCCATAGGCGCCTAAAGGACAGGAGCCGAATGTTCCTGTCTTGGCAATCTGACACTCACAAGACAAATACCATCCCGCAAGGAAAAATTACATGCCTGTGAAGAAATACCAATTTGAAATCGTGTGCGTCTTTTAGTTTGGTAGCCGAAAGGTCACGAAATAACATCATGTTACGGAGTCATACCAACGGGCCCGATAGTTTCCAAGACACCTCACTCAGCCTTACCGGTAAATCTGATTACGTGAGCAGAGAGGACAAGAAATTGATAGCAATATATATGCGATTCCCGATCTTATTGACCAATTTTGTTATCATGAATTATCGAATATTTTCGCGCTTCGCGCTGGCCCACTACACAGTACGACTATAGAGATTGTAGGACAGTCCTACAGTCTCTATAGTACGACTAATTTCGTGGCTAAAGCGAACAACGTGATTTGGGGTAGGTTTACCACCATATGGGAGCCCAAGCTGCCGAAGTGCTGTTTCGTTCCTGCCAACGGGTATAGGCCTACGCACGAATATGTTTAAATATTATTGAGGTATCCAATACCTTTTCAAACACACCTCACTCAGCTCTACCAGTAAATCTGATTACGTGAGCAGAAAGAGGATAAAAATTGATAGCAATATATATGCAATTCCCGATCATATTTACCGATTCAATCATGAATTTAAAAAAAATCGCGCTTGGCGCGTTTAGACGAGAAAAGCTGACTCAGTAAACGCGGTCCCCCAGAAGTTCGGTTTATCATCAGATGGGGGGCCCAAGACCAACGTTTTGGGGGTATCCGCAGCTATCCTGCTAGGCACAGAGCAACCATGGGGGAGAAAAAATGGTGGTCCAGACTAGGTGACCTTATGGTCGTATCGCATCTCCGTCGTCAAAGCATCTCGATGGTGCAGGCAAAAAAATAATATCATCTCTCTCTCTCTCTCTTACAAGGTCGATTCGACACCTTCCTATCTTGTCATTTTATCGCAATTTTGTTGTGTATTGAACTGATTAAAATTGCTATAATAAACCGAACCGAGTTCTTCGCACTCTTCTGTCTTCAACAGATTAAGTCACTCACAAAAGATGGCGCTGTTAAGTCGTATCGTTTATGGTAGTATTGACTCAATCAAAGTACGTGGCTGTTGCAATGAAGCATTCATTCTGCAAACGTATTCGGCCGAGTTTCGCTCAGGGTCTGCACTTTTCAGCACTTTGAAATCAGTCTGTGCGCTGTAATGGATGAACAAGCAAGACGGTACAACCTATTGGATAGATTGCAGGGCCGAGTTCGACGATTAGACATCAAAACCCAGCAGAGACTGCCGTACGACTTGCTAGCTAGCTTAGCCTCATCGCTGACGGACAGCGCAATATTCACGATAGTCGATGATCTCGAGGAGATACAACACTTGACAGAGAAAGACTTGTACACGAAACGGCAGAAACTGTTATGCGAGCAAAGATCACTGCGCCAAAAATTAAATAACGAGCAAGCCGACGCTTTGCGGGCTTGCCGACCTCACAATCTCGCTATATTGAAAGCGGGCCACGAAAAAGAAACAGCGCGGTTGGAAAAGCGCTTGAATACAGAACTGACAGCCTTTGATGAAAAACTCATGGTGGAGATTGACAACAAAGTTGTTGTGCAACAGGCGACTCTAAAAAGTGCAGGTGTCCCTGGTTTTTATGTGACAACTGATAACCAAGCAATTAAATTACAAATGATCATTCTAAATTTAATCAAGGAACTAGCGAAACCCGATTGATTGGGGATCCCTGTATACTAGTTACCTGATTGATTTGGGCAGGGCTTTAATTTCGATCTCAGCCACTGGTGCAGGCGTCTTGAATAAGAAAACTAGCTGGTCCGTCATTGATATATACATTTGAGAACTCTACCCGTTGGCTGGTAAAATGCTGACCCTGACTTCTATCTGTGATTTTCATGTATCGACTACCTAAAAATATATGTCTATACGTGAGTTTTAGGATTTGTCCGCTCGAATCAAAATCTTGATACCACCTGGTTCATGAAATGTAGGTAGGCATACTGCGTACACAATACATTTCCCTCACTAATATTCATCTGTGTCGAGCAAGTGGGGGTCGTCAAGTAATGTTGACATAACATTTACGTCATGTAGCATAGGCTAATCATGATGTCATCTTCTCAAGTATTCGGTCACTATTGCAAATTATCACTATATATCTGAAATTTGAAGATCAGTCAGTCTATTGATAGGATTATCGCGCAAATTCTTTGATATCAAGGGAAAGTGCTCCGACTTTTATCCATAATGGTTGAAGGACGTCAATCGGGCAGTTTCTTTTTGTTATTGTTTGACTTATGCATATTTAATGTCATGCACACCGTACGCTGAACTGTCGTTGTAATTGAATCCAATAAATTGTAGTGATGAGCATTAATTATTCAACAAAGTCAATCTAAATGTTGCAATTGTCGCAAATTTGAATAGTTGATGTGACGACGCTGTCTACTAGATGCATTCATTGATATTACGTGGATGGTATTTTAGTGAATTAATGTACTGCACAACCTACTTGAAAGAAGAATGCAAGTGAGATTGCTGCACAACGCTGTAACCACGTGCAAAAATTCTGGACTAATATAATCCAGCACAGGACACAATTCTTGGGTGGATTGTCTTCAAATTATCTGACAAATCGTTTGCAAGTTGTTTCAGGCATGAAATGTTCTGAAAAATTCTGAATGAATGTATTATCATTATACCGTTGTTTTTTTATTGATAGACTTGAGAATTCCTACCAAATAGCTCAAGTTATTGCAATTATTTGTACACAAGACACAGTTTTTTTGAGATGCGTGTTTGAGTAGCCTAATTACTGTGAAAATCTCATTTTTATACTGCTGATGGCACACATAATCATACACTGAAATATTCTTTCTTACTTGCTTTTTGATATCGGTTCAAAAAAACTTGCTTCTTATTGTTTGCGTGTGTGTTATTTGTACGTAATTATGTCAATCTGTCGATATTTTGCAGGTTATCACAGTCTGATAGCTTGTATTGTCATTGTCTATAAAATGAGATAGTACTGCCCTGACTCTCCGCAGTGCTGTAAGCTGCTTCGCTTTTCACGTTAGTCAATGTCATCTGACAACCACTGTGTTTTAAAGTAATCATGAGGAGGAATACCAAAATTATTGTCTGTTTTGGTATCTTGTGGATGGCCGGGACGTATTACTTCATGAAACCTGCCACATCTGACGACCGCGGATACTTTGACAAAAGAATGGTACGCCTCTCTTTTATTTGTTGCTATAGTGTCATAGTGTGTGATATAGTGTATTCCCCAGGAGATGAATTCAAAACTTGCATGTAATATCTGCGATTATCTGAATGTATCACGTATGTTACGTAGGCGAAATATGAGGGTTATCAGCACAAAGTAAAATTCATTTTAATAGTTATAATATGCATCATTGATATGATAATTATTTTTGAATGTTTACAACTCCCAATTTGAGTGGGATACTACTATCCTGGAATGTTGACATTACAACACTCAAACCGCTAATAGGCCTATTAGGACAATTTTATTACTCATGTTTTGGGGTTGGATGTTAATCTGTTTCACCTGGATTGACCTGTTTTGATGAGTTTAGTGGATCCAAGGTTCTTGTGTTGTGACTTGTGATGTCTCTTATAGTGGCCTACCTAGAGCATTGTCATTGTAATGACTTGGGTTTACTTCAAGTAGGCAATGCTAGAAACGTATTTGCGGCAGTTTTATTGATATTTTGGGGGGAATTAGGCCTATACTCTGTCTCAGCTTATTGTCTTGTTGATTGATCCTAGCCTATAGCTGAATATTGTCTAATCACCCAATCCAGTTTGCACATAACATGTGTGCTGGTACTAGAGGTGTAATCACTGAGCTACATGGCCGCTATCTAAAGTCTGATACTAATTGCCACAAATGGTTCAATAGCGAATTTAGAAACATAGATTAAGATTAACTGATTTCATTCCGATTACTTGGGATTGAGATTTAACAAAATCAATTCGAATCAAACTACAATAAAACACGAATATCAAGTCACTATTTGTACACGTCTTTTCCATACCTCAAACAATGCTAACGTAGTCTTTGAAATACTGGTGCCCTGAATGAGCTGATGCCCCTCTCGGACCCTCATTTTGCAGTGATGGTGTAGGCGGTATGTATCGTAGTATATGTTCAAATGGGTGCCTTTCATACTGACAGGGTGACGGAAATTTGACAACACTGCGTGGTGGCTTTGCTATGGTATTACTTTTCGTATGCAGCATGATTTAGCTGATTACTGAATCTTCTAAAATTAGGTAATTAGCATCTGATCATGCCTTGCTATTTTCTCTTTGATTAGCCGATTGTGTATCTGATTGTGTATCTGACTCCATGTAGCACTAATTTACAAATGGCAACTAACCGTGTTATTCTAATATACTACTGCTACTAGCCTACTACCCTACAATATATTTGTACATACAATAAGTAGGCTATATATATATATGTAGATCACATTACTTCAACGCTTCTTTTCAATTGACATATGAAATCCACGTCATCCATGGCCTTTTCGATTTGAACTTTGTGGTACCGGTAATGGAAATTTAAAAGGATCATTATAGTTAGAAGTCGGCAGGCCTTTGCATGGAATCCCTTCATTTGATTCGGTCAGTGAGGGCTGCTAAAGGGGAGGATATGGGGCTGGAAAATTCTGGCCAGTTGCAAGAAGTATATCAGTCTTTGAAGAACTCTTGCATTCTCAAATTTCTATTCAAGTCATTGCGTCTAACAAAACAAATTCGCATTTAAAGACTGTTCTGAATTTGCCACAGAAGTTTCGCATTAACTGTCATTGAGTAGTGCGCTAATAATAGCACTGTGATAAATCATTTAAATCCGCTTCTGAGATACTGGTATGCAAATCACGGCGGAGCTGCCACCTCTAAATTAGAAGTAAAAATGTCAATCTGTCTGAAAGAAGATTTTTGCAATGACACGTAAACCCCATATATCCGAGTGATCCATGCTCTGAATCAACCACTACAATAACTCCATTATTCGGCATCAATAATGCATGGGATAGGTGCGATTTCCTTTTAGCTGGCAGTGATTGCTTCTGTTTCAGTCCGTCAAATCTGTTTGGTATATTTGGTTGACCAATACTGAGTCGTCACTTTGTGCTTGTTTTAGCAGATAAAGCGTATTTAAATCAATATTACTGTGTCCCGGGACATTTACGCGTGCTAGTCTTTGTTTAGAGTGGATTTTTACCACTCTTAATCCGACTTGAGAAATCCATTATGAAATTGTGTGAGTTGTGATTGACTGAATAATCACCTTCATCCCCCAAGAGATTGAATCGAATCAACTGTCTGTCTCTGTCATCAGTATGGAGAAATGAAAAAATATGGAATCTGTTCTATGAACCTTTGGCATCTCAGATCAGATTGATGATCGATCAAATCAATTGATGAATGATGATGATTGATAAGTAAGCAAAGATCGACTTAATTTACTTGAAACTTGAACGAATCCAAGCATTCTTGTAAACAATTGCATACATATTAAATTTGTGTGTTGAATTCACCGCTTCTGATCAGTTATTGGGGTCGGTTAAAACTATGGGCAATAGTCATGAGCTGCAAGCTTTCATATTTTCAGGTTGTAAATCCTTTCCCGACTTGGAGTTCAGATATCAAAATCTTGAATTTCCTGTCGTCAACTTGACTGTGCCATATCCTAACGTGAAGTTTCTCAAGAAACCGAGATAAATTTTGAGTCAAGTGGAGTTTTGCAAATATTTTTGATCCAAATCCGTGTAAAACTTGCTCTTCCAACATTGCCTGTCGTCAAATCCGAATTTCAGCAAAAGCACAATTTTATCTACCGGTTTCATTTCAGGATAGCAAAAACGAGCAGTTGTGGAATAGCGACAATGCGGGAAATAAAAAGATCCACGAAGTCCAGGCGCCGTTGCAGAATAATCGTAACATGATGGACCGGCTGGCGATCCGAAGAAATTTCCAAGATCCCAAAATTCATGTCGTCGATTCCAACGCGAACAATCCGCAAAGGCAGTTCCCCGATCACAACGGGGTGCCCTGGAAAGACTTTGACGCATCCGCGTATATCGATGTTAAACGAGTCAAGCCTGGCGGCGATAAATACAGGCGTAATAAATTCAATCAAGAAGCGTCTGATAACATGGCGGTCGATAGGCAAGTGCCGGACACCAGGCACGATCGGTAAGTAGGCTATGACTTCTACTTAAGGTAAGGCGGGCGTTTTCAAGACTTCGAATTGTGTAAGCGATTCTCGACCTTTTGAGCTTACGGACCCTGTTATGTTCGAAAACAAATTCTTCGAACCCGTAAACTATCGAAATCCACCTAGAATTGAACTCTAACAAAGATTTGAAAACTATAATTCAATGAGAAATTTTGATTGATTTTGATTTTTACTGATGGGTTTGAAAACGACTTGACTAGATTCGATAATGCTCTCTCTCTCTTCGTCAAAATTTTTTTGAAAAAGCTTCTTATTTTTGACAAACTTTTAGGATGTAGAACATAGTATATTTCGGTCCTTGATGTTTTTTTGCGGGATATACACCATACCAGGGTCACGATTTTCTGATGACTCGAGTCATTTTATAAAAGTACGGAACTGACTCGACTCGAGTCAATCTATGTATTGACTCAAATTGGACTCGAGTCATTGCGCATGACTCAAAGCTCGAATCAAGTCATATGACTCGAGACTCAGACGGCCAAGACAGACATTTCATTGTAATTTCAAAGAATAGCAGAGTAATCGCACTATTGGGATTTCGTATATTGGTACTGGTACTTGAAAATGCGACCAGAAACTGATAAAAGTAAGGAAAATGAGTATAGGCCTATTATCAATGCGAACGATTCGACATCACCAAGTAGAGTTATAAAAAGTGTATTTAACAAGACGTTAACTGGAAACTTAGCATTCAACACAATATCTTGGACTCGGACTCGAGTCATAGTACCATGACTCGGACTCGAACCTCTGCTCGATGACTCGCACTCGGACTTGACTCGGTGGTGAATTGAAAGTGACTCGACTTGACTTGACTCGAGTCAAAACTATAAAAGTGAGATTGACTTGTGACTCGGAGCCTTGTGACTTGGTTACAACCCTGCACCATACCCTCTATCTATGCATATGGCGCTGGACAAGATAGTCACAGATTTAGCCTTGTAAGGCTTTCTTAATCTTGCACCAGTTCAATACCCCTCCATGCTATTCCAGTAATGGTGAGTGCCAAGCAGGGAAGCCATGGATACCAGTGTTATTAATCAGGTCTTTGGTCTGACCCGGCCGGGGATTGGACCCACAACCGAACGATCAAGAAGCCGGACGCTCCACCCGGCACAACAATAATATCAGTTCCTGTGATACAGGGCCTATGTAGTTTGGTTATCATGACAATTTCACTGTAAAAGTCATAATCCTAGTCGAAGTAGTGTTCCAAGCATTTCCACTTCAGTAAGTCGGTTCATGGGCATTGGGCATGCATGTCATTTTGGTTGCAGTTCTTCATCAAGCCTTTACGCTCCATAGATCTCTATCCCTGTTGTGTTTTAGCAGCTGGAATATTGTTATCGATACCGCGATTTTTGTTGTAGGTGTGGTGATACGTCGTGGGACGTGTCGCAGCTACCCCAAACCAGTGTTATTATTACTTATCATAACGAAGCGAGGTCTACTTTATTACGAACTGTGGTCAGCGTTTTGCGAGAGAGCCCGTCGGAGCTGATAAGAGAGATTATATTGGTCGACGATTTCAGCGATGACGGTGAGATGGACTTGATTTTTCATTGGTCAGACTATGCAGCGTACAGGATACGGATGGGTAAAAAAAATTACCCAACAGAGTCTATTCTGAATGGAGTATTAAAGTAGATCACTGTTGGTACTAGAAGTAGAAGTAGCAACTTCCGAGTCATTATACTAAGCCTTGTTTTGCCTAAAAAAAAACGAAACCGTTAAAATTTGCTTTTCACACTGACCGAAGAAATTATAATGAGTATTGCTTGAATATCAGAGTTACTTCTGGTGTTCCCATTCAGATACCGGTTCAGAAAGGTTCAAATGTCGAATCCCCCCTATTGAAATGAAAAACCCCAACCTTTTGAAGTAACCATTCTGACGCTAATATTCAGTTGCTATTCAATAAGTCGTATTATCAGTGCTGCGCGTGGCAAGCCTCGTTCCACTGGCTTGAAGAATCGCATCTGCAATAGGCCCGGTGCGCACTATACTATCGCTGGCCTGCACGATCGCATCTGCTTTGCCTGGTGCGCACCATATCATCATTGGCCTACGCAGTCGCATTTGCAATAGGCCTGGTACGCATGATATCATCGCTGGCCTAACTATCGCGTCTTGGGCCTAGGATGCTTTGGCCCCAATCTGTTGATGGCTTGGAGACAATGCCTTCAAGTGTATGCTGATTTTTAAGCGATTGTGATTAACGAGTGACATCGCAAAACTGAATGACATCAAATGTCTGCAAACATGCGCTTGCGTACATGCGTAATTGATTTCCGCTAATACTTAACATAACTTATCATACACGTAGGTTCGTCAACAAGAGGTGATTGTATAATCGTCATTTACGCAAACCCTAATGAGTTGAGCCCTAGTAACATACTGTGCTAGTAGAATTTTGTCCACCTGTGTATGCGTTACTATTAATTTGAAAATATCGGTAAGTAAATTGCTTGTGTAACGCTAAGTGAATCAAAACTACATTGCTTTGTCTGATTTTTCCTGCCCTGCCCTCCCCCATAACTCGATGAAATGCATTAGGATTTTCTGGTATCGATCCATTATCGAGGAATCGCATTCATGTAACTCGCTTTAATTCGGTTAACCAACTCTTCTCGCTGACCTCTCAGGGTCATCTATACATATATTATGGTACGCTTTTACGTGGACGCTTACCTTAACTGGAAGAGATTTTAGGATTCATGTCGCTGGTCGCATTCTTTCCTTACCACGTCCACGCAACTGTGCTGGATAAAATTATTGCTTTCCAATATCTCAGAATTGCTACAGTTTAGCTTGTTGCTGACATTTTTTGACCCTACTGATTTATGTCTGGGGCAATCCGAGCCCTTTTTCTGCCCACCATACTGGTGGGGCATTCAAAAATTCGCTCCCTAATCAACATTCGGAATTGCGGCCAGAATTGGTAAAAGTGTTTCGTCACTGCTCGTAGAACTCAATCAACTTATGATATATTATTCTATGGTGATTTCCGCACACAAACCAAAGGCAATTCAAGTGAAACTACTTGAGTTGCCTTACGGAGTAGATGCATCTGCCAGACGAATCGTAGCCTACCCTAAATAGACCTTGTTATGTTACATTATTACAGCCAAGAGGCAAATCTATGTGGGAAAAAAATGCAGATTTACCCAAGACTAGCTTCTTTTTGACAGAATTTATAAGTGAGAATTCACAGGTCGTACTCGGAGACTGTTTCAGTAGAAGTAATATCTGAGATCAACGTTGCGCGAGAAACTCAAAACCTATCAGAGTGCAATTGGAGCTTGGCACTTCTGATGACAAAATCATTTTCCTTGCATTGAGTTTGAAGATATTGACCACCGTGATGTTATTCGATTTATGAATTCTGGTGAAATTATATTACTTGTAACAAAATGACTTTTTTTATATGACAACCCGGGTGCTGGTAATGTCAAGCTGATTTTTATGTTAAATTGTACCTTATGAAGATGTAACACTGTTTTACTAATCGAATTTTGTTCGAATATTCTACCGTTATGGTTAACCATTTCCAATCTTTACAGCGCAAGATGGCTCGGAACTGGAGAGTATCGAGAAGGTTCATGTTTTGCGCAATGATAAAAGGGAAGGTGCGTTCATTACGTAAAATTGACCAGTAAATTTACCTGCCTTTTGCCTTAATCTAATATTAAAATCTATGACTAATTCGGCAATCGAGTTACCCCATCTGTTAGCGTGCTCTGTAGATGTCGCGAATAAATGGACCTTACTAATTCATCGGGAGTATGTGTTTTTCAGGTGGCATGACTGAAATTATAGTTTGTGTGTGGTGTGATGCTCAATTACTTTGCAATAGGTGCGTTGTATGTCAGAAAAACGATAGAACGACGATCTTCGATATATTGCATGAACTTGAATGACTCTGTCATCTTACAGATTCTTGATACGGTATCGTTGTTGCACAAGTAGTTGAGAAAATATATAAATGATTTTGCGTTAACAGCAATACACGGTTATAGCGACAAATTGTAAATCTGCTACGATTTCTTAATATTGTGAATTCAGATATTATTTGACGGGATTTATTCGGCACTGTCGACCACGTCCAATGCAATACAGGATGTATTGTTCAATCAATACTTATTTCTGAGTATTTCTCGGGGTTGTAACCAAGTCGCAAGGTTCCGAGTCACGAGTCCATCTCACCTTTATAGTTTTGACTCGAGTCAAGTCGAATCATTGTCAATTCGCCACTGAGTCAAGTCTGAGTCAAAGTGTTGTGACTCGAGTCAAGTCCAAGTCATTGTGTTCAGTTTTGAGTTCTATTCCACCCACCTTTTTTGACTCTACTCGAGTGATATAGAATGGCTCAAATGTCTAATATCGGGATTTTCCTCAGTCCTAACAGTTTCGGGCCCTATTTTCCAAGTATCGGTACTGATAACGAAATAACCGTACCAATACTATTCTTCGAAGTTACAATGAAATGTTTGTCGTGGCCGTCCTAGTCTCATGTCATGCACAATGACTCGAGTACAAGTCGAGTCAATATGAAAATTGACTTGAGTCGAGTCATTTTACGCATTTGAAAAAATGACTCGAGTCACCAAAAAATAGTGACTCGAGTCATTACAACCCTGATATTTCTCTACCTAGTCTTTTCCTTTATTCACGAGCCATCAAACATTTACAGTAGTTAATATTGTTCCTGACGTTGTTTCAGTGTGCACAATATCAGTCCGTTTTTACTATCCCGGATTTGGCCTGTAAACTTCTACAATCGACCGTATTTTGCCAATTATTTTGGACTATTTGGGACGTTCAGTGAGTGTATTGCAGCATTAGCCTACTTAGTATCAAATACTTGGCGATTTGAATATAGTATTTATAGTTCTCATTCAAGTCATTTTGATGGTGTGATAAAAGCTGTTACACAAGAAGTACTTGTACTTTTACAGAATGCTCAAGTAGATTTTACCTATGCTGATTTTGGCCGCCTTCGGATATAAATTTGGGTTACCAGCTCAGTGTGAAAGTCTCGTTTCGCTGCTGCGAAATGCGAATATAGATTTACAGCGCGGTGGTTTTATTGTATACTTTGTTTTTCCGGTCAGGCCTAATGCGTTCCCGAGTGAAGGGTGCTGATTACGCGACGGCCCCGGTGCTCACGTTTCTTGATTCCCACGTGGAATGCAACCGTAACTGGCTGGAACCGCTGTTACAAAGAATAGCGGACGACAGGACAGCGGTCGTGTGCCCGATTATCGACGTGATAAATATGGACAATTTTCAGTATATCGGAGCCAGCGCTGATCTCAAAGGCGGTAAGAATCTCTCTCTGACTACAGTTGCATGTTTCAGTACCAAAGGTGGTCAGTTCCGCAGACCTCAAGTAGGTGTTGCTGACTTGTATTACTTAGTGAAGTGATTATGCTTTTACTTCTATTTGCAGTATTAAAGTTAACACGATTTACTTTTTACACTTTGGATTTTGTTGAGTTGAAAACAGTTATGGGATATGTCTGTGTTTTCAAAAGTAGCCACTTACAATTAAGTGCTAAAAGTATGCAACCCTTGACCAGCACCGTAACTGCCGCACCCCAAACCCCCCAATTGGGGGAAGGCCCAAGCTCGAAGGGGGCCCAAAATTATTTCGTGAATTAGCATAAATCATAGAGTTATTTTTTGAAAATTTATGAAATTTTTTCAAAATTTTTTTCGCGCTGGGCACGAATTCAAGTTGCCATTTTTCTATATTATTGCGTATTGGGCCGTTACCGCGCCATGACCCACCGAGACATACAATCAAGTTTTAGGCCATATAACATGCGACTCCAAGAAGTGTGCCAGAACGATCGGCAGCGAGAAAAGCTTGGCTGAAAAGGTCTATGCCCTTATGCAGACCGAAGACTTCGTTATATAGGCTATACAAAATACAGATAGGTTTAATTGTCCATAGACGCCTAAATGACTGGCGCCGAATGTTCCTGTCTTTGCAATCTGAACCTCACAAGACAAATACCATCCCGCTGGGAAAAATTTTATGCCAGAGAAGAAATACCAATTTGAAATCGTGTGCGTCTCTTAGTTTAGAAGCCTACGTTTGGGCGATTCTATATTTTTTGATATAGCAGACTGGAAGTCACGAAATAACATCATTACAACGAAGTCATATCAATGGGTCCGCCCGCCCGAAGATGTTTAATCATTATTTAGGGGCCCTCCCGTTTTCAAGACACTTCACTCAGCTCTACCGGTAAATCTAATTACGTGATTAGAGAGGACAATAAATTGATAGCATAATATATATATGCAATCGCCGATCTGATTGACCGATTTTATCATAAATTATCGAAAATTTTCGCGCTTCGCGCTGGCTCACAATACAGTACAGATAATTTCGTGACAAACGCGAACAACGTGATGGGGGCCTGACGAGGTGCTGTTTCGTTCCTGCCAACGGGTGTACGCCCGAAGATGTTTAATTATTATTGAGTGGTCCTACCTTTTCAAACACACCTCACTCAGCTCTACCGGTAAATCTGATTATGTGAGCAGAAAGAAGATAAAAATTGACAACAAATATGCAATTCCCGATCCTACTGACCGATGAAATCATGAATTCTAGAAATTTTCCGCGCATAGGCGACAAAAGCTGATTCAGTGAACAAACTCCCAGTGAATATGATGAATAGCAGTAAACAGTGTATCGCCGGAGGGGGGGTCTGGGGGGCGAAGTCCCCCATAAGTTCGGTCTATAACCCTATGGGGGGCCCAAGACCAAAGTTTTTTTGGGGGGCCTGACGAAGTGCTGTTACGGCCCTGCCCTTGACCGAAGCTACTGAGCTTACCTGATTGCTTTCAAGACCATCATTTTCTAGTTCTACTGGACTACTAACAGTGATTACCATGACAAACTCAAGCACCACACTGTACCACATGCCGTGTCTTAAATTTTGTGCTCAGAAAGGATAGTTTGTAGCCGTACAAACAGGCTATATCTCAAAAAAAGTCGTACAAACAGGTTGTATCTCAAAAAATATATATCCATAAATTCAAATTTTCCTTGTTCACCACAAATATTGGAAAATGCATCCTGTTCGCTACATATTGAGTCCTTAATCGTAGAGTTGTGCACCCTTGGTATGTAGCGTTTGAAGAGCCATGTCGCGCATTCCAAATGTCTGTTGCGCACGTTTGCGTCTTGTCTCAAATATTTTGCCAGAAGACTGATGTAGACATTAGACTTGCATCTTAGACGCAAATAATTTTTCTGCGTAATTCGCATGTCGTTGCTCTTTACCCAAGAAATGGTCAACAGTAACTTTTAATCCTTTCATCCTTTGAAGTTTTTCACTCCCCTACTTGATTTGATGAAGGTTTCATGTTTTTGTTGTTGTTTAGGCAAAATGTTGTTGTCAAAACTTGGGATTCCGCAGTACAGATTTCTAACTGTAAAAACAACTGATATTTCAACTAGCCTCCCCATCCATTGCCTTGATTGTATGGTCTATTTTCCAGTGTTTATAACCCACTAATCCCCGTAAACCAGTGTAAGGTTTGGTAAAGCCAGAGTAAGAAGACATTAATACCCTCCACAAGACAATCAGGACAAATTTCACGCTTGACAAGCCAGTTCCTTTGGTCAATGCAATGTGCTAATCTAATTATCTCAGTGATCAATGGTCTCGCTATTGTGGATAGGCTGGTTTTGTAAATAGTCCTCTTCATGGGAAGTAAAATTTCCTAGTTGTATTAATTGTTTGCCTTTTTAAGAATCTGTTCGTATTGAATTTTCTCTGCAAAATCAATACAATGTCACTTGGTTTTTGTGTTTGTTATTCATACTCTTTGAAAACGATTAATCATTTATGCAGCTGGTTTCACTTGAGGTAATCTGATAAATCACTATTGATCCGGTATGTAATAGGGCTTGTAATTTGTGGCTGTCCAAAAATGGGGATGGCGAGCTGAGACGGTAGGTCTCTTAATTACGTGTAGATCGGATGCTTGTGAACTGCGTGCCGATAATGCGCAGGAATTGCGCATTTGTGTAACTACATTGCGATAATTTTTTTTCATTTTCGTAAAAACTTTCCCAAATATGTGAACCCGAATTAACCAGTCACTATTTAGAATGGAAATGCCATAACTTTCATGTTGCTGCTTTATTCTGAGTGAGAAGGATTAGGTGGGCTTTTGTGCCTACAAATATTTTCCAACTCTTCGATGATAACGTTTGATGTCAGTTGAAATTTAGACAGAAAACTATTATTTGTGTAGGGGGTGTTGGAATGTATCCTGTCTGTCACATAGACAGAATTTATGCACCAAGTCTAAACTGGAGTAGTAAAAGACCATTTTTACGATTACTGAAATTATACTCTCCTCGACACTGAAAGTTGATTATAGTTTCGATGCTATTTTCCACTGTTGGAAGCCTTGAAACTTTGATTAGCCGTATCGCAGCATATTAGACATAGTACAAAGCTACTAACATTACTGGAAATCACACATTTCCGAAGTCATGATCATCCCACAACATTGTCACAAAGTGCGATGAAATCCGGTATGGTCGAAAATATACCAAAGTATCTTTAATGTGATTGTGGATAACATGCATTATATTCTTTGTGGTGTATTTGAACTTGGACATATTACATTCTGGCATCAGATCCTTGACTTTCCCCCTGAGCCTTACAATAGATGTACCGGTATAGTGTTATTGAACCAGTTGCAAGTTTAAATTGTGCTTATTAATTTAGAACCACACATACCGGTATATATTTCACACAAATACGTAAGTATTAACCATGTACGACTTATCTATGTTTCTAATGGCAAGCGTGAGTTAATAGAGTTATCATGAAATTCCTGTCAGATATTATCTTAATTCGCCTGATACCAATGTTGAGAATATATTCTCACAAAAGATATGATTGCTTCATCGAAAGTTATCAGGGCATATTCAGTTATAGTCACCTCGTTCTGTGTAGTACAATACAATAAACAACTCTTAATTGGATAGGTGTAAAGTAGACAGTTTCAATGATCTTTTGCCTGAAGCATTTTAATTGCCTCTTGGCAGGTTTCGACTGGAATTTAGTCTTCAAATGGGATTACATGACTGCCGAGGAACGGAAAGCGAGGAAACACGATCCAACCTCTCCGATCGCGTAAGAAACGTTAGATTCTGGAGTAGTTCTGATGGGAAAATGCCTTGACGGTTTTTTACGGGTCGTGTGACCCAGTGTGCACTTTGTGCTTGGCGTATACACAATTCCGCACGTGCATCATGGTTTTAAATTCTTGGTATGTTTTGTGTGGCATTGTAAGCTGTGTAGTACTTATGGCCTGTGACAATGTCATGTGTAATATACTATCTAGTTCTTTTGTAGCAAATTGCTGAATTTGGTTGCATTAAAGTGCTAGTAATAAACAAACATCTTTGTTCACCTTCATTTATTATACATCTAATCGGAGTAGCATGGTTATCATCTAAGAACACTGATGCTGTAATTGGTCTTGTAACATACAAAATTGCAGTTGCTAAATTTTACTAATCATATTTGATATTCGTATTTCGTACTGCTTTAGCCCGACACAATGTTCGTTGATAAATTACTGTGAGTGGTGTCAAATTATCGCCCTTTTCACACAGTTTCGATGACCTTTCAATCACTGATAGCCTCTGGGATTTCGTTTAAAATTACGTGGTCACAGGGCAGTTGCAAAGTTTCTATGAGGATTCGTAGGATTCATTATCCTTGATAATCGTAAAATTGTATGTTGAGAATTCCATCCTGTAGCTTTGAGTTTTGATAATTGTGGCTCGGTTAAGTACAAAAAGCATTCAGAAATTGTGGGGGGTAGCAAGATGCAACTCAATTCATCCATGCCTTAAAACCAAACTGCACTATGTCACGAATCAACTTGAGAAAATCGAAAAAGTATTTCCCTGGTCATGTTCACATTGTGCAAGTGTGCATGCACTAAAAGAGAGCTCCTGCACGCTGATCCTGGGATATTAAATTACATGCATATTGCGTATTATAGCGTAAATTTCACATAATTCTTAGGTGTTGGCCGGTAATTTGTGGAACTATTTGAACATGGTCTGTTTGGTTCTCGAGTGTTCCTTATCTAAGAAGCATTTTCTTCAATCAATCAGCGGTTCTATCATTTTAATCCACTCATAACCGAAGATGTACAATGCAATATAGAACCTACAATGCAAAGCAAAACTTCTTCAAATTCCAATAATTGCATTAAGACTCGGACATGTAGTTGGCATTTTATCACACAATTCATGATGTTGTCCGTGTCAATTTCTGTGAATATTTCAGATTCAGACCAATCTCTTAGAATGTCCAGTCTGCTCAGACGTAGTCCGTGTGTCGCATACGGTGTCCAACAATCTAACGTGACCCCCCTACTTTGTTGGCATTGCCAGAATGTCATCAACTTCAGATGAAGCAACTGGTCGACCCAAACTGTCATATGTCACCAACTGGAAGGCCTGCCATTGATCCCATGCACTGTACCATTCTAGTTATGTCTGGAATAAGCAAGCTTATGAGAATCTGTTTCATTGAAGTGCAGTAGGCTACTGGTAGATTTACTGCATTCATTAACCCAAGGGAAATCTGCAGGGTTTGTCTTCTAGAGACATGATTACCAGTAGTTGAGATGTAGATCTATTGTGGTGGAAAATTGGTTTGCAGTTTCCTGGGAGAAACGTGTTATATCAATATGTGATAACTAAACCACCTTGGGGAGTGTTTCCCTGGAGAACAAGTCTTATTGGCTTTATTGATTGTCGCAGTTTCCAATCATGGGAGAAGAATTAGTCGATACTGCTGATTCTTCTTGATTCGCGTGGTGGGGTACAACGTAAATTTATAATGTAAAAAACACTATGGTAGTCGTGATGTTATAATTTAATCGAAACCGTTGGATTTTCTATACCGCCTTCGCCAACCATGCATTTTCTCAATCAGGTATTGATTCAGACTTAGGCCTACCATTTTGGCATCATTGACTAGTGTGAATCAGGCCTGAGACCCGAAGTCAGCTTATCACGCCTTTGCTGTAATCTGCAAATTAGTGGAATCTATGTGCAATCAATAATATTATGTTGTTGTGATCTACATTTTCAAGCTTCTTTTTTCGACTGATCCTGTTAACCTAGTAAATGGAGTGAAATTGGAGAGAAAGAAATCTGATAATTCCGACATTTTTTATTGCTACTGAAACAAATGCTACCTTTGTTTCTAATATGCTGGCTTGAATATTAATGGCAGCATTTGACGATATAATTTTGATCTAATAGGCTACGTGAGGACACGTCGGTGATGTTGAATCTTTGATAAATTCAAGACATCTCGCCGGCTTTAATTTGGCTAACTATAATCAGTTTCACGAATACGTTATGTATCTATGCCACTGATCGTTACTTAATAACTGGCTTAAGCGGTCCGATTATGCAGCTGCTCAAATCTATTTCAAATAGCATTGTTTCCATTCTAAGGGATTTTTCTAGGATCATGACATATATAGCAACTTCTTAATTGCGGCACGATTATTTCATGGTTAGAATTGAAACAAGGAATAATTAGATTTCCAAATATAATCGTATCAATTGTTATCAATATGGCCTACTTGAATGGCCAGCACTGTGCTGTGATGTGGAGAATGCAGTCGAGGCTGATATCAGTGTTATTAATGATGAAGGTATGGTGTGCATGAATCATGATAATGCAGCAAACATAGCACTATGAAACTTTATGTGGATATTGCAATATGTCACGTTATTTCCTCGACTATAGTGTTTTTACCAAGTGAAATCATATTCTTTTAGGTTTGACCTGTGACTAGAATTAGCTCTGTGTTAATTACCTCATACGAGAAACGCGGTGATGCCGACTGGCGTACTGTTTATTCATCTTTTGCCGGAAGCGGTCTGCGTTAACTGCCACATCGACGCTTGACTAACGCAAAACTAGGTGCACAAATCAACAGGGCATTTGCAATATATGTGTGTGTCTTATTTTGAGGCTTCGTATCAATGCATTAGCTCACAATACCCTGAAATGGCAGTAATATGCTACTCGATTCAAAGTAGAGATGGAAATTCCTAGTACTTGTCAGAAATTTTAATGGCTAATGACTTACCGTACTTACGAATTTCCATCAATTAAATCTGAAAGTTAATGAATAAATTTTGTCAAAATTATGCAAATGTCAACATGTGCATCTTTTAGTGTTTCCCCAAACCTTGTTGAATTAATCTCGAAGGTAGGCCTACTGAACCGAGATAAATTAGAAATCCATTGTGTGCCAGTTCAAAATTAGCACTTCTCCTTCAGGACTGCAGATTGGACAGCCTTGCTCTACTTCACTGTACTAATGTTATATCCACTCCACCTTACAAATATACAATTGAATAACATTGAAATAAACCAGAATATTCTCTACCCCCAAAGAGTCTCTTCTTGTACACACATTGTAACAAAATTAACTACGGAAAGCAGGTCGTCATCAATATTCCCATGTTCCTCGTATTTTCAGAACTCCTATGATAGCTGGTGGTCTTTTTTCGATGGAGAAGAATTACTTCAACCAGTTGGGCAAATACGATCTGCAAATGGACGTTTGGGGTGGAGAAAATCTCGGTAATTTAGACTGCCTACAGTTTTACGTGTAGTTTAGATAGGCCAATGTGGACTGTTTTACCCTCAAGCTATTTAATCTCTTTGGATTTTGCCTGTAGGTGCATACTCTTGTATGTAGTGAAGTGTCATGTTACCGTGTAGAGTGTAGATAAATATTTAAATTGTAAATGGTGTTGAAATTTCCGTTTGCAATATTATTATTATTATGCGATCGGCACATTGAATCCGTGTTGTTTCTTAGAAATATCATTTCGCGTGTGGCAATGTGGCGGCCGCCTGGAAATCATACCGTGCAGTCGTGTTGGTCATGTGTTTCGGAAACAGCATCCTTACACCTTCCCTGGCGGTAGCGGTAATGTGTTTACCAGGTACGACTTTCAGGTATTAATGATGCTCTCGGGTATAGCTCATTTTAAATAATGTGGGACTGAAATTTCTTTAACATAACCTGAGCTATTGCATGTTGATGACCCATAATCGGAGGAGGTGGCCAGTACCGCAGTATAGTAGGGTATTTATACTTAGCTAATTAAATTGTTGGTTGGCCTCGCAAGTTCACAATAAATTAGCTAAGTAATTCATTTTTTGATAATAAGCTTCGCGGGCCTACTCACTTACTTGAGTAATCCAATAATGTACTTAGTTGCTGATAATGCTGAACACCTCTGACTTTTAAAATTTTAAATCACTGATAATTCCGTCGTTTTTTATATTTTATGGTTACAGTTTATGCGATATTTATATGTTATCTTTGTGTAGGAATACGAGACGAGCTGCCGAGGTGTGGATGGACGACTATAAAGAATTTTACTACTCGGCTGTGCCGTCTGCGAAGATGGTCGCGTTCGGAAAGTATGCGACGAGGAAACTCGGCTTTGGCCTTGGTAGCTAAGGACTTGTTGCGTTCTGTTTAGCATCGACGATCGGTTGGAGATCAGACGAAGAAACAAGTGTAAGCCATTCAAATGGTATTTGGACAACGTGTATCCGGAACTGAGGTATTGGGAAGGTTGCGTTGATTTCGTTACCGCATCTACTGTGATTTTAGACATAGTGCCGTGGCCAGGGGTGTGGGTTTCGGTCGTCTTAACCTCTCGCATTTCAAACTTTTACTGATGCTCATCAGGGTTGTAGCCAAGTCGCAAGGTTCCGAGTCCAATCATGGTGTTGACTGTTCAGTGTTCAGTTCCGAGTTGATGTCGTCTGAAACCCAGTTTTTACGACTCTGCTCGGTGATATTTTGAATGTGTCGCATTTATAATACAGCCTACTAATTTTCCTCGCTTTTAACAGTTTCTGGTAGCATTTTCAAGTACCAGTGCTGATGGACGAATAGCAATAATGGTTCGATAACTTTGCTACTATTCTTCGAATTTACAATGAAATGCCCGTCTTGGTGGGCCCAGTGTCGAGGCGTATGACTTGGTCCGAGTCAATACACAAATTGACTCGAGTTGAGTCATTATGACTCGAGTCAAGTCGAGTTACCAAAAAATCGCGAGTCTATCATTACAACCCTGATGTTCATGTTCATTGTTCATAAAAGTGAATGATTTGCTTTGGAATTGAATCTACCAAGCTTTGTTTTAGTTGTGGAATTTTAAAGGTCGTCAGATTTAGTTCTTGTTGCGCATCTTGCAAATCCAGTATTTTGTCTTCCCCTTACGGGATATATATAGCTGTTCGGATTTATTTCATACTAATACATCATTCAATTGCGTATTGAAGTTCTGCACCTCCAAGCATCTCTTTGAATGTATTTTGCGATGAATGTTACCTTGGCGACACTTGATTCACTTATTTGTTGCCTGTAATAAATTTTCACCTGGCCAGGGTGCCCACGAAAGACGCGATCGCGTTCGGCGCCATCAAGCAAGGCGAGAAAATGTGCCTGGACACGCTCGGAAACACGGAGGGCGGAGATTTGGGCGTTTACGAGTGTCACGACGCGGGCGGAAATCAGGTCGGATATGAACGGATTTGAGGTCCCAGTCAAAATTTGAATTCAGAATGCGTTGATGTCAAAATTCAAGGTCATATCCGGCAATGACAAAAATTTTATTCAAATGTCGCATGTAAATTGTCTATTAGTATGAATTCCAAGTCCAATTCCAACTTCAAAGACATCATAAATTCAAATACGATCCTGGTCCGGCCAAGGTCCTTAAAATTTCCTTATCTTTTCATATCTAAATTCATGCTTGTCTCTGATGAGAGTAGATTTTTTCAGGTAACTAAATATACGCCCTTCACATCAAATTGTGTTTTGTCAACGAGAAATGTAGTTTCAGTGCTTTTTCGTAGTTTACGTGAGAAATGTAAATTGGAACTCAACCCTTATCGTGGAGTTCCCGAATTTCTCTTTCTTCGCAGTGGCATTATCTGATAAGCCAACGAAATGTCGTTTTCCCGATTACCTTACCTCTAAACGAATCAGTGTAAAAAGAGACAGCCCGTCGAATAATCGCATCTTGCCTCATCACAGGAGTTTACGCTGAACAAAAAGTACCA
The DNA here is from genome assembly GCF_051294905.1 of Botryllus schlosseri. NCBI lineage: Eukaryota > Metazoa > Chordata > Ascidiacea > Stolidobranchia > Styelidae > Botryllus > Botryllus schlosseri. The sequence goes on along the minus strand of NC_137239.1, from coordinate 14,202,934 downwards.
GATCACCCACCTAGACCTGTGCCTGATGGCTGTGGACGGCCTCGTAGAGGAATCTCCAATCAAGCTGATGAAATGCAACGAAGGCAGCTTCCTACAGGTGGGCGTCTAACGGATGTAATACTGTCCAATACGCTTATTATGACCATCGGATAATCTGGTCAACCGCTTTATTCGACCAGCGTTACCACACTGTTGGTATTCTGTCTATTCGTACTGGCACTTGAAAATGCGACCAGAAACTATTAAAAGTGAGGAAAATGGGTATATTATGAATGCAAAGCATTCGATATCACCAAGCAGAGCTGTTAACATTTCGGGTTTAACGAGACTTTCACCCGAAACTGAACAGTCAACGCAATGACTTGGACTCGGCGAATTGACAATGACTCGACTTGACTCGAGTCAAAACTATAAAAGCTGGATTGACTTGTGACTTGGTTACAACCCTGATTCACGGGTAAAAAAATCCTGTTTATTCGGGCAAAGGTTCGCAATTCTTATTGTTACGCTGTGACACAAGTACTTGTTCGTCTTGACACAAATTGGAAAAGTTTTTCAAATGTATCTCGCTACGGCTGTTTTTCCCGGCTCTTATGATAATTTCACAAGTGACTCAAACCAATCCAAAATCTACTTCTAACATTATAAAGTAGTTTTGCTTTAGAATCTGTTCAGCGGACGTAGAAGCACTCGGAAAACGTAGTAATGAACATTATTTTGAACGCACTTTTGACAGCATTATTCAAGTTCTCTACCAGTCGTCAGATATTCGAAACTTGAGTAGGATATGGTGGCAAGCAAAACCTACTTGAGTATTCTGATAAAGTAGAGGTACTCCTACCATCTGATTGTCAGGATTGTAACCAAGTGACAAGGCTCCGAGTCGCAAGTCAATCTCACTTTTATCGGTTTGCCCCGAGTCATTTTGAATTCACCACCGAGTCCAAGTCAGCGAGCAGAGTCCGAGTCCAAGTCATTAAGTTACCTGCTCAGTTTTCAGTTAAAATCTTGTTAAACCCACTTTTTATAACTCTGTTTGTTGACATCGAACGGTTCGCACTTATAATATACTAATTTTCATCACGTTTCTGGCCGCTTTTTCAAGTACCAGTAACAATAGGCGAAATACCGACAGTGTGGTTACTTAACTATTCTGCGAAATTACAATGAAATGTCGGTCTTGGCCGTCTGAGACTCGAGTCATAATATGACTTGGATCGAGCCATGCGCAATGACTCAAGTACAAGTACAAGTCCAGTCAATGCGCAAATATACAGATTGACTCGAGTCAAGTCGAGTTATTCATTACAACCCTGCTGATTGCAGCATTCGATCCCCAGTAAACGTTACAAAACCCAGCTATTATTATCTTTAATTTAATTATGTAGTCAACATGTGGATAGCACTAAAAATTTCGAATGTCTTTAATCCTGTGCATTCAGAAATTCGAAGCTGCCAACGGTGAGATCAAGGCCCGGGGCCAGGAACTCTGCATGGACAGCCGTGACGTGCGCAACCGGGGCGTTCGGCTGACGCGCTGCAGAGACTCGGAATCTCAGTACTGGACGTTCACTATGGACAATCTCTCTTCGTGACAGTAACTGCCGACAAAGAGCGGCCCGCGGATTTGAAATCCCGCTCGCGAAAAGCCAAAAAAGAGTGTTACGTAATTTTCGCCAACATAAGGTTACGTCTTGAAATTTTTAGTGGTACTGTAACACTGTTGCATTTGATATGCCGATCTAACGTTGTTACCTTGGTGGTGGTGCGGGAAAAACGCACACTGCGGGCAGTAATTATGTCGATTTTCGCGGCGTACACCGTCAATGTCAAACTGCTGCACAATCCAGATTTATCTATTTCCGACGTTCGGAATTTGTACTTTTTCCGAAAAAAATTGCACTTTGAGACGTAATTTGTGTGATTTTACGCTTACCGCGAAACTGCATCTTTTTACAATTCTGATGCGACAGGTTTCCGATTCGTTTATCCATGGAACAAAACCGACCGTCGATATTTGAGCGGGAAATCTAGTACTAATTACACATCGTTGAGCCTTCGTTCAGCGCGGATTATACTGGGAATGTATTCCAAATCAACTTCCTCTACTGGGAAGCTCTTCGATTTGAATGAGCTAGAAGCTTGATTTACGCCGGCACGGTGTTGAAATAAAACATACGTTTAACTAGGTATGATAAACTGAAAGATGTCATGTTATAGATCTTGAAGTTTCCGCGCAATTTCAAGGAATACCTTTCACTTCCGTTTGATTTTTCACCCACAGGTGTATCGTGATTTATTCTGGAGTTGAAGTGTTGACTAGTTAATAACAATTGCATTTTTATACTGAGAACTTGCAGGTATATATATGTTTACTGCCATCAGACTGCTCGAATTGATTACTATGTATACTGTAATATTCTATCAGAAGAGCTTCCTGGAGGTACAGAACTTAATCTACAATTGAATAGTATATTCATATTGAAATAAACCTGAATATTTTCGGCTGACGTGACGTCATATTTGGTGATACGATTGTTGATGTACAATGCTCTTTCCAATTCTCTACTAGTTGCTAACGATTAGGTACCCCTGACAAGTGTCAGCCAAAAATATCCGGGTTTATTTCAATATGATTTTACTATCCAATAATATTTTATCAATGAAAAATATAGATATTTCCGACGCTGGAGTCTCAGAACCTCGGTTAGTGGTATGCCAGCATCGAAATAAATGTTTGATAACACTACAAATGACCCTCAAAATGGTACCAGAGTTCTACGAAATAGGAAATAATTTTGGATGACGTGTAACTGGCATCCTTTTCCTTGTGGTCACAATAAGATGCATATTGGAACATTGAAAATCATTATCACCGTTATAACGTCATAAGTGATACTCGAGCACTCTTTTCTAAGTTTTTTCTCTTCTTATCATCACCACCGTAGTTGTTATCTATATATGTAATTTACAACACTGGTTTTGTGCCATCACCAACTTGCTACTTGATCGCAGTGTACGCATTGACTAATTAATACGTCATTGATAGCCATCAACCTGCATGGGTGCTGTCCTCGTTGAAGGGTTCAATTTGAATGTTGTTTTAGTAATCCAATAGCTGAACGGGGAAGTTAACACTCTAACTATAGATAACACCCGGCATGAGTGAACCAACATCCACATGAGTGAAAGTTTTAAAGTAACAGTGTCTCTTTGTGTCGCGATAATTTCAGCATTGTTGGTTTGTTTTTATCTGAATTCGTTTTGTGTATTAACAAATCTCACATGTATCGACTTGAAAACAGTGCCAATTATTAGTTTGGCTGTTTTTCGGTATGTATTACTAACCGCGTGACAGATGCGATTCCTGTGTCCGCATTTTGAAATGATTCCCCCAGCGTATACATTTAATACACTTTGTATTAGTTTTAGAAAATTGAGTGCCCTAGAGCAGTGTTTATTTACCATTGATATTTAACAGCATACAAATCAGCAATATACTAATATTCAACTTTGAGACTGCCACCGTTATCAGTGGCTGATAACATCGTAGATATGTCACATGTAAATGTCTTCTAATGGGTTGTAAATTCCAGAGATGGTCGAAGTAATCAGTGTCGCTGCTCGATTAGGAGTAGATGTAATGGCTTAAAATCCTACTCAATTACAAGTAGACGTGATTTCTAAGGCACGTCGGAACTACTTCAAGTGGAAGCAGAATGGAATGTACTACTCATTCAGTTTGAAAACGTACATTTTGTCGAGCTGTCATATACCTTTAACAGGTAATTGGATGTGGCTGCCTTTGAAACGTATCAATGCAAGATGTATCTTGGCGACCCACGAAAAATGACAATGACACTAAAATAGGTGCAATATTTGAAAGTACATCGGGTGACGGTGATACAGGGGCTAATTGCACACGTATCTTACGACAATTACACTTGTAAAAGGCATGGAAACTTATCGTCAAACTAATCTCTACTCTCCCAAACCAGAAGTTTGAAAGTGTAGGCTAGGCAGCTATTCAAGTAGAAGTTGGCTAAAAACAACTCCTGGAAGAAGTAGTACTTTAAAGAGTTGAAGTATATCGATAGTGACCATGTTAGGTTAATTCATGCCAATATATCTTATTTCAGAACGCGGCTCCATATATTTCTCGTCCAAATTTACTTATTTCTTATTGACTTGTATTTTATTGTTTCTGCGGATCCTGAAAATTTAGTAACTTGGTGACACTGGTATGAACTCAACAGGCTTCTACCACTTGATTTTGTATCAACATGCCTGATGTTGTGTTACATTATTGTGCGGTGTGTCATGTCTATTGAATTTTAATGACAAAGTCAATACTACCTAACAGCGAAGTGCAATTGTAAGAATAATCCAACAATTTATGTATCTATATCTATATATATATAAAATATACCTATAGGCGTGCGTGCTGGAGGCTTGATTTAACGTTCACCTGATCTATTGCAGAATTTACTGTCAGTTTAATGCAGTGACATGTTGTAGCTGTGGTGTTTGAATTGTGTTGTTGCAAAGTTCGGATACGCTACTGATGCACTTGCAACTTGCCTGTATTCTATACGATTGTTACACAGGTCTGTGTCCGCCTGCAAAACAGAGCTGTGTTTCTGTGCAAATGCTCTGGAGCCGCGAGTTGAAGCGTTAATGTGTTTTATTTTGAAATTAGTACGTTGTAGCATAATTGTCTGTATGAGATGTCTTTTTATGTGCAAAGCAGAAACCTTTTTCATTCAAGTCTCGATGAGACTGCTTTGACGGTGTGATTTACTCAATAAAAAATCTTATTCTGGTGGCTATATTTTTCATGGTTAGCCAGGTTTTACATAATGTGCCGCGAGGAAAGTGAAGTGATCTCATAATTCGGTCCTTACCCTTCAAATTTCCTAGCACCAATCAATCCACTACTCAACCAAACACGTCTACACCTTTTCTAGGCTTGTGTGAAATATAATCAAAAACAAGCCCTAAGAAAGAACTTGAAGATCGATTACCAGCCCTGTCATTTATTTACTCAAGTCTTGGCTAGGCCTATTGATTGAATTTATCCCCTCATGACGTATAGCGGTAAGAATCAGTGCTAATCGACGTGGGCTCGGACCCATCAATTTCTTAGTATGCACCATACAGACGCAATTCGATTCATATTTACAACGCTTCAATCCCAGTATAGATGGAAGCATGTTGCATTGTATTTGTCAACGGCAAAATATGTGTGTGGTGCTGTTTTTGCTGCAAAGCATCTCAATCATTTTCAACATGATTCAAAGGACCGTACTCATACAGATATGGTGATGGCAGTGTGACACGAGTGGCATACCAAACGAGACAGACATTTTATCTCACCGAAATTGTGACGATATTATGGTAGTAACCTTAACCGCGAGACAAGATCGTGGTGTCGACAAATTTCCGGAAACGTTTTAGGGGTACATACCTCAACGTATGCACAAAATCAGATTTCAATGCGTTACATGACAGCCATTGGCAACTGGCGTATTAACGAGATGAATGGTGAAAAAGGCATTGAGAAGTATGCAACTTCAATTTTGTAACAAACCATAATTACAGTATGGTATGTAGCATGCTCAATATTCATATTGCAAAATTTATTCCACTGAGCTTTTCAACCAACTCTCATCAGGAACGAACGTAAGTAGATACAGTTCACCGAATTCAGAATATAAAAATAATTTTGTCTTTGTCCTTATCACTTGACAACAACAAAACTATACTTCAAATTTGGTTAACCACATTTACTGATGCTCGCTCATGATGAGAGTCAACCAAGCAGCTTCGAGTCTATTAAATTTGGCAATATGGACATCGTTTGTTATGGATGGAGAAATTAAGCAATTTTGGAGCTCTATTCCGTTTCCGCGGAATGATGTGATCTGCGCAACGCAGCATCCAGAAGTTCGCTATCCCTAATTCCCAGCTGGTAGCAGCACTCTTCAACCTTGTGCAGAGACGACCTCATCACGTCCAATTTACCTTGTAGGATATTCCTACGCAACGAGGAATCTTCTACAATATTCGCGAATGTTGAAAACATCTCGTGCAGTAAACGTATGAAGGCGCTGAGTTTGTATACTTGATTCTTCGACTGACGGGTGGTAGCTTTAGCAGCTGCATTGATACACAATCTCATAATTTCCCCGGTGGTATCGGCGATTCCTAGTAGAAATTCAGTAGCAGGAATGGGTATTGACATTGTGTTATCATCATCTTCACTCCTGAAGCAAAGATTCTTTTCTATATTACCAGGAGGGATTACACATCCAGATATTGAGTTGATGGTAAAGTCGGACTCGTGACGTAAATAATACAAAAAAGCCAATGCTTCTATGTATTCCTGCAACCCGGGGGAGTAGGCTCGTAAAAAGAGGCGTGCGTCGTCATTGTGCAGTTCGATTGCTATTTGCCGCCATTTCTTTGATAACGAGGCTATCTTCGATTCCGCTTCGCTGATGATTTTCGAGCGAGATTCTCGGTCCGGGCTCAGGATATCAACGCGATGTAGAACGAATATCGTGCGCTTGCTCTCGACCGTGATATCTCTGCTGATTTTCACTAATCGCTCCCACTTGTCGTGTTTTGCATCCAATTCACCTCGGAATTCAAGGAACTGGTCTGACACAGAGACAGCCATTGCCTCGACAAGTGTCTGATTGCAGCCGCTCTGCAGAAAGCATACACATGAATGTTTAGTTATTTTGAGTCTGCGTTGCGCTCTCGTGCGTGACCTTGACAGATGCAGGTTTTCGTGATTCATAACGGTGCGATACATGCATATTGCATACAAACGGTTCATATTACGGTACAGATCGCGATTTAACAATACCATGGATTCGATTGATTATTGCAATCTATAATTTATAGTTGAGGAACCTATGCCGCTATGGTTGGTTACGCTTGTCAATCAAACTCCATTCAAATCGAAGAAAACTCTGCAGTCAGCCAGGGTCGTCGCTTTTTTGCGGACTATTCACCGTAATTGAGGGATGCCGTAACGTTATGGTAGGAATATATTTCGTTTGACGAAGTCAAATATATTCATCACATCGTATTCTATAATTAAATCGCTCGATAATGCAAGACTTACCTAGAGTCGCTGTCTTATTTCGTCATCACAAATTTTACTTCATTATAAATTTTCAATTATGAGGTAGGGCGGACAGCGCTGTTAGTGCGATGGCGCTTGCATCCCCCAACATAGGATGCAATACTGTAGCTTAGATTGAGGAAGGTAGAAAAATAGAATGATGAAATCGGATTGCAGGTATAGATGAGTTGGGTGGAAGGGTGATTACCAGTGAACTCGGCACTTGGTGAATTCGGCCGGACGAACTCGGCACTTGGTGAATTCGGCCATTGGTGAATTCGGCCATTGGTGAATTCGGCCATCGGGAAATTTTATAATAAAAATGCATTAAATATATATCTCAGATAAAGAAGAATCACGTGCCGTGATAGATCGCGTAACGGTACCGGTCACCATGATTGGTTACTGGAATGTTTGCCGGTGAACTCGGCACTAATCTTGGGATATCCTAACTCCAACTTTGATCCTAACCCACCTCCAATCCTCCTTTCCCCTAATATCCACATTTACCCCAACCTAATATCCCCCCTTACCTAACATCCCCCAACCCTAATCTTGGGATACCCTAACCCACCTCCAATCACCCTTTTCCACAACCTAATATCCCCCCTTCCCTAATATTGGGATACCCTAACCCACTTTCCCCCAGCCTAATATCCCCCCTTCCCTAACATCCCCACATCCTAATCTTGCGATACCCTAACCCACCTCCAACCCCCCTTTCCCCCAACCCTAATCTTGGGATAACCTAACCCACCTCCAATCCCCCAACCCAAATCATGGGATACCCTAACCCACCTCCAATTCCCCAACCTAGTATCTCCCCTTCCCTAACATCCCCAACCCTAATCTTGGGATACCCTAACCCACCTCCAATCTCCCTTCCCCCAAACCCTAATATCCCCCTTTCTCCAAACCCTAATATCCCCCTAACCCCAAACCTAATATGAATATCCCTTTTTCCCCAACCCTAATACTCCCACCCCAACCCTAATATCCGTCTCTCCAAAGGCACAAAAAAAATAATTTATTTTTACGTTTATAAATTGTTGTTCGTGTTCGTGGGAAACGTTTATTGGTGATCCTTTATAATAACTTCGTTATTACATAAAACACAGATATCCATCTTCTCAAAAGTCGTCCGTCCGTCCCACGCCAAGTCAAATCAACACTGAGCCGACCACGCGTGGTCGATGTGCGAACGTCGCGTTATCTCCCGCGCTTGCGCAATCCGTGATCACGTGATCTAACCACGCCGTGACTGCGTGATCCACGCATGCCCTGACCTCCTTACAAGATTGCCAATCACTTGATAAGACTATTCTTCGTTTAATAATTCATATTAATAGCTGTTAATACACTTTATTACAAAATTTCCCGATGGCCGAGTTCACCAATGGCCGAATTCACCAAGTGCCGAGTTCGTCCGGCCGAATTCACCAAGTGCCGAGTTTACCGGCAACCGGAAGGGTATAGCTAAGACTCAAAGTCGGCACAGAACAAACAAGACATATATCTATAAATAAATACGGGAGTACTTTTTTCCCTCCTGACTATATAAAGTATATGGCTCTGGATATATCCGAATCCAGTGATAAGCCGATGTGTTTGACTGCTTTATCGCTTGTCGCTGCGGAAATAGTTCGCCTGGGAATGTCAAATAGTGAGGTTTAGCAGTTTAATTCCTCCAACTCGAAACTGAAATAATTTAGCATTGACAAAACACTTTTTAAAACCATTCACACATGAAACCCGGGCAGTTGTTGTAGTAGCAAGTGTTTGGTTAGTGATGAAATTTTTATTCAAGCAGGCTCTGACATCTCTGAAAGAAACCTTTTTTCATCAGATTTTTCATCAGATTTTTCATCAGATTTTGGCCTAAAGATAACACTAATCGGTCTGGTAGTTAGTTAGCTGCCTGCATCCCCCTGTTTTGGATTCAAGAATTCAACCAGCAGCTATTTGCATGGCGGGAAGAGTAGAGTCCAAAAACGGATATGCTCGCGTTCCCGGGCACAATATCCAATCAAACGCGACTGCGGAGCTCGAAGACGAATGCAACCCGGCCCATTGGCTGAAAAAACTTGATGACCTCTACAAAATGGAGGACGGCCCGCGTAAAGAAAAGCTTGTCACGTGCCTTTTCTCACGCATGCACAGGAAGCTCAATCCGCGAGAGCTGCACAAGAACGAGTCTTACGCCGTTCTATTAGGCAAGGCTGCCATGTTCGACGGGATGAAAAGCTTGGAAAGCGGAAGGCTGCAATTTGAATCGGCGATATCTGCGTGCCAGTCTGAAATTATTTACATTATGTACGCCCAGTTTGAATTAAACCACGGTAATCGCCGCCTGGCGCTCAGTGTGCTGCACAAGGCGGAGGACATTTTTGAAAACTCCCCTCGGTTGAAACTTGCTATCGTGAAATTATGCGATGGTCACACGGATATCAGTTTCGCGGACGTAAACTCGTGTTTTAGATCAGATATTGTTAAGCCTAAAGTGCCTCAAAAGTTTAGCGACGACTCTGGATTTGATACCATGCCGCGTAATGTCAACTTGAGTTCATGTCCTACGAAAACCTATCACGACACTCCAGACGAATGTAACTTGACGCATCCGACACACGTGAAGGCGCTCCCTCCCGCCAACAATTCCCTATTGAATTTTTCAGCAGAGTGTCCCCTTCCCGTCACCCCTCAGTTTCGTCCGAAAAAATTCAAAAGCCTGCTGAGTTTCGGGATAGAGTCGCCCGTCACTCCCGATTTGAGCCAGCATTCCAAAGAGTACAAGACTTTCAAGCTAGCGGAAACGAAAGATATGCCAAAGCATGCTTCGCCTGTTTTGAAATCGGTTGAAAATAAAAGAAATGTGAAACCGGATACTGTCGCTAGTTCGGTGAATAAAATCTTCAAACCATCGTCTGTTACAAAAAAACTTTCTTCGGGACCTCGGAGAGTATTGCGGGTAAATAAGATTGATTCAGATGACGACAGTCCGCAATACATTAGAACCCAGTCGAAACGTACGGACGATGTGGAACCTTTACCCATGCCCCAAGGATTGAAGCATGACGCAGGCACATCAGAACGTGTTCACGATGTGAAACCTTCCGCATTTTCCAAGCCGCAAGAATCAGAACAAGACACACAGCAGTCAGGTCAGCGTAAGGCAGACATAGCCCGAGCTCCTTCGATCATCGTGAGCGCTCACAGCGCGTTCAAGCCTACCGCAAAGTATGAAAAAGCACATATTTTTTTAACGGACAAGGAGAATCAAATTCCGCAAGTGTCGTCGTATAAGAAATCTGAAATCTGTGTGCAGAAGATGGAAAAAGCGGCAGTTTCGTCGACTGGTTTGCAACCAAATCGTGACGAAAAGATTTCGGTAACAGACAAGGGAAATCGAGTTCCTCAAGCGTCGTTCAATAATAACTCTGAAAGTCAAGTGCATAAAATGTATAAAACGCCAGTTTCGTCTGGTGGCTTTCCGCAGAATCGGGACGAAAATAAATTTCTGTTCCCGGCACCGATTTCGGTAACAGACAAGGAAAATCAAATTCCTCGAGCGTCGTCGAACGGTAACTCTGAAATTCACGCTCGCAAAATGGAAACAACACCTGTTTTTTCGAATGGTTTTCCGCAAAATCACGACGGAAATAGAGGAAAAAGAGACACACTATCGGCAAAACCGCAAAATCAAGTGCCTCACGCGTCTCAGTTGATGCGCGACAAAAAGGCGGTGGTCTTGAACGGTGTGCCTTACGTAGTGCTGAACTTGCTCGGAAAAGGCGGCTCGAGCAAAGTCTACAAGGTGTACAACCCTGCGTCTTCCCGAATCGTGGCGGTAAAACAAGTGAATTTAACGGAAGGCGACCAACAAGTACTCGACGGTTACAAGAACGAGATAAACTTCCTAAAAAAGCTGCGAGGAAACCGGCACATTATAGAGTTGTTTGATTACGAACTGCGCGAACGCTGCCTTTACCTTGTAATGGAATGCGGGTCTTCGGATTTATCCGCGTTTTTGAAAAGCCGAAGGGCCACTGGCGAATTATTAGAGGCGGTAGACATTAAGATGTTATGGAAAAACATGCTGCGTGCGGTGCAAGCCATTCACGGCCATGGGATTATCCATCTGGACTTGAAGCCGGCTAATTTTATGTTTGTGGACTTCAATTTGAAGCTGATCGATTTCGGTATCGCGAACTCCATTCAAGTCGACGCTACCAGCGTGATTAAAGACACCCAGTTCGGCACTTTGAATTACATGGCCCCCGAGACTATCAACGACATGTCCGGCGGAATGCAATGCGGCCCGGGCTACCAGCCCAAGTTTAAAGTCGGGCCTAAAGCCGACGTTTGGTCGTTGGGATGTATTCTGTATTACATTTTGTACGGTAAAACGCCGTTTCAACATATTCACCATCAGGCCATGAAGGTGATTGCAATCACGAGCGATAATCATAAAATAGAATTCCCGGAACTCGAGATGCGCGATCTGGTGGAGATAGCGCGGGTATGTTTGATTCGTGACCCGAAAAAGCGGCCGTCAGTAGACATGCTCTTGAATCATCCGATTTTGCGATGAGATTGGCGAGTGTTTCTCGCAGGTGTCGCAAGCGGCTAACTGATGTCTGCAATATCTTATTCTGATAGTCGGATAGTTTTGTGGATGTATATGACAACCTTAATTACTGGCGCCCACTAGAGAAAGGTTAGCTCGGACCTTGAACTAGTTTTATGTTGCTAATTGTTGATAAAATAGTTCTTCTTCGCAAGATTTCCGTTAGCCTCAACCCGCGAACACAGACTTTTTCTACTCTACTTGAATCATTGCAATCAACAAGTAACCTGCCCCTACTGCAATATTAAAGTTTTCACAAACTTTTGATCATTGTAATTGGTAAATCCAGTAACCTGTTTACTTCACTGCTCCATATTTAGTAGAGATTATCTTTTCAATGAGCAAAACCTAACGAGAGATATTGCATTCATATTCCTAAAGATCTGTGTTTACTGAACGCGACCGGCTACCAGGAAATTGTCTTCTCAAGTTTGTCAATCTGCGAAATTGAGTTCTTTCCCTTTGTAAGATATTTGCTACCGTTTCGTTTTAAAAGTTCTGAGTGTGGGGACTATGTCACTACTGTCAGAGCGCATTGGTCGGGCAGGGTCTCCGAATAATTGAAAAGCATAACAGCCATGCCACTGACAAAACAATCGCTGACAAACTTTCTTAGATTTGTTTATGTAAATTTTCACGGAATTCACTGAAAAAAGATAATTTTCAATTTTTCAAGAGTTTTATGAAAATGCTGCATGCTGCAAATCTAGTTAAGAGTACAGTGATTCTATGTGTTGTATCGCACCCAACGTGCCATGTTCTACCAACAAAGCTCACCTTTATTCCAAAAGTTGATTCCGTTTGTCGTTAAGTTGATTCCGTTTGTCGTCTTAGTAGGCTACCATACATTCTTTATGTTGATATGAATGTAGGTTAACCAAGTTCTTATTTGCACTTTTGTATTTGGGGAAGCGATTGAACTTCGTGGTGGAATGTAAGATAAGAATATTCAAATGTTTCATTCCATCAGCGTTGTCAATTGTCATGATGCTTTGCTGTCACATGTTTTCCAAGTACGCATTGATTATATTTCTACTGTACATACTATTTTTGAAGCTTGTCTGCCTTGCTTTCTTTATAGATGCTAGATTTGATAAGCTATCATGCGCATCATCCTGTGTGTGTGATCAAGACTTGGTTTTCGTATTGAAATCGGACAGACGTTGCAGGTTGCAGCCATGTCAGAATTGATGATTCCCGACTCCAATGTACGTTATTGTGAGGTTTGAGAACGTTTGCAGGATTATGATACTTGTTGTTTGCTACAGGCTGCCGCCAAGTCGAATAAATCGTTCAAATCTTCGTTTGGGGTTGCACTTACTTGCCTAGGTGCTGCTGTCGGCACTGGGAACATTTGGAGATATCCTAGAATTGTCGCTAACAACACGGGAGAACAGGGTCAGTAAAATATTTGGAGTCGGCGGGCTTCTCATAATTTCTTATCACCTTTTAGTGTTGACTCAAGGAGGCTTAGAACTAATTTCATTACTTTCTACTAAACCAAAAGTATGGTACTAGTAGCGATTTTTAGTAGGCTACATGCCAAACTTACTTTCAATGGAAGTATAATAGGAAAAGTCGGACACGTTGGTTGCGGTGCCGAATACTTTTGGTAGTAAATCGGAGGGAATTTCAAGATGCATCTTCACAACAATGCAAAATAACTGATGACTCTTCAAATAGAGCTATTTTTCCAAATAGATTGTGATAATTTCACTCACAACGCTGATGCAAACCGATCCAAAAACCACTCTCTACTCAATCTACAAAATCCCCGGTGTAAAAGTAGTTGTATGGTGTCTAAATCTATTACCAATATATAGGTCTAGGATAGTTGTGCCCACCTGGCATAACCGTACCCTCGCCGGGAACCAGGGTTGTAGCCAAGTCACAAGTCAATTTCACTTTTATAGTTTTGACTCTTGAGTCATTTTCAATTCATCACCGAGACAAGTCCAAGTCAGTCGGTAGAGGGTTGACTTCAAGTCAAAGTCATTATGTTCAGTTTTCAGTTCAATCCGTTTCAGCCCAATTTTTTCAACTCTGCTCGAGTGATATAGAATGGTTTGCATTCATAACATGGTAATTGTCCTCGGTCTTAGCAGTTTCTGGCCCTACTTTCCAAGTATCAGTCACGACTGATAGACAAAATACCAATAATGTGGCAGCTTTACTAGAGTATTCTTCAGAGTTACAGTGAAATGGCTGTCGTAGCCTCGAGTCATTTTATGCATTTGAAAAAATGACTCGAGTCATTACAACCCTGTGTGAAACAGAATAGGTCTATTAACTGATTTTTCATATTATCTGCTGTGAATTGTAGTCTGTAAGACTAAATCCTTCTCCATCAACTTCTTGCCACAATCAGCCATCAGCAAGTAATTTCGACAAAGCATGTTCCATGATATTTTCAGGATCATTGGGTTTTATCATTGTGTGGATATTCTTCCTGTTTACCTGGTCCATCCCTGTGCTTGTGATTGAATATGGAGCGGGTAGATTTTCAAAGTCAGCTTCCATACTGACTTTCAAAAAGCTCGGCGGGAAATACACGATGTGGTGCGGAGCTTTCATTGGCTTTGTTACGATATGCATCGCGTGAGTTTTTGCGCTATCCGTGTATTTGTAGATACAGGTGGGAAGTGTTGAAATAATGCTGATATTTGTGTGTCATGCTTATCACAGACTATTTTGTAATCATGATGCATAACAGAGATGTAGTGACTAATATCAGTCATATGTATCTCATATGTAGCACGCGCATAACCACTGCTTACAACAACAATTGCATTTCCATTTAAGTTGAGCTAAACCTTAAGTTCAAAGTGAATATAACGGTAATTGCACTTCATCACTGGAAGGTCCAGCAAACATGATGGATGAAACGGCTTCGGCATTTCTCTTGCACACTAACACAGTATTTCTCTTCTCAAATATGAGGTCGGCCTTCATGCAGCAATGCAGCATTTCAGTGAATAAACGTCTTATTTTTATTATACTCCCGTGCTATCCTGAATGGGGCATATCCTGTAGGCAGCATTCTGATCAAGTGACATAAATCACTTCTGCGACTCATGCCGAGTTTGTAGTTTGAAATAGTCAATTAGACATGACACCAAGTTTGGTTGGTCTACCTCTTGCCCTACCCTATATGCAACTATAGGGGAGAGGAGGCCAAGATGAGACACTTTTCTGATAATTCATCGCCACTCAAAGAGTAATGCCTTCTGAGGATTAATTTTTGTACCAATGGAAAGCCTGTGATCTGTACTATTTATGACTATGGCTTGAGTTATATTGAACAACATACTTATGGATTTCTTGGCCTGTAAAAATCCTTGCTAAAATGTCTCAACTTACCCCCAGGTGAGGGTAAGAGGAGACACACTGTGTTCAAGATGAGACACCAAGCAATTCTTGCTCATTACACCACCAATTCATCCCAAATGATGAATCAACTAGCAACATCGTGCATAAAATATAATAATCAGGAAATATTTCACTTTTAAAAAGAATTTATACATCATGTACGAATTTAAATGACATCGAAAACCAATTATCCATGGGATCCAGCAACAATAAGAGTTTCGTCATTATTTTGTCTTGTAATGTCACATCTGGTCAACTACTAGATAAATAATACAATTTGTGTGCCTTCAACAGTAAATTTTGAATATTGTGAGGCCTTCAATAGAAAAGCCCTCTTATACCCATGTCTCAACTTACCCCCAAGGTTTTGTCTCATCTTACCCCCACACCTAAATTATCGTATAAACTTGATTAAAAGAAATTCTGTCCGTTACTTTTCAGAGGTAAGTGCATGATTACACTGCTAATATTGCACTCAACCAGCTCCAGTAATGTTGTTTTATAATATGAAGTACTATGATAGGTATGCCCTTACAAACATGAATTCACATAACTGACATAGACTATGAAAATATAGTTTACGGCATTTTTCTGCCCAACCTCAGATCTGTTTCGCTTGTTAACCCTTTCTAATCGGCCGGCCTACTGACCAAAATTTTACTGCATCCACAAAAAAGACGATAAAATGTCATCCATGTGGCTTAAATCGACGCCCGATATATTGCCGTAAACCTGAAGTAGCCGCCTGGCGGTCTGAGATACTCTTACGGCTCAGACGCCAGTGGGAATAGCGGTGTGCGAGGAAATGTTCTCGATTTCTTGAAAATAAAATACAATTTTGTTCTTCTATATCTCCTGACGTCACACTTAGGCCCTATCTTGGTATATGACCACCTGATTGCGTTTCGCATGAATCTCTACGTTCCAACGAGACATTACACGCTACTATAGCACTTCATAGCCCAGCGCTACGATCTTGGAAAGGTAGACCACTGATACGACATGATAAGCCGAATCACGCGGCCGCCGCCGATGAGTAATCGATTACGTAATCGCGTAATCTCGCGGAAGGCAATTACCTTCCAATTCTACATAACATAGTAACTATTTTATATATCTCCATGCTATTGAAGTGGTATCAACCCCAGTGGCTTGTTATATGTAACTTGCAACTGCATAACGGATTCGTAAGTATACACATATTGGCTTATTCGACACTGCCCAGTGCCCATATACGCTCGAGAAGTCATTTCATGTGATACATTATTGCTTTATTTCACATCAATTTGAACTGTATCCTACACGGCTAATGTTCCATGTATGATCAACAGTAGTCATAGAAGCCAACAGTTACTTCGTGTGCCATCTAAACCGATATATAACTGCCTCTATATGATGTTGTTATTACAGGATCTGGTACCAAATAGCCTAACTCTCACGCTTATTTTTGTAGTGTTAGGGCTGGTGTCGGCTTTCTTATACAATACTAAACCCCATGATAGGGATATTGATGAATATGCCAGGATAATGGCCAACCATAATATGTACAATTTGCAATTGCCTGAAGCAATTGTACATCTGTTTGAAGCCGCAACGAGTCGGATGAACTTACGCAGCCATGATTTTCACGTAACAAGCTATTGCTTTCTTTCACGTCGATTTGAAGCATCTCTACGTGCTAATCTTCGATATAAGGACTTTCATAGAATAGTATGACACAAAACAAGTCATAGAAGATAACTGTAATTGGTAATATGACGTCTAGAACGAAAGATACAATGGTTTATATTCCAGGCGTTCATTCACGCGAACATCATTACAAATTCACTTTTGCGGGAAACGTTTTTGCGTGTTCAATCTGCATTTCAAGCAGGATATACATTGATATAATAGGTTGTACATGGTCTTATGTATGCGTATTCATAATAACTATCCATATAGATCGATTGTTACAGTTTACGAAGTAATGCAGGTCGAGCTATCTTAGAATAAACAACGACTCCTCCGTGTTAAACGATCGAGGACCAGTATACTGGTCCGCCGGTCGCAAAGGGTTAATATGGTAGGACTATAGAATGACAATATGGAAACAACATAGTTGAATGAAAATGTCCATCAGAAAATTTTTCTGTGAAAAAATTGCATGTCTCATCTTGCCCCGTGTCTCATATTACATAAACTGAAAATATGGTGGTACTGATTCGATAACCTTGCGGTTCATGACCACCATCAAAGCACCTGAATGGAAACTCTCCCTTGTCCCTTTCTTTTCATCAATTATATCAAGTTATGATCATTTATGCTGTTAAATGTCTGCTTACAGTGATTGCACACTCACCCCTCATGCCGATACATTTCAGAGCCTATTACGCAGCAATATGTGGCTGGTGCGTCTATCACGTCTTTTACTACATCGTTCATCCTCTACCGGCCGATGTTACATCGAGCCAGGCAGTTTTCTACGATTTCACCACCAATACAAAATGGCCTGTTTTCCTACAAGCAGCTGTGGTTATACTGAGTGGAGCCTGCGTTTTCGCAGGTAAGTTGGGGTCGATAATAATCTAGTTTCTACATTAACAGTGTCTAAATACATATTACTGGGAGTGAAAACACTTGGCGACGACTGAAAATGGCGACAAGAGTTGTGTGGATGTCCAGATTGTCCAACTTGAATTTGGTTTGCAGTTTTCTCTGCACTTTAAATGGAGCTGCCAATACAGAATTTCAACACGGAATTTCTCTCTTTCAGGAGTTAGATCAATCGAGCCTATCATGTTGGGTATGGTTCCAGTGCTGCTCGTACTCATGATTGGCACGTTTTTCTATTCGTTGACTCTGCCAAAAGCGTGGCTCGGTATAAGGCATCTGTTTTCAATGGACTGGGGTATGATACAGTCATGTTGACACAATAAACTAGCTACAGCAGTTTCTTAAGTCTTATTTTCAGGCCATAAGAATGTTAAAATAACATGCAGCGTTTGTTGCAGTAATAATACATATCATAATTTGTTATTAAAATTGAATCTAACCGCTTCGATTTAAAAAAAATATTGAATATAATGCCATGAAGGCTAATACTGTAGTTTATATTTTTATACAGGTTACTTGAGGTATATCGTAACAAACAATATATTCACATTGCTGAAATTATCCACTTTTCATCCAACTCTCATCAGGAGCCAACCAAATTCAAAATATAGAGATAGTTTCAGCATGAAACCAATAATACCTTCACTTGTTTTTGTTGTAGTCCAGGAGTAGGCCTACTTGTTATGCGAACATTTTTGTGATTCTAATGCTGACACCTTTATAAACTCTCTTTCTCTCTTTGTATAGCTGTATTTGCAAGACCTAACACCTGGATTGAGGCCATGACTCAAAATGCTTGGGACACAGGCGCAGGATCTGGGACGCTGTTGGTTTACGCGTCGTACATGCGCAGAGAACACGGCGTTGTAAAGTAAGAGCTTTTGTGCTCGACTGATATTGTATGGACATGATGCTAACGTAACATGGTCCTGGAGCTCTTCAGGTCTCCATACTATTTGAGTACCTAAATTTGTTTCAACCACTTTCCCTCTTAACTCGATAATTTACATAACCAAATTACTTTGTATTGAGTAAAGTAGAAAGGCGTTTTCGGGTGGGGTTTCCGGCATTTTTCTGTGTGAAATCATCATATTCGTTTCACTAGACAGCCCTTTTGTAGGGATCAGAGTCAACCACACAAATCACTAGATTATTTCCATCGAAATCTTTTACTCTGAAACGTGTACAAAAGCTGATGCATTGCCATATAGCTTATTATGGTTTAAAGTAGCTTTATCAGCTGATTGCTTTGAACACTGCTCATTAGTGTGATAAACTGGGAAGTGGTATCTATACATTATAAAGTCTGTTAGGGCTGAACGTACATTTTCAGCTCTTGGATATTTCGCCACCAAATTCAGAAACAGTCTTAGCAGTGATACTTTTGATGCTATCATGTTTTTCAGTCAGTGCTGAGTCTTACATTATAAATGGGGTTTGTGTAGCTTGGATGTGTAATCTTGGTACTGTTCCGATTATTGCAAAATTGATCTGGTAATAGCGGTGGCGGAACCTAGCTTCGAAACCGCTCCTAATTTGTATCACTCCGAACTTGGAGAATATTCATTTTACCAGCCGATCAATTTGACACATGAGTAAACTTTTTCCCCGATTTCAGATACAGCACTTGCATTCCGGCCATCAACAATTTCATGAGCTTGCTGATGGTGATCACTATTTTCTCTACCGTTTTTTCCGCTATGGTAAGACTGCGCCCCGTCACCACATCCTATAACCGAAGAATTTAACAATAAAATCAAATTCAGAGCACAATTCATCCCGGATACACCGTGAATAACATTTTGGACACGTTTCGATACAATGGCCCAGCGAACACGGGCCTTACTTTTGTCTGGTAAGACACCGTGTTTGAAACATCTCGTAGGTTGAATGGTTTGGATATTTTTAAACGGTCCAGGATTCCAATACTGTTCACGGGGGTGTCTGGCGGGCGTGGCCTCGTAGTCGTTTTCTTCTTGTGTCTCTTCATAGCTGGGTTTTCGTCGCAAGTCAGCATGATCGAGACGGCGGCCCATCAGTTAGAAGACTTGAAAGGTGGGTTTAAAGACACCGGCTATTCTCTTTTATTTCGGTTCCTATTCTCAATGCCTGTCTCATCGAACTGGATAGGCTGATAAGCCGCACAAATATCAATGCACCGTAGCTCTCAATTCTCGTAAGACTATAGATAGCGTCTCTGATTGTAATTCTTGACTAGAGGTACCAGAAGGTATCATTAACACTCAAGTAGAAGTAATGTCACAACATTATATTTGAGTGCAAGTAAGAGTAAACATTTCCAAGATATATATAGAATCTGCTGCAAATGAAAGTAAATTTGGTAGAAACGCAACATAAGCCTACTTTCAGTAGACAATCGAAGGTCTCTACTTTTAAAATTGAAGGGTGGATCTTCATGACTATTGCAAAATGTCTAATGACACTACAAATTCTTGCTATTTTCGAATATATACACAGCTACCTTGATGCAGGGGCGCAGTCGTTATGACAATTTCACTCATGACCATGACAGAATCATTCCCAAAGCTACTTCCTACATTACAAAGCCTAAAAAGTAAATAGTTTCGCCTAATAGACTAGACGTGGATGTGATCAAACATCATAACCACTTCAGCGAGCAATGCTGACTCGAATACCCACGAACAAGCAGTAATAGGCCTACTTCGTTACTGACTACCTATGGTTAGGTATAAATTGAATATGCCTAACTATTATGAATATCATTTGACTAATTTAGTGCCCCGTAAATACGGAGTGCCGCTAATCTGCGGCTTTCTTATCCTGCTTGGACTCGGCAGTTCGTTGAACATCGACTTCCTCGTGAATCAGGATTATGTGTGGGGATCGGCTATTTTGATCAGCGGCGGGATGTTCGTGTTTCTGATGATACGGTGAGAGAATTGTGCTGCCCGATGGAGTTTTTTCGCAATGGTGTCCACAAATTACGACTAGAGCTTGAATTGTATCTGTCTCTGTAGAGATATAGGTATCGACCAACTCAGATCGAAATTTATTAGCATTTTCAATGAATCAGCACATTAATTGAATCCATGCGCCCGGCCTACACAAAACTAGGGTTGGGATTTCAGGTTCAAATTTGAAATCCCGGGATTTTTACTCCTCAATCCTGGGATATTTTGAGATCAGCTAATTAGGAAAATACAAATTATAAGGCTATACATTCTATACAATAGTATATCGAGTCTGAATTGCATCTCGATGTATCAACTTACAAATAAACTGAACTTGCAGTAGCTGATATACTCGTCTCGTTTAATTCTTGACTGGCAGTTTGTGAGATGTATTGTAAGGATAGTTTATTCAAGCAGTACGAATGTACGATCATACCAGTCACTATCAATATTCGATAGCCGTTAGTTTATAGCCTATGCCATGCGTGAATTGAGATGACGTGATATGACATTGTTATTTCATAGCGGTGTGGATATGTGCAATATAGGAGAAAGGCCAGCGTACTCTGTAATATGCAAGTTACGCAAACCACGTTCATTTCTAGCGATACTGCCGCAAACTCTTCACAAATAGATGTTCTTTTGCAACCTTTATCGTGACGATGTCACTCATGAAGATGATGCAAATCGATCATCCTGATTCATTCTTAATAATATTGTCGTGGGTGTGAGAGTAGCTGGAAAGCTTATTTTAAGACTAGTGAAAACACCCTGTTAACTCTCCAAAAAGGAAAGCCAGATTCAGAATCAGCGCAAAAAAATGCTTTAGTGTATTCGCATTTGTGTTTAATGTATTGAGTGGAATTTTGTTGTCGAGTAACTAATCTTGGTCA
Source organism: Botryllus schlosseri (assembly GCF_051294905.1). Taxonomy (NCBI): domain Eukaryota; kingdom Metazoa; phylum Chordata; class Ascidiacea; order Stolidobranchia; family Styelidae; genus Botryllus; species Botryllus schlosseri. The sequence goes on along the minus strand of NC_137239.1, from coordinate 14,181,388 downwards.
GATTCGGCGTTGACAAGTTCAGAACGGTGGCCGTCAACGAATTCGGTGACGGCAGAGATTGGAGGCTGCCCAAAATCTGGAACGCCATTGTCTGGGTGGTAATACCTGTCGAGCTGGCCTGTCTGTTGGTTTGGTGGATCGTGCAAGCCGCCGGGGACGAGGACAATCCGTGGTACTACGTCACTGGCGAAAGCTTGATGTCCGCATTGCTGCAAGTGAGATCACATTACATCACTTTATTGTCCGGAGTTGGTCAGTAACAAATGTAGGCCTACTTCTACTTTCTCAGAGACTCACCTAAGTAGGTTTTTCCTTAAGTAGGTTTTTCCAACTTACTTAAGGGGACTAGCAAGTCAAAATTTAAAAAAAGCATCAAAATTTTCATTATTTTTTTCTTGGCTTAAAATATCAACATAGTACCTGTACTCTTGCCTCATGGCCTTATCTTACCCAAAACGTAAGTAAAACCTTCATAATTTCGATTTTCATCGACACCGGTTTAGTTTTATTACTGATAAAATGTTTATTAACGTTGTGTCAGTAAGCATTTTGCATCCTATGACCAAATTTGCTTTTTTAAACTAGTCAAATAAATCTTCAGACCTTTCGCTTGAATTAGTTTTGATGTGTCATGTAAATTGAAGATGGTACCGGTATTTCTACTTGTCGGAAGGTTACAGATTGTGTTTACTCGAAGGCATTTGATTCTTGTACAGTGGGGGATTTGGCTCGCCGTGCTCGTGACCATCAATTTGCTTTACGTGAAATGCGGGCCGCGATTCCTGGCAAACTCTCATCATATATTGCATGAAGACGAAGTGGATTACGGAACGACCGCGGACACGTCGCGTGTAATTTCGAATTCGTCGCACTCAGGTTCGATTTTATTCCATTGATTGCAAGCATTCTTCGGTGCAAAGTGAAGTCCTGTGGAGGAGGGATTGTTAACCATGGATATGAAGCACCAAAGCAGGGGTTACGACATGCAGTGTGAAATTATGCACTAATCAGAGGTGGTCAGCGTAATCAAGAAAGGCAAAATGACCGATGAATAGGGTGATTATTTAGTCAAAATTGTCTACAATGTCAATTTTTTTTGCAAATTGCATTTTGTTAGAGGCTGCACTGTCGGTGAACTTATCAATTGACATTTTACACCCTGTAGCCTACTGTAAGGACCTACTGTTGTAGACGGCCCGTTGTCTACTCAGTGTGAATCTTAAACCATCTAATTTAAACAAATAAATCGACATGGCGTGATGATCAACACACCTAAAAACGAGTAAAATATTAGTTCTTATTGTCAAGATTTTCATATTTTAGTGCAAAATCACCCTACTGATGACATCACACATAGGCAAAATCTTGAAAATATCTCCAATTACCATGATACAGGAGCAATTTCACGCGGTTCTTATGTCAATTTCAATCATACAGTTTATGCACACTGAATCACTTTCTACTTTTCAAAAGCCAAAGTTTTTGCCTAAAAATGTGTTCAGGTAGAAGTGGCAGTACTCTGAAACATAACCACTAGAGTAAGTTGTGCAAGTAGAAGCAGTCATAACTTCCTTTGAGTACGTCAATACAGCCTTTGAATGCATTGCAGGTATTTGCACTGGCAACGAAGTGATGGAGCTCCGGCCCAGCGTCAGCAATGATGTTTTGCCCACAGAGCAGGCCGACTTTTTTCAACCGTCGATAAGCTCTACTCCTCTCAAGGGCCTTGCTGGGCGTTACTAGTCTGTTTTGTGCCAGGAATTTGTATATTGCTCGCAAGGGTAGAAATTTGTTCAGACAGTCTGATGCACTTATAATAGTAATGTTCAATTGTCTGATTAGTGATCACTCTCATATAGCCATATTCGATTATTACCTGATATTGCAACTGTGAAAGACTGTTATTGCGCAGTAGCGTGAAATCAAATGTTAGTTACTTTGAAATGATGCTTGCAATGGGCCCGCTGTGATGAGATTGCTAAGAATAGGAAAACAGCACCTTGTGTAGTGTCAAGGACAACCATTCGGCATCACCCGTAATGTGGACTTCATATTGCCTATGAGCTTGCTCAAATAATGAAATATATATTGCCTGGACTTGGATTGAAACTTCGAATCCTATGACTGCGATAAATTACTAAAATTGGAAGTTTATCGTACAATAATTCAAAAGTTTACTTCGTTCCTCTTTGCCTCGTTATATTGCTTTGTCCGTATATGCATCATTTACACTTTGCATCTGTACTTTACCACTTTATATTTTTAATGATGTCACACCAGCTATCAAGTGTTATATTCATGCATTGCTTTATAAGCACTACCAGAGATTGTATCTATTGAGGTCATTGTGTATTGAATTTGAAATTTTGATGATGTGACACATCACTTAATCTTTTTTCTATCTATATTGCACCGTACTCGAGGTAGAATGCAATTGCTATGCTGATTATATCCGAATAATTAGGTTGATTGTGACCATTATCTGGGTTTTCACTGTGGTTTCGTTGTTCTTATTCAAGGGAATTAGTTTCACATTTGCGTGAAAATCAGCCTACATAAAAACAGTCCAAAATTTGATGAAAATGATACTGTTGGAGTTGCAGCACAAATAGAGCCATCCTGGCACTCAGTTGCTCACCTCTGTATACAAAAATCGATGACATCGAGTTGTATTATAAAAGTTATGGTACGCTTTTGAAAGCTTGTCGAAGGTTAAAGACCGTCTGGTACTAAGTCAATTGCGTATGGAACAATGTTACTGGAACATAATATGCAATATGAACAAATTGAACATATCTATGTTTTCGTCACCAATATACATCAAGTCGACCAACTCTTACCAGTTGATCATGGATTAACTTTATTTAACTTATTATTTATTAGGTTATTGGGCATTTGTAGCACTCATTTCGTCAATTCTCAATACCTGCACCTTTACAATCTGTGAATATTTACAAAGTTGGAGATATGTCATGAGATTAAACCTGCCTGGAATTTCCTATTTGCTACAACGTTGTATCATTGTGATTGCTTAATTTCAGTACTTTTCTTGCGCTAACATATTCCGTTGTCGTTATTCAGTGTAGCATAAGTAATAAATCTGCCTATACGCAACCACGCATGTTTTTAAAATGATCTCTTCTGTGTATCTTCGTACGTGCTGTGGATCAGTGGTAAGGTGAGATTGTATATACTAATCAATACCGATCTTGATGTGCTCCATAGTGGGTGGGTGATAATTTTGCCCAGTTGATCTGATCGCAAGTTATGTAATTAATTCGTCACTTGAACGGTAAAGGTTGCAGCTCAGATGTAGTCGAAGTAGTCCTAGTTGGTACTCAGCTACAAGTAATTGTATGAATTCTATAATAATGCTATAAAACAATATGTCTCGGCCAAATTTGCCTCAATATTCCTCACATAGTGTTAGTCCTTCTAGTTTGAAATAGAAAGTGCCACACTTCAATGAGCTTTCCTTAAGGAATCAGCACATGAGATCTGGTTTCAGATCAACCCAACACTGCTCGCATGTATCAAATCTCATGGACATGACAATTAGTACAAATTCTGCCTTGGCAAAATCGCTTTTCAATGCCTGTATCACAAATGGACAACATCACTGTTATTTGGTAATCGAAGTTTCTCGTATCGTTTCAGAATATGCGGAAAAACACTATCTTCTGTACTGAGGCAAAGTGAAAAACCCTTATCTATGCAGGTGAAATTGTGCAATCATTCTTGCTTACCTTTATGTAGGACTACCATACGTTCTCTGTTAGTTGGATTTGTTCTCCTTTTTCAAGAAATGTCCTCCCTTTTCCCAAATGTCCTTTATGTCATCCTTTTTAGCTTAAAAGACCAGAAATAACTCGAAATGTGGGCCTAGTTGACGAGAAACGGGTAATTTGGCAGTAGAGATAAAAAAAAAACAACGATTTTGTAGTCAAATTGCCCGACACAAGTTAGAGGTGGGTATTCAGGGAGGCAAAATCGAGAAATGACCTTTTTTAGTCAACCCAATGAAGTTCCCTGTATAAATATAAAAATCACCAGTTTTCTCTTCCTCGCCAGTAACTTTTGAAGCCTGTGAAAAGTGTACTCCTCTCCCTATCTAAATATATGGGAACCCTACTTTATAGCGGAGAGATGTATAAATTCTTTTTCGCCTGCACCATCGAGATGCTTTGACGACGGAGATGCAATACAGCCATAATAAGGTCGCCTAGTATGCACTCCCGTTTTTTTTTTCTCCTCCATGCTATCCGTGACTGCTGAGCGCCTAGCAGGACAGCTGCTGATACCAATTTTCGAGCCTTTGGTCTGACCCCGCCGGGGATCGAAGCCAGACGCATCACCATTACTCTGTCTCGCTCGGCTCTTTATAGCACCTGTTAATTGTTGTGCAGAACTTGGACTGTGGATTGTACGTGGAGAAATTGCATATAAGATTAAGGACAGTCGATTTTCTTTTACGCTTTAATTTACAGGGAATTCGTTCCTATTCATCTCAAAATAACGACATCATAGTCGAGAAAAAAGACAAATTGTTGACGTTGACACTCAATAGACCGGAGAGATATAATGCTATCAACATCAAGGTAACCAATTTTTATGACGACTTTATGCTAACTCAGCAATATGATCATGGGCTCGAACTCAGAGGCTGTTAGAATAGCCACTGCCTAGTCTCAGAATTTCTCAAGTACCGGTAGTTTGAAGAATTAGATTGGGGCAAAGCTCTGAAGACATTTGTTCGTCAATTGCCAGTGACACATTTCAAATTTGCCTGATGTGTATTTGGCGTCATACCCAGGAAGATGAAATGATTCACAAATAGATGTAGGCCTACTTTTGTAACTACATTTTAGTTACCTCCATACCCGTTATCATGACAGCTTCACTGATGAGAATAATGCAAATCAATCCAAAAAGTACCTAATCCTAGAAAATCTTGAATTCGGTATCTAATTGAGGGTATCTAAAAAGCTATTTGAGAACTTCACAGTAGTTTAAGCGGTTTGTCGCCTCGTGTAGAATTTGATGACCAAGATTAGAGTCCTTCCTAGTAGCACCCACACTGGCCGCACCCTTCTACGACTCAGGTCAGAATTGGAATCATTATTTTTTAGGAGTTTCGTCAATCAAAATACCTCTAGAATTGCATTAGATGAAAAAAAAGGAAGGAGTCAAAACCGCTTGGTGAAGTCGAACAAACTTCCACCTTGGCCTGCAAACATTGTAATAATGGTGGAATGGCATGTTCAAAAGAGGCATGCGCAGCCAGAGGTGATCAAATTAGTGATCTTTCATACTCAAATAGAGGTAGAAGTACATAAATTTGAACTCGAATGCAAGTATCAGCAGCGACTTCAAAGTAGTAAAAAGTTTGGATTCTTAGCCTAGTTTTGCCCCAAAACCTGCAACAAATAGAAGTAGAAGTTATAGTCTAAAGACCTAACCACTTGAGTAAGTGGTACAAGTAAGCAAAGCTTGCTACAAGAAAGAAGTACTTCTTCACGGACTGCCTCTGTTCACAGCGCACGCTCAATGAGAAATAGCCTACAGAAATACCTTTTAAATGTAGGAAAAGCACTGAACACTGAACATTGATGTTCCAGCACAGGTTTTTTGTGCAGTCGACGTGTTAAGATTTTGGCAATCTGAGAACGGATGCTAGCATTGGTTTAACAGAAACTGCTTGAGTTTGGACTTGCAGGGGCGCACCCAAGGGCACCGTGATTGTTGTTTTCAATCGTGCCCTGTTGCAATCTCTGAACAATTTCCAATTGACATAGGCCTACTTTCGGCAGATGTATCACGAGATCACCGATTTACTGAACCAAGCTGCCAAGGATGACGAGGTATCGGTGTTGAAGTTGACGGGCTCCGGTGACTACTACAGCAGCGGTAACGATCTGAAAGATTTACTTACCATACCTCCAGCTGACATGCCCCAAGCAATCAAAGACGGCGGTGTTATGCTTGAGTAAGCGAAATCCTGTTGCACAAGTAACAATTTGCAAGACATGTGAAAGCTACTTTAAGTTAAGGTTACAATATTTTTGTGGTTCAAATTCCTGCCACTCTTTAGCGCCTACTAGCGGGGTTGTAAATAAGGTATGAATACATTGTCGGTCAATATGACGTCACACTATCAAAGCTTTGCCTATCGACTGTATACTGGAGTGGAGCATAGGTCCCGAATTAAACCATCTCTCATCTGAGCCCTGGTGATTACTGTGTGGTATTCTCATTTGGTCTTCAACAGATTTCTTCACGGATCGTGTGAAATCGTCAGGGTAATTGATGAAAACTTCTGAGGGGTTACTACATATGTGCATGGCTTCTATTTTGTGAATCCTGTCGATACTATTTGTTGTTCCATGTATTATCCTACTATAAAATTTTGATCCTTTCTCCACTCAAGAGCTCTTAGTAAGCGGTAGAAGAGTTGGTGGAGGAGGATGAAAACGAAAATGTAGGGAGCGTGATTGTACATCGTTAAGTCATGTTGAATTGTTCATGTTCATATATCACACATATAAGACTATTTATGAGCTGAAACGATGGTCCGCAGGTGGCACATTCGTTGGTTTCCATCCTGTTCCATTTTCAATGTTCCATCGCCCTGCTCAAAATTTGATAACCTGATTACTAAAAAAGGTCAGCACCTTAGTCCAGACTTACGCACCGCTTACTTTGTAAGCTGTTTACGTTCAACATCTTCCCGATCCCCTGAATAAAGGCAAACGACCCCCAAGTTTAGAATCACTGTCCTTGCCGAAAGCATCCGAATGGCCTAAAACGCTTACCAATAGACCATCATCTTATAATTGCGATTACAATGAGACTGATTTCTGTTAATGATGGGTAATTATATTTATTTTTGATTGCATCTTTTGCGAGGGTGCTGGACCACATGTAACACTCAATATGTGCGGCATTAAATCACGCGTAGCGCGAAGAAAAATTCCAAGTAGCATACATTTGCCTAAAAATAATATGGTTTATGTTGATTTACGAAAAGATTTAGCCTACTTCAAGCCTTCGAAATTCCGGACGTATGGCAACCCGACTTTAAGTCGAAGTAGAAAATGAATGGTCTCAGAACTGTTCAAGTCAGTAGCTTAAAAAAGTAGGTTTGTTAGAGGTATTGCATACTTTTAGCGGTTAATCAGAAGTGACCATTTCCGAAATTGGACGATGTGTCTTCGCGACTAATGCAAACTGACCTACCATAACCACACTACGTCGCTACACACAGGCAAAAGCCATCTTCAGTTACCGTGACACAGGGGCTATTCGCACGGCTCTATGACAATTTCAAGCTTAAGTAGTGTAAAGTTGTCACCGCTCAAGTATTGTAACTAGGCAAAACTTTTGTTACAGACTTGGACAAGATGATAATTCTTGTTGTCCAATTGAACTTGTTAGAGTGAAATGCCGGTAATCGAGTTTCAATCTAATTTATGACACGTTCCTTGCTCTAATGCTAATCTAAATTGCGAAATGCTTCTTCTGTCTGATTTTAATTCGAACAGCGCGATACGAGCCAAGCTTGCTGTACAGTACAGACGTTCACCATTCTCGTGCATATAAGTGTGAACTCTGGTTTGATATGAGCTGATCTTGGTTGAAGCTCCAAGTTTTCGCGAATTCGCTTATTCTCATGTAATCAGGACAAAACTACGTAGCTATAATTCTAATCCCAATCTAATTGGGCAAAAACTGTGCATCTATAATTCTAATTCCAGTCTGCCCGGAAAAAAAAAACTGTAGATGTAATTATTGTTCTAATCTAATTTGGAAAAAACTGTGTAGCTATAATTCTACTTCTAATCTAATTTGGCAAAAACTGTGTAACTAAAATTCTAATTCTAATCTACTTTGGCAAAAACTGTGTAACTATAATTGTAGTTCTAGTCTGCCGGGAAAAACAGTAGATATGATTCTAATTCTAATCTAATTTGCCAAAAACTGTAACCATAATTCTAATCCCAGTCAGCCAGGGAAAAAAACTGTATATTTAATTCTAATTCCAATTTGAAAAATCTGAGAATTATCTAGTCGTCCAACTCTCCTTTGTAACGGACCACCTCTGCTAGCTAGCTGTGTCTAAATTGTTATTCTTTTGAACCATGCAGGAACTTTATCGCCTCGTTCATCCGCTTTCCGAAGATCATGGTCGCCGCCGTCAACGGGCCGGCTGTGGGAATAACCGTGACCACGTTGGGGCTGTTCGATGCGGTTTACGCGAGCGAAGCTGCCACGTTTATGACTCCGTTTGTCAAAACGGGTCAAGCTCCGGAAGGCTGTGCGTCTTACACCTTTCCGAAACTACTCGGTCATGCTCGGGTATGGAATAGGGTCAGGAATAGTGCTGGGCAAAATCGATTTGCCGGATGATTCTATGCCAAGTCAAGTAATAAGTAGGGCGATTTTTTGCCTAAAAACAGAAGAATTTGACCTAAAAATAGAAATTTTGATGGTTTTTCTTACATTCAAAAACTTGACTTTGGCAAAATTTTGCCCTCATGTAAATTAGGCTTTTTCGCACATAATATTAAAATTGTACTACTTATCTTCGTTTCTGGTTGGAACTGTGTGTCCTTACGGAGTAGTTTGGCCTGGAAAAACTTTTTGACTTAAAAACTGACATATATCTACATGAAAAAACTTTTTTTTAACGAAATCTGGACCTGTGACGAATTCCAGTGCCGGTAGTCAAAATTTTGTCAAAATTGTAGCGTTAGGTCAAGAAATTGTCAAAGTTGTTTACAAAGTCAAAATTTTTTGCAACCTGCAACCTGCATTTCGTTTGTCTCGTAGATGTTTGCACTGTCCGTGATAATCATTTGACATATTTCAGTTTGCAGCCTACTTTATAGGCCTACCATTGTAGACGACGACCCATTGTATGCTCAATTGCTCATTGTGAATCATAAACGGTTGTACCTAACTGAAGCAAGACTGCGTGGGCATTGGTTCATATATCAAGAAGCGCATGACAAAATATTGTGATGTAGAGAACATTGTCAGATTGAAGCAACACTGTGTGTCACCAGCAGTGTACGCACAACTTCAGTGTTGTCAGTCAACAACTTCTGCTGTTGAACGTTCTTTCTCCATTCTTGGCAAGCTATACTTAGTAAGGACGGACACTTTCTACCTGAGAATGAGGGAAAGGATCTTTCGTTGTATTACAACAAATTTTAATTATTTCTACCATAATGCCTGATGTGACTACTGGAATTCTTCATAGGTCCATATTTCGGTTTTCATGTAAAAATTTGTCAGTTTTGATGTCAAAAGTTTTTAAGGACAAACTACTTCATAAGGACCGACAATTCCAACCAGAAATGAAGATAAGTAGTACAACATTATGTCCGAAAAATTTACATACGTGGGGGGCAAAATTTTGTGCCCGGCTCTAATCAGAAGTAGCGGCAATAGAAGAAATTTTACATTGACACAATTTTGCTTAGGCTGCTGATATGCTTTGCTTCGGTCGAAAGTTTACCGCTCAGGAGCTAGAGGGCACTCTGATCTCGAAGGTATTTTCGGCATCAACATTTCAGGAAAGTGTGGATAGAGAGATTCAAAACATGCTGAGTCTTCCGTTCAAGGTATGCGTTCAGTTCTGTTGCGATGCAATTCACGAACATTATTTCCTGTTTATTGGCTATCTTTGGCTAAGGTTAACAGTGGGGGTTAGTAACGAAATACTAAACCATGTCAATGGCCGACTTATTTACCTGTTTAATTTTAATCCTTGACAACCCTTATCGCATGTAATGTGTTATAAAGAATGCGTTTTATTTTAGTCTCTTCTGTACACGAAAAATCTGATGAGAGGTCCCGAGCGAGATGTTCTTCTCGACGTCAACAAGAAAGAATGCGAGCGCCTGCTTGAAAGATGGACCTCGATAGACTTTATTAATGCCTTGATGCGATTCTCTTCCAAATAGTAATTCTAGTACATGAATTTGTTTTCATCAAGTGTGCAATTGTAGGAAATCTTTTAATACTGTGCTGAAATCATTTCTGATAATAATCTTTCATCATTACAAATACAAAGGACTATTACTGTCGAGTAATTTATTTGATTTGAGACTCATCAACGTGATAGCACGTGCTGGACGTTGTGATATTTCATCGAGGGTTCATTATTTTTGCAGACTGAATCATGCGACATCTTCTAATATGAAAGCAATTACTACAGATATGGTATTGTTACGTATATTAGTTTAGCAACGTTCTCTCATAGCATCGTCTCTGTTCTGCTTATTGATGACTCATACTGGTTTCTTGATATGCTCTAGTTGAAATTGGTACAAATCTGATAATCGCTATTCGCCTGGACTCTGGTTTAAGAGAATCCCGCGGGGTAGAAGACTTTTAAAGACAGTGTTACAGTCACCACCACTGACTTGATTAGATCGCAACTAGGCAAGGAAAATTAAACCTGCAAAACTGAGTTTTCATCTCAGTGCGGAACAATGAATTAGCTTTCGCAGAGATATATGGAAACCGACGCGTCTTATTTGTCGAAGAATGGACATAGTAACAAATTGAGGAAGTTCCAAATGACATCGACAGTTTCATCCTGAGTTCGAAAATACATATCCACCTCTTATGAAAAAAGCGTTGTTATATTTCGGCAATCCATATTTCGAGGCATCGTTAAAATTGCTGACAACACACTTAGGCATAGTTCAAAATTGCTTGGAACATCGCTAAAGTCAAGAAGTCAGCTTGAGGAGATGGTATTTGAAAAAACTTTGGCAGACTGTGCGAAACCCTGTTTCTGGATCGTGCGCATCTCACCAAAGACCAAATTTCTCTTTTAATTGTAGTATGTATGAGTGATCTTTTGAGTGGCGACAACTTTTTCCGGAGGTCACGAATAAACAGCATGCTTCAAGTAAGTAATTACATGTGGCCCGCCCAACGCTCACCCTCCAGAAACTCACGAATAGTCTTGCCGTGTGGTATCAACATAATAGCTCAAGATGAATAAAATTGCGTGCCTTCTAAATCTTTGAAGCATCCTCAATTGGGGGGCCAGCTCGAATGGGGCCAAAAATTATTACGAAAATAAACAAAAATTCATTGAGTACTTTCGTTGGATTCAATAAACTTGAAATTATTCTTCGCGTTTGGATCGATTTAATTTCGCCCTACGCAGGTCTACATGACTTGATTTTAATATGAGTACTGACTAGCCTACCCCATCTCCTATAGTAAAATATTGATTTGGTTTGATTTTAATATATAGGAATAGGAATTTCGGCGCCGTTCATATATATATGTTCAATTGTCAGCTGTTCATATCCGTGCCTATATATTGTGGAAGCTCTAGCTCCCTCTATCCTATCGGTATGGAGAAATACTACATCACGTGACTTATCGCATAGTTATAACCGAGCGCATATCGCATATTAGTCCCTTTTTGATATGAGACTCAACGTACGCCGTATAACCTACTGCTTGAAGTAACCATCCGTCCAATACATATGGAAAAGGCAATTGTCGTCTATTGAACTGCCAGTCAAAGAGCTACACGCAGGACGTCGTTCGTATCCGCTACTGCCAGATAAGGATATTGTAAGCCGCTATCCATGACATACGGACTTGCGGTATATACCATCGCAGAATATCGGACAGACAGCTCCTTTCACCGCATGATGCCCACGAGTGAATGACTTAGTTCAAACGAAAAGACTCTTCGCTACTCCATCAACGGACCGTTAATACTCACCTGCGACGATACGGAAACTCACTGAGAACACCAGGACTGCAAGACACATCCGGTATTTACCCTTCTATACCATTTCTGGAATTGTTTGTCGGTCAGCAGTTCGCACATACCTTTCAGTTTAATTTTCCGTGTTATTTATTCCGCGCTTTTGCCAATTACCATTTTCGTACATTTATTACGATATATATAAATATGGCAACCGGCGGCGAAACAGACGCAAGTGAAGCTCAAAATAAATTGCATAATTACGATCTTAGAAACCGCAGGGATGAACCTGCTACTGGATCCGGCCTATCCGATGATAATGTTCAAGTTAACATAGGCCTACTTCGTGAAAATCAAAATGTCGATGTCATAACTACCGAAATTAACGGGCCTGTCACTCAGACGGACGCCGAGGATAATGATGAGGTATCCCGGGGCGCGAGTAGTGAGATTCCCCGGAATGCACCGCCTACCCGTGATCCGGTTCGCATGAATTTAGTTGTTGAACCACACCATCAATACGCTTCTCGCCCACGCGAGAACCGGCAAATTCGCTCATTCGGCTTGACAAACGAATATCGTGACATGTGTATTGAGGAAGCTGGACGCGCTATTAGTTCGTTTAAAGATGCATCTTTTGATCGAAACGCGCCCGCTTTATACTTCATTAATTTGAATAGATTGTTTGAAAATTTCAAAATTACATCACAGTACGCGCGCTGTACATTTCTAGCGAGTGTTACGCCGATCGATGTGCGTATGTCGGTTGCTGAAGTAGACGATACTGATCCCTGGTTACCGGATGCCTTTGACATCGTGAAATCCGCGCTTTTAAAAGCTTTTCAAAAGAGCATTGATATGGGGGGTCAAGATATTCGCACGCTTTATGAACAAAAAGGCCTTTTATCGCCGTTGCAAGCTCACGCCGCGGTAGTCAACTTTTACAGTTCTGTAGCACCGGCGCATCGCCCGGTTGGTCAAATGAAACGTATTTTCCTCAGTATATTGCCCGATTACTTACGATACTCTCTGCTAATGCATTGCGAATCCGCTTCCATGAGCGAACTAGTACGAATGGCCACATTGATTTCAGACGCTAAAGCCGCCGATAATTCTTTCCAACACGTGATGCCTTCAGTCAACGCTGTTCACACAGAAGCCGCGACTAACGCGGCCGGCGAATCTAAATTGGAAAAGCTTGTTGCCGATTTAGCAGCTCAGATCAAAGAATTGCAGGCTGCTAACCAAAAACCTAGAACATCTTCTGCTGACAAAAAGCCAAAACTCTTTGATAAAAGCGGCTTTAAACTTTGTTGGTATCATGCGAAATATGCCCATAAGGCTAAAAGGTGTGGTGTTCCAGAAGCTTGCTAGTGGCCTGATTTTTGTAAAGCAAACCCAACGGTCAACCAGCAGGAACCTTTTTTGGGGTCCAGGTGAATCAATGCGACGTTAGTCTTGTAATTTATGATATCAATTTGATTCACCCACCTAATGCCTCGCATTTGCTGTTTGTTTTTGACTACGGAAGTAAACATGTATTTTTAATTGACTCGGGAAGTGAAAAGAGCTTCATGAAAGCCCTGACGGATTCATTGGGTAGTCCGACGGTCGCGTTCCGTTGTCCAAATGACACGATACTTCTCGGCTATGGCCAATCGCAATTGACGCTGTCATTCGGTTCTTCGGTCGAATATACGTTCAGTTTTGAGATCGCATCGCTGCCCTATTGCATAATTGGCGCGGACTTCCTTCGCCATTTTGGTTGGACTGTAAACATGCGCGAGCGCACGATTAGGGATGAGCACAATCAAATAACGATCTCAGCCGTTTCGAACGTTCAGAAGGCAGGTTTGGTATCTAACGTGACATCATATTGTACAAATGACCGCATCGCACCACTGCTGTCACGCTACCAATCACTTTTTGATTCTGAACTCGACAGACCGCATGAATTAGAATTTAATATACAGTTAACACATCACGCGTCATCTGTTGGATCGTTTAATCTGTCGATTCGCCTTACGCTATTGTACTAAACGTGTTACCTAAAAAAAACTAATGATGACTGTTGTACACAAAATTTCGACTTCTGGGACGACGCTTGACGGCGCCTCGGAATTTGCAAGATTATGACCTGTCATTAATTTTCGCAGAAAACTAGCTGCACATTTCATATCAATTTTGCCTCAATGACTTCGCCATTGTCTTGATGACAATAGCGTAGTCTCGGTTTTGTTTCATCTTTTGTTCTAAGTCTATATTCATTATTAGACTACCTTGCTTGATTTTTCATTGTGCAGATATGGTCGCCATGCAATTTTAGTGCATGACTACTGATATCTGGTCACAGATATCCGTGAAACATTTTTGTATACTCACGATTCTCTTAACATCACCTATGCCCATTACAGCTATACTTGGGGAACTTGTGAATTTGGGGTACGGTTGAAGTACGGGGTCTGTAGGTCTTCGCTTTCGCTCCCGGGTCGTATATGTAATGCCGTGAGCACGAGGAACTTATGCTTCCAAGTAATTTTCCTTGTACTGGCTTTGATATCTCGCCAAACCGTTTTTAGATATGGGGACTGCTGGTGCGCGATTCAGCAATTCTAATGCGCATGGAATTTATGATTTGCAACCCCCAGTTTAAACTCATACTATTTACTTTCACGATTGCATAACGAAGCAGAAGTAGAGTTCCGCCGACTCGCGTCTCGCCCGTGCGCCATTTTCTCGAAATGATCCACTGACCGGACATTATCATACGGTTTTTGGATAAAATAATTATCCAGCGTTTAGGCAAATTATACCTAGAACACCGTTAAGGCGTATTCCACCGGTCGATACGCCATTATTATTATTATTAATCAGCCTTCGAAGCACACGAAAGTAGCTGGGCGCACGTTTACATTTGCGATATGTTAGGTGTGCGTGCTGTGATTATTACTTATTTGTTATTCCTAATCTTTCGATTCGTTAGCGGACCGAGTTATTGATTAGCCCGCGTCGACATGGCGATTTGATATCGATACTCGATTTAGTTCGCCAGCACAATGCACGTGTTTCGACATGCCTTGTTGACCCGTTTGGTTTTCATTTTTAATCTGCGTCGTGTGCATGACGTCACTACTACAAGTAGAAGTAATTGCAACATCTAGAGGTGCTAGGATTCCACCTACAGAGCTGATCCGCAATCTGCTTCGCTGCTTGCCATATGTGCATTTCGCAATTTTGTGTATACGTTTGATTGCTACCAGTGTGTTTAACATTTTATTTTGCTCGCCTGTTGTTAGTATCCAATTTGCGACTGCTGCCGGCTTGTCTTACAATTCCAGAAACTCGTACCCGACATTCGTGCCGCCCCACCGAGAGTCGCGCTAGATTACCGGATGCCGGACACGCTCATACGAACTTTCACCTGCTGCCGATACCAGAAACTGCATCATCACTTCGAATTGGAACGCTACACCGATTGCGTCCTATAGCCGATCGCGCGCTGGCTACGAATGCGTTTCGTACCAGAAGATTATTACGGCTTCCGCGACGGTTTTCGCGTTTAACGAAAATCGACCACCTCCGATCGAGGGTCGTGAAAAGGCATCTGAGCAGTTCCTGCAGGCAGGTTCCCGCCATCGGCGGTGTTATGAAATATTACGATGAGCATTGACATTGGTACAACCCGGCATCCTCGCGACCCCACCACGTTGAGATATTTTTATTTTCGTCCATTCCACGTGGAAAGCACATTTTGCGTGCTTGACTGATTATGGCGGCACATTCGAATGGAATTTTGATTAACAGACGTTTCTCGCAACCATTTCGCAGCATGTCTTTGTTCTGCCTGGATATTTCCCATCGCTTTTTACAATTTTTCTCCCATCGCATCAACACTTACCGCCGCTCCCTTAAGCTTTATTCGATTATTAACTCCCAGCGGTTATGGAAATTAGAACGTTGGTGGTTCACAATAACACACATCTGGTTGCTCTATTTTTCGTTCGTAAATAGGGTCACCACATCCTTCCCACACTAATTATCCATTCGTCTCAGTCGATTATGAATTAAGTGCGGCGGTAGTGCCCTATATTACATCGGTTGGCGGCAACTTCTAATCCCTTGTTGATCTCCGCCACTCGCTTCCCTTGCCCTTACCTTTTTCTTTTCTCATTTAAATAAAACACCAAAAAAAAACTTTTTTTTGTTGCCTTTTCCAACCATCATGTAGTTATGCAATTGTATCCCAGACCACGGGATTTGACCTCACATGATAACCATCTGCTACAATCAACCCGCGCATCATGTATTTACTGTATTGCGATTATTTCATTTTGTACTTGCATCCCCTGTTACATTTAGTAACCTATACGATTTGATTATCGCTATCACTCCCTTTTAGATGGGACAGTGTGGAAGCTCTAGCTCCCTCTATCCTATCGGTATGGAGAAATACTACATCACGTGACTTATCGCATAGTTATAACCGAGCGCATATCGCATATTAGTCCCTTTTTGATATGAGACTCAACGTACGCCGTATAACCTACTGCTTGAAGTAACCATCCGTCCAATACATATGGAAAAGGCAATTGTCGTCTATTGAACTGCCAGTCAAAGAGCTACACGCAGGACGTCGTTCGTATCCGCTACTGCCAGATAAGGATATTGTAAGCCGCTATCCATGACATACGGACTTGCGGTATATACCATCGCAGAATATCGGACAGACAGCTCCTTTCACCGCAATATATAAACAGCCAGAGAAGTCGATCCCTACACAAAGCTGGGGATAGAACTAATGTCACCAACTATCGTCCGATATCTGTTCTCCCGTGCATCGGGGTTGTATTCGAAAAGTTGCTCCTCTCCTGCCTATACTCATTCCTCGCCAAAATGTCTGTCATTCCCCCTCAATAATTTATCTTCCGAAACGAACACCAAACCTCACGCAGTGGCTGAACACTGAACAGTATTTATGATATCTCAGAGAAGCGAGATGTGGGATGTAGCATTTTTCTCGATCTAAAAAAAGCGTTTGACTGCGTAGATCATAAAATCCTCATCTCGAAATCGGTGCATTACGGATTTCGGGGCCCACAACTTGAGCTCATGAAAAGTTACCTCACTGGACGCCAACAAATGGTTGCAATCTCAAACACATTGTCCTCACCTCACCTGGTAACCTGTGATGTAGGCTACCCCAAGGCTAAATACTTGGACCGGTCCTCTTCAAGTTCAAGTTTATTCATAAAATTTCATCACTTGAAACCGTCACAAGACTGCAATAGAATGAATGATAGGAAGAGGCCGAAACGACTAGGAGTAGTCTTGAGATCAGACACCCACTTGGGCCTAGCCGATGTAAAGAGGATGCATGCACATTGAATGAAAGTAAAAGAAGGTAATGTAAAGTGGCAAGCGATAAAATCAGGTGGCAAGTGAAGGAAGGCGAGATCAATATGTCAGGTCGCGGTCCGGTAAATGGTGAGGTCTGACTAGTATTATCATTCAGCAGAAATTGCTTGTATTTCGACTTGAATGTGGACTTGCTCGACGACTGTCGCATAGCCGGCGAGATACTGTTCCACACTTCAGGTCCGGCATATTTGATAGACCGATGATCCTTTTTGTCGACTATATGATAGTTGGACGACGTGGACGCGCGTGTGTCGTACTTATGCACTTTTGATACCGAGGTAAAGAAGTCATTGAAGTGTTCGGGGCAGTGGCCGCAGTGGAAGTGATACATAAACTTGGCAACTTCTAGTTTCCGCATATCATTTATGTTTAGGACACCAAATTTTTTGAGCACCTTATATGCCAACGACATTTTTGAAGCCTCCTCATTGAACACCCAACTGTTTGCTGATGATAGGCGCTACTCACCTACTCTCTTCCGCATCTTCGCCGGCAGAGCTGGATGTCCTGTCTAGTGACCAAATGCCCAAAGTGCATGAGTGGACGGCCCAAAATAACCTATGCATAAACGCCTCGAAATCCTAATTGCTGACAATAAATTTTAAAAAAACTAACCATTAACATCGCTGGTCAGCCCGTTTCCAACACAGATATTGCCAAATATCTCGGGGTTTTTCTGGACTCGAACATGTCCTGGAAGAGTCATATTCAGTCCCTAGAACAGGGGTTCTCAACCTGGGGGGAGCGAGAAATTGGCAAGGTCTGTATAAATTGTGACTATAAACATGTGTTTCGCAACCATTCTGAAAAGACGATTGTTGAAGATTAAACTTATTTCGTATTCTAGAAAGCTTGCCAAACTCAAACTCCAGCAGTCGCGCTCAACGGAGTATAGGCTGACTTCAACTTCATTTGAGCAAATTTTTGATATTCTTTGAAGATTAGAGCAATTCCTACGTGCAAGTCATTCATTACTTTATAGTTTTGACAGTAGCCTAAATCTCGGTGCGCTTGGAAGCTGTTATTAATAGCTGGCGAACTGCACTGCATCAGACAGACTTAGATGCAATATAGGCTGCCCGTTTTCGCCCTCAATTAGGCTATAAATCAACACAATTAATTACTTTCCAAAACTGATCAAATTTAGCATGGCAGGACAGAACGACGCCGTGCTCTCTGTAGTCACTATACCAGCATCAGGATTAGTCTCAGTGCAACCTATCTTGAAATTAATTGATGTCCTGTTCAATGTTTTTTTGTTATTTTCAAACAAGTTTGGGGAAATTTGTCAGCAATGTAAAAGACTCAACAACAGGAATGCGGATTCAAAATTGGCATAAGATATACCTTAGGTATGCTATTAGATCAGAGGTGGGCAACCTGCGCCCGTACGTCCGCATGCGGCCGTAGAAGGGAATTTGTGCGGCCGTCGGTGCCTAATTCATTTTGAAAATAATTTCTGATTGTACCTAGGGGAGATGTGGTACCGATGAATCAAAAATTGGAAAATGACCGCTGGCCTCAAAATGTTCAGCCGAAAACAGCAGATCTTTTGCTGGCTCAGCTCTTTGATACAAGCTCTACCTACTGCTCACACATGCATGGATATTGGATATCCGTCTTTTCACAAAATATTTATGAGCGTTCAAAATTTGTTGCTCGAACGTATCATCAGTCCCCACCCTGTGGGTTCAATGGCACACGACCCGGGGACCTAGGAGACATACTCTCAAAAACTAAGATGGGACAACTTTTCTCTTCTGTGTATTATAATCTAAGCTACAGCAAGCCAAAGAAAAATGTTTGGTCGCGACCGTGGAAAAATAGAATTATTTATAATTCAAATGTTGCCATAAAATCATCATCATCATCATTGGGTTTTATTAGCAATTTTATCAGTTCAATACACCACAAAAATGCGATACAATGAAATGACAGGAAGATGTCGAAGCGACAAGGAGTAGTCTATGGAATCTGACACCCACCTTGGCCTAGGCGATGTAAAGAGGAGGCATGCACACTGAATGAAAGTAAAGAAGATAGTATAGAAAAAGAATGCGACAAGAAAATAGGGCGGCATGTCATGGGAAGCGAGATCGATAGGTCAGTCGTGGTCCGGTAATCTTGAGGATGGACTGTATTTATTTAGTAGTAATTGCTTGTATTTCGACTTGAATGTGGACATGCTCGTCGACTGTCGGATGACCGGCGGGATACTGTTCCACACATCAGGTCCGGCATATTTGATCGAGCGATGATCTTTTCGGTCGATCATATGATATTTGGACGACGTGGACGCGCGTGTGTTGTACTTGTGCGCTTTTGATTCAGTGGTAAAGAAGTCATTGAAATATTCGGGGCAACGACCGCAGTGAAACTGATACATAAACTTGGCGATTTCTAGTTCCCGCATATCTTCTATGTTTAGGACGCCGAATCTCTTCAGCAGCGACTTATTGGATGGGCAGCCAGGACCCTTTGGGGCCCTAGCTATGATTCGGAGTACTTTATGCTGTAGTTTCTGCAGTGGCTTGAGTGCAGTTTTACTGGCAGCCCCCCAACAGAGGATGCCATAATGTAACTTCGATTGGATTAGGGATTTGAAGAGTATCAGAAGAACCCATGCTGGCATGAAGCGCCCAAGGCTGTAGAACAGGCCGCACTTCGGTGATAATTTAGTTTCTAGGGACTGAATATGACTCTTCCAGGACATGTTCGAGTCCAGTAAAACTCCGAGATATTTGGCATTATCTGTGTTGGAAACGGGCTGACCAGCGATATTAACGGTTAGGTTATTTTTTGAATTTACCGTCAGCAATTGCGATCACGTTTCGATTTAGGCCTGATCTTATAAATTTGAGGGTACATACATATTGCCCGAAAATCGGCATTGTGACTTCCAAATACCTCGTTATAGCGATAAAACATATCATATGCAATTATTGCATGAAGATTTTCTGTACGTAGGCATGTTTCAGTTGTTGCATGATTAGTATGCTTGATTATTTTGCTTGGTTTGGCTATTGTATCGTCGGTCCCCACCCTACGAATTTTATAAAAGAATCGAAAAAAATTCCACTCAAGGAAAGTATTGAATAAAATTTTATGTGCCATTGTATAACCTGATAGAAACCCTACACTTCACATTAACAATGATTGCTGGTTTGTTCGTGTTGAAGGTTACAGAGAAAAATGTATGCGTCGATCGAAATTTAGTTTACACCCCCCCAAAACAGAAAACATCTGTCAGAAACTCCATAGCTCGCGCACGTCGAATTTTTTTTTTGTATGGGAGGAAAGATTTTACCAGCAAACAATGGTAGACGAGCTCACGGAGTGTAATCATGGAATTATCATAGATAATTTTTCAAGTATTTTCGGTCCCAGTGATCCATCGGCACCACATCTCCCCTATATATTAAAATTAGAAAGCCCATACACGTAAAATCGCGCGTAGCGCAAAGATCATTTTCCAGTTGAATAAATTGGTCAAGAAAATATTCCACAGTATAATCCACTCGAAGTTAAAATATGACATCCTCTGTTGGGGGGCTGCCAGTAAAACTGCACTCGAGCCACTGCAAAAACTACAACATAAGGTACTCCGTACCATATAGCTAGGGTAGGCTTACCATATTTTGGAAATCTAAAAAGAGGACACTTTTTCAGAAATTTGGGACTTGCAAAACCGGAGTAGAATTCTCAAAAACCGGTGAATTTTTCACACTTCGTGACCGGTTGACTAAAAAAAAGGTCATCTCTCCGCTCAGAGCTCGAAATACCGTTTTTTCACCGCAATGCTAGGTGGATGACTAAAAAAAAAAAAGTCATCTTTTCGCTCAGACCTAAAATCACCATTTTTTCAGTCCGAAATACCCGCCGGAGCTTCAATTCTGTGCTAATTTGCGGCATATCACTCGCAATTTGCATTAAATCTTACCTAAATTTTCAAAAAAGAGGAAAATATCTCAAAAAAGAGGACAAAAGGGCGTCCTCCGAGGACACTTTCAAAAAAGTCAAAAAAGAGGACAAATCCTCTTAAAAGAGGACGTATGGTAAGCCTAAGCTAGGGCCCCAACGGAGCCTGGTTCTCCACCCAACAAGTCCTGCTGAAGATATTTGGTGTCCTACACATAGAAGATATGCGGAAACTAGAAATTGCCAAGTGTATGTATCAGTTCCACTGCGGTCGTTGCCCCGAATATTTCGATGACTTTTTTGCCTCGGAATCAAAAGCGCACAAGTAGGCTACAACACACGCGGGTCCACGTCGTCCAAATATCATATGATCGACCAAAAAGATCATCGCTCTATCAAATATGCTGGACCTGACATGTGGTCTGTGGAACAGTATCCCGCCGGCCATCCGACAGTCGACGAGCATGTCCACATTCAAGTCGAAATACAAGCAATTACCACTAAATAAATACTAGTCCATCCTTATTACCGGATTAGATTACCGGACTACGACCTGGCCTATCGATATCGCCTGCCGCCCCATTTTTGTCGCTTGCTTTTTTCTATACTATCTTCTTTTACTTTTCAATCAGTGTGCATGCCTCCGCTTTACATCGCCTAGGCCAGTGGTTCCCAACCGAGGGGCAGTTTTGAAATTCTTAGGGGGAATCTATGGCTTACGGCCGGGTTGCATCGGAAGATACACTGGGTTCACAAGGTTTTTAGATTTTTATATAACTGTTAAGTATGGAACCAGTTCTTTACAATTGAATGTTTCTTTGGCGTATTTTAAGCTAGGTGTATGTTTAGATGCCTTCCGTAGATATTACACGCCCTGATAAAGTGAGGCTCGCGAGACGATTTCGTTGAGCCCGTGACAGATCTCGACCAAATTGCTATTAAGCAGGAAAAAGTCAAGCTGAATTCAGCACAAGGCCGCTGGTGAAATGTTTACCTGTTTAAGCCAACATATGAGCTAACGTGAA
Organism: Botryllus schlosseri; assembly: GCF_051294905.1. Lineage (NCBI taxonomy): Eukaryota > Metazoa > Chordata > Ascidiacea > Stolidobranchia > Styelidae > Botryllus > Botryllus schlosseri. The sequence goes on along the minus strand of NC_137239.1, from coordinate 14,159,281 downwards.
ATACATACTAAATTCATCGATTCAACTCAAGGCCAAAGCAAGCGGACTTGGGTGATTTATTTTTCGTTAGCGGCTACCCGGTAAAAAACAAGTCAAATTTAGCTGTATTTCAATCAATCCAATACAATCCATTGGGTTAAAATTTTCATCTGAACAAGCTACACATACAATGTACAATGCGATAAGACACAATGCAATGTAACGAACAGATAGGAGGATGTCGAACGACACGCATCAGTAGCGATCCTTTACTCAAACATCCACCTCGGCCTAGAGTGCCCGATGTCACAGTTCTTTTACGATGTTGATCTTTTTTTGAAGCTCCGGCCCTTTCTACTAGTTCTTTCCATTCCTTGTGAGTGCTTTCTTTCTTCGGGTCTTTTTTCTGGGCTTTTTTTTTGTTACGGCGACAGCAGGGGAAGAGGAGCCCAAATGAACCTCCGACGGGAATCGAAGCAAGTCCGCCTGCTTGGTAGGCGCTTATCGTCACCTCTCTCCCCCGTATTTTACCAAAATGTAGTGCATGCAGTCCGCATTCCACATAGTTCGGACATGTCTAAATATATTTGACCACATATTGCTCAGTCAACAAATGGTTGCGCGTTGAAAAACACCTTTTTTTAGTCACAGACAACTTTTTCATAGGGGGGAATTTTAACTCAAATATCGGCCAAGAGGTCCTCGAGACGAAAAAGGTGGGAAACTACTGGCCTAGGCCAAGGTGAGTGTCTGATTCCATAGACTACTCCAAGTCGCTTCGACACCTTCCTATCTTCTCACTGTATCGCAGTTTTGTGGTGCATTGAACTGATAAAAATTGCTAATAAACCAATGGTAATGGTGAACTCAATGGTTATAGCTATATTCAAGATATCTATTTACCCCTATGGGTGGCGCCATGTCGCCGAATGGCAGATTGCAGCTTTGTTAGCAAAGAAACCGCAGCTGATGAGCTGACAGATTAATGAGGTTCTGGTGCGAGCGTCATGATCAATAACAGAATACAGGCAATCGAGATATTGGCATACTGGCAAGGAGAGGTTTTTAGGTGAATAATATGTTATATAACGGACCGCAACTACCGCATCATCACCGCATAATGCACCAATTATAAACATTATTTCTCGTGTGGTGTCTTGTTATTCCATTTGTACACTCCAATTACATACCGCTTGCGGTTACACCGCCAACAGCGTCCTCTCTCAAAACCATTCATAAATTTACCATCTGCTCATTTAAAATTGAAAGATATGAAGCGTCTGGAAGTACGTGCATCAATGCATTATTTAGTTAGTGAATGTCATCACAGACAGACATTTATTGTTTTGTCAAACCTTAAATTTGACTGGGGGTGACAATATGACCTGAGACCTGGGGCCTTGTTACACGTCACCCCCATGAAGTACCAGTGTATTAATTTTAAGATTATAACACTGAGAACATTGATATTAAGGTTGAAATGGTGTTCAAGAGTCGACCTCTAATATGGATGACAAAAATGTAGAACTAGTCAAGTCAAATATAATCTGTCCATTGATTGATTGAAGTGCAGGCTATATTTGTGTCTACTTATTCTTGGCGATGTCAAGCCTATGATTAAAAACTATCTAAAACTACTTGTAGAATCTTGTAATATGTATAGCAATAAAAATTATATATTCTATAGTAGTGTACATATTTGTTTGTGCGTATTTAACTGAACCAATTGTGAATCGGATAGCCAGCGACACTTCAAGTCGAAGCTGTGCTATGATCGTATAGTGCAGAGCTTTAAATTATAGTGCATGGCTTGCAATATCCTTGGCAGTGTAGATGTATATAGTTGAATCATTCTGATGCATTTATTCCCAAGTTAGAAATTACCAAGTATTTGTCGATGTCGACAGATCATTGAAATCTTTGCGAAGTATTTCAAAGGTTGCGAGCTAGTCATCGAAGGGGAAACTTGACTGCAGACAGTCACACAGCAGCAGTGTGTTCTTTTTGTTTATTAGGACAATTTCCTGTCAGCGGTTATGAATGATATGCACCACAGTGTCAAGTGCTAGTTAGAAGTTGACAGCAGTGTGTTCTTTTTGTTTATTAGGACAATTTCCTGTCAGCGGTTATGAATGATATGCACCACAGTGTCAAGTGCTAGTTAGAAGTTGACAGAGTCAATAGTACTAGGATTATGGTGTCAAATCCAACACTGAATCTGCCCGGCATAACATCAGCAGAATGTATCCAACAAGTAGATTTTTAGAATGAGTAATTGAGATTGGTTTATGTAGTTTAATTTTGAACGGCCTGACCCATATCATCATCATTGGTTTATTAGCAATTTTTATCAGTTCAATACACCACAAAAATGCTAATTGTGCTTTCTTAGCGTCGTCTAATATCCATGTTTATGTGATTATCATCAGAAGCATATTCTATGACCTGTACAGAAATTTAGTCATGAAATTTTCATGTTACTGCAACGGTTTAATGAATAATTCCTATTGGTTTCAGTATCTATCATGAACTGTGTCCAGTTCAAAAAGCTAGTTCACTTATTATCAATTATTGACAGTATTCACCAAAGTGCTGGTCAACAGACAGGCAAAATGCAATCACTGCTGCATTCACGGTTTCGTAAACATGCCGCTAGGATAATACTTCACAAATGATTGATTCACTCTAGATAAGATTTTGCACACTATCGATGCTCCAATTTCAATGCATCTTAGTTAAAAGCAAATATAGCCACTGTGATTGTTTGTCAAAATTATGTCTTCATCTTTTCATATTTAGTATTGAAATAAAAGGCAACATGATGGATTTCCTCAATATGTGAAGTAGGCTATAGGATTGTAGTTATCCAACCGTAAAGTTTGTGGCATATGAACAAACCTCTAATTTATTTCATACCCTTATTATTGAGCTATAAACTGTTTTAGAGGAATACAGATTAGATACACTGTAACCAGTTTATGGGTGTAAAATCGACCTGTAATGTTTACAAGTCACTGCCAGGCTCTGTTAATGGTAGTTGTTACTTCCCTTGTGTGCTAGTGAATCTATAGTCGCATCAGAAATATACATATAGCATTATGTCATCTGTTAAAAGGCTCCTTTTTTAGGTTATAGTAAAAAGGCGAATCCTTTTGTTTGCTCTCGGCGATAAATATTTGCTGCTTTGAGCGTTGTGAATAATGTAAATATTGTAAGATATGCGACAGAAAACCGCAGATTACACCGCTTCTTAACATTCATTTGCAACAATGTGATTTCGTACTTAGTGGAGTCGCTCAAGCTTATAAAATCCGGACTTCGAATCAATAATACATCTGACGTAGGACCTGTGTCTATTGCACAATACGACAGCATATATTATTGAAACACTATTCACCTGCCAAAATGTTGACAGAAATCCGATTGGCTGATATCAGGCACGTAAGCAGCAGGTAAAAAGGGTGGTGTCAACATTGATTGTAATTCTTTGTAACAATAATTCGTCAACTCCGTCCAGACGCATTGTTACAACGCTGTCTGTGCTTGACATCGATAATTCCCCGGGTGTTACAGAGCAATACTCCAATGCACAATACGTATCTCTTCCGAGATGTTGATTGCAATTTATATGTGTGTGAAACGGCTTGCTGCCCGCGAACTGAAATGCACGACATATCAAAGGCTTGGCGATGGGGCATAGAAATGTATCGGAGGACTGTCTTCCTGGTATGCCGCACTTTTGACTTTCTATGCAGATTCGATCTTGAATCTCATCCGTCTCGATTACTCATGGTACCATTGATGCCATTTATAGACGCTACATCGTACCACTTCGGGTCCCAGATGCCGTCGTCTTAACGCCCGAAATAGCTCACAATCGCCTATGAAAAGTAGCGACGACTAATCCTAATGCGATAACGCATGCGCATGGAATTGAGTTATCATCTATACTTAGAAAACACAGGGTTACAAGGACCAGGCTCCAGAAATAGCGCGCCGATATTCGGAAATTTGCTGAAAACACTATCACGCTAAACATAGATGCTTATTGCTCACCCAATCGGGACAGTATCGATTTCACAGGATGATACTTCCAGGACCAAATCATGCGACGGAAACGAACTGTGCAAATTCATGTTCGTATATGGATCACTCAGTCGTCGTTGAAAAGGTTACCAGTGGATTCAGCACTTGGTGAATTTGGCATATCAGAAATGACATAATTAATAACATGATAGCGATGCATCAATATCCTATTAATAAATTCGAATATAACGTTTCACCGAAAGTCATGAATACGTTGAATTTGGCATTTGGTGAATTCGACACTTGGCACTCGTGGTATGGATGTATTAATGTATTCGGGTTACGAGATAAGGGTAGGTTAGGATAAGGATTAGGGGCCAAGATCACTAGTAACCGTTTGAAAGGCGCAAGAAATGGAGCATCGTTACGGTTTTCGTGAAAACATAATCCTTGCTCATCGCGGGTGGATTATAGCGTGAAAACCACAGCTTAACAAATCTCCGATGTAGCGCTACGGAGAACTTATTTTCTGCCCCATAAACGCAATCTGCGAAGTCGTGCCTACCCTCACGGCAATTACTGCACGAATGAGAAACGCGTATCTAATCTCCCTATCGATTCCGAATCATGACCTGTTGCGGTCATTGATAAGATCTCCGCATCGCGCTAACGTCATGTCGGTCTCGAAACGTCACGGCCATTTGAACTCCCGTGTCGCTTGCGGCGTTTTAGCGAGTCGTTAGTAGTTTGCGATGGCCACAGTTGGCGGAGAATCCGATTTTATGGCAAGATGATGTGCCACGAACCCGCATAGGATGCACGGTAAATAGCCCGATAACGCTGGCTGACCAGCGAAACAGGCAGAGTCGTTTCTCGTAGACGTGGGATCAGGTGAAGAGAGTGTGTATTATAGCCCGACTGATTATTCTTTTTTCCCGATAATACGGAGGCGATATCACACTTTGAAAGAAATGTCGCTATCGACCATTCTAGGAAAAAATACCATGCATGGTTGTGGGTAGTCAGAGAACTATACTACGATACTGCTAGAACGGAAATACGGATATATTTCTTAGTGGCTTGTAGCTGTTCAGATGCACTTTATTAGTTGTTCAAATTAATGCCGTGAAGTTTTGGAAATGCGCCAATCTTTTGAATGTCTCCTGAAGTTATCGGGGTTAGCGGCGAAGTTGGTAGTTATCGGTGTTATCGGCATCGACGCGAAAACACGATATCAGCTGGTTCTATTGCGCATGTTCAGTCTGTTGAAAATATCACTTTTCTAAATTTCACTTGCTACCGGATGAAATTGTTAGCTTGCCGAAAACCACATTGCACGCAAAATTTGATTCAATTCCGACAGGTATAAGCGGAATGACATCGATTTGAAACTTCAAACATTTCATAAAACAATAGCATTGACGTTCTCAAATTTCGTCACTTCACCATGACCATGACCAATCATCGCGTTCCAGGCGTGCCCGATGCGTATTTCTGTGCGCGTTTTCATCTTGAGAAAGGGCCCGCGATATAGTTTGGATGAAGAAGACATTGCTAAACTAATGAAAAAGAATTATCACGCTGATTGGCTGGAAATTAGTCATCTTACTGATACGATAACGATGGTGTTATAATTCGCTAATGAAGTACTTCGTGCACTGAGATTTGCGATTGCGAGGAGTAATAAGCAGGTTACATACAGAATGCGATATTTCCCGAGTGATAGTCAATCTCTGGAAGTATCTTTTATTAAAAATAGCGCGATCGCTACGATACAGAAAGTTACCGGGTTCAGGCTGTACAATAGTTTTAAATTCGCCAGGAGAGGTGTTTTCATTTTGGTCCGTTACGGTTTGATGGTGAAATGGGATTTCGATATGGAATAGTCATGATGCGTCTTGTTTTGAGTCCGTAACTTGACGCCTGTGGTTCTCCCAGTGGGTCGAGGGCTTCATGCCTAATTTGCGCGAGTGCACCGAGATTAACGCTGAAGCCTCGCTTCGTCAGAAAGTGTTTCGTGAGTGTATGGTGTTCCATACGCAGGTAGTAAGCGATGACGGTAGGCAATTCGTCCCGGGGTCGGACTAGAAAATTTTCGGATTACAATTTAGCTACGCAGTCTTTTGTTTCAAATTGAATTATATTTAGAATTAGATGGAGATACTACGAAAATCAATGTTCATATTAGGATCATATCAATTTATGGTTAATTCTATTGAATATACTATTAGACCGCAATTGAAGTCCTGTACCTCTAAAAACGAGATTAGAATTGAAATTAGAGTATGGAAACATTTAAAAAAAATTAGATTACCGGTATTTTGGTATAATTAGTCTTGTTGGGCAGCTAGAATAATCTAGTATTCCAAGTTTAATTGGTTCGCACACAGTAAACGTTAGACGATATTATGCCTAAACCGTGCGAGTATGATATGTAGGTGATATGGATATGGAAGTAGGTCACCAATTCTGTTTCTTCTGTCTGTGATTCCGAGCGAATTGTCATACTGGCGATATCATTGCCGATCGACAGATTTCCTTTCATTTTGGTGGAATCGCGATCATGCGTTTTCCAAACCACAATCTGAGGCGAAGTCGCTAATGGAAATTCCTTAGATATAGTGTTACACTGTTACATATCGGCTTGTTGACATGCAGTGTATTTTTATAATATTATCATCATCTGTTTATCAAGAATTTTATCCTTTCAAAACACCACAAGATGCAATGGGGAGATAGGACGGTGTCGGAAGAACATGGGTTAGTCTTTAAAATCGGACTGCGGGACCGGCCTCTAAACGGTGTAAAGAAGAGGCATGCACACTGAACGAAAAGCAGCTGAAGATAAAATAGAAAGGCAAGCGATGAAAATGAGGTGGCATGAGTCGGAAGGCGAGGTTGATATCAGATCGTTGGCCGGTACACGTGAGCGCTGGCTGGCTGTTCAGTAGAATCTGCTGTGTCTTAACTTGTATGTGGTCTGTGGACATCGGCGAGGTGTGTTGAACTTAGGCCCTTCATATACCGAGGTGAAGAAGTGATTGAATTTTTGAGGCGGTAACCGCAACGGAAATGATACATGAACTTGGAAATTTATAGTTTCCAAATATCTTCAACCTTTAGAACACCAAATATTCTTCCGACCATGAATTCATTTCCGTTCTTTGTTGGCGCGGTATTGAACATATTCCGATTCAACCACACTGTTCCGGAATGTGACAATAAGATTTCGCTTGCCTCGAAAAAAATATCCGAATTTTGCGGATATCACACGCCTGACCGCATCCAGCCACGTATTATATGCCTGCCTTGAGTTTACGTTAACAGTAGTGTGAAATCCAAACTCCAAAGGATTGCTCCTGTGTTTGTATACTGAATAGACTTGACTTTCAATGTGACACCTGCAACCAGGTATTTTCACGTCGTTTTTGCTTCATAAGTATTGTGCTCGTTGTTTTGCATACTGCGGCGCGTTCATTGTCACGGCGAGGCGATTTTAAACTGTCACTAGCTCAATTTGTGTGCGGTTGTATCAGCATCGAATTCCTTTGACTTTTCCCCCTGTGTTACCATCATCGTTATGACCGTATTCATCATCTTCAGTCATGTATCTTGTAGTTCGGGTACGCTATGCCACCGTACTACGAGAAAACTTGAATTCAGATTTGATATTAGCTGAACTTGCGAAGTCAGTATTTATAGTCATAATCGAATTCGGAAGAAAACTGCGCAGCTATAATTTTAAATGCTTCATACTTTGAAAAGCCTAAAATACTCTAGTTGACCAAATTACCAGCTCTGGTCAGATCTGTATACTCGCGGGCAATTGATTGACAGAGTCGTGCGTATTTTCACCGCACGATTCACAGCGAAAAAGTGTTACGCGAATGGCACTCTTGCGTCATCCGTCTTCGGTATGCCACGGTATTTCATTTCGTGGTATTGTTCGCACGATTATTACCATCGGGGTATTGATATGCAGTCGTCGGTCGATATGTCAGTGCCAAGAAACGATAATATCTGTTGGGTTATGGCGTGCTGCGGAGATGTGCGAATCTTGTATTATCCTATCCAGATTCAGTACTTATTCTTATCATGCTAAATCCAAGTATGTTTCGAATACTGATCAGGATACAAAAGGCTTGGAGTCACAGTACCTAGTTATACAATTGAATAGAATATTCATATTGAAATATACCCGAATATTTTCGGCTGGCACTAGGCAGGGGGTAATCATCAGCAACTAGTAGACAATTGGAAATAACATGAATATACCATTCAATTACTAATTATTTGTAATTCCGGCGGAAATCTACGGATCCTTTTTTTCGCAATCCTAATTAACGCTCATTACCGGCATACAATCAAGGCGATAATGGTATGTTGATCAGTTGTTACCCCAACTAATCACAACCGTTGGCTTTACGATACTAGCTTCAGTACTTACACGTGTGATTGTTTTGCTATTGATCTGCTCCTCGCGATGTGCTTCGCATAATTACAGCATGTAGCGGAATTTCGGGGTTCGCGAAATAATTGATTCAACGCCAGGTCTAAAATTCAATGCTGATTTCTCTTTATCGCGAGAAATGACTGTCATTAAAATTTCGAGGCTTTCGGTCAGGTGACGCATCAGGAAGTCGGACTTCAGCTGGAAATTCTATGTATTTATGCTTTTCTTCGGGACTTTCAGTTCGAAAGCACCTCGCCGGTGCAGCGTAGATCGAAATTTGATCGAGTTGTAGTGTCAGCTGTTACAAATCACACGGCAATTCGTGACGAGGGCTGATCGCAATGATTCGAGTAGCAAGAGATGAGATGATTTATCCGAGTACTGAAGTTAGACGCCCCGTTCCACAAGGAGTTAGTTTATCAATAAGAATTATAGTGTATACCGTGGACAGTGGTTCTCAGCCGCCGGTCCGCGGACCGAAGTCTGTCCGTAGCAAGTTTCCTGTCGGCGCCAATTTAATTGGACTGTTATCTCAATTCCAAGATGCAAGAATTCGGACGCTTTTCCATTTATGAGATAAACACTTGAATAGTATATTAATATTGAAATGAAAATATACTATCCAATTGTATATTGAAGTTTTATACCTCCAAGAAGCTCTCATAATGAGATGAAGGAAATATGAAATTTTGAATTGATTTCGAAATTTGAAACGTATTATTCTGCATGGCGCAGTGATTTTTAACAGCACTTCGCGCGCAGAAAGTTCAATAGAGCCACGAATAACTAGTGTAATTTCAAAAGGCAGCGTAAAATGTATACTTTGTAGTTGCATACATTTGTATTGCAATATGGGTTAATTTCGAATATTGAAAGCTCGTAAGGTAAATAAAAGTTGAAAACCACTGGTTTAGACACTCTTTTTCCATTGTAGAATGATGTAAACCCGAATTTGTTGTATCGCAGCAAACGAACGTAGTAAAAAGGTACGCCGGCACGTTAGTGAGCAGCCCACGACATTGTCACAACGTGCACCGGAATAGTTATGGTCGCGAAATACCGAATAATCTTTACCGGATCTAGAACTACATGGCATTATATTATTTGTGGTTGTATGAACGAACATATGTAAACTATGGACATGATGCATACTATTGTGACGTAGTAACGAATACTCAATTCGACTCGAAATCTGCTATTTGATTCAGAATCGTATCACTCGAACTCGGGCACTCGATTTTGCACAGCCTTATCCATGACTTGGCTTCATTAACACCGTAATCCAGCGTAATGTAATGATTTTTGGCGTTGGGTAATGGGAACTATCTGTTTCCGCGTGGATTTCCTCAATGACTGCTAAAACGGGCAGTCCATAGCTCGGATTTCGCAAATTCTGATCACGATAGACGCGCTCAGCGCTCTTCGGCGACGTCAGGCTTGTGAATGCGATTCATAACTGTCATACGAGCTGCAAAATGCCTTTCTATATTTGGAGGATAGTGGATTCCTTCCGCTATGCAGTGACGCTACGCCGCTGCTTCGGCTAATTGCAGCTATCCCCCGACATACAGGCAGAATGTTATTTCTACTCAGATAAATGCCCTCTACTCGCAAAGGACACGGTTTAGAAAAGATCATCTTCATATTATAGCATGTCGTATCATTGAAATCATCTCGCGTCGGTCCGTAATTAGCCTTAATCGAGATTGCAATGACGTTTGCGTGACACATTTTGTGCGCTAAATAATTATAGAACAGGGTAGCCTCCAGACATAGTGGTCTTGCCGTGAGGAATATTTCGCCTCGCCGCAACGCGTATCCCGTGTCGTATTTCATCAAGATTGTGTTTTGATTTGGCTTAAAAGGTGGACTTTCGTTGCTGTAGTAAATCCTTTGGGATAGACGGATTATGCTAAAGGCGTCGGTTATCTCGGTACTTGTTGAATTCTTACCGATATTGATTTCTTCGGCTGGATTTATAGATTACGGCGGTCAGATGTCCACCGGTTTCAAGTAACGCTGAATCAGTATGACGCTATTTGAAGCATTAGTTGTACGAGAAGGAGGAGTAACTTGATATAATGATCATTTTCAGTGTTCTGTATTCAAATTTTGCGGTGAAGCAAGTGGTCGTAATCCTGCGACTGTTTCCTGTCATTGTGACAAGTTTGAGTGAGGAATCTTCAAAAAGAATCTCCTATTTAGTAGGGATGGTGTGAACCTCTGAAAGGTTCAGGTTCGTGTGAACGCGAACCTTTTTGAAAGGTTCTGTGTGAACGCGAACGTGAACCTCATGACGTCACGTGACGTCATATTGCTAATTACAACCCTACATTTCAATGACGTGATAGCCTATCTTAATGTACACGATACCTAGCGACGACCCGGGCCACATAATGACACAATGCTGAAGTACATATTGGCGTTTGAAACGTCGCTAAATGTATCAACTGAGGCAATCAAATTATATAATACTCCCAAAAAATCAATATCATCCGTCGCTTTGCCAACAATTTCGACGAGGAGTTGCCAGGGAATATAAGCTTACGCCTCAACGGTCTTGGCCAGACTGGACAATGTATTTGGCATCTGAGTATTGCTAAATTGATATTGAACAGAGTGTAAAACAGGTTTCTATACTTGCTACCGATATTAGGCTACGTCACAAGTTATACAGCTGTAGCCAACACCTCGAATCGCACGGATTTGGTTTTAATGATACAGTAAACATATGAAGTCAGGATTGACCCCGTACGCCTGCTAGATTTGTTACATGAAAAACACGATATCAATCGCATTGATTGGTTGAATAAGCATCATTCGCTGACTACGTGTACTGCATGTCGCTCGTGATGTTGCGTGATTGCGGTTCAAGCTCACAGCAGAGAGTCACTGAATATTCACAAACGGAAAGCTGGATATTTCAAGCAAACTTTTGTAATAAAGCAAGTAGAATCTCTGAGATTGTCAAGGTCCATGCTCGTTTTGTGTTGATTTTTTATGCTGCCAGCGTCGTGCATGGAGTGTCCCGCAGTTGAAATGCAATAAATTAGAACCAAAAATGTCATAATGAAGTGAAAATTGTAATATATGAAAAAGGTTCACAGTGCAGAACCTACCAAGGTTCTGTTGTGAACACGAACCTCTAAATTTCCGAGGTTCACATACAGAACGCGAACGTGAACCTCAAGTTCACACCATCCCTACTATTTAGCGATTGGTCGATTGGTCATTTACTGAGATTTTAAAATTTGGAAAAATAATTTGAATAACCCCAATGACAGAAAGACTACTATGACGTCACATGTGACGGTCATATGTATAAAGAACAAGTTTCGCTCCGACCAGAATGGCGTAACACTGCATGACAATTAAACTAGGTGAATCTAAATATATCCTTCCGCGTGTTATAGTTATAGCCAGGTGTAGCTACTTTTCGTGGTAGCGCGACAATTCATTCACCCGTTCCGGCTGTCGCAACATTATAAACGACTGACAACCGCAGCGTTATACCAGCACAATCACCCAAAACTGGACCTAGATAATACGGAAATTGACGCCGTTATTTGTCTAGCTACGTTTCTTATATCCATTTACGCGCGCTATATTAGACTTTCGCGCGGGGAAACTGCGAGGTTTCGATTGCGTCGCACACTGGTGCATTTAAAGTCTACTTGTGCACGATGTTTTGCCATGAATTTCTCGATCACTATCTCGCTAATTGTAAACAGGATGTGGCGTTCAACGATCGTAGCTGGTGTCCAGTGTCCATCTTCGTTGGTGAAAGGCTATGGCTACTCTATAAGCACACGAATTACGTCTATCGCTATCGCTTTCATTTGCGTAGTTTAATTTGAAGTTGCGGAGCCGTCAATATTAGATAGCGTGGGTAATACTGTTGTAAGGCTTTCATAGTATACTATGTAAAATTTAAAGTGATATCTCGACCTTCAGAAACTGCAGTTATCCCGTTTCGGAAATAGCAACGGGTTTTTGTGGTTGATAGAGGCCGGCCAAAATACTGTGTGGAAATCGGTCAGGTTCAAACTGTCAACGCTTCCTCTTATAATTATATTCACTTCCTTGTGGCCAAGCTTGCCGGGTTTGTCTTGGTAGCATCGCGTCGCGGATTTAACGCATGCTTCCAAGCCTGCTTTCATTCAGCGCTGTAACAAGCAGTCATGGCAGTGGTTGACGTAGAGACATGGTATTTCGTGAGTTGTGAGTGCCGTTTTAATTTGCAACGGCCATTCAACTTCTGGCGTGCGTCGCAGCAATTGATTCGCGTTGTAGAAATGTAAGCCCTGCCGTTGCCAGTGCGTATTGAAAGTGATAGAGTTCTGCATTGATTGAAAGTGAAATCATATTCAAAGTATGTTGTTGAAGCATTGTCATTCAAAATCGAGTCATCGTAGTTTGAGATTATTCCAACGCCAGGTAGCCACAGTTTTGCATCAGTGTTGCGTCACAGTTACCTATTTTAAAATTTGGCTGCGACTTGCGCTGGAATTTACATTTGCGTATCAGGTCTACCTTTGCATATACTTGCCTTTGCCTTATACATTTGCGAATTCAGTTATTCTAATTCTAATGTAATTCGGAAAAGCTGATCCGGGCCTACGATAACTTAGGCCCCGACTGACCATAATCTATTTTTCACATCTCTGCGTGGTATTTTAACGCATAAAACGCGGCGCGCACTAGCTTGACCGGAAGCGCGCGATTAGCGATGTTACATTTTGGTCACGTCGGTGTCGACTCAGCCCGTGTTCAACGGAAACCACCATCAGTGTTTTGACATACGATGCGGAAATGATACATTTTCGCGGTTATGAGTTATGACCAGCGCGTTTGCTCGTGTTCCACGCTTTAGTGCGAGTTAGTTTCCGGCGTTTTTCTTCGTCGCGCTATCAACACGATTACTTGTAAGGATTGCTCATGTTATGACGTCACACTCGACGAAAGTACTTCGTTGCTGGCTGTCTTCCGAAACTCTAATTCCTGTGTTGTCTTTGTTTCCCGCGCCGTTTATTCGTCGCATCATCCTTGCAATTTAAGTTAACATAGAATACAGATGCCAACCTACTGCACGCCGAGAATTCGTAAGAATTAGTTCACCGCAGCGTGAAGTCCGCCGAACAGATACACGGGGCTATTTCCAGCCATTTTCGCGGCTGGCAATAGCGCGTATGATATAAAAATCGAATGAAATCCGATATTATGTGATATATGAGCTAGAGTGTGCTGGAAGTGATAGCGGTTTAGAAATTTTGGCGAGACGAGATCGTGTTCGGAACTACTGCAATGACGTCAAATGAATGCGATATCAGGCTGTTAGCTAGAGAAATTGCGTGGTTATGTTACATAGCAGAGGACAAATACACTTGCTGACAAATAATACCGCGGTTTGCCTGATGTGCGTAACGGATGTAGCATCATTTCTCCAATGTCTGTTTGCAAGCTTCCCTCTTTATGGTTTGTAGGCGCCGATCTAATTGAAATTGAACCAATGCATTGTTATAGAAGTCAATGTGGATTGTGGAGCTTATTGTCACTGTACCAAGCAAAGACGTGACACTTTCTTTAATTAACTTGATTCAACTTCAATTATTATAATGGTACATGTGCGATATGGAATCCAGCACATTCACTGAATAACTCTTTAAAGACTTTTTAGTACTTCAGATACAGTCGCTTTGAAATCTAGTAGGGAAAAGTCAAAGGTAAGTTAATAAGTTGAGCTGTAGGTGGGACATTTATCTGATAATGTTATTAATAATTTCCCCTGGCAACATTTTGACATGCATCACGCTATGAAGAGTGCAGAGCAGAATGACCAATAATGCCTTAGCAAGTACAATTTGACAATGTCCATGATTCTGATCTATGGAATTTGTTCATCTGTGGTGTGTTTTTGATTTGAGCGGTACAAGAGATTTAAATCCATTGCTAAACTTGTTTCTACTTGATAAAATTTGAGAATTGGAAAAGGAATTGGTTTAAAATACGAGAGTTAGGTATCTAGTATATAAACCTGCTTGACGTTTTAATTGGGGATGTAGTCTGAAAATCAAACCAATTATTACAAGCAGAGTTCAGCCATGATTTGAGTAGCCTACAGACTATTTGAAGTTGATATATATTCGTTCCTGATAACGCTGTTTGTGTAGTAAATTTGTCATTCCACAAGTCCGTTACGTTCTGTTAGCTACACCTATGCAATTTATCCAAAAGATAAAGCAGGTGGTCAGGGTATTGTAGACGTAGGATAAGGTTGCATTTCACCAAGTTGTTTCACAGTGTAACATTCTGTGATGTTTTGTAATGAATTTAAACTATGCTGCAAATTGCGCATTTGAAGTACGCCTATTTTGATCAACAACTGCTCAGCCAACGGTGCATAAAAGTTAGTCACTTCACGGTGCATTAAAACTGTGTGATGCCATCACCGCAATCGGCGGATGCATGGAAGCTTTGCCATTGAATGCCTCTACGTAGCTGTTTAGCAGCACATGCACAATTGCACATGCATCAATGTAACTTTACATTTCAGAAATGTTGACAGAGCATAGTATGTAGGCTAGGCGTAATTCACCGTTACAGACTCGTAGTCTTACGCATATTCCTCAGCCATGCCGAAAAAAGACAGCAAGGGTTTCTCCCACCGACGGAGCTCGAGCCTGAAAGAACGCTTTTTTGTAAACAAGGGAAGAAAAAGGTTTCAGAGCACCAGAGCTAGAATACAAAGTGCAAGTGGTAAGTGTGACGATTTTTGCGTTCCCGGGTATCAAACGATGTAAAAATAATCGTTACACGATCAGGAAATTGAAAGCATTCAAAATCCATCCTGTGATGTCACTGTCTACGTTGTGTTGCTCATGATTATGCATGAGGTTAGCCCGCTTTATAATGCGAGTAATGCGACATTTCTATGAGAGCTGGCGTTTCAGTATCAGGTGTTGTGAGGCTCTGAGCATTTCCTCGTCGTTACGAAGTGTGAAAGATGGGTTCACCCGCTGAATTATGGACTATAGATGAGAATAAAGGTTGTATGTTGTACCCTTGTGTACCTGCTTTTAGAATCATGCACCGTACTAAGTTGGCTACTACTCCTAGTTTAATATAAAATGAGGCACGCTCGTGTTCCTGTAAATTTGTGACTAAATTCTTTGGATGTTCTTGAATTTTATGTGATTATGCGGGTTAGTGGTTTGACATGGTGCCTCTAATTTTGTTCTACAATAAATTCTAAACTGAGATGCATACTACAGGGTTCATTTGATGGTTTATTAATGATAAGTTTGCAGCGCTGATGCATTTTAACGCTAAACCAAAGTGCAGTCAAAAGCCAGTGACTAGATTTACTGGTCAGCTGTTGCCAAATCATGATTTGCGATGGTGCCAATGATGTTGTTTTATATGTAATGGCTAGCTGCGAGGCATCAGTCATAGTCCTGTCACTGTGTGACTGTATTCGTCTGATGTGCAGTTTATTTATTGCAGCCCCGAGCCCCCTCCTTGCTGAACTGTGATTGTAGGCCAAGGAGGACATATTAGTGCAAAAATATTGGGCAGATTAATGTCTACAAAGCATACGGTCAACAGGAATGAAAGCTCTGAATTTTGTGTTCATTTTATTTTTACAATTTTTCATGAAACCTGTTATTTTTACGAATCTTGCTTGTGTTTGCTCAAATTGAAAAGCTTGTTACGTTCACGAATTGATATGTGGATGTTGTCATTTCAGCAAAATCATGTTCGGAAGAGGAACTGAGGCCATCCACCAAGTATAAATTCATGTCAGAAATGACCATACGTATCCATTGCCTGAATAACGATTCTCGCAATCCATGGGAACGTCTTTTCAGCAATTCGAGGTTCCCGTGGAACTGGGAAACGCACAATGTCACTCTCGGTGACAAAGATATCCGTTCGCATTTGGTATGTTTTGATCGCTCGCCATTGATTTATTGTGAATTTTTGATGTGCGTCCTTTATTGTTGTACGATTTGTTTGCGACGACACGAATCGATAGCAATATTACTGACGTTAATTTGTCATGGCGCATTGATCACGACCGGTATTGATACACATATTTTATTTATGATTGTGCCCACAATGGGAATTGTGAAATAATATAGCTAGCGGGATACAGTTGTTGTATAAATTGAACAAGTATATATGGACTGCAACGAGGAAAGTGTGGAAATCAATCAATCATTTACCTCCGTAATGTTGCAATTTTCACACACCATAAGCTTTTACCATAACTAAACAGTGCACTGTGTCACTGCACCACGCGTAATATACTCACTTTCATAAAAATCTCCAAATATTTTGTCAATTTGTGCAATACACATGGAAAGACATAAGGACAATATTATTCAACACAATATGAAATGATATCTCCTTGCTCATTACGTTATATTCAATCTATGCCTGCAACATAGCCTTCCAGTTGATGTAAATTGGATTTGCTATCAACACAAATTGTCTACCATCATTTGTATTTTTTGACAATGCCGGCAGAGCTCCTCAGTGGAAGCCTCTCATTTTATTCGTTAAGCTCAATCAATTCGTAACCAATACCAGGAAGTTTGATCTGTAAGATGTAGTCTAGAACAAACAAGACTGAACCAGAACGGTTTGCGTGCTGCAATATGTGTTGTGTATTCTTGCAGCGCCATGGTGAATTGAAAATTGCTCCTTGAGGTCACCACTAGGCAATTTAGAACGCTTCTCTAAATAAATAGATTACCTGTATTAGTCTGGGACCATATGATAAAATAGCTGTGGGATATATAATCCCCATATAATTTCACTTCGAAATTTCAATAGTATGGTGCGCAATCTCTGCCCGAACTTGAAAGTTCAAGGTATGAATAATCTACAGATGTGTCAACTGCATATCCTATGCTTGGTAGGTTACTTGAGGGCACATAATTGGATGTTGTGTGGTGATGGAAGGAAGCCTGCATTCCCACAAGACGTGAAACCGAGTGTCTCGGGAGATTTAGGATTTGACAGAATTCTTTGTAAACATTTGGATTTTTATGTTGTTGCTCTCACAATTATGAATTAATAAATGAGCGGAACCGTGGCTGTGGCTACTGCCTAAATCTGAAAATTTGATCGATTCAAGATATGACCATTAATCTTTTCCAGATTCTTTAATGTTTGTTAGATAACGTCGAGTCACACGCTTGCTCTATTTTGTCCGACCATGATTAGAGTTACGAACTCTTAGTTGTGTTGAATCCTGATGTACTCGGAATAGTTAAGTGGAGTTCTTTTGAAGCTTCCATAGAAGTAGAAAGTGAATGATTTCATTGTTTTTTGACAGATTAACTATTTTCCCTTGGCTATAACGTGATATGTAGACTAATGTAGCTACAAGGAACTGTGATTTTTTTCAATTCTGCTTATTTGTGAATGAGATGCTGCGGCCTGCGGATGCACAGGCTATTATATCCATCTGTCATGATAATCTCAACCATTCCACTGGTACAAATGAAATGGCATCATTTTTTCGTAGATATTGCTACTGGGGCACATTCCCAGCACCTCTGGTCTGTAGTTATGCCTTCTTTTCTGAAGAACTGAAAAAAATATTGAATTTCTCAATAAGAACATCTGCTCTGAAGATGGTGTTATGTTTTTCATTTCACTAAGGGTGACGAAAACATAGTCTAGAGACATCAAGCTATTTGCCTGCCAATAATCAATTATTCAGATTATCCATTGAAAATATTTACTGTTTACGATTTCCTGCTATTTTTGAAGCGTACTGATATAATATAGATTAGATCGTCTTGAAAATGTATAGTCAATCATATTTAACTGGGCTAAAATCATCCTACCTTCGACGTTTCATTGATTATTCTAGGCTGGAGTGTATCATGGCCTTCTGTTGTGAAATTTTCATAACAGTATCAATAATGCATAGATTGTGCCCGTGTGATTGCATTCGATTATTATTAGTCTCTGTTTCGTGACTTGTGCATAATCATTGATGCATCTTAGGCTATAGATTCTACTCTGATGAGTTATTATTATGTCATTGTCAAATTCTAGTGCTTTATCATTAGGCCTGTTGTTGTACAAATGTACCTGCACAATATTTTTCTGCTTAATTCAGTTTATTCTAGCATTCTTATTCTTCAATACTTGTTATCTAGGAAATCGGAGCCTTTTCCGAACCAATCCAATATGTTGACATCAGCGTTTGGTCGGCAACTGTCGTACCTCATTTGCCGTTCAGTTACATCAAACTGGGAGTTGGTGATTTGACGTACTTGATCCAGGTGTGCTCTTTTTCTGCATAGTATATAAACTTACATCCGGCACCCGATTATCGCCATACTACGTGATGTGATGTTAGTCATCACATTTTGCAAAGGCAATGCCAATGGATGGCAAAAATACTAATTAAAAACTGACTCTTGATGTGAGAAATTCCCTGTGTCACGAAATACTACATTATTTGAGTACGGAGGTCGAAGAATGTTCAAGATTCGAAAATTGCTGATGCCTAATCATTAAAGACATATTGTACATGATCCTATATATAAGAAGCACTGTTGCTTGGCACATGACACAAAATTATTGTTTGATTATAGATTACTAACCTACGGATAGATACGCAACTCCCGCAAAACCCGTCGTTACACTCGGGCAAGCGGTCTCTCTTATCGCTGAGCAATCTAAAAGCAGTATAATTGGTAGTGCTATAGCCTGTGACCCGATAGCTGAAATTTGATAAAACTGGTCTTAATCAGAAGCTAGTGTCGAAGTGATTCCGACAATACAAATTAAAATCTTGTCAGGGAAATGGGACAACCACGAAACAACCCTCAAAGTCTGAAAATCGGCATTGTTCCGAACCGTTGCTTGATGAAATTGACCATTGTTATGCTCATTGTGTTGCGGCGGGGCCATTGTTGGAAAAATGCCGATTTTCAGACTTTGAAGGTTGTTTTGGGGTTGGTGCATTGCCCTGACAACAGTTCAATTGATATTTACGAAATCAGTGCGACACTAGCTTTCGATTTAAGTCCAATGATATTAAATTTAGGTGCTTAGGCTAGTGATCCATAGTTTTACACCAGGGACTAATCATGATTCAATGAATTAATTTGAGGAATCACTGTTATCTGTTCTTCTTCCATGCACAGGCACCAGATACGTACCAAAGGGATAGGATCTTGCATTCTGTACAGTGGAAGGTATGTAATGTGGGATTCATTATTGTTGAAAATCTGCAGTTTTCCGTCGAGATATCCCGCGAAACTATGAATATTTCATGCTGATGTAGTGATCGGTAATGCAGAGCATATACTTCAGGCGTGATGCTTTATCTGACAAATCACGGCCTTGTTAATCACACAGAGCTATGTGAGTGCATCTCTACGTATTCACGCCCATCCATTTTTAATACGCTCGAAGCGATGGTAGCTTATCTCGTCATTTATCTCAATCGGATCATCTCATTCTAAATATAGTCGCGAATCGGTTTATGGGAATTGATATAGCCTTGGTGAGCTGCAGCTGATTTTGGCTGCAAACAGATGTTGCCGGTTTCGAAGCAATTCAATATTTTCCGAACACTTGAACGGTTTGCTCAAAAACTTGCTTGCACCATTGTTATTTTTTGTGGAATTGCATGTTTCAGAAAACAAGTTAATATGCCCCCTGCCTGTATATGAAGACAGAGTATAATCTTGAATCTGATATATTGGTTGGCAGCAGCAGGAATGTGATTTTTAAACTCCTTGAAAACTATTTTGAAATGAAGTCTACCACTTCTTATCTAGATCTAGTAGGCCTTTGACAGCATCAATGTAGTCAGTTCTAGTTCTAGCTTCGAGTATTGATAAGTTAGTAGTTCTAGTTGTAACTCTGGATGCGAATGTTGAAAACCGAGTTGTTCTAGTTGCGCATTTTGAAAACGCAGTAATCTGTTCATGTCTGCGGATAGCTCTAGAGGTGAATGAGTTGCAGAGCAAATTTGAGATGATATGAATTCCGAAAACCCGCCGGCGTCTTGGTTCGAGTTGGCCAGCGTGTTTTCTATATTTTCACAGATTGACGTGAGGAAATATGAAAAAGATTTGAACGCAACGCACGATCCCGACGCTACCCTGTCGCTTTTGCAGGTACGAGAATCTTTAGGAGATATTCCACTCTAAATCAACCAACGTTTTCCAGCTAACAGCCGACGTAAATTTTAGTCTGCTTATTGTTACTGATATCATTGTGATTTCGAAGTTTTCTAACAAGTGAAAGTGGACAATAATCTCTCCTGATTGTAATTCTTGGGTCATTCATATATTCTGCTGTCACGTTTTGCTGGGATTGTGTTCTTGTACTTTGTCGTTTATGTAAAGTACACGGAGTTGTTGGGTTAATAGTAGAAAATTGGTGTTTGGAATGTATTTAGGCTTCGTTTTTGTATCTAGAACGTCATTATTGGTCCATTATTACGTTCCGAACACGATGTTTTTGATCCCCAAATTCTTTGTCTGATCATTTGAAATCGACACCGTGTTTTGTTACAGACAACGGTTGACCATTTGAACTCGTTCCTAGTAAACGTAAATAGCTTTTTAAGTCCGTAGAAGAATTTTGAAGTCGCTAATGTGATAGCAATGTGGGAATTTGACTTTTAAACGACCATCTTCTGAATATATTTAACTCTTGACTTCTGAGCTATGCAACACGCACTCAAGTGTGCTGTGTGGCGTTGTACGCGTGTTTTAGGGGCCTTGATTTACCCTGGCTTCCTCTGAAATCAGTCCTGCTTTAATAATTATGTTCCGAGGGCCTGTTTCAGGATCTTATCAAACTTACGTTGGACTCGCCTCTGTACGTGGATTTCACGATTCCGACGTTGCTGGATATCGTCGGGAATTTACTAAATCAGGTAATTTCTTTGTTATGCAAAAACACCTTTACGCATGAGTCAGATCTGATTGTTTCTTCAGAAAAAAGACGACATGACTCCGAAATTTACCGAGGCGTTGATAATGGTAAGGAAAACGAGCTGAGTTTTTTAATTATGGATAGATGGTTTACTGCAATGTAATGTAGATGCGCTATTCACTTTTTACTGGTACACTCTGCAAGTATAAGTTGTATTATTATACCATTGTAATTTACTTTCCTCATTATTCAAGATAGAATCTCGCTTTCAGTTGCTATTCTCCATTATTGCTTTTTTCATTCACGAAATCAAAGGTTCGTGTCACAGCACATAATTTTGAAACCGAAAACATTGCATTTTTGGGCTATCCACGCGTGATTGTTGCTATTTCGGAGCTTATTTTGTGTTTGTTACTCTTTCGGTCAAGTGCGCTAAAATTAGGCTGTCGGAGAGTTGCTGCTGGTGATAGCGGTTTATTTATACTGTTTACGTTACCTGTGTTAAGTCTGGGATTAATGCTTTCTTTTTTAAGACTGTGGCGCCGATACTGGAGGAAGACCAGCCCTCGGAGGAGATATGTAGTTTCTTTATCAAGGTAGGCTGCTAAATTACGAAAAAACCTGCTACAAAGGATACTCGATGAAATTTTTATATCTGAATGTTTTTGTATGCGTCATTTTTTGTTCTACGGATATTGATTCGAATTAGATCAATAGCGTTCTGGTTGCGCGTAAATATTTTGGTCGATTTGACGACTATGCGTTGAACAGTGTCCGTCTCTTATCTTGAATTACGGTACGTCAAATTTTTCTTTCTGAAAGTTCACGAAATCCTGTGTTACATACTTGTAGAAATGTGTATTAAAATATGATGCATGCCAAATATGACCAGGAAATGACCTCACAATCACAACCAAACTATGGCATCATAATCATGATAGTATATCTATTTTTAATGTGCATTAAAAAATGTATAGTTTGACGTTTTAAGTAGGCTGTGTGATTTTATATCGTCATCAAGTGATTACGATGTATTGAGTTATTGATTTCATAGCTAAGCTGTAACGCCACCCAAATAATTATGTATTGAGGAAGTGACGTCATGTCGAAATTGTGACATCATGATCACACTCGCGGTGCAATGTTAAAAATAGTGAAAACTCTACAGCGCTGAAAATTCTCAGTATAATAATTGAAAATTTAGTTGCGACATTTTTTTTTATTGCAGCATTGTCGATCCTGCCCGAGGTCGCGCGTCGTGATAGATATTTTCCTGCCTGTGGTTTTGAGGATTTTGAAGTACAACAACGTGAGTTATAGGCTTCTAGAACAGGGGTGGGCAAACTTTTGAGCTCGCGGGCCGCATTCAACATCTGAATCCAGTCGCGGGCCGCACTATGTAAAATTGGAATTATAAACCAAAACGCAATGTTGGTATTTGATTATATAGTGAGGACAAGGAGATAATATATATGCTTAAAGCAAACCAGACATTGCTTTGATGATATTGACACGCGCCAGAAACAGTGGCGAGATTTCATAGGCTGATCGACCCCGATAACCAATTTGTCAAAGCTATAAACATGAAAGTCGGCTGTCCTGATCTTAGAACAGGATTGAAATTTAAATCTGTGAGCGTTCATAGATTTACTAATTCCACTTTTGGTTCAGTTCCAGGACACACAATGCTGACAGCATCATAACCATGTTAGCTTCAAACACGCTTCCATAGTGTGTAGATAAATATAAATATCCTAATTCTACGTATACAGAGAACGAATTTACCTAAGACGCGCGCGAATCGTTGCATCACTGAAATAATCAAAACTGGAGTGGCCAATCTGAAATCACACTCCTGATCCGAAATATGTCAATGTCATTTAGGATTTCTGTGATGCTTAGCTGTTTAACCCTCTCAAACTGTGTGGGCCTTGAGATCGGGCTGCCGCGCCAAAAATTGAACAAACTTTGTAAGACCCCCCCCCCCCCCATATGATTGTGAAAGACTTCGCGCCCCCTTTAGCTAGCAAACCGAACGGAAATTTTAATGGCATGGAATGTTACGACTGTGGATGAGAGATTCTTAAATATGAAATTGAGGCTAAATAACGAGCAATAACTGCAAATAGGACAGAAATCGCGCTAAGCGCGAAAAAATGTTTTAGTTCAGCTTCGCTTCCCCCCCCCTTCGGATGCCTTTACGCCCTCCAGTTTGAGAACCACTGCTTTAGAATTATCATGGTGAAATGTACTAAGAATTCGATTTTTAGTACGCATTTCATCAATATTTTTATTAAGTTTCTTTAGACTCTCGCGGGCCGCACAGAACGGTGTTGCGGGCCGCATGCGGCCCGCGGGCCGTAGTTTGCCCACCCCTGTTCTAGAAGTACAGAACATCAACATCGCAACAAACGATATTGTATTCGGATTGCTAATTATAAATTTTGTCTCAGAATTACGGAAAAAACCTGCTGCTGCGCAATTTCGTCAAGGAATACGTTCTGGCTTTGAGCATTCAAAACGACGGGGAGCGCGCGGTCCGCGAGTTTGTGCGCACGGTCCACGGGCCGCTGAGCTTTTGCCCGCATAAGAGGATATTGAACAACCTGTTCTCCGTCTGCCTGTCGGGGGTCTACACGAGCTTCTCTCCTTTCGAGTGAGTGCCGCGATTCAAAAATGTGTCTATTTCCACCTAATATTTCTGAATCGTTTTTCTTTTCAAAGCAAAATTCTGTTCCATATCTGAGATTACGGACCGAATCTTAATCCGGAATTATTTTTTGTGTTGTATAAATCTGTTTATCGGTGATGGAAATATTAAATTGAAAATCTATTTTTGAGTCTAAATCCGAATCTGGCTTTGTTAAAAATCGTAATTCCAAATCCAGTGAAATTTTCCAACCAAGACTCTATTCTATTGAGACTGAATCTAAGGTCATATCCGTTGACGACACAAAATTTCTTTCGATAGCAGCATGAAAATTTTCGGTCATTAGAAACTCGATGTCAAGTCTGAAGTTGATGAGTTGAAATTTTTCTCTGAAATTGCTTGAAGAGGCTTTTTACTGGATATCGAGTGTATTCAAAGTCCGATTTTATTTGATGACACCGAAATTCATGTCACAGCCGCATACCGATTTTCAGTCATGTCCCGAATCTGTACTTTTTTCATATCGTGTTCAAGTTTGTGTCGGTTGATGTAGCGTAATTTTCCTCAAAAAGTCGGAAAAAGATTTTTAATTATTTTTCTCGTGTCAAAATGTCAATAAAAATCTGCGACTTTGCGTGACATACCACGTCTTCAAATTACTTTGATTCAATTCGATGCAATCCAATGCAAGAATGACCAGATTTTTATGGCAATAGAAACCGTCAGCTATGCACTATTTATACTTTGATTGATAAGTTGTAATTAGGTCATTCCCACAGAGGTTTTATGACAACCTCCTTTGCAATTTAATTGAGGTCATTTATTATGGTAGGTTTGTATATACTTGCACATAATTATTAGTGTCGATCTTTGTTTACTAATATAATAGCCCCTGTTAATGACAAAATACTTGTGGGAGAACACACAAGTAGCATTAACTTTTGCTTAGCCAGCCGAAGTAATTTACAAATCTTGGCTAAAATGAACTTTTGTTACATTTCGAAAAATACTTGAAAAATAATTGTAGAAATGAGTGTCGCTGCCTACCTAACTAATGTATAATGGCTATTGGGACTAAAAAGATGTGCATTGTGCATACCTCCATAGCAGTACATATTGTAAACGCACAGGCAAGATTATACTAACAGCAAAACCATCAAAGTTTGTCGAGATAAAATCCAGCGACTACGCAATGAGCCATATAACTTTCCTTTTGAGATGTTTAGCAAAGAAATTTGAAATCACGGCTCCAACTCGTTCAGATGTTAAGCCCCGTGTCTATAGAGGATTATGTCCTGACCGCAAGATTACATCCACAATGTCAATTGTTGATAATAGATATTAATCTATGCTGAAGGGCATGCATTGCAGCATGTGCGTGCGTTATGTAACAGAAATAATTATACACTCGGCTGCTCTTAGTTATCAATATTTTTAAATACTCTTCTCAAAGCCATTAGAGTAGAGTTATTAGTAATATTTTGCAGTGGAAAATAATAAATTACTAAACAGCTGGTTTAGCCAACTAGGTAGAGATGGCACAAATTTTAGATACACTTGTAAAAAATTGTAATGCACCACGTCTAAATTTTGTTAAATTGGTATATCAAGTCTACAAATGGTTAGAAGGCTTTCACGCCGATTCAGACACGTTCGGATTACAATCAAAATTTAGAGTGTCGGGAAAATATGAAATGAATCTGTCTTTCATACTAATAATGATATTCACATTGAAAATTAGTTTAGTGAGACACAGTCTGTATTATCTTGATTTGGATGGTTTCTATTCAATAAACACAGGCCTGCGTTTTGATATTGCCTTATCGAATCTTGGACACAGCAACATCGTCTGTATGCCAGAAGAGTCTTAGTGAGCATTTGTGTATTTTTATTCAGTTTAAGCATTCTCTTCGCCCAGATTATTCGAAATTTCATGCCGGTGAAGTCATATGCTGTGATACGGTTGTTGATATGCAATGTTCCTTCCAATTCTCTACTAGCTACTGGCGATTACCCCTAATATTCGGGTTCGTTTCAATATGAATATAGGCCTGCTATTCAAAATGTGTAGGCTATATATGTATATTTGTATTTGTGGTGGGAGTTAGCTTGATTGACTTGATCGTATCAAAATTATCGTGGATTCCTTCCGTGTCAGGGAGAAGATTGAAAAATACGGAAAATCCGAAAGCTCCGACACCGACTCTGTCGAGAGCATGAAGGAGAATAACTGCGTAAAAGCGACCAAGCTGGCAAAGTCAGACAACGTCGACAAGCAACTGTGGGACTCTTCCGTGGCCAGACTCGCGAAAAGCAACAACCTGATTCAAAATAGCACCGACGAGGTGTTTACGCCGGGCGACACAAAGGTCGGAGAAAAGATGGCGGAGCTGGACTGGGCACCAGACGCGGGAAGGGCGCTGGTTTTCGGATGGGTGTTGGATGAAATGTAAGCTTTCCGTCTTAGTGGTTCAGCGCGTAGTTGGACTAGAATATCTTCATCATTCTTGAATTAGATCAGAATTAGAATTGCTGTATTCGCGGACACTCGGAATTTGAAATACATTCCGAATTTTTTTTGCACGATACAGTTCTCCTGTAGTATTTTCGGGAAAAACAGAAAGTACGTTTGAATGAAAAGTATAGAATAAGAAATGTTTCCCAAATTGTATCAGCATGAAATTGCCGGCATTTCGATATAAATAGAATTGAGTGGTTCAGTGGTTCTCAACAGCCAGTCTGCCTCAACAAACATATTTCAACACTATTATGGTTGATAATATATATATTGTTCTCAATTGCAAAATGTAAGAGGCTGATGGCATGTCCAATAATTAGAGCATTGAAACACCAAATTTGATGCTTGTTTGGAAGTTTATAATGTAATTCAGAACGCTTTCTGACATGGTATCGAGGTTATGGTCTACTCGTGACTTCCCTAACCCGAGAAGACTTTTTGAACAAAATTTGATGAAATTCGACTGTTATTAAGCGACAGTTGACGGTATATGAATGTAACACACCGTGAGGTCGCTTTTCAAAGGAAACCAGCAGCCATAATTGAGTAGTATATAAATGAAGACAGCAGCAAATTCTTCATTAAATTAGTGTTCCGATGATTTGTTTTGAGTTGTATACTTGTGTAAAAATGACATCCCGGGTCGATTTTTATTTTTAAAAGTTTACGGCCTGCTAAATTTATTTTAGTACATATTTAAGTTTACGAGTATGTGAGAATAAGAATTATTTCCAGCATAGAACTTTGCTGTGCAGTCACCAATATCAAACTCAAGATGAACTTTTACATTGTCACACCCCGACAAACCCGTTGTTGCCTATCGATATGGTAATAATATACGCGCGTTTGCATTCTTATAGCATTATAATTTTATGATTGGACGGTCGGACTATGTAAACCTGTCATTACAGAACCGTAATTTCTTCTCTAGATCACTGCGGTGAACCCGTTTCCCATTGTGGCTTAATGTCAGGAATCAGAATGGCTTTTTGCTGTGGTAACGATCAGACGTGATTGATATGGCACAGGCTGATCGGTTATTGATTGTCACCATGTAAACTGACTTGAGATTGCTACACTATCTTGAGACAGGACATTGTGAAATCGCGTTGTGGATATCACGTTGATTTATAACTAACTGATGACGCGTCACTGTGATAATACAGATATGTGGAATTTTGTTCAGAATGGTAGGTAATTCATTGAATGCTAAAATTGATGATAAGTAGATGTGACGTCACTGCTGCAGCGCTGAGATCACGAAAGGCTCATAGCGGACTTTTTTTTATTCAAAATCGCTACTCCTATTTGCAGTTGAGTAGAAATTTATGACATCACTTAGACTACCTCTGGTCACCTGCATATTTAATCGGGACGAATATGTAATACACGAATGAGTTTTTTTAATACCCTCCCTTTCAAAATGATGCACCACCCCCTTATTTCGTGGCTAGGCACACCCCTGGTAATCACAGTCGTTATGTTTGGCGCTGTATTTTTCCAAATTACATTGACCTACCCAACATACGTCAAATATGCGTGTGGGTTTGATAGGCTTCTAATCCAAATTTAGGCTAAGCTATTGATTTTCAGGTGATATTGTTACCTGGTAAAAGAAAATTGTCTATAATGGCTCGGCTGGATGTAGTTTAAAGATTTCGATATTATTCGTTCCCATGTGCAAGTCTAGCTAAATACTTTAATATTTATTTCAATCCGTTTCCAATCTATCATCTCACACATGTTTCGTGTCCCAAACCTTTGAATCCTTAATTGCAGCTTTCCATACTCTTGAGAATATTATTATTTTGACAAGGGCTGTCATGCATTGAATGAAATATTCTGTAATATGGGGATTTATTTTCGCCATGGTGTGTTATTGGATTTTCTGTGTCAGGATGCTTACGTGAGGGGCCTTGCGTGAACTTGATAATTAACCTTAGCGCTTTTATCTGTGCGAGGTCGGCCTAGGGCGAACCGTGCGCATAGTGTGATACGGCATTGTCATTCTTGACACTATCAATCAAAATCAATTTGTTGACAACAACACCGCCAAACTTTATTCGTGATTAAAATCTGTATTCCGAAGTAATCCGTTTCAATTTTGCGATGTCCCATGATTTCATCGACACGTGTCGATGATAATACTAACTACCTGAGGTATAAATAGCATTCGCCTGATTACCTCGATCTGATAACCCTTGTGTTATCGAAGCGCGTCCAAATATAGTGTGTGACATTGTTGCTGCGATGAATCAGATGAAATCACTTGATCTATTTTGAAATTTTGTGGCTTTTTTGAGTTGAAATTGGCTCTGAACATGTCATGAACTTGGCAGACTATATTGGTACAGTACAATTGAGATATATCCAAAAAATTGTTCGGCTACATACAGGTTTAGTCCTGTGATGTAACACAATACCTGTCAGTTTTGAGATGTTTTGTGTAGCTTAAAGGATACTGGGGATGTTTGAATGTATTCAAAATCTCCTACAAGGCTGGATGCGGACACAATGCCACGGATATGTTCCCGATTAAAACAGGATTGTTCCTCGATAAATCATGGAATTTAGCAGTGGTACATGTTGATGGTTGGACTATTGATCTGCGCAATGCACTATCTGCCATTATTATCAACACAATTGACTGTAGTCTGACAAACTTGGTATTTGTTTTGCAGATCGAAAATGACAGATTGGTTGCCGGGCCTTGCAATACTTCTTCAACCGATACCATTTCAAACTGAGTGAGTCTGAAGATTTGTTGAGACCTGTCTAGACTGTTATCATTGCGTGTTGTTTACATTGATATCTGAAAAATCGTATGTTTGTTATTGGTTAAATAAGTTGCGCGAATGAGCCTAGGTTTGTCGTTATTGCCGTTATCGATATTAAAATTTACCAATGAAATATTCCTTGAGATTGTAATGCTGTAGTTTTAATAACTAGATGTCGTGAATAGCAACACATATTGATCCTATTTTGAGCTATGTGAAACAGTTCAATACATGAACCGTACTTGATCACTGTCATAAACACATTGTGTGATAAATCTTGTAATTAAGTTGAAACAGTGAGCTGGCAGCGGGATTGTTACGAAGTAAACTATTTTCGGCTATCAAATTTGAGTGATTATAGGTTCATTTTTATCTATTAAGAAGTAATTATTTCTGATTGTGGTTATCGTAAAATGCCAAAGTGATTCATTGCTATTCTGCTACTTCTGTGTAAAATGGATAATTTAAGATATAATGAAGGTTTTTTATATTTTACTTTCTTACAACAGAGATTTAACATGTAGCACTTGTGCAGCATTCTTCGTAACATAGTGATATTATGGGGCCAGTCAAGGCATGTCACAAGGCTTGCAACGTTACATACAGCCCATGATAAATTCAGACTTATGTTATACACAGATGCTGCACATTGCAGAGTCTCGGATAGTTTCGCACAAACAATAGCCATCTTATTGAATAAATTTGAGCATGGCTGTAGGGTAGTGATATTATAATGCCAACCAAGGCATGTTGCGAGACACACAATGTCACTTATAGCCGAAGATGCTGTTCAATGTAAAATATTCAATAGCTTGTGAATTGAAATCGAAAACCTGCCTCTGAGTAATTTTCTATTTGTCATGGTTGCCACTCCATTTAAACGACACTGAAAAACTACAGTTTAGCATGGGACTTTATATAACCTTAAAACTAACCGTAACACTCTGAGATTAACCCTATTCTAGCTCCAACCACATCCTAACACAGCCAAAACCCAAAATTGAACAACCCGTTTTTATGCTCAATTGACGCATGCTGAAGTGACACATGCTTATAAGGCCAAGAACAAACAAAAGATTCACCCTAAATCTAACCCGGCCCTAAGACTAACTATAACCCACATGATCAAGTGTCAAATGCTCATTTTTGTCCAAAGACCATTTCTCATACAGCAAGTTTGAGTCGGATTATTTTACGAGTCTCTTCAACACTGCTGGAGCCCTTTGCTGTTAATATATTATATAAATAAATAACAATACCCTTATTTTTCCATTGCAGACCTATGCAAAACGAAGAATTTTTAAAGTAAGCAAACCTTTCCATATATGTAATATGCAACTTTGATCCAACCTTCCGCTTTATTGTCGCAGGATAATCGTACAAATCCTAGAGCGGGCTATCGCGAACAAGAACGAGAAAGTGATCGAATGCTTGGCCGGTGTCCGGGACACGCGGGACGGCTGGCTGCAGATCTTCAGCCCGCACAAAAACGTTTGCAAAGACGACGGGGAGATGTTCGTGAAAATAGTGAGTCCCGACAGCGTGACGCACGTGTCGCGTGGCACTAAACGTGCGGTTTCGTTTCGCAGACTGAGGCTTTGCTCGGGTCGGCAAAGGAGACGCACAAGGTGAAGAGGCTTATGAAAACGGTGGTGCGCACTTGCTTCGACGCGGTGCTACTGCTGGCGTTACGGGAGAGCCAAGTCATGATCGAGGTGGGGCTTGTTTTCTTTTTAACGTCTCAGCATAGTGGCTTTGTGAACGAGGATAATGCAACTGATATCATAGCCTGGTGGATGTATGCCTTGCGTAAGTTGTTGTGAATCGCGACACTAACCTGAATCCTAAATGTATGATGAAGAAATATACTAACAATTTGTTTTTGTTACTCCCACATACAAGGAAAATATCACAAATTTCACGATTGGATAACCTAGAAATACAGTGACTCGTCCTAAGATGTGCCTGCCTTAATACGTCATTGCATATTACCAATCTTATCAACTGCAAACCACTGATATTGATAAGATCACAAAGTCTGGTTTACCGTTCTTTGCGATTTCAAAATCACATTTGGCAGGATCTACTGATTAGTTTGCAAGGCGTTTCTCCTTAAAATATGTGCCTTCGTTCGTGGCTTGGAAGCGGATATTCGGCAAAATGTATTTGCCATTTCTCTAATTCACATCAAAGTTGATCAATTCGTTCCATGCAGTCCGGACATTCCCAACGCTTGAACTTTGTGATTTGATTCCGTCGAGTCACACATTGATTTATCAAGGCTTATTCCAGGCGTCTGGACAGTCATGGTAATAAGAAACTTCATGTATTACTCACAGTTACAGTTCCAAGCATGACACACTTCTGGAAATCAGGAGCCAGGTCGGTTTGTCTTCTTAGGTGTCATGTAAAACTGGCTAGCTCCATCTACGACCAGCTGTTCAGCGTTAATGTAGAAGTAATCAAAGCCATAGCTACTATGGTGCAGAGATGATCGAAGTAATCAGCATTGAGACTCGGGTAGAAGTATAAGTATCGATTTCCAACATGCGTCAAAAGTCCTCTGGTAATTAGTTTCAAAAAGTGTTGGAGGCGGCTGCTTTCAAAAGTGCATGACGTATTTTCACGGCTTACACTTAAAGTGGCACGTTACAAGTTGGTGCAATCTTAAAAATGTATTCGGTTACCGGGATACACGGGCTAATTCCTGCTGTTTTTGCAATTTCACTCATAGGAGTGATCACAAACTTATCTCAAAACCAATTTCTATTTTTCAAAACCAAATTGTAAAAGTAAGTGGTTTCATGTGAAAACTGTTCAAGTAGAAGCGGAAATAGTCTAACAACTTAACTGCTGGAGTAAGTGCAAGTGCGAGCAATCTGAAATTTCGAAGTGCTTCATTACTGACCACTATTGCAGGTACTTTGTTATATCCTGGAGTATAAGCTGGCGGACGAGCGGAACGAGCAGCAAATCGTGTCGACGCTGTGCAGCACGCAGTCTGGGAACCGCAGTTACAACGAGCTTTGCGAGAAGGAAATGATATCGAGGCAGACCGTCGGGCCCGCATGTTTCTCCTTGCCGCCGAGGTCCAAGGTGGGTGTCGGAACCGGGGTAGTGAAGTGTTTCGATCGCCACAAACTAGAGTCGGAGTCGCGTAAATGTTGTACTACCCAGGCTTTGTTAATATGCTGTGATTCCCGCTCGGGCTAAATAGACTTCACCAGTGGTTCTCAACCTTTTTGACTTTGCAGACTGGTGAACCTTCAAAAATCAGTATTAAACCATAATTCAACAACCGTATCAAACTATAATGTAATATTGGTAACATAATTTGTTGCCGCCTTTTTGAAAGTAGATATTTATACTTTGCCATTTCAGAGATGAGCATGGATTAGGAGTAGTATTTGAGAACATCGGATTCGTTTTTTAGCTTCCGTGTGTAGCTTGTCTGGAACCAGTAGTAAGCTACTTTTAAACATTTTCGTACAGGGAGTATCTATCTCTTATCTATCTAGTTCTTAGATATCTACAACACTTGCGAAACGCTATGCAGGAAAATGCCTTCCAAACTTGAAATCAATACAAAATGTGGTGTTTTATATCTCCAACTGAAGGACAAGTGTCCAACTTCTTGCGTTTCGGAATTGAGATATGAAATTCTAATATATTTGACGTGCCCGCAGGAAAGTTGCCACAGATCGGCGGGTGAGAACCACTGCCCTACGATATCGCTAAAAGTGCTTATCGTAAAGAAAATTAGATAGCACTGTAGGTAGGTTAATTATGATAAAATTGATTTGCTTACACCGCGGAAGCGGTTAACGCTTTTCACTATCAGTAGTATCCTCATGAAGGAGGCTTGTACGTTATTTGTGATAACGGCGACATAAAAGGACAGCGTAAACGTTTAGTAGGTGTGCATTGTACAATGACGCAGGCAATAAAATTTATAGCACAAACACCGCCCGGTAAGCTTTGGCTATCAAATTAAATTTAGAAAAAACGGTCGGTGAATTTTAATATGATCGCAGGACGAAGACCTCCACAAAGTGCTGAGCAACGGGAAATGCGGCAATCTCCGCGAGCTCAACCTCTCGTGCACCCTGGTCACGTCAAACTCGGCCGAGCTGATCGCCAGCCTGCCCAGGCTGCGCACGCTCAACTTGTGGTCCACTCTGGTAAGTTAGCTTCTTGCAGACGCTTTTTCGCATATGGGCTGATTGCGTTTTTCTTGCGCAGTTTGACGACCAGGGTCTGCGTCGGCTTTGCGAGAATCTCAACTTGGAGTCTTTGAGCTTGTGCGAAGTCGCGGTCACTGATGAGTCCATCGCTTATCTCAAAGGTTTGTCGTTGTGAATTAAATTGTCTTATTTTCTATTTTTTTATTTCATTTTTCGAATTTTTAAAAATTTGTTTTGTTTGATTTTATCCATTATTAATTTTGTACAGCTTCTTGGAGGTACAGAACTTCAATATACAATTGAATAGTATACAAGTGTCAGCCAAAAATATTCGGGTCCATTTCAAATATGAATATACTATTCAATTTTTTTTCTAATATTAATATTTCAAACGGCGTGTTCCAGACTTCTACAAACTACCAAACGTGGTTAGTTTATAGTTAAGTGGCTGCCGTTTTTTGAGTAAATATAGTTCTAATTCTGCTAGCTCCGAGTAATCGCTTCTAAAGTGGCGTAGCCATGGAACGGGATTCGGGGCTCCTTCCATTTCAAACTGGTAGCCCCGATCTTTTGAATTTCCAATTATATCTCCAATATTTTTCGTCTTATTTGTCATTCAGTAAATTGTATTGTCAGTTATTAGTAGGGCAAGTTTTTGCGCCTTTTTTGACACCTTCCGGCAGCTTCCTAAATACTCAGAAGTTATGTAGTATGGTGTTTTAAACTGTTTGAAGTAATCTTATGTTGCAACTTTTTCCAATTTTTTCGATTTTTCATGCAATTTATTGCAACTTTTTTCGATTTTGTATGCAACTAACTTTTTACTGGAAATATTGGGCAGTGTATGTGAATAGATCGCTTGATTATTTCACTGTCGTTTAAATTTGAGGTCCTTTCTGATTTGACCTACATTCAGGCTTAGACCGCCGATAATTATATTTTCACTGTGTCAATTTTTTCAGGCTATTGATTTTGTTGAAGTCGCCAACATTGAGTTTTGCTACAGTGCCATGGATACGGAACGATTCTAGTATCTCATACCCTAATAATTTCAAGGAACTTGACGATAAATGCAACTTTCCACGTATTTGACTGCAACAAAAACCTGCCATAGTTATTGTCAGTGCTAGTTCTAGTTATGAGTTATGACCGCTCGCGTAAGTTTTGATCTCTTTTCCAGAAATGACAAACCTGACGTACGTGAACCTAAACAGCACCGCGGTGTCGTCTGCTTGTTTTCAAGATTTACGCGAAAAACTACCAAACCTGAAATCCTGGGACGTAGCTTACACGGACGCGTATCTGGAAGGCAGCGCGGTCACGCAACCCGCGAACACAGGTTGCTTCAACAACAAGACTGATAAGGCCGAGCGTGCCGTGCCCAAGAGATTGGAGTTCAAAAAGAACGTGTAAACGACGTCGTCTCACCTTCGAAATTTTTATTCTTCAATAATCTTGTCTCTCTGCGTGTTATGAACGTGGACAACGCCGGTATTTTTTACCCTTCACATTTAACGTGTATTTTTGTCGGCCCTTTCTCGTCGGTCTGAACATCATGTCGGCTCGATGAAACGGTTTTTAAAACGTTCGAATACCTTCATTATTAAAATTTCAGGCCTCAACCTTGAAATCTGAAGATTCGGTTCGAAAGATTCGCCATACAATAGTCGAAACTCCTGTGTCCAACTCTTTAGACTTGCACTGAAAATCTGGATCGTAAAATCTGAACGCGATAACCCCCCGTTCTTCGTAACGCATACCCGGAGGTGGTCAGTAGCAAAGTACTCAGCTTGAAAAGCTTTGGGATTTAATGTATTTTCTTTAGTAAAATGTAATTTAAAGCACTACCTTTATGGAAAACTCAAGCTTTGACTTGCACAACTGATGTTAGTATGTTTTTTGACAACTTCTATTCCTACTTTTTGACTAGCTTTGGGCCGCTTTTAGGAGGGAAATTGTCATGACAACCGTCCGAAAAGTACCATTGTCATGGTAGCTTCACATATTTTCTGCTTTGAAGAGCTTCTTTAAGGTACGCAACTTCAATATACAATCGAACGGTTTATTCATATTGAAACGAACCCGATTATTTTCGGCTGACACTCGTCAGGGGTAATCGTCAGCGACTAGTAGAGAATTGGAAAGAACATTGTGCATCAACGATTGTGTTTTCTTATTAGGCGCGATTTTTATCTTTTCATTTCAAAATCAGCCAGCCGCCAATTAATTTGTAAAAGTGTATGATGCCTTTACCAAATCTACAATTTGAAACTACATGATCGCTTTCAGATCTACTTCTGCCTGAAGCAGTTTTTACATATTATGTGAATCGCTATTTCTGCTCGTAATTGAGCAGAAATGTGCATCATTAATTGTAGTTTTACTAGCGTGACAACTTTGACCACCTCTGGATACTGGCACCAGGAACGATTGCGTTTCGGCGTAGTGCGAAAAATTCTCTACGCTCTATTCAGTGAAGTCCATGCGTATTCAGATGCCCTTTCGCATGTACCGCGTATGTCCGATCAACAGTATTTCTTTAAAGCTGTGATTCTTTTTCGCGTTCGCAAAGGCGTAGAATCCACATGATGTCAACATTCTTTTTGTAATGCTGACAGATTTGTCGTATCTCCAGATACTTATAAATCCGAATTCAATCGAACAAACTTTTTGAAGGCGCATTGCAGCCGTATCACCAACGTACACACAAAATTATCAGTGTCATCCCGTGTAAAACTATTTTCGGTCAAAAATGATGTTAAGATTGTCGTTATGAGGACTTCGTAATCCCGTGCGTCGCACGGCTTATCACTCTTACTGCATAACTCTGTCCTAATGGTCGATGCGAAGTTTTTTTCATCCTTACCGGTAGAGACGCATACTGTGAGCTTTTTTGAAAGCAGTAACTTTAGCCGCGCAACGTGGCATATTTTCTTTCTTTTTTACTTTGCCGCATACTCAAGAGAAGGACCTCTGCTGTACATAAATCATCTTGGCGTGTCGTGCCGGGGAAAACCTGATTGAGCCGTGATGGTCGGTGTTTTTCGGAAGAGTGTGGCGTGTCTCGGTCGTGTTCTCGACGAAATGATAAGCTGCCGTCTCACCCCGTGTCGTCAACCCCGTTTTATTTTGTTATTATGTCCCGGTATGAAGATTTATTTATTGGGAGTGACTCTGTTTCGCTGATAAACCTCTGTTGCAATAAAACTTTCTGTCCTGATGCGTTTTTGATTGCCTTCATTACGGCGTGTCCGTCAGCTCTTGATGATTAGTCGGAGTTAACCTAAGATCATATACAAGACAGTGGTCAAATCTAAAAAGGGCATGTACAGGATCTGCATATGCACCAGTAGTAGACCGAGTATCGACTTGGCCGATATCTCTGAAACTTTCCCGATTATCGATATCGGCCTATGATATCGCGGCCGATATTTTTTATGAAAAAAGTTCACAAATACCGGAAACTCAATGCTTCGTGTTCTCAATCTCAAAAAGTCGCTGACGCAAAGGGCGATAGGGTCAGGGTGACGAATTTACATTGTAGGACAGGTTTAACTAGGTGATTACGCAGCAGAGGAACTATGCTTCCTGCATTATAATCTACCTCCACTGGACTGATCCGCAATTCTGTATCACATTTTGCTTTTCGAGTTAGTCCAAATTTCAATGAATGTTCACAATTCAGCAACAATTCTTTCTAATTTCAGTTTGCTCGTTTGTTGTTCGGCTTTCTGTGGCATGTCTGAGTGCCACATTGCCTAATATACGATATTTTTGACGAAATGGCTCTCTGCATATTAATATCGACCTATGATATCGGTTATCGGCCTTGTGAGTGTGTCGGTATCGGCCTGCAAAAATCAATATCGGTCGACCTCTAATATGCACCTTGTGACAAATAAATAACCGAGGTTGTCTGGTACAATCAGAACAATATCGATAACGGCTATTCTAGAAAATGTCGTGAGTGTCGTCTCAATTATAAGAGCGATGATAGCCATTATTATCAACATTTCCAAAAACTACCTTAAGTAGAGGTGCGAAATGAAACGCATACAACGTCTGGCTTTCTGCAGTCGAGGGCAGGTCCGACAGAAGACTTGCTTTAAGAATACAATATGAAAGTCAAGTCAAGAAATTTTACTCGTAGTAATGCTAAGAAGCACGCCAAAACTACCTCACGCACGTAGTAGAATATACCCGCTGTGAAACTTCACAAGTAGTCTAGTTGTGACAAGCAGTCATAAGTACTATAAGCAGGGTTGCCATACCGTCCTTATTTCTAAGATTTGTCCTTATTTTGAAGGGCCAGGTCTTAGAAAACTCGACTGTCCTTATTTCTAAGAAATGTCCTTATTTTCGTCACGCGTCCTTATTTTGTCTTATTTTCAACAACTATAAAGAACTTCGATCGTTTTCCTCTGGTATCTGTGTTTCATAATATTCTAAAATATAGCTTTTACGTCGAGATTTTATGACATCATAAATGAAAGGAACTCGCGTGGCGTCATAGTGGTGAGATATCTAGGGCATAGTGGGTGGCATAGCAGTTTCGGCGGTACAAACTATCGCAGCGGACGTCATTTTAGCAGTAAACAGCAGTACCAGGTTTATTATATTGCACATAATAACGTTAGCTAATAATAACGCTAAATCTGATTATTTAAAATGTGAAAGCGTAAAAACATTTTTCGTGACGATAATGAGAGAGAATTGAAAGGCATCAAATGGAGCTTGAAGGGCGCGAGTATTTCGCACATTGCAATATCTGTTATTGTGACATTAACCTGGAGTAGGGTTACCATATTTTTGTGAAGCAAATTCCGGACACTTTTAGCGCCCACTAGCGGATTTTAAAATGAGGTGTAACTCATTGACCGTCAATATGACGTCACACTGGCAAAGCATTGCCCATCGACTGTATACACCAAGGGCGGGCAAGTTATCCAGTCGGCGGGCCGGATATAGGAAAATTAAGTACTTGGCGAGCCGGATTGCTGAATCAATACGTACATTATTCGCCCATTTATCCACATATACAAGGAATAAATCGTATTTAATGAATGTATTTTAACGTCAGCAATGTCACTTCAAAGCCATTTCTCGCTGATAATGACGAATACAATGTGGATTTGAGAATAGCATTTTCATACAGGCGCCGCCAGCATGTCTGCTTCTCTCTGATCAATCAACACACGGTGCAATCCTTGATTAAGATTTCAAGGCGTTCGATAAGCCCGGTACCCCAAATTTACCAAGATATCAATTCATTAGGATTGAGTAGGTGACGAGATAGCGTCGTTGTTCAACTGTAAGGCCTAATTAATCTCGATATTGAATTCAGGCGGCCCGCGTCCTCTAAAAAATTTGAAAAGTGGCCCGCGACCCGTTTTGAGTTGGCGACCCCTGGCATAAGCGGTACCTTACAGAAGCGTAGACGTGTGCCGTGCCACAAGTCGGCGGTTACGGAATCATAAATAATAAATATCAGCCTGGTAAAGGAACATTGTATTCGACAAACACCATGATTACCCCAAACGACATTAGGATACGAGTACATCGTAAATGCCGATAATGCTTCTCGCTTCGTAGAACTTACGAGTTAGCTCCACTCTCGCACGCTGCGCGTACACTAAAATTTGACGTGGTAAGCAAGTAGTGGGGAATCTTGGCAGACTGGGGCCGCGGGCCACATTATCATGTATCAGTAGCTTAGAATTTATTACAACTGATATTAATCGAATGTGACTGTCACACTGATTCCGAAAATCCAGGGGCGTAGATAATAAAGTCAGCTGATCCGGGAGAATGCTAAACATGTAATTGAAAACTGCTAATCGGGACGCATCTAATGCGGAGATAATAAAGTTAGCTGGTCCGGAATATTGCTAATCGTGTGATTGAATACTGCTAAACTCATCAAGATGGAAAGGTTACGCCCGATGGTTAGTCGAGGTGTCCCGAGTTTTCAATCAAGTGGCGTTATCTGTTACATCATAATGCGAAAACGCGTTAAAGCAATCAGTTGTCAATTTGTTGAATGAAACAGCTACGTCTCATGTTACATGAAAATCATCATTTTCAACGACGGCAGCCTGCTGACAGCGACGCTGCCACTGTAATATGTCGAATTATCATAATCGCGAAATTAAGGTCGTGTCCAATTCGTTCGGTTCAGCTAAGAAATGGATTATAGAATATTGGTATCGCTCTGCAATGGCGGGTACATAATTAGTGAAGCTATTACCTAAGAGACCATTGGCACGGTCATTATTGGAAATATTTGTGCGTAGGAATGGTAAGCAGTTTTTATCGATAAAAAGTTATCTATAGTTTGTTCCGGTTTGATAAATCAAGAGATTAACACTAACTTTATGCGCTGCGATCAACCGGTTTCCTTAATCCTGGGTTGCTTAATCCTGACGAAGGCGACAATCGACTTTTATTGCCAATCCAACTTTATTACCTCCGCCCTAAATACTTATCTATACTTCTCCATTCTCAAAGTATTCGGCGGTAACATAACGTTGCGCTACACGCATCAATTTTTTTACGACACAGAACGTAAAGAAAACGGAACGTGGATAGCTATGGCGTTGTTTGTAATTCGAGTTTGTAATTGTGAATGTCACATCCACAGCAGTTCATTTCGCGCCGTAGATCAGGAAGACAATGTGTATTTGAAAACTGCGTTTTGAAATGGGCGGCGCCATATCTACTGTGCTCTTCGACTGAACGTATCGCACAATTCATGATTTCGATTCGGATACATCGCCAGGAGGTTTGCGTCAGAAGTCATTTCGATGGGGTGGGTTCGAATCCCATCGCTGCCACCACGCCAGGATACAGAGCATGTACTCCCTGTTGCACCACGAAACGATGTTGCCACACGATAAACGTTTATTACAGAAGAGACATCTTGACAGTACGAAGTCGTTATGTCAGGCAACTAAATTAATGGCGCAATCAGAGAACTAATCATTAGCGTGCCAATTAACAAGTGCCGAGATTCGGCTCCGGTATATTACAAACAATACCGGCGCAGGGAATTTGCGAGTGATATTGGCCGCCGGCGTGATAGTAACTTATATTTGATGATTTTGAAGAGAGGGGGTCCGAGCCCCTAAACCTGAAGACGGCATTGTCTTTACCTCTCAAATGCATGTTTATACTGCCACGAGAATAGTTATTTTGGCCGTGATGAAAATTTAGCAACAAGTCGCTGCGATATTGATCAATTCACTACAAAAATAAATATTTGGCAAAGAGCCATATCTCATACCCAAACGAGCCATATATGGCTCGCGAGCCATAGGTTCCCGACCACTGTGCTAGGGTCTGCAATAGATTCCTCCACGGGCAGGATGAAATCATCTGGCCGGCCGTGTCTGGCCTGTCAGGATTGTGATTGGCAGTCCTGCTATACTGTTAGGTCGGTGGGCTATCGGTATATGTGTTTTAATCAGATCCGAAACAACATTTTTCTAGTCTCCCCCCCCCCTCCCGCCCAAAAATGCACTGATCTTGGGCCCACCATAGGATTGTCGATGTAACTTGTTGGGCACTTACTATATGCATTTGGCTGTTAAAATTTATGTATGAATTCTGTCAATAATATTGATTTTTCCATATATTAGACTACTATAAAATGCACCAGCAGGTTGCACATCCGGTGATTTCCAACCTTTTATGGACGCGACCTTATTTCCCACTTGAAAATGTTCCGTGGCAAAGCTCAAGATCATCGCGATCCCCAGATAAAGACGAAAGCCCCCAAAATTTGGAACCACTGTCTGTGATTGAAGCATCCAATTGGCCTTAACCAACTGTAGGAATATACCGTTAGCTTATAATGGCGATTACAATCAAATTTATTTCATTAAGTGATGGTTATTTATATTACTTTTGATTGCAATTTTTGGAGAGGGTGGTGCCTGG
The DNA here is from genome assembly GCF_051294905.1 of Botryllus schlosseri. Classification (NCBI taxonomy): domain Eukaryota; kingdom Metazoa; phylum Chordata; class Ascidiacea; order Stolidobranchia; family Styelidae; genus Botryllus; species Botryllus schlosseri. Next base: position 14,117,835 of record NC_137239.1, on the reverse strand, counting down.
CGCCCATACTAATATCATTATACGTTGCATTAACTCGCGGGCTGCGCGAAGAACAATTTTGAATATCATAAATCAGCTTGAAAATAGTATTGTTTATGTTGATTTACGTAAAACTTTTGAGCCTGCTTCAAGCCTTCGAAATTCCGGACATTTAGGCATATTTTAGAAATTCCTCCCGGACGCAGATTTTTCAGTGAAATTCCGGACATGTCCGGGAAATTCCGGACGTATGGCAACCCTAACCTGGGGGCCATAAGAAAGACCGCTATTTCAACTCACATTGACACACAAAAACACAAGAAGTGTGTCATACTGATTAATTCGAGCAAGTCGATGAATAATTTTACACAAGTCGATCAGCACCAACGACCACAGACTACAAGGCAGCTGCCCTACTGAGGGTATCTGGGCATTCCATACAGTCAAACACCAGCAATCATTCCTCACCAACGATTGCACGTCGCAATTGTTCAAAACAATATTCTTGCTCCATATGCTCAAAAAATGATTTTGTCTGAACTTGGTGTACAGCCTTTTTCCATCTCTGTTGATGCCTCTAATCCTCTAATCACAACGAGGAGGAGAAGTTCGGTTTATCACCTTATGAGGGGGGGGGGGGTTCAGGACCAAAGTGTTTTTCGGGGGGTGGTGAGACTGATGAAGTGCCCCGAGTAAAGGTAAACCTAGACCTGAGCTGTCGTAAGATCCATGAAGCACTTTCTAATAACAAGGAGTTGCTGGAGCATATTATTTCTGGCGAAAAGTATGGAATGTGATAGGCCACGGCTCGTATAAGTAGGCTATGTAGAAAACGCTTTTTAATGCTAATCTAATTTTTCGACTGTCCTTATTTTTGGGTCTATGTCGATGGCAACCCTGACTATAGGGATGGTGTGAACCTCCGAAAGGTTCTGGTTCGTGTGAACGCGAACGTGGACCTCGTGACGTCATATTACATTTCACTGAAGTGATAGCCTGCCGTATTATTGTATACCAGGGGCGGGCAACTTCTCCAGTCGGCGGGCCGGATGTAGGAAAATTAAGTACTTGGCGGGCCGGATAGCTGAATCGATACATTATACGCCCATGTATCCACATATACAAGGAATAAATCGCCTGTAATGAATGTATTGTAACGGCAGCAATGTCATTTCAAAGCCATTTCTCGACGATAATGACGAAGACAATGTGGATTTGAGAACACCATTGTCATACATGCGCCGCTATGTCTGCTTCTCTAGTCAATTAACACATGGTGCAATACTTAATTAGGATTTCAAGGCGTTCGATAAGCCCGGTACTAGGGGTGTTCAAAAATGACTTTGTTCTGAAATTGTATTGGCTACATGATAAAATTGTTAGGTTACCTAATTTAAGCCTACACACCAAATTAGGTTCAATTCCAGCCAGTAGCCAGCGCCCCACCAGTTCTCGGCAAACTAGGGCCGCGGGGGTAATGGTTTTCTCGGTATTGGTATAGACCCCGCGGCCATAGTATGCCGAGAAGTGGTGGCGAATCTCGGCAGACTAGGGCCGAAATTTTACTTTTTTCAAAATTTTCAAACTGAGAATACCGGAGGAAAATCTTTAAAAATGGTAGATTTTCCCCACTTCGTAGTCAGTAGACCAAAAAAAGGTCAACTTTCCGGCTCAGCTCCCGTAATAGCCGCCGGAGCGTTCCTTCAGTGCTGATTTACTGTATCTCAGTCGAATTTTGACCTATATTAAACCAAGATTCTCAAAAAGGAGGACAAAATCTCAAAAAGGAAGCAGTGGCGTAGCAGCCACTTGGCGGTTCTGGCTCTGCGCCAGGGGCGGCAGGCTCCAAGGGGGCGGCAAAATGTGGCTGCACACTCTGCACAGTGTGAGAGAGAGATATGGTATTCTTTTTCGCCTGCACTATCGAGACGCTCTGACAACGGAGATGCGAGACGGACTTGTTTTTATAATAAGGTCATCTAATCTGCACCCCCGTTTTTCATTCCGTGGTTGCTGAGCGCCTAGCGGGATAACCGGGGATACCAGTTTTCGAGTCTTTGGTCTGATCCGCCGTGGATCGAACCCACGACTTACCGATCATTAAGCCGGACGCATCACCATTACACTATCTCGTTCGGCACAGTGTACACAGCCGGCTAAAAGAAGCGTTAATTGGTAGTGCTATAGCTGGCGTCCCGTGAGCTAAAATTTAATAAAACAGATCTCGATCGAAAGCTAGTGTCGCGCTGATTTCGAAAACACGAATTAATATGGCGATGGAACCACTCCGAAACAGCCGTCAATGCCGATTGTTAGGAGAGTTCACAGAAAAAGGAGAATGCCTGGCGAACAATCAGAAGATGCTGGCCTCAGTGTTGTTGAAGAAGTTAGACCAGTGGTTCTCAACCTTTTTCGCCTCGCGGACCGGTAAAATTTCAAAATATATTCGGCGGACCGGTTGACTTTCAAAAATTGAAGTCAACCAAAAGTGTAAAGTGTGCAACAGTTTTTTGAAAGTATGGTGGTGCTAGAGAGTGACATATTGAGCACGTGATCGTAATCAATGATGTTCATGATGAGATCCATCTGATTTTACTGTAGTGAGTCTGATGAGTCGACCGCCGAGAGTCGTTTACAGTATTTCACGCCGAAGACCGTGGATTTAACCGACTAAGCCAATTCGAATAATATTCGTCTCCACCACCACCAAACGTAGGCTACTATGGCTACTACGAATACAATGTACGACACGAAAACGACAGACAGCAGCTACACCTGGTCATCCACAAAATCAGCGCCGAAAAAGCACTTCGTCGGCCCACGTCCAAAAACGTTGATATCGCTGTTGGATGGATGTTTTCACCAGTATTTATGAGCACATTCATTCTAATCAGTGCAGGCAGAGAGTTAATGTGTCTTAATCGCGCCAAGCGCGAAAATATTCTATAATTCATTACTGAATCTGTGAAAAATATTGGTAATTGCATTTGCATATATATTGTTATAAATTTCTATCCTCTCTGAATTATCAGAGTCGTCTCGGACAGGGCACGTCATTATTTCGTGACCTCTACCTCTACTGTCTGTTAAATAGTGAATATAAATTGAAATCTCCTAAGCGTACTAAACCGAAAGACGCACACGATTCCAAAATGGCATTTCTTCAATGGCAATTCATTTTTTGTCTGTTGAATGGCATTTGTCTTGTGGAGTACAGATTGCAAGGACAGCGAGATTCGGCGCCAGCCATTTAGGCGTCTATGGACAATTAGACATTAGACATATATATTTTTATCGATGTTTTCGGTCAACAAATGCCAGTCCTTTTCGGCAAAGGTTTTCTCGCTGACGAAATTTTGGCACTTTTCGGAGTCTCATACGATAGCCTAAACTTCATTATGTATGGATGCGTCGCGGCGAGGTAATGGTTGACGGCAAAATGCCTATTGCAATAAATCATGCGTTTTTGTTGGAGGAAGGAAATAAGACATTTAGTGACACCAAATCGCGCCTACCGCGAAAGATTTTTTGAAAAAAGTTGAAAAAAAAGTTCTAGAATACTGAATAATTTATGCTCATTCACGAAATAATTTTGGGTCTCCTTGAAGATCGGCCACCATCAACAAGGGGGTTTGGGATGCGGCAGTTACGGTCCTGCACAAAATAAATGATTCGAAAATAAATGATCGTGCAAACTGCGCGGTTTAGCGAGTCTGCTAGCACTTGTCACTCGCATATCGGCAAATGACACGGCTTGAACTTCAAATGAAATGTTTCCGGACTTAATGTTATCTTACGAAGCTATGAATCTGTTTAAAATTTGATCTTTAATTTATACGCCTTCAACATATTGCATCTTGAAATTAAGGTATAAATTTATAAACTACCTGGCGGACCGGCAGGAAAGTCGTCGCGGACCGGCACCGGTCCGCGGACCGGCGGTTGAGAACCACTGAGTTAGACGATGTATGTTTCAAGCTTTGGACAGATTTAAACTTGAAGCTGAAACTAGGTTTACCGGCATACACCACTTAAATGATATGCTTGGATTTTTGAATTCCCACGCGCTGCTGCAAAGCGAAAGTCACAATTCATTCACCAGCGCTTTTAGAACCACTTATGACAACGAGGTGGACTTTTTGGAGTTCGCTGCGAAAATTGTCATGCCTTATACCTTCAATTTAGGGATCATATAAATCAGAAGATTGCTAGCTTTTCGTACAAACCAATATGAGGCCTCTAGGACGAACACAAATTAAGATATGATCAATGTTCCCTCTAATTTTACAAGAGTCTGCGCAAACACGCCAACTCACTGCGCAGGACCACGGACAACAGTGCGCAACCACCCTTCAATAGGGTGGTAAAACTAACTACTGGGGGGCTTCGCCCCCCAGACCCCCCTACGGCTCGAGGCTTCTTCCGGTACTTATCATGTGCATTGGGTGCCCATTTAGTAGTAGCGTCCCTAAACGCGCGAGGCGCGCAAAATTTCTATAATTCATGATTGCATCGGTCAATATGACCGGGAATTGCATATATATTGCTATCAATTTTTATCCTCTCCCTGCTCACATAATCAGATTTACCGGTAGAGCTGATCCAGTGAGGTGTGTTGGAATAGATAGGCCCTCTAAATACTAATAAAACATCTTCGGGCGTACCCGTTGATATAATGACTTCGTTACATGATGCTATTTCGTGACCCCCTATATCTGCTATGTCAAAAGATATTGAAATCGCCAAAACGTACTAAGTAAAAGACATACACGATTTCAAATTGGTATTTCTTAACTGGAAAATAATGTTCCCTCGATATGGCATTTGTCTTGTTGTGGGACTCGGATCGCCAGGACAGGAACATTCGGCGCCAGCTAGTTAGGCGCCCGATTACATGTATATAATATCGCAGTTTTCGGTCAGCACCAGGCAGTCTTTTTCGCCCAAGGTTTTCTCGCTGCTGATCGTTCTGGCGCACTTCTTCGATTCGCCTGTTACATAGCCTTTAACTTCATATGTCTTGGCGCGTCATCGTGCGGTAATGACCGACGCCCAACTGCCGATTTCTATAAATCATGCCTAATTTTTGTTGGGAATGGGTACCCAATAATCAGATATCTTACAATATTAAAACGCGCAGGGCGCGAAAAAAAATTCCTGAAAAATTTTAAAAAATACACCATGATTTATGTTAATTCTCGAAATAATTTTAGACCCCCTTCGAGCTCGGCCCCTCCAATTGGGGGGTTTGGGGTGCGAAAGTTACGATCCTGAGTAAATCTTGCGCAATGTTCATGCCACGCGGAGAAGACTATCATTCGTTAGTTTCTCGCAGATTAACTTCGAGCTAGCCCATTGTTATTTATAACTTTGTTAAACCATGTTATTTCGCCATTCCCAGAAAATAATGCACCATTGAAATGATATCAGTATCGCTCACGTGTACGAGGCCATACTAAAAAAATATCTTCCGTGAGGCGCAGGTGATCGTGAACTCTCATTTCTTCACGGAGCGCAATAGTTACCTTTGCGAGGCGCACTTGTACCTCGGTTTCAGACTTCAGTGAGGAGCGCAATAGTTACCTTTGCGAGGCGCACTTGTACCTCGATTTCAGACTTCAGTGAGGAGCGCAATAGTTACCTTTGCGAGGCGCACTTGTACCTCGGTTTCAGACTTCAGTGAGGAGCGCAATAGTTACCTTTGCGAGGCGCACTTGTACCTCGGTTTCAGACTTCAGTGATAACTGATAACACTATTTGGCCCTGGCAATGTTCCATCTTAATTTTCACGAATCCACGCGCCTGCGTGGTCCATTGGACAACAGTGCGCAACAACTTTAAAAAAACATCATTTCTGATTTTTTTGTGCGCAGCGTAGATTTTCTGTGCGCAGAGACTGTTTCAGCACTGCGCATTTGCGCACGTGCGTAGCTTAGAGGGAACATTGGATATGATCATATGAAGTTGTTCAACTTAAGATTTTAAAAGGGTTAAGAGGCTGGTGCGGAGCAGTGAAACCACGTTTGATCGTAGTGCAACAGCTTTTGATGTTTTACAGTGGTTAGTTACTGCAAAGCTACTTGATTCGATATACCATATTTCTGCTGGTGTCTGAAACTCTTTATCTGACCATTGGGGTTTCAATTGCGAGCTGTGTGAGGCGAGCTTCTCAAAGCTCGAACTGATTAAGTCTTATTTACGTTCTACCATGAATGATAGTCGGTTATCAGCTCTATCCATTCTGTTTATAAAAAGAGACTACGTTCAAAAACTTGAATTTGTGGATATTATCGCAGATTTTGCTTTAAGGCGGCTATAGATTTTCTATTCGCTATTTCTTGTCTTCATTATTTTTGGCCTTATTAACGTTGAGACGGTGAGGCTGAGACGCGGCATATTGTTTGTAATTATTTTTATTGACACGGTTGCTTGAACATGATTCTATGTCGAAATTTGCTGCGGTCTACTTAGGGGAGGGGGGCGGCAATTTAGGCGAGAGCCAGGGGCGGCAGCACATGCTGCTACGCCAGTGAAAGGAAGACATTTAGGCGTCCTCGGAGGACATTCTCAAAAACCTGAAAAAGGAGGACAAATCCTCCTAAAGGAGTACGTATGGTAACCCTACAAAAATCTAACTTAATGAGAAGGCGTTATCGAGAAATTTCTATCTTAGAATCGACACCGAATGTGACAAAGCCGCCATGCACATGCACACGACCTGCATATATGCATAACATGCCTGCATTGCATACATTGCATTCTCGGTGGTGTCCATTCTAGGTAATGGCTTTCTCGGTATTGACCGGACACCGGTCGACGGGCCAGATTATCAACTAAGACCAGAAACTGTCCGCGGGCCGGACAAAATCCCTTCGCACCGTTTTACTGAAAGTACGACATGTCACCGCAGCCAAGAGTAGCGATATATTTAAGCCACAATCACCGTAAACGTTAGGATTAACTCGAATCGGTCATATATAATAATTTTGAATACACATGCTAAGTAATGGCGTCACTGTTTAGTATACTTGATATGAAACACCTCTTCATCAGAGATCCCTATACCCACGGTAGTAGGCTAACACTATCACGCAAGAATTCGTGGGCGCATCATCGCCGCATATCTGAAAAGGGTACCGTCATCACCGCACAGGCACATCGTCACCGCAGCCTACACCCACAACGTTAGTACACTATCAGTATCACACAAGAATCCGCGGGCACATCATCACCACAAGCCTATATCTGATACCAACACACAATCTTCCTAAGGGTCACCTCATCAGAGATAGGGGTGTGAAAGGGTGCCATCACCAGAGATGGTCAGTAACGAAGTACTTCTACTTCTTTGAAGTACTCAAGTAGTTTTCCTCTACTTCTAGTACTTACTCAAGTTGATCTGATTTTCGCTACTTCTTCGTAATACTTTGTTATCTACTTACTTACTTTTCGCTATTTTCAGCTGTCAAGTAGAAGTAGTTTAATCCACCAATCAGGAAGATAGCCTGAGGAATTTCGGGGTTGTTTTCACCGAGTATCAACATTTAATTTTCATGAAAGTTGAGTAAAGCCCAAAATTTTCGTCGCGCTTCGCGCTCAGTGGATACGGAGTAGCCATCATCATTGGTTTATTAGCAATTTTATCAGTTCAATACACCACAAAATGCGATACAATGAAAAGACAGGAAGATGTCGAAGCGACAAGGAGTAGTCTATGGAATCTGACACCCACCTTGGCCTAGGCGATGTAAAGAGGAGGCATGCACACTGAATGAAAGTAAAGAAGATAGTATAGAAAAAGAATGCGACAAGAAATAGGGCGGCATGTCATGGGAAGCGAGATCGATAGGTCAGTCGTGGTCCGGTAATCTTGAGAATGGACTGTATTTATTTAGTAGTAATTGCTTGTATTTCGACTTGAATGTGGACATGCTCGTCGACTGTCGGATGGCCGGCGGAATACTGTTCCACACATCAGGTCCGGCATATTTGATGGAGCGATGATCTTTTCGGTCGATCATATGATATTTGGACGACGTGGACGCGCGTGTGTTGTACTTGTGCGCTTTTGATTCAGAGGTAAAGAAGTCATTGAAATATTCGGGGCAACGACCGCAGTGAAACTGATACATAAACTTAGCGATTTCTAGTTTCCGCATATCTTCTATGTTTAGGACGCCGAATCTCTTCAGCAGCCAGTATGATTTCACGAAAGTACCGGTAAATATAATTTAGGTAGCGGGTTGACGTGGTTACTTTCACACTGGATTGTCACCCTTTGCCGATATGAAATATTTCATCACAGTATATATGGCTCATCATCACGTTTGAAACCATAGTTTCGCTATCTAGCATTTACTTATCATATCGTAATCTAGCACACCATGGCGTGTCCAAATCTGGAAAAGTGGACTCTGACTTTTTTCTAGTTTTAGAGCTCGTTTTAGCATACCACCTTTGAAACTTTCTGGACTAAAGACATGAAATATATTTTCCGCTTTTAGGAGTACCATTTATATTTCACTTTCAATTCTCCCGTATTATATATACTTTGAGTTATATTTACTATCAGTTCTTTAGTCTGGATAACATACACGTTGAAGTATAAAAACTAGGGTACTGATGCTTTGAATTTCCGGAAATAAAGCTACAGTGATTCCCAAGCGCGGCCCCCAAAATATATTAAGAAATCGATTTATGACAAAAAATAAAATTTATATTTATAAAATACTCTTGCTTGGCTTGGCCTCTGTAGTTTTTATTTATAGAATTGCAGGACATTTGTGAGTATAGACTGCTAACGTTACGTCACTGCTGTTTCAATGCAATGTGCCCTAACTTTCCAGTTGAACGAGCAGTAGGTATATATATAAATAGGTATTGATAACTTTCAAAACCAGAGAAAAATCCTGAAAAAATGGTAAATTTTCCCCACTTCGTGGTCGCTTGACTAAATAAGAAAAAGAAGCCCAACTCTCGGAAAATACAGTTTTTCTTTTACATTAACAGGTGGTTGATTGAAAAAAAAGTCAACTTTCCGGTCCAGCTCCCAAAATAGCCGCCGTAGCGTTCCTACAGTGCTGACTTAATTTATATCTGTCGAATTTGGCCCTATATGTAACCATAATCCCCAAAAAAGAAGACATTTGGGCGTCCTCCGAGGACACTTTAAAAAATATCAAAAAAGAGGACAAATCATCTTAAGAGAGGACGTATGGTAACCCTGTGTTAACTAGATGTGCAACACGTGACTCACGGTTGAATACGCCTAGATGCAAACTGCTTAGCCGGCTAAAAGCAGCATAATTGGTAGTCCTATAGTCAGGGCCGTAACTGCCGCACCCCAAACCCCCCAATTAAGGGAGGCCGAGCACGAAGGGGGCCCAAAATTATTTCGTGAATTAGCATAAATTATAGAGTATTTTTTGAAAATTTGAGCGACTTTTCAAAAAATTTTCGCGCCTTGTGCGATTTCAATTCGCCGCATATGTGGATTATTGGGTACTCTTCCCCAAGAAAAAATACGCAAGATTTATAGAAATGGGCACATCAGCGTTGGCCATGACCACACCACAACGCACCAAGACATATAAAGTTTTAGGCCATGAAACATGTGACTCCAAGAAGTGTCTCAGAACGATCGGCAGCGAGAAAGCCTTGACCGTAAAGGACTGCTTTGATGCTGACCAAAAACTTCGTTATATTTACAAAATACATTTAGGTTTAATTGTCCATATAGGCGCCTAAATGACTGGCGCCGAATGTTCTTGTCTTGGCAATCTGAACCTCACAAGACAAATACCATCCCGCAGGAAAGAAAATTATATGCCAGTGAAGAAATACCAATCTGAAATCGTGTGATCTTTCAGTTTAGTAGGTTTGGGCAATTCTACATTTCTTGATATAGCAGACAGGAGGTCACGAAATAACATCATGTAAAGAAGTCATACCCAGGGGTCCGCCCGCCCGAAGATGCTTAATTTTACGGGGTCTGCAGTTTCAAAGACACCTCTCACTCATCTCTACCGGTAAATCTGATTACGTGGGCAAAGAGGACAACCATGCAATAGACCAGTGGTTCTCAACCTTTTTCACCTCGCGGACCAGTAAAATTAAAAAAAAATGTCTGGCGGACCGGTGCACTTCGAAAAATGAAATGAAGCCAAAATGTAAAGTATGCAACCGTTTTTTGCAATTATATGGTGCTAGAGAGTGACATTTAAAGGGTTTTGATCGTAATTAATTATCTTCATGATAACATCCATGTGATTTTGTGGTAGTCAGTCTGCAGACTCGGGGTAAAATTGTCTTATCCAGATAAACGTGCTACCGCCGAGAGTCGTTTACAGTCTTTCGCGCCGAAGGCCGTGGGTTTAACCGACCACGCCAACTCGAACCAAGCACCAAGTCGAACCAAGCACCTTGCCGTGCTACCTTACTCATTGCCCACTTCAGACGCATACGCTACTCTGGCAACTACGAATACAATGTGTGCCGGAGGAAAACACCTTACAGCAACTATACCGGCCATCCGAAAATCCGGGCCGCAAAAGCACTTCGTTAGCCCACCCCAAAAACGTTGGTGTTGAACCCCCACATGGAGATAAGCTAAACTTCCGGGGGATTCACCCCCAGACCCTACAGTTCGGTGAATGTTTTCACCTGTACTTGTGAGCACATTCATTCTACTCGGCGTAAGCAGAGAGTTTATGTAGCTTAATCGCGGCAATACCGAATATTATCGATCATTCATGACTGAATCGGTTTTCTCGCTGCCGAATTTTTGGCACACCCTTCGGAGTTCCATGTTAGCCTATACTTCATTAGGGGTTGGTACGTCGTGGCGCGGTAATGGCTGACGCTGAAATGCCTATTTCTATAAATCATGCGTACATCTCGGAGAAGGGCACCTAATAAGCAAGACATTTCGTGACACTAAATCGCGCAAAGCGCGAAAAGAAATCGAAAAATGTTGGAAAAGGTTTCAGAAAAATACGCAACGATTTAGGTTCATTTGCAAAATAATTTTGGGCACTTTCAAGCTCGACCGCTCTCCAAGTGGATGGTTTTGGGTGCCCCAGATACGGTCCTACACAAAATGAATGAATCGAAAATGAATGATCGCGCAAACTGCGCTGTATAGCGATGAGTCAGCTCGTACCTGTTCTGTACTTGACGCTCGCCAAATAACACGTCTTGAACGTCAAGTTAAATCGAACATGTTTCAAGCCCTAATGTTACCTCACGAACTTCTGAATTATTTTAAAAATTGATGTTTTATTTATTCTATCAATGGACAAGCTGTCAACATTTCATCTTGAAATTGAAGTATAAAATTGTATTATACCTCGCGGACCGGCAGGAATGCCGTCGCGGACCGGCACCGGTCCGCGGACCGGCGGTTGAGAACCACTGCAATAGACACTTACGTGACCTTTGACGCGAACCAATCAGGTTGCAGTAGGATGTAAACAAAGAACAAGTCCGGGCAAGCTTACTAAGAGCTCTTATGGAAAAGGGTTGAAAAATATAGGTTTTTAGCAAAATTACATTGAATTGGGAATAGCTGGCTTTGATGAATGGTAATAACGTAGAGCTAGTATGTATTTGCAGTGTTCTAACCTACAATAAGCATGAATGGTGGCAAGCACGCATCAGCATGGTATGTCCAAAAGAATGAATTTCTGAAAACTTTTCAGAGGAATCAACTATTGCTGTATTATCCTTAGTGGTATACTATAGGATTGTCGTACCGAATAGCATGTATTAGTGGAATCTTGAGTCAAGATATGTGTGGTTGGTATCCAATATGTGGGCTTGGCGTTATATGTGTTCTATTTATGGAATCGACATTCGTATATAGTACAGTCTGTATCATTATCTAGCAAATTACTGTTACACTGGACACTTGTCTGCATATTCAATGATCATATTAATATGATATATGTTAGGCAACATGATCTGTTCCCAGCTGAAATCGTCATTTTTTTGTTCTAGCTCGTGTATTGAATCTATCAGGATAAACACTGTGCTAATAGCCAGTGTAACATGGAGATGGCTACCCAGACCGTTCCTGGTGTGCGCTTTTACCCTTCCCAGAGCCAATAACATGCATGGAAGAATGCAAAATCTGGATAAAGGCATGTGGACTTCCTTGTTGTCATCTGAATTCTCATTTTATTAATATTAATTAATATTAATAAAATAACATATCTATTATTGTACAAAAATTTTGAATCGTGACATAATCTAGATGAAACAATTTTGTGTTTCAAAATGAGTCCAATCTGAAATGCAGTCACACTTGATGCCACAATCGACTTGGTGTGTGTCTCGTTTTATTCCACTCCAGTTTTGCTGCTTGATGGTGTGTAATGGATTGAAATTGTTGAGAGCAATATATTCAATAATGAGATGAATAGTTGAAATTGGTAGCGCTCGGTGATACGTTGCATGAGTCGGACAAGTACGCCTTGATAGGTTTGCTGCACAGCAGTGTTGGTCTGTAAAATAAACATATTATACATTTTGTGTAGGCTTGATGGATATCTTTAATGAAGCTGCAGAAAGAGGAAGTCGATGGATAAAACGCAAGAAAATCAAATATCTGGAAGAAGTAGAAGCACAAAACAGGAAACTGGTCCAGGAAAATTACAAATTGACGGACAATTATTGCTAGTGAAGTTCAGTTCTCAGAGGAGCATCATAATGTCAAAAGATGCGGAGAAGCTGAAATTTTATGCTAGACTACAATAAATTCTTTCTGAATTGCCCGACATATCCTACTGATGTCAAATTTATAGTATTGCTGTAAGCATTAAACCATTGGGTCAACCGTATGTAACTGCTTCATTAAATTTCGATTTGGCCATGTAGATATGTGGTTCTTAAAAATGCACCATTTGCATTCATTCATGATTTCTCAAAACTATAATGATTATTGACTGTCAATAAATCACATACAACTTTGAAAGGATTGATGGATTGTGGTGCACTTACTTTTGTGCAGGAACTGTTCACAGGGACCATTTCAGATCGAAATATTAGTGAAATATGTGGATTTGACAAGAAATGCGAGAAAATGATGGAGTTCAGCTATGGTGAACCAGGAAATGCTATCATGGCAGAAAAGGGATTCACCATTGAGTCTGAAATCAAGAAATTGAATCTAGATTTAAATATTCCTGCACATGATTTGGCACACCGTCAAATGCATGAGCCAGACTGTTCCACAACAAGAAAGATGGCGAGACAACGTATTCATATTGAACAACTGATCGGAAGAATCAAGGAGTATAAAATTTTGTCTGGTGTCATACTATGCAGCATTGTGTATCAACTAACCAAATATGGACTAATTGCTTACTCTAATTGAAGATTGAAAATTAAAAATGAATGATGCAACATATTCAGCAATTGTGAAAATTCAGTTCCATTGTGAATATCGTAATGCCTAATAGCATGTTACGGATCGTAATTGCGCGGTGCCATGGTCAATGTGTACCAACAGTGCATGTCTATTCATACTAGCCTATATTCCAGTGGTGTGCATTGAAGCTCATTTAGATGCCCAATTTCTTGAATGAACAATTCTCCAGGTGAAAATGTTCTAGGATTATTTGTGTTTGGTGGAATGTCATAAAACTGAAGACACCAGATACACCAAAATCTACCTTGAGGCAGGAGTTGATCGGTTGCGAGTACAGTCGAGAGATTGCTTGTCAATAACGATCGAGCTCACTGATGCTGATGCAAATCACAATGTAGTCCTTGTAGCTTCAGGTGCTGGATTGTCTTAATCAATGCATATGCATGAGAGCATATATCAGAACCTAATGTGAAAATAAATCATGGTTACAATATCTATTGCAGGAGTCTCTGACAAAATGTTTTTTTCCTTACTTACCATGTCTTACAAGTGCAAGACGAACCAATAATGGATTTTTTGAGAATGTGTATTTCCATTGAGTGTGATATCTCACTTTTCCGCAAGTTGTCATAACATTGGCTGTTCACTAGAATATTGCTTCCACAAAGAGTGGATTGTCTCCTCAATCTTTGTCCCTAAGTCATGTAGGCCTACGTAGCGCTCTATGAAATATTTCGTAGCTTTCTCCGCGGTGTTAGAAGAAGATGCTGTTCCACTCAAATCCAGAAATTCGATAGAATCTCCATAGCTTTCAAGTTTCATAATCAATACACCAAAATTGTGGTGTGTGGCAGCAGCTGTATTTTATAGCATATCTTTCTGAACATGAGACATGCTTGAAAATTTCGCTTGAGACCGGAACCTATGAAATCGTCAAAATATGCATTACCACAATCCTATAGTATAGTATACAAGTTACAACAATCGTCGCTTAATCCGAAAAGTTGTCAAAAATCCATGCATTTGGACACAGCACGCTGATGTGTACTTGCCACCATTCATGTTCATCCTAGACTAAAAGCTGCAACTACATGCTAGCTCTACGCTATTACTATTCATTAAGGCCATTCATCTCCAATTCAACGTAATTTTGCTTAAAACCTTCATTTTTCAACCTTTTTCCATAAGAGCTCATAGTAAGCTTGCCCGGCGTTGTTCTTTGTTTACATCCTGCTACAACCTGATTGGTTCGTGTCAAAGGTCACGTAAGTGTCTATTCTCGATCTTATTCACCGATTTTATCATGAATCATCGAAATATTCGCGCGTCGCGTTGTCTCACTAAACAGTACAACTTTAATTTCGTGGCAAAAGCAAACAACGTGATGCGGGGTCAGTTTATCACCCTATGGGAACCCGGGGTCCTGACGAAGTGCTGTTACGTTCCTGCCAACGGGTATACCCCCGGATATGTTTAATTACTATTGAGGGGGCCTATACCTTTTCAAACACACCTCACTCAGCTCTACCGGTAAATCGGATTACGAGCGCAGAGACAGGATGAAAATTGATAGCAATAGAGAGAGAGAGAGAGTCTTTATTTTCATCGAACCAAAATACATAACAAACGGCAGTGATGGTGGTACAGAAAATATGCGTGCACAGTATTCGGTATTAGATAGGAATGATCGATAAGACCGTGAAGGTCATCTAGTCTGATCACACCAGCATCAAACAGGTACACTTGCCTCTGAACAGTCTGGCTGTAAAAAAATGTTTAGTTAACAAAGGAAAATAGAACAAAAATTAAACAATGGTAGCAAATGATCAATGAAGCAATGTCTGGGCGAGGTAGGGCAACATGCAGTGTTAGTGTAACGACAAGAGGTGATCATACTGATCAAGTAGGGCTTTTTTGAATCTATTATAAGGCAATTCACGGATATGTGGTGGTAATGCATTCCAGATGATAGGTCCCGAGTAGTCGATAGATCTCTTAGTTAGGTTGCTATTGGGTGGGGGTAAGTATATGTTTCCTTTAGACAAGGATCTCGTGTAATGGGAATGGACATGTTTAGCAGGTATGAAAAAGTCTTCAAACAAACTATTGGAAAAATATTTGTGAACAACTTTTGATACTTCGAAGCGATATAGTTCATCAACTCGCAAAATTCGATGCTTACGGTAGTAAGGCGATAAATTGGTACGTAAAGGTACAGATGAGATCAGCCGTATCGCACGGTTTTGCAGGGTTCGAATTCTGCACAAAAATGTTGTGCATACATTTCCCCATACTACGATTCCATATTGCATATGAGAGTGGAAAAGAGAGAAGTAGATGGTTCGTAGTACTGATCTGGAAACCAAAGATTGGAGACGGGTCATTATTCCCATACATCGAGCTAGTTGCAATACATGCTAATACATGCAATTCCCGATCATATTGACCGATTCAGTCATGAAACTAACGAAATTTCTCGCGCCTCACGCGTTTAGGCGAGAAAAGCTGATTCACTCAACGGACACCCAATACAGCAGATAAGTAGCGGTAAACAGTGTACAGTTTTGAAATCTCGCCAGAGCAATAAAACAACTCCGAAATAGCCATGATGACTGTTTGGGTCCGTTTCATAGCCGTAGTACTCGAGCGGCCCCGACCGTACTCTGAAATTCTAAATTTGGCCCTCACAGCGAAAAAGTTTGGGAACCACTGATTTAGATGGTACACGAACTCCTTTAGTTAACACAGCCTTGAAATCTTGCTGTGTTGACTCGTGTTCATGTATTTTCACAACATTTGGTGTCGCGTCCAGATACGATGACACGGAAGCTTGGTTGTTTCAGATATATAGTTTGCCAACGGACTGCATATTGTCTGAACTGAAATATAGCAACGCTGCGCAATTCTCTGTTCCCGCAGCAATATCGCAAAGTTCAGTGGCATAGGCATGGTCGAAAAATTCAGGTTAGTTCAGTGCGCAAATGCCGATCGTGACGTGACGCGCATGCGTAACTTCCGTGTTCCTGGTGAGGACAAATTCCTGGAACTAACGCTGTTTTTACAGCCGTTGATCCTGATTCATATCACTGTGGTACGTTAGAGCTTTCCTGGCACTCTGACAATGTTCCGTAACAGAGATTCTAATATTCATGCGACATGCCAGAAAGACGCGTAGACTTTACCAAACAGGGTTTATCAAAAGAAACGTCATGATTTTACAATGCAGTGTAACTTCATGCGCATCATTGTAGCCTACATTAATTGGAGTGAATTTCTATTTCTCTCTACTACCGCGATGATGAAAGTTACTGCATAGTCTACTGTAGATCGTTGATTAGTTCTAACAGAGCCATAGTGGCATATGCTTATTATGAAGGCCATTTGAAAATCGCTATTGCGATTATTCTTATGTATGATGAAAAGCAGTCAAGAGTTTATCTGGCTGTTCTAGTGTGGTAAAGTCATATCCAGCATGTTCGGAGAGTCTTTCGCACCTCCCCTCCACTTACAGTTGTGCGGGTTTGCGATGGTCGTGAGTCATCATAGTTTTTTTTCGAAATTCAACGTTTCCTTAGGACCGGATGCTTCATCGAGTGAGTTTCCTATTACAATCGATTCCACGTATTTCATACACGATGAAGTTGATGTTTGTGTAGAAAAAATGGTATTGGTGATGAATCGGTGCGCACGCAACTAATAAATGCATTGGCGGCTGAGGCTCAGTTGAAGTTTGTGGCATATTCTACATCTATACATTGATCTATCCAACAAACGCCTATCTTATTGAGATTAGTAGGAATATGCAACCTCGCGGCATCTGAATTAAATATCAGATTGCTTCCGAAAATGTCGCTCAAGATTTGTCTTCTTTTCATGTATGGATTCGTGATCTACCTTAGTTCATCAGGTACGAAGAATTTGTGTTCCAATTCGGAGCGGACCATATTTTCTCTTTTCCAGCGAAATTCTGCGTGAGAAGATACGTCAACGGTAAATGGATCTCGAAGGGGGACTGTGGGGTTGGTATACGAGTAGATGGACGTCACCACTTAGGTTCTATTCTGTGTGCGTTTCATGAAGGGTCCGGAAAGAATGTCGGAGATGGAGAAGGAACTTCAGCGCAAAATTGAAGATGAAAAGAAAAAATGCATTGCAGGCAAGGGATGGACCGTGAGTAGCATTTCAAATCTTTCTTTTGCAACCCCATCAGGCAACTTGCTCTGTGGTGAACAGAACTTCAAAATAAGGTTTGAAGCACAATCATAAAGACAATCAAGAATAGGATGTATACCATTTCTGAAACTTTATTATTTGTACCGCTGCAGGTCTTCCAGCGCAGAATAAACGGAGATGTGGATTTTTACCGAGGTTGGGATGATTACAAAAAAGGATTCGGTAATTGTGAAGGAGATTTGTGGCTCGGTAGGAAGATTCTGATTAGATTTCTTCGATCTTATCATGGTTACGACCACTGTTCCCTCAAAGCTGCGCGCACTGCATACACGATCTGCGCGCATGGAAAATCTGTGCCTCGCGCAACAAAAATCAATTTGTGGTTCGAAAAAAAATTGATCACTACGTCTTTCGCATAATGCACTGGTGCTCGTCTGACGCAACTGACGACCCTTTTAGAAGTACAAATGTACCTCACTTATCTGTAATCGTGAGTAATTCGTAATCAGACGAAGCGAAGGTTGTGGGGTCAGACCAATAGTCGGTCATCCTGCTACGCGCGCTCAGCAGCCACGAATAGCATGGGGGAGAAATAAAACGGGGGGTGTAAGATGGGAAAGAAATCTACTCTCGTTTTCATCGACGATATTCTCCAAGTTATGAACACTTATTCATCACTGTTGCAGTTTCTCAACGCGACCACAATCTAATAGTCCCATTTCTTAAGATTTAGCTTGCAAAACATATGGCACGTCACTAATAACTTAATTCGCTTCCACATTATGCAACAGCACGACTGCACGCAGTCGCGAATACGGCGGCTTTCTGAATAAAATGACTTCAATGGCTTAAATCCAAGTGGAGACCACATCATGAGATCGCAGGTGTGTTTGCGCAGACTTGTGAAAAATTAGAGGTAACATTGGTTATGACCGTTGAAATATAAAGCTTATTCTTGCAAAATAACTTTATTCAAAGCCAACGCATTCTAACAGTTCGTAATGTTTGTCTCCAGGTCTCGAGAAATTGCACAACAGCACAAAGGAAGGAGACATGGAATTGGAAATCAAGATGATCACAAAAGATAAAGGAATTCATTGGGTGGCTAAATACAGGCAAGTTCGAAGCAACGGTTCTCGTGACCCAATATATCTGTTTTAAAAACATGTTTTAAACCGGTGGTTTTCAAACTTATTTGTCCGCCAAGGACGTCTCATACTTTAGTTTCAACACAATTATCCGCAGAGCTAGCGTAGTGGCATAATCTGCGGCTGCAACACCAATGGGTTGCAGGTGCAAGCCCAAACGAGGTCGACTCCAGAAGTCCCACCTAAGTGTTGGAAGTTATCCAGGCTCCTCTTCGCCATTTCATTCGCGTGGGTGGTGGCTTATAAAAGCCTAAAATTGGACCGTGCTTCAAGTCGGAAGCAAAATAAAGAATGTCGACCTCATGCAAATGGCCATTGTAGTCGAGAAACACCGTGAATGCCACAAACAACAACGCCAATTATCCTGCAACCGTTTTCTGCGCAATACTGTGAATATCGCCAAGATGCTTGTTGCCAGTTTTGAAATAGCCTCGTAATATTACGCGTCAGATCCACTACCCATTCTCGAAGCAGTTTCAACCTGTCTTGGCAAATCGTCCATAAGCCATTTTGAAAACCACTAGCAGCCGCTAATGAGCATCCGTATATTCCTAGCAACTTCAGCATCGGCCCCGGATCCGACAACTACACTCTGCACGTATCCGGATACTCCGGGAATGCGACCGGAGATGCTCTCTTCTTTCACAACAACCACCAATTCTCAACGTACGACGCGGATCACGATGCTGATCCAGGAAGGAATTGCGCTTCTCTCTGGGAAGGAGGCTGGTGGTATCATAAAGGATGCGCCAACAGCAATCTGAACGGAAACTTCCTCAGAACAGGCAGGAAGGGAATCTTCTGGCGTGGTTACTCCAACCTCCTGCGATTCTCGGAGATGAGGATGCGTAAGAGAAGAGCGTGACGTCACGACTCCCGAAATTCCTGCTCGGAAAAACTTTTATTTTCATCATTCTTTATCTCCAATCCTTTCTATTGGGTGAGACGGATTTATTTCAATATATTATTATGGAATCGTAGTATGGGGAAGTGCATGCACAACATTTTTGTGCAGAATGGCATCCTCTGTTGAGGGGCTGCCAGAAAAACTGCACTCGAACCACTGCAAAAACTACAACATAAAGTACTCCGAATCATAGCTAGGGCCCCAAAGGGGCTTGGCTGCCCATCCAACAAGTCGCTGCTGAAGAGATTCGGCGTCCTAAACATAGAAGATATGCGGAAACTAGAAATCGCCAAGTTTATGTATCGGTTCCACTGCGGTCGTTGCCCCGAATATCTCAATGACTTCTTTACCTCGGAATCAAAAGCGCACAAGTACAACACACGCGCGTCCACGTCGTCCAAATATCATATGATCGACCGAAAAGATCATCGCTCTATCAAATATGCCGGACCTGATGTGTGGAACAGTATCCCGCCGACCATCCGACAGTCGACGAGCATGTCCACATTCAAGTCGAAATACAAGCAACTACTACTAAATAAATACAGTCCATCCTCAAGATTACCGGACCACGACTGACCTATCGATCTCGCTTCCCATGACATGCCGCCCTAATTCTTGTCGCTTTCTTTTTCTATACTATCTTCTTTACTTTCAGACTAGACTACTCCTTGTCGCTTCGACATCTTCCTGTCTCTTCATTGTATCGCATTTTTTGTGGTGTATTGAACTGATAAAATTGCTAATAAACCAATGATGATGATGATGATGATGAATTTGAACCCTGCAAAACCGTGCGATACGGCTGATCTCATCTGTACCTTTACGTACCAAACTATCGCCTTACTACCGTGAGCACCGAATTTTGCAAGTTGACAAACTATATCGCTGCGAAGTATCAAAAGTCATTCACAAATATTTTTCCAATAGTTTGCCTACTGTGTTTGATGACTTTTTCATGCCTGCTAAAAATGTCCACTCCCATTACACGAGATCCTCGTCTAAAGGAAACATCTACTTACCCCCACCCAATAGCAACCTAACTAAGAGATCTATCGACTACTCGGGACCTATCATCTGGAATGCATTACCACCACATATCCGTGAATTGCCTTATAATAGATTCAAAAAAGCCCTACTTGATCAGTATGATCACCTCTTGTCGTTACACTAACACTGCATGTTGCCCTACCTCGCCCAGACATTGCTTCATTGATCATTTGCTACCAAGTGCAGCACACGCGCGTCAACGAAGAACAACTACCATATGATCAGGACTGAATACAAGAAAACATATTGCTATATCAAGTATGCCGGACCCCAATTGTGGAACAGCATCTCGCCGGCTATCCGACAGTCGTCGAGCATGTCCGCATTCAAGTCGAAATACAAGCAATTTCTTCTAAATCAATACTAGCCAGTCTTCAGGATTACCAGACCACGACCCAACATCGACCTCGCCCTCCGCCACATGCCACCTCATTTTGTCGCTTGCGTCTTATATTCTCTGCTGCATTACTTTTCATTCAGTGTGCATGCCTCTTATTTACTTCGCCTAGGCTAAGGTGGGTGTCTGATCTTAAAGGCTACTCCAAGTTGTTTCGTCACCTTCCAATCTTTTCCTTGTATCGCAGTCTTGTAATGTTTTGAAACGATGAAAATAATAATAAACCTGATTGATTGATGGACCATCGTTTAATTTTTCTTCTATTTTTTTTAACTACTGTAACATTTTTTACAACCAGACTGTTTAGAGTCAAGTGTACCTGTTTGATGATGGTGTGATCAGACTAGATGACTATCACGGTCTTATCGATCACTCCTATCTAATAGCGAATACTGTGCATGCACATTTTCTGTACCACCACTACTGCCATGAGTTATGTATTTTGGTTGGATGAAAATAAAGACTCTCTCTCTCTCTCCCCTATTAAAAAATATCAGTCGGCAAACACAACTATCTAGCCTTTTAATATCAGTCTGGCTGTTGAAAGTCATCTGATTTCATGCATGCATGTTAGCATGTATAGCACATGCTGACATGCACGGTGGTGAAAGTAGTCACAGTCGGTACCCAAGTAGTGGCTATTTACGAGTGAAAAATTGAGTATTCCAGGCCTAGTTTTGTCTAAAAAACTGAAGTAGCTTACAATAACATCCACTTGGGTAAATATGCATGTATGGTTGTGTATAATATTATCTTATTTTATGCTTGACAAAATAACGTGTAGCGCAGGTAGGGGAGACCGGGGACAAATGTAACACGGAGCAAATGTAACAATCGACCTCACCGCTAGTAGGATGCAGAAATCGCCTTCATATTTTGAGTGCACATGTGATAGTTATGTCTTCTAATATAACTGAAGTTACGTTGGCCTACGACGCGAAACCCCGGACCAATTTCAAAAAAACGAAATTTTGGACCCTTGAGTAAATATTTTCTGTTCTGGAATAATTTGTTCTGAAGAATAAAACCTCAAGTGGTTACAATGCAATATATGTAGCTAGAACCAGCGTGTACTCAAAGGTGGTGTGGACACTGGACAGTGGACACTAGGAAAATCACGTGACTGTCACACCCTGATACCTTTGACGAGATTATTATTGTCGATCCGTCTGCAACGGTAATTGAAGGCAAAGTCGCTATTGCTATTCGTTGATTTTAACTATGTTCCATATCGAGTTGGGTGACAGAATTGCGTATGGTATATTTTGATGCTGTCATCTTGCGCTGTACCAAGTTTCAAGACTATGGCTTTATGACTAGCGTAGTAATTTCGCTGTCGAAGTCGAGTATCTAGTAAATCAGCGCGCACCGATATATTGTCGACTTTGATAACGGAATTACTAAGCTAATCATTGATTGACGATACTGAAACTTACTGCGAAGCTGCATAACACAACCAAGATATACCATGCCAAATTTCGTCATCCATCTCGGTATGAAACACTTTCAAAACTCACATATACCAATATCAAATTTTGCGAATATTCCATTAAGCGGTATAGGTTCATTACTAGAGCCCGACCGATTATCGGTTCACCGATAATATCGAGTCTATAATACACTTTGAAAGAATTATCGGTATCGGCGATTGGAGATGAAAAAATATCAGCTATTTTCGTGACGTCACAACATAATGGTAGAAAGTCGGTGAACTATAATTCTAGACCGCTGGACTGGGAATATTGCTATATTTCGTAAAGCTTACACTTTCAAAGTGCCCATATGTATCTCTCTAGTCTATTTCATGTTCAAGTATGACTATGGCTGTAAAATTGTTGACATAAATTCTCTGAAGTTTTAAAAACGCGCCCTTTGAAGTAGAGTCCCCCTTATTTGAATATCGGCTTAAAATATCGGTGTTATCGGTGAAGATGTTAGATATCGGTTTTATCGGTGTCGGCCCAAAAATCCAATATCGGTCGAGCTCTATACATTACGACATCATCGCACGCGGACCCTTGATACTCGACTTTGACAACGTACTTACTACTGTAATTATTGGGTCACAGCCTTAAAACTTCGTGCAGTGTTAGATGCCATCATGAAGATATGTAGTATGAAATGTTGCTATCCATCGCCGTATATAGGACACAATCAAAATCTACACATACCAATACTGTTTTTTGTGAAAAATCAGTTATGCGGTAGGCTGAAGGTCAGATGATTGCATCTTACACTGAACCAGTTTTTCAGGGTGTGACTCGGTGATCAGGATAGTAATTTTGTTATCATAGTACAGTATATCAAGTACATCGCTGACCTGCCATCTAGCCTACTGCATGACAGATTTTTCACAAAAGCCGAAATTGCTATAATGCTATATGTAGGTTTTGAATGTGTTTTATTCCGCGGTGGATAACAAAATATCGTATTATGTATTCTGATGGAGACATCTAGCACTGTATCGAGTTTTAAGGTTGTGACTCAATTATTACGGTAGCAATTTCGTTATCAAAGTCGCGTATGTCAGGGTGCGCGCTGATTTGGCATTCAGCCTGCCGCATAGCAGATTTTATTGCAAAAGCCAGTATTGGTATGTGTACAATTTAAAGGTATTTTATTCGGCTATGGATAATAAAATTTCGTTTTGTATATCTTGATGAAGGAATCTAACACTGTACCAAGTTTCAAGGGTGTGACTCTATAATTAAAGTAGTAAGTACGTTATCAAATTCGAGTAGCCAGGGTCTGCGACTACCTGCGTGCGCTGGTTTGACATTGCGCCTACCGCATAAATTAATTTTCGCAAAATTTGATATTGATATATGTGAATTTTGAAATCGTTCCATACCGAGATGGATGACGAAATTTGGCATGGTATATCTTGGTTGTGTTATGCAGCTTCGCAGTAGGTTTTATTATCGTCACTCAATGATTAGCATAGTAATTTTGTTATCAAAGTCGACAATATATCGGTGCTCGCTGATTTACTCGATACTCGACTTCGACAGCGAAATTACTACGCTAGTCATAAAGCCATAGTCTTGAAACTTGGTACAGCGCAAGATGACAGCATCAAAATATACCATACGCAATTCTGTCACCCAACTCGATATGGAACATAGTTGAAATCAACGAAGAGCACTAGCGACTTTGCCTTCAATTACTGTTGCAGACGGATCGACAATAACAAAGTCGTCAAAGGTATCTGGGCGTGACAGTCACGTGATTTTCCTAGTGTCCACACCACCTTTGAGTACACGCTGGTATCAGGCTGATCAGTGCGATTTAATTCAGGTTTCCCCTTGATTCAGGTGTTTTCCCATGTTCAAATTGTTCAAGTTCATGCATAACGCGCTAAACATGGGCGGGCGAGATATGCAAGTCTGGTTCCTTCTGATACTCTTAAATATTATTCTAATCAAAGTTACAATATGACATCATATGTTGCGGTCTGCCAGTGATAGCGCACTGAAACCACTGCAAAAACCACAACATCAGGTCCGCCGTATCATAGCCGGGGCCCCATGGGGCCACGTTATGTGTCCAACAAATCAGTGCTCAAAAGATTCGGTGTCCTAAACATAAAAGATATGCGGAAAATAGAAATTGCCAAGTTTATGTATCAGTTCCATTGTGGTCACCGAAAACTTCTTTACCTCTGTATCAAAAGTGCATATGCATAAGTACGACACACGTGCATCCACGTCTTCCAACTACCATATGGTTGACAAATAAGATTATCGCTCCATCAAATTTGCCGAACCTGAATTGTGGAACAGTAGCTCGCCGGCTATCCGACAGTCATCGAGCATGCCCTGTCCACATTCAGGTCGAAGTATAAACAATTTATACTGAACCAATACTATAGTTAGCCATCTATTTCACCAGACCACGACCTGACATTTTGATCTCGCCTTCCGACACATGCCAGCTTTTTTGTCACCTGCCCTTTTATGTCATCTCTTTTACTTTTCATTCAGTGTGCATGCCTCCTTTGTACATCGCCTAGGCCCGGTGGGTGTCTGATTTCGAAGATTGCTCCAAGTCGTTTCGACAACTTCCTATTATTCATTGTATCGGAGTTACGTGGTGTTTTGAAATGATGAAAATATTAATGAACTATTAGATACTGACATTGCCGTGCATACTTCGTAATTACTGTATTGTTGGACGTGTGTATTCGTCATACCCGCAATTTCGTCATCGGCACAACATTGATGGTGATTGCGGTGACTGATGCGGTTCGAAAAATATCGATCACTGTATATTTCACAAAATGGGACTTGCGCTTCTGTGGGCAGAGAAAATCACATATAATGGCATATCATTGAGAGAAATCTGCACCGACTACGATGAGTGTCAATGTGAGTGACCATGATGTGCTATAGTCCGACCTACTTTAACGCAGACAGATTAGACAAGTAGCTATTGGCTATACGCAGTGCGCATATAGTCTATACATGAGCACAGAAGTGCTATCGTGACATTAAAAAGCAATTTTCAGCAGAGAGATAGTGAGCTTCATAAGTTATATGGAAACTAAATATACCAAAGAGCAGCGGTTCTCAAAGGGGGCCCGCAGATCCCTTGGGGGTACCAAGCACCAAGTAGGGGGTGCGACATGTACGTAGTGCGCTATTATACGCTATTTAATTACCTCGATACTACTTTGCAAATTTAACATAAAGATAAATATTATTGGTCGGATTGGTCGGCGAATAACATTTGGACCTTAAAATTGCACCACAACGGCAAAACCGTCGATATCAATATCTCCAGTCGCTGAATTGTCTCCCGCCCCTGAAATACACATATAAGTTGTGTTGAAAATCCTATGGGGGCCCAAAACCAGCCTTTGAGAGTGGGCTGACAAAGTTCATTTTCGATCCCGAATAGGTGGTATGAGAAACATTTCCTGACAGCTCAAGGGATACGGGCGGGCGCTAAAAAGTTTAAGAAACACTGCAAAGAGAGTGGTAGTGAAAATCGAAAATCTAGGGCCGCTTTACGGACGAGGTCGCGTAATTAGATAACTAACCGTAACCTACGGTGAGTTATCTATAGTGTAATTGCCAATGTTCAGTTCGCACGGTTTATGATTCCCAAATGGCGCTGTGTATCGCTTTCTCGGTTATCTGCTTTCTTTCGACTCTTTCTCTCTCCAGATTTTCCAAATATGCGGCATGATCTTTCGCGAGAGAAACTGTTTAAATACCAACATTGATGCGGTAGCCTACAGTAAGTGTAGCTTACAGGTGTCTAAAAAGTTGTAAAGTCACGATATCTAATTCTATAGTACACGATTAGTACGAATTACTGTTCAGTGAATATACGGACGAAACAATCACGATTTCTTCGATACTGCTTCATTACTTATGTACGATAACTCCAATTTGTGTTGTCCAGGAAACTACCAGCAGGGAACAGACTATACCAAAATTAATGTGCAATCTGTTAGCTTTAACTAATCCACCCCGACACTCTTCCAACCCACATGATAACAAGTGCCTATAGGAATTAATGCAAGGCCTAGTGGCTGGATGATTATGAAGACTAAAACATGAGTTTACCGGAACATAATTTGTTTCCGATGTTCGCTAGGGCAAGGACGAGCTTCGTCAAATTCCGACTAAGTTATTGTGACTTTTGAGTGGCTGGGATCACCACCGCGATACAGCAACGAGGTTGTCCAGTTCGATAAACCCGGCCTATACTATGTATTTTTACCACTGTTGGTTTCAAAGTTCAAATGATATTTGCCAATCATGAACCGATGGTGTAGGCCTATGTATGTAGGCTACTCTTGAACTGTTGGCGCAGTGTAACTTATCAGATTGCACGAACCTTTCAAGTCTTCGATTTCCTTTCTGCAATAAAAATGGGGTTACTAAACAATGTTTCGATCCGAGACTATACAAATTAGATTCGGAAACCATCAGTGGCGGCTCGTGACAATATCGGGTGGTGGGGCAAGGGCTGCAAGCGACTTTTAATCAAGATGACGTCACAATCGCGTTTTCCAACGTAAACAAGTAACTTAATGATGGTACGGTAACATGAAGTATGGTAACTGCGTAAACGGCGTACGGAAAAAAGATTCAACACGGTTCATGTTCGCACTAGGCCTGACTAATTATCTGCAGAAATGGAAATGACTATAACTCGAGAGTTAGCGTAAGCGTAATTGGAAAGGTCAACGAGTTCGGACAGATACGCAATTGTTATCTCATAACGATAACTCGAGCCTAACTGGAAAGGTCAACGAGTTCGGACTCATACGCACACACGCAATTGTTATCTCATAGATTGGGCCTGTCATATTGAATCCAAAACATCATTCTGAAGAACTAAGAATAGCAGCCTCGGAAATTCGGTCTCGGTACAGCATAGAAGATTTTGGCCTTGAAACTGGAGACTGTAACACGACACATACGGCTTTATTACTGTCTATAGGTCTGCTGCGAAATCGCCTTTGGAATATATATTACCGAATAAATACGTGGATGAAAGCCTTAAACTTAGTACACTGTTACATGACATCATCGAGAAGTGTCCTCATGGCCCTTTTCGGTATGGCACACTGTCAAAATTAATGCGAACAGACCAACACCGAATTTTGCGTAAAATTTACTGAGGAATAGGCTGATCAAGTGATCAGCTGTTAGCCGCCATCGAAAACTAAATAGCTATCGCGCTTGAGAGGGTTGTAAGCAAATGGCTTGACGGCCACAATTTCTTGGTGAAATTGACATTGGAGGATATAATATCAAAGTAAATATTTGAATGGAATCTGAGAATGATATCATCATCTCAGTTAACGTTACCGCAGATACAACGGCTTTTGCGTGATATCCGCAATGCGTTGAAGGCTAAAGTGTCAGATCGGAGCGCATCTCTACCATGCTCGACCTTGATAACGAAATTACTGCCCTAATCATTGAGTGTCAACCTTGAGACTTGGCATAGCGTTCGATATAAAAATCAAGACATACTGTATAACAGCTTATGACGGATCTAGGTAAGGAGCATCGTTAAAATCAATAGAGACCAATACCGGCTTTGCGTATAATCTGTTAGCGATAAATGAGAGTCAGCTCTCACTCGAATTAGGAAACGAAATTACCACTAGCACAGTTCAGTGACAAACTTTACACTTGGTACAGCGTTGGATACTAACGTTAAGACTTACCGTGCCAAATGTCATAACCGATCTCAGTATTGAACATCGTCAAAATCAATGGATACCAATACCAGCTTTTGAGTAAAATCTGTTTGCGATACATGAAGGATCAGCACACACTCGACTTCGGAAACGAAATTACTACCCTAAACTTTAAGTAAAAACCCTGAAACTTGGGGCAGTGTTAAATACCACCATCACGACATGACATACCAAGTTTCAAGAGTTTTCATGGTGTGAAACACCATCAAAATCGACCTATACCACCAAAGGTCGACTAAACGCATATGACGGTAACCGAGTTCAGCTATAGATACGATTGTTACATCACACCTTAAGGGCACAGAGCTAATTTGCCCCGGTTGCTCGGTCATTTTATGAATAGGAGAGAGTAAATTACCGTTTCTTTATTGTGCGCGGCTTTGAGAGAATAGACAGTGAAAGCTTGTTATGAGCGCTACCGGGGCATGCCGCGGCTAGGCATTCGCAAAGCAAAAACACAGAAGAGAATTCGATTTTCGTAGAGACTTCGCTATATATGGGCATTTACAAGCGGAAGGACAAGAAGAATACGATTTTCGCTGTGGTTTCGGTATATATAGATTGGTGTGCGTCTATTAATGGTAAAGAATTGTTATTGAAGAGAATTTTAGGTGGGACAATGCCCCAGTTGCCCTATAGGACGAGCCGCCACTGGAAACCATGCATATTGGAAATGATGTTATCGCTATATGGCACTAACTAGAATCGATTACCAAATCCAGCTTCGTCAAATTGTTTTCGTTGATAAAGCAATTCGTTAGGAATTCTGCGAACTATTGGTAGTTCGTAGTTTGTTGCATTCCTGCAAGTGACGCAGGCCAACATATTGTAAAAGCGGTGTGCAGTAGCCTATTACATCCAGTATTCCACCCATTCCCTATGTATTTTATGTGGGTTCACGCAGGACTTCTCAAACTGTGGTTAGCGATAGCGATCACAGGTCAAATAGCAATTAAATTACTTTGATATCAACTTACTGTCTCATCACTCTCAGGGAATGATTTTCATCATTGGCTCGTAGTATCCTCTCCACCTGTTCCTCTTCGTCGCATACCGACTCTAGCAACAGAAGGATTTCTTCGAGATCCTTAAATTCATCCAACAGCCTGCCGAGATCCCCGGCGAGTATGTTGAGGGTTTCTGCCACCGTGTGAAGGGTGATGAGGTGATCAAAGAATTGGTCGCACTTGCTGCTCAATTTCGAATATTTACTATCCAACGCTTCCAAAACGGTTTGCAATCGCTGAAAAGTGGACAATGTAAGACTGTATAAAGTGCATATTCTCTACCGCTCATGTAGCCTATACAAGACAAAAGTTGCTCTCAACATTTGTGACCCCGCGACACCCTCTGAAAGGGGTGTTTGTGGCACCCTATAATTGATTCTTATGGCGGTGACTAAAAAAAGGTTCATCAACTAGGGCGATTTTTTTCGACGAGTCAAAAAAAGTCAAAATTAAGTCAAAATTGTAGCGTTATGTCAAAAAATGTCAAAATGTTCTACTAAGTTAAACTTTTTTGCAACCTACATTTCGTTTGCATCGTAGATTTTGCACTGTCGGTGAACTTATCGTCTCACATTTTACAGCTTGTAGCCTACTTTATAGGCCTACCGTTGTAGACGGCCCATTGTCTGCTCATTGTGAATCATAAACATTCAAATGAAAAAAAAATAGGTTGACATGGTGTTATGCTCAACGTACCGCAATATCCCAACTGAAGCAAGACTGCGTGGGCATTGCATGGTTCTGATATTAAGATGCACATGATGTAAAATTGTGATGTAGACACCATTGCCTGAATGAGGCAACACGGTTTGCCACCAGCAGTGAGCGCACAACTTCAGTGTTGTCTTTCTCCATTCTTGGCAAGCTACTTAGTAAGGATAGACACTTTCTACCCGATAATGTATGAAAGTATCTTTCGTTGAGCTACAATTTTTTTAAAATTATTTCCACCATAATGCGTAATGTAACTACTGGAATTCTTCATAGGACCAGATTTCGTAAAAATAAAGTTTTTTTCATGACAAAATTTGTCAGTTGTTGAGGCAAAAAAGTTGTTTTTCGGCCAAACATACTTCGTAAGGACAGACAATTCCAACTATAATTGAAGATAAGTAGTACAATTCTAACATTACGTGGCAAAACACCTAATTTGCGTACGTTAGGTCAAATTTGGTAAAAATTAAGACTTTTAAGATTAAAAAATGTCAAAATTTTGATTTTTAGGTCAAAATCTTCCGTTTTTTAGGTAAATAAAAATGGATTTAGTCATCACTTTCGGCCAAGCTTCAATATCACCTCGTCAATGCTGGTGATGACAACCGTCAAAATATTGTAGTGAAAAGTGCTATGACGTCAGTTGAGGGCACTTTTTATAGTCACCATTAGCTTCCGAAATCTCCCACCCAGGGTACTCGTAGTGCTAGGGTACCACGAGCAAATTTTCAATTTGAGAGGGTGCAGCAATGTCAAAAGGATCCAGAACCATTGCGTTATGTCTATAAACATGTTTGCCATCGACGTGGATCAAAATCTAAGGTTAGATAAAAACTCTGAGTAATCTAACCGATGAATTTATTCATTTTTAAACAGATTACTAAAGAAGTCTTTACAGCATTTTCTCGAGTCCCAAACCTTTTCACGGCCTTTTTCGTAAGCTTTGCACAGCCCTATCACGTCCTCAATGCCCAAAATAACACAAACTATGGAGACAAGTCAAAAATAAGGACCGTATGGTAGCATTGTCTAAATCTCAACGGTCGAATTAAGTCCGCTACTTTGAGATTTTCTTGCGACACATATTTCACGTCGCCTCAATTGAGGTAGCTGCCAGTAGGGGAAACCGGGGACAAATGTAACACGTGGCAAATGTAACAATCGACCTCACCGCTAGTAGGATGAAGAAATTGCCTTCATATTTTAAGTGCACATGCGGCAGTTATGTCTTCTAATATACCTGAAGTTACGTTGAGCTACGACGCGAAACCCCGGAATAATTTTAAAAAAACGAAATTTTGGACCCTTGAGTAAATATTTTCTGATCTGGAATAATTTGTTCTGAAGAATAAAACCTCAAGTAGTTACAATGAAATATATGTAGCTGGAACAATGTTACAATAGTCTACCGTGATGATAGGGAAACTAGGACTCGCGTCGCCCGAAGGCACCATCCTGAGACATTAATCATGGGCGAGCGTGTCAGGGGCAATTGTAACACTCTGTTACTTTTGCCCCGTTACAATATATTTTCAATGCTGAATATATATGTGTTCATACGTGGGTATAACCAGCTATCTACTGCAGATGAATCTTGCAACAGCCAGGAGTTAAATACCAGAACAGACTCTACCTGCTCATACCAATTCTACCATGATACTCTGTCGGAACGGCCATACAGAAGTCGTGATGTGAATCTGAGGGTCTGGTTTTTTCCGTGATTCTACTCGTGTTGATCGACTTTTGTTGTGTCGACCCTCAATGGTCACTATATTATAAGGACTTGCCCATGACTGAATCCTCATCTCTTGACTTTGAGCATGGACCACTTAGATTTTGCCATCTGGTGTGAACAATTTATTTTAATTTTGTACGGAACAGAAGAATACCATTAGCTTTGATGCCACACAATGCTGTGTCCTCGCTTTGCTACACTATCATCGGCCCATTCAATAAAGATATTTTAGCTCGGTTTCGCACCTTCGCAGATGACCGAATGTCCAACCCATTATGCACGCTGAATTATAGCACCTTGTCAGAAGAGGCCGCGAATATGTGTAGTAGGGCTCTTCAAAAATGACTTTTTTTCTCAAATCGTACTGGCTACTTGATAAAATTGTTAGGTTACCTAATTTAAGCCTACACACAAAATTTGGTTCATTCCAGCCAGTAACCGCTTTGCTACAGGAGAAGTAAGTTTCCATTTATTATATAGAAATAACTGATAAAAAATTTGAAAATTTTCTGTTCACCCCATGAAAGTGTTAGGCTGTCTATAGAAACGATGCTCACCAAATTTGGTTTAATTCCAACCAGTGGAAGCGGAGTTATTGCCGTCGAAAAATTTGGATTTGAATAAAATAGTATTTACGGTGAGCACAACTATAATAAATAAACAAAGAATCGGTCACCGTAAATACTATTTTATATGTTCGAAAATACAAAAACTGTTACAATTGTCCCCGGTCTCCCTTACATATGATCCCAAGATTCCACTTTTATGTTGGTTGGTTGTTTCCCAAACTGTAAATAGGAATACTTCTTTCATTAATAGCCTCTCAAAGCTACCAAGAAATTGGATGTCCGCCATCTTTGTTAACTGTCGACGGCAACCCTATAATTATAAGCTCATTTTCTGGCGGCACCGCCGAGCAGTCTGATCGGAACCCCGGTTGAGAACCATTGCAATACGGTAGAGGTCCAGGGCCTATAGGTCTACGATAATAATTCCTAGTATATTGTCGTAGGACTCGATAAATTCCAAGTATTATTAACAGGTTTGCCATGCCTCCTTAAAAGATATAGCCTCCGTTTTGAAGGACATATAAAACTATAAAACTGCATAGTCCTCATTTTAAAGTTTTTCCTGATTTTGATCAAAGTCTATATTCAAGCCTACTATTCTCAATTAATGCTCAATTGTTCATCATAGGCCACAAGTGCTACGCAGACACTAAGACAATCAATATACCTAAGCTGGCGATGGGGCAGTGAATATTGCTGGTCGCAGTGTGATGACTGTTGATACTGTTCAACACCATAATCCTATCAAAGTTACAATACGGAATTAGTTTCTGGGGAGCTGCCAGCAAGAATACGATTGATCCACTCCCAAAAACTACAACATAGGATCATCCGTATTATTGCCAAATCCTCACGGGGGGCTGAACTTGCAACTGATAAATCGCCACTCAAAGGATTTGGTGTTCTAAATACAGAAGACATGAGGAAGCTAGAAATTGCCAAGTTTATGTATCAGTTCCATTGCGGTCACTGTCCCTCGAATTTTAATGACTACTTGACCTCGGAGTCAAAAGCGCACAAGTAAGGCACATGCACGATTGCACGTGTGCGTCAACGAAGAACAACTACCATACGATCAGGAAGAAATACAAAAAAACGCATCGCTCTATCAAGTATGCCGGAACCCATTCGTGGAACAGCACCTCGGCGGCTATCCGACCTTCGTCGAGCATGTCCGCATTCAAGTCGAAATATACAAGCGATTTCTTCTAGCCTACAGGATTAACCACGACCTAACATATCGATTTCGCCTTCCGCCACATGCCACCTCATTTTTCGCTTGCCTTTTATGTTATCTGCTTTATTTAGTGTGCAATGTGAAAGCTTCTTCTCTACTTCGCCTAGGCCAAGGTTGGTGTCTTATTTCAGAGGTTATAAGCTACTCCAAAAGTCGTTTTGACACCTTCCTAATTCCTATCTCTTTTCCTTGTATCGCAGTCTTGTGGTATTTTAAAATGATGAAAATAATAATGAACCGATACTGACCTTTCCTCTCTGCGGCTGCCAAAATTTATCCTGACGACTACTTCCATTCATAACCACCTAGAGGCCTATACCCAGAATTTTCGGCTTTCCTTAGTTTTGGATCCATATTGGTGGCAACCCTGATTACACCTACGCTACAATTTAAGGGTTGACGTAAAAAGACCGTCCGAACACTTTTACTGGTATGATGAACGATCGTTCACCTGTAGGGTGAGGTTCGTGGGCTGTCAGCTAATTGGTAATTTCGATAGCCCCATCTGCTCATTAGTCTACATATCGCATTGTACATTTTTGTGTTGTGACTAAATCTGTCGCTAGTTGCATTTTCGGACGAACCGTTAAAAGGTGACGCAAAACAAACACTGAAAAATAATATGAATGCAACAAAGCATAGAATTCGGTGTCTGGACAGCGACATAAATATACTAACCTTCACAGCACGGGCAGAATCATGTCCCTCTTTGCGTATTTCCGCCCACGACTGTTGAAATCTACATGAATCATAGCATCAAGATTGTCCTGCAGTTCATTGAGAAGTCTTTGATCACAATCAAACACATGGAAGTTTATTTGATTTTGGATTTCCCTTCACGCAAAACTGGTAGGCTTTGAAGCTTCGGCAAATATGCAGCTGTACTGTACACAAGTATCTGGTCCGTGTTGTATAGTAATCTGATTGACCATGTGAGATCTCGAAATTATATTGCGGTCGCATCTTCGAATGCAAGGATAGGTCGTAAATCAAATTGTATATGTATACGGAATCACGTGACGGTCAGTTTACAGCTGGGCTGCACACAATCGCTCGAGTACTTGAATATGAATCAAATATAGTGAGAGATGATTTTTCGAGCACTGAAATAGGATCTCATTGCCAATAAGAGTGAATTGAAAAACGGGAATAACAGTGTCGATACTATTACCAAAGTGGTATTGGCAATAAACGAGACACGCAGAAAACGTTTACGACAATATGACTTCTGGCTTGATATCATAAGACTTGCCCGACACTCTCTGGAATACTCTGACTTGCGCGGGTAATACTCTCGCAGGGTAGAGGAAGGGGAAGAGCTGATGGGCCGTAACTACCGCACCCAATGTTATTTTAGAATACGAATAATTCACAAAAATCAATCTAACTGCATCCGCAATGGTGAAATAAGGGTAGGCTATATTCCAAGCAGACTGCAGCGTTGGGTTGCTTTAGTGTAGGGTAGCGCAACTTGCGGGACCGTTAGCCACAGGAATTTCGGGACCGACTCTTTCAGCGCCGGGACACAAGACATGAGGCTTTGAACAACATTTAACTGGGCAAAGTGCGCCGACAAAAATCGGCGACGATGAAACCTTGGTCCAAAAACGAAACCACGATATTGATATGTGCGGTCGTCGAAATGGTTGGTTACACTTACAAATAGTTTCGTCCTTGTAATGCGAGCCACACATAGTAGGCCTACAAACAGGGCCGCAACAGCACTTCGTCAGCCCCCCCCCAAAAAAACGTTGGATATAACTCGAACTTCTGGGGGTTTCGCTGACCCTGTTTAACGCTACTTATCTTCCACATTGGGTGTCAGTTTGGTGAGTCAGCTTCTTTCGCCTAAACGCGCGAGAAATTTCTATAATTCATGACTGAATCGGTCAATATGATCGGGAATTGCATAGCCTATTTATTGCTATCAATTTTTACCCTCTCTCTGCTCACGTAATCTGATTTACCGGTAGAGCTGAGTGAGGTGTGTTTGAAAAGGTAGGACACCTCAATGTAATCCCCGGGTGTATACCAGTTGGCAACAACAAAACAGCACTTTGGTTGTTTGCTTTGGGGTAATCATGGTGATTGTCGACTGCTATGGTCATTTATATCGGGCCGATATTCTTCTTATTTTCCGTAACTGCCAACTTAGCACGGCCCCCCTCTAGGCTTTTGTAAGACATCGATGACGCGGATGAGGTGGCGAGGAGGTCAGCACTCCGTCTTGGGCTCCCTTAGGGTTATTAACCGTCCCCCATCAAGTTGTTCGCTTTTGCCACGAATTATAGGTGTAGGGGAGACCGGGGACAAATGTAACAATCGACCTCAGCGCTAGTAGGGTATGGATATTTTGAGTGCGGATCCGGTAGTTATGTCTCCTACCATATCTGAAGTTACGTTGAGGACGTGAAACCCCAGAACAATTTGAAAAAAACTAAATTTTTTACCCTTGAGTAAATATTTTTTGGTCTGCAATAATTTGTTCAGAAGAAGAATAGCTCAAGTGCTTACAACGTAATAAATGTAGCTGGAACAATGTTACCACAGTCTACTCTGGTGATAGGAAAACTAGGACTTGTGTCGCCTGAAGGTACCGGACTGAGACACTAATCATGACCGAGCGTGTCAGGGATAATTGTAACACCCCGTTACTTTTTCCCCGTTACAATATCTTTTCAAGGCTGAACATCTTTGCTCATATGTTGGTATAACCCAGTGGTTCTCAACCGGGGGTCCGCGAGACCTCTAAATTTACAAAATGATTGATAACCTAATTTTCACTTCGTTTTTAAATTAGAGAAAGCATAAGGCAGTTTTCCTCCACAACTGGTAAAACCTCGATCATTACTCGCATCATCAGAATAATCTTCTGACATGAAATATCTTACTATGAACATTCATTTTTATTGCCAAATCGCCAATACTGATACAAACATATTGCTGTTTAGAGACGTTTTGTTGGGCATTGTGGAAAAAAATAAAAATAGGGAGATAGTAATGTCAACCAGGTTGACTTCGTAAATGTTTGAGATTTATTTTTGATTTAAAGTTGTCGGTGTCATCAAATTAGTGAACAGTAGTGTGAAATAAAAACTCCTGAAGTAGTTTTCCTATATTTTTTCCAAAAAAGAGATTGAAACCTCGCCACGAAATCCATTTATCCTGTGATATACATAACCACTTGCAGTGACTTAAAAAGCCCAGAAATGACAGTGGGTCGAGCTGAAATTTTACGGCAAAAGAACTGATGAAAGCCTGGAAGATAAATAGACTTTGAGAGTGTAAAAGAAAAATTGACCATGAAGAAAGACATCGAACTGCGTGAAATATATCCTGTCGTGGAGCACAAAGCCCTAAAATAGGCTATAAGCACCAACGTCGTGTGTTGTAATAATAATAATATTACTAACATAATTACTGTTCCAGAATAACTTCAAGATGAAATGCTAGATCAAAATGAGTAAGCTGGACGCAGGGTTGTAATGACTCGAGTCATGACTCGACTCGAGTCAGACTCGAGTCACGTTTTTTTTGTGACTCGACTTGACTCGAGTCATTTTCTTGAAATGGGAAAATGACTCGACTCGACTCGAGTCAATATTTGGATTGACTCGACTTGTACTCGAGTCATTACGCATGACTCGACCCAAGTCAATGACTCGGCTTATTTTATATGACTTGAAGATGAATAAATTTGCGAATCGTAATGGCTAGTTCAACACATCTGACGAATTCTGCCGACATCGCTATTTGTCACCACTGCTTTCGTTGCACTCGTCTGATATCAGATATGCCGCCGCAAAAACAACAGACAATGGTACCATAGTGTCCTATATGGTGTCGACACAACCAAATCTCAAGCCTCAGAAATTGATTCACGTCACAATTTCGATTTGGCTACAGGCAATTTGAAGGTCATTTTTGACTGGCTTGGCGAGCATTAAATTTGGTAAGACGGGTATCAATCGAAAGCTGACTCTGCACTGATTACGAAAATATAAATGTTATTCCGCTCGTGGCCCTGGAACCCCCACAATCAGCCTCGAATTTTTCATTGTTATGGAGATCGGCATTGGGAAGCAATAATGCTGTCTGGCTCTTTTGCTCTTGAGCTACTCTCTCGTTTCGCCAGACAGCATTGTTGCGTCCCAATGCCAATCAGGGTAGTACCTACTACCAACCCTGCTCTCCCTCTCACTCTACAACCATGCAATTAGGCACACTATCACTGTCAATTACTTCCGCGCATTAGTGGAAGCATTGAAAAATTCTATTTTGAAGCGTTTTGCAGGAGTGTTTGTAAATGTGAACATGATCACAACTGATGAGTCTTTGGATTGGCCTATCGGTAATCCCAAACCGTTTGGTGAAACCATCTTCTTCACATGCGTGTTCGATCCGAAATTTGCTTTCCATTAGCTTATGGATCTAAGTTGCTCAGAACAATCCCGAATTGCACTGCGGCAGAAAATAATCGAGTTGATGATGACTGAGCCTGACGCTCATTCATGCAGGATCACCAGCCAAGGTACAAAATCATCTGACGAAGAGGTACTAGATCCTCCGCAATCAAAGTATTTAAGACTTTTCAATTATACAAGCAAACAATCGAAGCAAAGTTCAATTAGAGCCAACGCAATCACTCAGATAGTCAAGTACTTGGAAGAGACTGATAAGCTCATAAAGCGATGATTCTTTGCATTTTTGGGCGACTCGAAAGAATGAGTATCATATGCTTTTCAGTGTGGTTCAAAAATGCTTATCAATTCCTGCATCTAGTGCACCAGTGGAACGTGTATTCAGTAGAGGTGGATTTATTCTAAGGCCATGCCGCTCTAATATATCTGAGGATCTCATTTCCACTTTGGTATTTTAAAGTGTAACTCATCATTGATGTGATCTGCTGTCTGTGAAAACACACAATACCCGCTGTCTATTTGAGGTTTTGTTAGGTATGTGCATTGTGCACGTGAGTAATAATGAATGGCTAATGCTGCGTGATGTTTGTAGAATAGGACTGTTCAAAAGTAACTTCTTTTTTATTTTACTCAGTGGCTACTTGATGAAATTGTTACGTTGCATAAAAAGAACATTGAATCTGGCTCAATTTTGAAAAGTAGAATCAATGATATGATAGGAGAAAATTTTGGATTTGAAAATAAATGAAGTATACACAATGTAACAATATCATGAGATAGCCGGTAAAATTCGAAAATCTCTATTTGTAATTAATCTAAAATTTTCTTTCATAGCATTGCTTTGTTCTACTGGTTGGAATTGAGCCAAATTTGATTTTTTAGACAATCTAAGAATTTTAAGAAGTAGCCGGAAAACTTGAAAAAATGTTTTTGAACAGCCCCATTGTACAATTATTTCTCCAATGCTGTAACTGCGATGTAGTCTGTAATGCAATTGGGAAAACCTTAAGTAATAACAAAAGGTATCTGTTTTTTGTCACTGCACAGTGCACAATGCACATAGCTGCATGCACGCTTTTACAGCATGCTGGCTTGGTGTAAATACCTCTACATAAACACGCATCTGTTGATTCTCTATCAGCTGGTATCTTGACGTGAACTCGTTGGTTCTCTATCAGCAATTTATGAGCTATCGTCGATGTGCTTATCATAAAAACTGAATGCTTGAATTGGTGATGTATCAGACTGACAAGACAGATATTTGATTTTACGTTCTAACTTAGTGAAGTTCTGTAGTATCGGTAATTGAGGCCAGGACCTGTCCGTTAACTGCATAAATAAACACGTGTCAAAACTATGATAGGGACAA
Source organism: Botryllus schlosseri (assembly GCF_051294905.1). Lineage (NCBI taxonomy): Eukaryota > Metazoa > Chordata > Ascidiacea > Stolidobranchia > Styelidae > Botryllus > Botryllus schlosseri. The sequence continues at coordinate 14,078,535 of NC_137239.1, read as the reverse complement.
AATGAGCATGTTTGGCAAGCTAGGATTTCGATATCACCCAAGCAGGAGAGAAAACATGATCTGAACATGACTTCAATACTGTGACTTGGACTCGACTCGAGTCATAACACCATGACTCGGACTTGACCCTTTGAACGGTGACTTGGACTCGGACTCGAGTCGGTGATGAATTGAAAATGACTCGACTTGACTCGAGTCAAAACCACAAAAGTAAGATTGACTCGTGACTCGGAACCATGCGACTTGGTTACAACCCTGCCTGGACGTGATATGTTCATTAAAAATATGTTTCTTCATCATGGTGCGATAAATGTTGCGAGCACACCAAGTGTCGTCTGAAGCGTTACTGGTTAATACATTAGCCTCCATCCATCTTTGTGGAAAGGGATTCTCGGCACTCGTTCATATCACCACTTACTTCAAGAAATATCGCTGCAAAATTAGCTAAATAATAAAAGTCTACCCAATCTACATAAATAGTATGGTGTTATTTTCAAGAAGAGTCATTTTAATTGCTGTTTATCACAAGCCTACAGTTTATATTTGCACAAGACAGATGACGGTCGCACCATAATTGTGCCAAATTTGAACTAAAACTTTAGGGGGTCCGCGAAGGTCCGGTACGGTGAAAAGGGGTCCGCGAAGCCAAAAAGGTTGAGAACCACTGGTATAACCATTGATCTTCTGCAGACGAATCCTGCAACAGCCGGAATTTCAATACTAGAACAGATACTACCTTGCCATACAATTTCTAACATGATCATTTGTACGGACGGCCATGCAGAAGTGGTGATGTGAATCTTAGGTTTCGGCGTTTCTGTGATTCTACCACCCATTCTCATGTTGATCGACCTTCAATGGTCACTTGGAGAACTTCCCTATGACAGAATTGTCACCGCTGACTTTGAGCATGACCCACTTAAATTTTGTAATTTGGTGAGAACAATTCATTTTCATTTTGTACAGAACAGAGGAATGCCATTAGCTTTGACGCGTTTTGCTACACCAGCATCGACCCATTCAACCAAGATATTTTAGCCAGGTCGGTTTCGCACCTTCGCAGGTGACCGAATGTCCAACCCAGTATGCACGCTGAACAACAGCAGCTTGGTAGAAGAGTCCGCATCCGCATTTGAGTAGGGAGATGATGGAATGAATGTCTATGTTGTACACTTTGAGCTCATGAAGAAGGCACGAAGGGTGATACTGTATTCAGATGCAAAAAATGCGATGGGCGTAGCCTCGGAGCGTTATAACTTCTGTTTCTTTAGTTTAATGCAATATTACAATTAGTGCTCCCGTTTTCGTTGTTCATCTCGTTTATTTTTAGGTATAAATAACATTGTTATAATTGCCCCGCATCGTTGGTATAATCGCCCCTGGGTACGGGGCGATAGTAACATTTGAGCGGCGATTTTCGCGATCCAGAATTACCATGTTAGATTGTTGATTGAGTTCCATTTTAGTTTTTATATCAACTATCGAGTTGTTGGCTTCTTCATCTAAAACTTTGGAAATGAATTTTCCAAAAGAAACACACGTAGGCTAATGTTAGAAAATCCAAAAATTGACTTCGTTACATGATGTTATTTCGTGACCTCCTGTTTGCTATATTAAAATATATAGAATCGCCCAAGTACTAAACTAAAAGATCACACGATTTCAAATTGGTATTGCTTCACTGCCATATATTTTTTCCCTGCGGGATGGTATTTGTCCTGTGAGGTTCAGATTACCAAGACAGGAACATTCGGCGCCAGTCATTTAGGCGCATGTATGGACAATTGAATCTATGTGAATTTTGTAGGGGAGATGTGGTACCGATGGATCAAACATTGGAAAATATTCGCTGGCCCCAAAATGTTCAGCCGAAAACAGCAGATCTTTTGCTGGCTCAGCACTTTGATACAAGCTCTACCTATCGCGCACATATACATGAATATCCGTCTTTTCAAAAAATATTTATGGACGTTTAAAATTTGTTGCTCGAACGTGTCATCGGTCCCCACCCGGTGGGTCCAATGGCACACGACCCGGGGACCTATGACACATATAGCCTAAAAAACTCAGATGTGACAACTTTTCTTGCTCATTATTATAATCTAAGCTACAGCAAGCCAAAGAAGAATTTTCGGTCGCAACCGTCAAAAAATAGATTAAATATTGACTCAAATGTTGTCATAAAATCACGTTTCGATTTACGCTCGGACTTATAAATTTGAGGGTACATACATATTGCCCGAAAATCGACAGTGTGACTTCCAAAGACCTCGTTATAGCGATAAAACATCATATTCAATTATTAAATAAAGATTTTCCGTACGTAGTCATGTTTCATTTGTTTCATGATTAGTATGCTTGATTATTTTGCTTGATTTGGCTATTGTATCATCGGTCCCCACCCTAATAATTTTGTACATGAATCGAAAAAAATTCCACTCAAGGAAAGAACTGGAAAAAGTAATAGGTGCCATTATATAGCCTGATACAAGCCCTACACTTCACAATGAAAATGATTGCTGGTTTGTTCGTGTTGAAGGTTACAAAGAAAAATGTATATGTCGATCTAAATTTAGTTTACACCCCCCAAAACAAAAAACATCTGTGAGAGACCCCATAGTTCGCGCACGTCGAATTTTTTTGTATGTGAGGAAAGATGTTGCCAGCATGCAATTGTAGAAAAATGCACGGAGTGTAATCATGGAATTATCATAGAGAATTTTCAAAGTATTTTCGGTCCCAGTGATCCATCGGTACCACATCTCCCCTATATATAACGAAGTTTTCGGTCAGAAGAAGGGCATTCCTTTTCGGCCAAGGTTTTCTTGCTGCCGATCGTTCTGGCACACTTCTTGGAATCGCATGTTACCAGGCCTAAAACTTTATACGTACTGATGCGCCGTGGCGCGGAACGGCCAACGCCGATGTGCCTATTTCTATAAATCTTGCGCATATTTTCTTGGGGAAGAGTAAAGATGTTTGGAAACTTGAAATCGCTCGCTGCGCGAAAAAAAATATGAAAAAGTTGCATAAATTTTCAAAAAATACGCTATAAATTATGCTAATCCACGAAATAATTTTGGGCCCATTTCGAGCTCGCCCCCCCGCCCAATTGGGGGGTTTGGGCTGTGGAAGTTACGGCCCTGCCCACAAATGTGACCCAATTTGAAATGGCGTGCGTCTACACCAGTGATTCTCAACCGGTGTGCCGCGGCACACTAGTGTGCCAATTGGACTGCTCAGGTGTGCCGCGAGCAAATGTGGTAAATTATGTCGAAGTTTAACAAAAATCCCAATTTTTAGTGTGTCATTGTTGGTTTTTCTATTGAATTTACCCGATCAAGACACGCGATGCACAATCCGATGCAGTAAACAGATATAAGGATGCCGAGGCGACCGTAGTCACGGTATCTCAATCTAGTATTTCAATCTGGCATCCCATTAGGTCATGGATTGGGTCTTTCTCTGGGCTTTTTATTGTAAAGACGCTCTGAGCACAGCAACGTATAGGGGCGGATAATCTAATAAATCTGCAACGCTTTGTATCTTACTACTGCACTGCCATGAATCAAACTGGGACCTCCACCGTCAATGGGTGTGATATGCTAGTTTCCCACATAGTAGCATCAGTAGCATTTAGGACGGTGATAACTAAACTCTGGTAATTGGATATTATAGATTACTAACCTACGACGACCTACGACGTAACTTAGTATTACTGATATTGAGGTGTGGCCGAAGTGACTCCCATCAGAACCGTAGGCAGAACAGGGACATGACGCAGGTTGATTACCTTTTATGTTTCTATTTGTAGTCGTATTCTTGCCATGACTTCGTCATCGATTATCATTTTACACCATGCCGATATTACATATTTTGATTCCTGAGATGCCAACTTATAGCACGGCTCACTTTTTGTAAGACACTTTGCAGATCGGAGGACGAGCAGGAGCCTACATAAACCTCCAACACCTAGGAAGGCATTCTCACCATCGAGAAAGTAACTCATATGAAAGTGATGTTCACGTTTAAAAATTAGAATTTCCAACATAGCCATTCACATAAGTAAAGTTTATCAAATTATATCAGTTACAAATTTCCCCGCCGCTGAGGTTTATTATTCCGGTTTGTTGGAATTACAGGTGAACTGCGGGTGGCGGCCAGTAAGATTATTGAGGTATACTATCCTCACATGTGCTATTACACGATCTGCGTGGAATTGCGTTTGGCATCCATGTATATTGTATAAACACCTCTGTATTTGTTAGTGGCGATCGTGATGGACTCTTCGATGCGATGGTTAATAACATCGACAATGCGGTAGTGGGCAGACTTTTATTGTCAAGTCAATCTTATGAAATTAAGTTGAACCTAAAGTTTAAACGAGATCTCAGCAGGCCAGTTATGTGGTAACAGAGGTAATAGCTGATAATTCAAAACCTCACACGTAAACGGAGAAAGCTCTTCTTCCGGCCCGCAATAAAATTGTAAAAAAAATGTTTGGGAAGATTTGAAAACGATTCCCATGTCAAATGATACCATTCGTAGATGCATTTGTGAGATGTCCGCAGAGATAAAAGAAAACTCAAGCAGAGAAACGCCTACTTGAGTGCTCCGAAAAGGTAGCAGTACTTCGTCAGTGACCACCTCTGTAAAACGATGGTTGCTGCTATACGCATTCTGGTAGTTTGCCTGTGTCATAAGCCAAAAGAGTTCGGAACCACTATGCTAGTGTGCCGCAAACTATTTTCAATTTTCAAAGTGTGCCGCGAGGTCAAAAAGGTTGAGAACCACTGGTCTACACCTTCACCATTTCATATATAGGCTACCCGTCGAAACATAGACATAGCATCCTAACTCTTAACATTAAATATGCTGTGCGATGCACGGGATGCCAAAAAAGCTCATATTTGAGTCCCAGTGTAAATAGTTTAGGAATCACCGGCACTGCCGTATAATATAATCCATCTGTAAGGCTCATGTACACGCCTATTTCAGGGCCAAGCTTTCGTCATCGTTATTAAAGCTACTTCATTCCCTATATTGTCGCAATCTCGAAATGTCATGCAGCCAATCAACGGCGCCACTGAAATTACAAATCAACGAACATTCACTTATCGACTGGACTAGATTGTTTGGAGACTCATTTAATGATTAAATAGAATACCCATCATTTTGATTGCTGAAATTTCATAATCAAATCAACTCAATTTTGATTTAAATGCTGAATTGACATAATTGATGTCGATAGTTTCATCGCTCGAGAAGGCGATTAGTGTCAAAACGGAATCATCCCAGGCTCACTTTTCCAGAATATCAAATCCCGCGTAGTCGCTAATATCCAATGAAACCATTTCATCCACCGGCTCCCGCACAAGACTTTATTTCACCAGCTTTCAGTAGGATAAGCAGGTAGATAAAACAAAAAGAATGAAATCTGTAGTAGACAAACGAGTGCCTGAGACTAGTATATACCCGGTTCGCAATATGCTAGTACCAATCTGTTTTAAGCAACGGACACAGTATATGCGTATTGCGTAGTATAGCCTACATCACATTCAACCAATGTTCCCTGTAAGCTGCGCGCGTGCGCAATAGCGCGCAGTGCTGAAACAATATCTGTGCACAGAATCTCTAGGCTGCGCAGTGCGCACACAAAATCCGTAGTGATGACCTTTTTTATCGTCGTTACGCACTGTTGCGCAAGGGACCACGCAGTGAGTCGGTGAGTGCGCGCAGACTCAGCATTAGAGGAAACATTGCATACAACCATGGCGAGAAAGAATGTATTGATGAGGGTTCGGTCAACAACTGTATCGTCGTTAAGAATGACTATAAATAAAGTCCGATCATTATAACATATCTGACGCTATCTCACTGATCATGACGCACAAACAAGCGAATGCAAGTCATGAATAACGGATTTGCAGATATACCGCTACCAATGCCAATGAATATACTATTCAATAGTACACTGAAGTTCTGTACCTACAAGAAGCGCTAACAATGTCCAATACATACTTTTATCGAGGGTTATCATATTTTGAGATCCGGAGAAGAGGGCAATTTTTACAAATCACAAAACTCATAAAATCGGACGTATGGTGACCTCACTATTAACGCAACGATATCGCTCATGTACAAGATAATTTACGTTAATAATCTGGCAACGAAGCTCGTTTCCGAAGATGTCACCGCACATAAACACTAAACAGGTGACTGCGAAAACATTTTTTTTCCGTTCATGACTACAATGGTAAACAAATTGCACAAAACATTCGAGAACAATAATAGAGAGAAAAAGGAGACACGTCGGTACGTAGTTCAGACACAGCTTCCACTATTCGCAATTCGTGTACCTGGAGCTTTCCTTATAACAAAAACAAGAGATTGTGTCGTACTTCAACTTCGAGAATGTAACAACTCTCAGACCAAGATGAGGAATCATTTTCGGCATATTTTGACTTATGAAACAGAAAGAATCTTCACTTCAAAGTTCGAACCAAGGTGCAATGACCCTGTACGCATCAAAACTATATAACTCGCGGGAGTTCGCAACAAGTTCACAAATCTCTTTGGAAAACACGATACAACTCGCAAGGATTCGACCAGTTGAAATTAACGACAACATGACATTAATTTTCCATATATCATGGAATAAGACAAGACAGTTACACCCATCAGACTACAGTGTTCATTCTTTGACAGCGAGGTAACATGATCTCTCTTTTATACATCAATCACCATGCCGGTACTGTAAGCTGATAGAGTACACCGATTGTGCTAGAGAGATATTTACACTGAACCCAATCTAAATTGAGTAGCAGATACATAGAGTTAGTCGCTGTGGTTTTGCACTGCTACAGTGGATCTGTTATCGGACTACTTCCACATCTACTCGAATAGTTTTATAGGCAAAATGACCTTTCCACACTTTGGGTTTTGAGAACTAAAAAGTAGTTTGCATCAATTTTATGAGTCAAATTGTTCTAATAATCGCGTGAGATGAATATATTTTCAAAGAATATACATATTCGCAGTGTCATTAGTAATTTTGCGTTAGTCGTGAAGAGAGATCTTTTCCCCCATCGTCAAACTAGTCATCGTTGGTCCTCAAGAAGTAATGTCGTAAATTTCTGCTCGAGCACAAGTAGCGATTATCAAGAAAGTAAAAAGTTAGTATTCTAGGCCAAGTAATGCCAAAAAATGAAAATTGTGAAGTAGAAGTTGTCAAAAATCATAACCGCCCGGGTATGCAGTACAGGTAGGCAAACCCACCGAGTTCTCTGAAAACATACACGCACTTTTTAACTCCCGCGCCAAATATTCGAGCCTGCCGACCCAAAACAGCAACACATCCATCTCCGCCCATGATTCAAAGTACGACGTCTGGCACTGGCATACACTCACCTATTTAGCATGCGTTTCCACGAGACCGACACAAATCACAATGAGGAACTCAAAGTATCCGCCAATTGGTCACCGTCTACTTCCTCAAATGACACCCTTTCGCTCAAAGACCTAAACGGCCGCATGCCCGCAGTATCGTATGGCTCGTCGGTTTCGGATAGACTGTTCAGAAAACCAGAATTCGGCGACGCATTAAACTCGGGAGAAGACTCATAACCCAATTCGTACTCTACGTCAGAGTATTCCACGGATCCAGACACGCGGTTGTTAAGCAGCTCGGATAAATCCGTGAACGAAGCGTTCCCTTTCAGAGTAGCCATCGAGTATTTCCGCCGAGCGTCGGTCACAGACAAATCCCGTCCATCGGAAGTGTCCGAAAATCGGTCGTGACCCGATTTTTGCAGATCTTTCAAGAACGTCTTGATCCAATCCTCGCTGAAGAACTCCTTCGCGTAATCATACCCGACGTCCAAGATTTCGGCCCACTTCCCAAACTCCAAAGTGCCGTATTTGGTAACGGGCGGTCTCATGTAAGTGCAGTAATCGCTGTTTATCACCAGGTCCATCAAATAGTAACAGGAAATATACGAAAGACGGCTTTGTATCTCGTTCATGTCGGGTACGCGAATCGCGCCCGTCCACCTGCCGGTCCATTTTTTGTACAGCAGCCACCACCCTGACAAATGATCGCCGTAATTCGTGAACTCGCTGTCCCAATCGGCACCCACATCAACAGCGATCACCCTACAAGCACCCCTTGATCTTGCGACATCGCCTGGTAAATTATTGATGTATCCACCATCCATTAACAAGTGCCCGTCTTTTGGGTCGCAAATCGGTGGTAAATACCCGGACAGTGTCATACTGCCGCGTACGTATCTCCACAGAGAGCCGTCTGTGTGTACTCTCATTTTTGGGTTCGTAATGTCTGTAGTCACGACAAAGTAAGGCAACCACATGTCTTCAATTTGTGTATCCTTTAATATACCGTGAATGATACGGTTAAAACCACAACCATTGAACATAGACGTGAGAGGGTAGGTCAAGTCAAACACTTGGCCTGCCATAGACCCGATTTGCGCGCAAAACGTTACCAAAAGAGATCTTGATATGTTTAAATCCCTGTGCGAAGCCCATAACGCACCGAAAAAAGCGCCAAACGAAGTGCCCCCGATTTCATCGATAGGTATCCCGCCTTCGATTAAAGACTTGATAACACCAAACTGCGCAATGCCTCTAGCGCCACCACCACCTAGCACAAGCGCTACCGTTCTGCCAGTCAGAAATCTAGACAGACGACTGAAATCGCTGAAACAATCGAATTCTTTACGCGACAATTTTTCACGGTATTCGTTCAACTTTGATTTTCTAGTCTGCGTGAAAAGCCTCTTTGGCGCTTTCACATGCAAGTGTTCGGTAAGCCAGGTACGCATGTTGAGCCATTCCGCTGTCCTGCTAGGCTGGGACACGTCAGGCCTGTGTAGCATGACCAAAACTTTCAAGGCGCGCACCGAGTAGTTTTCCAATTCCTGCTCGAGATGACCAATTTTTGGTTCCCCTTCGCCTAACGCGACTATCAATACCGCGTCGGACTGGCGGATACATCTTTGAGTCCAATCGGACATGTGATCGTCAGTTTGGTAAAGCACGATTCTGTGTAAGTCTTCTTGTTGTGCGAGCCATCCAGACAAACGATACTCTTGAGCTTGTTCAAACGCGTTTTGTCCGAGACGTTTTTTGATGTTATCGCTGTTCAAATGTAGCACATCTCCGCAAACTCCTTTCAGAGCGTGCTCTAATTCAAGACAGAACTTATTCAACGGTACGTTACGATCTACAGGCAGTATCGCAACAGTGGATAAGTTTTCGAGATGATTAGATACATCGCCATAAGCAAATTTTGTTTCTTCTGCCATGTTGTGTTTGTGTGATAGTACCTCACCCGGGTGTCTCCGGTAAGCTTTATTATTCGATAACCTGCTACCCAATAATTTATCTGACATTAAAGACATGAGACGCGATACAACACCGGGGTGACGTCGACGAATGTGTTTTAACAATCCTTCCGGTATTTTCGCCATCTCAGTATCACGTACTGCAAGGACAGACGAATTTCTTTTCGTGCCACGCAAAGCTTCGGTGATACCGACAACTTCGCCACGTCCGTATTCGGCCATCAATTCCTTCTTCCCATCATACGTCTCACGTACAGACCTTAAACGTCCGTTCAATATGATGTATGTGCTATCGCTCACAGAGTCCTGACTGTACAAGGCTTTTCCTGCTTCAACCCGCGTCCAATCGAGAGCGAAATCGATTTGCCTCGTGAATTTGCTGAGTCTTTGAACTACAGTGTGTGATACGTTGAGTACCATTCTCGGATAGTGCCTCATCATTGAGTAAAAATGTTTCCTCTCTAACTTTGCTACGACGGAATCTTTCGTGGCACGTACAGAGAAAAATGAAGGTTCTCCAGTTAGCACAGCTAACTGTCCAGCTAAATGGCCTGGGAGCGTGTAAAACAAAGTCATATCGTGATTTTCGCCTGTGTGTTCTAGTTCCACCACTGATTGCGAGACACACAGTACCCCGGTCACAACAAAATACAAAGAAACATCCTGGTCGCCCTCTTTAATCATGCTGGTACCTTGCGGTACTCTCAGTAGAGTCACGTTTTCTTGCAGCATATTCTTATCGTTCATCCCGAAAAGAGTCAGCATATCTTGCACGACGAGATCTAATATGTCAGGCTCGTCTAATTCGACAACGCAGTTGTCGTCAATGCTGTCTTGATTGGGTAGGCTTTCTTTATCGCTGTTCGATAGCTTTTCATCTCGTGGACTCAGTGTGTCTGTGATTCTTCTGTTATCTACTGGGGAAGGTGTTTTGAGAGGTTTTTTATCATCTTGGCTGGTTATTCTGTTCTGGCGTACCATTTTCGTCCCGGAAACAGTACTTTGTCTGTGAAACACATTATCATCATCGTATACGACTGTGTCGTATTCTCCGAATCTTAAAATCTTGGATTTATCAACGTCCGTCTTGCCTTTTGAAAGTATCGGTATTGGTGCTGTCGGCGGTATTATGACCGCTGAATCAGGCTCGTCAAAAGACACATTCGCTTCATCCCCCGAATTCGAATCTCGACTGTGAGATTTAGATAGTGAATGCACCGACAACCTCTGCGACCCAGTCAGGCTTTTAGCTTGACTCAACAGCTGATACGAAAAGCCGAGGTAGTTATGAAGCGCCAGGAAAGTGACTCGCTGCATTCTCGTCATCACGACTTGCACGACCTGCACCAAAGCTTGCTCGTTATTTTCGAAAGCCGCGTTAAAAGCATGCACCGGTAATCGTATGACAGTAGAGTCTTTAATAGCGCGTGCATACACTGTTTTGTACGGAGACGCGTGTCCCGTTAGTACGTCTAAAATGCTGATGAGACTATGCAAGCTCTCGCCAGGAGTAAATTCGCTCAACTTAATCTCCTGACCGTCCTCGGATATGAATAAATTGATTTGACCTTCTTGTACGACGTAAATGTACTCGTCAGCATCACCAATACGGAACAAGTACTTATCTTTTTCGACAGTTAAAACTTCAAGATGACTGCACAGTTGGAGAAATACACCTTTTTCAAAGTGACCGAAGACTTTAACGCTCTGTAAAAGGTACATGATTTCTTCGGGGAGGTTTAATTTTTGGTCGTCCGGCAATTTCGCTTCCAACAATAACGACGGCAGTTCTTTTTTTTTCAACATAGGCGGATCTCGCTTCACTCGGAACACTCGTTTTGCAAGAATATACATCCGTTCCCGTTTACGCAACCGCCTGCCCGATCGGCTGTACTTTGGGATGGACACTCCTTCTTTGATAGCAGAGGCTTGACGTTGCAAACGGCTGGCCGCGTCCTTGCCCTTTCTCAGTACTTTTCTGGCGAAAAACTGCACTTTGTCGCGATTCCGAAATCCTGTCTTGCTGCTGCTGTCCAACTCTGGCACTCTGACAACGATCGGGGCTTTAATATTTTTGTACCAGTGATGAAACAGCGCTATCAAGATCACGGCGATGGTGGATATGACAGTCACGATGTGGGTGGGGTCGGAAATGTCAAAATTAGCCACTTTATCGTAATATGATAATGCGGCGCCGCTTACAAAATTCCAACACCACTGCATGGTCGCTTCACTAGAATATTACTATTTGAATTTCATACCTTGGTAGAAAGAAACGTATGTAAATTGTGTCTTTATATAGGCGAGGGCTACTTCAAATGCAACAAGGGATGGTAGGAAGAATGTGCTGACGCTCACTTAACAACAAATGTTCTTCTGTGTCTATATACACAATTATAAAATTTATCATGCATTATAATCAAATTCAGCCATACGCACCCCGAAAAACTGACCACAAAAAGCCAAGGTAAAAATCATTGAAGTACATCCAATCCAATTCCATTTCAATTCCATTTATTGTTAACAATTTCATCATCTCAATATACCACAAGACTTCAATACAATGAAAGATAGGAAGGCGTCAAAACGACTTGGAGTAGTCTTCAAAATCAGACACCCGACTAGTCCATGACTCCATGTCATCAACTCATCATCATCATCTTATTAAAATTCTCATCAATTCAATACACCACAAGATTGCGATAAAATGAAGAGATAGGAGGGTGCCAAAACAACTTGAAGTATAGTCTTTCAATTAGACACTCACCTTCTACAGCATGTAAATAAGAGGCATGCACACTGGATAAAAGGAAGGATAACACAAAAATAAGCGACAAAAGCGATTTGAATGTCCTGTCCTCGTGTCCTGTAGTGTATGTTTCTCTCAAATTGAGTTTTGCCCACTCTTTATTTCTATTTTAGCTATGAAAATGATCGAATTAAACCTGACACAGAGCTCGCAAACTCTCCACGCGTGGCCCACAGAAATATGCGAACCCGCAAATATGACAATATTGCTTCAATGCCCGTTGCCGCTCCGAAGTTATGGTAAGAGTAAGGCATGTTCAGTTAATCAGTTTCTTGTCCCTGTATTATGCAAACTTACAAAATATCATGCTACCGCGAAACATGCAACGAACATAAAGCCCGAAAACCTGCTATGCCACCTGCAAAACTTGCAAAGCCGCAACATTTGCTAAGCGCGGCACCGGCAACATCTTCCTTGATCAATCACAGGTCACAGCTGGACCAGTCACATCCGAATGATGACGCTAAAGAACAATGTGCTTGGGTGCTTTACTGCTTTGTGCTTTATAAACTTGGGGAGGGTATGCTTGAGATGTTGATAGTTGAGCTGTTCTTGACTTACTATAAGCGTGAGAACATAGTGGCATTACGCAAAATATAGAGACGGTTGATATTGGAATAATTCATTGCATCTCGTCCCGCATAGGATTTCTAATAATTCAACATTTCGAGATTTCGATAATCACAAGATTGACGCAAGAATAAAGAGACAAGTTCTGCGTAAGAATATATGTTTTTGTTTGTCCCGTTGTGTTGCAGTGAAGAATGGTCAAATTCTGATTAGGAAACTTTGTGGCTCATTGAAATGTTCTTGTTTACGTTCGTGTCCTAGCAACGTGGTGCGAAGCACTCATGCGTGATGAACATGTTTTGAGATTTCAACGGCGGGGAAAGTAACGAAAGCATTACTAAATTTAACTTTATTCAAGTCACGTCTAGGTTTATAAGTTATCTGTATCAAGTGTCCGATGAACTATTCTATGATGAAAAACTGCTAGTGATTTTTTAACGGTATAATGGAAGAATCTATTGAAGCTCAAGTCCAAAAGGAACTCGACGCAATATCTCTATCGAGTCTCGACGCGGATGACAATGATTACGAGACCATTGAACACAGCCAATCTATCGGAGAAAAATTTCCAGGTAACAAACAACCATTTACAATGAATTGCTGCAATATATTAATCCGTGGTGATCTGTGTCGACAGATGGAATCAACTCCATGCCTATACTCTATCTTGAAAAATCGTCTGCCCGAAACAAATTCTCCCAAGAAATACTAGCGGAAGCAGAGGAACTACTCTCCAAGGTATCCAAGATTAGTTTTTTCCAAATTTGATGATAAATAGCATGCCCTTCTCACCTTTCTTTCTTATCCTCATTCTAATTTTCAGTGTGCGGAAGCAAGCCAAATCTCTCCAAAAGTGGAAAGCACTCCCGGAGACGATTTTCAGGATGCATTCGATGCTTACAGTTACCCGTTAATGAACACTAATACAGAGCTAGTCTCCGTCAAGACAATCGAAGAGGTATTGCGACTTGTATAGTAGGGTGGTTCAAAATTAACTTATTTTGCCGGATTCCGGGGATTCACTGAATAGATTGTTAGTTTGCCTAAAGAAATGCTGCACATCAGATTTAGCTCAATTCAAACCAGTAGAAGCCGGCGCAGTGTCAATTGAAATTGTTGAATTTATTCTAAAAAATAAAACTAATAGTTTTCAAATTTTACTGTCAAGTGTCAACCCCATATAATTGTTAATTATCCTGAAAGAACGATGTGTAACAATTTTTTCTCACTTCCAACTGGTAGAAGAGAAGTTATTGTGAATGAAAGTTTTGGATTTGCAAAAATATTATATCATATTTGATGTCACTGAGTGTCAAAATTTACTGTTGTATAGGCTAATTGACAATGTATGTGAATGATTGATCATTTGTTAGCAACACTTGGAAATAGGCACCATAATTTCTGTTGTTGTTTAAGATTCGCCAATGTCAATGATAATGTTGCATTTAACTAGAAATACCGATATGATGTGTCATATAAACCCAGCACTTATTTTTGGGTGGTAAAGACATGATGCCAGGGCTGTCATGACTCGAGTCATGGAACTGTGTAAAGTGAGAAAAATTACTGCCGTAATTTCCCATGTATAATGCGCCGCCATGTATAATATGCACCCTGAAAATGGTATGTAGATTCTGGGGAAAAAACCTGTACCCATGTATAGTACGCACCCTGCACAAGCAGTACATGCACAGTACATGCGTAAAGGCCGATTATACAAGCTTCTCGTGTTGACAAACTTGCGCGTATGATAAGTTACCAACGATGGTTATGTTTTAGTATTAACGAAAATCGATTACGCAGGTTGAAGTTTGCTCGAGGCGGTCATTCTGTTTGCAATGTCACTGTTATACCATGATGATATAGCGATCGCTAATCATTATACACTTAATGGCATTGTCTCTAAGTGATTGTAGATAGCCAAAGACGCGATAATTCAGGCCAGCGACGATATCTTGCGCACCAAGCCGATTGCAGATGCACTTGCTCAGGCCAACGTTTATATCGTGCGCACCAGGCCTATTGTAGATGCGATCGGTCAGGCCAGCGTAACCAGGCATGTTGCAAATGTGACTGTTTAGGCCAGCGATGTTATGTTGCGCACTTGGCCTGTTGTAGATGCGATTGTTCAGGCCTGTTGTGGACACGATAAATCAGGTTGGCAAGGATCGCGTGCGTGTGCAGCAATCAATGACTTAATTTCTCTCGCGTAAAATGGCAATCCAACTCAGCTGAAGATCGCGTGCTGTGCAGACGAATCTCACTAATTGGCAACAGCTTCTCACTGATAATACGAACTACTGGGCAGGATGGCTGAATGTGATGCGCGATTGTCAACACACAAGTAGGTGTGTTTTCAAGTTTTATTTCAAGGGAGATTATGTTTAGGAATTGTTGTACCCATGCATAATGCGCACTCCTCGGTTTTAGGACGAAAAATCGGTAAAATTTTGCACATTATACATGGAAAATTACGGTATATTATGAATGAGAGGCATTCAATATCACCCAAACAGGGTTGTAAAACCACTCAGAACCTTTGAACCCTGCCTAGGACTTGACTCAGTTGTGAACTGAAAATGACTCGACTTGATTCGAGTAAAAACTAAAAAATTGGAATTATCTTGTGACTCAGGACTTGGTTACAACATTGCATAATGCCTTTCATTTTATGTACACTGTACAGGCACATGTTATAAATAGGTGAGTACAATATGCAAAGGTACAAAAGATGTTAGCTGGAAATATGTTTCTATTTATGAATCAATTATATCAAGGATAATACTAAAGTCAGGTTGCGTTCAAATTCTTATAGTCAACTCACTCACTATTTTTATAATTCATTGAACCAATAGCAGACGATATAGATAATGATAAGATCTTGGTTGCTTTCACACCTTATTTATTCACTATTGTTAGCTAGAAGAAGATAATAGAATCAGAGAAGAAGAACTTGAGCTTCAACTCAAGTCAGACTTGGAGAGAGAGAACATTGAATTACAAGTCGCGAAGAATGCCGAAGCCGAGGAATTGAGGCACTGGGAAGAAATGGAAGAGAAAACGAAGAAATCTGTGAAAATAATGCTGGACAAAGCTGACTATTGGGAGAAGGTATGTCGGTCGAGTATGCTTGAACATAATTTAATCGCTTATGAAGAGCTACTCTTAATATACTATGTGAAGAATGTGATTGAAATTTGTAACTCGTAATAAGGAATCAATACCACTTGAGATTTCTGTCTTTCGGGTATAGACTAGTGATCCATATGGCAGTACTACATTATATTTTCCTGAATCAGAGTTCATTGCTCCATTTTCAAAAACTAGAAACTTTGTCTACACTTAGTTTTGCCATCAGATGAAATTTTATGGAGTTTTTCAGGCAATGGCTAACTAAACTAATTCCCATTTGGCTGAGGTGTGTAAGTGTATTTTTTTAATTAATTAATGACGGACCTAGTCGATGATTACCCGAAAAAGGTCACCTGTCGAAAGGTCATCATATTATGTCCTCGGTATTCATGAAATCGAAAATGTCCTCCGAGGACGCCAAAATGTCCTCTTTTTTGGAAATTCGTCCTCCTTCATAGCTTCGACAGCCACGGCAATGGACAGGCTGAACTAATAAAACGCCATAAATGACGCAAGATATGCAATGTGGACTTTCAGGCGGGTCTTTTGAGAGTAGGACTAGAAAAAACACCTTTTTTTGCTGGAGTTTTATTGTAAACGAATGAAGTTCATTTTTAGAATTATCTGTGTTTCTAGCGTTTTATTTGTTCCCCGGAGTGCATCATGAAGTTTGATCTTGCTTTGACAGTGACTGTTTTGACAACTTCGGGGTTTGGATTTGAAGATTTTCGCCGATTTTCTATCGAAGTCGCGATGGGTCTACTTTGAAATTAAATGATTTCCATTCCATTTCCAATTGATTTCTCGAACAATGTATAGTTGTTACTGGATTAGAACTTGGATTCGGACATGATTCGATAGCCTACCAATTTTCTATCTCAAATCTGTAACAGGATTCGGATTCAAACATATCATATCCAATCACCTCTGACTGTTCTGATTTGTCTCGTCTTTTTGCTAGACTTACACGGATGTGGCTGCAGACGAATTCGCTGCGCAGGAGAAAGAGCTGGAACGAGAATATCTCGATTCTCAAAATCGGATCAGAGAATTCGAAGAAGAGCAGAGAACATTACTTGAAAATCTGAAACGCGAACAACTATCGCTCAACGCCGCAAAAAGGGATAAGGCGGCGTTGCAAATTCAGGTTTGCGGACAGTGCATTGCTGTTGTAAATTATATAGGCAATGTTTCGTCTGTGCACTGCATATTGTGTACTATATTGTATACTAGTATATGTATACTAATGCATATTTCACTGGTTACTCAATAATATTGTTAGATTGCCTGAAAACGCTGCACACCAATTTTGGCTAAATTTCAACTTATATTGCTATAAGACAAAAAAAGTTTGGATTTATTTAATGGAAATGAAATTTTTCAGATTTTGCTGGCTGCCCCATGGAATTGTTAGGTTGCCTAAAAAACGCTGCACACCAAATTTTGCGCAGTTTCACCCACTAGAAGTTATTGCAGTAGAAAATTATGGATTTGAAAAAATTAGTATTTATTAAGGGGGTAATACTATAATAAGTTATTATTATAATCAAGGAATTTGCAACTGTAAATGCTATATCTTCCAATTTCTAAATTTCCAAGTGTATACCTAAATATTTGTATGTTTTTCTTTTGCAGAGACATTTCAAAGGATACTCAGCCCGTAAAGAGTTTGGCGCCGAAGTGCAGTCAAGAATGAGAGATGCTCGAGAACTGGTAACGCAGAAGAAAATTGCCGCAATCGAAAAGGAGAGAGTGGAATCGAAAGAAAGGGAGAGAAAGCAAATGGAACGAGAGAGGAAAGAGGCGAAAGAAAACGAGAGAATTCAGCGTGAAGAAAACGAAAGGAAGTTAATGATGGAAAAGGAAAAGAAAAAGGACGAAGGGAAGAAGAAGAAGAAAGAGAACCAAGCAAAGAAAGGCAAACAAGAAAAACAAGTTGAAAAAGAAGAGAGGATTGAAAACGAAAAAATGAATACAAATATGAAAGATGCCTCGGATGACAATTCCCAAACCACCCAAATTGACTGTAATGATAGTAACACAAATGAGAATGGCCATAGTAAACCAACTACCACCGTATATGATGACAAAATCCACCAAAAATTCGTAAGCAACACTTTGGCAAATAAAGTCTCCAATCATGACAAGGGCGATATGATTCAAATTACTTCTGCTGGTGATTCTGATCCGCAAATGCCAGTGAAAGAGCAAGGGACAGCATGCTATGACGAGCCTGATGCTTTGAAAAACCACCGCGTTGAACAATATGTTATTCATGGCGACGGGTATGTTTCTGTGTCAGATTCCACAGCTGTCGTACCTAATCCCTTATTGCCTAACTATGATCGTAAAAAAATGAGTGTTGAAGATGAAACACATGTTGATATTGAAGATCATATATCAATTTCAGGCGCACCAGGCTCAGTGGTCGATTTAAACAAGAGTGCGGAACCATCGGCCTTATTAAATCAGGGGTTGAACCAAAAACAAAATTCTTCTATCGACAATGTGCAAAAGTTATCAAACCTAGAATACGGGGTCCAGTCTAACGGCAATAGCGTAATAACAGAATCTCCTTGCATTAAAAAACAATCAGGACTCCAAGTTTTATCGGAAAACAAATCAAAAATAGCATCTGCTCCTACCATCTCAACAAAAAATGAAAGCCAGACATCGCCGTCTACTACTTTGAAGGATCCTCACGTTCAAGATTGTTCTAAAGAGGGTATTGAAACTTCATCAACGTCTCATGCTAACTTAATCCCGTTGAGTTATCCTAGCAAGAGAAATGAGCAGTCCACCGATGACTTTTCACCATCATTGCCCAAGTCAAATCTAGTACTGCAAGACAATGGATTACAATCAAAATGCGTGAACGAGCCTACTTCCGATTTAGAATCAATCGAAGATTTGGGTATTGATAATAAAATCTCCGGTATTGTAAATGAAAGCAGATCGGTAAGCAAAGAATTTGACAACCATCTACCTGTTAATGATGCTTCTAGAGCTGGAAAAATGCTGGAAAAGTGTGAAAATGTGGATAATGTCGCAAATTCCGAAATTTCGACACCAAAAAGGTACGAAAAAGACAGTAAAAACACTCCAAAAATTGATTCAGTATCAGAAATCGCATCAAACTCCCAGGCCGCACTTGAAGCTGACGTTGCACAACACCAAAACTTACTCAATCAAACCAACATTCAACAAGGTGGTGGAGATGTGCAGAGTACTAGCCACTCTTTAGAAACTCATGTCGATACGGTGGTATCGTTGTCTACTAGCAATGAAAAGGATGTCGGCGCTTCAAAATACGACGGGACTGACAATCCGGAAAATATGTGTGATGGAATCGAACGAAACGTGCGCCAAGAAGATTTAAAAGCCAAATCAAGTAGGGATGATTGCAAAATTGTTGAAACCTCGACAGAAGACAAATGTGATCTCCAATACGCGGTCAACTCATCTGTTCAAAATAGCATCAACACATTGGAAGGTGTGGAGGGGGAAGAGACCAAAAGTGATAGTCGCCTTGAAGACCAAAGCTTCCAGCGTACTCCGTTTGACACCGATTCATACGAATTGAACCTCGAGAAACGACAGCAAGCTTGGTCTCGGAGAGTTCATGAGGCCGGGAAGTATACGCAGTCAAAATCGCTCTCAGGCAAGCCGAGAAGACGGAGGATTATCCGGGCGTCTTCTGCTGCGAAAAGGTTGTCCACATTTTCAGACACTGAGATTTTGGAAGGTAAGGCTTTTATCGTTAGGTTTGCAAATGTCTCTATTAAAAGTCTGTCAATCTCGGAGACAGACCGGCAGACAGGTACCGCGGTATTATGCTTGCATACGTTATCCTCTGGGTCGCGTTCAAAATAGCGAGTACGAAATATCGTGAGCCATTATATCAAAGCATTCAATATAGAAAGTGTGATGATTGCACGTTATTCAATTTCACCAAAGCTAACCCTAACCTTATACCTATCCCTAACACAAATTAACATGACCGTAGCTTAGCCCAACCCTAACTCAAACTCTACCCTATATCCATAACCCTCAGCCTTATCCCTACCACTAATGGTAGCACAAGCCAACTACAGATTACTAACTACTGACGTTACACTTGGTCAAGCAGTGTCTTTTAATGCTGAGCAATCTAAAAGAAGCATACTCATTACTGCTATAGCTGGCTATCCGAACCCTACAAGTTAATATAATAATAAAAATAGAAAATACAAATTAGAATCTGGTCAGGGCAATGAAACCACCCCGAGACAGCCCTGAAAATCTGCATTGTCCCGAAAATTCGGAACAAGGACAGAAACATACCACTTCCTATTCCTAATTGCTCAACAAAATTGGCTATTATCATGGTCATTGTGTTGCGGCGTTCTCATTGTTGGAACCATGCTGATTTTGTTACTTTGAGTGCTGTTTCGGGGTAGTTCCATTGGTCTGACCAGATTTCAATATGTATTTTCGGAATGTAAATCGGTGCGAAACTGGCTTTCGATTAACACCAGTTATGTTAACTTCTAGCACTCGGGTCACCAGCTATACTGCTACCAATTATGCTGCTTTTAGATTGCTCAGCAGTAAAGTACCAAGTGTTACAACGAGAGTTTCGTATCTCTCCGTAAGTTAGTCATCTATAAGCTAACTTAACCCCAACACTAACTCACTATTTTCAATACCTCGCTCTTATGACACTTGCTATTTGGTCGCTCAGGTTGCCATATTATTGACGAGGTTGGTTGTCCAAAGTCTGAGCTTTTCCTCACCCAGGATTCTGACGTTCCAGGCGCTTATCCTTCCGCGGATTGCAGCAATCTCGGCGAAGCTCTCTACACCGATCAAGCCAAATGTGTCGTCATGAAAAATATCGGCGGCGGTCGGAACATGACGTGTTTTCAACAGTACAGGAATCTGACGCATCTTGTGTTGCAAAATTGCGGTTTGCTGTCATTGGAAAGTCTGCAGTATTGCGATAAATTGAAGGTAAGACTCAAGTCCCTGTTTGGACTATATTGGTAATTTTGTCAGTATCAATCTGAAATTTGAGCAGAAGTGGCCAAAGTAGTCACCTATACTACTCGAGTAGAAGTAAAAATTATAAATTTCTACTCAATTACAACTAGAAGTATCAATTTGCGAGACATGTCAAAATTACTTAACATGGAAGTTAGAAAATGAAAGGTCTGAGAACTCAAGTAAGTAGTTTCAAATCAATTTCAATTGATACAAGTAATTGAAATGTATTGCAAAACTACATTCAACTTTTTAGAATCCATGTTGTGTAGTTAAGTAGTCTCACTAAAATACTATTCGAGTAGAATCTGAAGAAGTCTGAAAGTAGGTGGTGCAAGTCAGGGAGGTAATGGCTCGAGTCACAAATTGAAATTGGAAAATGACTCGTCTAGAGTCAATTTGTGTATTGACTCGACTTGTGCATGGCCTGCATGTTCTGTATGACTTTGCCAAGTCTCCTAAATCAGGACGGATTATTGAAAGGTAAGCCCAGAAATTGTCCTTTATCAGCTTATATAAACATATTCATTATAGAGCTTCTTGGAGGTAAAGAACTTCAATATACAGTTGAATAGTGTATTCATATTGAAATGAACCCGAATATTTTCGGCTGACACTCGTCAGTGGTCATCGTCAGCAACTAGTAGAGAATTGGAAAGAGCATTGTGTATCAACAATCGTATATTTTGTCATGTTTTGTGACACGACTGTTGATATACAATGTTCTTTCCAATTCTCTACTAGTTGCTGACGATTACCCCTGACGAGTGTCAGCGGAAAATACCCGGGTTCGTTTCAAAATCAAAATACCATTCTATTATATAAACATGCTTAGAGTGAGAAAAATTATCCGAGACCGTTGATATCATCATAGCGTTTCACAAAAGTGAGTTGAACGTGACTTGAACTCGATACTGAGCAGTAAACATTATCACTTGGGCTCGTACTGAAGTCACAACACTATGACTCGAACTTGACCCTCTACTCACTGACTTCAACTCGGACTTGACTCGGTGGTGAATTGAAAACGACTCGACATGACTCGAGTCAAAACCATAAAAGCGAATTTGACTTGTGACTCGGAACATCATGACTTGAATTCAACCCTGGTGCACGTAGGCAAAACCTGCTTGGTTTCATTGAAAAATTAGAAGTAGTCTACTTTGTTACGAACTACCTCTGAATTTTAGTACTCATAGACAGCTAGTTTATGTCGCTTTATATGCCAAGTTATTATATTGTTTGACCACCCCCACTTTATATCTGCCATTTACAGTACATCAGCGCTCCACACAATAGCATAAGTCTCATTTCGTGCTCCGGAATGAAAAGCTTGGAATATGTCGACCTGTCCCACAATCGTCTTACGTCGATTCACGGACTGGAAGAATGCGAAAACCTGCTGTTCCTGGACCTTTCTCACAATACAATCACAAAAGTCACCGGCCTGGAGGACGCCCGTAACTTGTCGCACATCAGGCGAGATTTTTAACTGTCCTACCCAACTCTCGTTTGTACCCCGAGCATTGACTGATAGAGCTAGGTACAACGATTCCAGTACTCGAATTGAGCACAGTCTCCATTTTAATGATTCGACCCGATTACTTGGTGCCAATATTTTTATAGTACCAGAATTATACACCTTCATGTAGGCCTGCCATATTTTCAGAATTCAAAAAACGGATATTTTGTTTCCCGGCAATTGAAACGATAGTAGCATTGTCAGGTTTGAGCTTGATGAAGTTTTCCATTTCTTTGGTAGTTACGGGCAAAAAAGTTTGAGTAATAGACACAGAATATATGTCCACGAGTAGATTGTGCGGAGTTGATCATTTTTTTAGTAACTAATGACTTGCAAAAAAAGAGGACAAATACTCCTAAAATAGAATGTATGACACCCCCACCTTCATATCAAGAACAATATTTTTATCAACGATAAATATAGTTTCACTACGTGTCTCCAAAATTAGAGCCTTAAAAACGTCAGCTAGTTGTAGTTTAGCATCAATATAATATGCATATATATGGATATAATATGGGTAATATATATTCAGTTACCAATATACAGAGTTTGTTTCACACAGTTCCCATGGCAATTTCACTCGTAATAGTGACACAAAACCACTTTTGCCTAACAACTGTACCAAGTAGAAGTGGCAGTAGCATAAAAACATAACTTCTTATGTGAGTAGCGCAAATAAGCAATAGGTACTTTAGTACTTCCTCAGTGCCTCATTCCTGATCACCTCTCCCTGTTTCTCGATAACCGCATAGGCCTACCACTTTTGATATACATCTTTTGAATTGTCTGTTAGTTGTTGACAATTACCTCTGACGAGTGTCAGCCATAAGCATTTGGATTTTACTCCAGCATGAATAAATTGTCGCTGGAAAACCAAACTGTGTTATGTCCACTTTTCGTTCCTCGATTTTTTCTTCTATCACTATTTGGACATAGATCTTTCATTTTAACCGGGTTCCAAGCTCCTAAGTAGCCTGAATTTCTAGTGAAGTGGACATATGAACTTGAATTTTCAAGGTAAATTGAAAACAAAACTGGTTTATGTCCAAATTATATGATCAGAGTCTAAATTTCTAAAAATGGACATGAGGCTGTATGGTTTCCAGCGACGATATTATTCAATTGTCCGTTTAAGTTCTGTTCCTTCAAGAGCATTTTCCAGCCTAATAACAGTTTTTTACACTTTGCAGGCTCAATGAGAACCAACTGCTGTCTTTGTCAGGCTTGAGCGCTTGCGAAAGTCTGCTGTATTTAGACGTTTCCAACAATCATCTCACGAATCTGGACGATCTCTCCGATAACAGATATCTCATCTCTGTCGAAGCTGCCGGGAACTACATCGAATGCATCGGGGAACGGTTCGTGGATAACTCGGTACTGAATTCAAGTTTCTGTTTTTTCCGACAGCGGTTGTATTCCTACATTTTTACATAGGTGCCAGCAGTAGGTCAATAGTAAATTAGTTCCTTTTTTTGGCCTGCAAGTAGGCTACTACTTACTCATGTGGCTATGTTTTTCTACTTGGGAGTTGTTCAATCAAGGCTACCTACTTTTTGCACTAGATTTAGACAAACCCTTTCTTTCAACAGGTTCTACTGGTGCAGCTCGACTTGTCAAGGAACAGCCTGACACGTTTGGGATTATCAGACGCCGCCTGGCTTCCTTCTCTCGTACAAATTCAAGCTGCCAGCAACAGAATCGGACAGGAACCTACCGATTTCCTTCCAGATTTTGCCGTAGTTACTCCGTTTTTAAGCGAATTAGATTTGAGAGGAAATCTAATTCCCGATGTGCACCACCTAAAAACTTTGCGTCATTGTCGATGTCTGGAAAGAGTTGAGGTTATGGAAAATCCATTGCTTGCTTCGAGTACAGAAGACTTTGATTTCTTGAAATCGATGCCCGAAATTACGACCGTAGATCGCGTGGACAAAAATATGTTCGCAAACCCAAAATTTTGCGTCCTAAAAGCGATCGTGAGCAGTTTCGCTAATCTCCTCGCGAACGAGGACGCGGAATACGATTTCGGGAATATCGTAGGCGTATCATCCGCGTATCTTAGCGAGGTGCAGACGGAGGGCAAAAGACATTTGCGCGCCGTTCAAAAGAAGTTTTACAGACAAAAGAACGCACACGCAGATTTCAAAACAACGGGCTACCCTGCGGTGTTTACGATGCACGCGAATCACCTGAAAAAGATGAGAGACATCGCTGCTCGATTCAGGTACGTAAATTTAAACGTTATTGTATACTTGTTATCAAATGGTGTTTGGACCAGTGGTTTTCAGCCATCGGCCGGCGTCAACTTTCCGGTTGATATGCCAAATTCCTTGTCATTTTATTCTCAATCGTAAAATCCAAGAGGTTGAAGGCATCTCGGATACAAACATATTTTTAAGTGATTTAGAAATTTGGAACATAATTTAAAACGCTTTTTGATGTGATGCAGAGTTGATGGTTGCTTTCAAATTGTCCTACATCGCAATGCCGCGATCGTTGTCCCAAACTGTTTAAAAGTAGCCTACAACTTATTTAATGCCTGTGAAGTTATGACGACTTTTCAAACTAAATTTGACAAAGTTTGACAGTCCAATTTAGCGACATTTGACGGTATAATAGAATCTAGGAATAAGTAAAGTCGCATTTCTTCAAAAGAAACCCAGCAATCCAAATAGATCTGGCGCCTTGCAGAAATTTCAACTGAACCATGAGTAACAGTCGCAATATCAGAAAAGACAGCTGCATATCTCATTTGCCGAGCTCACATTCTTTAAATGTCGATAATTTCTATTTCAATAAATGAACTAAAATTTTCAGAAATTAGCCGCCGATCGTATCCGGTTCATTGGCATTTTCGTAATAATCATTGGTATTTAATTTTTGTGTCTGAAACCCGCAGAGAATAAGCAAATGATCCCATGGGGTCGCGACCCCTAGATGGGAATCCCTGGAGTAGACCATACTGCCTGACTAGTATCAAATAAAGTTGATGCATCTACCACTGTTGCCATAATCGGAAAACCTTATGTTAACAGAGCACTTCACGATTGTTACGGCGTAGTCGAAAACGATGCATCATCATCCCAGTCCGACTTTGAACACCATGATAATATCATAACTCCATCGGGGCATCCTCGTATAAGCCCCAAAACCTCCGAAGAAAGTATCCGCGATGCAACGTACGAAAAATCAACTCCAAGCCAGAGGGATTCTACTGTCTGTATCGAGTCAGAAACTCATTCATTTGCTCCGTCTCCCGCTCGACCATCCCCTCCTCTTCGATCGCCCAATCGGATTTCGAGGAATTTCTCCGTTTATGAGAAATTGAAAAGAACGGATTCCGGCGCGTTGGAGAAAGTGGCCGCCAAGAAAATACAGGTCCGGCAATATTCACGATCATGTATTTTATTGTAGTAGCACTGAAATTTAACATTAGCACACACGAAAGTAGCAGGCGAAAATTCAAAAGCAAGCTGAATTAAATAGGATAGTTGGAGTTCAAAAGTTCTCGGCTAGCCTCCTTAAAGAAGTAATTTAGCATTGGCTTTGGCATTGGGACAGCCAATAGTCGACAAAAATGTGATATGGCTACATATTCACCCTTATCATGGTTTGAAACCAGTAATACTGTGTGTGTTAGTGTGGTTTTGACCATTCGACTCAGATAAGTGGAATTGATTGCTTGATCTACTTCAGGAAATTGTAAATTAGAGAATTCTGGACCCGGTTCAAGTATGGTAGAGGTTTCATATCAAGGGTAGCCTACACCTTTAGAAGATGAAAACTAGACAAAGAACCTGAATCCTCGATTCAAAAAATAGTTCACGAATGGCTGCGATAGAATAATTGCTTCACTAACTTTAGATATTTGAGTATCATTCTACATCAGGGCTGGCCAACCTTTTCAGCCAAAGGGCCACATTCGATTGACGAACGATTGCGCGGGCCACTATCCGCGCGAAGCGCGAAAGTTTTTTGAAGTTCGTAGGTCAATAATATTGTCACTTGACTATATAGCGGGCCTGCTGTATATCGTTGAGATAAGATTGCGAGGGCTGGGCTATTCGGCGCATGGACATGGACATATCGATATCGAAAGCTGCGACCAACATGCGTTAATCATTTCGTGCCTAGGTTTCATAGTCGACGGTCTTGCTGCGAGCGCAAACACAAGGTCGCATATGTTGAACGACACTTTGTCTCGTAATCGCGAATATAGTTAGACTCAATCTGATACATTGGGTGTTCTTCAATTTTCACTTAAGGGCAACAATTTTAAAAACAAGAAATCGAGGGACAACATATTGCGCTAAGCTTGTAGAATTTTTTTACCTTTGATAAATCTATCGCAAATTATTCTACTTTACTGTAGTGTACGAAGATATAGGCTACCAATATGTGCGAATGGTTGATGGATCTGTCAATGAGTCGAAACTGATTTTTTATTCATCACATCTCAAATGTTGCGGCCAGACTAATAAAATTTTTGGTAGGCCTTGCAAGTTCACAATCTGTGCAATCCATTTTTGATGATATTAGAAATTTCGGAAATTACCTCGCGGGCCACTCAAAACCTTCTCGCGGGCCACATGTGGCCCGCGGGCCACGGGTTGGCCGGCCCTGTTCTACATCAAAGATTCGTATTCAAGAATCAGATATCATGTCTATTTTCAGTTTCTTTTTAGCAAGGAATTTCGTGTTGATTCAAAATTAAATGTCAAAAGAGTTACGAGCAATTATGATTTGACATCGACATTTTTTGGGTTTGATGCCACGATATAATCATACTTGCTACTCTGGCATCCCTCTGTCGCTACAGAAGTATACAGTCACCATTTTATTGTCTTTCCCTTCTAATATACTTTTTTTATTAACGATAAACAGTGGGTGTCGAGTAAAATGGATATATTTCCTTTACAGACGTTCTGGCGTGGTTACAGAGTGAGGAAGCGTTACAGACTGATCAGAAGCGCGCGGAAATCCGCCGCCATTTTGATCCAAGCCACCTGGCGCGGATATATCACAAGACGCAAAATAAGACAGGCCATCAACTCTCTGGAAAAGCAGAACAAAGTGAGATATTCAGATTTCCGGCATGCCCTAAACACGATGTTTGGCGAAGTTAGGAGATTTGTAAATACTGTTATTTTAGAAAATGTTGAAATTTCAAGTTCTAGTAACTTCACGTCTACTGGTTGGGATTGAGCCCAATTTGGTATATGGGCAATTCCATTCATAGACAAACGATGTTCACATCACTACCTCTTCAAATCTCCTGAAATTTGGTACACGCAGAGATGAGCTTATTCTAAACAGGATGAACTTTATTTTATGAAAATTGGACTTTGGGGTCAAAAGTTACGTCATTTTGAAAATTGACAATTTTCTGCTCATTTCGGGTCTGCACATCTCAGGTTTTTTTAATGAAATATTCAAGAAGGTGTAGCTAGATTGGGGACGACAGTTGGGATACGGCACTTGGATTTATCTAAAGCTTGTCTGATCGTCTATATTTCCAAGTGAAATTTAATACTCTGGAGTTTAGAGTCAAAGGTTAAATTGAGGGGGGAATCTAAAATCAGTCAGGCGTTACACGATTTAGACAGCGGATTGCTCAAAAACATATTAAAATATTTTGGAAAAAACGATCTTAAATGAAAGTTTGCTTCAAGGAGAATTCGCTCATAGCTGTTTGATTTTGGTTTTGAAACTGTAAAGTGATGAAATTGCAGTTTTAAGAGCACACTTCATTTGTACATGGAAATGCAGTACTAGTAGGGCGTGCTCGGACATCGAGTCTGGTGTGTGTGCGGGCGACATGTCTGGGGTGTTTTAGGACTGTGTTGCCATTCGGACATCGTATCTGGGGTGAGTTCGGATTGTTTTTCCCGTCGGACATCGTGTCTGGGGTGTGTTCGGGACATCGTGTCTTGGGTGTGTTTGAACAGTTTTGCAACTCGGATATCATGCCTAGGCTGTGTTCGTAATGTGTTGCCATTCGGGCATCGTGTCTAGGGCGTATTCGGACATCATGTCTGGGGATTACGACTGTGCTGCCACTCGGACATCGTGTCTAGGGCGTATTCGGACATCATGTCTGGGGATTACGACTGTGCTGCCACTCGGACATCGTGTCTAGGGCGTATTCGGACATCATGTCTGGGGATTACGACTGTGCTGCCACTCGGACATCGTGTCTGGGGGTGTTCGGATATAATGCCTGCGGTGTGTTCGGATTGTATTGTCACTTGGACATCGTGTCAGGGGTGTTCGGACATCATGCCTGGGGTGTGTTTGGAATGTGTTGCCATTCAGATATTATGTCTGGGGTGAGTTCGGACTGTTTTGCAACTCGGACATCGTGCCTAGGGTGTGTTCGGACCTGATTTTTGCGCACTCTTTTTATCCGGACATGCTCCGGTGCTGATACATGTGCTCTAAATACCCCCAGGCATGGTCCGAACCGGATATATGAACGATTAATGGACACAGACATGCGTCGGACGTGATACCTGCGTCCTAAACGACGCATGACCTATATATGACGTATGTCTGCAGTTTTTGCTGATATCTGCGATAGCTGGGTATATCCACAGTAGTGATAGGGTATATCTACTGTGGATGTGGAATTGTGGATATACTCAGCAATCGCTACAGTGGATATACTCAGCTATCGAAGATATCACCAAACACCGCAAACATAGAGGTCATATATAGGTCACGCGGGTATCACGTCTGAAGCATGTCTGTGTCCATTCAGCGCGCAGATATCATCATCATTGGTTTATTAGCAATTTTATCAGTTCAATACACCACAAAAATGCGATACAATGAAAAGACAGGAAGATGTCGAAGCGACAAGGAGTAGTCTATGGAATCTGACACCCACCTTGGCCTAGGCCAGTGGTTCCCAACCTTTTTGACCTCGCGGCACACTTTGAAAACGAAAAAGAGTTCGCGGCACACTAGCACAGTGGTTTTGAACTCTTTTGGCTTACGGCAAAAGGAAGCTACCAGAATGCGTATTGCAGCAACCACAGTCTTATATAGGTGGTTACTGGTCAGTGGTCACTGACGAAGTATTTCTACCTTTTCGGTGTACTCAAGTAGGCTTTTCACTGCTTCAAAGAAGAAATTAGGTTTTCTTTTATCTCTGCGGCCATTTCACAAATACGTCTACGAATGGTATAATTTGACATGGGGATCGTTTGCAATTCGTCTTTTTTTACAATTTTATTGCAGGCAGGAATAAGGACTTTCTCTCAATCCGTGTGAGGTTTTGAATTATCAACCATTACCTCTGTTGCCACATAGCTTGCCTGCTGAGATCTCGGTCAAACTTCAGGCTGAGGTTAATTTCATAAGATTGGCTTGACAACAAAGTCCGCCCACTACCTCGTTGACGATGTAATTAACCGTCGCATGGAAGAGTCCAATCGCGATCGTCACTAACAAATATAGACGCGTATAGAGGTGTCTATATTTGGAAGCCAAACGCGTTTCCATGCAGATCGTGTAATAGCTTCTGTGAGGATAGCAATACCTGAGTCAAGAGTCTTACTGGCAGACAGCTGCTGTTCAATTGCAGTTCCAACAAACCGGGATGACAAACTTCAGGACCGGTGAAATTTGTTAACTGATATAATTTGATCAACATTACTTCTCAATTCTCAAATTTGTCGCCTGCATCATTACCTTGTGCCCTGGGCCTACAATTTACCTGCAATGCTGGCACGCTACCTAACAATCGCAATGTGAATGGCTATGCGGCCAATTCTAATTTGTAAAAGTGAACATCACTTCCAAATGAGTATACATTTCTCGATGGTGGGAATGGGTGTTGGAGGTTTATATTGGCTCCTACTCGTCCTCGGATCTGCAAACGCAGTATCTTACAAAAAGTGGACTGTGCTATAAGTTGGCATCTCATGAATCAAAATATGTTATATCGGCATGGTATAAAATTATCATCGATAACGAAGACATAGCCAGAATACGACTACAAATAGAAACATAAAAAGGTCATCAACTACGTCACGTCCCTGTTCTGCCGTCGGTTCTGATGGGGTGACAAGTAAAAGGTCACCTTCGGCCACACCTCAACATCACGGTCCAATAGCCCGAGTCTAGTTATCTATCTATCACCGTCCTAAATACTACTATATGTGGGCAAACTAGCGTATCACACCCATTGACGGTATGGAGGCCCCAGTTTCATTCGTGGCAGTGCAGTAGCAAGTTACGAAGCGTCGCAGATTTATGAGATTCTTCAACCCTATACGTTGCTGTGCTCAGAGCGTCTTTACAATAAAAAGCCAGAAAAAGACCCAATCCATGACCTGATGGGGATGCCTGATTGAGATAACGTTACTATGGCCGTCGCGACATCCTTGCATCTGTTCACTGCATCGGATTGTACATCGCGCGTCTTGATATAGTAAATTCAATAGAAAATCCAACAATGACACACTCAAAATTTGGATTTTGGTTATACTTCGACCCAGTTTAGCGCATTTGCTCGCGGCACACCTGAGCAGTCCAATCGGCACACTCGTGTGCCGCGGCACACCGGTTGGGAACCACTGGCCTAGGCGATGTAAAGAGGAGGCATGCACACTGAATGAAAGTAAAGAAGATAGTATAGAAAAAGAATGCGACAAGAAATAGGGCGGCATGTCATGGGAAGCGAGATCGATAGGTCAGTCGTGGTCCGGTAATCTTGAGGATGGACTGTATTTATTTAGTAGTAATTGCTTGTATTTCGACTTGAATGTGGACATGCTCGTCGACTGTCGGATGGCCGGCGGGACACTGTTCCACACATCAGGTCCAGCATATTTGATGGAGCGATGATCTTTTCGGTCGATCATATGATATTTGGACGACGTGGACGCGCGTGTGTTGTACTTGTGCGCTTTTGATTCAGAGGTAAAGAAGTCATTGAAATATTCGGGGCAACGACCGCAGTGAAACTGATACATAAACTTGGCGATTTCTAGTTTCCGCATATCTTCTATGTTTAGGACGCCGAATCTCTTCAGCAGCGACTTATTGGATGGGCAGCCAGGCCCCTTTGGGGCCCTAGCTATGATTCGGAGTACTTTATGCTGTAGTTTCTGCAATGGCTTGAGTGCCTGGAGGTATTAGTGCGCAGATATCAGCACCGAAGCATATGTCCGGATAAAAATAGTGCGCGGATATCAGGTCTGGGGCATGTCTGGCGCAGCACGAACATATCCCAGACACGATGTCCGAATGGCAACACAGTCCGAACACATACCAGGCATGATGTCCGAACGCACCCAAGACACGATGTCCGAGTCACAATACATCCGAACAGACCCCAGGCATGTTGTCCGAACACCCCCAGACACGATGGCCGAGTGGCAGCACAGTCCTAACACCCCAGACATGATGTCCGAACACTCCCTAGACACGATGTCCGAATGGCAACACAGTCCGAACACATCCCAGGCATGATGTCCGAGCACCCCCCAGACAAGATGTCCGAGTCCCAATACAACCCGAACACACCCCAGTCATGATGTCCGAACACGCCCTAGACACGATATCCGAATGGCAACACATTACGAACACAGCCTAGGCACGATATCCGAGTTGCAAAACTGTCCATACGCAGTTTACGCTCCCAAGACATGATGTCCCGAACACACCCCAGACACGATGTCCGAGGGGCAAAACAGTCCGAACTCACCCCAGATACGATGTCCGAATGGCAACACAGTCCGAAAACACCCCAGACATGTTTTCCGCACACACACCAGACTCGATGTCCGAGCACGCCCTACTAGTACTGCATTTCCATGTACAAATGAAGTGTACTCTTAAAACTGCAATTTCATCACTTTACAGTTTCAAAACCAAAATCAAACAGCTATGAGCGAATTCTCCTTGAAGCAAACTTTCATTTAAGATCGTTTTTTCCAAAATATTTTAATATGTTTTTGAGCAATCCGCTGTCTAAATCGTGTAACGCCTGACTGATTTTAGATTCCCCCCTCAATTTAACCTTTGACTCTAAACTCCAGAGTATTAAATTTCACTTGGAAATATAGACGATCAGACAAGCTTTAGATAAATCCAAGTGCCGTATCCCAACTGTCGTCCCCAATCTAGCTACACCTTCTTGAATATTTCATTAAAAAAACCTGAGATGTGCAGACCCGAAATGAGCAGAAAATTGTCAATTTTCAAAATGACGTAACTTTTGACCCCAAAGTCCAATTTTCATAAAATAAAGGTCATCCTGTTTGGAATAAGCTCATCTCTGCGTGTACCAAATTTCAGGAGATTTGAAGAGGTAGTGATGTGAACATCGTTTGTCTGTGAATGGAATGGCCCATATAGCTTTTTTAGGCAACCCAACAATTTAATCAAATTTCACAGTACTCGTCTACTAGGATACTGTTCAATTGTCTCTTGTGTCAGGGCGGAGAACATAGAGTTAGCTTAACTGGGATAATGCTAATGGTCCGATTAAAACTGTTAATCATGGTGCAAAAAGTAGGATAAGATTTCGCATGAGGATTATCCCTCGTTGTCTTGTAAAAGTTTTAATTCAAACAAGTAGGTTGCCAAGATTAACAGTGTTAATCAGATGATTATCATCCTCTCGAATAATCTAACCAAGATATCAGCCCTCAATCTATAGTCTTTAGACTTGGCTCTACTCTCTATTGCTCTGTTTCTCTAGTTTGACATAGAAGACGAGGATGAGGAAGATTTCGACCTTGACGGGTTTAACTTCGACGAAGAATCATTCGAGCAGCAATGGGCCTACAAAGTAACGGCCGACCCCAGTAGGGAGTTCATAAGGAAAGTGCCGCATAACAGTCCGCAAATGGAACCCGACATGGTCAGATTCTAACTCAATTTGATCAATTTTGACGGCTTCAAGTGTTGCAATTTTCCATCTATTCAACTCGACATTTTTCTGAAGTTTCAAGAACTGAAAGTGAACAGGCATGTGTCAGAGTAGCCATATGTCATATTGTGGGTATGTAATCTGAAGGTGGTGTTGTAACCAAGTCGTAAGTCAATCTCACTTAATAGTTTTGACTCGAATCAAGTCGAGTCGTTTTCAATTCACCACCGAGTTAAGTCCAACTCCAAGTCGTTGAGCAGAGGGTCGAGTCCGAGTCCAAGTGATTGTGTTGAATGTTCAGTTTCTAGTTAAAGTCTTGTTAAACCCACTTTATACAACACTTGGTGATATCGAATTTTACGCATTTGTATATTATAATATACAAATTTTTCTCACTTTTAACAGTTTCTGGTAGCATTTTCAAGTACCAGTACTCATCGACGAAATACCAGTGGTGTAGTAACTTTACTATTCTTCGAAATTACAATGAAATGTCAATCTTGGCTGTCCCAGCCTTGAGTCATATGACTTGGTCCAAGTCATGCTCAATGACTCGAGTACAAGTCAATTTAACACAAGATTGACTCATGTTAAGTCAATTCTTTTTCCGTATTTTGAGAAAAGGACTCGAGTCAAGTCGATATACCAAAAAATCGTGACTCGAGTCATTACAACCCTGTCTGATGGTGCTAAGCCATACATTTTGGCATCATTCAGCTGTCCAGCCCACACTGGAGCAAAAAGTCTACATAAGGCCTGCTGCCCCAGTCGCGTTTGATACGCCCGTTACATACCTACTATATAGTGGCGAAGAAGGTTGTGTGAAAACTTTCCCGTCTTTTCCAGGCTTATCGCAGGCCTGACAATCCCGATGCAATGTCTTTCGCCTTTGCCAAGCCTCCTCTACCACCGATATCGCCGCACAGTGAGTACTTTTAAAGGACTTTTGCTCAGAGGTGGTTAAAATAGTCATTGTTGGTGCTCAGTAGCATTAGAAGTAACAGTCAAAATTTTCTACCCAATACAAATGGAAATAATGATTTCCAAGACACGTTAAACTAGTCTGAGTGGAAGCAGAAAATGAAACTGAAAGTAAGCTGGAAAGTAGTTTCAAAAAGTGATTTATTCGAAGCCACAAACTTTTAAGAATAAATCAGATTTGGCTATTTTCGAAATTGCAGGTCACATATTTGCGACCAACGTGAAATGACTGTTGACACGACACAACAAACCGAATACATATTTAATTACCGTCATATAGGGTGTATTTCACCCAGTCATTTGGACTATTTCACTCGAAAACGTGATGAAAACATATCCCAAGATGCGACAAGGTAGCGTAATGGTGGGGCGTCCGGCTTCTTGATCGGTAGGTGTGGGTTCAATCCTCGGCCGGGTAAGTGATTAGTAACACTGGTATTCGTGGCTGCCCCGCTAGGCGCTTAGTATTACTTGATAGCTTGGAGGGGTGGTGCAAGACTTGGAAAGCCTAACAAGGCTATATCTGCACCTTCCTTGTCCAGCGGCATATCACTCATGGTATGTCAGTATAAGCTAGGTTTACCATATTTTGGAAATCTGAAAAGAGATCATTTTTTCAATTTTAAAACTTGTAAAACCGGAGGAAAATCCTGAAAAATTGGTAAATTTTTCCCAACTCGTGGTTGGTTGACTAAAAAATGGCCAACTTTCCGGCCCAGCTCCCGCTATAGCCGCCGGAGCGTTACTTCAGTGCAGATTTCATGTATCTCAGTCGAATTTCGCCCTATAGTTAACCAAAATTCTCAAAAAAGAGGACAAAATCTCAAAAAAGAGGACATTTGGGCGTCCTCCAAGGACACTTTCATAAAAGTCAAAAAAGAGGACAACTCCTCTTGCAAAGAGGACGTATGGTAACCCTAGTATATGCACAGATTGTGTGTATGTATATCATAGGTTGGTGTATATGCTGCAAAAGTATCAAGGACAAAAATATACGGCAACCTGTTCTATTCCAATCTTTATAATATTTCATTCTTTACAAGATCCAAGGTGTAAAAAGTAAGTGTTCTTGCCTGAAAAAGCAAAACCTAGGAGTATTACCAACTAACTCCACTTTTACCATTTTATCGCTCGCTGTGTATCGTGTGATTTGATTTGACAGAACCGCGAACGGCTGATTCTAGAGCAAGCGTAACGCCAACACCTTCGGAAACCCGTGGAAAATACAATCTGGATACGAGTAGGTCTGCAAGCTCGTCTAAACAGGTAAGAAATGACGGGTATCGATTTTGGACTGAAAATATTGTCGAATAAAAGCCATACTTAAGCACTTATTCGAACTATCGTTGTAAATTTATTGAAGCTTTCAGATCTTAATAATATTCAAAAATAGTTTATTGTTGCAGTTTAAGCAGTGTCCTTTTCACGTGCCTCAGTTTGCCCGAGGGGTCCTTGGATCCCAGTTTAAGAACCCTGTTATAAAGGATTCAGTCTAACTACTATTGCAAGATATAAGACAACACATATTTAGGGAAGGGCTCAATGATTTGAGTTTTCGAATTAGAATTTAATATTAACTCATATGATTCGAGTTGCATAATGAAATTATACACTCCTTGCCACTAAAAGGTAATTTAGATACAATTATAGTCTCAGTATTATTTTCCACTGTGGAAGCCTTGGACCCTCGATTGGCTGTGTCGCGGCAGGGTTGTAATGACTTGAGTCGAGTCACGATTTTCTGACGACTTGACTTGACTCGAGTCATTTTTTCAAATGCGTAAATGGCTTGATTTGACTCGATTCAATTTGTGTTTGAGTCATTGTGCATGACTCGAACCAACTGATACGACTCTAGACTAGGACGGCCAAGACAGACATTTCTTTGTAACTTCGAAGAACAGTAAAGTCACCACATGATTGGTATTTCGTCTATCAGTCCTGATAATTGGAAAATAGGGCCAGAAACTGTTTGGACTGAAGAAAATGACGACATTATGAGTGCGAGTCATTCTTTATTGCTCGAGCAGAGTTGAAAAAAGTGGGTTGAACCAGATTGAACTCAAAACTGAACAGTGAACACAAAGACTTGGACTCGAACTCGAGTCACAAGACTATTACTCGGACTCGACCTTCTGCTTGTCGACTTGGTCTCGGACTTGACTCGGTGGTGAATTGAAAATGACTCGACTTGACTCGAGTCAAAACTATAAAAGTTAGATCGACTTGTGACTCGGAACCTTGTGACTTGGTTTCAACCCAGCTATAAACCTTTTATGATCTCGGCAGGAATACCAGGAGGTATTCACTTTTCGACAGCATAAGCATTCGTCCGCATCATGGAATGAAAATGATAGTATTGTTATGGTAATGCGATACTAATCCTCTGTTTAATCGAACAGCATGATTTACAAAATATCATGGTATGGCATACTCCCCCATATTGTAACCGTAGTTTAGTCGAAGAGCAATACGGAGAAGTTGTATAGGATACAGTGTAAAGACTTTGCGCGATTAGTAAACGTTAATAAAAAATATGGTGGATCGTAAAAATGCCATATTGTATAGCTTTATTTCCGGAAATGAAAGGCATTACTACACTTGCTTCCATACTTCAACATGTATGTAATCCAGACAAAAGAACTGATATTAATTAGAACTCAAAGTATAAGATACTGTGAATTGAAAGTGAAATATTAATACTATACTTCTAAACGCGGAACATGTATTTCATGTCTTTAGACCAGAAAGTATTAAAGGTGGTATGCTAAAACAGCTCTAAAACTAAAAAAAAGTCAGAGTCCACTTTTCCAGATTAGGACGGGCCATAGACTGCGAGATTACGATATGATAAGTAAATGCTAGATTGTGAAACATCAGTTTCAAACGTTATGATGGACCATATAAGGTGATCAAATATTTCATATGGGTGACAATGTGGTGTGAACGGAACCACGCCAACCCACTACCTAAATTATATTCACCGATACTTTCGTGAAATCGTACTGGTTACTCCGTATC
Source organism: Botryllus schlosseri (assembly GCF_051294905.1). Classification (NCBI taxonomy): domain Eukaryota; kingdom Metazoa; phylum Chordata; class Ascidiacea; order Stolidobranchia; family Styelidae; genus Botryllus; species Botryllus schlosseri. The sequence goes on along the minus strand of NC_137239.1, from coordinate 14,041,228 downwards.
CACTGAGCGCGAAGCTCGACGAAAATTCTGGGTTTTGCTCAACTTTTATGAAAATTAAATGTTGATACTCCTTGAAAACAGCCCCGAAATTCCTTAGGCTATCTTCCTGATTGGAGGATTAAACTATTTCTACTTGACAGATTGAAAATAACGAAAAGCAAGTAAGTAGATCGCAAAATATTACGAAATAGAAGTAGAAGTAGCAAAAATCAGATCTACTTGAGTAAGTACTAGAAGTAGAGGAAAACTACTTGAGTACTTCGAAAAAGTAGAAGTACTTCGTTACTGACCACCTCTGGTTACAACCCTGTGTCGCGGCGTATGAGAAATGTAGTACAAAGCACATTAATGGAAATGACGTATATGTCGCTTCCCAGCAATTCACAATACTTTGACCACCCCAGCAACATAGGGGTTAACCATCCTTTCCTTCTCTCTGTCAGGATCTGCTTTCGAACGAGTGGGGCATCAAATCTTCGAGCACCGCAGATCTGATGATGAAGAGAGCCAGGCGGATGAAGGGAACAAAGAAAAAGACTCGTACGGCCGACGAAAAGCTTCGGAAATTTCAGGAGAAGACGTTCCATTTTCAAGGCGCCGATGTTCCGGCGGCGAAACGTCAAGCTCCGGACAAGATCGACTACTTCAAAGGTGCCTGTCTGAATTGGCGTCGTGCAAACTATTTCTAGGCTAATTTTCAGTGAGATCCCTGCAGAAAATATCCAGAAATGGTCAATGTTCATTGGTCAATAAAGAAATACTTCAACTTTTTCGGAGTACTAAAGAACTATACCTTCTTGTACTTCCCATTTATCTTTTTTTGCTACTTCCACTTTTTGCGTGAATAGTTTTCAGGTGGTTCTGCTGCATAAAGGGATTGACATTAATACAGTAATCAGTAAAGCTGACTGGTTCGATCTCATAAAATTTCGTGAGACAGTTCTATAGAACATGTTTAATCCGGCTGAATCAGTCCACTTGTTGTAACCAATGAGCTATGGTGGCTCATTTTCAATGCTGTGTCAATTCGACAACTATTATCGTAATACTAGGTAACGTTTTGTTGTTTACCGAATAGCGCGTGAACAAGGATTTCGTCAAGAAGATAAAGTTTCAAAAGCCGAAGACGAACAAAAGATGAAATACACTTACGAGTAAGTAGGCTGTTACCGCAAAAGCTTGCCACTTTTTTAGTTCATTAAGATTGAAAAATATCTAACTCTGGATAGCACCTTTTGCCCGGTTATGATATGGGATTAAGATGGGTAAAATCCCTGTCAAGAACCACTGTGTTTGAGAGTGCCAGCTTATTTTAATAATCCCCTCTTATGACGCCGCTGGCCTTCACTGACCAGACTTGGACATTGCATAATTGTAGTTGTATAATTAGACTGATTAGAACGAAATACGAGTAACCTAATTCTAATCTAATTTCCGCTTTTCATTAAAATGCTACAGGAAAACGGTATAGTGAGAACCATTCCAAGTTTGCTGTACATTTGCCATTCTCATGGAAACAAACTCTAATGTGATATGAACTGAATTTTTGCTGTATTTCTGTCTAATTTTTGCGAATTGAGTAATTCTCAATCTAATTTAATTTCGAAAAGCTGAAAATTTTCCAATTGTCCAACTCTTACCCAGCGAGATAGTGTAATGGTTATGCGTCCGGCTTCTCGAGCGGTAGGTCGTGGGTTCGATCCCTGGCCGGGTCATACCAAAGACTCGAAAAATGGTATCCGCAGCTATCCTGCTAGGCGCTCAGCAATCACGGATAGCATGGAGGAGAAAAAAAACGGGGGCGCAGACTAGATGACCTCATGGGGCCGTATCGCAACTCCGTCGCCAAAGCATCTCGATGGTGCAGGCGAGAAAGAATATCATATCTCTCTCTCTCTCTCTCTCTTCCGCCGACACTACTTGGTCGGGCGTGATGCAGATTTTTAACGCGACATCACGTTCACAGATGGCTGCATAAGCAAGTCGGTACTCTCGAGGGCAGGAGAGACTCTCCCGGTTCAAGAAAGACTAATTCCGACTCGGGCAATACTCGTTCTGCTCTCTTTCCGGCGATATCTCGTACCCCGTCTCTCGTCGGCTCTCAAGACCTCGAAGTCAGTACCAGCGTTGCAATGACTAGAGTCATTACTAGGGCCATTTAAAGTCATTAAAGTCATATTTTTTTCTATGCATCAGTAAGTCGTGAAATCAATTTTAACGCAAAAACCGCATCCATATAGGGTATATTAAGAAAGTTATAAAGTCATATTTTCCTGGTTAGGTCATATTTGAGTTATAAAGTCATATTGTTGTATACTTTAAATAAAAAGTGCCAATTGAAGCAATTACGCACTAAGAAAGTAAGGCAATTTCTGATTGAACGAAGGCAAACTGTAAGGTTAGCGTACATAACATTACAGTCGCAGACCTATGAGGTCACACATTGCATTATGAGGTCACACATTGCATTATGAGGTCACACATTGCATTGTGTTGCTACACAATCTGTTTTACTTCTGTGCACTGAAGTGGGGCGTCATTTGAAGTTCAGAGACTTCCACAAGTAGCCAACGCATGGGAAGCTGAAGGAGTTATTGTAAAGAGCGTCAAAGATTCAGTGAACCATCCAACGTTGACGAGTCAGTTAACAGAAATATGCCTCCACTACAACAATATTTCAAACTTGATACTGAAAATGGAAAGTTGTACGTACACGATCAAAGAGGCTCATGCTGATCTAAATGCCCTCGATTTCGGAAGAGATCCGCTTGAGCTCAAAAATTACTTTAAGAACCGATTGGACAAAAACGATGTGAAACAAATCATGGAGCTACAAAGACAAGACATTTCACTAGCGCTGTATGCAAAACTGCAGAAGCGTCAACCAACATCAGCGCCTAGGGAGCGCTCATTTTCCTTGCTAAAGTCATTTTTACGTCCAAATCGTAACTTTAAAGACTCCAACATTCCACACTACACGAAACTGTACTACAAAAGGGGCTTAAACTAAAAATAGATGTGTATTACTGTTATGTTGTTCATGTTTTATTCGTCAGTTCCATGAGTGACGTTGGTTATGAAAAAATACACGATTTTCGCATAAAGTCATATAAAGTCATATTTTCCCAAAAATAAAGTCATATAATTGATTTTTTAATGTCATATAAAAATGGCCCTAGTCATTACTTGACTCGAGTCACTATCTTAATCATGGAAAGTGACTCAACTCCACTTGAGTCACTTTGTGTATAAACTCAATTTGTACTCAAGTCATTGCGTATGATTAACTTAAGTCATGTTACTTGATACATTCTATATGACTTGATTCAAAACTTGACTATCAGTTGTTGTTGTTGCTGTTTATGGTATTCATGGTGTTTGTCGACTACTATGGTCATTTACACATAGCCAATTTTCTTCATTTTTATCCCGTAGCTGTCGACTTGTTACTCGGTCCTTATCTAAGCTTTTATAAGACACTACTTCAAAGTCATTGCCTGTACTCAAGTAGAAGACCTAACAACTTGCATTTCTACTACAGTAAAAGTAGAAATAGGGAATTTTAAGCAAGTAAAAAGTAAGTGTCCCAGGCCTGGTTTTGGCCAAATAACTGAAAACAGTCAAGTAGATTCAGTCTAAATCATACTGCAAGCAGGCAAAACAACTTGTGTTCTTTGTAAAAATAGAAGTACTTCTTTACTGACCACCGATGACACTCATCAGTGGTTACTGTCGGCAACTGTTCGAACATCTGGAAACCTTGTTTAATACCAATCGGTATCACTAGTAGGGCTGGGCACAAGGATTCGAGTACTCGAATCTGAATCGAGTATTAATTTTAATGATTCGAGTCGAGTAGTAAAAGACGATTTTTTCGAGTACTGAAATTATACGCTCCTCGCCACTGAAAGTAAATTTACTAACGAGAATTATAGTTTTGATACTATTTTCCACTGAAGAAGCCTTGAAACCTTGATTTGCTCTGTCGCAGCATAAGAGACATATCACAGAGCTACGAACGTTACAGGAAATAACACATCTCCGAAGTAATGATCATTCCACAACATTGTCTAGAGGTGCAATGAAATCGGTATGGTCGAAAAAATACCAAAGTACCTGTAATGTGACGGATAGCAGGCATTGCGTTCTTTGTTGCGCGGCATAAAAGGTACATATTTGAACTTGACATAGTACATTCTGTTGTGACGTCATAACGAGTGATACTCGAATACTCGACTCGACTCGAAGCGTGATACATGATTCAGAATCGAATCACTCAGGTACTCGATTTTGCCCAGCCCTAATCACTAGTAAATAATAGCGCAATTTTTTTTACCTAAAAAACCGAAGATTTTGACTTAAAAAATCAAAATTTGGATATTTTTTGTTCTTTAAAATCGTAATTTTGACCTAAGGTATACAAATCAGGTGTTTTCCCACATAATGTTAGAATTGTACTACTCATCTTCATTTCTGTTCGAACTGCCTGTCTTTACGGAGTAGTTCGGCCTGAAAAAGCTTGTTTGAATCAAAAAGTGACAAATTTTTTCATGAAAGAAATTGATTGTCACGAAATCTGACGCTATGAAGAATTCCAGTAGTTACATCGCGTATTATGGTAGAAATGATTGAAATCTGTTGTAGTAAAACGAAAGATACTTTCCTACATTCTCGGGTAGATAGTGTCTGTCCTTACTAAGTAGCTTGCCAAGAATGGAGAAAGAACGTTGGCAGTTGTTGGCTGACAACACTGAAGTTATTCGTACACTGCTGATGACACACCGTGTTGCTTCATTCTGACAATATTGTCTACATCACAATTTTTCATCATGCGCTTCTTGATATGAGAACCATGCAATGTCCACGCAGTCTTGCTTCAGTAAGGATTTTGCTCTACGTTGAGCATAATACCATGTCAAGCTATTTGTTTTTGACTTTTTTTGACATATAAAAGAAAATGCCCTAGTAGTGAAGTCCCACAGAGTAAAGTTTCAAATTCAAAATGCAAGAGATATAATATATGTGCACACAACAGTACAAGTTGCCTCCACCCTTTTCAATATTTTGAGACTTTGTCGGTTTTATATTTTGTGTGTATGTTTCAGTTGCTTTCGCTGACTAGCGGGTCCAGTTACGCGGAAAAGAGCAAAGATCGTTTGAGGGACATAGCACGGCGACATAATCCGAGTTGTAACCGGCGCGGGAAGCGATAGGACATGACCTCTCCACTCCTACATCCATCCATATATTCTCTTTTTTGTCTCCCAGAGTTTATATAATAAATATGTTTTATGAAGATGTAATATTCATTGCTTAAACACGAGATTATTTTTGTCATATTATACGATGTGATATTTCAGGATGGGAGGGGTTGTTGTCACATTGACCAGGCTCGTAGATAGGGCGTGGGAGACAGTCAACATGGTGGCTAGTTTCACGGCAGGGTTATGAACTTCTAGTCATGTCGACACTCACTGATGGTCTCAGACATTCGACACCGAGCACGAATCCACGAATGTAAGTACTCATGGCAAATGATAGAGAAGAATAAATGGAATTTTCTTCATGATAATCGCACTCTTCGAAATTTGTAAACTTAAACTTTCATGAGCTCATGAAAAGTTACCTCACTGGACGCCAACAAATGGTTGCGATCTCAAACACCTTGTCCTCTCCTCAGCTGGTGACCTGTGGTGTACCCCAAGGCTCAGTACTTGGACCGGTCCTCTTCACCTTATACGTCAACGACATTTTTGAAACCTCATTGAACACCACACTGTTCGCTGATGATACTCACCTCCTTTCTTCCGCATCTTCGACGGCAGAGCTGGATGCCCTGACTAGTGACCAAATGCCGAAAGTCCATGAGTGGACGGCCAAGAACAACCTTTGCATAAACGCTTCGAAATTCCAATTGCTGACAGTGAATTCAAAAAATAACCTAACCGATAATATCGCTGGTCAGCCCGTTTCCAACACAGATAATGCCAAATATCTCGGGGTTTTACTGGTCTCGAACATGTCCTGGAAGAGTCATATTCAGTCCCTAGACACTAAATTATCACTGAAGTGCGGCCTGTTCTACAGCCTTAGGCGCTTCATGCCAGCATGGGTTCTTCTGATACTCTTTAAATCCTTAATCCAATCGAAGTTACATTATATGGCATCCTCTGGTGGGGGGCTGCCAGTAAAACTGCACTCAAGCCAATTCAAAAACTACAGCATAAAGTACTCCGAATCATACCGAGCGAGATAGTGTAATGGTTATGCGTCCAGCTTCTCGATCGGTAGGTCGTGGGTTCAATCCCCGGCCGGGTCAGACCAAAGACTCTAAAACTGGTATCCGCGGCTATCCTGCTAGGCGCTCAGCATCCATGGATAGCGTGGAGGAGAAAAATACGGTGGTGCAGACTAGATGACCTTGCTTAAAGGTCGTATCGCATCTCCATCGTCAAAAGCATCTCGATGGTGCCGGCGAAAATAAATCTGATCTCTCTCTCTCTCTCTCTCTCATAGCTAGGGCCCCAAAGGGGCCTGGTTGCCCATCCAACAAGTCGCTGCTGAAGAGATTCGGCGACCTAAACATAGAAGATATGCGGAAACTAGAAATTGCCAAGTTTATGTATCAGTTCCACTGCGGTCGTTGCCCCGAATATTTCAATGACTTCTTTACCTCTGAATCAAAAGCGCACAAGTACAACACACGCGCGTCCACGTCGTCCAAATAGCATATGATCGACCGAAAAGATCATCGCTCCATAAAGTATGCCGGACCTGATGTGTGGAACAGTATCCCGCCGGCCATCCGACAGTCGACGAGCATGTCCACATTCAAGTCGAAATACAAGCATAAATAAATACAGTCCATCCTCAAGAATACCAGACCACAACTGACCTATCGATCTGGCTTCCCATGACATGCCGCCCTATTCATGTCGCTTTCTTTTTCTATACTGTCTTATTTACTTTTATTCAGTGTGCATGCCTATCCTCTTTAAATCGCTTAGGTCAAGGTGGGTGTCTGATTCCATAGACTAATCCAAGTCGCTTCGACATCTTCCTGTCTATTCATTGTATCGCATTTTTATGGTGTATTGTACTGATAAAACTGCTAATAAACCAATGATGATTGTAATATAGTTCAATGTATTTAGAACGTTCCAGTAAAAACCGCACAACCAGTCCTCTCGCCCTCGAGTCCGTTCTGTCGATCGCGTGACCGGAGCATCGGGAGCACACATCATCTAATAATTACCTTATTCACAATCACACTTCCCCTTGATCTAGAGATCACAAGGGAAACCAACACATAACGCAACGATGTAACTTCAAACGTGGAAATCAAGTAAACAATTCTAACGCAGTGTATATATGAAACGGCAAACTTCCCCTTGGTCCAGATCGCACGGGAAGCCAATTAAGTCAACGTGATAAGTGTGGAAACGAAAACACTAATACGTACCGTACACATATCGATAGGCTACATCAAACTGCAAGTAAATTTTGACATATATGGCTGTGATTTATTAACGGGGAAGGGGAATCGTTTATTGGTCTATCATTTATTGGTCTTCCTACCCCCGTGATCAATTGATCACTTAACCAAATTCAAAGCTTTCGAGTGTAACCCCGCAGTGTATCGTATATAAGACTGTCCGGACTAATTGTGAATAAATAGCACGAGTCGATTGATATTAGAAGCACACAAAGTGAAGCCCAAAACTAAAACATACTGGCGTACAATAAAACAAACAACTGCGGTGTAGGTGTGACTCAAACGATGGACGAAAGCGATGGTGACTGGAATTTGTCGCATACAGAATTCGCATTTGAAGGCTAAAACTAGTAAGGTACATGGAATCACCACAAGGCATGCCTTACATAAGCATTACGTACGAACAAATCAAATGTGAAAGATCACTTATTCTTAGCACAGATAATATAACCAAAATCTAGCCTACATAAAAATCAGCCAGCCATTGATGCGGCGCTCGATCCCGATTTGGTCGCGAATGTTCAGAGTTATTTCTCTCTATCTCTTGAACGACATTATCGTCACCAGGTTGATCCAGATTATTAAAGTTATTCCCGTCGGTGATATTCTCTTCTGTACCGACTGGACCATTTGCTTCAACCGAGTTGCCGCTGTTTTCCGCCACATCGATGGCATCATCTCCTCTACTACAATTCAGGTCGATTTCGCGCGTCGTAACACTTCCTGGTGGGTTAGGTAGATCCCCGACGGCATGTCTATCGTCAGAAAGATGTCGATTCATCCCGTCAACCTCGACCACCACGTCGGCGACAACTCTGGTAACGACACCTCTATTCCATGGAGTAGTATATCGAGCATTTGGTGGCTTCACGAACACTACATCGCCGACTTGGTATGGGTTGGAACGATTTCGTCGGTCCCATCTCTTTCGGCTTGCGCGGATCATTGAAGATGGCAAACCAGATTCATAGCGGAACACCTTATCCGCAGGTACAATATCTTCTGAATTCGGGGTGTGATTGTACCAATACACCAAGGTCCGTTATCACTCAGTATTTCACTCGGTGCACCTCTTTCCGTGAAGACTTGTTCAAGGATCTGGGTGATTTGATCGGCCGTTTCATTTCGCACCGCCCGCCATATCGCAAATCGACCAGGCCCGCAGTCAATCAAACTCAGGTATGGTCGGGTGTTGACGTAAGTAATGTCAAGTGCCAGACGCTCCCAGACAACGGGAACGGAAAGCTGTCCGTATTCCCACCTCACAGGACTCGGATCGATCCGGCGACATATGTTGCACTCATTGATTACTCGTTGAACAACATCACGAGTAACAGCTTCGCCAATGCTTCTTGTTTGGCTGCTTGACCGCCAACAGCGGAATTATTCCGCCGTGGGAACCGTGACGGGCAGGATCGTACTCCACCAACCATCCGTCTCTGATGCACTGGCTGAGTTCATCATCAAACGATGTACGACACTCCGACGGCATCTGATATTCCCCACATTGATTCGTCAACTCAGGCTCGCCATTTTCCCATCTCCACTCCATAGTCCACTTCGCTCCATCAAAATTTGCAATGAAATCTTTATCGTCAATTTGCAACCGTTTATTCGTCCCGGCCACCGCACTTGCTACACACACCTTTGCACCAAACCACACGTCAAGATTTGAATCAACGAATACTCCGTCAAATTGCTGGATAACATCAATACCGAGAATCACGCCAGCAGCGCATACGAGCTCCGAGGCTACCAAGCATTGCACACTGACGTTGGTCTCGCCTACAGCCATCATTACCACGGTCTCTCCGTAACAACTAGTGCTTTCCCCGTTCAGCATCTCCACAATCCTTCTAGGACCCGAAACGGTATGTCCCATACGACGACACACGTCTTCAAGAACAACAGATAGCTGGCACCCAGTGTCCACCAGAGCCTTGAGAGGTTTTCCACCAATTGAAACCACAACAAACGGTAGCACCTTTTTTGCAACTTGTGAATACGGGAGAACGCGTCCGGTGCTGACGGTTCTCCTTGGTAATTGTCCTTCTGCAATCTTGTGACGTTCATCGGCCCTGCATTGTCGAGCTATATGACCAAGCTTACCACAGGAAAAACATCTTGGTTGTCTCCAGGCCGTTTCATTACTTTCATTTCTTGGCTCTTTAATAGGACATTCTTTAGCAAAGTGACCCCGCTTCCCGCAGAAAAAACAGTTGTCCTTCCGCTGACGCGAACCGACCGCGCACGATACATTGAAGCTGTTCCTGACCGACATTATTACTCGCGCCCGCGCGACGAGATCACTTAAATTCATCTTGTCCACTTCTGCTACAGACTTTAACTGACATGAAACCTCCCGAGGGGAGACCATTTACAAACGCGCACCGAAGTAACGCCTCGGATGCATCCACTCTCATCCCAATCAATAGCGCAAGCCTTTTTAGGTCGGAAAGGTACACATCGACAGGTTCCTCATCCAGCAGTATTCTTCGCTGGAATTCGCTATACGCGTCATAGCAATTCACTCCAAACGCGTTCAAAATAGCTTGTTTCGACTTCTTGTAATCCTTCCTGTCCCCTTCTGGCAACTGCTTGAACACTGCAAATGCAGAGCCATCCAACAGCAATTGGAAAATAGTTGGCAGTTTGTCCGTCAGTTCTTGCAGCTCGGCGACCAATTCCAATTTTTCAACCCACTTTGCAAAATCACCAGATGTTGTTGTCCAAATATCATATGATCGACCGAAAAGATCATCGCTCTATCAAATATGCCGGACCTGATGTGTGGAACAGTATCCCGCCGGCCATCCGGCAGTCGACGAGCATGTCCACATTCAAGTCGAAATATAAGCAATTACTTCTAAATAAATACAGTCCATCCTCAAGATTACCGGACCACGACTGACCTATCGATCTCGCTTCCCATGACATGCCGCCCTATTTCTTGTCGCTTCATTTTTCTATACTATCTTCTTTACTTTCATTCAGTGTGCATGCCTCCTCTTTACATCGCCTAGGCCAAGGTGGGTGTCCGATTCCATCATCATCATCATCATCATTGGTTTATTAGCAATTTTATCAGTTCAATACACCACAAAAAATGCGATACAATGAAAAGACAGGAAGGTGTCGAAGCGACAAGGAGCAGTCTATGGAATCTGACACCCACCTTGGCCTAGGCGATATAAAGAGGAGGCATGCACACTGAATGAAAGTAAAGAAGATAGTATAGAAAAAGAAAGCGACAATAAATAGGGCGGCATGTCATGGGAAGCGAGATCGATAGGTCAGTCGTGGTCCGGTAATCTTGAGGATGGACTGTATTTATTTAGTAGTAATTGCTTGTATTTCGACTTGAATGTGGACATGCTCGTCGACTGTCGGATGGACAACTCCTAGTCGCTTCGACATCTTCCTTTCTTTTCATTGTATCGCATTTTGTGGTGTATTGAACTGATAAAATTGCTAATAAACCAATGATGATGATGATCTTCATAACTCCTCACAATATCAGTTAACTTTATGTTCGCCATTGTGCCGCGATAGCTTAATTGTAATATAGTTCAATGTATTTAAAACGTTCCAGTAAAAACCGCACAACCAGTCCTCTCGCCCTCGAGCCCGTTCTGTCGATCGCGTGACCGGAGCATCGGGACCACACATCTAATAATTACCTTAATCACAATCACAATGATGATGATGATGATAAAGAGCAAACCCAAAGAACAATATTTTGAGCGGCCCACAAAAGCCTCAGGAAATGTGGCATAAAATATTGATAAAATGCTTCGTAAAATTCTAATAATTGCAGCGACTTGATTAAATTTTTTTTAAATATAAATCACCATGAAATTGATAATTGAAATTGATTCGATCATTCATTCAACAAATGAGACTGTGATCATTGTGAAGTCACGGGGCAGCCGTCGACAACTCGCTATCTGATCGCACTGTTCTTCGTAATCTTCCGCATTGTGAACCGTCGGCCGGTTAGCTCAGTTGGTCAGAGCGTCGTGCTAATAACGCGAATGTCGCGGGTTCGAGCCCCGTACTGGCCACCGCACCAGCCGCGATAGCTCAGTCGGGAGAGCGTCAGACTGAAGATCTGAAGGTCCCTGGTTCAATCCCGGGTCGCGGCATTTTTGTCGTTGGAAATTTTAAAGTATGACGCGGCACGTCATGTCGAAAAGGCTGACTTTCAGACCGACGATGAAACTAACAAATTTTATCCTTACCATTTTATGGATCAACTGCAGTGCCACGTCGTTGAATTAAGACACATCATCATCATCATCATCATTGGTTTATTAGCAATTTTATCAGTTCAATACACCACAAAAATGCGATACAATGAAAAGACAGGAAGATGTCGAAGCGACAAGGAGTAGTCTATGGAATCTGACACCCACCTTGGCCTAGGCGATGTAAAGAGGAGGCATGCACACTGAATGAAAGTAAAGAAAATAGTATAGAAGAAGAATGCGACAAGAAATAGGGCGGCATGTCATGGGAAGCGAGATCGATAGGTCAGTCGTGGTCCGGTAATCTTGAGGATGGACTGTATTTATTTAGTAGTAGTTGCTTGTATTTCGACTTGAATGTGGACATGCTCGTCGACTGTCGGATGGCCGGCGGGATACTGTTCCACACATCAGGTCCGGCATATTTGATGGAGCGATGATCTTTTCACACACTGATGGCATCAGAAATTCCTCATATAGGCTACTGAGCAAACACCACCGCGAACATACGTATCTCATGAAAAATGATGGAGAAGATTAATTGGATTTTCCTTCATGATAATAACACTCCTTGAAATTTGTCAACCTAAAGAACAAACGTAAAGGGCAATATTTTGATCGGTCCACGAAAGCCTCAGGAAATGTGGTATAAAAATATTAATATAATGCATAGTAAAATTTTAAATACTGCACGGGCTTGATTGAACTTTTTCCTAATATATTCCCCCATGAAATTGGGATACGTTATTGTATTCTGCCATACATTAGCGTTACCATACGTGTCATCCTTTTGGTAATTTGTCCTCCTTTATAGCTTTGCCTACCGTAAACATCAAATTTGGCAAGTCGACGAACTATATCGCTTCGAAGTATCAAAAGTTACACACAAATATTTTTCGAATAGTTTGCACCATGAGTTTGATGACTTTTTCAAAAATGTCCACTCCCATTACACGAGATCCTCGTCAAAGGGTAATATCTATACTTTTGCCGCCATCCAATAACAACTTAACTAAGGCCCTTTTCATACCGGGGTTCCGGGAATAACATTTCCCGAAAATGTTTACCGGAACCTCTCTATGTGAACATAACACTGGTTTTTCGGGGCGGTATGAACGCGCTTATTTTCGGAGATTTTTACGGGACCGACTGAGTATGAACACGAATGGCGCAGCTGGGTTCCCGGAACGCTGTCAATCAAACTTTTAGTTACGGTAACGCGCTGTTCATTCAGGCTGCTTGTATTTCGAGGTCAGCTACTTGCGGCATTTTGATCTTCTTGTGTAATGGTGTTGGGAATGCATTATTCTTGGATTTATATTCTGTATGCTCACAATACGTAGTCACTGACTACTATTCAGCTTCTTTTTTCTGTGGTTTTGTAAACAGAGCACGGCTAAAAAGGTAGAACACCATCTCCAAATGATGCAACATTGGGTGAGTTGCCTGAAAACTTAAGGACTTCAACACTAATTTGATAGGTGATCTTGACCCTTACCATATGTTGTGCGTAGGTTAGTCACCGTCATATACGCCTACTGAAAAGGGGATTTAGTAACATCTGCTTTGATAGTTGTCAGCACAGCAGAGAATGATGTCCTTAGCTCTGAATCACGAACCAAAATTGAACCAACGGGCTGGTAAATCATCGTACATCATCCAAGCCATAATTTGGTTTTCACCTATGCCTTCATTTTCTTGTTACAACCAAGTAATTCCTTTGTTATGCAAGTGTCACTTAATCTGATCTTTTCGCAGGTCTAGATGGAGGATACTGATGAAAAAGGTGGAACTGTGCAAGTGTGCATGAAGTTATAGTTTCTCTCATGAATAAAATGAAACAGCACAAACACATCTGGTTAAGCAAGAGCATTGTTTATTGAGAAAGTCACACAAGGCATTTCCGACGTCTGGGCCAGCGATACTTGGATCACCACCACGTCTTGTCTTCATTGCGTATACCATCCTCTGTATTATTCTGGCCTTACCGGATTGCAGTTTCTGAGCAAAGCCGAACACCGCGCCTTCAGTCGACCAAAATCTTTCAACCTTCATGTATGCTTTGCTAAGTTTCTGAAAAAGCAATTGTGAATTTTAAGGGCAGCAGAAAGGAAATTTATATTACATATTTGAAATTAGCTTTAGCTCCTGCTCTGTTTGTTTTTCAGGGAAAAGGCTTTATGAGCCGGGGCTGAAAGGGATAGGCTGCCTCATCAGTTATGTAGGCTAGTACGGAACCCTCTGGCTCCCAATCTGAAAACTTGAATGCAGCAAATGCATGTTTGGTACAAATGTTGCTGTGGTAATTTTTTATCCCTCCACAACACTCAGACTTGTGCAAAGTACTGGAATTTCAAAATGCGCAACTTCAACTAGAACTACTCAATTTTTCAAACTAGCAACTAGAACAGGGGTGGCCAACCTTTTCAGCCAAGGGCCACATTCGATTGACGAACTATTCTGCGGGCCACTAGCCGCGGCAAGTGTGAAAAATTTTTGAAGTTGATAAATTAATAATATTGTCACTTGACTTTATTGCAAGCCTGCTGTATATCGCTAGGCTCAGTTTGCAAGGACTGGACTATTCGGCACCTGGACATATCGGTATCGAAAGCTTCGTCCAACATGCGTCAATCATTTTGTGCCTAGGTTTCATAGTCGAGGGTCTTTCTGCGAGCACAAACAGGAGGTCGCAAATATATATAGTTAGACTCAATCTGATACATTAGGCGTTCTTTCATTTTCACAAAGGGGTAACAATATAAAAAGCAAGAAATCGAGTGACAAGATGTTGCGCTAAGCGTGTAGAAAATTTTTACTTTTGATAAATCTATCGCAAAGTATTCTGCTTTATTGTAGTGTACGAAGATCTACCAAAATGTGACTGGCCCATATATCTACCAATGCGTCGGAACTGACATTTCAGTCATCACATCTCAAGTGTTACGGCCAGACTAATCAAATTTTTGCTTGGCCTTGCAAGTTCACCATCTGTGCAATCCATTTTTGATAATACTACTAATTTCGGAAATTAACTCTCGGGCTACATGTGGGCCACGGGTTGGCCGGCCCTGAACTAGAACTGTCAACTTTTCAAAATCTGCAATTAGAACTAGAACTACTCACTTTCAAATATCCCCAACTACAACCAGAAACTATTCACTTTTTTAAATCCACAACTAGAACTACTTAGTTTTAGTAACTAAAACTAACTAAATGAGTAGGTTGATGTACATTGTACATGCCTGACTACACTACAAAAAATATACAAATTTGGTCTCATTTTCAGCAATTTCAGTCTTAATAAGTAAGCAGGGTCGTAACCAAGTCACAAGTCGATCCCACTTTGAAAGTTTTGACTAGATTCAAGTCGAGTCATTTTCAATTCACCACCGAGTCCAAATCATCGAGCAGAGCGTCGAGTTCGAGTCATGGTTTTATGACTCGAGTCCGAGTCCAAGTCATTGTGTTGACTGCTCAGTTTCCAGAAGTCTATTTTCCATCAATTTGGGTCTTATTTCTGAGACAGAAAGTAGCCTACTTGGCAAGAACAATTGGTCTTCCAGACTTCTTTTTCGAACATAATGATTCATGACCAAATTTGTCTGACCTTTTTGTAGTGGTATGCTACGCAAAAACTGGCTGACATTCCGCCATGACAAATATAGAAATATTACTATGCACTAGGGCTGGGCAAAATCGAGTACCTGAGTGATTCGATTCTGAATCACTTATTACGCTTCGAGTCAAGTATCATCATGATGACATCACAACACAATGTACTATGCCAAAATCCAAATGTGTAGGCTACCTTTTATGCCACCACAAAGAACATAACGCCTATTGTCCGTCACATTAAAGATATTTTGGTGTTTTTTCGACCATACCGTTTTCATTGCACTGCTTGATAGTGTTATGGGATGGTCATGACTTCGGAAATGTTTTATTTCCAGCAACGTTCATAGCTTTGTACTATATCTCGTATGTTGCGACACGGCCAATCAAGGCTTCCTCAGTAGAAAATAGTATCAAAACTGCGGTATAATTCTCGTTAGTAAATCAACTTTCAGTATAATTTCAGTACTCGAAAAAAGTATTTTACTACTCGACTCAAATCATTAAAGTTAATACTCGATTCAGATTCGAGTACTCGAATCATTGTGGCTAGCCCTGCTAGGCACCAGCAATTATTTTTATTAAAATCAACTTGTGACAGTTGCCTTCTTAAAATACATCTGATGTTTACCTGGATCTATAAACGATTGGCTTCATTGGCTAGCCTCCAAAGAGCGACAGCTACTCAGCAATCAAGAGAAATTGAGTTCGTATAATTTGCTGGCTGCTTTTCGTTATGGTCTCGAAGCTCGTCGCAGAGTATACCAAATGTTTCTTTCACGGATTTCTAGAATTCCTTGGTTTCTCTGTACAGTGTACATAAGATTAGATTTACCCAAACCATTATACAAGCAATCACAAAGATAAACTGACTTTGTCGTACGCAGATGTGATCAGTGGTTCTTTTCATTCCAGGACTTTATCCTCATTGCTGGCTTTCAGTTTCTGCTCTCAGCTTCGGTTGATAATATACAAGCCAGGAACATGCTCGGGCTCTATTACTGATACAGGTATATTGAGTATAGAGCCCCATACACATCGAGAAGGCATATCCGCAACATCCCATAGCTAAAAGTTGGAGCCAACTTCTCCGCATCTCACGAATATGCCTCTCCCACATCGTTTTCCACAAGCATATTACAACTGGAACACCCCACAGACATGGTTTCGTAACTATCAACACTTACGGGGAATCGCGTTCATACTGGCCATAATTTCCCGCGAATTTACCGAAAAAACGACCTGTGTGAACATAAGTTCGCGGTAACTCTAAATAGGTATGAACGCGCTCTTTTCCCGGAACTGTTTCGGTAATTTTTTCTCTATGTGAACATCGCCTGTTTCGGAACTTGTTCCCGAAAGAGTTTCGTAAATCCGGTATGAAAAGGGCCTAAGAGATCTATCGACTTCTCAGGACCTATCATCTGGAATGGATTACCACAACATATCCGTGAATTGCCTTATAACTAGAGCCCGACCGATTATCGGCTCGCCGATAATATCGAGTCGATATCACGCTTGCAGAGAAATATCGGTATCGGCCGTTAAGGGTAAAAAAATATCGGCCATTTTCGTGACGTCACAACATGGTGGCAGGGAGTTAGAGAAGTCGATAGAAGACGTGAGGACGGTAAATTATAAAAAATAAATGGCCATGCTGCACATAGTGCATACCTAATACAGGCAGTAGGCGTGCCTATCTGAAAAATATTATGGATTACTAACCCCTGTTATGCCCCACTGACTTTGTGGGAATCCCCCTTCAGTAATCGATCACCAAAGACAGAGAGCAGCTGGGTGGATTGGATAGTTGTCTGCAGAATATTTCAATAAGTGAGAGAAATGAGAACATCAATCATGCTGGACTGACCCTCGTGATGATAGAGAAAAACGTCTCGTCGAAACATTTCTCGGAAGATAGTGCTATTGGTTCGGTACCAACAGAGCTACCAGTAATGTATGAAGTCGTCTGACTGAGGCCTTCGGGGCCACCATGATAGGAAATATGCGAGCATAGAGGGCAAGAAAATCAAGCAAACGTGGAGTAAAGCCAATAATTGATACGAAAATTTTTAATTCCATGATGACATATGCCAATTCTGACAAAAGAGCGTAAAATATTGATCAATTGATTGTTTGAATGCTGGGCGCTTCTTCGATATACGCCCCAGATCGAAACAGTGCTTCACATGTAACCAGCAAGTGTTTCCCATGAACACGATCAAATTTTATAAACGTCAAAATAAATTGTTTTTTTGCCTGTGGAGAGACGGATATTAGGGTTGGATGTGGTCAAATTGGGGATAGGGATATCAGGGTTGGGGGAGATTATGGTTGGGGGTAGGTGGATATTAGGGTTGTGTTAGGGTATTCCAGGATTAGAGCTGGGGAAGGTGGATACTAGGGTTGCAGGTGGGTTAGGGTCAAAGTTGGTGTTAGGTATCCCAAGATTAGGGTTGGGGATATTAAGGTCGGGAGAGTGTGGAATATCATGTCCCGCAGTCCAAACCTATTCTTGGGTTACCCTAACCCTAACACAGCTCTAACCCAAACCCAGCTCTAACCCTAACCCTAAACCCATCCTCTAACCCTAATATCCCCCCTCCCCAACCCTAATATCCCCCTCTCCTCCAACCATAATATCCCCCTCTCCTCCAACCATAATATCCCCCTCTCCTCCAACCCTAATATCCCCATTTCCTAACCCAGCTCCAACCCTAACTCTAAACCCATCCCCTAACCCTAATATCTCCCCTCCCCAACCCTAATATCCCCTCTCCTCCAACCCTAATATCCCCCTCCCCAACCCTAATATCCCCCTCTCCTCCAACCCTAATATCCCCATTTCCTAACCCTAACCCAGCTCTAACCCTAACCCTAATATCCCCCTCCCCAACCCTAATATCCCCCTCTCCTCCAACCCTAATATCCCCATTTCCTAACCCAGCTCTAACCCTAACCCTAATATCCCCCTCCCCAACCCTAATATCCCCCTCTCCTCCAACCATAATATTCCCCTTCCACAACAAAGGCAAAAAACAATTTATTTTGACGTTTATAAATTTTATTGTGTTCATGTGAAACATTTGTTGGTGTCATGGGTAGCACTGTTTCGATCTGGGGCGTATATCGAAGAAGCGCCGAATGCTGGTCATGGTCAAGGCCCAAGGGGGATAGGTGGAGCAGTAGCAGACGTGGACAATTTCAGTTGTTTTGCACATTCTCTTCATCTATTTGTTAACGATGTGCTGAAGGCTCCAGGTGCACTGCCAGAAGAATATCAATAATAATATCAATATTTGGTGAAACCATGAAGGAAAGATCCCCTGCAAGGTAGCGGTGGAACCGAAATGAAGAAAGATTTCCAATTCTTGCTGTGCCACTAACTATGGTACCAAGTGAAAGACTGCTCACTATGTTTAGTACTTTATACATCATTTATGGAAGACCACAGAAGTTCATTCCTTGGAGAAAGAGCCGAGAAATTGTGCTTCGTGAACTGTAATCTGCAACTGCTGGATTGGTGCTTTTGATATATTTTCATAGCCCCTAGATCATTTATTTCATGTTCAAGCATATCAATGGCTGTAAAGTTGTTGAAATAAATGCTCCTGAGTTGTTAAAATTGGTCCTTGAGCTAGATTCCATATCTTTTGAATATCGGCTGAATATATCGGGGTTATCGGTGGAGGTACTGGATATCGGT
Organism: Botryllus schlosseri; assembly: GCF_051294905.1. NCBI lineage: Eukaryota > Metazoa > Chordata > Ascidiacea > Stolidobranchia > Styelidae > Botryllus > Botryllus schlosseri. Next base: position 14,022,165 of record NC_137239.1, on the reverse strand, counting down.
CTTATCGGTATCGGCTCAGAAATCCAATATCGGTCGGGCTCTACTTATAACAGATTCAAAAAAGACATAGGAGGCTACTTAATCACCTCTTGTCGTAATATTAACACTGTTCTCCTACCTTGTCCAGACGTTGCTTCATTGATCATTTGCGGGGGACGGGGGATAGCGTAGTGGTTACGATAAGCGCCCACCAATCTGAAGGATCCAGTTCGATTCCCGTCGGAGGTTTATCTGGGCTCCTCTTCCGCCGCGGTTGCCGTTCTTACGGCGACAAAAAAGCCCAGAAAAAGATCCGACGCAAGAAAGCACTCACAAGGAACGGAAAGAACTAGTAGAAAGGGCCGCAGCTTCAAAAAGATCAACATCGAAAAGAACTGTGACATCGGTGCAGCAATTGTAGCTTAATGTCTCTGTCCATCTGTATTAGAAGCGTAGCTAACCAAATATCTTGGTATTTCGGCTATACTTGAATACTTAACTCGAGAAGCCTGTTGCCTTGGTGAAGTTCTTCGTAACAGATATATATTCTCCAGTGGCGGCTCGTGACAATATCGGGTGGTGGGGCAAGGGCTGCGAGCGACTTTTATCAACATGACGTCACAATGGCGTTTTCCAACGTAAAAAAGTAACTTTATGATGGTCACATGAATTTCCCGACAACAGTGATTTTAACGTAGGTGCCGCGAGAGGTTTGCCGGTGAGCCGTGACTTGAAGTGTGGTAACATGTTTTATTCATTTATTTTTAATCAAAGGATTATTTTACAAAATGTACGTGAACTAAGAATCGTCCCTATGCCACGAATCAAGTATCAGGTCATCCTTAGTAGCATGCGTTTTGATTTCATGGTAGAGTTATAGATTACGCAAATCGATAGACCCTAAAATCCGACCGTCACCCCAAATTCGAAATCCGGATCCAGTCCGGCCAGGTAAAAAAACATTGAAATCCTGCTCCTGCTCCTGAACCGGACTGTGGCCATCTCTGGTTACGACCAGGTGATAATAGGCAACCAAAGCGGAGGCACCCGGCGTACGATTGGATCAATAGACTGGACAACTTCTAGACCTCTCATTTTCGCTCTAAAGGCAACTGCATAAACTACGTACGGAATAAAGATTCAATACGATTCATGTTCGCACTTGACTTGACCTGACTAATTCCAATGACTAGAACTCGAGAGATTGCGTAAGCCTAACTGGAAAGGTCAACGAGTTCGGACACATACGCAATTGTTATCTCATAGATTGGGCCTGTCATATTGATCCAGAACATCAATTTGAATGGTCTTTGAAGAACTAAGGACAGCAGCCTCGGAACTTCGGTCTCGGAACAACGTAGGACATTTTGGCCTTGAAACTGGAGACTGTGACACAACACATACGGCTTACTGTCTATAAGTCTGCTGCGAAATCGCCGTTGGAAAATATATTAATATATAAATACATGAATAAAAGCCGTAACTTAGTATACTGTTACAAGAAATCATCGAGAAGTAGCATACGCAATCTCATAACCCATTCCGGTATGGTACACTGTCAAAATCAATGCAAACAGACGAACACCGAACTTTGAGTAAAATAGATCGAGGAATAGGCTGATCGAATGATCAGCTGTTAGCCGACATCGAAAATGAAATAGCTATCGCAACCCAGCAAACACATTACGGCAAGCGGATATCCGTCGGATAACTTGTCATTTGGCCCAGATTCAACCTAGTGCCATCCGGTTGCACCGAGCGTGTCGACTCCTGGTGTTATCCAGTGGGTGACCACTGACCATCCATCAAGTCATTTCTGAGTCACTTCCTGGCCACTGTAGGGACAAATTCCGGTTGGGACCGATATCCATAGACTATCCACTGATCAACCCTCTGAATACTAGCTAGCTCCTGGACCTGCATATTTCCTTACCACAGGTTAGGCGACGCACAAATACACTTACACAAGATTGATTTTCAGGCAAAAAGCTTATATTATCGAATTGTCAACAAGAAAAACTAAGCAGCAACGAGTAAAATTAACAACGGCTCTAAATCACGTCAAAATCAATCACTCACTCAAGTTCAAGACATACAATAAAGCAACAGGTGGACTCAAAACTATCACAAGCAGTCGATCAATTAATCAATCAGGCTAAAAATATGATGACTACGAAGTATGTACACTGGGAGGATTACAGAATACCACACATACACAACTTATCAGAAATACCAGAGGTTGGCAAGTTTTGAAAATCATTATAGGCAATAATAAAATCTGCAGCAAAGTAAAGCACAGCATTGAGTCAAAGCAACAATAATTGTCAATCAATCAAGGTAAAGAAGCATGCACACTGGAAGGATTACAGAATACGACACACGGACAAGTGTTGAAAAATTATGATAGGTCGAAGCAATTACCTAGAATTCTGCCTATGAGAATAAAACAAGACACGCACTGCATTACACATGCACATTAGGGCTCTTCAAAAATGACTTTTTTTCTCAATCCGTACTGGCTACTTGATAAAATTGTTAGGTTACCTAATTTAAGCCTACACACAAAATTTGGTTCAATTCCAGCCAGTAACCGCTTTGCTACAGGAGAAGAAAGTTTCTATTTATTATATAAAAATAAATAATGAAAAATTTGAAAATTTTCTGTTCACCCCATGAAAGTGTTAGGCTGTCTATAGAAACGATGCTCACCAAATTTGGTTTAATTCCAACCAGTGGAAGTTGAGTTATTGCCGTCGAAGAATTTGGATTTGAATAAATAGTATTTACGGTGAGCACAACTATAATAAATATACAAAGAATCGGTCACCGTAATCACTATTTTATTCAAACCCAAATTTTTCGACGGCAGTAACTCCGCTTCCACTGGTTGGAATTGAACCAAATTTGGTGAGCATCGTTTCTATAGACAGCCTAACACTTTCATGGGGTGAACAGAAAATTTTCAAATTTTTCATTATTTATTTTTATATAATAAATAGAAACTTTCTTCTCCTGTAGCAAAGCGGTTACTGGCTGGAATTGAACCAAATTTTGTGTGTAGGCTTAAATTAGGTAACCTAACAATTTTATCAAGTAGCCAGTACGATTTGAGAAAAAAAAGCCATTTTTGAAGAGCCCTAATGCACATACACAAATGTATCAGAAAAACAGAGGCTGGCAAGTTTTGAAAATCATTATGCCAACAAGACATAGCGATACATTAAAAATTGCAGTGCAGTAAAAAAAGCACAGCATCGAGTCGAAGCAACAACTGTCAAATCAAGTTGCAAAATTACGTTCACTATATGAGAATACCATAGGAAAAAAATTCGAAAGTGGCAGGTTGAAGTTCTTCAATGACAGTAAAAAGACATGCACCGTTGCACACTAGGGAAATATCCGACGTTGATATTCAAGAATTAAGATGGCAAGTTTTGAAGGTGAAGATGTAATACGAATAGAGATACAATAAAAAACAAGAAGTTTTATTCTGGTCAATTGCTCGTTATGACATCCTCTATGTGCAGATCTGTCACACGGTCCGTGGACATATGAGCATGCGACATTACAGCATGCGACACTTCGGCATGCGACAATTTGGCATGCGACACATGAGCATGTGGGTTAAATTACGGGTTAGGGGTAGGTTAGGTTAGGTTTATGGTTGGGTTAGGGTTAGGGTTTAGGTTAGGTTAGGCTAGGTTAGGTTAGGTTAGTCTATGTTTCGGGTTAGGGTAAGTTTTGGGGTTATACAGTCACATGCTGAAGTGACGCATGCTGATGTGTTCCATGCTGAACTGTCGTTTTCCATTGTGTCGCATGCTCATATGTCGGGCAACCCTGTCACACATTGAGCAAGGTGCAGTATAACAAACAAAGCACTTCTACTCGGGTTTCGCCTACTTGTACTGCATGTTTTTTTACTACTTCTACTTAGGTTTTCCAGACATAACCAGTTAGATAGCCCTTATAATGTAGTAAATAGTGAATGCAATTTAGAAATCGCACTATAATTGGAGTGCCATCATATATTTTTCGCGTACATCCTGCAATTTTGAAAGCGGCCTCTACCAACTGCAGTAACCTGCAAGTGTGCGACTCGTTCTACTTTTGGAAAATACTCAAGTAGTCTCAATTTCAGATCCACCTTTACTTGAGCAGCAAGGATGACTCACTTTCACCCCTTTTTGATCGTATATACCGTGTCTAGAGCGGATGAAAATAATAATCAGCAGATTCAACTGTAACTTGTAAAAAATTCCACAGCAAGAAATGCACACTTGCAACCAACAATCTCTCTAGCTGGAAATATCTTCAATCTTCATACAGGTTCAACTTGCAACGAGGTCAAAAGTTGGTATGAGGGAAATGACTTTATACTGCATCCTCTTCCTTGTCTGCGAAAGACTGAGACAGGATATGGACTTGTTCTGCATTCTTGTCCTAAAATAATTAGCAAGAAAATCATTACAAGCGAACATGAAACGATCCTTCAAAATGCTACCAATTCCAAACGCCTTGCAAAATTCATTCAAACACTGATAAAGTACAGCATACTATGCATAAACGCACAAATCATGAATATTAAAATTTATGATCATTATGGAACAGTGGACACTAGGGGTGTTCAAAAAAAACTTTTTTCAAATTTGATTGGCTTAGCTGGCAAATCATTAGGTTACCTAAAATACCTTGCACAAAAAATTTGACTCATTTCAATTCGCAGATGCTGAGGTCATCCAATTAGAAATTTCCATCATTTTTCAAATAATAGTATTTACGGTGGAAAATTTCACCACTACGACATGATCAAAAATGCCTAAGATGTAGGAATGCTTTTTCCCACGCATTTCCATCTTTACAGGGGCCTATGGTAGAGTTTGGATGAAGACATCGCCAGTTGACGAATAAAAGATGTGACACGGATTAGCTGGAAATTAGTAGACTTCATTGAAATAGCTAATAGACACGTTCAAATGATGGTGATATACTTTGCAAATAAACTACTTTTCACACTAATATTAACGACAACGAAAATGAAAAAAAAAACTGACATATAGGTAAAACAAGGGTAAATATATGAGTATGGTCATGGTCATAGGCGCCGAGTTACGGGGTGGCACCCCATTCAATATGCTGAAACGCCCGCCGTCTGCGATTTCAAATTTTCGTATGTCTCTATTGTCTAGTCATTTCGATACGACATCAGCGCTGTCAATGAGCAAATCCGTGATATCGCGTAAATGCCAACTATTTACCATTAACCGATACACACGCAAATAATTGAATACGCAGCTTCGTAGGCGGCGACAAACTAATGCTTGAAACGCCCCAATAAATTGTAACCCGGGATTTCGACAGGCATTTGTCGTGTTGTCAGACTAGGTTCCGACCCATTGTGCTGTATTCAAGTTGGTGAATTACTGATTAGATGCGCCAGGCGAGGCCTACAATATTCGTATCATAGGCCTCGGATGCGTGCTTTTTCGTCTGCTATCATCTGTACGCTACTAATTCTTGTCTGGTTTATACACTCGCATTTCCTCGATGTCACTTGTCGGTGTTTGATTCGTTGATAATACTGCGCATTGTGCAGTGCACGGCGTTGAATTACGTTGTCAAATAGTGATGCAACACAAGGTTTTCTGTGGCGTAAATTCTGAATTTATTCGATTAGTTCGAACGGGAACCTTCTATTTTCCAATACAATAAACTTCATTGCTGGACGGACTCGAGCTCAACCATATCGCGGATCGAATTTCAAACCATGCCTGATATCGCTACCAGCCTGATTTATCGAGTCTACAGCAGGACTGGCGCATGTGATAACATCGCTGGCCTAAACTATAGCGTCTGCTACAGGCATCATATGATTTGCCTGCTATCTCTACTTGTTTGATTGTTATGTTATACTGGCTTAAGACTGACAGCGTCAAATTGAATAAACCTGAATCTGCGCAATTGGCCACGAACAGACGCGAACTAACGTAATTGATTCGCGCTAATACTGAAACATCAGAAGATGCATGTACTTAACCGTAATAAATGATGCTAACTTGGTAAATTTGAAGTAATTTCAAACCCCTCCCTTGTTTCATCTGGTCACCCTATGTAGAAATAGAAGTCGGCGCCTATGAGTATGGTTATGCAATAAAACCATTATCCCCTCTGCGCAATATATTTAGACAATCAATATTGCATCTACCTCGTATTGCTGATTTCTGTTTTTGGATGGTGCATGGCGCAACCCCGATCTGACTTCAATCTCGTAGTCCTTTTCCGGAACAGTCGTAGGAATATTGCAACAAGCACCTAAACAGGAAGATTATAGTAAACAATTTATAGAGACGACAACTAGTTCAACCTACGATATATAATATCTTGTATAAACTCAGTGCACACAGAGCTTTCTTCCCAGTTCTGCCCAACTTTATCAGTTGCCACTCTATTGGGAAACTCAGCGCTAATCAATTAAATATACCAGATACTCACCATTTCCAGTAGGAAATTCCCAGCAGAATGAACCTAGACGACTCTCTGTAGGAAGGGCTACTTGCTGAGACAACGTATCTGAACAGATAAATAACAGTCAGTGGCACCTCAAACACGCAATAACGGGCATGGGTTGATTAAACGCAGTCAAATAATGGTAATCTTATAGCTGGCGAACAGAGCGCAAAATTTAATAAAACAGGTCTCAATATAAAGCTACTTTCGCACTGATTCAGAAAATATAAATTAAAATCTGGTCCGGGCACTAAAACCCCCAAAAATTGCCTTTAAAATCCGAAATCGGCATTGTTTCTAACAAAGTAGCGGCAGTAGACAATGACAAATCAAATGTCTAGAACTGATTGTGACATCATTGAGCGCCTTGGCAAAGTCGTGCTGAATATATATTACAATGAAATTCATGAACCGCTGTGCCCAATGGAACAAACTGTTTTGTAGATCGGCCTGTTGCGTACCAAGAAATACGCGTTGATAGTAAATTCTACGATATGGTATATGTTCAGGCTTTTGTGCTATAAGTTATATTTATCCAAATTTTTGAATGCGCGACGACGCATAAAATACACAAACTATTCACATTACGACTTATTCGCGCTACAGCGATTGATACGACGCGCTATACTCTGAGTCTGAGAATCACGGGGAACACGGCAAGCGACTTCGCCAGGGCGCCCAATGATGTCACAATCAGTACGAGACATTGAACGGTCATTGTCTACCAACGTTACCATTGATAGAAACAATACCGACTTTGACCCTTCGAGGGCGATTTCCGGGGCGTTCCAGTGCGCGGACCAGATTTTAATTTCATTTTTCGGAGTCAGTGCGAAAGTAGCTTTCGATTGAGACCCGTGTAATTTAATTGTTCGTTCTGGTCGCCTGCTCTAACATTAATGTTGAGTTATCAAATTGGAAGTTTCTACAGTCATCATTGCATGAGCTGAGCATAGTAAATTTCAAATAATTCATAACTTACATACGGTATACCCAGCTCAGCTTTCTAGACTATATATAAGAGTTAAATAATTTTTAACAAATCAAACGGTCATAACTGCAGATTTCTTGCTGTTTTGATACCACATGGAGGAATTAAGCTCTAACCTGCATTTGGTAAATTGGTGATGCACTGTCCGTAAAATCACGACATTACTGGCAGATTTCTTCCTTCATTTTTCTTCAAGATGCTGAGATTTCTTTTCGAACTGTTTCGCCTGAGCTTCAGCAAGATCAGTATCACTGGTTTCAGTGGAACATGTGCGTTTTCTTCGAATCTTCTCGTGACCACCCGAATCAGACCTTGAATCGGAATCATATTTGGTAGATCTTCGTATCCGTCGTCTTTTCCCCGCATCCGATGCCGAGCTATCCAAGTTAGTATTGCAATATAGTACTCAAACCATATATATATAGGGCTGGGTAGAATTGAATATCGGTACTTCAATAATACAATTTGGAAGCCAAGCATTAATATCATGATTGAAATACCAGCAACCACGACTCTTGAGTAGGGATGTCTATCACTCAATTTGGGTTACGGGTCTAATTCAAAAATTCTGATAGCTTGCGGTCAGTCAAATGTTTCTGTACCTTCCAATCCATTTCCAGTCATAAATCACAAAACAGTAACTCTTACCTTATGTTGATCAAGAAATCAGGTTTGGTTACAATAAAAGGACGTACTATAAAAGTATCAACTCTAAACCTACCTACCTACCTATACCGAACATCCGTCATAATAGCTCTTTAATACTATATAGGGATTCAATAACCAAGCGCATTTTCGTTGTGCACATACGCCACTTCTGACTATAACCGTATCATTATCATTGACTGACTACACTGCTACAACCAGTGGTTACGGTTAGGTAATCACCGAGCTAAGTGGCACACAGCAAATGTCGAAAATGCTTCTCGCCGCTGACAACAATTCACTTCAAAGAATCACGGTTCAAACTTCCCAGACGAAAATTTGAATCACGTGAACTGGGCTCGCTGCGCAATGCGCCACTGCGCATATGGATGAAAAAGGCTAATGATCTCATTCACTTCAGGCATGGCGCGACGCACGACGCACGACGCACGAGGAAAGCTCGTCAATCGTTGAGTGGTATTCAGTGGGGTAACATCACTTAGCTATATAACATCGGTAAAACATTATGAGGTACAAAAATTGTAATTGTCAAATTGTAAAGTTTATTACATGCTCGAAATAAAAGTACGAAAGAGAATGTACGATTATCGAAGTCGATAATAGAGTATACCATTAACTATTCAATATACCAGCATATAATCCCTGTAAATTATATGGCGATCAAGTCAGATTCACTGTGCGCAGTCGCCATTTCTGCCGACCCATTGAACGCATTCAAGTGAAAAACGCTAAACATCTCACGGCATGACGCACGCGAAAAGTTCGTAACATCTTTCGGAATTGCGAATGTTCACCGCAGGAACAAACAGCAACACGACAGCTAAAATGGCACAGAAATGGCAATGTTTAAAAGCTTGAAATGTAGGCCCGACAGTGAATATTGACCGTTCAATGCCAGCATGCATAATCCGGTTACGTGACGTCGCTATGAAGAATCACGTCCAGTGACGATTTTCCTTCAAATTCTATTGAAATATTTTGAAATACTGAATGTGTGCAATTTGTGCATATCAGCGTCGGGAGTTAATGAGAGGTTGACTTTATAGCTGAAACAAAATGGAGCTATCCTCACACTGTCCGAATATGATATCCATTGGAATTCTGATTCGCGCTTTCAGTGGACTATCCCGAATATCGGTGTGTAAATGTGCGATTTTCTTTCGAACTGTACTCTTGAAACATTTTGAAAGGATGAAATATGTGCCCTTATCAGCAAGAACTTGAGTGGTTGACTTTTTAGCTGATACAACATCTTGATATCCGCACACTGTCAGATTATGATATCCATTGGAAATTTAATTGGGACTTTTAGTGGACTATCCGAAATGATTTTCTGTATGTATGTCCTAGGATATCCGAACCGGACATTTTCCAACGTGGATAGCCAAGTATTAGCCAACGTCTGTCCAACCGGACACTGGGACACTCGGACACTGCTTGGATAGCCCTAGGCAATTATGTGTTAGCTGGGAATTGACAGGGGATTGTAAGCAAATGGTTTGAAGGCCACAATTTCACAGTGAAATGGACATTGGCGAACATAAAATTATGCGAATACTTGAATGCAAACCGAGAATCTTGGTTAGCTGTTTCATGCGATCATCGAGATATACCATTGGAAATATCATCACCGATCTCGTTATGGAACGCAGACTATAGATTAGCACAGACCGACACCGGCTTTTGCGTCAGATCCGCAATGACGTAGGTAGGCTAAGTATCAGATCAGCGCGCATCTCTACCATACTCGACCTCGAAAACGAAATAACTGCCTCAATCATTGAGTGTCAACTTTAAGACTTGGCACCGCGTTCGATACTAAAATCAAGACATACCGTGTGAAAGCTCATGACAGATCTAGGTATGGAACATCGTTAAAATCAATAGAGACCAATAACGGTTTTTGCGTAAATTTGTTGGCGATAAATGAAGAGTCAGCTCTTACTCGACTTTGGAAACGAAATTACCACCCACATAGTTCAGTGACAAACTTAAAACTTGTTACATCGGTCGATACTAACACTTACCGTGCCAAATGTCATGACCGATCTCGGTATAGAACATCGTCAAAATCAATGGAGACCAATACCGGCTTTTGAGTAAAATCCGTTTGCTGTACTATGTACATGATAGATCAGCACACACTGAACTTCGGAAACGGAATTACTACCATTATCTTTAAGTAGCAAGCCTGAAACTTGGAGCAGTGTTAAATACTACCTTCACGACATATCATACCAAGTTTCAAGAATTATCATGGTGCGAAACACCGTCAAAATCGACCTATACCAGCAAAGGTCGACTTAACGCATATTACGGTAACCGAGTTCAGATATAGATACGATTGTTACATCACACCTTCGGGGCGAGTAGGCATATTTGCCCCGGTTGCTCGGCCATTTTACGAATAGGAGAGAGTAAATCACCGTTTCTTTATTGTGCGCGGCTTTGAGAGAATAGATAGTGAAAGCTTGTTATGAGCGCTACCGGGGCAAGCCCCGGCTAGGCATTCACAAAGCGAAAACACAGAAGATAATTCGATTTTCGCAGAGACTTCGCTATGTATGGGCGTTTGCAAGCGAAAGCACAAGAAGAACGCGGGTTTCGCTGTGATCTCGGTATATATTGATTGCTGTGCGTCTATAAATGGTTAAATTGTTATTGAACAGAATTTTAGGTGGGGCAATGCCCCAGTTGCCCTATAGGACGAGCCGCCACTGATATTCTCAATACAGTGGTTTATTCAAACGTTATATAGTATAGTAGCGTATAGAGCAGAGGCGGGCAACTTCTCCAGTCGGCGGGCCGGATATAGGAAAATTAAGTACTTGGCGGGCCGGATTGCTGAATCGATACATTATTGGCCCATTTATCCACATATACAAGGAATAAATCGTATTTAATGAATGTATTTTAACGACAGCAATGTCAGTTCAAAGCCATTTCTCGGCCGATAATGGCGAAGACAATGTGGATTTGAGAATAACATTGTCATACTGGCGCCGCCATGTCCTATTCTCTCTGATCAATCAACACGCGGTGCAATCCCTAATTAAGATTTCAAGGCGTTCGATAAGCCCGGTAACCCTAATTTACCAAGATATCAATTCATTAGGGTTGAGTAGGTGACGAGATAGCGTCGTTGTTCAACTGTGTGGCCTAATTAATCTCGATGTTGAATTCATGCGGCCCGCGCGCGTCCTCTACAAATTTGAAAAGTAGCCTGTGACCCGTTTTGAGTTGGCGACCCCTGACATAAGCGGTGCCTTACAAAAGCACAAAAGTGTGCCATGCGGTTACGGAATAAAAAATAAAATCAGCCTGGTGTAAATGACCATTGTATAGTCGACAAAAATCATGATTACCACAGACGACATTAGGGTTGAGTGCATCGTATATGCCGATAACGCAAGTTTTCTCGCTTCGACGAACTTACGCATAAGCTGCACTCTCGCAACGCTGCGCATAAACGTATCTATAATAACATACAGTCACTAAAATTTGACGTAGTCAGCAAGTAGTGGAGAGTCTCGGCAGACTGGGGCCGCGAGCCACATTATCATGTAAGACGGAAAACTGTCCGCGGGCCGGACAAAATCCCTTCGCGGGCCGTATGTTGCCCGCCCCTGGTATAGAGTCTCATAATCAAAGTAATCTCTAGCACGTGTTACCTACACTTATATAGAAGTCTCGACTCTCGAGTAATCACAGCAAGAAGTAGTTTCTTATCCGAGACATAGCGAAATATCATGGGCGAGTGATCACAGCGGGATAGCTGCATTATCTCCACTTGAAAAGGGAATTAATTAGGAATAATTAAGGGAAAAGCCATTAAATTATACGACCATGAATGACAATATTAATTTACTATGTCGAGTACAAATTTGGTACAGAAAGGTCACCACGTCCCCCATTAAAAAGGACATCGGTTAGTAACAATTACGAGTAAAGATCGACTTTAAATTTCAACGACCCTCAAAGTAATTACATGAAATGCTATCAAACAAACTACAATGAATTAGGCCTATACAGTTTCAGTTTTAGTATGAGATTTGCAAGAGTAAGGTTTTATACTGCTTTTCTAGTATACAAGTTATCCGGAATTGGAATAACACAAAACAATTTAATCCTAAGCAAAAAGTAAGCCTAAACAAATACAAATTCATCCACGTGACAGCCCAAATCATCAATCAGAGGGGTAACGTCGCTGTTCACGTGAAGGCAAAATTAACTTCAGTGTGTGGCCGGTATATAGGCTATACAATATAGTGGCCGGTTCAACATTGAGAGAGAGAGAGAGAGAGAGTCTTTATTTTCATCAGACCAAAATACATAACACACGGCAGTGGTGGTGGTACAGAAAATATGCATGCACATGCACAGTATTCGGTATTAGATAGGAATGATCGATAAGACCGTGAAGGTCATCTAGTCTGATCACACCAGCATCAAACAGGTACACTTGACTCTAAACCAGTGGTTCCCAAACGGTGGGGAATTTCGGGATTTCTGGTGGGGAATAGACTCACTTTTGCAAAAATCTTAACAGTAATATTCGCCTTTATTCAATGTCGTTTTGAAATGCCGATCGTATCTCGAATATTTCTTAGCTCATTCGCAATTCAGCGATTCATAATATCAGTGCCTCCAATTAGCGAGAAGCGCCTGGATAGCGCAGATGTTTTTATTCATTTGCACACCATCATCGGTCACGAAACATAGTGATAGAAAAATTCTGCTTCGTTGTAATAAGTGCTCGTATTGCTGAACTTGTCTTCAAGGGAGATCATGGACTTGCTAATTGACAGCACATCCCAGACTCGTTACAAATGAAATGACAAATTTATGTTATTTCAAGTTTTTTTAGTACTGTGCGAAAGTGTAGTTTATGGCGACTTATATATATATCGCACGCATGAGTTCGTCAACATCAGGAAGTTTATCTGAACCATGTATTATTCGGCATTTACGTATGTAAATTGATGCTACCCGCGCATTTGGAAAATTTTCCAACCCCTCCTATTTTTCTGTTGGCTGCGCGTCGTGGTATAGATACATATTTACGGGGGTGCGTTTACGGTTACCAATTCACCGCTATGTTAATTTTATTGTATGCTGATCATTTCCGGGGATCTTAGTGTGGCATCCCTGGGTTTGTAGAATGTTCTGTATTTGCCGTTTAGAAATTACGTTGCGCGTGGCATGGCTTGAGACCGCGTGGGGACTTGGTTGATTAGGGAGTTGGCTGAGAGCGTGGCTGGAGCTGGATGTGAGTGAGTATGTCTCTGTGTTTGGTAGCGTGAAGTATCAGTAGTCGGGAACAGCAGCAGGAAGTAGTTGTAGTATTAGACAGTTAGGGTGTGAAGTAGCAGGTAGTTGGCATTGTATTTGTAGGCTTGAGGTGGATGTATCCTGTCGGAATCTATGTTCAGATAGATTGACTGGGGCATGGAAAGATCACGGACGATGCTGCGCTAGCATCTGGGGAGTGATATTGTCCCGTAGTTAGTCCCTCGCCTGTAGATGGAAACGCTGCTGCTGGTGTAGGTTTAGGCCTAGCTGTTGGAATACGGTTTGTGTGCATTTGTGTGCTGTGTAGGCCTGTGTCTCGTCTTGTTAGGTCGCATGTTCCGTTATCAGTTTGTATGTATCGCTGTGTATATTGTGTAATATGAGTCTAGTGTGAAACGCTGTTTTAAGTGTTGTGTCGTGGAATATAGTCTTATTGTATCCGTATGGACTGGTGTAGTGTTAGGCGTTTCGTGTAACGAGCGCGCAGCAGACGGCGATCGCAGAGGGACGAGGTCCGGAGCCCAGGAACACACCGGCTTCCCTGTTAGGTACGTGACGCCGTATCAGGGTCGCTACATTAGCAATCACCAATATCACGTACTATTAACTAAACAAAGTCTTGCAAAATTTTATTGGAGATAGCATTTCAAAGGGTGGATATAGATATAAAGATTTTAGGTGGGGAATGAAGGCTTGGAATAATTCCGAAGTGGGGAATTAGCATAAGAAGGTTGGGAACAACTGCTCTAGGCTCCTCCTCGCCACCTCATCAGCGTCAGCGGTGTCTTACAAAAGCCTAGAGGTGGGCCGTGCTATAAGTCGGCAGTTACGGAAAATAAGAAGAATATCGGCCTGGTATAATTGACCATAGTAGTCGACAAACACCATGAATACCCCAAAAACAAACAAACAACTGCTCTAAACAGTCTGGCTGTAAAAAATGTTACGGTTATAGTTAAAGAAATAAAATTGAAGAAAAATTAAACGATGGTAGCAAATGATCTCGGTCGATATTGTACTATGACTTAGGGTAACCGACATACCCAAGTCCGCGTGAACTTCAGCTTCGGGCCGTGGCCCATATGCACAAGTGTGTTCCTGGTCAGTGAAATTCGTACAAAATCTCGATCGATAATGTACAGGTGTTTCCGGCGTACAACTTGTTACTCAACTCATATGTACAGTGGCGGCTCGTCCTATAGGGCAACTGGGGCATTGCCCCACCTAAAATTCTGTTCAATAACAATTTAACCATTTATAGACGCACAGCGCTCAATATATATCGAGATCACAGCGAAACCCGCGTTCTTCTTGTGCTTTCGCTTGCAAATGCCCATACATAGCGAAGTCTCCGCGAAAATCGAATTCTCTTCTGTGTTTTCGCTTTGTGAATGCCTAGCCGGGGCTTGCCCCGGTAGCGCTCATAACAAGCTTTCACTATCTATTCTCTCAAAGCTGCGCACAATTAAGAAACGTTGCTTTACTCTCTCCTATTCGTAAAATGGCCGAGCAACCGGGGCAAATATGCTTGCTCGCCCCTAAGGTGTGATGTAACAATCGTATCTATATCTGAACTCGGATACCGTGATATGCGTTGAGTCGACCGTTGCTGGTACAGGTCGATTTTGATGGTGTTTCACACCATGATAATTCTTGAAACTTGGTATGTCATGTTGTGATCGTGGTATTTAACACTGTCCTAAGTTTCAGGGTTTCTACTCAAAGTTTAGGGTAGTAATTCCGTTTCCAAAGTCGAGTGTGTGCTGATCGGTCATGTATCGCAAACATATTTCACGCAAAGCCGGTATTGGTCTCCATTGATTTTAACGATGCTCCTTAGCTAGATCCGTCATGAACTTTTACATGGTATGTCTTGATTTTAGTATCGAACGCTGTGCCAAGTCTCAAGGTTGACACTCAATGATTAGGGCATCAATTTCGTTATTAAGTTCGAGTATGGTAGAGATGTGCGCTGATCTGACACTTAGCCTACCTAACGCATTGCGGATTTCACGCAAAAGCCGGTGTATCTGTGTTCCATACTGAGATAGGTGATGAGATGATGATATCATGAAACAGTTTACTAACATCCTCGGTTTGCATTCAAATATTTAGTTTTATTTTCTATTCTCCAATGTCAATTTCACCGTGGAATGGTGGCCTTCGGGCCATTTGCTCACAATTACAACCCCTGTCAAGTGTCAAGCGCGATAGCTGTTTCGTTTTCGATGGCGGCTAACAGCTGATCGCTTGATCAGCCGATTCCTCAGTAAATATTACGCAAAATTCGGCGTTGATCTGTTCGTATTAATTTTGACAGTGTACCATACCGAAAACGGTCATGAGGCTATACTTCTCGATGATTTCATGTAACAGTGTACCAAGTTTTCGGCTTTCATCCACGTATTTATTCGGTAATATATTTTCCGAAGGCGATTTTGCAGCAGACATATAGACACTATAGACCGTAAGCCGTATGTGTCGTGTGACAGTCTCCAGCCTCAAGGCCAGAATCTCCCAAGCTGTACCGGGACCGAATTTCCGAGGCTGCTATCCGTAGTTCTTCAGAATGATGTTTTGGATTCAATATGACATTTCCCTGTCCAATCTATGAGATAACAATTGCGTATGTGTCCGAACTCGTTGACCTTTCCAGTTAGGCATACGCAATCTCTCGATTTATAGTCATTTCCATTTCTGCAGATAAGTAGCCAGGTCAAGTGCGAACATGAATCGTGTTGAATCTTTGCTCCGTACGCCGTTTAGCCAGCTGCCTTTAGAGCAAAAATTAGAGGTAAAGCGACTAGGTCCGTATCAGCCTAGAAATTGCCCATTGATCCAATCGTACGCCGGAGGAAAACGCACTCGTGCCTTTTCTTCAGCGCATTTCGATAAAAATAAATGGCTTACTTATGGCGAGGATAAAAACGCCTTGTTTTGCTTTTACTGTCTTTTATTCGACAGTGCCGGTACCGGAAGCAGTGGCTCTTGTTGGAACAAAATTGGTTATCGCGATCTGAAGCATTTGTCAGAGCGTCTGAAAACGCACCAAAAATCCCAAGTGCACATGGCTAGTGCAGTTAAATATAAATTGTTTGGCAGAGTAAGTGTAATGTCGCAGCTCAATGAAAGTTATCGCGTATCAGTCTGCAAGCACAATGAGCTTGTAGATAAGAATAGGCATGTTCTCTCTCGGGTGATTGATGCCATTAAATTTATTGGAGTTCATGAATTGCCCCTTCGAGGCCACGATGAGAAGGAATGCTCTCTCAATAGGGGGGTATTTTTGGATCTAATTAAATACACGGCTTCCATTGATAGCATTTTGCGCGAACATCTCGACACCGCGACAGTAGCTAAGGGTACCTCAAAGACTATTCAAAATGATGTGCTTGATTCGATATATCACATCTATCTACAGCATTTGTTTACCGAGATTGTTGACGCTGAATTTCTATCTATTCAGTCTGACGAAACAACTGACATTACGTGTTTGTCACAACTAGTCGTGATTTTTCGGTTCACGAAATTTGGTATGCCAGTCGAACGATTCCACAGCTTTGTGGCTGTTGACGATCGCACTGCTGTCGGAATTTCTTACGTATTAAAAAAAACATTACAGCCCTATTCAGTTGAGTCGAAACTTATTGCGCAAACCTACGACGGCGCAGCAGTCATGAGCGGATCGCGACATAGCGTACAAGTTTTAATGAAAGAAGTTTACCCGCATGCGCATTTTTTGCATTGCTACGCGCATCAGCTCAATCTTGTGAAAAAAATGTGCTTAGGAATATCTTCTGTCAAGATATTCTTTGCAAATCTTTCAGGGTTCTCCTCCTTTTTCTCTGTTTCGCCAAAGCGATCTGATCTATTGCGCGACATATGCAAGCACCGGTTACCTAGATGCGTATCAACACGGTGGAACTTCCAATCCAGAGTTGTGCAACGAGTGTCAGAGAGTAGGGTGGAGCTTCTGGAATGCTTCTCAGTGATTGCGAGCTCTCCTGTCTGGGATGATACTTCCATACGTGAAGCGGCGGGGCTTAAACGACTCCTGGAAGACGAAGAATTTTTGTTCTTTTTGAAGCTTTTTTGTGACATCTTCATGCACGTCGATACACTGTACAGCACTTTTCAGTCGCGTATGGCCGATGGTTCTACTGCGCAATTGTGTATTGCACATTTTTGTGAGGCAATTTCGCATATCCGGGCGAATGTACACTTCGCTGGTGACACAGCGCTTTTACGTCGTGGGATAAGTGTGCAAAACCTGCTTGTTGCGGCTTACGAATGTTGCGATATACTGATGTCCCAAATCCAACATCGTCTGAATAGTGACCAGTTGGTTACTTTCGCCCTGTTAAATCCGGGAAATTTCCCTGCCTAAAAAATTCATTTTCCTTCTGGACTACTGCGCAGCGTGCCTCGTTATTACCCGATGATCGACATTGCTCGGTTGGAGAGCGAGTTGACTTGTTTGTATTCTAACACATCCTTTTCGGAAATTAAAACCACTAGTGAACTTTCACAATTCCTAGTTGAAAATTCGCTTTCGATCAACTTTGCTACAGTAACTAGCTTTCTGAATATCATTTTGACCACCCCGATTTCATCCGCGGAATCCGAGCGCAGTTTCAGCACATTGAAACGTATCAAGACCTTTCTCAGAAACAGGATGGGCCAAGATAGGCTTAATGCGTTGGCTGTTCTCTCGATTCACAACGACGTGGTTCTGGGAATTCCAGATTTCAATAAACTCGTTATTGAACATTTTGCTAATAAGAAATCACGTCGCGCACAATACTTATACAAGACATAAATTAATGCTGGTGGGCGGACGACTGTACACATCATGTTCTTTCCGAATAATTTCAATCAAGTGAGCCCAGGTAACTCAACCATGTCTATGGCTAAGGAAAAGTGAGTGGTTTTCATCCTTATTACTCGAGGCACACTGACAGTTAATTTACCGATATATTTTGTTATGGCTATGGAAAAAAAGTGAAAAATTCATCAAGATGAAATAATTTATTCATGAAATTGTTTAATGCGATATGTGCTCGCATTTCAATTTAACACAATGCTTTGATTCCTGCTTGAATGATGGCAGGCAGACTCGTAATTAATATTCCATGGATAACAGCTGGCTTTTTATAATGTTTTACGTTTATGGGTGCCACCGCTTTGATTGCCTATCCCCTGGTCGTAACGCATCAGGATCGTGTACCAAACACTTTCGGACGAGGGCAAATCGATTTGACTCGCTTTCGGGACGAGAATCCATATACAAATCGGGTCGGAGGCGCTGCAGCACTTTACAGAATTGCTGAGCATGGAACGATTAAAACACCACAAGGTGTCATGCGAATGCTCTTTGTAGGTAGTTGGTCTGTGTATTTTTGGTATAGTCTTACTCGGCGCTTGCGTAATCTCTACCACGAAATCATAACGCATGCTACTAAGGATAACCTGATGATTGATTCGTGGCATGGGAACGATTCTTAGTTCGCGTACATTTTGTAAAATAATCATTTGAATAAAAAACAATGAATAAAACATTTGTTACCGCACTTCAAGTCACGCCACCGGCAAACCTCTCGCGGCACCTACGTTAAATATCATTGTTTACGGGAAATTCATGTGGCCATCATGAACGTTGAAGAACGCTACTGTGACGTCATATTGATAACAAGTCGCTTGCGGCCCTTGCTAGTGCGGGGCGGATCGACAAATTCTTTGGTCCGACTCCGATCCTGTTCCACAATTCTCTGGTCCGACTCCACTCCGACTCCGAGGCCGGATACTTGAAATGAGCGATATCCGATCCAAAAAACTCCGATAATATTCATGTACGACTAGCTATTTCCAGTTAACTACAAATGCAGTAGATCATAGGCAATGGGTTCAGGTTATATTGAAACAAAAACTTACAGGTTTATATGGGATATGAAAACTACACTCACAGGCTGGTATCGAATTAAAAATGACAAGGTAGACTATACGCGGTCAAAGACTTGCAACGAGATATTGTATCAGAAACTTTTTCTATACTATCTTCTTTACTTTCATTCAGTGTGCATGCCTTCTCTTTACATCGCCTAGGCCAAGGTGGGTGTCTGATTCCATAGACAACTCCAAGTCGCTTCGACATCTTCCTTTCTTTTCATTGTATCGCATTTTTTGTGGTGTATTGAACTGATAAAATTGCTAGTAAACCAATGATGATGATGATGATGTCACTATCAGACACAACTATAGGGCAGTGACTATGCACGGACATCGAGGGCTGTAACGTGTGGTGCAGGACAGTCGACAACATGTGGCAAGCACATGTCAGTCTCTGATGTGCTGTCAGTGCAGATCTTATATTGCTTGCGTCATCCTTTACAAAATAACAGCAGTCTAGCATAGAGCTAGATAGTCCAATCTCAGTGCAACATTCATGGATTTTATTTAGCAGATTTACACCTGATTTCTGCTCCTCAAACTTTGTTGCAGATATTGCTACAGAGCGCAACTTATCCTCGCGAATGTAATGGGCTGTCAGTGACATGTAATGTCTGCTTTTGACATCAGTCCACATATCAGTGGTGAGCCCAATCATCCCATATTCGCCAATAGTCGCTTTCACAATGATAGAAATATTTTCCTTCTCGAGTGCAGCACGGCTTAGAACTTCCCTTTTAACGGTATGACTGGATGGGTATTTCTTCTGCATTCATTCGACCATACACCGACCCTATATCCATAAATGTTTGAGCAAGTTCGACAAAACCATCACCTTTAACGATGGGAATGGTCTCAAATCCTTACAATGAATGGTGTGGCTGCTTTGAGCAATTGTACCTTGGCCTTAGTCGGAAGCGTAGCAGATTTTTTTTTGTCAGAAAGGATGACATTGAACGTTGGCCCGGTGATGGCATGACTTTCGATACACTGCATCTGGTTTTGATATGAGTGGCTAAATGTGTTGTGCCACTGTTCTTTCTGTCATGCTTGAATATCAAACCACAATGCCGACAGAGAACAAATCCTGAGTAGTCACCGCCGTCCTCACCGGTGCCAGGGCCAGTTAGCAAGGCAAAACTCTTCCACACCTCACTTTTATTTCCCTTCACATCAACCGCGTTTAGTTTCCCTTCTTCATACAGAGCTTTTGCTATTTTCGATGATCTTATAATACTAGGATTACTAGCCATCTCACTGCACGCTAAGGAGACCCCGCATCGACCACAAACAATGTAAACAAGGATGTTGGAGGTAATAAATGCTTAGTCATATAATAAATGCTGCGATTGAATGAGTTTCCATAAATTTGGGTCATGGCTCAGTGATTTTACAAATATGGCTCGGTTATTTTCTCACTGTGGTCGGAAGTTACTATAGTCATGCTGTGGCCGGATCAAAAATATACTGATCCGGCTCCGATCCGGCTCCGGCCGTATCAGAGAAAATACTGATCCGGCTCCGATCCGGTCCGACCAAAATTGAAAAAATCCGGCCGGATATCCGATCCGGCTCCGGTCCATGCCCCGCACTAGCCCTTGCCCCACCACCCGATATTGTCACGAGCCGCCACTGCATATGTACCTGCACTGTCGCGCACGTGCAGGTTTCCTGTGGCGTCTGGCATCGTCTCGGGTTGTAAGAACTGCGTAATTTTCGTCTGCGATTCATGGTTTGTCTGATTGACACAGACTTCAGCGTATATAGAGCTCACTTAGACGCTGTGCGGGGTTGAAGATTCGACGTGGCTACGTACGCGTGTTGGCGCTGTCGGTCGGCTGATTGGTGGATGTTAGAGTAAAGGATCGCTACTGATGCGTGTCATTCGACATCCTCCTATCTGTTCATGACATCGTGTTGGGTCTTATCGCATTGTACATTGTGTGTGACTTGTTCAGATGAAAAATATAACCCAACGATATTATTAATATTGCTACCATCGTTTACTTTTCTTTTTATTTTCCTTTTTTAACTAACATTTTTATACAGCCAGACTGTATAGAGTCAAGTGTACCTGTTTGATGCGGGTGTAATCAGACTAGTCGACCTTCACGGTCGTATCGATCAATCCTATCAGATATCGAATACTGTGCATGCATATTTTCTGTACCAGTATCATGCCGTCTGTTTTTTATGTATTTTGGTTGGATGAAAATAAAGAATCTCTCTCTCTCTCTTTGAGAGTCAGGCTATTGTACACGGTTAACTTGAAAAAGTCATAAATGACGCGAAATCTGGATTTCCTCGGCAGGGACGGCAAGGTTGACTAAAATACAAAGCCTATGCCAACCGATTTCACGTGGGAGCGGGTGATTCGGGAGTATAATTGGAAAAACGATTTTTTTTTGGTAAACCCATTGATTTCCCGTAAAAATTATAAAATTGACGGTTTTCACGTACGCTATAATTTCTTTTCTAACCAGTAAAAAGTGTCTTCGGTTTTGGATTTCAAAACATGCTAACCCCAATATTGGGGTTATTCAAAAAAAAAATTCTTCGGATTTCACTGGCTACTTGATAATATTCTCAGATTGATGAAAACAACGCTGCAACCAACTTTGGCTCAATTGCAACCATTTCTTCCGGTGGAAAGCTTTTTATCATTAAAAAACCAAAACAAAATAAGCGAAGAAGCGAAGTTATTGCAGTAGAAAAATGTCCAATTCCATGAGTTTATAATAAATAATTAAAGAGTTATAGTTAGTCACTGTAAATACTATTTTATTCTAATCCAAATTTTGCTACTGCACTAACTTCTCTTCTAGTGGTCGGAATTGAGTCAAATTTGTTGTACATCACTCTCTACTGTCGGCCTAGCAATTTTTATTTGTTTTACAGAATTTTTTTTTAAATTTATTCGTTTGTTTTTTAATGATAAATTTAAAACTTTCTACTACAAGAAAATCGCTTCTACTGGTTGGAATTGAGCCAAAGTTGGTGTGCCGCGTTGTTTTCACTATGGGAGGTGTGTCGTCTGATAACCTGCTAGAGTTGTAACCTGAGTCCCACGTAATGTGTGGCTGGGTAGTACTTAGCTCGTGGGTAGTAAGACGCACGTTTCTGCGTTAAGTCCTTGATCTGACAACTTCAACGTGAATGCAACGACAGGATTGCCTCAGATAGATATATTGGTCGGATATGCATGGAATATACAGTAGGATATCGCAGATGAGTCTGGTTTGTAATTGAAATGCTTGGGCTGATAAATGCATGGTCAGTCACGTAGCACGAGAAGAAAGACATAAGTCACGTGATATACAGATATGAGAGAGAGACAGGGGCTCTACATCACCAACCTGACAATTCTATCAAGTATAGCCAGTGAAATCTGAAAAATAAGTTGTTGTTTTTTGAACAGCCCTACCCACCATACAGAAAAAAGAAGTGATTGGTGTTGTGGATGCAAAACATGCCGACTTTTTATACATCGATGAATAAGGCGGCCTTCCGGGAAGTCTCGTAGTGTAAAGGTTATCACGTCTGCTTAACACGCAGACGGTCCTGGGTCCAAGCCCCAGCGGAGCTAATCTTTCTAATTCTTCCTGTTTTATGCACCACCATTACTTAAATTTAAATTAAATATTCGCTTTGGATGGGGGTATACCACGCGAAATGGAATCACTTTCCTTATATCCCAGCGATTGATGCCAATTGTTGCAGGGATGTGTTGTAATGTTGCACAAAGTCATGGCGGGACGGTCATATGAAGCAGACGCTATAACCACTACACTAAGGAACAATGCACGTACATGAAATTATTTCGTACCGTCCAATGATGCCGGTAATTTAACAAACGAGACTGTGTTCTGTAAGCAGTGTGCATGTGCATTGTGCATGCGTGAAGTCACGAGGCAGCCGTTGACAACACGCTATCTAATGGCAATGGTACTCGGCATCTTCCGCGATGAAAATCATCGGCCGGTTAGCTCAGTTGGTCAGAGCGTCGTGCTAATAACGCGAATGTCGCGGGTTCGAGCCCCGTACTGGCCAACGCATTCGCCGCGATAGCTCAGTCGGGAGAGCGTCAGACTGAAGATCTGAAGGTCCCTGGTTCAATCCCGGGTCGCGGCAGTTTTGTCGTTGGAAATTTTCAGTTTTTACGCGGCACGTCATGCCGAAAGAGCTGCCATTCAGACCGGCAGCGAAGCTAACAAATTTTACCATTTTATGGACGAACTGCGGTACCGCGTCGTTGAATATGGCTTGAAACACACACTAATGGCCTTATTCGTCATTTATCGAGTAAACACCACACGAATGTATGTATCTCATTACAAATGATAGAGAAGATTAAATGGTTTTTTCTTCATGATAATCGCACTCCTTGAAATTTGTTAACTTAAAGAGCAATAAACCTAAGGACAATATTTTGAGCGGCCCACAAAAGCCTCAGTAACTGTGGTTTAAAAATATTATTGTGATTATTCGGGATGGTGCGAACTGCTGAGACGTTCGCTGCAGCTGACTAGATGGTCCCTAAGGAACCGTATCGCTGCAACATGTATTTTGTTTTTGAATGTATTTTTTTGCTCAATAAAAACTGTCTCTCTTCTGATTCGTGTGAACACGAATTTTTACGAAAGGTTTGTTGTGAACGTGAACGTGCACACAAAGCTCTGACGTCACGTGGGGTCACAATTATGATATCAAACACGACAGTTGCATAAGGATCAGAGGTGGTCAGTAACGAAGTACTTCTACTTTTTTGAAGTACTCAAGTAGATATACTCTACTTCTGGCACTTACTTTAGTAGATATGATTTTCGTTACTCCTAATTCCACTTCGAAATATTTTGTAATCTACTTACTTAATTTTCGCTATTTCAAGTTTGTCAAGTAGAAGTAGTTTAATCCTCCAATCAGGAAAATAGCTTGAAGCATTTCTGGGCTGTTTTCACGGAGTATCAACATTTAATTTTCATAAAAGTTGGGTAAGGCCCAGCATTTTCGTCGCGCTTCGCGCGCAGTGGATACGGAGTAACCAGTATGATTTCACGAAAGTATCGGTGAGTATAATTTAGGTAGCGGGTTGGCGTGGTTTCGTTCACACCGCATTGTCGCCCTTCGTCCATATGAAATATTTCATCTCAGTATAGATGGTTCATCATAACGTTTGAAACTGATGTTTCGCAATAGCATTTACTTATCATATCGTAATGAAGCGGTTCATGGCGTGTCCTAATCTGTAAAAGTGGACTCTGACTTTTTGTTTTAGTTTTAGAGCTGTTTTAGCATACCAACCTTCGAAACTTTCTGGACTATACTGACATGAAATACATGTTCCGCTTTTAGAAGTAGTATTGATATTTCACTTTCAATTCCCAGTATCATATGCTTTGAATTCTAATTGATATCAGTTCTTTTGTTTAGATAACATACGTGTTGAAGTATAAAAGCAAATGCAGTAATGCCTTTAATTTCCGGAAATAAAGCTGCAGAATATGACATCTCTACGAGCCACCATATTTTTATCAACGTTTACTAATCGCGCAAAGTGTTTAAAGTTTATACCATGTCCTATACAGCTTCTCCGCATTGCTCTTCGACTAAACTACGGGCCTTATAATATGGGTGAGGGCGCCATGCCATAATATTTTGTAAAACGTGCTGTTCGAGTAAAGAGAGGATTAGCATCGCATTTCTACGTAAATACCATTATTTTCATCCCATGATGCGGACGAATGCTTATGCTGTCGAAAATTGGATACCTCCTGGTACGCATCAATATGAATCAAGCTCGGCACCTTTCGCATAGCTCAATTTGCACCTTTTGACAATTCACGTGAACGAATTACGATCGTTTTTACAACTACTTACTTACTTGGGTAGATTTAAAGTAAGCAACTCGACTTCTACTTCAAGTAGTTTTCGGTTGCTTATGGAAGAAGTACTTCTACTCGTAATTGAGTAGATTTTTTTCGTCGCTACTCCTACTTCTACTTGAGTAGCTTTCTTGACTACTTTGACCACCTATGGGGTAAGGGGTTATCTGGGTGCAATTTCATTTTCGCATGCTCCATCAGAATAGGGTTGGCATACATCCGGACATGTCTGGGATTTTAGTGTTTACACTGCGTCCGGGGGGAATGTTAAAATAAGCTTAATGTAGGGGATTTTGAAGGCCCGACGAAAGATCAATGTTTTTATTAAATCAACATCACAACTTATTTTGGGGCTGATTTATGCTAATTGAAATTTCTCTTTGTGCTGCGTTCGATCCAGTTTCACGTATATTGATTTATTGAAATAAGTATAATCGCAATCACAATTATATAAGACAGCGGTATATTCCTTGTGTCGGTTAAGGTTGTTTGGATGCTTTATTAGTCAAGGACAGTGATTCTCAACCTAGGGGTCGTTTGCTTTTAGGGCATCGCGATCATCGCCGTGAGCATAAGTGTGACCAAAGGTGCCGACCTTACCCAAATTTTGAGGTGGGTCACAGCGCATGTTCAAAATGGAATTGGAGTCGCGTCGAACCACCGGATTTTCTGCGCATATAAATTAGGGTCACCATACGTCCTCATTTAGGAGGATTTGTCCTCGTTTTTCAGGTTTCTGAAAATGTCCTCAGAGGACGCCTAAATGTCCTCCTTTTTGGCAATCCGTCCTCCTTTCCAGCTTTTAGAGCTAAGATGGTTGATAGATTCGAGTGAAAATGGACATAAATGACGCTAAACAGTAAATTCGTGGTTCGAACAAAAGTGACGACCTTTTTTTCAAATCGTCTTATCCGTGTGACATGAACATGACTAAATTATTTACAATTGTAAATATACGTTCCTGCAATTTCGAAGTCACCGCCCTTCACCAGCTCTACCGCTTACTCTGAACACTTGGGTGGAGAAAGAAAAAAACGTTATAGTATGTAATAATATTGATAAAATGCATTCACGAAATCTAACAATTTTTCTCGCCTGGCGCAACTAGAAACCATAGATACATACAGTAAGCCCTCCATTAGCTGCGCCGATAAACCCTATGGTGGGCCCCATACCTACGTTGTATGGACAGGAGGGGGCTGACAAAAGTTCCATCTCGGACCTAGTTACAACACGCAACCACAGAACTGCACCGGCCTAGCAATATTTAGAGCAGGAGTGTCAAACGCACTGCCCGCCAGACGATTTCATCCGGTCCGTGAATACCAAATGGCGGTACCAACTACCAACCCTAGCAATCACCAGAGATCAACTCAGAGGTGGCCCAATAGCCAATTATATTCACGGCACTTTGTTGAAAATCCAGTTCAAAGCATTGCTACGGTGTGAAGGCAGATTGTTCATACCTCATCTGAACCCCGCTAACAGGCGCTAAACAGTGTCCGGATTTTGAGTCACGAAAATATGGTAACCCTAATCAGAATAATGGTTAGCTTGAAGGTGCCTGTTGAAAGACAGGAACTCAAATCAACCAAATCCATTGCTTCGGCGATAAAAAGTCACAAATAATAAGTCCATGCTCTCGCGAAACTAAACGCGTATATGTATCGCAGAACCATAATATTAATTGGGTGGAAGTGCTCGCGCGCTTAACGTTGTGCAATTCATTTCGAATTATCCATTTATTTTAATAGAACAGTACAATAAAACAACATGAAAGATGGCACGATATGTGCAAGTTGAGTTGATTTGAATTTGATTTTTATTTTCTGCAGATTCGGAATGAATAAGGGTGCACACAATATCACCAGGGAAAACTGGGTTGGGTAATTTGAATTGGGCATGGGATGTATTTGTGATTGAAGCCATGGATTCTATTTGTATACATCAAATCTACCGATCGCGATCGCAAGTGTGCAATATTGCAGTTGCTGAACATCATCAGCTTTGTATTCCGGTATGCGGTTGACGCAAACAGTGCGATTCGCTCAGCTAACGTCCCTTGTCATGTCTCTCAGCTGTAAGTAAGACGTCAATACGAATTTGCCGCGAAATTTTCGAATCAAAACGGCATTACCCATTCGTAAAATATAGCTGCTCCCTCACTCACTTCAACAGCCGACCGAAAGTCGATTCCGTCCAACAATTTCAAAACCCGGCGACAGCGATTCTTATGAACGTCACGTCGATCGAACTGAGTAATGGCTCGGAAGAGGCTTGCTTTGCCTTGTCGACGCATTAAACATCTGATTTCATTCCACTTTATTAGTGAAATATACCCAGAATGATAGTTATTTTATGAGATTAACTGTAGTTTATTTTACCCCAAGATTCGACTCATCTGTCATGCCAAGTAAGATGAAAGTGCATAACATAATGGTGTGAAGTACCGGTGGTGGCTTTATGTAACTTCGCAGCTCCGAAACCACGCTCGGCCGTAAGTCAATCATTGCGCGATGTACTCTCTCTGTAATGAATTACACCGGGTGGTATATAAACACTTTGCGATCATTTGCTTGATAAATCTCACTGATATCCTTCTCGTTTCGTATCCTGCTCTTAGCATCGAAAAGTTCGTTACGCAGGTCAGCCTGGACGCCATCAAACTCAATCCAAGCTATCGCATTTTCGAGCTTCGTAATGTCGCCGGTTTGGGTGGCGTCTAGAAGTTCTAAAAAGTATTTATACGTTAACAAAGTTGATCATCCTCTGTCTGAATTTTGCATTCCAAAACGCACCGGATTTTCTGCATCCTACGCGAGCAGCGTGGCCGCTCGTTGATTTGTATTCCTCAGATTCCGACTGTTGTACATCGGTTGGTTTTTCGTTGGAACTGGTGAACGCATGCAAGTCTCTATGAAATTTACAATATTATGTTGAAGAATCGAAATAGATTCTATAGTAATTATAGTGCAGTGCTTCCAAATCGGTAGGTCGTCAAGCTGTTTCAGGAGGGTCGCAATACTCGCATAACATTTCTAAATGTTACAGTTTTTTTTCAATATGCCAAATATGCTAAAGACCTCATCTTCTCACGATTGTACCATCAAATACGCGTTCTCCTCCTCTAAATCATTTTTTGCGCCCATTAAGCACTGTAAGCCACGTTCCAGTACTCGCAATAATTAATGAACCGGATTTTCGTGACAGTCATTTTGATTGGCGTAGGAAATTGGACAGTGCATTATTGTGTATGCCTATAATTGGAATTCATTCCTTGCTCCGAAGGTACGACAAACGTTGATTGAGAAATGCAGTGTTCGAGACCGATTATAATCAGCAAACAATTGCCGCGACGCAAGCTACACTCGGAATTAGGTTCACTTTTGCGTTCAGTGTGTGAACCTCGAAAATTTAGAGGTTCGTGTTTGTGAATAACTCTCTGCTGTGAGCTTGACCTGCAATCACACAACATCAAGAGCGAAATACACTTCATGCAGGTAGTCAGCGAATGATGCTTATTCAACCAATCAATGAAATTAATATCGCTGTCTGATGTAAAAAAAATCTATCTTGCGTAGGGGGACCATCTTTATTTCGTATGTTTATTTAATGTATAATAAAAACCAAATCCGTGCGATTGGGGTGTTTGCTACAGCTGTATACTGTTAATGGGGTAATATCGGTAGCAAAGTATAGAAACCAGTTTTACATTCTGCTCAATATCAGCGAAGCAATACTTGGAGGCCGAACACATTGTCCGGTCTGGCCTTGACCGTAAGGCGTAGGCTTATATTCCTTTGCATGTCCTCATCGAAATTGTTGGCAAAGCGACGGAAGATATCGATTTTATGGGATTATTATATCATTTGATTGCCCCAGTTGATACGTTTGGCGACGTTTAAAACGTCAATATGTATTTCAGCATTGTGGCATTACGTGGCTCGAGTCGTCGTTAGGTATAGTGAACATTAATATAGGCTATCACTTCACTGAAATGTAGGGTTGGAATTAGAAATATGACGTCACGTGACGACATGGGGTTCACGTTCGCGTTCACACAGAACCTTTTAAAAAGGTTCGCGTTCACTCGAACCTGAACCTTTCAGAGGTTCACACCATCCCTACTCGGGACCTCTTCGCCTTCGACGCAAAAGACAAAGTACTGTTTGAAAACACGCTTTCTCGCTTGTAACCCAATCATTCGTTTTCCAAAATTGTCGTGCAATGAAGAAAGTTGTCAGGAACTGAAAAAAGCTGATAAGCACTGTTCAGCGTGCAGTGTATTACACCCATGCATTATATTCTCGTGGATGGGTATTCAACTTTTCCTGTTCATGCTCAATCTCTGCCAGTGGCGGCTCGTGAGAATATCGGGTGGTGGGGCAAGGGCTGCAAGCGACTTTTTATCAAGATGACGTCACAATGGCGTTTTCCAACGTAAACAAGTAACTTAATGATGGTACGGTAACATGAATTTCCCGGCAACAGTGATTTTAACGTATGTGCCACGAGAGGTCCGCTGGTGAGCTGTGACTTGAAGTGTGGTAACTGCGTAAACGGCGTACGGAACAAAGATTCAACACGGTTCATGTTCGCATTAGACCTGACTAATTATCTGCAGAAATGGAAATGACTATAACTCGAGAGATAGCGTAAGCCTAATTGGAAAGGTCAACGAATTCGGACTGATACGCAATTGTTATCTCATAGATTGGGCCTGTCCTATTGAATCCAAAACATCATTGTAAAGGACTAAGAATAGCAGCCTCGGAAATTTGGTCTCGGTACAGCAACAGCATAAGAGATTTTGGCCTTGAAACTGGAGACTGTAACACGACACATACGTTTTTATTACTGTCTTATAGGTCTGCTGCGAAATCGCCTTTGAAAAATATATTACCGAATAAATACGTGGATGAAAGCCCTAAACTTGGTACACTGTTACATGACATTATCGAGAAGTGGCCTCATGGCCCTTTTCGGTATGGTACACTGTCAAAATTAATGCGAACAGACCAACACCGAATTTTGCGTAAAATTTACTGAGGAATAGGCTGATCAAGTGACGGGGGGGTTGTACGCAAATGGCTTGAAGGCCACAATTTCACGGTGAAATTGACATTGGAGAATATACGATCAAAGTAAATATTTGAATGCAAACTGAGAATGATATCATCATCTCACTTAACGTTACCGCAGATACACCGGCTTTTGCGTGAAATCCGCAATGTGTTGTAGGCTAAAGTGTCAGATCGGAGCACATCTTTACCATACTCGACCTTGATAACGAAATTACTGCCCTAATCATTGAGTGTCAACCTTGAGACTTGGCACAGCGTTCGATACTAAAATCAAGACATACCGTGCAAAAGCTTATGACGGATCTAGGTAAGGAGCATCGTTAAAATCAATAGAGACCAATACCGGCTTTGCGTATAATCTGTTAGCGATAAATGACGAGTCAGCTCTCACTCGAATTAGGAAACGAAATTAACACTAACACAGTTCAGTGACAAACTTAAAACTTGGTACAGCGTTCGATACTAACATTAAGACTTACCGTGCCAAATGTCATAACCGATCTCAGTATTGAACACCGTCAAAACCAATGGATACCAATACCGGCTTTTGAGTAAAATCTGTTTGCGATACATGACGGATCAGCACACACTCAACTTCGGAAACGGAATTACTACCCTAAACTTTAAGTAGAAACCCTGAAACTTGGGGCAGTGTTAAATACCACCATCACGACATGACATAACAAGTTTCAAGAGTTTTCATGGTGTGAAACCCCATTAAAATCGACCTATACCAGCAAAGGTCGACTAAACGCATATGACGGTAACAGAGTTCAGCTATAGATACGATTGTTACATCACACCTTAAGGGCACAGAGCTATCGTGCCCCGGTTGCTCGGTAATTTTATGAATAGGAGAGAGTAAATCACCATAGTGTCCTATATGGTGTCGACACAAGCAAATCGCACGGTTCAATGAAATTGTATCACGTCACAGTTTCCATTTGGCTACAGGCAATTTGACGGTGATTTTTGACCGACTTGCCGAGCATCAAATTTGATAAAACGGGTATCAATCGAAAGCTGCCGCCGTACTGATTACGAAAATATAAATTTCATTCCGCTCGCGGCCCTGGAACCCCCACAATCAGCCTCTAATTTTTCATTGTTATGGAGATTGGCATTGGGACGCAACAATGCTGTCTAGCGAAACGAGACAGGTGCTCGAGAAAAAGGGAGCCAGACAGTATTGTTGCGTCTGTCGTTTCGCCAGACAGCATTGTTGCGTCCCAATGCCAATCTCCATAACAATGAAAAATTAGAGGCTGATTGTGGGGGTTCCAGGGCCGCGAGCGGAATAAAATTTATATTTTCGTAATCAGTACGGCGGCAGCTTTCGATTGATACCCGTTTTATCAAATTTGATGCTCGGCAAGTCGGTCAAAAATCACCGTCAAATTGCCTGTAGCCAAATGGAAACTGTGACGTGATACAATTTCATTGAACCGTGCGATTTGCTTGTGTCGACACCATATAGGACACTATGAAATCACCGTTTCTTTATTGTGCGCGGTTTTGAGAGAATAGACAGTGAAAGCTTGTTATGAGCACTACCGGGGCAAGCCCCGGCTAGGCATTCGCAAAGCGAAAACACAGAAGAGAATTCGATTTTCGCATAGACTTCGCTATATATGGGCATTTACAAGCGAAAGGACAAGAAGTATACGATTTTCGCTGTGATTTCGGTTTATATAGATAGGTGTGCGTCTATAAATGGCAAAGAATTGTTATTGAACAGAATTTTAGGTGGGGCAATGCCCCAGTTGCCCTATAGGACGAGCCGCCACTGATCTCTGCGCTCTGCGTAGTCATATTTCGTATACTTATGCGGCGTACGTCCGGCAGGAACTGCCCACTAGGGGCGACCGTAAATGTATCATCTGAGCGCCTCCAAAATGTCGAACAGCTAGCTCCATATGACTATTGCGGACTTCCCATCCCAGACATTTTTTAGGACATTGGTTCACCTGTCTCCTTGTAGCATTTCAAATGTGAAGCTATAAGCTAATCGAGCCTAACAATTGTCAAGCTGAGCATCATCCCTTTCTTCACTTAATATAGATTTCACCGAGGATATACACTATACTTCCTAATTTCTGTAGCTTAGTCCAGCCAAAATATAACATTGACTAATTCTGAATAAATTAAAATTTTTCTAAAATTCAACTGCTAGTTCACTTACTGGTAGAATTCATCCCCGCTAACACCCACGGCGTCCAAAATCTCGTCGATTTCCCGATAAAACCGACTGATTGTTTTCTCGATTCTATATCTTCCCACAGACATTTTGCCTCGAAACTACATTCGCGATCTTGGTCTGTGATGGGTCGCTTACCCGTCGCGAATTTCGAGTTATTTTAGGTCATTGTGCTGATACGGCGAAGCCTATTGTGCGAAAAGTCTGTTTTGGAAAAGCTAATTGTTACAAGCGCACTTCAAATCCTCCAGGAGCTTTTGTAGTAAGCAAAGGAAACCTGATAATGACCGGGCAGTTGTGGCATTGTAGGCTTATCTAACTAATACGTAAATTATACATGTGCTACCGCATGATAATATCGGTAGTTGAAGATTCTTGTTTTCCAGGTGGCGTGGAGTCCACAACTCACATTGAATATTGACTTTACACAATGAGATTTATGGAGTTAGGAGTCGATATCATCCCCAATATGTAAACGCCTACAATCCACGGTCGGCATTATTCAAAGTATCTCCTTTCGATGCTTAGCTATGTTCAAGAACTCATCCAATAGTCGAATCGCAACCCTAGCCGATTACTTGATTAAAACAGTTGACTCTACTAGGAAATGCTCACCACCAACGCGTGTTACTGGACGGGATGAGCCAGAGGGCCGGGGGTACTCAAAACTAATTGACTTCTGGTCAAGTGGTGTCGAATTTCTATACTATTAGCAATTAATAGACAGTCACTTAGCATTTTTCAGCGTATGATCATACTGACTTTATTGGTAGTCTCTGCATAAACGTATGCGTTTGAGATACAATACAACGTTAGATTCGATCAGGCTGAGGCACGTACATTGTACAGTACAGTTGCACATGCAAAGAAAATGAGTTATAGTGTGTCGGTAGCAGAGTTGGATCAATTACATTATTTCAGTTCAATTACAATTACAATTACAATTACTTTCATGCATGTTTCAATTACATTACAATTACAATTACTCCATGCTAAAAATATCAAATTACAATTACAATTACAATTACTCCTTGCATGCTTCAATTACATTACAATTACAATTAAAATTGCTGCTGTTGAACGTGTAATTGAATAATCATAAATTCAACCGTGCTCCTTGAAAACTGTAGCGTCGTATTTAACAACAATTCAAGTCTAGTTCAGATTGTGTAGTAATAAATGCGTTTATGTGCGTACATAGTATGCTATGTAAGATGTCATTGTGACGTAATATAAGCGTGTTTTGTATGCTCGGTAATTAGGGCTCACGTAATTGGAAATGTAAAATGTTATTTACCTAATTTCCTATGGGTTAGGATTAAGGATAGGGTGCAGTATGTCGTTGAAAAATTATTATAATGTATGCACGTGTTGGATTTGCGTATATATAGTATATAATTAAAGAAATAATAAAATTTTTATCGAGGGACGTAGGATTAGGATGAGGAGTAAAAACAAAACCGTGCTTTGTCAGATAAGACGTTATATAATATCCAGTGGTCTGGTTAGTTAGCCAGACGAAGTAACGATGCAGCATCGTGATCTGAAATCGTATTGTAGATTGCCAACCCACGGATAGATGCGCAAGATGTGAGTCACGAATGAATGCACCGACAAACGTACTGCAGAGCCGGCTAAAAGCAGCAAACTTTGTAGTCCTAGAGCTGGCGATCCATGCGTCCAAATTTGATGCATCTGGTCTTTATCGTAAGCTATTGATGTACTAATTCCGAAAATACAAAATAAAATCTCGTCAGGGCAATGTAACTCCTCCAAAATAGCCGTTTAAGGCCGACTGTTCTGAAAAGTGAGAGCGCTGCAGCAGCATGACCACAACAATTTCCAATTACGCCCAGCGATTGTTCAGAACAATGCCGATTCCCAGACTTTCACGACTATTTTGGGATGGTACCATTGCCTGGAAATATACTTTTATTGCGGAATCAGTGCGACACTAGCTTTCGATTAGGAACATACATATCAAATTTCGACGCTTGGATCGCCAGCTATGGGACTAACAATTCTGCTATCAATTAGCCGGCTCAGCAGTTCGCTTCTCGGCGTATTCAATCGTGAGTCACGTGTTGCGAATCCATCCGTTGGTTGGTATAATCTAAAAATTGTATACAATGGCAGCCGAGGCCAGCATAGCGGTAAAAATTTAAAAAAAACTTCGCCGCAAGGATCCACCAAATTCCTTGTCGACATTTAAAGAGAATGCATTATAAGTCAATTATTTTATGTTGTGCTTGTCAGGTCTCAATAGCAATTAAATGTAATTGAAATTGTAATTGAGCAGAATTTTTGTCAAATTACAATTACAATTACACAAAATAAAAATGCTTCAATTACAATTACATTACAATTACATTGAAATATGTAATTAATTACATTCAATTACAATTACAAATTACAATTGATCAAACTCTGGTCGGTAGGCGAAATCGATATCTTAGAGCTGGTTCGGTTTTACCAGGCTACTATTCATTCAGTAGAAGATTCGAATCCAGAAATGAGAGATGAATTTTCGGATACTAATACTGAAACTTTACCTTATACTATCAACAAGAATTTTTATTGTTTATATACTTTTCCCCATACCGCGGAATCCTCGAAACCTTGATTTATCGTGATCGTATCGCAGCTTCGAAAAGACGTAGTCACATGCTACGCGCATTATTAGAAACGACATTTCCTTGAAATCGCGATTAAACCAGGGAAATGTCGGAAGTGAAATGAGATATCTGGTCGAAAAACATAAAATTATCTGTACGTGGTGGATCACCGGTAACATTGTTTTGTGTTCGCATATTTTGGGGTTCACCGTATACGTCTTCCTTTAGGAGGATTTGTCCCTTTTTTGAAAATGTACTCCGATGACGCGTAAATGCCATCCTATATTTGACAATTCACCCTCCTTTACAGCTAAGATAATGGATAGATTCGTGTGAAAATGGGCATAAATGACGCTAAATAGGAAATTCGTGATTCGATCAAAAGCGACGACCTATTGTTAGTCAACAACGCTAATTTTAAGTAAAAAGTGTGTAAATCGTTAGTCGAACAAAAGTGATGAGCTGATGACCCATCAAATTTTTTGGCAAAAATAGCGAAATCGGCTAATTTCAGTTTTGATCAACTAACTTCTCTGATTTGGTAAAAGTGTCCTCATTTCCCGATTCGAAAATATGGTAACCCTATATCATATTAGAACGTTCGCTGTCTGAGCAGCTCAGGAGCAAGTG
Source organism: Botryllus schlosseri (assembly GCF_051294905.1). NCBI lineage: Eukaryota > Metazoa > Chordata > Ascidiacea > Stolidobranchia > Styelidae > Botryllus > Botryllus schlosseri. Next base: position 13,986,376 of record NC_137239.1, on the reverse strand, counting down.
GGCACGAGAGGGAGAGTGTGAATGCTCAATCGGTTGCAAAACAATGGCCAATACGCCTGCAGTTAGCGCTGCTCCTCACCTGCTCTCAGACCGCATGGTTGCGTCACAATACCAAATTCCGGTACAATGCAACACTCAATGCTGATTTTGGGGGGTTCCAGGACCGCGAACAGAATAAAATTTATATTTGCGCAATCAGTACCGTGGTAGCTTTCGATTGAGAGCCGTTTTATCAAATTTCGCGCTCGGCAAGCCGGTCGAAAGTCACCTTCAAATTGCCTGCAGCCAAATCGAAAGTGTGATGTAGACCAATTTCACTGAGCCGTGAGATTTGCTTGTGTCCACACCCCAAAGGACACTATGCCGATAATATCGTGTCGATATCACTTTTTGAATGAAATCGGTATCGACCATCAGAGGTAAATAACATCTGGAATTCACAATGTTGTAGTAGGGAGTAAGAGAACTACAATCTGCGTCGGCTATGTCTTGGAATATTGATCTATTTCGTATAGCTTAGACATATGTCGTCAAAGTTGTAATCGATGATTCACATGTAAGTACAAGTAGAAGTAATTTCCAAGTAAAAAAACAAGTGTTCTAAGCCTATTTTGCCCGCAAACTGGAAAATGTGAATCAGAGTAAATCTAAAATCATGACTAGGGCAAGTTTTTGCTACTTTTGCAACTTTTTTACAGCTTCCGACAGCTTCCTAGATACTCAGCCTACTATGATGTTTTAAGCTGTTTGGAGGGATTTTATAGTGCCACTTTTTGCAACTTTCTTTACTTTCCATGTCAATTTTTACAGCAACTTTTATCAAATATTTCGTGAACATGTAAGGGAATGATCAAAAAACATGCTATAATCTATTTCTAGTATGGTTCTTTCATCTTTGATTTCCATAACAATGAGCTATATGATGGGTTAGGTTTGGTGCATGTGAATGTTATCTATGACACAATGGCTTGCAAGCAAGAAGTTGAACTACCCGTGCAAAGCGCGACCGTGCCAGAACAATATGTTTATAGATCGCTATATTAATTATGTCCTTTAATTTTGAGATAGTTTCCCATTCCGTCCAAAATTACATTTTCACTGGGTCACCCTTTCCAGGCTATTGATTTCGTTCAAGTCGTTAAGAGTGAGGTTTTTCTACAATGCCTTCGGTCAACTGTGCAGACCTAGGTGGTGGGGTGTGTTATTTGATTTGTTTTATAGGGAGGGTTTATCGCTATGCTGTTTGGCTTTTTTTGGGAAATTATTCCCGCATTGCATAATTTTCTTGCTGTGCACCGGTAAAAAATGATTTTTTGGCCGTCTCGCCAGTCGCCAGACCGCCCGTTCAATGGCAAAGTAACAAATCGACAGCAAGGCAGGAACTAGGTCATACAACGGAACCATTCGAGTATCTCACGCTCTTAAAATTCAACAAAACTTATAAATGCAACTTTTACTGTTAAGTGCTTCATTCTCGCAATTTTAGTGCAACAAAAACTAGCTCTAATGATAACTGTTGAGTGGTACAAGTAGGCGAAACTTACTTCAGTAGGCTACTCTTGCTCGTAATTACCTCTTCTTACAAGTCGATTTCCAAACATAGAAATGGCTGCAAGGCTGCCGAAATAAATGCTGTAAACTTAAGAGTCTCCTAAAGTTTAGTAATTGTGCCTTAAGCTAGGTGCCATATTGGTGGTATTTGACATGGACAACCTGGTACTGTAGTTGTTGTTTAGCGAAAAAGCATTGTAGCTAGCAGAACCTGAGCGCATGTAAATCCGTAGGGTTGATTGAAATAAATATTTAAATAAATTTTAAGCATTGCTACACTTCGAGGCTCGAAGCCTAGGACCGCTCGCCTAATACGTTAATACGGTAACACGTAGCCTTATAAGGTATTCCACTTCAACCGAGGATAATGGCCTGTTACAAAAACATTGCATATATGTGAAGAGCATATGCCGAAGATATTTATGTGGCATGGTAATTGCAGTTACATCCGAAACAGTTAACGCAGTGTACCGCATACAGTCTATATACGAAGAAAATTGCGCTGTGTAGGACTATAAAGTAATGTTAAAAAGAAAATATCGCCACATAGCTATAGGTTTGCTCGTAGTGATCAGTAATGTCGGAGTGTTAACACTCAGCTCTACCTTCGACGAAAACAAAGCTGATCAAGAACATGTATCCGAAGCCAACCATACGACCGAAGTGATACATCACATGGATATCAAATCTAGTATTGCAGGTAGTAGTGAGAGATGATATTTTCGTGTACTACATACGATTCTAGCCATTAAAGTCTCGATACTATTTTCTACATCGGAAGACAAAATGAAAGGCTAATATTGAGTGCTTCCGGGACCAGGAACACAATAAAATATATGTTATCGTAGTCAAGACCGGAACAACACTTCGTCACCCCGCAAACGTTGGTCTTGCCTCCATACGGTGATAAATTGAATTTCTGGGTAGGGGGTCTCTCCCCCCAGGTCACCCTGAAGCTAAACGCGTTTTGCCACTACTTATCAGCTGCATTGGGTGTACTATTCTAGTGGGTTAGCTGATGTCGTCTTGTGGGGATCAGATCGTCAGGACAGGAACATTAAGCGCCAGCCATTTAGCCGTCTATATGGACATTGGACATATAAACATATGTGTATAGCTATCGAAGTCTTCGACCAGCACAAGGGCAGTCCGTTTCGGCCAAGGTATTCTCGTTGCTGATCGTTCTGGCACGCTTCTGGGAGTCGTATATTACATGGCCTATAACTTCATATGTATTGGTGCGTCGTGGCACGGTAATGGCCGACGCCGAAGTGCCCATTTCTGTAAATCATGCGCATTTTTGTTGGGGGAAGTGTACCCAATAACGATCAAGGAATGTGGAGACATTAAATCGTTGCATAAATTTTCAAAGAAATGCTATATAATTTATGTTAATTCACGAAATAATTTTGGTCCCCTTTGAGATTGCCCCCCAGCTGGGTTTGGGATGCGGCAGTTACGGCCCTGATCGTAATCGTACCCCGGTAGCTTTCGATTGATACCAATGTTATTAAATTTCGCGTTCGGCAAGCCGGTCAACAATTACCTTTAGCCAAATAGAGAGTGTGATGTAAACCAACCGCAGTAAGCCGAGTGATTTGCTTGTGTGCACAGTGCATACCATTGCAGGACAATGTTCGTACCATCCAAGTCATAATAAGTGATACTAGAATACACTCGACTCGACGGTTAACACTCATCGATACTCTCAGATACTCGATTAATCCAAGCCCACTATTGCAGGTAATACATCGTCGACGCAAACCAAAGAAAATACACGACGGAACACCGTACAAAACGGCACATCACCCCGAGTAGCTGTCAACAATAGTGCTGTCACTGCCGACCGAGATGGTAAAAAAGAGAAAATGCAGTCGACAAACAACAGTCAGAAGAAGCCCACGCCTAACCACGATGCCAATGCCCATGCACCCAGTCATCCACGCCTGAAGTTCATGAGATACAAGCATAAGAATGCTGGACCTGTAAAGTGTACATTACAGCGTGCCCCGATGCCGTACAATTACAATTACCATGTCCGGCGGAGGGGACACCTGTATTTTTTCAATCAATTTGTATACGAGCTGAAAACTTTGCGAAGTTCCTTTTACCAGTTTGTTAAAAAAGGATGCACCTTAACCGTTTATTATCAGGTGAGTTATTAGCTTATAAACATGCTACGATGTTGTCCCCCGAAAGTTGATTAAATTTGTTACCAGCAGAAACGATTCACCTTACAAAAATACCATGGACAGTTTGAACGCTGATCGATGATCATAAATATCATAAGACTGGGCAAAAGTGTGTTGACGTTTTTTAGTCATACGCAGGCCTACTAATTTCAAGCTACTTGGTACTTGAGATAGGCTACTTGGATGTCCACATTTTTTTCATTAATCTTGATAGCAACCCTGCGCATACTACACGAAATATAGCAGCTGATTTTGTTCAGAGTTTGAACACGGAGCCAGTAACAGTCTACATAAGTGATCATTACGATTCGGTGCTGCATGACAATAACCTCAGGAAAAGCGGCAATTTTACCCTGACACCAAACGAAAATAGTACGTAAATGACTTTCCATGTGTGATATATTTCCTCAAGTAGCCGCACGTTCATGAATTTTAACAGTGGTCTACGAGATATGCCTGGAAAACTTCAGCTGGGAAGCTAAGAAGGTATTCCTGTCGATACGTGTTGAATCTAGAAGGAATTCCAAGGTTATGATGTCGCCGGCACATCATATGATGGCTCATACAACCGTCGTAAGTTTCGAATATACATAGCGACCCATATTTTCCATGCTATAATTTTAAATCCCTCATCGAATATTTAATATTCCGCCATAGCGCTACGAGAAATAACGCTAATCCATGCGTCAGGAGAAACTCAGGAGACAAATGAAGATAAAAATATTGTAGCATCCGTGTTAGCAACATCACAGTGATTCGGGTGGATTCATTCATTAATTTAGCATTTTTAGCAATTCAAAGCTCCACAATATTGCAATAAGAAGGTGTACAAACGATTTGAAGTAGCCTAGTCTATTAATCAGACCCCACTTGTCATAGGAAATGTAAATATTAAATAAGAGACATGCATATTGAATAAAAAAATATAATACAAGATAAAATAGATTGGACACTTGGGTCTTTGTACCTCCACTTAAAATTAATAATTTCCATCCTAATTTCGCCACCACGAAGCTTAGTTATACTCAATTTCCATTCAGAACACGCTAAAACAACAGATTTGCATTTGAGCATGCAGACTGTCGGCATCGCAGCGATGTTGAATATTCTCTACCGTACGTATCAACACGCCGACTTGAAAGCTTTTACTGCCTATACGTCATTTAGTTTGTTCGACAGACATTTGTTAGTACTTAGTATATCTCATGTATACATCGTAAGTCTGGACTTATCCAGTCTGATGCAGTGTTGGGATGACTCGAGTCATGACTTGACTCGAGTCAGACTCGAATCACCTTTTTCGCATGACTTGACTTGACTCGAGTCACTTTGCTAAAATGACTTGACTTGACTTGACTCGGCGTATCAGAAATGTGGATTGACTCGTGACTCGGATCAAAATTCACGAGTCAATTTCAAGTCATCAAGTAATCGGTGTCGATAAAAATCACTGTATCTTGCATATGTTCGGATTGTTCGCGAAGCGCTGGCGGAACCCGTGACAGCAACCGATCATTCAATGACCGTGCGTTTACTGAGCCTCCATTGTTCTTTCACAAATAAATTGACCACAAACGAAGTGATCGAATCTTACAGCTTACGCTGTCGTAAACTAGTAGTAAAGTAATTTAATAACAAAATATCTATTCCTGTTCTGTGTTCTTACCTTAACCAAACCTCTTGTTTCATTGAAATTCAAATAGAATATAGTTTATCTACTCCTAAACCATTGGTGCAGAATCGAATTGCATCAAACCAATATGTTTAAATTGGTAATGTATTGTATCTTACCAATTCGGTTCTCCATTCACTATTTTGGCTGGCAGTTCTACGTATAATATACGTCGTATGTGGACGATACAGCGCCTTTTTGTGTGTATATTTAACTCTGTATTCGTTCACCGGTTCAGAATCAAGGACCACTCAATCTGTAGTTCAGACAGCTAGAAAAATACAATGACGTAATCACGCTTCATACTTCGAAAACGCAACTTGACTTGAATTGTGACTTGACTCGTGACTTGACTTGACTTGACTCGACTTGACTCGAGTCACCTCCAAAAATTGAGTGACTTGACTTGACTCGAGTCACTTTCGAAAATCGATTGACTTGACTTGACTCGAGTCAAAATGTGCAATGACTCGAAATGACTCGTGACTCGAAGGTGGTGACTTGATCCCAACACTGGTCTGATGACCTCCTCTTCTTTATTGCAGGGGCATCTAAGAAATGTGGAGGTCGAGGTTCGCTCGATGGAGAGTGAACTATGGCACAGGAAGGCTCATTTGCTGAGCAAATTTATCGAAGAGAAGGAAAAAGACGACTTTGCCCTTTGGATCACCTGGATGGTGGTGCTGTTCACCCTGGTCGTGTACATTCTTCAAGTTGTAGAAGTACGCCGTATGGTGAAATCCGCCGAATCGAAATTTAACGCCGGCGGAGCGTATATAAGACTTGGGTTAGGCATGAGCGATACTATTTCCTATTAGAACATAAAGCTTGGTGCGGATATTTAATAAATTTAGAGGTGTTACACAAAGGGATGAATCCGTTGGAATATTTCTCGAAATTGACATATTACTATCGCAGCACTTCGTAACTGTTACACAACTGTCACTATTGTGGTGATCCGTAAAAAGAGTAATATATACCACGACTGGTTACTTTCACTCTTGATCTCGTCAATTGATATTGAAATTGACTCATTCATTCGAAATGTATAGAACTTAATTTATCCCTGCTCATTTCATATCGTGATGATTATTATCATAAAAATAACGTTGTTTTTCTTAGCCGTCGATAACTTTTTGATTTTACATCACTTTGGGCAAAGTTGGTTCTGCTTCAACTTAATATCGCCGATTTTGATGACTAATTTTTCAATATACACACATTGTAGGCTACTTAATCATTAGGCCTTGTCGAATTGTAACACTGCGATTTTGGCTACAAAAGAAAAACGACACAACGTTTGCAGAAGCACAGAAATACCAGTGATGAGCATCGGAGCGGAGTCGGAGTGGATTCGGAGCGGAGTTTTGCCGATTTTGTGACAGTCGCAGCGAAGTCGGAGTTTATTACAAATATTTTTTCGGAGTATTGTAACTTTTGTCTCCGATATCTTTGGATAAGTCTGACCAGATACACTATTGATTATGATTACAAACCAAACCACAGACAGTTGACATCTTGTAAAGTTGTAATATGACGGGTAACATGCAAAAATGATTGCCAAGTGCATAAAAATCAGTCATCTGCACTGCAATTGGGGACTGGAGAGTAGACAATACTGTAAGGCCAACCATATTATCACATTTATATAGTAAAACACATTACTTAGCGTACCATGCTTGCCACTCTAGTGATATGTTTAAAATGGTATGATTGGCCGCGAGCTATCTTAAACTAGTGATCTAGCAAGGCATTTTCGTTGAGCATTGACTGTAGTTAATTATGTTTCGAATACTTGACGAGAGTCATCGGAGTAACTCGGAGTCTGGGATTTGAGCTCTTCGGAGTCGGAGCTAGGGAGTTTTCCTCAGACACTAAAGTTGTCGGAGGTATTCGGAGTCTCGAAAAGCACTATCCGCTCATCACTGATAAACACTAAACAGCTTGCCAATAAAATACATTACAAGCGCATGATGCACGGAGAAAAAGTCAACCTTGATTATTTTCCTGACGCTTGAATTAGAACAGGCAACGGTCATGAATATCACCATTGTCAGACATTTGATGGACAATTATAAATGTGCGAAAATTATCAAGATGCTGAAAGATTGTACGTCGTTGTGATAGGCCGTTAATTACTTCCATTTATATGTGCCATGCATCCGAGTCTACTTTATCTATATCTGCCAACCCACACCGAATGTCAACAGATGAAAGTGTGTGCTTATAATTGAAAAATATACAGTACATGGAGCTTAAGCAACCTGTTATCCTAGATTTTTCGAATGTTATGGTGCTCATGTCAAGGAATGTAAAAAGCAACAAAGAGCTGCGAAATAGATACAAACATCGTAGGAAGAAGTGCGACATCCAAAAACATTATTCATTCATCAGCAGACAGCTTAGAATCATCTAAATTTTTTTTGAAGCCACGGCCGCTTTGGTGACCATATAGTACCATTGAATCGAACAGTGTTGCGGAGACGTCTGCACTCGCCAACAGTAGCCTAACAATGTCTCCTGGATTGATGTCCCTGAAACACTGCGAAAGATGGACCACCATGTTCCAGTGACGCCTTTCGTAACGGTTGTATTTTTTGATGTAATGCAGATATAGTTGCGTCTGATCACAATTGTGCGCTGCATCTTCATTTTACGAACGATGCCAGTCAGGAGACGACGCCTAATCTTGACGTTGCCGATACATGCGCACTTCTTGTCAATGTAGTTTCCATCAATGGCCTCACGCGGAGGTTTGAACCCGCGTCCTATGGATCTCACATGACGTAGTTGCTTTTTGGGAGAAGCTACTCCAAGTGCTCGTTTGAAATACTGTAGGTTGCTTTTGATAAGCTCTCGGTCTTCTCGGTATAAGCCATCGGGCGCTAGGCCGAGGTGGATGCCAGTCTAAGAGACCGCAACTGCAACCGCAACTGGTCGTTGGGCATCCTCCTATATCTGTTCAATGCATCGCATTGTGTTATCGCATTGTACATTGTGTGTGTCTTGTTCAAATAAAAATATAATCTGACGATTATCTTATGTTATCTTATCTATGCGATGCTCATAATTTGCTGTTCTAGCTGTATCATAGTGCATCTAGCGGTTTGGGCCTTAATGCCTATATAACCCTTTTATTTTTTAGACATGGTCGCCTAGTTGAGTAAGTTTAATATGGAGACTGGTGTAGTCCAAGGTGTAGCAATAAGCAGTTCATAGGGCGTTCAGTTATTGAAACCGGTGATGTGGTCCGTTCAAATGTTCACTAGGCCCCATATTCATTCGATTAGCTTGTTATTCTACTTGAAGTGGTTTCGGGCTGCCTCTAAAAGCACTGCTTCTGCTCGTACTTGAAAGTAAAATTTGGCGTTGCTACTTTTACATCTAGCCTACTTGAGTAGCTTTCTAGACTACTGCAACCACCTTTTCAATCAGTTTGCACTGCACATTCCTCTTATTTACATGATGTAGAGGCCATGGTGTGTGTTTGGTTGAAATAATACTCCAGGTGGCTCTGACACCATACTAATTTTTCATTTCATCGCAATCTTGTGAGTTTTGAACAGAAGAAAACATCAATAGAACAAACCTCAAAACCAGAAGCTAAATGCGTTATAGTGGCACCTAGCGGCAGTGATAACGGGTTGAAGATTTGGGACAAAAGGTTGTAAAATAACAGGTATCGATACTAATTACGTGAAAATGTCTTCAAATCATTTTCAGAAATATAAAATTTTCCTCGAAGTTGCTAAATCGAACTCGGGAAGCACAGCTTTTCTATAATCTTGGATACCGATGGGATGGAGAGGAATCCCAATTATGGAACGACAATATTACAACAATTGAGCTGAATATAGTTTTCTTATCATGGCTATTCGTGCAATTAGAGATTTAGTAGGTGTTTATTTGATATCAAACGATCTTGATTCATATCTACCGACTGCGCCCATATTTGGCGGCCTATTACGTCACTACATAAAATTTCTCAATACTTGACTGATCATAAAAATGTCTCATCGGCGACCTCCTCAGCTGAATATGACTGGTTTTTCGTAGTCGATAATGTGGGCTTTGTGGGAATTAGGAGAATGTATGTGTTGCTGGAAATAAGGAGGTGAGCGTGTCAGTTAGCTATCGTTCATAATCATTTTAGAATGTGAGTCTTAGTTTTAACATCAGCAACATACTCAACAGACTTCAACATTTCCATATTCTTTTATTTGTGCAGGTATATAGGCGTAACTGAATTTATATTATGAATAGGCCTAAGACTTTATTAGTATTCTGCTTACTTGCACTCATTGAAGAAAACTATGGTACGTATGCTGCTGAGTTGATCGGCTTTTGAGGAGATAGTTATTGGTATGTTAAAATACTAATCTCAGGTGCTAGCAATGCGTGCACGGATCGAAAAGCAAAATCATGTGCTGAATGTATGGAGGTAGCTGGATGCGGTTGGTGTGAAGACCCGGTATGTGATTTAGTCTGTTCATAGTGTTCATGTGTGTACAAACTATGGTGTAATTTCATTGATAGGTTACTTGAATTTTGCTCTATTGAGCATTTGAGGATTTGGTCTTCAATGAGATTTGATATGCGTTTGCAGACTTACGATGACAACCCAAACATTATTGTTTCTCGATGCGAATTGGCCGAGAACCTTGCCGAAGGAGACGGGAAATGTAAATCTATCATCAATCCGCCATCAAAGATTGATCCAGTTGGTTAGTAAATGCAGCGTAATGTTCATTTTGGGTGTATAGGTGGAATAAGTCGAAAAACCGATAAGCATTATTCATTTCAAGGAACGCAGTTGCAGCCTAGGTTACTAAACTGACTTTGTCTGTGTTATTGTTTCATTGAGTCAGTAAATATGATGCTAGACATCTGCGCATCAAAATTTCGATGCACAAACCCTGACTTGAAGATTTTTGAATGCCTTACAATTATTGCGTTTACTGTCTACAGCTGAAACACAATGATGTATTGTATTATAGTATGATAGAGAGAGATCAAGTAACGCAAAATCAAGTTATATCCAACCTATCTTGGGAAAATAGCGAATACAATGGACAATATACAATTGAGCAATATATTCATATTGAAGTAAACCCGAATATTTTCAGCTGACACTCGTCAAGGGTAATCGTCATCGTCAGCAACTAGTCTAGAATTGGAAAGAAAAATGTATATCAACAATCGTAATTACAAAAAAGGACGTCATCGGCATGAAATATTTCCAATTCTCTACTAGTTGCTGATGATTACCCCTGACGAGTGTCAGCCGAAAATATTTGTGTTCATTTCAATATGAAAATACTATTCAATTGTATATTGAAGTTCTGTACAGTCTCCAAGAAGCTCTTCAAAGTGGACAATGCTAATGATTATTATGAGTTTGACAAGATTAGTGTGTAGTCTGACCAAAATCTTATTTTATGGTGACGTGGACAGCGACACCCGACACCAATGCGCTGTTTGATGATTTTGTCCGCATTTCTTGGGTGACTTCTTTCATCAACTACCATAACTAAAGTTCGCATTTGTAGCATCGAATTTTATGAATATGCTCTTTTACAGTTGACGAAGACCACTCTAGCGTCGGAGAGTCCGATGTAGGCAAAGCAACTCAACTGCGACCCCAAGTAGTTTCTGCACAACTTCGACCAGGTAACTATTGCCGTACGATCTTGCATTGTATAGCATTTCTGCGCTTTCACAATGATTCTTTCTTTAGCAATGTTGGGGGAATCGGGGTAAATAAGGGTTTCTACTTACCATGTTTAGGCCAATGATCACACTTTTGAAAACTTCATCGTATGAACTAATTTGTACAATTATGAATGCTTTCCAGTTTTTATTATTTAGGCTACTATACGCTCATGCAATACACGGGTTTTAATTTGTGGGGCTAGTCTTGTGAATGTCATGTGAGTAGTGTTGCTGAAGTTCACGTAGTCACCTCTTTACCCAGGACATACATGAAATAAACTGACTGACTGCTATTCAAGTACAATATTTGATCCGAATTGACAAAACATCCTTGAGCATGACCAGACCTGGGCATTGCGCGGACCGCGGACCAAATGCGGCCCGCAATGCGATTCTGAGGGGCCCCCGGAAAGTTTCTTGGAATTTAGACCATAAAATCTTCTTAATAATGTTCTGCGTGTTGACAAAAACTACTGTATAAACTGTTCAAGAAATGCTTATACTTTGAAGTCTAGTATATTTATGTACCGTGAGTACGTAACGTATGTAGGCATAAGGAAAGGACATAGTTTATTTTTGTCCTTGATGTTTTTGCGGCATATACACCGACTCATGATACACATACACACGATCTGTGCATATGCATACCATGAGTGCATGATGTGCATATGCCGCTGCACAAGGAAGTGCAGATATAGCCTTTACGGCTTTCTAAGTCATGTACCACCCCTCCATGCTATCCCAGTAATGCATGAGCGCCAAGCAGGGAAGTCATGGATGCCAGTGTTACTAATCAGGTCTTTGGTCTGACCCGGCCGGGGATCGAACCCACGACCTACCGATCAAGAAGCCGGACGCTTCACCATTACGCTATCTTGTCGTGTGAGTAATCCAGGTTTCAAATAAAGCCAATATAAAAAATGATGCCGTAACAATTAAACTTACAAGACACTGTTTCCATAGGCTATTCAAGTTCAAACACTGTTTGCAGGCCGGTCTGTGATTTAGACCAGTGGTTCTCAACCTTTTTGACCTAGCGGACCGATAAAACTTGAAAAAAAAATTGCGGGCCCGTTGAACCTTGAAAATTAAAAATTGAACTTAAATTTCATTGCAACAATGTATTCATATCAAATGTAATATTGGAAGCTATATTTACTGCCAACTCTTTGATATTAGATATTTATACATGGTTCTATTGAAGTTTCTGCAAGAGGAACGCGCCAAGTTAGCAGTTAAAAACCAGTAACTTGATTGTTATTGTTCGGTATCCTTGTATAGAAACAGGGATATCTAAACTTCGCAGATAGATATCCCTGGATAGAAATGCTACTTTGATGTTTGCTATAGCCTCTATTATGCTGATGAGTTTCGCAAAGTCTGTTTAATCGTCTCCGAAGCCTCTACATATAACTTTTTGGAAACAAGTTGTATAGGCTAGGCTACTTATAAAAATTTTCATACAGCAGTTGCACCATTGTGACGCACGCCTAAAGTACTCCACGGACTTATGACCTACGTCTATTACGGTTGCCCGACATATGAGCATGCGGCACAATGAAAAACGACAGATCAGCATGCGACACTTTAGCATGCGTCACTTTCGCATGTGGTTTCATGACCCCAACACTTACCTGAACAGCACCCTAACCCCGAAATCAACATGTATATAGGCCTACATATCCTAACCCCAAACCTAACCCTAACCCAATCCTCAATCTCTAAATCATACCCGACCCTAACCTCAAATTTTACCCACATGCTCAAGTGTGACTATATGATTTTACCAAGCAGCACAGAGCTAGGGACACAGCGTAATATTAACGCATCCACTTAGCAACAAGTGTTAACAATGATGTGCACTGCTTTCAATTTAGATATGAAACTGCACGCCCACCCCTGAGCATGACAGTATTGTGATTTCGTGAAGTATTGTGGTTGTGGAATAACAGCCACATTTCAAGTTTGCATATTCTGTTCTTAATCGAATCTTGTGGGGAACTGACGAAATTACCCCTGACGTTGTCTTTTCCTAGGGGCACCCAGCATGATCGAGGTCTCGTACAAACAAGCCGAGGATTATCCCGTCGATTTGTATTACCTTCTGGATTTATCGAGTTCAATGCAAGACGATTTGAAGTCCCTGCGAAAGCTGGGAAAAAAACTCGGAGACACGATGGGAAATATAACGAAAAATTTCAGGCTCGGCTTCGGTTCGTTCGTCGATAAAACCGTGATGCCTTTCATTTCAACTGTCCCAGCCAAGTAAGTTCTCTTGCTTTGATTGTGTCATACTTGGTTTTTGAACAGAGTACCGACCGCTCTCTGCCTTCAAGTTAAGTGTTGATATGTAATCTATGCTATGTAATTGTATGATCTTTCACTAGAGAGACTGATTATAGGAGTTAACTGAGTTGTCTTTAGTGAACAATAATATACGCCTGTTTGACTGTCAGTAGGCCGTCTAGTTTCTAACTCAGCCGAGTTGGAACTAAACAATGTTTATATGGGATCTATTTTTCAAATTTATGGCAATGTCACTTCCTATCTAAGATCTGCCATCAGTGAGATCATTTGATACCTGTAGAATTGTAGATGTACTCACTTATTTAGTGCTTGTTATCAGTATTATGTCTCTGACTCATACGTTGTGAATGTTAAATTTAGCCCAGATGTCTGACTACTGTTATCTCATGTTTGACAATACTTTTCGGCCTAACTGTTGTAGACATGAGACTCAGTCTTGAGTTATGTGTCTGAACATAGTAGGCCTTAGTTTTTACACTCTAGTTCTGGTATTTTGTTTCTGCAATTCCGAAACTATCCCTGGTTTTCAGTTGAAATTTAGGAGCTGCATATGGGTTGCACCACATTACCTGCTCTACTATTACACATGAGTCTTATTTGCAATAAAGTGGACATGGGGTCTAGTTTTGAGTACTCTTGTGATGCATATGGACTCTGTGTTGACCTTGTAAGCAATGGGCCAATGGCTGAATGCCTGAATCTCAATAGTCAATTTTCTTTTTTTGTAAACATTGTTCAAGTCAAGTTAGTCATTCTATTTCCATGTGTGTTTACCTTCTGGTATCTGTTTTCAATAAATGTCACATTGAGGTGTGTTGAGCTTGAAGATCCCCTTATTGACCACTTGCTGAAAAACTTGTTTGGTATCGATAGCTCATATTTCAGATCCGGGCATGTCTTGGAATTAGGTCCGCAGATAGCTCCAATCCACATAGGTTTCTCGTAATATTATTTGTAGAGTTGTTTTCCAGTATGCCTTACTATCTTAACTGTTTATCTTGTCATAATTGAAATAGGAGAACACATTCATGCTTACGCCCTCCCTGTTTAATAACCGCTGCCCTAAATAATACAGTTATGAAGTCTGAGTGTTGTGACATCTGCATTCTCTACTTGCGCGTTGCAGGCTTTTGAATCCGTGCTTGCCGACCAGCAGTTGCGTTCCGGCTTACAGCTTCCACAACGATCTTCCACTGTCGCTGGAAATTAACGATTTTGTAGACAAGGTCAACAAAGTGAACCACTCTTCGAACTTGGATTCTCCGGAGGGAGGTTTCGATGCTATGATGCAAGCTATCGTGTGTACGGTGAGGGCGGCAAAATATTTATGTAGTTCAAACTGGGAATGGCAATTGGCACTTGGTAATGGGAAATGTGTCGCGGTCACAGTCACTAAAATTTTTCTTGATAGTAGCTTGGCCTGCAATGGTAGCAAATGTTAGAATAGTATATTCATTATGTGCAATGTGCAAATATTAAAACCTGAAGCTTTCACGGTTTGCCTGTCGTTTGTGCTATATTTGTTTCTATGATTTCATAATTGGATGTATGTAGTTATTCCAAGTTTTGTAATTTACTCATTTGCTGTCAATTGCACCTGAGGAGTGTTAGATCGAAAAGCTTGTTGTTTTATTATATTTAACTATCTATAATGAATGTATTATTAAAATCATCATGAAAGTTTTGTACCTCCGAAAGTCTTCATTTATCTGAAAACAATTTGGTTGATAAAGAATTAAACTCGTAAGCGTAACCTGTGAACAATATGATGGAAGCAAGTTAATTTCAATAATGGGGTCACGACTTCCTTGTGATGTAGCAAATAGAGATAATGTCACAGTGTCAAAGTCGAATTTTTGTCTTCTTTATTGTATGTGAAGTTATAAAAAAGTAAGTGCCAACGGTGTTCAAAATCACAGCAAGATTGTATTTGTAAAATATGGGTTCCTTGAAACACATACTCTTCAATTGTGCAACTCCTTTTGATTTAATGTCAAGTTTCTGCAACTTGCACAGTGTTTTTCAATCAATGCAAACCTACCTTGTGAGACTAGTGAGGAGTATAGATTACTTTTCAATGATGATGCACATTTTTCGTCTTTATGTATTCATAGAACAAAGAAAAATCATCACAATTCAATTAGCTTATTGGGACTGTTTCTATCAGCCTAGTCTTTCACTATCGTCATCTAAACTAAATGTAAATCTGCATCAAAATACATGATATCATCATCCAATATTGAAGAGTTTCTTCTTCCATAAAAAGAGTGAATACATCTTGTGCTGAGGAAAACCGCAGTAAAACCCGAAATCTGGCCAAATTACTGTCACTTGGCCAAGAATATGCCATTGTGTTTGGTCCAAATGCCATGGTCTTGAAATTAAATCTTGTGAATGCTTGTTTAGTAATAGGCTAATAGCCTGTGTCGGGTTTAGAACGAAATCAAATGGAGGAACGAATCAACCCATCTGCTTGTCTACGTGACTGACGCCGTGTTCCATTACGCGGGAGACGGTAAACTAGGAGGTATTGTGGCCCCCAATGATGGGAAGTGCTACTTGGACTCGACTGGGAATTACTACAAAGCCAATGAAATGGTGGGTACAGTTGATTGTGATTGCATATCCCAGTTACGAGTGAACTGTATATTGCCACTATGCCCACTATCACACTTTAGTAATCTATTGGGTTTACTTTTGTAGCTTGATAAAAATAGGATGTCATGTAAAGGTTACTAAAACGTGATAACCTACATTGATTCATTGCAGCTCTTTATAGTTGCTGCTTGTGATTTTACAAGATTTGTTGTTTTATAGTGTTTTTAAAACCAGAACTGCTTGCTAATATTCAGATTTACCACAAAATAGAGGGGATAATTGGTTTTTATTTTTAACGCTTTATTATACATTGGTAGCTAGCTTGGCACTGTTGTGTGCAGTAGGGGTCTTCAAAAATGACTTTTTTTCTCAAATCGTACTGGCTACTTGATAAAATTGTAAGGTTACCTAATTTAAGCCTACACACCAAATTTGGTTCAATTCCAACCAGTAGCCGCATTGCTACAGGAGAAGAAAGTTTCTATTTATTAAATAAAAATATATAACAAAAATTTGAAAATTTTCTGTTCACCCCATGAAAGTGTTGGGTTGTCTATAGAAACGATGTTCACCAAATTTGGTTCAATTCCAACCAGTGGAAACAGTTATTGCCATCGAAAAATTTGGATTTGAATAAAATAGTATTTAATGTGAGCACCACTATAAAAAATAATTAAAGAATTGGTCTCCGTAAATACTATTTTATTCATAATCCAAATTTTTCGACGGCAATAACTCCGCTTCCACTGGTTGGAATTGAACCAAATTTGGTGTGTAGGCTTAAATTAGATAACCTAACAATTTTATCAAGTAGCCAGTACGATTTGAGAAAAAAATTCATTTTTGAAGACCCCTAGTGTGCAGTTGAAAGAATGCGAAAGAGGAGTTGTTTTTGCTCTTTTAGGCTGTACGATTGCATATCCCTAATATACTCTACATTTATTTTATGTACATGTATATTTTACACTGTTTGATGTGCCATTCTTGTAGGATTATCCTTCCATCGGGCATTTGGTCGAAAAAATCAGCGCGAACCGTATTCAGCCGATATTCGCAGTCACAAAAGAAGTGTACAACACATATGAGGTACTTCACCGCTGAGTTGTATGCAGAACTTTGTTTCGACTTCTATTTACATTGTAGAAATTACAAGATTTGATACCGAAATCAACAGTCGGAGAATTGTCTTCGGACTCCGACAATATCATTGATTTGATCGAAAAGGCTTACAACGATCTTCTGGGACAGGTGAGTTTCTTGTTTTTGTCATTATGTGATTTGAGATCTGGTGACATCTGTATTGTGCCAATGTGTCATTCGATTCCGCAGATCATGTGCTGTGCTTCAATCCTCGGTATAATCAAGTATGTAGACCGTGCTTGGGAAGTTATGATTTGTTTTCGTTTGAAATTTCTTTGAATAGTTACTAAAATTCGCCTCGCTGGGTAAAATGTTATCAGATTAAAACAAAGATATTTCTTCGTGGGACATGATTCGCCCCTGTTTTGTGGATTTATGTGGCGCAGCGACTGAAACCCATGGTGTTGTACCCTGGAAATTCATGTATATTTCGAAATTGTACCGTGGTACGGCCTTGGAATCAAATATGCGCCACTATTGTCATTTCTTCTCTAATATATTTGGTAAAAAGTATTTGATGAATAGAAGTAGAATGGCAGGACTAATGGATGGGATTTGCATTCTTCATCTTTCATCGTTTCATAGACCGTTTGATTTGTTGAATGTTCTGTAGGCTACATAATTTTGACAATTTTGGAATGTTCCATGATTGTGTTGGCCTGCGTTCTTCATTCAGTTTACCGGTGCAGTTGCATTTGGATGTGTTTTGTATCCCATCTCTAGATGCATGCGACTTCTCTTCCTCTCAATCGTGATTGGTTTATTAGTTATTGCTTCACAAGTAGGGCAAGTTTTTGCAACTTTTGCAACATTTTTTACAGCTTCTGACAACTTCCTAGATACTCATAATCTATGTACTATGATGTTTTAAGCTGTTTGGAGGGATTTTATAGTGCCGCTTTTTGCAACTTTACAATGGCTTGTAAGCAAGAAGTTTAACTACCCCTGCCAAGCACTACCTTGCCTGAACAATATGTAGGCTAAATAGGTCGCTTCATTAATTCTGTCGTTTAAATTTGAAAAAGTTTCCCATTTCACAAACGGCCAGGCAAGACCGCCGAAAATTAAATTTTCGTCCCGTTTTTCTGTATTACCTTGGGTCAAGTTTGCAGACCTAGGGGGTTTGGGGTGTGTTATTCGACTTTTTTTAGGAGGAGGGGGTTATCGCTATGCTGTTTGGCTTTTGGGGGGAGATTATTCCCGCATTGCGTAATTTTCTTCCTGTGTACCGGGAAAAATGTATTTTTGGCGGTTTCGTCAGACCGTTGAATGGCGAAGTAACAAATTTGACAGCTGTGCAGGAACTAAGTTATACAACGGAACATTTCGAGTATCTCATACCCTGATACTTCAACAAAAATTATGAATGCAACTTCCTACCCCAACTATTGTTAAAATTGAATGCAAGTTTCTCGCGATTTTAGTGCAACAAAAACTTGCCCTAGAGTGCCGCTACTATTAATTTAGTCGTGTGAAACTGTGATGGGGCATGCTGTTGCAATCTATTGAAATCTGGCCACTGGGGGTAACATTATTTATTGATGCTGCAGCTGCTATTAAGTTGGGTTACTTTGACAAGGATCTTGTATTCATATGCTACGCATGCTCATGCCGTGAAACTCAAACTCGAGTTGTGGATGTCAAGGCCAATTGAGAATCGAAAACTCTGCGGTAGCGTCCCGGTAAAGCTTTTGCGTTATGTGCAACAGGTGGTGCTCGAAGTCGACGTGCCGGAAGGCGTTGAAGTTGTGAGTCAAACGAGTCACTGTACATCGGGCGATCAAGACGGGCTCAGTTGCGACGGGCTGAAAATTGGCGATGTGGTAAGATCTGAAATACTTCCGAACAAGCCGGTCTGGTCAAAAATGCTTGTGTCGCAGGGGTAAAGAAATGAACGATCGCCAATCAGTCTTTTTTCCAGAACTTTTTCGACCTATTTTCTTGAAATCTCAATTGCGACTCTACAACTAATTTCTAAGTTCAGCCCATGCGAGATAGTGATGGTGCGCCATGTTTACGCTTAAATCGGTGATGCTTTGTGGGTCAAAGTGATGTAATGTAACAAGGGTTGTGACCAAGTCAAAAGGTCCCGAGTCACAAGTCAATTCTAATTCTATAGTATTGACTTGAGGGAAGTTTAGTCATTTTCAATTTAACATCGAGTCCAGTCTGAGTCCAAGTCTGGGTTCAACGGTTAAGTCCGAGTCCAAGTCATTGTGCTCACTTTAGTGGACCTAAGTTTAGAAAATGTGACGATTTGTCCTTTCTCCGTTCAAGTTCATCAATTTTCTTTGTTATAGTCATATTGTGCACCAAATCACAATAACTTTTTTGTAAAAAATGATCGTAACCAGCTTTGTTTCTGATTACCTCTAGTTTCAAGGGCGACATTGAAGACGTATCCAAGCTTGGTCTAGTCTCATATAGGGAGCTATTACCACCACACCATGACACATCAACATTGGTAGTTGCTGTTCTTTGGGCTTGCTATTGACATAAATATATTGCCTGCTCACTTTGCAGTAGGATAAAGGCGAATTCTGTTTCAAGGTCAACTTCACGCTGAGCATCAAAGCGAACAAGTGTTTCGACGAGCCCAAGAAAATGAAAATCACGGTTTACGGATACAACGACGTGACCGAAATCAACCTGTCGACCCTGTGTGACTGCCAGTGCGACGATAACGCCACCGCTCCCGCTTCCAACTGCTCAGGTGGGGACAATTTGCCGGTTTACACAGCTTTTTTTCACTGCTTAGCTCAGGATGTTTTGTCTACGAGATATGCAATAGTTGGAAAGTCACGGTCATGACTGTTATGAACAAAATCAGGGGGTCACAGGTCAAACTATGCAACCCCAGGGGTTTCAGAAGTCAGTCAGTGTGCTGGATATTTAGCACAGCGGCTCCCAACTGTTAACCTTTTTATTTTGTTTTTGTCTTGTGTGAAAATTATGTTTTAATAGTTTTGTTCTTTGTACACCGTTATTACTGCAGAGTTCATCTTGTGCACCAGTATTCTGTAGTAGTAAGATAGTGTAATGGTGGAGCGTCCGGCTTCTTGATCGGTAAGAGGTGGGTTCGATCCCACGCCAATGGCCTGATTGCTGTGCTCAGTGACACTGTCTTCCCCGCTTATGCACTCCGCATTACTGGGACAGCATGGAGAGATGGTACAAGACTCGGAAAGCCTTGAAAGGCTATATCTGCACTTGCCTTGTCCAACGGCAAGTACCAGGGTTGTAATGACTCGAGTCACAATTTCTGGGTGACTCGACTTGACTCGAGTCTTTTTTCAAATGCGTAAAATGACACGACTCGAGTCAATTTGTGTATTGACTCGACATCTACTCGAGTCATTGTACACGACTCGAACCGAGTCGTATGACTCGAGACTAGGACGGCCAAGTGCCATTGTAACTTCGAAGAATAGTGAAGTCACCATATTGTTGGTAGTTCGTCTATCAGTCCTAGTACTTGGAAAATAGGGCCAGAAATTGTCAGGACTGAGAAAAATGACGATATTATGAATGCGAGTCATTCTATATTACTCGAGCAGAGTTGAAAAAAGTGGGTTGAACCGGATTGAACTTGAAACTGAACTTTGAACACAATGACTCTCTACTCACTGGCTTTGACTCGGCGGTGAATTGAAAATCACTGGACTTGACTCGAGTCAAAACTATAAAAGTGAGATTAACTTGTGACTCGGAGCCTCGTGACTTGGTTACAACCCTGCACATGGCTACCCGGCCTTGAGTCTAGCGCACAACTCTCAATCGAATACCATTCCGTCGTTTACAAATCCGTTCTTCCTTCCCAGGAAACGGACATTTTGACTGTGGGGCCTGCGTCTGCGACCCGGGGTACCTGGGTTTCGATTGCTCCTGCGACAAGAAAGACATTTCCAGCGCCGAGGCGTACCTGAAAAATTGCACCAATCCAAACACGGACTTTGGCCAGGATGACGTAGTCTGCTCGGGACGAGGGCAATGCCTCTGCGGCCAGTGTCTTTGCTGGTGGGTTGACGTGTGGATAGTTGACTTGTTTGCTTGGGACTTAGTCGAGCTTGCTGTATCCCGCTGATCAGAGGCGGTCAGTTAAAAAGTACTGCTACTTTGCGCTATTTCTGCTTGCTCTTGAAGCAGTTTTTCAGGCTGTTGGGTTTTGTAGTAGGTTGTACCTACTTGCAGTACTTAATCTACTCAAGTGGCAATGTTTTTAGACTTGTTACGTTTTACATACCTGAATTGCATTTGTCCACTGATCGGAGGTGTCAGTAATGAAGTACGTCTGCTTTTTTTGGAGTACTCAAGTAGGGGTTGGGTTTTGCGTACTTTTACTACATGCTCTTGTCAGTGGCGGGTATGTTTTAGGCCAGTGGTTCGCCCCCCCCCCCCCCCCTTATCGTCATATCAGGCAAAATTACTTATTAAGATTTATATTTTGAAATTGCGAAAGTGATTTTGGTTGAGCTTGCATGACTATGAGAGAATTGTTGGGCGGTAGAACCACTGCATCAGTGTATCATGGTAACGGGATGTTTTTTCGTAAATAAGTGCGATTTTTTAAACTATCACTCTGATACTACCCAGGTTATTTCACTCTAATGACGATTTCTCTTGAAAAGCGAAGCACACTTTATAGTTATCATAATATAAATTGCAAAAATGAAGTAGTTTCGCCGAAAAATGTCGCAGATCACAGCATTTGTATTTCAATGCATCACTTATAAATTTATGTTACAGGCAATATCCGGGTAGGAAAATTGACGGCACGTATTGCGAATGCGACGACACATCTTGCGACCGAATCAACACGAAAATGTGCAATGGTGGGTATCAGTATTTGCCGGATTGAATGTTGTGTTTCTATGCTGCGCCGTAAAGTAATCAATTATTTACATGTACACAGCCGATAATGGCCTGAAGCGTTGGCGGCAGCTGGCGTTTTTCTGTTTACTGTGTTCACTCTCTCTGCACCCTATTTTCTTAATCTTATGTCTCTCTTTTCAACGGAATTGAAGTAATTACGCTCGTTATCGCTAGGGATGTGCAAAATGAATCCGGTATCGATCGTAATGATTCCAGTTGAATAGTAAGAGGCGATTTTTACTATCACTGAACCGATACGTATTATATGTTGCGCTTGCGAGCCTGGGGTAAGTTTCCGTAACAATGGGCCAACGAAACCATGTCACCGGGGTCATGAAATATGCATGCCATATTCACTTGCCGTCCGGCCGAAGGATAAATTGATCGCAAAACTTTGAAGTGAGGGTTCCAATCGACCTGTAACACACGGACTACTTCAGCTGCTAACTCCCTTTGAAAATCCCTACTCCTGTTGTGTAGCCGACCTCTAACTGCAGGGGTTCTGGAACATTTTTTGGCGTGGATTTCTAAATTTTGTTGGTTTTTTAAGTGGACCGTCTAATATTATTGTACTTGAATGAAATTATCAGTAAAAAAACTAGAAAAAGGTTACCATTTCAAGTTACCTGAAAAATAGGTCATCTAGGGCAAGTTACTGTTGCAGACAAATCCGTGGAAAGATGCATTTAGTTTTCACGAAAGTTTCAGTAAAAAGTTGCATTTTTGGACAAGTTCCTTGAAATTATTAGGGTATGATGTACTCGAATCGATCCGTTTTACAAGGCACTGTAGCAAAACTCAGTGTTGACGACTTCATCGAAATCAATAGCCCAAAAAAATTGACCCAGTGAAATTATGATTTTCGGTGGTCTAGCCTGAAAGTAGCCTACGTCAAATCAGACAGGACCTCAAATTTGAACGACAGTGAAATAAGCAAGCGATCTATTTGCATATATCGGTAGTGCCAAATATTTTCAGTAAAAACTTAGTTGCATTGAAAATCGAAAAAACTTGCAAGTTTCGTTAAAAATCAAAAAAGTTGCTTGAAAAAATGGAGAAAAGTTGCAAGAAGTTGCAATACAAGATCACTCCAAACAGCTTAAAACACCATACTACATAACTTCTGAGTATTTATGAAGCTGCTGGAAGCTTTAAAACCAAAGATGCAAAAACTTGCCTTAGTCGTCACTTTCGCCCAGCCCTGAGGCCAAATCTTACAAATAAAGGACAGTCAAGTTTTATAGCTTGTAGTTGTAGTTTCAACATCAGCCTCTCGCGAACGCCTTGAAACTAGTCTGTGGACCCCGGCCGAAGATCCCTTGCTCTACCATACTACCTACTTCAAAAGTCCCTACTTTGCCTGTACTGTTAGCAGTTACTTTAAAAATTCCTGCTTTAATGCTTGTGTATCCTGCCTCAACAGCAAGCTACTTGAAAAAACTACTTCACTTGAAATCCCGTGAAAATCAGTGGCATTGCTTCTGCTTTTATTGAACGGTCCGAGTGCATGAGAATTTTGACAACCCTGATAATTGCGTACTTATCCTCTGGCCTTTTTGTTATTGATGATTCTTTGCAGGTCACGGCGAGTGCGACTGCGGGAAGTGTAAATGTGACGAGGGCTGGTCAGGCGACGGGTGCGAGTGCACGGCGGACAAGTCCACGTGTCTGGACCCGGACAGCGACAGCAAGCTTCA
The DNA here is from genome assembly GCF_051294905.1 of Botryllus schlosseri. Lineage (NCBI taxonomy): Eukaryota > Metazoa > Chordata > Ascidiacea > Stolidobranchia > Styelidae > Botryllus > Botryllus schlosseri. Next base: position 13,962,635 of record NC_137239.1, on the reverse strand, counting down.
CTGCAACGGGGCCGGGCTGTGCGCATGCGGAGAGTGCCAGTGTAACGTTACCAAGACTGGATTTAAGGTGGGCCCCACGCTATGTGTTCCCGTGTCGTTCAATATGCTATACCTGTTACTGGGATTTTGAAACTATACTAGCCTACTCGAGTGCTTTCCGACCTTTATTTTGTAGCTTCACTCGTAGTGGTTTTAACGTGTCTTCGGGATCCTGCCATGATTTCGAATCGCTTACGTCCCCGGACTGTACTGCGTTATGTATCGTAAGATGCTAAACCAATCTTGTCTTGATGTCAGCCAATTTATTTGAAAAAAAAAACTGATATTAAAATGTCATGCAATCAACCGCTCGCGCGCAGACACTCACCTGTCTCCTTTGGCTTTTCGCAGTACCGCGGACAGTATTGTCAGATCTCGCCGCAGCAGCTGTGCGACTTGCACAAGACGTGCGTGCAGTGCATCGCATACGGCAACCGCGATTTGTACAACAAGAACCCGACAATGTGCGACGCGGAATGCTCGCAGTATGCTGTGCGAATGGTGAGTGGCTTTTGTGTTTTTGTATGTGAATTTTACACAATTTCGAAATCCTACACGTGGGAACGGTCGACTTAGAACAGGGGTCTCGAACTGAAATCTGGTCGCGGGCCAATTTCCTAGTTTTTTGACGACTCCGCGGGCCGCAGCTTCAATAGAGGTATTGGCCATATTTGAAATCGTCCGAATGAAAGTGATTGCAAACTGACATTCTTCTTACATCGTGAAAATGTGATTTACCATTGTAGCAATTCACGCCTGGCACGAAAAACTTACATTTACAAGTGTTTGAATAAAACTGTAGTTTTCCTTGACTCCTTGGTAGAGAGTCGGTGTAATTTGTCAAAATGATGAGATACAAATAAATGCATCATGTCATCGTGAAAATTTTGTAGCAAACAGACATTTGGCGTGCCACCGCCATAGGTATATTGTTTTAGAATTTAACAAAGATTGGTCTGATATCACTGCATTTGAGCAGTGTAGCCTAATACAGTTTTAGGGTATACTCCTGATGAGCTATTGTGCATGTCATCTTGCTCAAGTCATTTTGAAACAGTATCAGATTCTCCTTCCAATATTTGAACGCATGAAGACCATGACCGAGGTTTTCTAGCTTGTTACAATCTACGGTGTGTTATTCTGACACATCCTGTTCGTTCAAGAATCATCGTTTCGTTTGTAGCTGGACGGAAAAGCCAGCGTTTTGAGAGACAGCTGCCGCGCCGTGGATAACGTAACGGATTGCCAGTACACGTTTTGGTACGAGACGAAGGGCGACGTCATTCGCATCGACACTGATCCCGACACCAAAGGTATGCTCGCTCGGTCAATCCACGCCTTCGATTTCAAGTATCGAATTGTAAAGTAGTCTTCGTGATTCCTGTGTTGTGTTGCGTCGATTTCGAATCCTGTGACATGGAACCTGTTGGTGTTAGATATACCATCCTTTATTCTCGTAAACAGGCAGGGATGCTAGGGTATTTATTTGTGTGAAGTCGCGAGTTCCTGCGTAATATCGACTGACGATGATGTAAAATTCACTGCCCGATCATGTTTGATTTTGAATACAGTGACTTTTTTGGGAAAATGCCAAGAATTTTTCACGCTGTTATCTTTGATTTGAGACCGCATACTTAGAGCGCATCAAAATTTTTTGTCAGGCAATGCTTTCGTAACACAGTAAGCTATAAACTGTTGCGGATTTCACATGTAAAGTTTTTATACTTGTTGGTCAAATGTGAAGGGCACTGCAGTTTAATGTCCACTACTCTCTTTTTTCAGTGTGCCGCGGCTATATCGACACAAAATACATCATCATCGGGATTATCGCGGCTATCGTCGGCATCGGACTGGCGATTCTGCTCATTTGGAAGCTGCTCACTTCCATTAAGGACGCTCGGGAATACAAACAGTGGGAGAAAGAGGTGCAGACCGCCAAATGGGAAACGGTACGTTGTTGTTATGTCTGGGATCCTGCCAACTTGTTAGTTTGTAACTTCTGGGCACTGTATTTATTTAATTATTTACTAATTGCCGAACCGTAATTTTTGTGGGTATGTGGAGATTTGTGACGTCATAATCACTCTTGGTCAGTGAAAGCAGACAAATTTTACTACATGCCCTCGGTAATCTCTAATCAAGTGCCGTGTAACTAGAAGTTGTGATTCCCATTTAAGTAAGATGTAAGTGTTCTAGGCCTAGTTTTGAACCCAAAAAATGAAAAATGCGAAGCCGAAGTAGAAGTAGCCACTTGAAGATGTAGCGGAAGTAGGCGAAAGCTACCAGAGTAGCAGGGTTGTGATATCCAAGTCGCAAGGTTCCGAGTCGCAAGTCATTCTCACTTTTATAGTTCTGGCTCGAGTCAAGTCGAGTCATTTTCAACTCACCACCGAGTCAAGTCCAAGTCAGCTAGTGGAGGGTCGAGTCCGAGTCCAAGTCATTATGTTTATGTTCAGTTTTCAGTTCAATGCACATTTTTCAACTCTGATATAGTGATAGTGATATAGAATGGCTCGCATTCGTAAAACAGTAATTTTCCTCAGTTTTAACAGTTTCCGGCCCAATTTTCCAAGTATCAGGACTGATAACGAAATGCCAATCATGTGGTAACTTTACTAGTCAAAGTTACAATGAAATGTATGTCTTGGGCGTCCCAGTCTCGAGTCACACGACTTGGTTCGAGTCATGCGCAATGACCAAAGTACAAGTCGAGTCGATACAAACAATTGACTCGAAGCGAGTCATTTTACGCATTTGAAAAATTGACTCGAGTCATCAAAAAATCGCGACTCAAGTTGTTACAACCCTGCCGGAGTAGCCTACGTTGCAAGTAGAAGTACTTCGTTACTTGTCCCGTCCGCTTATATACCCCTGCCTGGGACGAGATTTCAGGCACACACGAATCTTTTATCTTTTATCTTTTAATCTCTTGTTTTAATATTCAGGGTGAAAATCCCATCTATAAAAGAGCCACTTCTAAATTCACGAACCCCACGTATCGGTCTGGCAAGCCCTCGTCTGAGCTGTGAAGCGCGCGTTAACCAACACTCGCCGAGCGGCCGCGCCGAGCCGCCGATCGCGGTGCCGCTGCTACGCAACACTTTTGAATTGTACATATTGCACTTTTTGTACGCCGAGGTGCGGTCGTCAGCGCGCGGCTTTTTTCGCCGCTGTATGCTTTCCTGTACTTTTCAAGGTCGAGGGAATGTTTTGTACGGCACGTTTTTCGACGGCTTGAGACGTAAGGTACGATATATATCATTTTCAAGTGAACTTTGCTTTCGATACTAATTATGAATGGCACAATTTTTTATTGACTGGAGACTAAAGTTACGGTACATCGTTTACAAGTGAACTTTACTGAGTTGAGACCAGTGCTTCCCATCTTTTTTCATTTCGCGAGCCACTTTTAATGCAAGTTTTATTGTGCCACCCGCAATGGGAGATGACCAAACCCAAGAAAAGAGAATACAACCAATGTATACACACGCAATTTACAATTAACGCGACCGTTCAGCCTTCATTATTACATATGATCAGATGAAGTCTAGGCTTGATTGGCTTGATTTTCATGTTTGAAAATATCCGTAAATACCTAAAATTGAGGTACACCTATTTTCGATCAACTGCCAACGTAAGATCGTCAGTATTCCAGTTTTTTATTTATTTACACCTATAAAGTTGATATCATGTCAATTAGAAGATCGCTGGCATTCCATAACAACCCACACCACCCTGTGTGACATATTGAATAGAAAACTAACATTTATAAATACTACCCTGCCAAGTGGTTGGGAAGCACTGGTCTGGATACTAAGTATGACATGCCCAGTTCTGTACTGGCGTGAGGCAAAAGGTACGATGTATGTGGTCTTCAAGTAAACTTTTCTGTCGGTACTACGATACGGTGTGGTTCGAAAATATGTAGCTTAACAAATCTTAATCTACTGACACGTTACTGGAATCAAGTGGAAACAGTCTCGCCGGCTGACTTTTCAGCTGGTTTGTTGGTAGCTTGCGTTTTGCATTTTATCCCTTCGTTAATTTCTTGGGCTAGCGAGAATACCTTTTTGCGATTTACACTAATTCATACCGATTACAAAGGATTTTTACACGTCTGCGAAGTGTTTTTTGGGACGGGCTTGGGTAGTTTGATATTTGCGCTGAAGTGTCGATTCGTACCGCGAAGGCAACAGTCCTACATATCAAGGCTTCCCGAAGACGAATGTTTGTTTCTTAAGGTTATGAGATAATACTGCAGTGATATAATTATCGGAGGAGCGACAGTTCAGGCATAGTTATCGGAGGAGCGACAGTTCAGGCATAGTTATCGGAGGAGCGACAGACCAGGCATAATTGTCGGAGAAGCGACAGTTCAGGCATAGTTATCGGAGGAGCGACAGCTCGGTCATCAGTCAGACATCACATACATGCAGTCATTTATTCAATCAGGGGTCGTCAACTCAAATCGGGTCGCGGGCGACTTCTAATTTCATAGAGGCCGTAGGCCGCGAGAACGTAATATCGAGACAAACGAAGGAATATTTTTTTAAATAGATTCAAATTCAACAAAAATATCATTCAAGTTCAAGTTTATTCATGAAATTTCATCACTTCAAAACATCGCAAGACTGCAATACACATTGTGTGTGACTTGTTCAGATCAAAAATATAACCCAACCATGATAGGAAGATGCCGAAACGACTGGTAGTAGTCTTAAGATCAGACACCCACCCGGGCCTAGGCGATGTAAAGAGGAGGCATGCACATGAACACTGAATGAAAGTAAAAGAAGCTAATATAAAGTGGCAAGTGACGGAAGGCGAGATCAATATATGTCAGGTCGTGGTCCGGTAAATGGCGAGGGCTGACTAATAATCAATTTTATTATTTCGAAATATGAGCTGCACGCGACACCTTTTCAGCGACCAAGGTGTCGATAGTGGGGCGAGACATTGTATCACCTGAAAGACTATCGTAAAGCTTGATCTTGTGGAAGCACTTCGTCGTATTCTTAGCGTCTCTGTCTTTGCAGTGCTTGGGCCATTACACGACATGGCAGCATTTCCAATTGCCTATTTGCAGTGGTGGCCCAGCGATTGGGGGGGGGGGGGGGTCCTGGGCGAGGCTTCCGGGGAGGCCCCTATAAGTTTGTATTCGCAGCTTCTGAGGGGCTTCGCTCCCCAGACCCCCCTTTTGCATCTGTTGTTAACAACTTAATATTAGTACGACACATGGAACGGGGATAGTGATTTGAATGTGACACTGTAACGCGGCTTTGAAGGAGGCCTGAATGCTGAATTGCTCTAGCTCCTGCGAGCCTTTCTTTTATGATACATTGTCAAATTGTGAAAGGAGTAAACCAGTTAACTATAGCTCATGCCTTCCTGTTGAAGATGTATGGCATGTAGCGTGAAATAATAGAATAGCGATACAACTGCTGCAGGTTGGATAGACCCACACTAATCTGGAATGCTATCGGCTGACATGAGCCAGCTCACCACGTCGAGGTTTGAGCCAGGCGCTGGATGAGGTCATCTCGATTGCATGGCTGCAAAGATAGACTACATAAAAAATAAGTATCTTTACCGCATGCAGAAACTTGATGATTATCGGGATATGGACTTTTCTAACGAATGCAGAGATTTGAGGATTGACCAAAGAGAGGGGCCTTCAACCAGGGGGGCCCCGGGCGACCGCCCATCTCGCCCACCCCAAAAGCCACCACTGCCCATTTGTATCAGCTGATTCTCCCTCGATGGAATGCTGTAGCTATTGCCGACGCCGTTTCAGCTAGCGAGGAATAGTGATGTTGGCGGGCGCATGCGAATAGCTTATTTTGAAACAGCAACTACAATATTTTGAAACTTGAAATCAAATTCAGCATTTCAAAATGCTATAGCTGGCGTTTGTCCAAAATCTGAAATCAGGTCGCGGGCCTCATGCGACCCTTGGGCTGTGTTTTGGTGACCCCTGGCTTAAATGACATAAATACATGAATATATATGCTGTTATAAAAGTATAATACATTACCTGTGTGGAACAAAACACGTGAAGGTAATATGCATAAGCAAGCATATATCAGGGTTGTACGTACAGTTGTATACAAGTCCGAGTCGTGTTGAGACTCGAGTCCGAGTCATACCGTTGATTCAGTCATTCATTATCATCATCATTGGTTTAGCAATTTTATCAGTTCAATACACCACAAATGCGATAGGCCTACAATGAAAAGATAGGATGGTGTCGAAGCGACTTGAAGTAGTCTATGGAATCAGACACCCACCTTGGCCTAGGCGATGTAAAGATGAGGCATTCACACTGAATGAAAAGTAAAGAAGATAGTAGGCTATAGAAAAAAGCAAGCGACAAAAATGGGGTGGCATGTCATGGAAGGCGAGATTGATTTAGGTCAGTCGTGGTCCGGTAATACCGAGGATGGACTAGTATTTACGTCATTACTTCTACTTCAGTACCAGCGGGCCAGCGGTGAGCACCATCTCTACTTTATATAGTTATACTCAAAGAGATGAAAGACATTTTCTGGCCCGATTTGTCTCGAGTCTTGCACAATGACTCGAGTACAAGTCGAGTCAATGGACAGGGTGACTCAAGTCGAATCGAGTCATTTTCCATATTTAAGAAACTGCATGACTAGAGTCTCCGAAAAATTGCGATTCCAGTTGGACTCGAGTCATTACAACCAAGTAATAAGGCCTATGCAAACTATACTGCTGCCAATCAAGCTATATAGGAAAACATACCCTATAACTACACAATGAAAAAAAAAATTAAAAAGAAGCTAATGGTAACAAAAGTTCACAGTGTTATTTTTATGAGCTCTTTTTTATATTGATATTGATAAAGGATTTTGCTCGGGATTCCGATAATTCTCTTAAAATGTTCTGCGACGCGTCCTCGCCAATATGGCGAACAGCTCGGAATCAACAGACTCGTCGCAATGATAATAATCATAGTTGTTGGGACGATATCGTTTCTACAGTATAGGCTACTTGGCAGCGACTGTCACAAGTTCGCCAGTAGGATTTATTCTCTTCGCAGGGTCGCGCTACTGGTTTCGGGGTCCACAACTAGAGCTCATGAAAAGCTACCTGACTGGGATATATCAAACGGTTTCGATATCCAACACCTCGTCCCCCACCTTGTTACGTGGTGTTCCGCAAGGCCCATCAGTTCTTGGATCTATCCTTTTTACTTTATATGTCAATGATATCTTTGAAACTTCATCATTGAATACCACAATGTTCGCGGACGATACTCACCTCCTATCTCACGCACCTACTACTGCAAGCTTGAATGCCGTCACCCATCATCAAATGCCCAAAGTGGACGTCCCTTAACAGCCTTCGGGTCAACGCCGCGAAATCCCAATTATTGGTCGTGAACTTCTGCGATAACCTAACCGTTGGCATCGCTGGACAACCAATTTCCAACGCTAAAAATGCCTTGGTGTTTTACCGGATTCGGACATGTCTTGGAAGAGTCACATACAATCACCTAAACCACAACTATCGAAGGTATGTGGTCAATTTCGCCGGCTTAGTTACACTCTGCCAATTAGGGTTCTGCTGATACTCTTCAACACTCTATTCCTATTGAAGTTACAATACGGAATTCTTTGTTGGGGTGCTGCCTGCAAGAATGCGATTGACCCACTGCAAAAACTACCACATCGGATCATCCGCATTTTTGCCAAGGCCCCACGGGAGCCTGGATGTGCAACGGATAAATCGCTACTCAAAAAATAACATAGAACATATGAGGAAGCTAGAAATTGCCAAATTTATGTGTCAATTCCATTTCGGTCAATGTCCCTCAAATTTCAACGACTACTTCATTACCTGTGAGTCAAAAGCGCACGCACAAGTACGGCAGTCGCGCGTCAACGAAGAACAACTACATATGACCAGGTAGGAATACCAAAAACGCATTGCTCTAGCAATTATGCCGGACCTCAATTGTGGAATAGCATCTCGCCGGCTATCCGACAGTCGTCGAGTATGTCCGCATTCAAGTCGAAATACAAGCAATTTCTTCTAAATGAATACTAGTCAACCTTCAAGATTACCGGACCATGACCTAACATGGATCTCGGCTTCCGCCACACGCCACATCATTTTGTCGCTTTCCTTTTATATTCTCTGCTTTACTTTTCATTCAGTGTGCATGCCCATCTTCTCTACTTTGCCTACGCCAAGGTGGGCGTCTGATCTCAAAGACTACTCCAAGTCGTTTCGAAACCTTCCTATCTTTTCATTGTATTGCAGTTTTGTGGTGTTTTGAAATGATGAAAATATTATCAAACTGATACTGAACAAAGCGAAACGTGATATACTGAATAACCCCAACCCAGGGTTGGGCAAAATTTTTAACTCGCGGGCCGCGTTCAACATCTTGATCCATTTGCTGGTCGCACTACTTTAAATTGGGATTATAAACCAGAACGCAATATCGGTGTTTGAATAAATATATTGATGATATGAAAATTATATATATGTTTATTTAAAACCAACCAACCATTGATTTGATGATGTCGTACACGCGTCAGAAACATTGGCGAGATTTCAGAAGCTGGCCAACCCCAATATATAACCAATTTTAAAAGTCGGTCGTCCCGATTCTTAGAACAGGATGGCGATTTGAACCTGAGAGCACTGAGCATGCAGTGACCTGTTTACAGATTTGCTGATTCTACTTTTTGTTAGCTCCAGGACACACAACGCTTACAGCGTCATAACAATGTTAGGTTCACATACTCTCCCATTAAAATATATATAGATTTTATAAATAGCCTATAAATACTTCTGCACATACAGATAACTAATGTAGGCTACTTAACACACGCGCGAATCGGTTTTTCCAAGTACCGCATGCACTAAAAGTAATAAACTTGATGGAGTGGCTAATGTAAAATTACACTCGTGATCATAAGTCATTCCCGTTTTGACATTTCGCGATGTTTAGCCTTTTAAAATGCGTGGGCCTTGAGGTCGGGCTACCGCATCAGCAATGAAATAAAAATATCAGGGCCGGCAACCTTTCGTATGCAGCGTGCCAAAATGTCAAAAATGTCCTATTATTACCAACTGGCGTGCCAAACATGCTTCATTTTGTTGTATTTAGCCTTCCGAGGAAGGATTCCTACCAACTGCTGATCTGCAGTTGGCAACGGCATCGGCTACGCCAGTGATTCTTTAAGTAAGCCTACTGATCGCGATGGGTATATATTTCTGTCGCTAGCTTAGTAGACCTGCACAGTGCATACTCCTAAACTAAAGCAGCCAAACGGTTTGATACGATACTTGGTTGCTTTTCTTTTATAATTGCCAATACGGTTGGATCCATTTCGGCACATTTATACATATTCTTTTAAAATATTTTCCATTAATATACTATATATATATATATATATATATAATTAGTTATAAATTACAATACAATTGTCTCTGGCTACGCGACCTAAAATTTCCATGATTGATTGTTGATTGAGTTCCATTGTAGTTTTTAAATAAACTATCGAGTTGCTGGCTTCTTTCAAAAAATCTTTGGAAATGAAAAAACACAATAGCTTATTCGAGGGTTTTCATGCGACTCCATACGTATTCTGAAAATTGAAATGCAGCTCCAACACTCAAAAAGGTTGGGAACCACTGATCCCAACGGTTTCATACGATATTAGGTTTGCGTAGGGTTTCCCATATTCAGCACCGTAACTGCCGCACCCAAAACCCCCAATTGGGGGGGGGGGGGGGCGAGCTCGAAGGGGGGCCAAAATTATTTCGTGAATTAGCATAAATCATAGAGTATTTTTTGAAAATTGATGCAAATTTTTCAAATTTTTTTCGCGCTGGGCGCGAATTCCAGTAGCCATTTGTCTTTGTTATTGGGTATTGGGCCATTGCCGCGCCACGGCCCACCACGACATACAATCAACTTTTGGGCCATATAACATGCGACTCCAAGAAGTGTGCCAGAACGATCGGCAGCGAGAAAACCTTGGCCGAAAAGGTCTATGCCCAGCTTATGCTGACCGAAGACTTCGTTATATATACAAAAGACATATAGGTTTAATTGTCCAATGTCCATAGGCGCCTAAATGATTGGCGCCTAATGTTGCTGTCTTTGCAATGTGAACCTCACAAGACAAATACCATCCCGCTGGGAAAAATTTTATGCCAGTGAAGAAATACCAATTTGAAATCGTGTGCGTCTCTTAGTTTAAAAGCTCACGGTTGGACGATTCTATATTTTTTGTTATAGCAGACTGGAAGTCACGAAATAACATCATGTAACGAAGTCATATCAACGGGTCCGCCCGCCGAAGATGTTTAATTATTATTTACGGGCCCTCCCGTTTTCAAGACACTTCACTAAGCTCTACCGGTGAATCTAATTACGTGAGTAGAGAGGACAATAAATTGATAGCATAATATATATGCAATCGCCGATCTGATTGACCGATTTTATCATAAATCATCGAAAATTTTCGCGCCTGGCGCTGCCTCTCAATACAGTACAAATGATTTCGTGACAAACGCGAACAACGTGATAGGGGAGGGTCGTTTTACACCCTATGGGAGCCCAAAACACACGTTTTTGGGGGCCTGACGAGGTACTGTTTCGTTCCTGCCAATGGGTATACGCCCGAAGATGTTTAATTATCATTGAGTCGTCCTACCTTTTGAAACACACCTCACTCAGCTCTACCGGCAAATCTGATTACGTGAGCAGAGAGAAGATAAAATTTTTTTTGAGGGGGGCGGGGGGGGGGAGGGGGCTGACGAAGTGCTGTTACGGCCCTGCCCATATTATAATCAAGATATCAGGGCCCACGAAAAAATTTTTCAAGGTCAATAAAATCTGTCCCAATAGACTCTACTTTATGTTGATTTATAAAGGGATTCTGGGTCGTCTACGAGATTGCTCCATTTTGAAAACATATGTTACACGTTTTGCAACAGACTTAGTTATAATATAGCGTGGCGTGTCATGAAAAATCATCTCCCGTACCACAAATGGCACGCGCGCCGGGGCCTGCCGACTCCTGGCTTGTACCGTACTGTATCCATTATATCGGTTAGCGGTATTCAATCGGAATTTAAAATATTTTTGATCACCCTGACGATATGACACCCTGACGCGATGTTCCCTACTGCTAACTCTAGAATCGCACCGAGTAAAGATTTTTATAAGAGGCACGGCGCAGTATAATCAATTTGCGAGTTATTTAGCAAACATCCATCCATGTTAAACGAATATGACTGCGGTGACTGTGAGGCCAATCGCACGAGGGAAAATTATACATGATTTTATTCAGTTAAATTGACATAACGTTCTGGTCAACTCAGTGCGACGCATTAGCCATCATCGTCGAAAGATTGGTGAACTGTAATGGAATGTACGGTGTATAATGAAACATCTATCAAATGTGATGTGGAAATACGTTGCTAGAGTATGGAAAATGGTGGTTTGTTATGGACGGAGTGAGGCGTGCATAGAACAAAGCAATTTCCTGTTTTATACGATACCAGACTAAGCCCTTATTATGTCACTGAGCTATATCCGTTCGTTGTATCCGTTCGGTATTTCTCATTATTACGTCACGATGTGAAAATTACATACATCCATATTTCGAGTTTGATAAACCGTATTTACTGACTCAGTCTAAAAGCTGAAATTGTAACGAATTAAGAAATATAAACATTTTTTTGTGACGATGTTGAAGTTCTGTACTTCTAGACTCCTATCTGAATGACATAGTCAAAAATCCGAGCAATGACGTTCTGCATCGATGATTAACATGTGTCGATCGGTTTGCCGCCATTCCGTGTTTTACGCTGATTACGTGAGGACGATGTAATTTTCGCGATGTCAAGTTATGCTATGAACACATTTGGTGATACACCGGTATTGTTATTTTTGCCGAGTGACTTGAATATGACTTGAACTCGAAAATGAGCAGCGTGTCTTAACATAATTTCATCATGTTTCAGATCCACGATCTAGATATAGTACCTATTATCCAAGCTACATCGAATTTCGATCTGAATTTCCATCTCTCAAAGCAGAGGATCCCCCGAACCGAAGGTGAGCCTTGCTATAAGTATAGATGTTGATTGCAAAATTCTGGTTGCTCAGAAATAATTTTTTTTTAATTTTGTCGGCTTGATAAAATTGTTATATTGGCTAGAATTTGCACATAAAATTTGGCAATGTGTCGCTATGAAAGCAGAAAGTTTTGGATTTTATCCATTACGGTAGCCAGTAAATTTGAATTAAATATTTTTCAACAGCCCTAATGTACATGTGGTGGAAAAAGTAGTAATAAAAGATTATTACTGTCAAATAGGATTGGGTACAACAATAATTCGAGCTCAGTAGCTAAAGTCAAGGTTTTAGGGTAATGAGAAAATGTAAGCCTTTACCTTTGATCACTTGACACGTTTCAATACATGTTTAATCGTAATACAAAACATACCGAGGCAGTCACATATTCTGATATGATATTTTTGTTCTCACAGGCATTTTGCAACTGCACCTGTCTAGAAAACAAGCACCATGATGCCTTCTTTCCTGTGATTGTCTGCAAATGCTAGATTCTTCTCTCTTTGCGTTGACAAAAATGATATATTGTACTTAGGAATAAATTTTCTGCTTCTTAGCTAATAATTAAATGATGAATCAATTAATTGATATTTAATCGAAGACAGAAATGATTGGCAACAACACATATCATGCAAAATAGACTGACAATAACAGTACACTACTGGCTTTTAACTATAATGGTGGGTAACAGAGTATCTGGATGGATGATTTGTTTCCTAGTCGAATATTAAGCATGGAGTTGAGTATTTGAGTACCTCCATTATGATGTCATAACAGTAATATTCAGCTGTAAAATTTTCGAAAGTATCTCTGTCATATACATATATGTGTATTGTTCACTGCAACTAAATACTAGTAGGCTTAACAGTTGCAAATTATACATTCAGAATCCGATCTAAGCTACTTCACCTTGAAAATATCAAGTACCGGTATCCTAAAAGGTCTCATGTCACTAACATTGGGAGCAATCTTGCAAGGTGGTAATGCTGCCTACAACAAGGGTTCTCAAACTTTTTTAGGTACACTCCCCCTTTATGATAGTGAAAAATTTCATGCTCCCCTTATCATCATTTCACAAAATGGAACCAGAATGCTACCAGTCCCAACGGATGGTTTGATGGCATGGAAGGTCATGACTAGGGCGTTTTTTTTACCTAAAAGACAGGGTTTTACGTTTCGAAGGATGTGGCGCTGAGCCCGGAAGATCAATTTGACTCAATTTCCACGAGTAGGGGTATAGAATGAACCAAATTTAAATCCCAATCATCTTTCGAAATAGAGTGTTCATTGGGGCAACATCATATAATAGAGTTCACACATGCGTGAAGGAAGAGTGGTGTATTTTTAACACGTTTTCATCTTTTAGATGTCTGATTATTTTAAAAGATTCATGGAGACTAGAGGACGCCAGATTGAGGAAGATGCGAGAAGTGAGTGCTGAGGCAGTGTCTGTTTCTCCCTTTGTCGACTCCCAATAAAGCACCGGTGCTTTACCCAAGTTCGCCCACACAAGCTCAAACCTTCTTCGTCAAGTGCTTATGCCTTGCTTCATCGCACTTTGGACACTGTTTCTTAACCTTTTTCGTACTTGTACTCCCCAAGTTTTAAATAATATTTCTCGTACCCCAATTTCATTTTAAGACAACTTCCGATGTTGCCTGTATTAATATCGAAAATACCACATCCGTGAAATCGCTCATAGCGCTAAGATAATTGTCAAGTTGTATAAATCTGCCCATAAAATATTCCACGTTTTCTTAGCTTGCGAAACAATATTGGGCTAGTGCACAGCCCCCGATTCCACGATGAAGCTGTTAAACCTAGAGGGGTCCATGGACCCCTGCTTAAGAATCCATGTGACTGACCGAATACTGCGTGAGTGAAAATCCAGATTGCTCGTTTTTGATTGAATATTTGCTTTTCAGATGGCGTATCCTCATCCGAAATTTGGATTGATCCAGACGAGGAAAGGTTAGTAGCGTTTGCTTCGTGGAGTAGATGTAGGCCTACATGTGATATGATATCTGTACCAAATTAATGAACTGATTTTGATGTAAATGATCTCATGAAAGCAGATTTCCAATACGCTTGCCTAAAGGCATGTTAACAAAACGACTATGCATTATGGAAATAATGTCATGTCTTTTCATCTAGGAATAAAATATGACTAGAGCCTGGCCAATTATCAGATTGCCGATGATAGCGAATCAATCTGGCACTTTGCAAGAAATATCGGTATAGGCCAGTAGAGGTAAAAAGTATCGGCAATTTTCGTGACCGCACAAGATGGTAGTAAGAAGTAGAATATTATGCTGCATCTAGACCAGTGGTGCCCAACCTTTTTCGACTCATCGCCCCCTTTTCAAGGTCAACGCCGATCATCGCCCCCCAAATTTTGTGAACCGAAAAATCGGTATACAAACTGTAATCACCGGCGGGTTGACTAAAAAAAAAAGGTCAACTTAGCCGTTCGATGTCGAATTTTACACTTTTGCAACTGAATTTTTGTGGGATGACTAAAAAAAAGGTCATTTCTCCGACTTGACTCCAATATAGCCGTTTTAACGCGTCATCACCCCTTCTATCGTCCCCTTCGCTATTTTCACCCTCCGTCGCCCCTTTGTCCATTTTCGCCCCCCTATCGCCCCCTTCGTCATTTTCGCCCTCCTAGACGGCCAAATCGCCCACGTTGGGAACCACTGATCTAGACTGTGAATATTGATCTAATTCTTGTATCTTGAAGGCAGCTCTCAGGCAATCTCGGATTATCCTTGATTAATTGATAATCCGATAATTACCAACGAAAAACTCAAATAACTCCACTTCTACTGGCTGGAATTGAGTCAAATTTGTTTTGCATCGTCTTTGAAGACAGCTCAACAATTTCATGGGGTTGACAGAAAAATTTGATTTTTTTAAAAAATTTTCCGTAATAAATAAGCATTTTTATATGGATCTGCGTAGTCCTAAACTTGTTAGAATCAAGCCAAATTTGGTGTGCAGATTTTTTAGGGTAGCCTGACAATTTAATCAGTGAATGGCTACAATCTGGGAAAAAAAGTTATTTTAGAACAGCACTAGTGGTCACTGTTGGTTTTCAAATATAACACTGACACAGTAAATTCCTACTAAAGTGCAGGAAGAAGTAGTGATATCGAAGTGAGGAATATTACGTACACTGTTACTTAGAAGCGGACTTAGTCAAAAATCGCTGTCAGTGTATAGCACTAATAGACCAAACCTAATTGGGTACTATGAAAAAGAACTAGTACTTCGATACCGTCCAGATGTAGGCTTTTTAGTTATTTTTTTCACGTCCTAGCCCGGCAATGGCTGTGAAGCTGAAGGTTTTGAAATGCGATTGTAATGGGATGTGATCTCTTCTGAATATCGGCTGAATATCTCGGGGTTATTGGTGAAGGTGTTGGTGATCGGCTTTATCGGTATCGGTGTAAAAATCTGTTATCGGTCATGCTCGTGTCATGACTCACGACGTCGAGAACACCTGCTCTCATGTGAAGTTCATTTTCATAAAGAATATCATTGAGATGCTTGCTAAGTTCTTAAGCAGGATTGCAGCATGCGGCTTTTACTCACCAGAATGTATGACAGTGAAATTTAATTAACAGGAAAATCATTGTGCTCAATTGTTTTCAAGGCTGTGTCATATACTCGATTTTTCCACTCCCAATGTTCGGACAAGCTGTACGCTTCTACCGGGTTCAGTTTTGACCCACTAAAAATAAACAAGACTTATATCTTTTCCTCTGCAGCTCAACAAACCCTCCAGAAAGAAATCTGGATGTTTTGTACGACCAGCTCATGGGTGACCTTTTCTCCGGTTGGGGCATGGTGGCAGAACGTCCGCTGCCCACGGCGCCCACTGGGCCATCTCCGGTGACGGCAGAGCGATCTCCCGCAGAGCCATCGCTGCTACGTGCAGAGCCAACGCAAGTGCGTGCGGAGCCATCACCAGTGCGTGCAGAGCGATCTCCTGCAGAGCCATCGCCGCTACGTGCAGAGCCAACGCCGTTGCGTGTAGAGCCATCTCCTGCAGAGCCATCACCAGTGCGTGCAGAGCGATCTCCTGTAGAGCCATCGCCGCTATGTGCAGAGCTAACGCCGTTGCGTGCAGAGCCCTCTCCTGCAGAGCCATCGCCAGTGCGTGCAGAGCCATCGCTTCTACTTGCAGAGCCAACGCCGTTGCTTGCTGAGCCAGCTTCAGCGGCAGGGCCGCCGCTGCCCGCATTGGATGGGCGCAAGATAAAAAAAAAACAGAGGTGACGGCTATTGTAGATTACAGTAACTTAAGGCAATTTAGAGTTTTCTATCGCAATGGTTTTCAACCGGTGATCAGCGAAGCATTTTCAGGGGGCCCACGAAGCCTTTGCAACATGATTCACAGCCTATTTCAAAGCTAGTGAAATAATAAGACAGTTTCGCTTCATACCTGCTAAAACGTCTGGACTCACAGCAACTGGATGGCCTTGTCAGAAGAATATCCTATATCCTGTGCAAACTCATATCAATTGCCAATGGGGTTGCAAAAATTTACATTTGAAGTTGTCGGTCTTAGCAAATCAGTGATCACTTATTGAAATGAACCCTCTCTACTTTTTTTTTCTAATCTGTGCTGAAGGGATTGGACCCTCACCATGGAATTCACTTTCTCCTGTGATATACAATACATCACATATTCCCTATCCCAGAAGAACTTCAAGATGAGCTGTTGGATAGAAATGATTAGGCTGGACTTGATGTGCCTGCTAAAGTACCCCTTTAGCACTTTTGGTGGTAATTTTAGCCTGCGATAAATATTCACAAATAACAGATCACGATTGCACGATAATTCAGCAACACATGACCTAAAATATACTTGGTGCGCCCGTGACGGTCCGAAAGGGTTCCGCCAAGACAAAAGGTTGAGAAGCACTGCTGTATGGGTTCAATTGCCGTGATGCAGCAGCTACTACATATGATTTTCTTGACAATTTCTCTCGTTAAAGTGATGCAGACTCCTCACAGAACTGCTGACTTTTGTAAATCCTACAAAAATCTAATAGATAGCCCAGACTTTGTATCATATGTTTTGTATGGTTTGATAAGGCCAGTCGAATTTCCGATGATTCCTGATCGAAAAACAGTACCTAAACTATAATTATCATTTCAACTTTTACTGACGCTGAGTATATAATTAACGTCGGCGAAGTAATAATCTCTCACTACTCGGCCTGAATCATTAGAAATATTACTTTACTCCGACTCATCATCAATTGTCATCATCATCCAGCTTTGCCATTGGTAGTTTCGAGTACGCCATCCCTGATGTTCCTGGTCGGTTTGCATTTAACCTGTGTATCAACAAACAGGGTTCAAAAGGGTTGTCCCAGAAAGGAACCTGCGGTGTCAGTGGATGTTCCAAAAGTTTCACAAATCCAATGCGCAAAGCCAAGTCGCAAACGCAAGGGCACTCCTATCGAGGAACCTGCGCCATCTGCGAAAAGGACAAAGTCTTCACGGGCCAAGCGCCAAGTGACCAATCCGAAGCACAAATGCCTGAGTCCGCACAAGAGACCTCATTCGCCAAGTCGCAAACGCAAGGGCACTCCTATCGAGGAATCTGCGTCATCTGCGAAAAGGGCCAAGCGCCAAGTCGCCAATCCAAAGCGCAAATGCCCAAGTCCGCACGAGCGGCCTCATACAAAACCAGTAATTCCAAGGTGAGAATGTTGTTAAAAAATTTAAGCTGGGCCTCGTAACAGCAGCATCTCACGCCTAACTGGAATATGGCACAACAGTATCAAATTATGGTGTCTCGAATTATAGATATTTGCTGGTAGATGTAGTCATGTGGGAATACATTGCTTCACTGTGCAATATTTTTTTTTAATTGAAATAATTGTTCATTTATATGTTTTCTTTCGCTCAAGGCTTTCGATGCACAATGGGATGTCATCAACAGATAGTAGGATATCGGAATGACCAGTTACGGTGTCCTTATCTTAATACTTCTACCAAGCTAATTGGTCGACGGTCAACTAACTGCTAAGTTTTGAGTAGCTTTTGGATGTTTTGCTGTTTGACTTTGGGTTCAGTTTCGATATATTGACTGATGGGTTGTATATAAAAATACTAAAAGCATATGGTAGGGGTGTCAAACCTGTGGTAGTACCTTGTCTCCCTAGTCATTAGCCCCGATATCGATTCTTTAGTTGCATAAAAGCGTTGTCACGTAACATGTGCAGTTCATGGTTCAAACTAAATTAAAAGTAATGATCATGATGTTTTGTTACATTTTATTTCTTCAATGAAATATTGCTTCTTTTGAAATAACCATGATCATCGCCCGTGTTAGACAGTGCAGCGTTGTGCTGACATAAAGTTTTAGAATCGTGATTGCTAAACATGTGTGTCCTATTTTGTCACGATATTGCACTCTTGCGGCCCGCGCCCGCTATGAAATTTGAAATGAGTGCCAGCTGCCCGTTTGCTGTTTCCCCCTGGTCTATATACTCGATGGATGCTTAGATTGCTTACGTTTTCGATTAAATCTCATTGTACCACAATGCACTTTGTGACAGTCTATCACATTTACTCAATTATGGTCAGAGTCAGTTCGCCAGTAATATTTTCTTTGGTATTTGTTATTCCTTGAATGTTATGCTCATCGGATTTATGGGAGAAGTTAAAGGACTGAATCTTCTTTTACAGAAAACCGTCGAAAGTTGGTAAATTAAACCCGAACACCATCATTGAAAAATTGCCAGGTAAGTCTTGAACTGTGATTCAACAGCTTGTTAATAGACCAAAACCAATATAAATAATTTTAATGGAAAACTAAAACATGATAGCCTAATGAATATTTTAACAAATCAGCGGGACTCCTGCTGTTCCTGTTCAGATACCAGTTCATAAATGAGAGGCTCCGCCTGAGAAAGTCACACCGTATTGTTTTTTGAAGCACAACGCTATGATACAAATTCTTTGATTGCGAATGAGCTTTAAAATGTTGGAAATAGAATTGGCATTTCAGACAGACTGGTCCAGTGGGGAATTCAGGGGTTTCTGGTGTGAAACAGACACACTTATAAGGAAATACATGCAATATATAAATGGTGCAGAACAGTTGAAACTTATTCTTATTCATATGCGGTGAACTCTAATTTTTCCTGGGTATGCGGGATTGATGACGGCACAAAGAACTAGTGTCATAATGCGTCAGAGTTCATATTCTTATTCATAGGCGGTCAACTGTAATTGTCCCTGGGATCGATGACGTCACTAAGGGCTAGCTTCAGAATTCGCAAATGAGCCGACTCGCAAGCGTTCAATATCACCTGTCACTTGTATATGGTGACAAAATTATGATAGTATTAAGCAGGCGCGTAGCTAGCCGGCCGCTTGCTGAATTGATTGAATTCGTTAAAATTTACCAAGGTAGCATAAGTTCATTATAATTATGTACACACTCCAATGCCGATAATACATCAATCGGGTTAACATCCTTGTGCAACGAACTCGTACGTATGTTAAATAAATACACCACACATCACCTACCATAAGATTACTAGCGAGTCCAACTGTGTAGTTGATTAGAGAGCTCGCAATCTCCCGCAACATATTCGCCAACACGCGCGCCAAACATCAGGAGATTATAATGACTCCACGAGAACAATAGAGAATACAGGAGAATACACGAGAACAAACGAATACGCATCTTTGGCGACGGCTAACGCAGGATATCATCACAGACTCTTCGCGCTAATTGACAACTCGCTTCACGCAAATCAGCCGCAACAAAAGGGAGGCGCGGTATAAATTGGCATCACCGGAATCATAACAGGCAATATTGGCCTGATGTAAAATGACCATAGATGTCATAACGGCATAAGTGTTGGATAGAAATAAATTATTAGCACGAATAAACTGCAAGCAGCATACAGGAAGAATTGATCAATTTAGATATCGCAGAAATTACATTCTAGTGGTAAACGATACACCATTCGTATCGCATTGTAAGACGCATGTTGATACGAGTTTCCGATCATCAATATGACCATGTCAGTATATAGATCGCGTACATACATATATAGGCCTGCCACTAGATTTACACAAGAACACAACTTTGAAATCTAATCACTTTTCTTCTAGCACAGTGGTTCGCAACGGTGGCGATATCAAACAGCAGTGGGCAATTTTGAAAAGCAGGGGGGGAATGATATATTTAACTAGCCGGTAACTGGAAACCGGCACAAACTAAACGTTGAAAACGGATTATTCTAGAACTAATGCGAAAGTTGACAAAAAACGTCAACTCGCCGCAAACTTCTCAGATAGCGGGATTTCCAGAGATCGCCGCAAAAGTTCACCTTTTTTATTTGCATCTTTTTAGTCAATTTACTAGCGACAGCTGTATCAATTCCCGGTTAGGTATGTCCTCTTTAAAGGATCAGAAAATATAGGGAGCGATAAATATATGCCAAGCTAGATATGGAAGTGACGAATCGAAAAAGGTTTTGAACCACTGTTATAGCATATATTTTTGATAATGTTCCAATAGATGATCGGGTAAATTTCCGGATTTGCAGCGGAAATAATTAGGCTCATACGTCTTGTGAATTCAATTATTTTTTCTTTCAGCTCCTACTATTCCAGCACCAACTGAAGCCGGACCTCGTCGGAGTCAGAGGATGAAGCTACCGGTGCAACAAGGCGTCCGATATAGCTTCATATATTCGTAAGTGGATAAATTCGTGGGGTTGTTCAGTTCACAAAGAAATTTTTGTGGATTTGATGATGAATAATATTGATAGAATATTTGAAGGGCTTCTTGGAGGTAGCAAACTTCAATATACAATTGAATAGTGTTGGCGAACTCATGAAATCTTCCGTTGGCAATCATTTGTTGGATGAACCTGTCTGTAGAGCTTCTTGGAGGTACAGAACTTCGATATGCGTATCGGCAATGGTATCTCGAAATATGACGTCACCAGCATGAAATTTCGAATAAGAGAGCGTTCAATGTGCTGTTTTGTTTATTATTTTATTATAGTGACGTGATGTGACGTCATATTTTGTGGCACGATTGTTGATGTGCAATGTTCTTTCCAATTCCCTACTAGTTGCTTACGATTGCCCCATGACGAGCGTCACCCGAAAATAATCGGATTCATTTGAATATGAATAGACTATTCAATTGTATATTGAAGTTTTATACCCCCAAGAAGTTCTAGAATTATATCAAGTTGCAAGGTTGTAATCAACTCACAAGGCTCCGAGTCACAAGTCAATCACACTTCTGTAGTTTTGTCTTGAGTCAAGTTTAGGCATTTTCGATACACCACCGAATCTAGTCCAAGTCATAACATTGATTGCTTGGTTTTGAGTTGAAGTCCACTTATAAAAACTCTGCAATTTTATCGAATGGTTTGTATTTATAATGCATTATTTTCCTCACTTTCAACAGTTACCAGTACCAATACCTAAGTATTGGCGGTTTATCCAGGCTCTTCGCCATATAATTCGTGTCAGCGGTGTCTTATAAAAGCCTAGAAGTGGGCCGTGCTTCAAGTCGGCAATTATGGAATCAAATATAAGGAAAATGTTAATGAAGACAGCAGTCGACAACGCCATGAATACCACAAACAGACAAATAAATAGAGGAAACACCAGTGGCGTAATTACTTTATTATTCTTCGAAATGACAATGGAACATCCGTCTTGGCCGTCTGAGTCTCGAGTCATATGACTTGTTCCGAGTCATGCGTGATGTCGAGTCGGAGTCATTTCCGTATTTTGAGACAATAAGTCGAGTCCTTCTAACGCTGACGAGTAGTCGGTAAAATTTGAAATTAAGATTGGGTCTCCTTCACACTTATCTTCTTTTTGTGTCGTTGTAGCTCTGACTTCGACGAGCATGGCTTCAGGAAAGTCGCCGGAATCCTGAAAGTTAGCGATCGAGGTATGCTGACTCAGTGCCAGGTTTGAGTCGAAACATTTATGTTAATCTTTTATTTCAGATGACGCCGCTCTCCGGGCAGCCACCGTCGTGTCGAAGAAACGGATTAAAAGAAGAGTGACCGCAGCCGCCCATAAAGGTGCCGTCATTTTTTAACTCTTTCACGGTCATCCTTTAGAATGTGGATTCCCGACCTTCCTATTGACTCAACCCCAAATTTCGATTTGAAAATGTACTGCTAGCCCACTTTCAATTTGATGCACCGATTCTTAAAACAGTGCTACTCAAACTTTTTCGCCATTTGGTACACTAGAAAATGTATAAAACTCACCTGGCATACTTACAAGAAAGTTGCTGAATCAATATTTCTATGTTTAAATGTAATGGTTATCCTTGTCTATGTGAACATATATATAGGCTGGCGATAGAAACGAGGTTGCATTTTTGCGAAATATACCCGCATTTCACGCAGTCTCATTTCAGTCAAAATATAAATCCTATTTTCATATACCCATGAATATGCAATCGGATAAGATTTGAAAAGGAGACAGCTAAAAATCATCCATTTTTGTCGTTGCGTGAAACGAATCAAAGACTCTCTTCGAGTCATAGCGGCCCAATGCTGACCTGGAAATCATCCTACTAACCGGCCATGTCATGATAGGGCAGTGCTTTGAGAAATTTACTTTACGTGAAATATGGACGACGATCTATAAGTTATTCAGCTGTTTGAAGAGTATTCTCTTAACACTCACAATTTCTGTTAACACACGACTCTGACAACTAGATAATTCTAGTTGCCTAATTAGACTAAATTAGATTGAAATGCCAGTAATCTAATTCTAATGCAATTCAAAAAATGTTCCTTTGCTCTAATTCTGATTTTAATCTAGTTTGTTGAATGTTTGAATGCTGTAATTTTAATTCTGATCTAACTCATTGTTTTTCTGATAATGGCTCTTTGTCAGGGACATTTTGCTGCAAGTTGGGAATATCCAGGGTTGTGGTGACTTGAGTCATATTCTCAAAATACGGAAATGACTCGACTCGACTCAAGTCAATATTTGTATTGACTCGACTTTAAGTATGACTCGAACCAAGTCATATGACTCGAGACGCAGACGGCCAATAGCGACGTTTCATTGCAATTTCGAAGAGTAGTAAAGTATAACCCCCCCGATTGGGAGTTCGTCTATTGATACTGATGCTTGAAAATGCGACCAGAAACTATTAAAAGAGAGGAAAATTAGTATATTATAAATGTGAACCATTCGATATCACCAAACAGAGTTATAACAGTGGGTTTAACAAGACTTTATCTGGAAACTGAGCAGTCAACACTATGACTTGGACTTGGACTCGAGTCATAATACCATGACTCGGACTCGAACCTCTGCTCGATGACTTGGACTCGGAATTGACTTGGTGGCAAATTGAAAATTACTCGACTTGACTAGAGTCAAAACAAAAAAAGTGAGATTCACTTGTGACTCGGACCCTTGTGACTTGGTTACAACCCTGGGAATATCCCTCTTGTGCAGTGAAGACCAGTTCCAAGCCGCCATTGCATTGCTTTGTAGCAAATATGTCATAGTAGGTATTGTGACGAATAATTGCCATACTGGCACTGCTTGGAGTGCCAACATGATCTACGATATTTCTCTACAACCCTCATAGTCGCCAAGCGGCACCTATATTGCCCACAGAGTATTTCTGCAACTTGAAAATCAAAATCGCCCATAAGGAGGAGTGATTCAAGTGCTGAAATATAAACTGAGTAATAATTGACACTCTGTAAATTATATTTGGAAACATCGAATGAATATGTTGTGAATGAAAATCGGCTTGCTGTGTTCCACATCCTATATAATGTGCTTTATGCATGCTGATTGAGTTATTTAATTCAGGAGAGAAGACCTGCCAGCGCTCAGGATCAGGCAGCAAGATCATAGAAGATCATGGCGATACCGGGTTAGTGGTGGTTAAAATATCATGATTTTCAAGTTCTATTTTTGCCTGGTCAATTTCAATGCAATATTGCCTATCATTGCCTTGATAGTTTCAAAGTAGCTGGTACCTTGTTCATGACTCCACACCGAGGCCAGCATTTTCTAGGGAATTCCAAATTGTTGATGCGTATGTTGCTAGTTCGTTCAATATTATAGGATAATAATGAAATAAAATTTTCATATTGGTAATTTATTCATGAACTTTTCGACTGACCTTCATTAGTGGCACTCGTCAGTAATACAGTTGATGGAATATGAAATTGAGGAAATGTTTAGCCCGTGTGACATGATGATGTCAGAACAGACATGCACTAAAGAGTGTGATATGGTAGACAAAGAGATTTTCGTGAATGAATTACCAGTATGAACTTATTGTTTTGTTTTATTCTCAAGCTCTGTACCCTGAATGGCTTGTTCAAATATGGTTGGATTATGAAAGGTTCCCATTTATTTGAATTGCTTGAATTGAGAAGTTGTGAATCAATATTTTGGAAATCATGCCTCATTTATATTAATCGGCGCTGTGTCATGCTGCAAAATGAACTACGTGAGTAACAATTGACCGTTGTTGATCGTCCGATATAATTCAACAGTACGCATGCAGACAAGATTCAACACAAAACAAATGTCTATCACTACTCACTCAGCTTCAATCATTAGAAATAATACTCTACTCAGGAGCATTGTCATCATCATCCAGCCCTGCCATCGGTAGTTTTGAATACTTTATCCCTCACGTTTATGATCGGTTTGCTTTAACCTTCAGATCAACCAACATGGCTCGGGAGGGTGAAGTTGCCAAGCCAAGTCGCGCGAGCAAAGGCAAAACTCAGCGCAAGCGGCCTAATCGCTCAAAACAGGAAAATCCAAGGTGAGAGAGTGGTTGAGAAATTTTTGCTGGACATCGTAACGGCAGCATTTGGCGCCTAAATATAATATGGCCCGACAGTATCAATTTCTGATTGCTCTAATGATAGATATTTGCAGGTATAGGTGGGAATACATCGCTTAGCTGTGTAATAATTTTTTTATTTGTAACTGATCGTTCTCTTATTGTTTCCTTCGCTCAAGGTGGTCAATGCACAATGGGATGTCCTCGGCGGATATAAAGATGTGGAAATGACTAGTTACGGTGTCCTAATCCTAATACTTTTACAAACTACCAATTCAGTTGGTTGACGGTCTACTAACTGCTGGGTT
This sequence comes from Botryllus schlosseri, assembly GCF_051294905.1. Taxonomy (NCBI): domain Eukaryota; kingdom Metazoa; phylum Chordata; class Ascidiacea; order Stolidobranchia; family Styelidae; genus Botryllus; species Botryllus schlosseri. Next base: position 13,937,302 of record NC_137239.1, on the reverse strand, counting down.
TTTGATTGATGTTGTGCTATTTGACTTTTGGTTCAGTGTCGATGAATTGACTGGAGGGTTGTATATAAAAATACTAAAAGCCTACGATAGGGGTGTCCAATATGTGGCAGGTTCTGTGAAGGTCGCAGAAATCAATCCTGCTAACTTTTGGAAACCACTGATTATTATTATCAACATATTCGTCTGCATCAGTACTGAGCATCATGTGTTTTGAGATTTTGAAAGACCTTTTAGAAAAGCGTTTTGAAATGTTGCAATAGATTTGTTTTACAACAACACTATTACCCAGTAAGCTGAACTGACTTCGCCGGTGGTCGAAGAATTCCATGGAGGGAGAATCAGCTGATATGAATGATCTTATTCTATTGCCTTGGCATGAAATGTTCAAGACACTGCCAATTCGAGCACACTTAGCAGTTCGAACACAGCTCAGGACGTCCCTACAATATCAAGCTTTACGAGGGGTCAATCTTTTAATGACAGCACTTTGTCTTGTTAGCCCCGATATCGATTCTTTAGTTTTGAAAATGTGGTATTGCTACCTGTTTTTTGTTGGCCACTCTAATCTACATACTTGGTGGAAGCTTACATTCTCACAAATTGCAGCTGCTGTTCGAGTAAATTTCATAGCATCCGTTAGCCCCGATATCGATTCTTTAGTTTTGAAAATGTGGTATTGCTGCCTGTTTTTTGTTGGCCACTCTAATCTACATACTTGGTGGAAGCTTACATTCTCACAAATTGCAGCTGCTGTTCGAGTAAATTTCATAGCATCACGTTTACTCAATGTAACGCCGGAGTCAGTTCCCCAGCAGCATTTGTTATAACTTGTTTTTTTCTCCCAAGATTAACGCAAAAATTGAAAGACTACATCTTATTTTACAGCAAACCGACAAATCGTGGAATGATTGTGGAAAAATGGCCGGGTAAGTCTTGAACAGTGCATTGACAGCTTGTTAATAGACCAAAATCAATATAATATAATTTTACTGGAAAACTCAAACATGATACTGATAATTTTGGGGGCCATCTACAACAGTTGGTTTACAAAATAAGCTACAAAGTGTAAAATGTCCAATGATAAGTTCAGTATCTCCGACGCCAACAAAATGCACAAAATTAACAAATATTTGACCTAACACTACAATCTCAACCTGTCAAAACTACCCGCCTTAGCCATCGCACACATTTATATGCCTTGAGTAAGGATAATGATGCTATATAATGATAGTTTCATCACTCTCTATAAAGGAAAATGCTGCGAGGTTGATATTGACTGATTGATCTGCTAAACTAGATTTCGTTGTTCAAGTCACAAAGATGGGGCAATTCATGGGTTTCTGGTGTGAAACAGATACAATTGTAAAGAAATACATATAAATGGTGCAGAACAGTTGAAACTTACCAGTAGGCTATATTATATACTCATTCATGGTGGTGCAATACCACTGGTGACCCCTATCAATTCATGGGCTCTTACCTTTCATCACTTGGTCCTAACTAATCAAAGTCAACTCGCCACAAACTATCCTCGGACACCGTGATTTTCAGAGATCGCAGCGGAATTGCTGTTTTAGGCAATTCACCAGCAATCAAAGGTAGCTGTATAAATCCCCGTTATCATGACCGCTTTGTTGAATCATAAAACATATGTCGATATTGATAAGGGGCTCTAAAAAAGTTGGGAAGCATTGCTCCAGCATTTATTGTGGATAATGTTTTATTAGATGATTCGGTAAATTTCTAAATTTGGTTAGGAAAAGATTAGGTTAATACGTCTTGTGAATTCAACTCTTTTTTTGTTAGTCCCGACGGTTCCAGCGCCAACTGAAGCCGGACCTCGTCGGAGTCCGAGGATGAAGCTACCGGTGCAGCAAGGCGTGCATTATGGCTTCACATATTCGTAAGTGGATAAATTCGTGGCGTTGCTCAGTTCACAAAGAAGTTTTGTCGAATTGATAATGAATAATGATGATGGAATATTTTAAGAGATTCTTGGAGGTACAGAACTTCAATATACATTTGAATAATCCACTCGTATTGTAATGAACCCGGATATTTTTGACTGACACTCGTCAGGTATAATCCTGAGCAACTAGTAGTAAATTGGAGAGACCAATGCATATCAACAGATGTATCACACAATATGACGTCACCAGCCTGAAATTTCAAATAAGAGAGCATTCAATGTATTATAACAAAGTGCCGCCGATACGTAGATGATACATTTGTCATATTCAGGAATGAATCGGAGTGTGACCAATTTCTCATTCGCTTAAACTCGCTTCACCCGGCCTTGCAATTCACAATAGAAAAAGAACGCAATAACTCATTATCATTTCTGGACGTATTAGTTGAAAAGCGCAATACCAACAAATTTGAAACGTCTGTTTTCAGGAAACCGACATTCACAGGCCAATACCTTCGCTGGAATTCATTCAGTCCTCGACGCAGAAAAATTAACCTCATAGGCACACTCGTGCATAGAGCGTTGATGATATATTCGGGTAACAAACTGAGTTTAGAACTTGACTACATCCGAAAAATCTTACTTGATAACGGTTACCCTGAACACGTCATCAGCCGCGCCATGGAGAGGAAATTAACGCAATTCAACGCAGAAAAACGAACAGAGCCCACCGCACGAACAATAAAAGATGTTTATATCCATCTACCGTGGATTGGCCCCATTTCTACCCGCTTTGAAAAACAATTGATTTCTGCTGTCGGTAAATGTTACGACACAGTCAAAACCAATGTGATTTTTACAACAACACAACTGCTCCCTTCAACACGCAAAGACGTGCTTCCCGCACTTCAACAAAGTAATGTAGTGTACGAATATAGGTGCCACTGTGATTGTGGCTACGTGGGAAGAACGTCAAGACGTCTGCAGGACCGCATAAACCAACATGTCCCCAGATTTATCAGAATACGCGCGTCATGCGATGTGAAAAGCTCACCCTTAACTCATCCACTTAAGATTGATGCTGATCGATCAAAGGCCATTAATTCTGCCATCGGCAAACATCTGTTGGATAATCCGATATGTGCGAATAATTATCGAAACGACCGATTTCGAATCGTAGGGCGAGGCCGTTCACAATTCCATTTGTGTGCCTTTGAATCTACTTTTATCAAAATACACCAACCAAAACTCTGTCAACAAAAGGAGTTCGTGTACCACCTAAAAATAGTACATTGAACGCTCTCTCATTCGAAATTTCATGCTGGTGACGTCATATTTTGTGATACGATTGTTGATATACAATGTTCTTTCCAATTCTCTACTAGTTGCTGACGATTACCCCTGACGAGTGTCAGCCGAAAATATTCGGGTTCATTTCAATATGAATATACTATTTAATTGTATATTGAAGTTCTGTACCTCCAAGAAGCTCTTCATATAACAAAGTGGTACAAAAAACAGTACCATTCATATTTCGCATATTTTGTTATAATCTGTTATGACGTCACTAGCATGAAATTTCGAATAAGAGAGCATTCAATTTACTATATGAAAATTATACAAAAAACAGTGCATTGAACGCTATGATATTCAAAATTTTATGCTGGTGACGTCATATTTTGCGATACGATTGTTGATATACAATGTTATTTCCAATTCTCTACTAGTTGCTGACTATTACCCCTGATGAGTGTTATCCAAAAGTGTTCGGGTTCATTTCATTATGAATATACTACTCAATTGTATATTAAATTTCTGTGCCTCCATGAAGCTCTTCAATTATATCAAGCAGCATGGTTGTAACCAAGTCCCAAGTGAATCACACGTCTGTAGTTTTGATCCGATTCAAGTCTAGGCATTTTCAATGCACCACCGAGTCAAGTCCAAGTCATAACATTGACGGTTCGCATCTATAATTTACTTATTTTCTCGTCACCTTGAACAGTTTTTTGTCGCCTTTTCGACTACTAGTGACCTATGTGTTCAAGGTTTATCTAGGCTCCTCCTCGCCATATCATCCGTGTAAGCGATGTTTTATAAAAGCCTAGAAGTGTGGCGTGCAACAAGTCGGCAGTTACGGAATCTGAAATAAGGAAAACAGGCCTGCTCTAAATGACCATTGTAGTCGACAAACACCATGAATACCGCTCACGAACAAACAAAACCAATTGACGCCTTTTTAAGCTCCAGTAGCAACAAACAAAACACCAGTGGTGTCGTTACTTTACTATTTTTCGAAATTACAATGAGTCTCAAGTCATATGACCTGTTCCGAGTCATGCGCAATGACTCGAGTCAAGTCATTTCCGTATTTTGAGACAATGAGTAGAGTCATTTCAAACCTGTCGAGTAGCCGGTAAATATTGAAAAAAAAAGGATTTGACTGCGTTAGACTTATCTTCTTTTCGTGTCGTTGTAGGTCTGAATTCGACGAGCATGGCTTCAGGAAAGTCACCGGGGTTTGGAGAGCAACCGATCCAGGTATGCCGACTTAGTTCCCTGTCGGATTCGAAGCCTCAATGCATATCTTTTTTTCAGACAGTGCCGCTCGTAGGGCCGCTACTGTTTGGATCTAGGGAAAGGAACAGAAGAAAAGCGAGCACAGCCGATCCTGAAGGTAAAGTCAATTTTTCATCTTTTTCCCGTTGATAATTTAGAACGAGGCTTCCCGACCTTCGCAACGCCAAATTTCGATTTGAAAATGTACTGCGAGCCCATTCTCCATTTGGCGTGCCCATTGCCTGAATTATGCTGGGCACCTATGTCCTGTCCAGACTCACATCCCAACTTTGAACAGGCGAATAAACATGCTGTCACAGGGCAGTTCAAAAAAATCTATTTTTTCCAAATCTTGCTTGTTAGGCATTCAAATCGTCAAGTTGCCAAAGAAAACAACGCTTACCAAATATGAATCAATTTCAACCGGTAATCGCGAAGCCATTAGAGCAGTGGTTCTCAACCTGGGGGGCGTGGGAGGCTCTCAGGAGGGGCGCGAGAAATTGACGAAGTCAGTATAGGGGGGGGGGGGGGGGGGGGCGCGAGAAATTGACAAAGTCACTGTAAATTGTATGTGTCTGAACATGTGTTTCACATCCATCATGAGAAGACGATTACTGAAGATGAAATTTATTCCATATTCAAGAAAGCTTGCAAAATACAAACTCTAGCAACCGCACTCAACGGAGTATAGTCTGATTTCAACTTCATTTGAGCAAATTTTTGATATTCTTTGGAGATATAGAGAGCAATTCCCACGTGTAAGTCATTCATTGCTTCATAGCTTTGACAGTAGCCTAAAGCTTGTCGCCCTGGGCAGATGTTGTTAGTAGCTTGCGAACTGCACTGCCCAAGACATACTTAGATACAACATAGGTTGCACGGTTTCGCCCGCAATTAGGCAATAAATCAACACAATTTAATTAATTTCCAAAACTGATCAAATTTAGCCTGGCAGGACAGAACGAAGCCTTGCTCTCTGTACTCACTACCAGCATCAGGATTAGTCTCAGGGTGACCTACCTTGAAATTAATTAATGGATGTCTTGTACAATGTTTATTTGTTATTTTCAAACAAGTTTGGAGAAATTTGTCAGCAATGTAAAAGACTCAACAACTGGAATGCAGATTCAAAATTGACGTAAGATATACCTTATGTATAGTATTAGATCATGGGTGGGCACTGGGCAGCCTGCGGCCATAGAAGGGAATTTGAGCGGCCGTCGTCGCCTAATTCAATTAGTATGTGTTGGCGGCCGTAGACATGCAAATTGCAATTATGAATTCACGCCCGAATTTTTGAGAGATTTTAATTAATCTTGAAACTTTCTTCGACCTCCGCGCAATTCAACAAGACTTCATTTTTTGATTTTAATGCAGTAGCGCCCTTCTTAATCTGAGCCAGAATGGGAATTGGCAAGAAATAACAATTCGTTCGCGGCCCTGAAAAATTTTCGCGCCTTGCGCGACAATATGCACCTCCCGGCAGTTATTCATAACATTGCCACTCGCGATTTCGGTGCGTACAATGGGCCATTGTGAAAAGTAGAATAGTCCGGAATTCACCGGGAATGGATATGGACAGTTTACCATAGGAATTTTGCGTCCAGATCATTCATTGCGGCTATGCCCTGGAATGCGACCTTATGCTACATAAGCAACGTTGCCCACCTCTGTATTTGATGATGTGTTCTTTTTGACATGACGATAAATGCAAGGGGGGTCAGGGATGCGCGATTTTTTGACCATCTCCAAGGGGGGCGCGTGTCAAAAAAGGTTGAAAACCACGGCATTAGAGTAATAAAATTTTGAATCTGTTGTAAAATATTTGTCATCAATGCTATTTTTCCAAATCAAAAATTTTCTTCTACCTGTTGGAATTTTGCCGAAATTGGTATACATCTCTTTTTTAGACAACTTGACAATTTCATGGGTAACCAGTAACATTGAAAAAAAATTATATGGACTTGAGTTGAATGCGAGTAATGGAATCCAACATTCACGATAAATCTGCCGATTGATTAATCCCCATATCTAAAAGTAAGCTTTTCGGGAGTATTTGGCAGACTTTTGAATCCTTGAATGACAACCCAAATGTTTGTGTGTAGCGTAATGTAATGGCTTGGCAGTGTTTTCTTCTCACAGATATGATGCTGACAGATTTCGTCCTTTTCTTGAATGTTTTATTCCGCCAGCTGTATATTTTTCCATGGTGTATTGAAAATGTAGGCCTTACATGGTTGGGTAGCGAAGGTCAAAAACCGATTGGAATTGTTGTGATAAGTAGCATTGTGATGTGCGTATTCTGGTAATCAGAGCTATAAAGGCGACACTCACATCTCGCCACTTGGATGGGGGACCGAAATTAGTTAGTAAATGAAGATGTATATTGTATAAAGTGGTTCTTGACCAGGCTCACCAAGGCCAGGTTGATGAGTTCTGCTTGAGGTTAAGACAAAAACTCAATTCATACATATCATTCGTGCTGACACACCCGTATTGGCCATCAATTTGACGCAATCTGTGGTTCGATTGGGACCGTTGCGGTGGTATGTAGTGTACATTGGCGTACGTTCTGTGGTTCTAAATCTAAACCCTGTCTTTGGCAATTTCCGATTCCATGTCCTATTTTTCGTCATTTGCGGTTACGTTTTGCGTTTCTATCAACCAATATGATGCTACATTCTAAGGCAGGGGTGGGTAACATCTCAGCTCACTGGTAAGGCTGGACAAAGTCAAGTACCCGAGTTATTCAATTCTGAATCACGTATTATGCTTTGAGTCGAGTACTCGAGTATCACTCATTATGATGTCACATCAGAATGTAATATGTACCTTTTGTGCCACCACAAAGAACATTAAAGATGCTTTTGGTATTTATTCTGCCCTACCGATTTATTGCACTTTGTGACAATGTTGTGGGAGGATCATGAGCTCAGAATTCTTTTCCAGTAACGGTTGTAGCTTTGTACTATATATTTGTTTAATGCGATGCGCCCGATCAAGGTTTCAAGGCTGCCACAGTGAAAAATAGTATCAAAACCATATGAAATAACTTTCATTGGCAAGGAGTGTATAATTTCATTACTCGGAAAAAACATCTTTTGCTACTGAGCTCTTATCATTATAATAATAACTCGATTCAGATTCGACTGCTCGAATCATTGTGACCAGCTATACTTGCAGGCCGCATTCATCTTCGGAATTCATTCACAGGCCGCATTATGTTATGATCGAAATTAAAATTCCAGACGCAAACTTTCATTTTATTTCACTGTAACCTCATAGATATATATTAGAACAATTTGAATATTGCAGCAGCATGAACAGGAAGCGCTCGGGAAATTACGGCAGCACGCTGAAGTACGACAAGATGACTGTTCGCGCATCCACGGCAAACGCCGGTTCTGGAACTCATCCAAAGGTACGTACACTTGCACATCTAAGGCTCTCCACTGCACCAGGATCAGCTCAAAACTGGGCACAGCAATATTTATCACGCGGTTATGCTTGGATCGCAGCATTACGTGGCACGTTTCATTGTAGCGCTTTCCGTCGAGAGTGCCAAGCGTGTGTCAGGTCTGGTTCATCAGACTATAGTCGGTGCTCCTCTGGGGAGCCTGAATGCAGGACATAGCCATGAGTCGACCAAGGTGTCATTCCATTGTTGCGTGGATGAATGGCAGTGTGCTGTACTGTGCAATCATGTCTTTCAGGTATCTCATGGGTATAAATTCATTTCATATCAATTTGAATCATCTTTTACACGGCAAATGTTATGTTCCATATAGGCTAAGTGATTCAGCTATTCATTAAAGTCAGTTTCAGCAATTTTGCATAACATCTAAAACGGATATCATGTTGTTATTACAGGCACGAGTACCGTACTCGCGTAACTTACACATCCATCTGTGCAGTATTAGCACTGGCTTCAAGTCACTTTTGCAAGACCAAACTCCGTGATAATGATCTAGTTCAGAGGCCTAAAACTCGAATGTGCTTGCGGGTCAAGCTTCTAGTTTTTGACGCCGCGGGCCGCAGCCTCAATAGTAGTATTCATTGTCTTTTCACATATTTGATGGGATGATATTGATCGATTTAAAATGAGCCGACCTTGCAGACTGACATTCAACACACACTGTCAAAATGTGATTTACTATTTTAGTTATTCAGGCCTGAAAAAATTTACATTTACAAATGTAATGTTTGATTGAAATTGTTATACATGTTTAGAGCAATAAGGAGAAAGAGGATGTGTGTTGCCTACGAGCGGCGATTCAGAATGAAATGCAAACGTGCAAAAACACAAATAAGAACACAATACAAGATAAACAGAAGTAGGCTAATGATGTAGGCTGCAGTCATTTTTCGCTACTTAATTGGCAGCACTTTTACCTGACAAGGGCCTCGATATTGGGCTTGAACTTGTCCACATAAATGAATCTCAGAATTGTCCAGAAATGTTCATCTGTGATGCACGACCTTCGCAGAGTCTTGTTGATATTCATGAACGAAAAAAATTGCTCACATACACATGTACATCCCAACATTGCAATAATTCTTGCAGAAGCAGATACTTACTTCAGAAACCTTTCTTGTGAAAGGAACATGTAGAATTCTGGAATCCCTACCTTGGCATACTTTTGCCTCAGGATAGTATCACATTGAAGCTCCTCTAACTCCATTTGCAATTCATCTGTTACACTGTCAATTGCCACAGCAAATTGTCAAAAGTCAAAATTGCATTGCTGATACTTAAAATTCAGCAAAGCGCACTTCAAATTGCTGAAGTAAATTGGACAACAAATCTGTAGTCTTTCATGCATTCGGCTTCAATTTTTCCTGAAGACTTCAGAGTTGAGAAATGAGCCAAATTCTCCTCACACAGCTGCTTCATCCATAAACGTATTTTGACTTTGAACGATTTCACATGATCCTACATCTGCATGTGTAACAAACTGTTTTCTACCTTGAAGCTACAAGTTCTATTCATTCAATTGATGTGTAATATCTGTTAGGAAAGCGAGATTGAATTGGAAAGTGGAATCAGTAAACAAAGGAACAGCCTTTTTTTTCATTTTCATGAACAAAGCGATTTCATTTCTGAGTTCAAAGAAACCCTTCATAACATTTCCACGACTCAACCATCTTACTTCAGTATGATAACGTAGTTCACCATACTCAAGAGTCCATTTCTGCAAGAAATGATTTAAACTGTTGGTGGTTCAACTCCCAAGACTGTATAAAGTTCAGTGTATTAACTACAACATTCCTCACTTCCTTCATTATCAGACTTTTACAGCAAAGGGTTTGTCAGTGTACGATACAGTGTATACTAGCGAAGTTATTCGTCTGGGATTCATGACTGTCCAGTTTGTTTTTCACAAAACCAACTACACCCACATTGTCTCTTAGTGTTTTTATTCCAAGTATGCAAAAAGTATCAACAAATACATAATAAAAATAGATAAATAGAAAGTATAGGAAATTAACAAACTTGGGAAGCGGTTCTATTTGGCAAGATGACGTTCATCTTGGGTTGTGTTTAGCACAGGGGCCTTTCGTTGGTTCTGGGTGTGGTCGTCAATCCAATGCTTTCTTATTTCCTCCTTTTGCAGTGGTTTCAGAAGATTTGCTTATAACATTTTGATATCTTTGTTAATTTAACGGTATTTACCAAAATCTGTTTGCGGGGCTTGTGTGGGGGTATTTTCTTTATTGGTTGTTCAACGGAAGGATAAATGTGCATGCAATATTATAGGTTATGACAGAAAACAAAAATAGGAAAATTGCGAGTTTTGGAAAAGGTTTGCGTAATGGTGTAGCTTTATGTTACGATATTAATGTATATAATCGCGTCTGGAAAACGATATTCGCTCGCGCGTGCGTTTTCTTCCTCTTCGTCCTCTATCCCATTGCTGTCTTGCTTCCTGTTTGGGTGTAGCGATGTTCGTAGACTGTGTAGACTCATTTTAATTCCCTAATTGCCAAAGCCCTACTGATACAAACATTTTGCTATTTAAAGATGTTTTGTGAGGGATTGTAGAAAAAAAGTTGGATGAGCAAGGTCAATCACGGTGACTTCGAAATGTTTACAAAAATCCATATCCTCCTGTGATATACGTAACCATTTTTCCATAATAGCTTCAAGACAAGCTGCTAGATAGAAATGACCAGGCTTGACGTTATATGTTTATTAAAAAATTTTTTTGTCAATTTTGGTGCCATATCTGTAGCGATTATACCCAAATGTGTAGTCGGAAGCGTTACGTGTTATTATTACATTCGCCACAACCTATATTTGTGGAAATGGATTTTCGGTACTCGTTCATATCAAATCGAAGGCCCGGGTTTTCTAGACACTACCACGTATTTCAAGAAATGCAGTTGCTGCAGTCGCTTTGAAATAATAATAGTCAGTCCAATTTCTACATGAATAGTTTGATTTTATTTTCAAAAAAAGTCATTTTGTTGCGCTATATCACCAAGCCTACAGTTATCATTTGCACAAAACAAATGACGATTGCACGATAATTGAGCCAAATTTAAACTAAAACTTCGTGTGGGTCCGCAGGGGTCCGTGAAGATCCGGAAGGGGTCCGCGAAGACAAAACAGTTAAGAAGCACTGATCTACGTGGAAGATCGAAACAGAGCGGTTTTCTAATTTTGCCGACAATTCCCTTAATTTTTCATGAAAACTAGTAGGGAGCTACATCTGTCTTCATAGTCATAGAAATATGCTTACTTGTGCTGCAGTAGCTCCGCCAGCTTCCTCCAATCGCTCACTTAGTTCTTCAAGCTCCCGAGATAAATCAGCTCTTTGCTTCTCAATCTTGGCTCTGGCTGCTCTTTCGGCTTCCAGCTCCTCTTCAAGCTCTTCAATACGCGCTTGCAATTCTTTGATTCTCTTCTGGAGTTGCATCACCAGCGCTTGTTCATCTTCAAGCTTGGTTGCGAGCTGGCTGTATTCGAATTCCTGTTTTTTCAACTTCTCTTCTAGGCGTTGTTTGTCGTTTTCAAGATCCATGACAGTTTGCTGGGTAAGTCGTAGATCGCCTTCGAGATTCCTTTTGGTACGTTCCAGGTCCATGCGCAGTTTCTTCTCTTGCTCCAAGGAAGCTTAAGCTATGAAGTATAAAGAGAAGTATTTTCTCCAAATTCGCTGTTGACTAATCATAGAGGCAACGGTCACCGACCAAACTGGCCATTCCGACTAGATGCGAGTAATCCCCTTAGCCCATGCTCGCATCTGGTCACGCCGCCTCCCTTGTGCTCGATTCTATCACAAGGGCCGAGCTTGATCCCACGTAGGCATGATGGCAGCGAACTGCGCATCCGGTTCGGTCTGAGAGCTTCGACCTTAGGAATTACAGGCGGGGGTTGCACCCCGAGCATTTGCCTTCGATTCTCGGCTCGTCCCGCCTTAGGTTTCGGACTTCGCGGGAGTTCTTCCCATCCCCAGGGTTCCGACCGGTGGGCGGGTCAAGTATTCAGACGGGCGGACACTCAGTGGCCACTTATTCGGGTAATGCGTGGCGAGGTAACACTCAACCCTGGCCCCCCGCAGGCCCCACGGCATACACTCATCTAGGATGGGTTTCATCCCAACTCTCAACCGGTTCACCTCCGGCAGGATCTGTAAGCCCTCCAACCTAAAGACGTTCGGTCAGAGGCAGACAGGGACAATGAGATCGGAGGCCCCCCGACCAGGTCGGTCTGGGGCCAGACAGGACACGTCCGGGCACTAAGGGCACCCTCTTAAGAGGTCCCCACGCCAACCCTCGGCCAGCACTCAGCAGGACAAGTCCCGCCAGCTCGTCTACCTTAAAGAGCTTCAACGGTTAGTTCGGGTATACAAGTTTCATAGACTAGCATGGTAGCCTACGATCCCACACCAGCTCCCCAGAGTCAGTTCCTACCTCGGGGCCCACTCAGGGAGTACCCCTTTTAAGGCCCGGTGCATTCCACCCCGCCCGCTCGGCCGACAAAGGGTTATGGGGGTTTGTTTCAAAGGTGAGCCGAGGCTCCCAGAGTCAATGCCGTCTTGTACCTTGCCACATGGATCGTCGCGTTCTCATCGTGGAGCGCGCATGTTGGGTACAGACCACTCTGCCGGGGTGTCCAGCACGCTGCAGAGTTGTGACGGGCAGGCCGCCGTGGGGACCGAGGTATCTTTTCAGGCTCACCGGTCAGGTTGATAGGGGAAACCCCAACTCCTTCAGGCGCCATATTTCTCCACCTCTGGGGTGATACCTCTCGGATTTTCGGAGCGTTCGGTCACTTCAGTCTCACCATTGCCACCTCGGCGCCCCACGTGGGCGTTTTTGGTTAGGTGTGACGACCATCTCCGCGGCGGGCAAGCTCGCTTCGGGATGTAGGCGGGAGTCTGGGGCAGTTCCCGATGCCTCGCGCCATCAGGGGGCTCTGCTGGCCCTAACATCTGGAGTCCGGGTACATCGGCGTCCCCGGTCCGGGCAGTTCACTCAGGAAGTTCGAGTAGGAAATGTGAAGTCGAAGGGTGCCCCACCTCAAGGAGAGGCGGCTACCATGACGACTCCTTGCTTATTCTCTGAGTTTCAGGTTGTGCTTGGATGGCTTTTGACGGACTCCTGCACGGCGATGCCGATGATCCACCTCGTTACACCGACGTTCCGGCTCCCTTGGGTCTGTGCCCGGGGGCCAGTCATAGTCCTGCCACCAGCGTTAACCAGTCATACTCCAGCACTCTCACAGCGCCAATGCGTCCCTAGCCGCGCTAGGCTCGGACCTCGCGATACCGAGAAGAACTTCTGAGATACTCGCTCTTCCGTCTGCTTACCTGCCCGCACCCGAGGGGCCTTCACCCGGGAAATCTCCCCGTGCGGAACCGGTTCACCACCATCCAGTTGGTTTCGCTGAGCGCGCGCAGTGCGGACACGACCAGCGTCCTGTTCGTAATCCCGAGGCGCTTCAAGTCGCACACGGAGTCGGCCGACCAGCAGCCCCGCCACGAGAGCGTTGCTGAGGTCACCCGCACCGAGGGTCTTCCGGTCCTCCCCCTGGTCCAGTTACGGATACCCGGCTTGTCGTACTTGGTAACCTTTCTCTGGTGCGCAGCACTCAGGGAAGTGATGCCAAAGTCCGAAACAACCTGGACGTCGACTATCCACGCTACTCGGCCCTCCTTCTTCCAGCAGATGAGGTCTGGGATGTGCAATCCGCTGGGCAGGCGGATGCGGGGTTCCATAAGCGTCCGAAACCCGGCCCTCTTGATTGTCTCGGTCAAAATCTTCAGGACCGCGTTATGACGCTTTATCCGAAGGTGATAGCTCTCAGGGCAGGTCTGACTTATATGAGACAACGTCTCCAGGCTTCCAATAGACCTGCACCTGGTAGCAGGGCACCCTGGGTCCACATCATTTCTTCCCCTGGCGCCTCTCGCACGGGATTTTACCAAGTTACCACGGATCTTGATCGCTTCGATGAACCCGCGACCGCTGAGCAACTTCGTGCCGTCCACTACCCATCGGTGAACCGCGGGGACTTCTTGCGCCTCCGCCAGGCCCTTGCCGTCAAGCGAACGGTATAGCGACCTGGCGTACTCCGACTTCTCGTCGTCCAAGGCATCGACTCCAATCCCTTGAACCTTAGGCTGACCAAGCCTTGTGAGCACCTTCGACACGAACTGACCATGCCCTAGTGCGTTCACTAAAGGTTCGCTGGAGTCCTGCATCCGGGTAAGACGCGCTCGCTGCAAGAGGACAAGTCGAGACGCCAGGGAGGGCACTCCGAGACCACCATCAGTGACGTCGGCATGAATGAAGGCCACCGGCGTGTCCTTCGGAAGATGGAGCCATTTCCTCACATACCCCCGTACCTCGATGTCATATGTCGCCAGCATCCCGTGCGTGAGCCTCCCTATGGAACCACCGCAGATCAACTTGGGAATCAGATGGTTGCGTAACAAGTATAGCCTCTGTTGGGGCTTTAGGGGAGCCTCGGACAGCTCGCGCAGACCCCGGCGGAGAGTATCCCCCAGGGGTGCCCGGCAGCCGCCCGCGCCCATCTCCAGCCCCAGGTAACGGAAGCCTTCGTCCGGACCCAGTGAAGGGACCGGCGCTCCAGAAATCCGCAACGCAGCTGCCACACCTACACAACTCCGCTTTCGCCTACCGTCTGCACGGATAAGCAGGGACCTGCATTTAGCCGCGTTTGCTTCCAGGCCGGTCGGGGCAAGGGCGTCGAAGAATCGCTTCAACTGCACACACATGCCTAGCTCGGTCTCAGTCACCAGCGCGACGTCATCAGCGCGACGTCATCAGCGAACCCTAAAGCACTGACAAGGTGACCCTCGACGGTCGAACCAATAGGCTCTAGACTACACAAGGCCTCGTCGATTACCGCGTTGAACAACACCGGTGATAGGGGGTCGCCCTGCCGAACACCTCGCGTGACGACAATGCGCTCCCCGTACAGATCGGTCGCTGCCCCCTCATAGCAGCTGCTTATGTACTCCACGAGGGGCTCAGGAACTCCCATCCGTCTGGCCGTCCTTAGAATGCTGTCGTGCTTGACGGAATCGAACGCCTTTCTCAGGTCGAGAAAGACAACACACAGGTTGGACCCCTTGGCCTTGGCCTGAGTGATCATCGCGTCAAGCAACGTCACATTTTCCGCGCAGCTGTCAGTAGGGAGAAAGGCCCGCTGCATGGGATTAAGCTTAAAGCTCATGCTGAGACGCTTAGCCAACAGCTTGTGGAACACCCGAACCAGCACCGGGCCGATGGTAATCGGCCGGTACTCGCCGGGTGACTTTGGGCTATTGACTTTTATAACCAACACGGTTCGGGCTGAGCGAAGCGGCAAAGGCAGGGCACGGTTTAGGATCCAAAGGTTGAATAACTTGACCAAGTAGTTCACGGATAGCTTCTTGACGCATCCGAGTGTCATCCCATCCGGCCCCGCGGCCGAAGGGCAAGAGGTTCGCAGAGCATAGGTCGGTTGTTCGATCTCACTTGGTTGCTGCGGTGTTCTGCCCCGGCTTGCAGGTCGTGCTACTTCCACTGGTTCATTTAAATCCATATACGCCGGCTTTCGACGATCGACTGACCCCACTTCTGATCTGCTACCCATGGATAGCGTGAATAATTTTGCTGATTTCTTCAGAACCTTGTACGATCCGTCCTAAGGTTTGGTCAACGGTGGACGGTGTACATCCTTTCGAACAAAGACGTATGTGCATTCATTCAGACTTGGCGGAACTGCGGTTTTTGCCATGACGTGACGTAGGACGTGGAAGCAGATTACGAATCTTCTCCTGTAACATTGGCAAATCCCGATGTGCGCACTCTCCTGAAAAAGCAACATAATCGCCTGGATGCAGCACCGTACACGAGTTCGGCCGAAGAGGCGTCCTTATCCTCATTGGATATTGTGCAGATGCCTAAAAGAACCCATGATAGCTCATCCAGCCTGTTTGGACCAGTGAGTCTCGCCATAAAGAACTTTTCAAATGTCTCTGGAAGCGTTTTACGAGGCCATTGGATTGTGGGTGGAAACTGGTCGTTTTGTGTAGGAGCGCGCCTAGTAGCTGATTGAGTTGGGCCAATAAATGCGAAGTAAATTGCGGTCCCCAATCAGAAGAATTGTGTGCTGGAATACCGAAGCGTGCCACCCAGTATGCGATGAATGCCTCAGCGAACGTTAATGTTGTCGAGTCCTCCATTGGTATCGCATCCGGCCAGCGAGTTAAATGATCTACCACTGTCAGCAGGTACGTTTTACCTTGTGACATTGGCAATGGTCCCACGATGTCAATTTTAACCGACTGAAAACGAGAAGTTGCGGGTGGATAATTCGCTAGCGGCGCCCGGACGTGCGTGTGTACTTTAGCTCGTTGACACGGAGCACATTGTTTCGCCCATAATACGACCTCTTTCTTCAACTCATGCCATACAAATTTTGATGCCACTTTTCGCGCTGTGTGAATCAATGGATGCTGCGAGAGTCCGCGTGCATTGTGTACAACTTCAAAAACTTTCCGTCGCCATGAGCGTCAGCTACACCAATGTTTTTCTCATCGATGTGCTGAATACCTGTGGTATACTCAGAGGTTGCTGACAGGTGATATGACAAGGTTCTGATATCTTCGCAATCGCGAACGTCATGCTGTAAAGTTGCGGACCTCAAGAAAAACCGGAAATGGCAAGGTGCAGAGCTAACAATTCCCGATCAGAAGTACTATGCTTGAGCTCCGTTGGTTGGAGGTGTTTACTGAAGAACGCTAATGGACTCCAGTGTTGGTTTATGAATTGCTCCATGACCGACAAAGCAGTCTTTGCCTCTGGCAAAGGACGATTGAGAAGTGTGGAGCTGGCTAGAGCTTCTTTTGCTTTTACCATTGCAGTATCCATCTCATTTGTCCAAAGTAGTGTTTTTGGATTTCCAGAAAGAGCGGCATACAGTGGCATCATGATTTTCGTTGCCTCAGGTATGAAGCGATGATAAAAGTTGATCATCCCTGTAAATTCCTGAAAACCTTTGATCGTTGTGGCCGGGGAAACTTCAAAATTGAGTCTACCTTTCTGGGCAGTGGTTTCGCACCGTGATTATCGACCCAGTGGCCGAGGAAATCTATGGAGGGTTTGCCGAACTGGCATTTATTGATGTTAATCACAAGTCCGTGATTGGATAGCTTTCTAAAGAGCTCCTGAAGATGTCGTTCGTGTTGTGAGAGTGATTCGCTCGCCACCAAGATGTCGTTGAGGTAGACAAAGACAATATCAAGTGACTGGCAAACCATGTCCATCATTCGCTGAAATGTCTGCGCTGCGTTTTCAAGCCCGAATGGCCTACGTAGGAATTCAAACAATCCAAATGGTGTGGTGATGGCCGTTTTCAGAATGTCATCAGGTGCCACAGGAACTTGATGGTAGCCTCGCACCAAATCGATTTTAAAAAATACATTCTTTCCCGTGAGGCTCACGGAAAGTCTTGAAGATATGGAATGGGGTAACGGTCTGGTTGCGTGGCGGTATTAACACGCCTGTAATCTCCACAAGGCCGCCAACCTCCGGAACCCTTGGGCACCATGTGCAAAGGCGAGGACCATTTTCTCGAAGAACGGTGGATGATTCCCAGCTTTAGCATCTTATTGAACTCAGTTTGTGCGATAGCGAGCTTATCAAGGGCCAATCGCCTTTCATGTGAATGAATAGGCTGTTCTGTTGTTGAGATAAGATGCTCCACTTCGTGCTTGGGTTGTTCATGCGTAAAATGCGAGGTAATAATTTTGGGAAATTCAGCTAAGATTTGCGCGGCCCATGCTGACAGAATTGAGACCACGCAAAACTTGTTCACTAATACTAAGAGGAACGCTGGTTAGGGAATGCATATGAATAAGGCGATGGTGTTTTACATCAACCTGCAAATTTTGCGCTCCAAGGAAATCTGCTCCAAGCGAGGGCTGGGACACGTCAGCCAAAGTGAATCCCCAACCATAGTTGCCTAACGGGAAAACCAAAGAAAGACGCTTGGTCGCTTAGGTACGTATGATGATTCTGTTAGCGGCCGTAGGTAGCGGATCATAGGTTCTGTGTCTCCGTTCGAGTCTGGTGGGTGGTAATACGCTTACTTCCGCCTCGGTGTCGAAAAGAAAAAAGAAAGTTAAACCTCAGGTGATGGTCGGTTTTGCTTTAGTCAATTTACTAATACTGTAATTGCCGGATCTTGATAGCAACATTTGATCTGCCCGCCGAGCCAAATCTCGGTTGGGCTATCTAGATCCTATTTTGCCAGTACTATCCGTATGTTTTCCGGCATTGGTTGGAAGAATAAGTATTTGAAAAGAAAGCAGGGGTGATGATCTCCTAGCAGTGCCAGCATTTTATCCATCATCTCTGTCGGTTTTCTGTCGCCGAGAGGTGACATATTCAACAGACGTGCAGCTCGCTCTGGCGGAGACAAGGCAAAGGACTATAATAACCTGCTTTTGATTGTGTCGTACTTCGCTGCCTGTGGAGGATTGTCCAATATTTCTATCAGCCGTTTTGCTGTGGCCTGATCTAAAGCTGAAACTACGCAATAGAATTTGGTTTCATCCACAGTTACTCCTTTCAAGGCGAACTGTTCTTCCGCCTGTCGAAACCAAACTTGTGGTTCCTCTGGCCAAAAGGATGGGAGCTTGATAGCTACCGCATTCTGATTGCCTGCTTGCTGATCCATGCTCATAGTGCAGCAATACGTTCCTGCCTGTCGGGGTCATCAATGAAGCGAGAGCTCCGTTTATTGCGAGCGAAAAGAGTAACTCACGAGTAAACGCATCAACATGCATGCATTGAAAAGGGACGCGGAAGCATTTTACAAATTGGTAATAGAATAATGATCACGAGCGAAGAGCCGCTACAGATGAAAGAATTTCTGACAAAAGCTGGTCAAATTACAACCTCAATTTTGAGTGATGTCAAGAAATATGACTGAAAATATGAATTAGCTGACTGCTGATTTAAGAGGCGGTACAGTTTACGTGGATGACATTCTGGCCAGTGGAGTTGATGTGACGGATTATCTGAAGTCTCTGTGCAATGTTGAATAGACCTGAAGAAAAAGGTCTTTGATGAAAAGTATATATTAGCACAATCGTTGGTCAAATGCCTGGGTCAAGCATAGAAATTATCAAGTGTCGCCAGTTCATAAAGTTTTAAATATAGGCAGCGTTGAAAATAATCGTTATTTTGACATTGGCCTTCGACTGACGGTTGTGCAGAGCCAACTGATATCCAGTCTTGAATCTATTTGATACAGGCCTGGGAGAGGAGAATATGAACGTTGCTAGCACAGTATCCACTGTGAGCTAGTATAATAATACTTTCTTTCCTGGTATATGGCTAGAAGAATCCAGCATCCTGGGATTTATGCTGTTGTGAGATAAACTGGGCTTGCCAAAAAGGGTACCCACCACCAGATACGGACAATGAAGGATGTGCAAAAAAGTGATTGAAAAGACCCAGCAATGTCTAAAGAGAAACAGAAAGAGATGATAATATTTTTCGCCTGCGCCATCGAGATGCTTTGATGACAGAGATGTGATGCGACCGTAAGGTCATCTAGTCTGCACCCCCATTTTCTTTCTCCATGCAATCTGTGGATGCTGCGGATATTCGTTTTCAAGTCTTTGGTCTGACCCGGCCGGGGATTGAAGCCACAACCCACCGATCAAGATGCCAGACACATCACCATTATTAGACAAAGAATCCGTAATTATCACATTTATATCATCTGGCATGTTCAATAAATGGTAGTGTGTCATGTGTATCGCAATATACATTGTGTGATGAAAATATATTATCCAAACAATATACCAAGGAAGTGAGAAAAGTTGAAAAGCAAGTTGAAACTTGAGTCAATCGATTCAGGTTTAGTAGCCCCGCCATGCTCTGTATCATGGACAGAAAAACAATTAAATCCTAAATGAGAATAGACGACACTGGTTCTCGGTGTGTCACTGTGAAAGTTCATTCCCGTGAAGAAACATGTTGATCAATTACGTATGGAATTGAATTGAAGGAGACATCAAGCCAGGCATCACACCGAATGTATCTCAACGAAGTTATCCAAGTTTAGGAAGCCGTTGAAGAGACAATCTCAAAACTAACTCATAAAAAGAAGCAATATTTTTTTAGTTTGATTTATTGTAAGTCGCAAATCAAAACGGGTGTTGAATTCGTCTGCGTTTGCCATTACTTGTACTTGCATTGTTGATTATTTTCATATTTTCCTTCTTTCGTAATTGTGTTATGTACCGCTGCTGAGTTACGGTTTTGCCATGAATAAATTTGGTTGTATTTGTACAGCATAGATTGGCTTGTTTCAGGTGCATAATTGAGAAATGGTTCAGATTATAGGATCACAATACCTCTGGCGAAGAGAAAGCTCTCAACAATGCGGCACAAGTTGAACCAAATTTGGTGGATGTCTTGACATCTGTAACAGAACCGATGGCATAAAAGAATCCAAGAACTTCTACCAGGATGAACAAGAAAGATTTTGACGCTTCGGAAATTGCATCACTAATCTTATCTTCAAGGCTTTAGAAAAAAGCTAATGAGAGATTCTTCAACAAACATATGGATTACATTTCAGAAGCTTTTTAATGAATTATCTATGTCCTGCACAGGTCGTAGATATTGGGGATGACTTTCAACGCATCGCAGCGAAAAACTGCTCTAGCGGGTACGACACCCCGATCTTAAACTAGGCCATCTGCAAATGACCCGGCACCTCACCGGTGCTGAAAGAGCTACAGTTGTATCGACCAGCGCTGAGTCTACAGCCCGGCAAAGGGTGAACCGGCGTTTCAGAGAACACACACCTTGGCATCGCTCGCTTCCAGGCACAAAGACATCGTCGCTACTTAGGCAGGATTCTGACTTAGAAGCCTTCATTCATAATTCCCCAGATGGTAGCTTCGCACCATTGGCCTATCAGCCAAGCGCATGAACCAAATGTCTGAATCCGTGGTTCCTCTCGTACTGAGCAGAATTACTGTTGCAACAACACTTCATCAGTAGGGTAAAACTAAGCTGTCTCACTGACCAGTGACGTACCGTCTCTCTGGAATTAATTCAATTAACACTTTTACAATGAGGGTCTCAATATAGATACCGAAGATGCCGAGATACCAAATTCATCCTATTTTGAAGTGCGGGTGACTAAAAATCACTCTGAAGTCGAAATTGCCCATCAATAAACTATTATCTTATAAAGCAACCGATATTAATCTAATTCCATCCTGAATTCTAAAAACCAGCAACTTCATCATTGGTAATTTTATTGCTCCTTTTTTCAAGTCCATGCCAGAAAATGATATTAACACACTTAATCTGAAAACATTCAGAGTCCCGGTATTCAAAGCGGTACAATATGCCATTCATTTGCTGTGTTTCTGTCTGTGATATATCTTTTTTGTCACTGCAAATACTTCAACACCAGGTCCGCCACATCATTGCCCCAATGATGACTTGATTTGCAGCCAGAAAATTGAAGGCAAACGCATCGCTTTACCTCTGGCATGACTGGAACACATTGTTTGGTCATGGTGTAGTGGTAAAATTTGACGATATAAATCATTTTCCTTCAGAAAGTTTAATAAAATTCAAATTGTTATCATCATGAGTCTACTGTAGTGGTTCTCAAACTTTTTAGACACGGCCCATGTATGAGGGTGAAAAATTTTGCGCCCCCTTTTTCGTGATGTCACAAAATACTGAAAAGAGCAACCAGAATGCTAGCAACCCCAACGGATAGGTTGATATTAAGAAAGTTGAGATTTTCAAACATAAAATTCGGGCTATACACAGAGCAATAACCATGAGTTGAAGAAGGTAAATCGCGTCGTCAATCTAGTTGGGACTAGTTAGTGGCATATTTATAAAGGTAGTTTGTTCTATGTGTAGTTTTAGTGGCGAGTGTTGAAAAAAAAAAGTTCTACACTATGAATTTTTTTCTGTCGTTCAAAGCACAAAATAAACATGTGAAAAAAAGATAGCAAAAATGTACTTGATGCTGTACTTTGGTGCTATATTTCATGTGCCTAATGATCTAGGTCAGTGGTTCCCAACCGCTGGTTCGTAGCAGGTTTCCAGTCGGTCTGCCAAATATATTTGAATTTTTTTTATCAATTTCAAAATGCAAGGAGTTGAACGTTTGTATATTATTTAGAGAAATGAAACACATTAATTGTCAAATTGCTTTCAAAGTTTGGAACATATTTTACTCATGGTGTTGCAATAGAACGTTCTTGGTCAGATTTGAGAGTAGGTCACATTGGTGCAAGTGTTGCACGGAAAATTGTTTCGAATCAGCCTACATCGCGTTTCAGATAATTTATACATGAAAGCGATGGAGACTTTGTTTAATTCCGATAGTGCAATACAGTTACAATTGGCAGTACAGAAGAGTGCAAAACGTACAGTAGAATTGCATTTCTCTCAAAGGATACCAAACAATCACAATCAAGTTAGTGCGCTTCAGTTGCTGACACGCACACGCCCATCCATCCATACACTAATACATACAACAACTGACTACGCAAGCTACGCCTCGCAGAAACTGCAATCAAATCTATTATAAATATACAATATATGGTAACATTAGGTAAGGTTTCCAACTTAGCAATTGACATACATCCATTCATAACCACACACACATGCGCAACACACACACATGCACATCCATCCGTACAACCATACATACATACATGCATCCATCCATACATTCATTCATACATCCATACATACAACAGCTGACTTCGCGAGCTAAGCCTTGCAGGAACTATAATCAAGCCAGGTAATTCCTCTTGGAAGTCCTTCTGATGGTAGATCTGGATGTTGTTTTTTCCATACCGTTGCGTTTTGCGGGTTCTTTTTCTCGAGTCGGACAGTCGCTATAACGGCATCATGATCTGAGAGAAAGCAAGGCAGATGATTGCCAGAAATACCTTTGATATTTTTAGAAGCATATATTCTATCTATCCTTGACTTGTCGTTTGGGTAGCAGAAGGTCTCTTTTCCCACTATTGGTAAGTCTGAAAGTGTCGCTTACCCCTATTGCCTTCATGATTTTCGTGTTGTATTAGGCATCACCAAATTGGCTAAGGTTGATTGAGCTTCTGTCTTTTTTGCATCCCTTAATCCATTGAAGTGTCCTCCAATAAGTTGATGACTTGATCTGGCACTTCTAGCCGCTAAGACCGACAAGATAGCGTAATGGTGAAGCGTCCGGCTTCTTGATCAGTAGGTCGTGGATTCGATCCCCGGCCGGGTCAGACCAAAGACCTGAATAGTAACACTGGTATCCATGACATCCCTGCTTGGCGCTCATGCATTACTGGGATAGCATGGAGGGGTGGTGGAAGACTTAGAATGCTGTAAATGGCTAGATCTTCACCTTCCTTGACCAGCGGCATATGCACATCATGCTCTCATGGTAATGCACAAATTGTGTGTATGTATATCATAAGTCGGTGTATATGTCGCAAAAACATCGAGGACAAAAATAAACTATGTCCTTTTCTTTTACTTTGAGAGGCTCATCTGCACTCTTCTCTCGATAGTTCCATTGTGTCAATAGAAGTTGATCATTTCTATGCTATTCAAACCTGTTCGGATGATGATCTTCATTAGCCTTCCTTCTGTATCCCTTTCCTGGTATTTTAATCCCACATTAACTCTTTTTGGCGTGAGTTTGGAATTCCAGCATGACTTTCCATCCCATTCTCTGCCCATTGAGATTCTGTATGGATGCTTGGGTGAGTTTCCTGTAATAGTGCTACATCCGCCCCTGTATTTTTAATGAAAGAAAATAAAAGTTTTCGCTTGCCATCCTCATCCATCCCATTCACATTTAAAGTTACTATCTTTACCTTATCATATCCTGCCATCGTAATTTGCGGTGTTTACTTGGCTTTGAATTTGTTCCTTCCTGCACTTCCGCATCCTCCTGGTTTGTCAGCCTCCTCTTCATTCACCAGGCTGGCACAGCATTTTGTTAGGACGCTGGGCGTCCCACATGTTCCACATTGTAATCTTTCTTCGCTCGGGGTTTGAGCTCTGATGACGTATACATCTTCGCTAATACAGCATGCCTAAATTGTGGTGTGTTTAGTTTTACAGAATAAACATTTAGAAACCTTGTTAAGCTGGTGAATGCTATCGGGCGGTGGCAGTTAAGGCACGTAGCCATTTCAACCCCTTCTGTCAAGAAGCTGAAATTCTTTCTGGATGGTTGGCTGAAGCTGTACGAATCCCAGCTGATTCTGTTTCTTTTATTACCCATTGTGATCACTTTGATCCTTCTTTCTTGTGTTTGGCTGCTTAATTGTTCATCAGTTAGCGTAGACCAATCCTTCTTATCTTCCTCGCCTACGCTGTCTTCTGTGGTTATATCCTCAGATCTGGTGAGTAAAATCTCTACTGGCTTTTGACTCTTGGTTTCTTAAGATGGCTTTCATCCCCCGCGTTCCTTCTCTTTCGTTTGGGACAATCTTTTCTCCCACTCTTATTCGGAGAGCTAAGTCTGTTTTTTATAGCATTATTATAAACAAAACTCACCTGGAGATTATGAAAGTCTTCCTGCCAAGGTTGAGAATCAGAGAATCTTGGTTCTTCCTGACAAGGTGGAGAATCAGAAGATCCTAATTCTTTCATCTTCGGATTCAACACAAACAATAATAACTTGGATTTTATGGGACACGGTTTTGAAGCTATTCCTCTCTACTCACAGTGAGCTTGACTTCAGTGTTCTCAGACAAAACCGTTCCTCTCATATCTCCTCTGGCCCTCTCGTCACCTGCTTCCTTTTGCCCCTTTCTGAGAGGCTCGTCATGCGAACATATTATGGTGATATCTGGCTCACCATTATATGCGTGTCCTTGTTGCGGCTTCTGTTTACTTTGTGTCCTTGTCTCATCAAATGCCGCGCCGTGTGGGGTATCTTCTTGGTGAGGGGTTGACAATTTATACTCCGTTAAGGCCCTGCCTTTTACTTTCTTCGTATCATTTGGGTCCACCCTGCCCCTGTTAATCCATTCTGGCCTGGTCCTTTGTGGTCTTTTTTCGCATAATCTCGCTATGTGTCGTGGCTCGTTGCAGAAGCTGCATGTGGCCGTTTGTATACTTCTGCCATCTACAAATGTGAACAAAGTAATAATATAATTTGCACCATGTAACGCCAATTCAGAAGTACTGCTTCAATAGACGAATGAATTGCGAAACTTTATAACTATGCTCAACAAATTCCTCTGCCGTAGCAGATTGTAAAGTAAAAAAAATAGATAGTCTGGTGGACATGTTTTTATTTGTGTCGCTTATTACATGTTGGCTGAAAGCCGGAAGCCTAAATATTTTTGATACGACATGTATCAAACATAATAACATGCCATTAGGGTAACCAAAATATCGAAGACCATGTTGTCCTCATGACAAGTCTGCCTGGCCACAAGCCAGAATTCAGTACTGTGTCTTCCCATTTTCATGCTTCGCAACGACCTTTGCTATTTGTTTAAATATCATGAGCCTGGAATATAGCTTGCTTTCAAAAATTCAAATAGTACATATATGATTGTTGCACAATAAGCTGTATCAATGGAAGGTGATGCGAAACTAATTAAAATAATGATAGTGAAACGCACAATACAAGTCTTCTTAGTTCAACATATAGGTATCATCTCATGAGTGCACGCACATTCAAGGTCACTGTGTGTAGTGCTGGTAAGCGAAATAAGTAAAAAAGAGGTCCAATGCAATACTGCCTAATTATGAAGATGTGCCGACCTTTGTGTTACTAATTGCCAAATTGGTGTGATGTCATGATCAGATTTGTAAAATTTTAGTTTTTCAGGAATTCTCTAACTTGCCTGGCAGGGTAGAGAGAGTAAAATTTCAGGCCATAACTACTGCACTCTTCATTTTTTTTAATTACAGGAGTATTTTCAACTGTGTTTGCAATTGTGAACGAATGGTTTCTTCTTAGAATCACTTAACGCCGTTGGAATCTGTCTGGATGCTGTATTCTAAAGATGTGTAATGTTCAGATGCAGCACTAATAAACGTCAGGTTTCGGCCAACAAATACACCACCGAATCGCTTTGTCGCTTACGGGTTAGACACTGACCAACAGAGGTCAACACTGTCTAGTCACGAAAGCATAGGGTACCTGCTATTTGAGTGATACCTGAAACATGATTGCAAATTTTAAGCACGTTTCCATTTGTTGATTCAATACTGATAATCGAATGGTGCCCTGCTTACCTCACAATTTTACCATGATTTGTTCTCGTAACAGAAGGATACTGCACATCTTCTGATGTAGCAAATCTGATACGCGCTTGGCACTCCAGACGGAGTGCTGCATTGATTTGTGTTGCGTTATGCTGTGTACCAAGCGATACTGTGCGGTAAGTATTGCAGTTTCGCTGGTCATAGTCCATTCGAGAGCTTCAAATAGATGTGCAAGTGGATGCACCATTGGGTCGACCAACGACCTACAGAAAGGCTTCGAGATCGGCGGCCGAAGTCGGTGCAACAACAAATCACCTCAACGTATATCAGCCTGTTGAAATTTTCTTGAGTGCTTCTTTTTCTTGTTGTATCGAGCGTGTGCTAATCTATCCTGTATAACTGGACGTAATTTCCCGATTTTTCATTATATGACCTGGGGAGGTTTCGTTCTGTTTCGTTTTGTCTGCTTTTCACCAGGACTCTTACTGGATGTTATTCCCCGTTTTTTCACTTTATGACCTGGTGAGGTTACGTACCGTTTTGCAGGCATTTCACCAATGCTTTTACTGGACGTAATTTCCCATTTATTTTTCAGCTTATTACCTGGTGAGGTTACGTTCCATTTTGTCTGCATTTCACCAACGCTTTTACTGGACGTAATTTTCCGTTTTTTTCACTTTATAACCTGGTGAGGCTACGTTCGGTTTTGTCTGCATTTCACCAATGCTTTTACTGGACGTAATTTCCTGTTTTTTTTTTCACTTTATGACCTAGTGAGGTTACGTTCGGTTTTGTCTTCATTTCACCAATGCTTTTACTGGACGTAATTTCCCGGTTTTTTTCACTTTATGACCTGGTGAAGTTACGTTTGGTTTTTTCTGCAATTCACCAATGCTTTTACTGGACGTAATTTCCCGTTTTTTTCACTTAATGACCCGGTGAGGTTACGTTCGGTTTTGTCTGCATTTCACCAATGCTTTTACCGGACGTAATTTCCCGTTTTTTTTTCACTTTATGACCTAGTGAGGTTACGTTCGGTTTTTTCTGCATTTCACCAATGCTTTTGCTGGACGTAATTTCCCGTTTTTTTAAAACTTTATGACGTAGTGAGGTTACGTTCGGTTTTGTCTGCATTTCACCAATGCTTTTACCGGACGTAATTTCCCGTTTTTTTCACTTTATAACCTGGTGAGGCTACGTTCGGTTTTGTCTGCATTTCACCAATGCTTTTACTGGACGTAATTTCCTGTTTTTTTTCACTTTATGACCTGGTGAGGTTACGTTCGGTTTTTTCTGCATTTCACCAATGCTTTTACTGGACGTAATTACCCGTTTTTTTAAAACTTTATGACCTAGTGAGGTTACGTTCGGTTTTGTCTGCATTTCACCAATGCTTTTACTGTACGTAATTTCCCGTTTTTTTCACTTTATGACCCGGTGAGGTTACGTTCGGTTTTGTCTGCATTTCACCAATGCTTTTACCGGACGTAATTTCCCGTTTTTTTTCACTTTATGACCTAGTGAGGTTACGTTCGGTTTTGTCTGCATTTCACCAATGCTTTTACCGGACGTAATTTCCCGTTTTTTTTCACTTTATGACCTAGTGAGGTTACGTTCGGTTTTGTCTGCATTTCACCAATGCTTTTGCTGGACGTAATTTCCCGTTTTTTCACTTTATGACCTGGTGAGGTTACGTTCGGTTTTGTCTGCATTTCACCAATGCTTTTACTGGACGTAATTTCCCGTTTTTTTTACTTTATGACCCGGTGAGATTATGTTCGGTTTTGTCTGCATTTCACCAATGCTTTTTACCAGACGTAATTCACCAATGCTTTTACTGGACGTAATTTACCTTTTTTTCACTTTATGACCTGGTGAGGTTACGTTCGGTTTTGTCTGCATTTCACCAATGCTTTTAGTAGATGTTATTTCCTGTTTTTTTCACTTTATGACCCGGTGAGGTTACGTTCCGTTTTGTGTGGATTTCACCAATGCTTTTACCAGACGTAATTCACTAATGCTTTTACTGGACGTAATTTCCCGTTTTTTACTTTATGACCCGGTGAGGTTACGTTCGGTTTTGTCTGCATTTCACCAATGCTGTTACCAGACGTAATTCACCAATGCTTTTACTGGACGTAATTTCCCGTTTTTTCACTTTATGACCTAGTGAGCTTACGTTTTGTTTGGTCTGCATTTCACCAATGCTTTTACTCGACGTTATTTCCTGTTTTTTTTTCACATTATGACCTGGTGAGGTTCCGTTCCGTTTTGTCTGCATCATTCAGCCTTTTTTTAATGCGGACCCACTAACTTTAATGTCATTATTACATCCCAATTGGGATTCAGCTGTTTTTTAACACTGACCCACCAACTTTAATGTCATTAATACATCCCATTTGGGATTCAGCTGTTTTTCAACGCTGACCCACTGACTTTAATGTCATTATTACATGCCATTTGGGATTCAGCTGTTTTTAACGCTGACCCACAAACTTTACTATCATTAATACATCTGTTTTGTGATTCAGCTGTTTTTTAACGCTGACCCACTAACTTTAATGTCAATAATACATCCCATTTGGGATTCAGCTGTTTTTTCACGCTGACCCACTAACTTTAATGTCACTATTTCACCCCATTTGAGATTCAGCTTTTATTTAACGCTGACCCACTAACTTAACTATCATTATTACATCTGTTTTGTGAATCAGCCCTTTTTTAACGCTGACCCACTAACTTTAATGTCAATAATACATCCCATTTGGGATTCAGCTGTTTTTTAACGCGGACCCACTAACTTTACTGTCAATATTTCACCCCATTTGAGATTCAGCTGTTATTTAACACTGACCCACTAACTTTATTGTCACTATTTCACCCCATTCGAGTTCAGCTGGTATTTAACGCTGACCCACTAACTTTACTATCATTATTACATATGTTTTGTGATTCAGCTGTTTTTAACACTGACTCACTAACTTTATAGTCACTATTTCACCCAATTCGAGATTCAGCTGTTATTTAACGCTGACCCACAAACTTTACTATCAATACTACATCTGTTTTGTGATTCCACCCTTTTTTAACACTGACCCACTAACTTTATTGTCACTATTTCACCCCATTCGAGATTCAGCTGTTATTTAACGCTGACCCACAAACTTTACTATCATTATTACATCTGTTTTGTGATTCCACCCTTTTTTAACACTGATCCACTAACTTTAATGTCAATAATACATCCCATTTGGGATTCAGCTGTTTTTTATCGCTGACCCATTAACTTTACTGTCACTATTTCACCCCATTTGAGATTCAGCTGTTATTTAACACTGACCCACTAACTTTATTGTCACTATTTCACCCCATTCGAGTTCAGCTGGTATTTAACGCTGACCCACTAACTTTACTATCATTATTACATATGTTTTGTGATTCAGCTGTTTTTAACACTGACTCACTAACTTTATAGTCACTATTTCACCCAATTCGAGATTCAGCTGTTATTTAACGCTGACCCACAAACTTTACTATCAATACTACATCTGTTTTGTGATTCCACCCTTTTTTAACACTGACCCACTAACTTTATTGTCACTATTTCACCCCATTCGAGATTCAGCTGTTATTTAACGCTGACCCACAAACTTTACTATCATTATTACATCTGTTTTGTGATTCCACCCTTTTTTAACACTGATCCACTAACTTTAATGTCAATAATACATCCCATTTGGGATTCAGCTGTTTTTTATCGCTGACCCATTAACTTTACTGTCACTATTTCACCCCATTTGAGATTCAGCTGTTATTTAATGCTGACCCACTAACTTAACTATCATTATTACATCTGTTTTGTGATTCCACCCTTTTTTAACACTGACCCACTGACTTTATTGTCACTTTTTCACCCCATTCGAGATTAAGCTGTTATTTAACGCTGACCCACAAACTTTACTATCATTATTACATCTGTTTTGTGATTCCACCCTTTTTTAACACTGACCCACTAACTTTAATGTCATTATTATATCCCATTTGGGATTCAGCTGTTTTTTATCGCTGACCCATTAACTTTACTGTCACTATTTCAACCCATTTGAGATTCAGCTGTTATTTAATGCTGACCCACTAACTTAACTATCATTATTACATATGTTTTGTGATTCAGCTGTTTTTAACACTGACTCACTAACTTTATAGTCACTATTTCACCCCATTCGAGTTTCAGCTGTTATTTAACGCTGACCCACAAAC
This sequence comes from Botryllus schlosseri, assembly GCF_051294905.1. Lineage (NCBI taxonomy): Eukaryota > Metazoa > Chordata > Ascidiacea > Stolidobranchia > Styelidae > Botryllus > Botryllus schlosseri. The sequence goes on along the minus strand of NC_137239.1, from coordinate 13,906,821 downwards.
TTTACTATCAATACTACATCTGTTTTGAGATTCCACCCTTTTTTAACACTGACCCACTAACTTTATTGTCACTATTTCACCCCATTCGAGATTCAGCTGTTATTTAACGCTGACCCACAAACTTTACTATCATTATTACATCTGTTTTGTGATTCCACCCTTTTTTAACACTGACCCACTAACTTTAATGTCATTAATACATCCCATTTGTGATTCAGCTGTTTTTTATCGCTGACCCATTAACTTTACTGTCACTATTTCACCCCATTTGAGATTCAGCTGTTATTTAATGCTGACGCACTAACTTAACTATCATTATTACATCTGTTTTGTGATTCCACCCTTTTTTAACACTGACCCACTAACTTTATTGTCACTTTTTCACCCCATTCGAGATTCAGCTGTTATTTAACGCTGACCCACAAACTTTACTATCATTATTACATCTGTTTTGTGATTCCACCCTTTTTTAACACTGACCCACTAACTTTAATGTCATTATTACATCCCATTTGCGATTCAGCTGTTTTTTATCGCTGACCCATTAACTTTGCTGTCACTATTTCACCCCATTTGAGATTCAGCTGTTATTTAAGGCTGACCCACTAACTTAACTATCATTATTACATCTGTTTTGTGAATCAGCCCTTTTTTAACGCTGACCCATTAACGTTAATGTCATTATCACATCCCATTTGGGATTCAGCTGTCATTTAATGCTGACCCACTAACTTTACTGTCACTATTTCACCCCATTCGAGATTCAGCTGTTATTTAACGCTGACCCACTAACTTAACTATCATTATTACAACTGTTTTGTGATTCCACCCTTTTTTAACACTGACCCACTAACTTTATTGTCACTTTTTCACCCCATTCGAGATTCAGCTGTTATTTAACGCTGACCCACAAACTTTACTATCATTATTACATCTGTTTTGTGATTCCACCCTTTTTTAACACTGACCCACTAACTTTAATGTCATTATTACATCCCATTTGGTATTCAGCTGTTTTTATCGCTGACCCATTAACTTCACTGTCTCTATTTCACCCCATTTGAGATTCAGCTGTTATTTAATGCTGACCTACTAACTTAACTATCATTATTACATCTGTTTTGTGAATCAGCCCTTTTTTAACGCTGACCCATTAACTTTAATGTCAATATTACATTCCATTTGGGATTCAGCTGTTATTTAACACTGACCCACTAACTTTATTGTTACTATTTCACCCCATTCGAGATTCAGCTGTTATTTAACGCTGACCCACTAACTTTACTATCATTATTACATCCGTTTTGTGATTCCACCCTTTTTTAACACTGACCCACTAACTTTATTGTCACTTTTGCACCCCATTCGAGATTCAGCTGTTATTTAGCGCTGACCCACAAACTTTACTATCATTATTACATCTGTTTTGTGATTCCACCCTTTTTTAACACTGACCCATTAACTTTAATGTCATTATTACATCCCATTTGATATTCAGCTGTTTTTTATCGCTGACCCACTAACTTTACTGTCACTATTTCACCCCACTTGAGATTCAGCTGTTATTTAACGCTGACCCACTAACTTAACTATCATTATTACATCTGTTTTGTGAATCAGCCCTTTTTTAACGCTGACCCATTAACTTTATTGTCACTATTTCACCCCATTTGGGATTCAGCTGATTTTTAACGCTGACTCACTAACTTTAATGTCAATAATACATCCCATTTGGGATTCAGCTGTTTTTTAACGCGGACCCACTAACTTTATTTTCACTATTTCACCCCATTTGAGATTCAGCTATTATTCAACCCTTTGTAACCGGCCGGCCTCCTGACCAAAATTTTACCTCATCCACATAAAAAACGCTAAAATGTCATCCATATGGCTTAATTCGACGTCCAATATATTGCCGTAAACCTGAAGTAGCCGCATAGCGGTCTGAGATACTCTCGCGGCTCAGACGCCAGAGGGAATAGCGTTATGCGAGAAAATGTTCTCGATTTCTTGAAAATAAAATACAATTTTGTTCTTCTATATCTCCTGACGTCATACCTAGGCCCTCTCTTATAGTATATGGCCACCTGATTGCTTTCCGCATGAATCCTACGTTCCAACGAGACATTACATGCTACTATAGCGCTTCATAGCCCAGCGCTACGATCTTGGAAAGGTACAGATGATAAGCACAATCACGCGGCCGCCACCGATGAGTAATCGATTACGTAATCTCGTATTGTCGCTGAAGGCAACACGCGTCCAGTTCGACATAACATAGTAACTGCCTTGGCAATTTTGCCGTTAGCATACATCTCCATGCTATTGAAGTGTTATCAACCCCAGTTGCTGTGGCGAGATAGCGCAGTGGTATAATCCGCGGCTGCAACACCAATGGATGCGGGTTCGAGTCCGACCGAGGTCGACTTCCGAATTCCGATATCTAAGTGTTGGAGGTTTACCTAGGCTCCTTCTCGCCACCTCATCCGCGTCAGCGGTGTCTTACAAAAAGCCTAGAGGTTGGCCGTGCTATAAGTCGGCAGCTACGGAAAATAGGAAGAATATCGGCCTGGTGTAAATGACCACAGTAGTCGACAAACACCATGAATACCCCAAAACAAACAAACAAACAAACCCCAGTTGCTTGTTATATGTAACTTGCAACTGCAAGGGATCCGTAAGTATACTCATATTGCCTTATTCCACAGTGCCTAGTGCCCATATACGCTCGGGAAGTCATTTCATGTGATACATTGCTTTATTTCGCATCAATTTGAACTGTATTCTACACCGCTAATGTTCCATGTATGATCAACAGTAGTCATAGAAGCCAACAGTAACTTAGTGTGCCATCTAAAACAGATATATAACTGCCTCTATATCAGAGGTCTCAAACACGCGGCCCGCGGGCCGCATGCGGCCCGCCAGAGCTTTTTGTGCGGCCCGCGACGACACTTTAGATTTTTCTTAATTTGACAATATATAAGTGTCACATATATCGTTTCAGGTTATAAAGTGAATATTCTCTCTTAAATTGCCCCGAACGTCTGAAACTATTCATCAATATTCAGTATAATATCAATTGCAAACGTTGCTTCAGTAGAAGATTCACTATTTCGCCACATTTCCAATTCTTGATTACAAAACCTTACCCTTGGACGATTCGTAACTGAAATTTGTGAGTTGGACTTGTGCGCGACCTTTTGTAGAATTACTCAGACTCGGGATAACTCGATGGCAAAATGAAAATGACTCGAGTGGACTCGGAATACCGTGGATCTGTTGCAACCATGAACGCAACAAACTAGTCGCGTACAAAGGGGATAGTAATAGATCAGAAGGTCGCAGCTTGGTATTTCGCTAACCAGGCGAAGTAGTTTTGGCAACCATTGGCAATCTGTTAGTTACATCTTTGGTCGCTAAACATTGTTATTATGGCCATGCACTCACAGGTACCGATAGTAAGTACCGTAGTGGTACGCTCCAACGATGTAACAGCAATGGGTCGTTCGGCATTCCGACATTTCAATCACTAGGACACATTCATCAATATATTTATATTATATTAATATTTTTTCTGCCCCTATTATTGATGATATTTGGCCATGAGATTAATAGCCTACTTATCAAAAGTATATCCGAATCCTGGATTTGAATTACAATGCTCAACCCAAAAATGTTTGGATATCGGATCAGTCTCTATTATCAATCTGTTAAATTCAAAATATTCAAAGTAGCTGCAAAATTATAATCCGATAATAGCTTTTATGATGGGATCATACGTTGTCCATCCATATGGTGTCTATATCTTATAATTAATTTTTATTATGTTTAATCGTTGAGTTGAGCACAACAACAATTCTATTCAAATTGTTATAAATGTGATGATTCTTTTTGTGTCAGGCCTAAATTGATACAAGAGTAAATCACATTTTGACGGTGTATGTTTACTGTCAGTCTGCTGGATCGGCTCACTTTCAATAAGACAATTCATTCCCGCCAAATAAGGCGTACATGGAAAGACATAGAATACCCCTATAAATGATGCGGCCCGCGGCGTCGTCAAAACTGGAAAATTGGCCCGCGAGCACATTTGAGTTTGAGACCTCTGCTCTATATGATATTGTTATCACAGGCTCGGGTACAAAAATAGCCTAACTCGCACGCTTATTTGTGCGGCGTTAGGGCTGGTGTCGGCTTTCTTATACAAAACTAAGCTCCATGATAGGGATATTGATGAATATGCCAGGATAATGGCTAACCATATGTATAATTTGCTATTGCCTGAAGCAATTGTACATCTGTTTGAAACCGCAACGAGTCAGGTCATCTTACGCAGCCATGATTTTCACGTAATAAGGTATGCTTCTTTCACGTCAATTTGAAACATCTTCTACGTGCTAATCTTCGATATAAGGACTTTCATAGAATAGTATGACCAACAACAAGTCATAGAAGATAACTGTAATCGGTTATATGACGTCTAGAACGGAAGATACAATGGTTTATATTTCATGCGGTCACTCACGCGAACATCATTACAAATTCAATTTTGTGGGAAAAATTTTTGCGTGTTCAATCTGCATTTCAAGCAGGATATACATTGCCACATTAGGTTATACATGGTCTGATGTATGCGGATTTATAAGAGCAATACATACAAACCGATTGCAATCGTTTATGACCAATACAGGTCTAGCTATCTTGGAATAAATATCGACTCCTCTGCGTTAAACAGTCGCGGTCTAGACCGCCGATCGCAAAGGGTTAACACTGACCCACTAACTTTATTGTCACTATTTCACCCCATTCGAGATTCAGCTGTTATTTAACGCTGACCCACTAACTTTACTAACATTATTACATATGTTTTGTGATTCAGCTGTTTTTAACACTGACTCACTAACTTTATTGTCACTATTTCACCCCATTCGAGATTCAGCTGTTATTTAACGCTGACCCACAAACTTTACTATCATTATTACATCTGTTTTGTCATTCTACCCTTTTTAACACTGACCCACTAACTTTAATGTCATTATTACATCCCATTTGGGATTCAGCTGTTTTTTATCGCTGACCCACTAACTTTACTGTCACTATTTCACCCCATTTGAGATTCAGCTGTTATTTAATGCTGACCCACTAACCTAACTATCATTATTACATCTGTTTTGTGAATCAGCCCTTTTTTAACGCTGACCCATTAACTTTAATGTCATTATTACATCCCATTTGGGATTCAGCTGTTATTTAATGCTGACCCACTAACTTTACTGTCACTATTTCACCCCATTCAAGATTCAGCTGTTATTTAACGCTGACCCACTAACTTTACTATCATTATTACAACTGTTTTGTGATTCCAGCCTTTTTTAACACTGACCCACTAACTTTATTGTCACTATTTCACCCCATTCGAGATTCAGCTGTTATTTAACGCTGACCCACTAACTTTATTATCAATATTACATCTGTTTTGTGATTCCACCCTTTTTCAACACTGACCCACTAACTTTATTGTCACTTTTTCACCCCATTCGAGATTCAGCTGTTATTTAACGCTGACCCACAAACTTTACTATCAATATTACATCTGTTTTGTGATTCCACCCTTTTTTAACACTGACCCACTAACTTTAATGTCATTATCACATCCCATTTGGGATTCAGCTGTTTTTTAACACTGACCCACTAACTTTAATGTCATTATTACATCGCATTTGGGATTCAGCTGTTTTTTAACGCTGACCCACTAACTTTACTATCATAATTACATCTGTTTTGTGATTCCACCCTTTTTTAACACTGACCCACTAACTTTAATGTCATTATTACATCCCACTTGGGATTCAGCTGTTTTTTAATGCCGACCCACTAACTTTACTATCATTATTACTTATGTTTTGTGATTCAGCTGTTTTTTAACGCTGACCCACTAACTTTACTGTCACTATTTCACCCCATTTGAGATTCAGCTGCTATTTAACGCTAACCCACTAACTTAACTATCATTATTACATCTGTTTTGTGAATCAGCCCTTTTTTAACGCTGACCCATTAACTTTAATGTCATTATTACATCCCATTTGGGATTCAGCTGTTATTTAATGCTGACCCACTAACTTTACTGTCACTATTTCACCCCATTCAAGATTCAGCTGTTATTTAACGCTGACCCACTAACTTTACTATCATTATTACAACTGTTTTGTGATTCCAGCCTTTTTTAACACTGACCCACTAACTTTATTGTCACTATTTCACCCCATTCGAGATTCAGCTGTTATTTAACGCTGACCCACTAACTTTATTATCAATATTACATCTGTTTTGTGATTCCACCCTTTTTCAACACTGACCCACTAACTTTATTGTCACTTTTTCACCCCATTCGAGATTCAGCTGTTATTTAACGCTGACCCACAAACTTTACTATCAATATTACATCTGTTTTGTGATTCCACCCTTTTTTAACACTGACCCACTAACTTTAATGTCATTATCACATCCCATTTGGGATTCAGCTGTTTTTTAACACTGACCCACTAACTTTAATGTCATTATTACATCGCATTTGGGATTCAGCTGTTTTTTAACGCTGACCCACTAACTTTACTATCATTATTACTTTTGTTTTGTGATTCAGCTGTTTTTTAACGCTGACCCACTAACTTTACTGTCACTATTTCACCCCATTTGAGTTTCAGCTGTTATTTAACGCTGACCCACTAACTTAACTATCATTATTACATCTGTTTTGTGAATCAGCCCTTTTTTAACGCTGACCCACTAACTTTAATGTCATTATTACATCCCATTTGGGATACAGCTGTTTTTTAACTCTGACCCACTAACTTTACTGTCACTATTTCACCCCATTTGAGATTCAGCTGTTATTTAACGCTGACCCACTAATTTAGCTATCATTATTACATCTGTTTTGTGAATCAGCCCTTTTTTAACGCTGACCCACTAACTTTAATGTCATTATTACATCCCATTTGGGATACAGCTGTTTTTTAACGCTGACCCACTAACTTTACTATCATTATTATATCTGTTTTGTGAGTCAGCCCTTTTTTAACGCTGACCCACTAACTTTAATGTCATTATTACATATCGTTTGGGATTCAGCTGTTATTTAACGCTGACCCGCTAATTTTACTGTCAATATTTCACCCCATTTGAGATTCAGCTATTATTTAACGCTGACCCACTAACTTTACTATCATAATTACATCTGTTTTGTGATTCCACCCTTTTTTAACACTGACCCACTAACTTTAATGTCATTATTACATCCCACTTGGGATTCAGCTGTTTTTTAATGCCAACCCACTAACTTTACTATCATTATTACTTATGTTTTGTGATTCAGCTGTTTTTTAACGCTGACCCACTAACTTTACTGTCACTATTTCACCCCATTTGAGATTCAGCTGCTATTTAACGCTAACCCACTAACTTAACTATCATTATTACATCTGTTATGTGAATCAGCCCTTTTTTAACGCTGACCCACTAACTTTAATGTCATTATTACATCCCATTTGGGATACAGCTGTTTTTTAACGCTGACCCACTAACTTTACTGTCACTATTTCACCCCATTTGAGATTCAGCTGTTATTTAACGCTGACCCACTAACTTTACTAACATTATTACATATGTTTTGTGATTCAGCTGTTTTTAACACTGACTCACTAACTTTATTGTCACTATTTCACCCCATTCGAGATTCAGCTGTTATTTAACGCTGACCCACAAACTTTACTATCATTATTACATCTGTTTTGTCATTCTACCCTTTTTAACACTGACCCACTAACTTTAATGTCATTATTACATCCCATTTGGGATTCAGCTGTTTTTTATCGCTGACCCACTAACTTTACTGTCACTATTTCACCCCATTTGAGATTCAGCTGTTATTTAATGCTGACCCACTAACCTAACTATCATTATTACATCTGTTTTGTGAATCAGCCCTTTTTTAACGCTGACCCATTAACTTTAATGTCATTATTACATCCCATTTGGGATTCAGCTGTTATTTAATGCTGACCCACTAACTTTACTGTCACTATTTCACCCCATTCAAGATTCAGCTGTTATTTAACGCTGACCCACTAACTTTACTATCATTATTACAACTGTTTTGTGATTCCAGCCTTTTTTAACACTGACCCACTAACTTTATTGTCACTATTTCACCCCATTCGAGATTCAGCTGTTATTTAACGCTGACCCACTAACTTTATTATCAATATTACATCTGTTTTGTGATTCCACCCTTTTTCAACACTGACCCACTAACTTTATTGTCACTTTTTCACCCCATTCGAGATTCAGCTGTTATTTAACGCTGACCCACAAACTTTACTATCAATATTACATCTGTTTTGTGATTCCACCCTTTTTTAACACTGACCCACTAACTTTAATGTCATTATCACATCCCATTTGGGATTCAGCTGTTTTTTAACACTGACCCACTAACTTTAATGTCATTATTACATCGCATTTGGGATTCAGCTGTTTTTTAACGCTGACCCACTAACTTTACTATCATAATTACATCTGTTTTGTGATTCCACCCTTTTTTAACACTGACCCACTAACTTTAATGTCATTATTACATCCCACTTGGGATTCAGCTGTTTTTTAATGCCGACCCACTAACTTTACTATCATTATTACTTATGTTTTGTGATTCAGCTGTTTTTTAACGCTGACCCACTAACTTTACTGTCACTATTTCACCCCATTTGAGATTCAGCTGCTATTTAACGCTAACCCACTAACTTAACTATCATTATTACATCTGTTTTGTGAATCAGCCCTTTTTTAACGCTGACCCATTAACTTTAATGTCATTATTACATCCCATTTGGGATTCAGCTGTTATTTAATGCTGACCCACTAACTTTACTGTCACTATTTCACCCCATTCAAGATTCAGCTGTTATTTAACGCTGACCCACTAACTTTACTATCATTATTACAACTGTTTTGTGATTCCAGCCTTTTTTAACACTGACCCACTAACTTTATTGTCACTATTTCACCCCATTCGAGATTCAGCTGTTATTTAACGCTGACCCACTAACTTTATTATCAATATTACATCTGTTTTGTGATTCCACCCTTTTTCAACACTGACCCACTAACTTTATTGTCACTTTTTCACCCCATTCGAGATTCAGCTGTTATTTAACGCTGACCCACAAACTTTACTATCAATATTACATCTGTTTTGTGATTCCACCCTTTTTTAACACTGACCCACTAACTTTAATGTCATTATCACATCCCATTTGGGATTCAGCTGTTTTTTAACACTGACCCACTAACTTTAATGTCATTATTACATCGCATTTGGGATTCAGCTGTTTTTTAACGCTGACCCACTAACTTTACTATCATTATTACTTTTGTTTTGTGATTCAGCTGTTTTTTAACGCTGACCCACTAACTTTACTGTCACTATTTCACCCCATTTGAGTTTCAGCTGTTATTTAACGCTGACCCACTAACTTAACTATCATTATTACATCTGTTTTGTGAATCAGCCCTTTTTTAACGCTGACCCACTAACTTTAATGTCATTATTACATCCCATTTGGGATACAGCTGTTTTTTAACTCTGACCCACTAACTTTACTATCATTATTATATCTGTTTTGTGAGTCAGCCCTTTTTTAACGCTGACCCACTAACTTTAATGTCATTATTACATATCGTTTGGGATTCAGCTGTTATTTAACGCTGACCCGCTAATTTTACTGTCAATATTTCACCCCATTTGAGATTCAGCTATTATTTAACGCTGACCCACTAACTTTACTATCATAATTACATCTGTTTTGTGATTCCACCCTTTTTTAACACTGACCCACTAACTTTAATGTCATTATTACATCCCACTTGGGATTCAGCTGTTTTTTAATGCCAACCCACTAACTTTACTATCATTATTACTTATGTTTTGTGATTCAGCTGTTTTTTAACGCTGACCCACTAACTTTACTGTCACTATTTCACCCCATTTGAGATTCAGCTGCTATTTAACGCTAACCCACTAACTTAACTATCATTATTACATCTGTTTTGTGAATCAGCCCTTTTTTAACGCTGACCCACTAACTTTAATGTCATTATTACATCCCATTTGGGATACAGCTGTTTTTTAACGCTGACCCACTAACTTTACTGTCACTATTTCACCCCATTTGAGATTCAGCTGTTATTTAACGCTGACCCACTAACTTTACCATCATTATTACATCCGTCTACGACTAACTAGAAGGTATTATCTGCACCTACCCGCAGCGTGACATAACAATGCTGCTTGGGGACATGAATGCCACGTTGGCCGAGCGCTCACAGCGAGTTCGCTTCTCAGTTGGCAACGAAAATAGCAACTCTGAGCATTTTACCAAATTACTCGACCGCTCCGACCTCATTCCTCTCAACGCCAACTTCTCTATGAAGCCGAAACGCAGAACAACATTTGACGGTATGCGCCGACGCAACATGCAGCTTGATTATATCTGCCGCAAACCGAACTGCCGAACGGTGCGCATGCTAACGATGAGGAGTGACCAACGCATGGTGTTGGCCACGCTTCGTGAACGCCTATCGTTCGTCCTGAAGCGTATACCGAAAGAGCGCCTACCAAATTGGCTTGATCTCAAGATGAAAGACTTTACCATGCACACACTCAACGTCCTTGTGATCCAAAAATACTATACTGACCGTCTTTGCGCCACTTGTGGCACCAGTCAAGAATGCAGCCCGTGAAACGCTCGGTATGGCACATAGCAAGCCATGGCCAAAATTAGCCTGGGAATCCGACCCAGGGGTGCTCAGTGCACGCCAGAACCTCAAGACTCTCAGACGTGCTACGTTCACCTCTGGAACACTGGACGCACATAGCGATGCTAACGAGGCCGCTCTGCACCTAACTAACATTCACAACGCTGCTCACACGGAACGAGTCTAAGCTATTGCTCTTTCCGTGGAAAACGAGTTGGAAGCATGCCGGTCAAGAGCAGCCTGGAAAGCCATCGGTGAACTAGTTGGCTTCAAGAGGACCCGCGTGAAGGCCTGTACGCAAGACCTCGCATCACACTTCAAGACCCTCTTATCTACACCTGCACCGGACATCGATGTGCTCGTTGCACCGCCTTCATTAGCAGCAATTCCTCTCGCGATCGATACAAACCTGATCACGCTAGCTGAGCTCGGGATAGCCATGCGTGATGTACCACAATTCAAGGCCACCGGTACGGACGGCATCCCAACGACTGCGTACACCTCGGGTGTTGCACCTTTGCTCCTCGACGTCATGAACGGTGTCCTCGAAGGCGGCCCGATGCCGCCCGAGTGGCTCGAGAGCGAAATCGTGCCTATATAAGAGAAAGGCGCTGCGAGTGAACCAGCGAATTACTGAGGCATCTCTCAGAGACACTAAGTTTGATGTCATTATTACATCCTATTTGGGATTGAGCTGTTTTTTAAAGCTGACCCACTGACTTTACTGTCATTATTACATCCCATTTGGGATTCAGCTGTTTTTTAACGCTGACCCACTGACTTTACTGTCATTATTACATCCCATTTGGGATTCAGCTGTTTTTTAACGCTGACCCACTAACTTTGCCATCATTAGATAGATAGATAGATAGATAGTCTTTTATTCGTCACATCAATAAATAAAGAAGTATACAAAACAAATCTTGCAGTATACATCCCATTTGGGATTCAGCTGTTTTTTAACGCTGACCCACTAACTTCGCCATCATTATTACTTATTACATCCCATTTGAGATTCAGCTGTTTTTTAACGCTGACCCACTGACTTTACTGTCATTATTACATCCCATTTGGGATTCAGCTGTTTTTTAAAGCTGACCCACTGACTTTACTGTCATTATTACATCCCATTTGGGATTCAGCTGATTTTTAAAGCTGACCCACTGACTTTACTGTCATTATTACATCCCATTTGGGATTCAGCTGTTTTTTAACGCTGACCCCCTAACTTTGCCATCAATATTACATCCCATTTGGGATTCAGCTGTTTTTTAAAGCTGACCCACTGACTTTACTGTCATTATTACATCCCATTTGGGATTCAGCTGTTTTTTAAAGCTGACCCACTGACTTTACTGTCATTATTACATCCCATTTGAGATTCAGCTGTTTTTTAAAGCTGACCCACTAACTTTGCCATCATTAGATAGATAGATAGATAGATAGTCTTTTATTCGTCACATCAATAAATAAAGAAGTATACAAAACAAATCTTGCAGTATACATCCCATTTGGGATTCAGCTGTTTTTTAACGCTGACCCACTAACTTCGCCATCATTATTAGTTATTACATCCCATTTGAGATTCAGCTGTTTTTTAACGCTGACCCACTGACTTTACTGTCATTATTACATCCCATTTGGGATTCAGCTGTTTTTTAAAGCTGACCCACTGACTTTACTGTCATTATTACATCCCATTTGGGATTCAGCTGTTTTTTAAAGCTGACCCACTGACTTTACTGTCATTATTACATCCCATTTGGGATTCAGCTGTTTTTTAACGCTGATCCACTAACTTTGCCATCATTATTACATCCCATTTGGGATTCAGCTGTTTTTAAACGCTGACCTACTAACTTTGCCATCATTATTACATCTGTTTTGTGATTCAGCTGTTTTTTAACGCTGACCCACTAACTTTACTGTCATTATTACATCCCATTTGGGATTCAGCTGTTTTTTAACGCTGACCCACTAACTTTGCCATCATTATTACATCCCATTTGGGATTCAGCTGTTTTTTAACGCTGACCCACTAACTTTACTGTCATTATTACACCATATTTGTGATTCCGCTGTATTTTAACGCTGACCCAAAATGTCATTATTACATCCCATTTGTGATTCAGTTTTTTTTTACCGCTGACCGACTAATTCTATTATCATTATTACACCCCATTTCTGATTCAGCTGATTTTTTTTACGCTGACCTGCTAATTTGACTGTCATTATTCCATTTTTGATTCAGCTGTGTTTTAACGGTGACCCGCTAATTTTACTGATATTATTACATCCCATTTGGGATTCAGCTGTTTTTACCATGCTGAACTACGAATTTAACTTTATCTATTTGTAATTTTGCTGTTTTTCCCATGCTAAAATACTATTTTTTTGTAACTTAATCTTCACAATTTCGTTCTTGAGGTCTTGTTTGTTAATTATATATGTCTTCTGAAATCTTGCCTGCATCTCCAGTTCGACTTTGCCGTGCCTGAAGGAATATGAGAGTCGTAGGATGAGTGCGAGGTTGAAATTGAACTGCCAACATCAACATTCTCTGCTTATTTAGTGAGGCGCAGCGCAAGCAATCAGGCGGTGAACTTCTGAAGGGATTTATTTGAAGAGTGACGCTATGACCGGCGTGTCCTAAGATGAGCTGGGACGTAAACCTCGAGCACAATTCACTTTCCTGACACGCCAAGTTGTACGAATAAGGTGACTGGACTCAAGTCATGACTCACGTAATCCCTACACTTAATCGAACTATTCATATTACAAATTGGTAATTAACGAGGGGAATGATTGGTACAATTCTGCCCAAGGAGCATTCAATATGCATATTACCTTCGCAGAGGTACAATTAAAACGATTGTAAATATTCTACGTTGAGGTAGCGTATATTGTAATCTGCATGACCTGGTCTGGTATTTTCGCTATCTAATGTGAGCTTCCAGCGGACTGTCGATGAGCAGTGTAGTGCTACATTCCACCGTTTCTACGTGAATGAGTTGCGGATTTTGAAGTTAATCTATACCAGGGAAGGCAGATGAGATTTGAGAACGATTGCGCGGGCCACTTGAATGTTGACCGTTTTTAAGGTTTCTGATAGGAGCAAAGCGAATTAGGTAAATTTGAAACAGGCCTTCTCTTCTACCCATCAAAATCGATAACAGTTATGTCATGAAAACTTGATGTGCATTCATGTCCTAGTCACGCAAAGGTCAATATTTTTGTCAAAGGTTATAAATGGAGTCGGTCAATGGTGTTGTTACTTGCATATATTGCGGGTTGCCTCTGTATACCGCTTGGCCATGTCCGTTTGCGAAGAAAACCTTGTGGGGTTGCAAAAATTATTTTTCCAAATTGACCGTAAAATACAAATGCACTCGCAGTTACGATGCACGGAACGGTATCTACTCAATACGCGTAGACCCAGCATGGAAGCACGTTATATGCATTTAGGAAAAGATGGAGTAATGACAACAAATCCAAGCAGACACAGCAACAAAAGCAAAAATAAATCTATTTATTAGGGCTGGGCAAAATCGAGTACCTGAGTGATTCGAATCTGAATCACGTAATTTGCTTCGAGTCGAGTCGAGTAATCGAGTATCACTCATTATGACGTCACAACAAAATGTACTATGTTGAAGTCCAAATATGTGCCTTTTATGCCACCTCAAAGAACGTAATGCCTGTTATCTGTCGCATTAAAGATACTTTGGTATTTTCTCGACCATATCGATTTCATTGCACTGTTGTGGGATGATCATGACTTCGGAAATGTGTTATTTCCAGTAACGTTCGTAGCTTTGTACTGTGTCTGGAATGCTGAGACACGACCTATCAAGGATTCAAGGCTTCCTCAGTGGAAAATAGTATCACAACTATAATTCTCGTCAGTAAATTAACTTTCATTCACGAGGACCGTATAATTTCAGTACTCGAAAAAATCGTATTTTACTACTCGACTCGAATCATTAAAATTACTACTCGATTCAGATTCGAGTACTCGAATCATTGTGCCCAGCCCTACTATTTAGTCCATAAACATATGGGTAGTCAACTAGTGGGTTACCATCACATAAGTTAGTTAGGATGATTGAAATCAGCCGATTTCACTATTTTTACTGAAAAATTAGGTGGGGTGACTAAAAAAAGGTCGCCACTTTCGATCGAACCACCAATTTCCTGTTTAGCGTCATTTATGCCCATTCTCACTCGAATCTATCCATTAGCTCTATTATCTGTAAAGGAGGACGAATTGCCAAAAAGGAGGACATTTAGGCGTCCGCGGAGGACATTTTCAAAAACCTGAAAAAGGAGGACGTATGGTAACCCTATAGTAAACCCAATTTTATAAATGTCCTTCCATCTTCTATGGCTCACACCGACTTCATCAATATAATATGCGGAAGATCACGTTATTGGTTATTTATCTTTCCATGTATACCTAATACCATCATGTTTTAAAGTCCTGCAGAGTATAGATAACTAACTTACGGTTAGATCCGTAACACGTGATTGACGGCTGAGTGCCGTGTTGCAGCTACCTATTTGTGGTGGCTGCATAGCATGCAAGCGGCTGGTTGTGGGCCTGGTAGACTGTTGAAAATGCTGTTGTTTGGTTTGGAGAGGACGTGGGGCATTGAGAAAAGGTTGTGGTACAGTTCATCTAGCAATTAGCGCGGCTATCAAAGCAATAATATCAGTAGGTTATTTGATGAGAAAAAGAAGTCATGAAATTCACTCAGTTACAGTATATGTCGTTATAGATGACAAAGCTATACTTACAGCATTATTATTCATAAGTTGAACTACGTTACATAAAAGTTTCGTTACATAAAAGTAAGTCATGGATGATGGTGTCAAAATAAAATTATCATCAAGGATCTCCATAATTTGTCCCGGTGTAATATCACGAGAAGTTTTGCTTCTATAAGTACACATTGGAGTACTGATGCTGTCAATAGATTTGACATCATCTACATACAGTAACTCATGGATGATATCCTCAGTGAGTAATTCCCAGTCGACTTTCTCCATATAAATAAAGATCTAGATCAGAGGTCGGGACTTCTTTTCGACCAAATAGCTGTAATGATCTTAAATTTTCAATTGTAATTCCTAAAGAGCCAAGAAGCGATGTCAACTGCTGCGTCGCAATCAAAGTTAACTACATGAGATTCGCACTTCGCAGTGTGCGCCATGTTTTCTGTGAGAAACTGAACACTGAAGTAATGTTGTCACCAGGGCTTTGGAATAAAGGCGGAGCCAAGGAGCCGTGCACTTTCAGCGGAACCGGAGCTCTACATAAAATTCCGGTGGAGCCGGATCTGGAGCGGGTTGTTTGAAAAGTTGCCGATGTATTTCATAAGGTGCTGTGCTACTACTAAGGGTTGAATTCACATACTTTTACGATGATCGTTCGCAAAATTAGGATTATTGCCTATTTGGTGCCACCATTTCTAACTAACAACGAACCATGTTCATTGTTTTTGTTCATACATTGGCGCCAAACCTGGGTAGGCTGGATATATCCGCGCTTACTCCGTAATTACGGTACTATCGTCATACCCGCAATTTCGTCATCAGCTTCAGCACAACACCGATAGTCAATTGTGCGTTTCGAGAAATAATGATCAGCCAGCATGTCACAAAATAGGATCGATGCTTATGTGAGCTGAGCAATTCAACTAAGTAATACGACGAATATATAAGCGACGCGAGATGATAAAAACGTGACCTTGCTGCACATGTCGATTTGGAGGCGCGCGCATGCCGCACGCCGAGAAACATCGTTTCCTTTATGGATTGGACCAGCGAATGCACGTTCTGATTGTTTTTTAATCGTAGCGCGAAATTGAACAGTGTGGACTCGTTTATCCCTACGAATTGAAATTCATTCCAGCGCATGATCGTTTATTTCAGTAACGACTTCCGAACGTAAATAGGGAAATGCACCGAATCAGCGCAGAACGCCATTAGGCTATAGTCCGTATACGATGCGAGCTATAGGCAATGCGATGTCCGAAACCCGCCCTGATGGTGTTAGATAAATAAAGCAAAGCAGTGATTCGATGCGCGCTTTCCAATTTGAAAATTTCAATTTTGGTATTCATTCTTGTCAGCTTGATACACTCGTACTCTTGAATTGTCACGCAATGTCACTTTGCGAGCTTTTAGTTTATTTCGTTACTGACTTGTACAGTGCACGGCGTTGAATTGAATTATCAAATATTCATGCCACACACCAGATTCTCAGTGGCCCTAATTCTGAGTTTATTCGATTCGTTTAAAGGGAAACCTTCTATATTCCACTGCACTTGATCGGCGACGGACGGACTGGGAACGAGCGCACCAATATCGAGCCATTGGGGAGTAGGGTAGGGTTACCATCCTTTAGGAGGATTTGTCCTCATTTTTACTATATTTTAAAAATGTCCTCCGAGGACGCCTAAATTCCGTTGATCATTAATGTCCTTCTTTTTGGGAATTCCTCCTCTTTTACAGGTTTTAGAGCTGAGATAATGGATAGATCCGAGTGAAAATGGGCAGTAACGCTAAATACGAAATACGTGGTCCGAACAAAAGTGACAACCTTTTTATTAGTCAACCAACGTAAAGAAATAAAAAACAGTATTTCTGAAGTTGAGCCGGACAGTTAACTTTTTTTAGTCAGCCAACGGAGAATGTTTGCCGAGTTGAGCCGTAAAGTTTACCTTTTTTTTTATTATAGTCAACCAACCACAAAGTCGGGAAAAATGTACCATTTTTTCCGAATTTTACTCCACAATTCTAAGTCTAAAAATTTCGAAAAAGTGTCCTCCTTTCCCGATCCCAAAATATGGTAACCATAAATTAGGGTGGAGTGAAAAATTTAAAAAAAAATGAATCTCAAAAAAGGTCTTGATATGTGGTACCAAATAGCAAATAAATAAATTCTGTCATAATTTGGGTTCGGCGAGAAAACAAGACCCACTGAAAGAACGCATTCACCAAGAATGGAAAGAACAAGAAAGAGCCGCGGAATAGAGAATAACATCGAAAAGGGGCACTAGGCCTAGGTGGATGCCTGTTTAGGAGAACGCAACTGCAAACGCAACCGGAGGTGGTCAAAGTGCAAGTAGAAGTAGAAGTAGCAACGACAAAATCTACTTAAGTGCGAGTAGAAGTACTTCTTCCATAAGCCACCTAAAACGACTTGAAATAGAATTGACCGACTCTGAATCTACTCAAGTAAGTAGGCTATGTAGTTTTGAAAACAGTCTTAATTCGTTCGCATGGACTGTCAAAAGCTGCAAACTGAGCTATGCGGAAGGTGCAGAGAGCTGGATTCGTATTGATGCATCCCATGAGGTATCGAGTCCCGACAGAATAAGCATTCTTTCGCATCACGGGATGCAAATTCTAGTATTGATATGAAAATGCGATACTAACCATTTGTTTAAAGAAGACCACGTTTTAGAGAACATTATGGCATGACGCCCTACCCCATATTATAAGGCCCCAAGTTTACGCGAAGGGCAATACGGAGAAGTTGTATCGGATACGGTTTCAAGTTCAACACTTAGCGCGATTAGTATACGTTAATAACAAATATTGTGGATAGTAAAATTTATATTTAGTGTAGCTTCACTTTCGGAAAATAGAGGCTTCACTATAGTTGCTGTTGTGCTTGAACATGTATGTTCTGCAGACAAAAAAACTGAAAGTAATTAGAACCCAGAGCATGATACTGGGAATTCTAAGTTCAATACAAATACCACTTCTAAAAAGCGGAGCGGAAATTATATTTCATGTCTTTTGTCCATAAAGCTTCAACGGTGGTCTGCTAAAACAGGTGTAACGTTCAAAAAAGCCTGATTTTCCACATTAGCAGGCAGAGGTGGTCAGTAACGAAGTACTTCTACTTTTTTGAAGTACTCAAGTAGTTTTCCTCTACTTCTGGTACTTACTCAAGTAGATCTGATTTTCGCTACTTCTACTTCTACTTCGTAATATTTTGTGATCTACTTACTTACTTTTCGCTATTTTCAGTTTGTCAAGTAGAAGTAGTTCAATCTTCCAATCAGGAAGATAATCTGAGGAATTTCGGGGCTGTTTTCACGGAGTATCAACATTAAATTTTCATAAAAGTTTAGTAAAGCCCAGAATTTTCGTCGCGCTTCGCGCGCAGTCCTGGATACGGAGTGACCAGTATGATTTCGCGAAAGTATCGGTGATATAATTTAGGTAGAGGGTTGGCGTGGTTCGGTTCACACCACATTGTCGCCCTTCGTCGATATCAAATAATTCATCACAGTATATATGGCTCATCATAACGTTTGAAACTGATGTTTCGCAATCTAGCATTTATTTATCATATCGTGATCTAGCATGACCATGGCGTGTCCAAATCTGGAAAAGTGGACTCCGACTTTTTTTTAGTTTTAGAGCTGTTTTAGCATACCACCTTCGAAACTTTCTGGACTGAAAACATGAAATACATGTTCTGCTTTTAGAAGTAGTATTTATATATTTCACTCTCATTTCCCAGTATCATATACTTTGAGTTATAATTATCATCAGTTCTTTTGTCTGGATAACATACATGTTAAAGCATAAAAGCAGGAGTAGTAATGCCTTCAACTTCTGGAAATAAAGCTACACAATATGGCATTTTTACGGTCCACCATATTTTTTATTAACGTGTACTAATCGCGCAAAGTGTTTACACCGTATCCTATACAACATCTCCGTAATGCTCTTCGACTAAACTACGGGTCTTATAATATGGGGAAAGGCGCCATACCATGCTATTTTCTAGAACGTGCTGTTCGAGAAAACAGAGGATTAGCATCGCATTTCCATATCAATACTATCATTTTTATCCCATGATGTGGACGAATACTTACGCTATCGAAAATTGGATACCTGTTGGTATGCATCAATATGAATCAAGCTCGTCACCTATCGCATAGCTCCATTGGCACCTTTTTACAATCCATGTGAACGAATTATGATCGTTTTCATAACTACTTACTTACTTGAGTACTTTTAAAGTCAGTCAATTCTACTTCTACTTCAAGTAGTTTTAGGTTGCTTATAGAGGAAGTACTTCTACTCGTACTTGAGTAGATATTTTCGTCGCTACTTCTACTTCTACTTGAGTAGATTTCTTGACTACTTTGACCACCTCTGTTAGCAGGACACGTCATAGGCTGCTAAATTGCGATATAATATGTAAATGCTAGATTGCGAAACGGTAGTTTCAAACTTTATGGTGGGCCATATTTACTGTGATGAAATATTTGATATGGTCGACAATGCGGTGTGAATGGAACAAAGCAATCCGGTTCCTAAATTATATTCACTGATACTTTCGTGAAAACATATTTGTCACTCAATAACTACTGTGCGCGAAACGCAACAAAATTTCTGGACTTTACTCGACTTTTATGAATATTAAATGTTAGCACTCCGTGAAAACAGCCCCGAAATTCCTCAGGCTATCTTTCGTATTGGGGGATTAAACTACTTCTACTTGACAAACTGAAAATAGCGAAAAGTAAGTAGGTAGATCACGAAATATTAAGAAGTAAGAGTAGAAGTAGAGAAAATGATCTACTTAAGTACCAGAAGTAGGGGAAAACTATTTAAGTACTTCCAAAAAGCTGAAGTACTTCGTTACTCACCAGTGACCACCTCTGAACGCAACTGGTCGTTGGGCATCGCGCTCGTTGCAAAGATGTATTTAGCAACCCCAAAAGTAGTGTTAGTAAAATCATGCAACCAAATTTACTTCTTCAACTTACTTTTCAGACCTTCATGTTCTACTTCCACTGATGTAGGATTGACGGGAAATACCTACTTCTAATCGCTATTGAGTTTGAAAATACAGCGTTACGGTACTTGTAATCTTTCTCGACTTCCCAAATGGTCTACTTTGACCACCTTTCCTGGTCTTTTCTGTAAGCAACTCGATCCGCTTGTAAGACGCTTATCTCATATGACTCGTTTATACGTTTTACATTTTATTATGTCCAATATACAAAATTGCACGTCAAAAATATACAGACGTCTTCAAAGCTGCATATGTAGCCTACGCTGATGCTGAAAGGAGGGGTGAAAAATGAATATTTTTTAAAGCACATAACAGTGTTACTAAGCCAGGGGTGGGCAAACTACGGCCCACGGGTCGCATGCGGCCCTCTACACCAGTGGTTCTTAACCTTTTTTCTTCCAGCGCCCCCTTTCAAAAATTATCGTGCTCCAGCGCCCCCCCAACTTCATATTGTAAGGAATGTAATAAAGACAATGAGTAAGAGGGAGGACCGTAACAGCACTTCGTTAACCCCCCTAAAAACGATTGCTTTGCGCACCCATAGCGTGATAAACCGAACTTCTAAGGGCTTCGCCCCCACGAACCCCACATCGTGATTTTGATGGTCAGCAAAGTTTGTGTGGCCTGGTCGCCCTAAGTACCAAAATTTTCCATAATGCATGAATGAATAGGTGGTAATTACATGTATAAGTCGCTATATAAACTTTTATCCTGTCAGCCCACGTAATCAGATTTACCAGTAGCACTGAGTGAGCTGTTGTATAGGAAAATAAAGGGCCCGTAATTATTAATTAAACATATTCGGGCGTGCCCGCAGGTACAATTATTCGTTACCAGGGCTGTAACAGCACTTCGTCAGCCCCCCCCCCCCCAAACTAAAAACGTTGGTCCCCATCGGGTGATAAACCAAACTTCCGGGGGACTTCACTCCCAGACCCCCATTAGGCTGTCCGCTATTTGCTGATAGCCTATTAGGTATCTACATTGGATGTCCATTTACTGAGGCAGCTAGTCTCGCCTATTCGCGCGAAGCGCGAAAAAATTCACTAATTAATGATTGAATTGTTCAATATCATCGGGAATTGCATGTAAATTGAAATCAATTTTTATCCTCTCTGTGCTCACGTAAACACATTTACCGGTAGAGCTGAGTGAGTTGCAATGTTCCCTCTAAGCTGCGCACGTGCACAGTACTGACACGGTCTCTGCACACAGAAAATCTACGTTGCGCACAACAAATCCGGAGTTATTGCCTTTTTTTTGTCGTTACGCACTGTTGTCCAAGGGTCAGCGCAGTGAGTTGTTGAGTGTGCGCAGACTCATCAAAACTTAAAGCGAACATTGTGAGGTTTCTTGGAAACTGTAGGGCCCGTTACTAATAATTAAACATATTCGGGCGGGCGAACCCGTTGGTATGACTTCGTTGCATGATGTTATTTCCTGACCCCCTGTCTGCAATATCAAAAAATATAGAATCGCTCAACGGGGATATCGCCCAACAGGAATATCCCTGTCGCCCAATCGTACTAAACTAAAAGACGCACACGATTTCAGATTGATATTTCTTTACTGACATATAATTTTTCCCTGCCAGATGGAATTCGTCTTCTGGGGTTCTGATTGCCAAGACAGGAACATTCGGTGTCAGTCATTTAGGCGCCCATGGACAATTAAACCTATATGTATTTTGAAGGCTATATGTAACGACGTTTTCTGTGTTAATTTGCTCTGAATACTCATTAAGGATATGTCCTATCACCACATCATCTACTGCGAAGCCATTTTGCTCCAGCGCCCCCCATACCGCCCCCCTGAGCCCAGCGCCCCCCATATCGCCCCCTGAGCGTTTCCGCCCCCCTTCAAGATCGCCAGCGCCCCCTGGGGGGTGCTGGTGGCAAGGTTAAGAACCACTGCTCTACACCGTTCTGTGCGGCCCGCGAGAGTCTGAAAAAACTTTTTAAAAATATTGATAAATTGCGTACTAAAAATCGAATTAATGCAGGGACTTGACGAAACTTTTTCTTAGTATATTTCACCATGATAATTCTAAGGCAGTGGTTCTCAACCTGTGGGCGCGACCCCTTGGGGGCGTGAAAGCATCTGAAGGGGGCACGAGCTGAGCTCAATTGAAAAAAAATTCTCGAGCTCCGCGCGATTTACATCACACTCGTAGGCTTATTATTGCTATGTATTTAGTCTGAATTTCATGTTTAAAAAGCTCTCGCCCGCAGTCGTAAACCTTCCATACCATCAAACTATTCGTTCGGTTTGCTAGCATCCTGGTTGAGTTTTGTGAAATGACGATAAGGGGGGCGAGAAATCTCCTACCATCATAGGGGGAAGGGGGCGTGTCTTAAAAAGATTGAGAGCCACTGTTCTAAGGTAAATAGGCTACTTCCTACATCATTTTTTACGTTTAAATTCTGGTGCGACAGTCCGATCTCAAGTCCCACGCAGTTTGAAAGGTTTCAACTGCTAAACATCACAGAAATCCTAAACGAGATTGACATAATTTGGATCACAAGTGTAATTTCAGATTGGCCATTCCAGTTTTAATTATTTCAGTGCGTGTCTTTGGTAGATTTGTTCTCTGTATGCGTAGAATTAGCAAATTTATATTTTATCTACACATAGTAGAAGCGTGTCTGAAACTAACATGGTTAATTGGTTATGATGCTGTCGACATTGTGTGTCCTGGAACTGAACCAAAAGTGGAATTAGTAAATCTATGAACAGAGCGCTGCTCACAGATTTAAATTTCAATCCTGTTTCAAGAATCGGGACAACCGACTTTCATCTCTAATAATATAAGCATATTTACTATATCCATGTCCTCACTATATAATCAAATACCAATATTGCGCTTTGGTTCATAATCCCAATTTTATATAGTGCGGCCCGCGAATGGATTCAGATGTTGAATGCGGCCCGCGAGCTCAAAAGTTTGCCCACCCCTGAACTAAGCAGTGGGTGGTTACGTAACTGCATTTCAGACACATCTCCAACTTACCAAGTTACATTCAGATGATTAAACTTATCAGGCCTGAAATGGCAATGGTTGAAACGTCTAAGGAAACTTAGACCACGTGTGGTACCACAGTGACCCTTCTGCTCTAAATAAATGCGATTTCCTTTATTCAGAGTAACCCAAAATGGGCCCCAATGAGCAAACAGGCAATTTTTCAACAAACATAGATATCAAAATTTTATAATTGAGTTGTGTAAAATGTAAAGTGAAATCTATAAATTTGAGAATTCCAATAAGCTGGACAAGCTAATAAACAAATATAGAAGAAAGCTAATATAGCAGCGGTTGCCTGAATGGACTAAAACAATCTTTCACGCACCACCAGGCATGCCAGGGTTAAAGCACAATATATAGTCCCACAAAAAATTCAGTCCTTTTAGTTCTCCGACTTTGCTTCGGTCCGCTGCTTTCAAAAAACGATGGAGCTGCCTATTTCTGAAGGTTTCAACACGTTCTGTGGAATCGGAACGATCACGCCTGCGAGACACCAAATGCCGAAAAGGTTTGTGAGGAAAACACTCATAGATGTTAAAAAATGATACGCTCTCTCGAAATTCCATACTGGTGACGTCATATTTGTGATACCATTGTTGATATACAATGCTCTTTCCAATTCTCTACTAGTTACTGACGATTACTCCTGACGAGTGTCAGCAGAATATATTCGGGCTCATTTAAATATAAATATATTATTCAATTGTATATTGAAGTCTGTACCTCCAAGAAGCTCTTTAAATTGATCAGTAGGATTATGGTTATTGTATGCTGTCATCTATAGCTAATAAACTTTGGGATTGAATGTGCGAGAATGTTTTTCAGGATCAGATTATTGTTCATTTTCATGCCGTTGGGCCATTGTCATGTAATCTTCCGGTAAATATATTGCCAAGATTCTTTTTTGCTGAAAATTATTCAGCACGTTATTTTATGTGTGGAGCAATGTTTCCAATGAGCTCGGTAGGTTATCAACAAAAATGAGTAGTAGCCTCAGCAGTTGCTTCTTTTATGACAGTAAATTGAAATGTGGTTATACAAAATTTCGTGTGACGTGAGTATCAGTCACACCCTGTTCCATACAGCATACCATATGCTGCGATTATGTACCTAGTAATATACTTAGAAGACATTAATTCTATATTTCGGTTGCTCGAAGATTAAATATATCTCTCCCTCTCTCGATTGTTTTTCTGAAATGTTGATAGCGTCGGTAGCTGGGTAACATCTATTGAAATCCTTGTTTGCACATCATATCAGTGATAAAGCACTTATATTCCTTGAAATATTCTTCAGGATACCAGCCTAGTTTCTTCCATATCTAGAAAGAAATGGACATCGGTTTGGATTATAATAACCATTCGTTTTCTGAATGAAAACTATGCTTTCCAAACATTCACTCTCAATGTTGACCTGTCGCACAGGTCAAGTCATACAGGAAACGTGATAAAATTCGCAACAATTTCCATTCTACTGGTTTGTAATCCAGGTCTGGTCAAATCAAAGCCTCGCTACCGGGTCCTGCGCACAAAAGCCACTGAGCTGTGGTCACACAATATGTAGCCCAAAAATTTATTCCGTCAAATGAACTAAGAATCAAATGTATTGCACATTGACTCCAAATACATGAAAAACATCTTCAAATTAATATCATAAGTCAAATACGCTCAAATACCAACATTCAATCAAAATAGAAGGGAATCATCTCACTGGTTCGCCAAATGCAAAGAACTCTTGAACTTTATCTTTTCTTCCTCGCTTCCCTTTGATTTGCCTAATGAAAAAATCTTACACGTCATCGCATACAAGTATAGTATTGAGACCACGTCACCGCTGGCAACTCATGAAAATTTCAGGAATTCGTCAGCAAATTTGGGAGGTCCGGTCTGGTGTCAATTTTACGGTGCGACGAAAATCGTATGTTATATATTTGTTGTATATTTGATAAATCGGAGATAAAATTAAAGCATGATCTGCCAGAAATCGATGATAATGATATTACAGACACGGGTGATGAACGACTACTATTGGTTACCATTGGTCCTTAACCTTCATAACTTTGATACCACTCGACACAGCAAAATGATGTCTATTTCAGACAATTATTAAACCAACTGTTACTCAGATGATGCGATGGATTGTATTCAATCGATGATTTCTTACAGTATCTAATGGTTGGACGGAATTTTATCTTCAACGGTAGCTTCTTGAAGCTTATGTAAAATTAAGTACGATCCTAACATCTTCAAACTGTGAAAATGACACTAATTAATTAAAAACCCAACCTTGTTGATGGCATTTCGGTCGTTACCAATTTTTTTTTCCGACATCAAGAAAGGTTCATCATAGAATTAGAAGATAACTGGCTATATCGTCATTACAAAATAGAAGAGAGGAGAGAATCATGTATGCTGCAACCTACTGCTTAAATTACCTGACTTACCAACCATCCGTACAATCAGCGTGTACTCAGGTGGTGTGGACACTCGAAAAATCACGTGACCGTCACGCCCTGATACTACTTCTCATGACTTTGTTATTGTCGATCCGTCTGCAGCACTAATTAACCCTTTTGAAGGGGGGGCATATTTTGCAGATTTGACCATAACTTTTCAAATTTATACCGTGACCTCACTGTGACTTGAATATGGTCTGTTGTAGTTGAAAAATGGGCGGAGTATAGCCCTCTACCGTTTCCGACATCGATCGACACCCAAAGACATGTCTAAGTTTTTTTATAAGACTAAATAAACAAAATTTTTCTCTAAAAAATCTCTCTCTCTCTTTGACATTTTCCAGGGCTGACCCCCAGGATGGCGTCAGAGAGTCAAAAATGATGCTTCAGTGCGTAGCCACCGTTGCCAGGTTTCGAACAAGCCGTCAACCATGGCCGTAAACCGCGCGGCTCTCCCGATATCGAAAAATCAAAAATACATGAAAAATTCACATAGGGGCGTGGTCAGTCAGTGGTCATAATGGTCAAGTTCCAGATAAATACCGAATCGAACCCCTACCGCCCAGTTTATTGCACGAAACAACGAATAATACTTTCTCTTGTCATATCCAATCATTTTCAGGCATAGTAAACCAGTTTATGACTCATATTTCGGCATAAACTTGAATTTGAACTTGACCATGTTCATGAAAATCACCGAAGCGTGACCAAAATTAACAAACCCCCTCAGAAACCTCCCCAGAACAAGGTTGGATATTCGAAACGATGAAAAGTTGCACGGAATACCGTACAAGTTGACTTATGATGTTCTGGCAGAATTCTCGACAAAATTTCCCTGTCGGAAAATATCTGGAAATTTCAGGTGATAACCAATTTTTTCGGGTTTTCGTAAATTTTTTTTCGTTGCGAACTAAAATTTATGAGTAAGGTACCAAATGAATCAGTAAAATCTCAGCTTTCCAAAAAACCAAGTATCCAAAGCCTACGGCGTGTCAACACGGAGAAATCGGTCACAGAGACATGCCATATCAGATATGATACAACCCCTTCAAAATGGTTAACCCTTTTGAAATCGGGTCGGTTTTCGCAAAACAGACCATCACTTTTCAAATTCATACCGTGACCTCAGCAAGACTGAAATCTGGGCTGTTTCAATGTAAAAGGGGGCGGACTATATCCCTCTACCGTTTCCGCCCTCGCTCGATACCCAAGACATGTCTAGATTTTTTTTATAAGACTAAATAAACAAATGTTTTTCTAAAAAAATCTCTTGCTCTCACCCATTTTCAAGACTGACACCCCAGCATAGTGTAAGAGAGTCAAAACTGATGCATCAGTGCGTAGCCGCAGTTGCCTGGTTTCGAACAAGCCGTCAACCATGGCCGTAAACCGCGCGGCTCGCCAGATATCGAAAAATCAAAAATTCATGAAAAGTTACATATGGGCGTGGTCAGTGAGTGGTCATATTGGTCAAGTTCAAGACCAATACCGAATCGGACCCCAACCGCCCAGTTAATGGCATGAAACAACGTGGTATACTTTCTCTTGTCGTATCCAACCATTTGCAGGCATAGTAAACCAGTTTATGACTCATATTCGATCACAAAATTGACTATGTGCTTGAAAATCACCGAAGCGTGACCACAATTAACGAACCCCCTCAGAATACTCTCAAGAACAAGGTTTGATGTTTGAAACGATTCAAAATTACACAGAATACCATACAATCCGACTTCTGATGCTCTGGCAGAATTTCTGACTATATTTCCCACTCGGAAAATATCTGGAAATTTTAGGTGATAACCACTTTTTTCTGCATGCGTATTTTCGGCCGAACTCCTCATGTAAAATCGTCGGTGCTCGATTAGGTATCATATAAATTGTCGGTGCTCGATTAGGTATCATATAAATCAGAAGATTGCAAGCTTTCCCTACAAACAAAAATGAAGCCTATAGGACGTAGACAAATAAAGATAGGGTCAGATGAAGTTGACCGATTCCGTATACGGAATCCGATTTCAAAAGGGTCTCTGAAAGGTGATAGTGACGACTTTCATTTTTCAGGGTCCACAAACAGCCGTGTGGGATTTAATCACGTTTGTCGTGTTTGTAGATTGCACGTGCAAGTTGCGACATCTATTATTTTGTAATCTTTGAAGAGCTTAACGGGACCTATAGCCTGCGATAGCATACGGCCAGTCCGTGGTCTACAGATAGCGGCTTACAATATACTTAACTGGAAGTATATAGCTGATACGGACGTCCTGTGTAGTCCTTGACTGACAGTTCAACAGACAACAGTTGCCTTTTTCATATGTATTGTACTATAGCGTGTACTCAAAGGTGGTGTGGGTGGTGTTTATATAGCTCAGTGGTGGACACTCGAAAAATCACGTGACCGTCACGCCCTGATACCTTTTATAACTTTGTGCAAAGTCGTTATTGGTCTTTGTTGATTTTGACTGTGTTCTATATCGAGTTGGGTGACTGGATTTAGTATGGTATATTTTGATGCTGTCATCTAGCACTGTACCAAGTTTCAAGGCTGTGACTCAATGATTAGCGTAGTAATTTCGATGTCAAAGTCGAGTATTTGGTAGATGAGCGCGCACCGATATATATTACCGACGTTGATAACGGAATTACCATGCTAATCATTGAGTGACGATCCTGAAACTTACTGCGAACTTAGATAACACAACCAAGATATACCATACCGAATTTCGTCATCCATCTCGGTATGGAACACTTTCAAAATTCACGCA
This sequence comes from Botryllus schlosseri, assembly GCF_051294905.1. Taxonomy (NCBI): domain Eukaryota; kingdom Metazoa; phylum Chordata; class Ascidiacea; order Stolidobranchia; family Styelidae; genus Botryllus; species Botryllus schlosseri. Next base: position 13,877,929 of record NC_137239.1, on the reverse strand, counting down.
TACCAATATCAAATGTTGCGAAAATTCCTTTATGGGGCAGGCTGAATGCCAAATCAGCGCACGCAGACCCTGGAAACTCGACTTTGATAACGTAGTTACCAGTGTTGGGATGACTCGAGTCATGACTTGACTCGAGTCAGACTCGAGTCAACTTTTTCGCATGACTTGACTTGACTCGATATGGAACACAGTCAAAATCAACAAAGACCAATAGCGACTTTGCCTTTAAGACGCTTCTCATATTTTCACCGATAACGATGGACTAATGGAAACTTTCAAAATGAGAATAATGCTACAAAAAAGGTCGTTTCTCCACGCCTAAAAGTGAAACAGCATCTTACCTGAACCGGTATTTTCGGCTCCGATAGCCCAAAGCTTCTGCTCCTCCTGCAAATATGATTCAATGCAGAAATTGCCTGAATATGAATGCAACATTTAAAGAACAAGATTCGTAGGGGAGATGTGGTACCGATGGATCAAAAATTGCAAAATGATCTCTGGCCCTCACACCTTCGGCCGAGAATAGCGGATCTTCTGCTTTCTCAACACTTTGATACAAGCTCTAACTATCGCGGAGATTTACATGGATATCCTCCTTTTCAGAATTTTTTTATAAACGTTTAAAATTTGTTGCTCGATCGTATCTTCGGTACCCACCCGGTGGGTCCAATGGCACATGACCATGGGACCTATGAGACGTACGCTCAAAGCTCAAATTTCTCAACTTGTTTTGTTGTGTACTATAATCTAAGCTGCAGCATGCCAATGAAGATTGTTTCGTCACCACCTACAAGAATAAAATAGATTATATCAACACAAATGTCGGGATAAAATCATGTTTTAATATCCGACGAAATTCACAAAATTGATGTCACATATATATTACGGAAAATCGACATTTTGACTTTCAAATATCTCGTAATAGCGATAAAACACCGCAGGTAACTATGATTTACAGCCTCTATATATGTCAGTGTTGGGATGACTGGAGTCATGTCTGGACTCGAGTCACCTTTTTCGTATGAATTGACTTGTCTCGAGTCACTTTGCAAAAATGACTTGACTTGACTTGACTCGACGCGTCAAAAATGCAGATTGACTCGTGACTGGAAAAAAAATTTACGAGTCAATTTCAAGTCATCAAGTAATCGCCAGCATGCCATTGTAGACAAAGTAACGTACTGTAATCAAGAGATTCTCACAGAGAATAAATATTTTCGGTCCCGGTGTTTCATTGGTACTCCATCTCCCATACCTGTTTTTGGGCGGGGCCGGTGTCAATGAGTTTTACCTCCCATGTTTCAATCTGCTCGACCTATAACAACAATAAAATCTCATTCTATCGAAGAATGCCGACACAAAATGGGATCATTTGTGTGACATTATAGGCTGACAACAGATTGATATTTAGCGCAGAATTATGGTAATCGTGTACAGTGTACACTTCTCACTGAAGTGGTCTATGCATGAAGATTAGTGGTCCATAGTCGCAATATGAAAAGTTAGGCCTACTCATAAATTGATAGTGCACAAAATCAGCTGCCGTTTGATGAAATGAGTATGGCCTACGAGTTCCGATACTTTCACCAAGATTTATTCAAAACTTCAATCTGTATCGTATTTTCATCAATAAGCACGAACCAATAGGTTGTTGACAGAAGACTTACAAATAATAGAACAAATCGGTCCGAATGTTTTTTTAATCGAGAGCAGACATGGGGTGATTACTTCACGAATGTAATCGATTGCGATTACGATTACTTGTGAATCCCGCGATTACGATTACGATAACGGTTACAGCAAAATCAGGAAGTAGTCGATTACGAATACGATTAGATTTCAAAAGTAATCACGAATACTCACGATTACATTTGTTTTGCTTGGAACTAATTTCAGAAGATATATTGGAAGACAATATAAGGCTTGCGATGGAAGGTCTAATGAGATAACAACTTTCTTTATAAATCATACGTCATTTGCTTGTTACGTCATAATGTACCGATTGCCCAACTCTACGCAGGACTATTCGTCGCACCCGACGATTTGCATTGCCAGGCCCGTAATTGCCACACCCCAAACTTCCCAATAGGACAGGGAGCAAGTTCTAAGGGGACTCAAAAGTATTTCGTAAATCAACATAAATTATTAGAGAGTATTTTCAAGAGAGTTAATTACCTTGAAAATTTTCTTCGAGCTTCGGGATTTAATGTCTCTAAATAGCTTGATTTTGAAATTCTTACCTCTCCCCCTCAAGAAAACAAGCAAGCATAATTTATAGGAATAGGCATTTCGGTGGCGGTTATTGCTCCGCCACGACACACCAAAAGACGTATGCAATTTCGGCCAACATGCAACTCCACAAAGTGTGCTACCAAAGAATGACCTTCGTGCCAAAACTTTTGGTACGTGTCAATTGTCAGTAGCCGCGTTCTGTGGGTGTGACGAATAGCCCGTTCCCTCCAATCTGAGCCCCAATAATGAAAATGCCAACCGGGGTACTTACAGAGGAATGAAGACATGACAATTTGTGTGTGCAGCTCACGAAAGTTTTTTTAGTCTGCTACGTTTAGGCGACTACAGTATCTTTTCTTTATATAAAAAACGGGAGGTCACGAATCAACAACATACAATAAAGTAATTATAACAACTTACCAGATGATATAATTATGAATTACGTGCCCCCAGCTCTACCGGTAAGTCCGAATTAATAGCAATATAATGTAATTACCAATATATTGACGAAATGCAGTCATCAACTTGAAAACTGACCACCCTATGGGGCCCCAATACCCAGGATTGTAATGACTCGAGTCATGACTCGACTCGAGTCGTGATGTTTTGGTGACTAGACTTGACTCGATTCATTTTTTCAAATGCGTAAATTGACTCGATTCGAGTCAATTTTTGTATTTACTCGACTTGTACTAGAGTAGGGTTACCATATTTTTGTGAAGCAAATTCCGGACACTCTGTAGCGCCCACTAGCGGATTTTAAAATGAGGTGTAACACATTGACCGTCAATATGACGTCACACTAGCAAAGCATTGCACATCGACTGTATATACACTATACAGGAATGAAGTGGAACATAGGTCATGAATTGGGCCACCAGTAATGTGAGTTCTGGTGATTGCTACTTAACTAGGGTTTGCAATAGATTCCTCCACGGGCCGGATGAAATCATCTGGCGGGCCGTGTCTGGCCTGTCAGGATTGTGTTTGACAGCCCTGCTATACAGTTAGGTCGGCGTGGTTATCTGTTTATCAGGTCCGAAACAACATTTTTTCTACCTCCCTCCCCCCCCTTCCGCCAAAAAAAGCACGATCATGGGCCCACCATATGGTAGTCGATGTAACTTGTTGGGCACTTATGTATGAATTCTGTCAATAATATTGATTATTCGATAGGCTACTATAAAATGCACCAGCAGGTTGCACATCCGGTGATTTCCAACCTTTTATGGTCGCGACCTCATTTCCCACTTGAAAATGTTCCGTGGCAAAGCTCAAAACTTGATAAGTTGATTATTAAACCAATTCAGCTTGCCCACACTTACTCACGGCCTAGGAAGCTGATTGCGTCCAACATCATCACGATCCCCAGATAGAGGCGGACGACCCCAAGATTTGGAACCACTGTCTGTGATTAAAGCATTCAATCGGCCTTAACCAACTCTACGAATATACCGTTAGCTTAAAATTGCGATTAAAAACAGACTTATTTCAGTAAATGATGGTTATTTATACTCATTTTGATTGCATTTATTGGCGAGGGTTGTGCCTGGTGCCCATACTAATATCATTATACGTTGCATTAACTCGCGCGCAGCGCGAAGAACAATTTTGAATAGCATAAATCTGCTTGAAAATAATATTGTTTATGTTGATTTACGAAAAACTTTTAAGTCTGCTTCCAGCCTTCAAAAATCCGGACATTTAGGTATACTTCAGAAATTCCTCCCGGACGCAGATTTTTCAATGAAATTCCGGACGTATGGCAACCCTATACTAGAGTCATTTTGCATGACTCGAGCCAAGTCATACTAGAACGGCCAAGACAGACATTCCACGTACCTTCGAAGAATAGTAAAGGCACCACATTATTTGTATTTCGTCTATCAGTCCTGATACTTGGAAATAGGGCCGTAAACGGTGAAAACTGATGAAAATTACTATATTATGAATACGAGCCATTCTATATCACTCGAGCAGAGTTGAAAAAAGGGGGTTGAACCGGATTGATCTGAAAACTGATCTGTGAACATAACGACTTGGCATCGTACACGAGCCAAACACTATGACCCGGACTCGTCCATATACTAGCTGACTTGAACTCGGACTTGACTGGGGGGTGAATTGAAAATGACTCGATTTGACTCGAGTCAAAACTATAAAAGTGCGATTGAATTGTGACTCGGAACATTGTGACTTGGTCACAACCCTACCAATACCAACGTTGGGAGTGGGGGGGCGAATTGCTGTTTTGGTCCTGATTGTGCCAACAACCCACGCTAACATGGTGCATAAGCGGATGGCCATGGCGACGGGTATCAAGATCGAGTGAAGAACTATGAAATAACGATTGGCGCCCGTTTCATGTAGAGTCATATGAGAATAAGATAAAGTGAACCTAAAATTCGAATTTACTCACCGTTTCGCACCGGCGTGTCTATTTTTCGACATGCCGGTACGAGAGAAGAGTACCGTAAATGAAACCACGATATATTACATATTAATCGTGCTAGGTCGTTGCTGTTCATTTCTGTGAATATATATTGTTCGTACAAGTTCATTGATACCTTGTAATTTGATATTTATTATATCGAAGACGTCAAAATCGTATATCAAACGCCGTAGATAAATATGTTGCAAAATACACTGTGTCGGCAATTTGCGCGTCATTGACCACTCTTATATAACGTTCTGTATGTTTCGTTCTAGCCGTCTTCGGGCATAGTTGTTTCATTATGTGAATAGCTAGTGTCCATACAAGTCCATACGTATCTTCATATCTGATATCAGTTACACCTAAGCTGATCAAAAGCTATGTGATAGGCCGCGTGACAAAAATATCCGCCGACGCATCATTTCGCAGACACGCGCGTTACTCATACCCGCCATATACACTGTCGTTTAGTTGGTTTTATTCGTCATAACCAGCTGTAGTTTGTTGCTATGAATAGCGATTGTCAGTTTCTGTTTATATTTTGCTAAAGCAACTATACTAGTTAGTTCTATACCGCTCAAGGTTTCATTTGAAAACCGGGAAGCGAATTCCGTCAGACTACCGTACCACCTTCAAGCACATGGCTGAATACCCGTCACATACCGTGAAATATTTCGTGTTCTGATGGCCATAAACATTCATAGATTGTGTCTGTGAATTGTTGTAGCCTATATGATTCTAAATAACGGCTAATGGTAAAGTATAATTCGGAATACATACAATATTACTCAGCGATTATACCTACGCAAAAGCGTGCGTCTGGGTATACAAAGAGCTGTCGTACATCGATATATATCTTACGTTGTAGTAATGATAAGCATTTGCAGTAAATCATTATGGTAAGGACTGTAAATATCCGTCTACGAACACTAAAATGACTAATATAGGGTCACAACAGTTTGAGTTATAAGCCTTAGAACTTACCATACGCGCGCGCATCACGAGCCATGACTGACTCTCTCGGCAGTCTGCCGCGAGCTGACTAAAACGGTCGGCATTGTTTTGATTAGAAATTAGCGCCTGCTAGACGTAGACCGTCGACTCAGGGCTCTCTAGAACGATGAATTCTAAGCCTATACAATACACCAGACTGTATCGTCGTCGAATACCTATACTAAGGTTCATAAAGTACGCAATTTAGCATGTCTGCTCCCAACCAACGTTTTCTCGGCTTGCTCTTGATATAAGTGGCCAGACACAGAGCTCGAAATGATTTGAGTGGCGCAATCGGATCCGCGTTGAAATTCTGAATCGAACGCTACCTTGTTTACCGTGCTCCAATCCCATTAAGGTACAGTTTTTCGATTTTGAAAATTGAAGTTAAATTTTTCGAAAATTGCAGCCGATGCCATTCGGTTAATACAGATACTGAAAGCTGCCGTTACGAGAAACAGCAAAGAACGGGTCGGGTATGATATATATCAGCAGCTGTTGATTTTAACCATCGTAATGTTTTGTAATGAGTACAAAATTTCAAATCTTTGTCCGGTCTACGTACAATACATACGTATACTACATAGATAGGCCTACTGCTCGCCAAGCAGCAACGGTCAAACTGCGTTTAACTAAGCATAACCAAACATCAATACATTAGTTACTATTTGAAACTAGGCAGAGTGGTGATTATTATCTTGCTGCAAGGTAGTGGCGTCTGGAGTGTATTGATAACCTGATATACAGCATGGCTCACACTGTTCTAACAATAACACAACAATGACCATCGAATATATATTTACGACGTGTGGATACTTCTTACGCATTATGGATGATCCTGATTTGACTCAACATGTTTTCTCGCTACTAGAATAGATCAGTAATGATTCGGGTGACCCATCATTAACGCATAAGTTGAACGTTTTCAGCTATCTGGATGATGATTCACAGCCCCACATTATTGAAGTTTAAGCGTAATCCTTCATCACCTTGATTGACATGGTAGTCATTCATCCCAGTTTCTTTTGTTCGTGATAATGTTGTTATTATGCGTAAAAAAACACAAAAATCAAAAAAAATCGTGATTTGAATTATATAATTGATTGAAATCGATTTTAATCAAGGGCAAAATGACTTGAACCAGAACCCTAGCTGAACAAGATCTTCATCAAAATTCATGGTCACAGCATTCAATCCCACTTCGTAAGCGGCTTTAGGCTCTGGTTGATTCTAAAGAGTTGAACTAGAGTCAATTTCTGGTTTGCAATACGGCGAAATAATATCTGCAGAAGGAAGGGTAAGAAGTAGGACTTATCCCATAATTAGAATATTTTAAAGCCAAACGCCAATTCCGAATGCATGTGACAGTGCAATCGATACTCAGAATGTGGACAATAGCTTTCGATCAAGACCAGATTCAGTAAATTCTGCGTTCTGGAAGAAAACATTTGGATTGCCAGAAATCCTACAGTCGCTTACGCAAAACAATTCCCCACTCCAGCCTCCAGCGAAGTGGAACGAAGCTGCAAAATCGGTCGTCGCCGTTCCATGTTTACATTCTATAATTTAATATTTAAATTGGATTTACAGATTTTTGCGGGAGATTGATATCCTCTTGCGAATGGCAACAACGTTTTTTGTCCGACCAAAATTACTTCATGTACCTTGGCAGTTGGCACTCCTTAAGCGTTTTATGCCTTTTTACAGAATTAAAGGCATATAGGTTGTAGGCTTCGAGGGGCCAAGACCGACGTTTTGAAGGGCTGACAAAGTGCTGTTTCGGTCCTGTTTACACCTTAGCGGTCTAAGTCAGACCGTACAATATATTCTGCCTCTGACTATTGCTACATTGATTTTAAGCAGAGTGAGAAACTAGTTTCTATATAATTTTTTACCGATTTTACCCTATAAACAAGTTATACAGAAGCGAACAACCTAATCGTACGGATTTGGTTTTCATGATACAATAAACAGATCACATCAAGATGGATTCAGTACGCCTAATAGATTTTTTACATTAGACAATGATGTATTCTTTATGTCAACATCATTGATTGTTCGAATAAGCATCATTCGCCGTTTTGTATTGTATTTCGTTCTTGATGTTGTGTTGTTGTTGTGGTTGTTTATTAAAAGAAAAATTTGGCGCTTATCACCTGTTGGCCTTTTGCACCACGGTCAATAATGGCGTAAGAAATGAAAAGCTGTCAATAGGCATGGTTACATGCTCGATTCGACTTGAAGTTCAAGCCGTCTCCGGTGACGTCACGCGACAACTCCGAACCGACTCGCTGAAGCGCGCAGTTTACATGATTCTTTACTCAGCTGTTTTGTTACGCCGTTAGCTAGGGTTGCCATATTTTGGAAATCTGGAAAGAGGACACTTTTTCAAACTTTTCAGACTTGCGAAACTGGAGGAAAATCCTGAAAAAACGGTAAATCTTTCCCACATGGTAGTCGGTTGACTAAAAAATGGTCAACTTTCTCGTTCAGTGACTCAAAGTAGTCGATAAACACCGTGAACTTTAACTGTTCCAAAGCTATTACCGAGAACCTGTAAGCTACTCCGACTCCGTTCCCGCGTCATTGGAAATTCTGACCATGGCAAAAAATGTCATTTATCTATTTCCTTGCGACATGTTCGCCTTTCTGAAAATGGCGTTCAAGTCAAATCTATTCAAGTTCGTTGCACGACCCAGCTATATAATCTCACGTGGATTCGATGCTTGGAACAGCTATATCTTACGACTACCCTAGACAATTCCTACATGCTGCCAACTTGAAGCAGTAGGCCTATCTATTTTCTATCAAGTCAGCTGGGGGTCAAAGAGAAATATGCGACCTATCTGTAATCAAATCACGAATCAGTTGCACCACTTAATTAGCATATTCAAAAATGCGACTCGGTACCCCATAACGGAATCCGAAAATATTTAATTAACCATACCAATTTTGCAAAGCTATGGGACGGGTTGCTGAATAGACCACGAATATTCATCTTCAGCCATATACGACACAGTATCATTAAAAAGTTACGAATGTTGTATATTACACGGGCAGCATGCTACAAAGTAAACGTCAACCCTCTAATGTATTTCTAATTATAGCGATCTTCACCAAACCAAGATCTTGTCCCAAAGGCTTCGTCAGCGTCGTCCACTCCATCGTATCAGGGTGAAAGCTGGCGAAATAACTTTTTCTGTGCTTTTGACCCACTCAATATACCATTCCGTTTAATGCCGCAACATCATAACTATGAATATGTTCGGGAAAAGGGGCTATTGGCCTCGTCCACGCAATCATGCTGGGATTGCGAGGGTTGAAAACTGTAATCTGGCGTGGTCTTCGTCCGCCAACGAATGCGTACAATTTTTCGTTGGCCACTGCTATTGCAAATTCATTACCACCTCGGGCACATCTGATTTCTCGTTTCTCCCAACAATCGAGGTACGGTGAATAATACTCAAAATTGGAAAGCCTGGTATGCTCTGGTGTCATGCTACCTACAGCATATATTCGATTGAACCCCACTCCGACTGCGAACCGATATCTTGCAAACTGCATTGAGTGGCAAGTTTCCCAAATTTGTCCTCTCCAAACTTCAACATAATTGAGCGCTGAAAAAAAAATTGGTGCTGATGTACGGAAATTCTATACTACATAAGCTCATAGATTCCATACGGTGACTGGCCCACCTGTATCATCACACAGTCACCCAACGGCGTACAAGTAATTTCCGAGGACTGCAGCGCATAATGAATGCCTTCTGTATATCATGCTTAGACAATCTTCCCATCTTCCCGATCTCGGATTGAATACCACCACTGCATTGACCGATTGGCGATGTGAGATAGGCCCAATCTCCCCACCGACAACCCGAATGCGGTCACTGTACGAAGCCACCGCGAAATTGTATCTTACGGACAGATCACCAGCAATCGACGTCAGTTGAAAACGGAATTATACGAGCATTGTAACTATACCTGCGTGGGTTCATTTTCTCGGTTACGGCATGCCATTCGTCATTCCGGAATGAGTAAACTTGAAAGGAATTTTCTTGTTCTTGGGATATATTCAAGCTGTCCAACATATACATGGAATACGCGCTTTCTAAACAGAATTTAAGAATAACCACGAAATCAAAAAGTATAGAATTATAGAGCTGGATTATGGCTGAGGGCAGGGTGGTATTATAGCTATTCAGTACTATCGTAATTTAGAGTAGGACTAGCAAATACAGACATGCATCGTCGAGATAATCGAAAATGAAGAATAGAAATTAGGCTTCATAATAGGGATGGTGTGGACGTGAAGTTCACGTTCACGTTCTGTGTGTGAACCTCGGAAATTTAGAGGTTCACGTTCACAGACGAACCGTGGTAGGTTCTGCACTGTGAACCGTTTTCATATATTACAATTTTCACGTCATGATAACGTATTTGGTTGAAATTTATGTCATTTCAACTGCGGGCCACTCTATACATAGCGCAGACAGCATGCAAAATCAACACTACACGAGCATGCTCCTTGGCAATCTTAAAAATTTTACCTGCTTTGTTACTAAGGTTTGCTCGAAATATCCAGCTTTCTCCTCGTCACAATTTAGGGACTCTCTGATGTGAGCTTGACCAGAAATCACACAACATCAAGAGCGAAATACGCTACATGTAGTCAGTGAATGAGGCTTATTCAACCAATCAAGGAAATTGATATCGTTGTCTGCTGTGAAAAATCTAGCGGGGTCCATCTCGATTTCATATAAAAATCATAAAAATCAAATCCGTGCGATTGGGATGTAGGCTACCGCTATAATTTGTTGATGGGGTAAAACCCGTTATACACTCTTATCAATATCAACGTAGCAACCCTCAGACTCCGAATACTTTGCTCTGTCCTGCCTAGTCTGTTGAGCAGTAAGCTTATATTCCTTGCAAGTCCTCGTCGAAATTGTTCGCAAAGCGACGGAAGATATAGATTTTATGGGATTATTATATCATTTGATTGCCCCGGTTGATACATTTGGCGACGTTAAAAAAGTCAGTATGTACTTCAGTATTGTGGCATGATGTGGCCCAAGTCGTCGCTAGGTATCGTGTACATCACTTCACTAAAATGTAGGGTTAAAATTAACAATATGATGTCACGCGACGTCATGAGGTTCACATTAGTGTTCACACAGAACCTTTCAAAAAGGTTCGCGTTCTCACGAACCTGAACCTTTCATAGGTTCACACCATCCCTATTTTTGAGTCAATGTCCAAATTACTCATGCAATGCGTCCAAGGTCTTCCGTTGCACATGAACAGTAGCGAGATCTTTTTTGGTTGTTGTCAAATCAAACGTTTGCCGAAAAAAGTATCAATAGACTTTTTAATACGACTGCTGTAGCGCGAATAGCCATCTACGCAATGTGAATTTTGCATTACCACATTTTTCACAATTCATCGTGAGCTCCGCGTATATTTTGATCGCTTTTCTGCCTCTATGTTTTGACGGCAAGTTCAAGTGGCATTCACTCGGTCATTTGTGGTTTTTATCATTGTTCCTGTAATTATTAGTGATAACGAATGCCCGATGTCAGTGCAACGAGAGGACAGAATATGGATAATTAATTTTTACCTATCGATTTCCTAGATGATTTTTAAGATGAGGCTTCACTCACTTTCATAGAGCCTGATGAAGTTGCCTGTCTCTTCCTCGTAAAAGCACAACTACTCGCCATAACTCACGAAAAGTATATCAACACTGAAAAAAAACCTGTCATGGTATGTATCATTATTTAGTAAATGCGTAATTATATTACGTGAAATGTATATGATTCTCTCATTCTATGCAGTCCGACGGTGTTGTAACTATATTTACTATTCGAGCGTTATGTCCAGTTCGCAAGAGTCCGATTTATGTAGCTTACTTACTTTATGAAGATGAAAAATAACAACGTCAGAAACATAACTTCCACCATTCGAGGCACCTATAGCCAATATATCTACAAGTTACGGCTTACGTTTAAAACTGATAATAAAAAGCTGATCGTTGAACGTCGTTAAAACTTCTGTCATATAGGCAGCGAAGTATTGTCTGCCAGAACTACCGTCACTATTCGGGTCGCTGAACACTTCGTCTACTATAAGGTGGCTTCCGATGTAATCTTGCTGCCACCGCAGAGCTGGTTATCGGGTCTGAACACAACGTTTCGAGAACCCGAATCCGAATCGAGTATCAATTTAAACGATTCGGGTCGAGCGGTAAGTGTAAGTGTCCATGTTTTCGATCACCGAAATCCCAGCGCAGTACAACTAATGGATATTCAATCTACCGGAATTATCGTGATAATACTTTTCCCCATTGTTGGGGCCTTGAAATCTCTGCTGTCCGAATTATATCGTCCGTATCCCAAGGCGATGGAGGTTCATGGAAACGACATTTCGAAATAATTATCGACCTGCGATATTGTGTCAGTTCTGTTACCAAAATGAAAATAATTATTGATTACCGCAAACTACTAACATTTATCCACAATCGCATAAATCGCTCATGTCCTGACTCTTCACGTCTGTCGTAATGTTATGACATCATATAGACTCGAAATCAATTGACTAGAACTTGCTCAGCCCTCCAAGTTATCAAACAACAATGCTCAGGATGGACATTCAAACGGGAATACGAAACTAATTATATTCCTACTAGCACGAATCGAGAGATAACAAAACTGATGCGAATCTGCAGCGTTCGCCATAATCCTTCTCTCACATCACACGACATCATTCTAGCACAGTGGTTCTCAACCTTTCTGGCTACACGGACCCCTTTTGAGCGTCACGGACTCTCGCGGACCCCCTCAAGTTTTAGTTCAATTTTAGCTCTATTATGGTGCAACCTTCATCTGTTTTGTGCAAATATGAACTGTAGGCTTGTGATAAACAGCAAAATAATAATTATTCTTGAAAATAACATGGTGCTATTTATGTAGAAATTGGTAGCCTTTTATTATTTTATTAATCTTGCTGCTGTATTTCTTGAAGTACGTGGTCGTATCTTGAAAATTCGCGTCTTCGTTTTGATATGAACGAGGAGTGCCGGAAACCATTTCCGCAAAGATAGATGGAGGCTAATGCAATATTAACGCATAACGCTTCCTAAGATACTTTTGGTGTGATCGCAGCATTTATGGCGCCAAAATGAGGAAACATATATATTTATGAACATATCACGCCCAGCATCTAGCGCAGCGACGGGCAACATACGGGCCGCGGGTCGGATTCGGCCCGCGACGGCATTTTGATCGACTCGCAGAGAGTTTCTACCGTCAAAGTGAAATCCTAATCTAAAATTATAGACAAATTTTATGCGCCAAAGAATGGATCCAAGTTTTCCAACCTGAGAAAGACTGTCATGAAACGACTTGTTCTGCTCGGGTTTACATATAGAATATATATTTACGAGGAAACATTTTCGACCATGAACAATGAAACATTAACAAGACAAGGCTGCATGCCAGTATCACTGGTGATATGAATGACAGGGTTGGAGCGTAATGCTTTGATAGCAACGAAACACTCCTTGTTCATCAAAAAACCAGCCTTGTCGATAGGGCATCCGCAATAAGAATGCACCAAATCTGATAGCCAAGCTTTAAGAGCTGGTATATCATTGTCCAATTTATGACGAATGTCAGCCGAAAATATTCGGGTTCATTTCAATATGAATATACTATACAATAGTATATTGAAGTTCTGTACCTACAAGAAGCTGTTCAAATAGTGGTTATGTAGCCTATATTACAGGATATAATGGGTTTGGTGGCGAGGTTTCAATTCCGGCAACGGGACAAATTAGGGAAATGCTTCGGAAATTTTTATTTCAAGCCACTGTTCACTAATTTGATGAGACTGACAACTTCAAATCGAGAAGGTTTCGCAGACATTACGAAGTCAATCTGATTGACGTTACTATCTCCACATTTTTATTTTTTCCACAAACCCCAACAAAGCGTCTCTAAACAGCAATATGTTTCTATTAGCCGGTTATTGGAAAATTGGCAATGAAAATGAATTTCGACACTACGATAGTTCATGTCAGACGATTATTATTATGATATGAGTCATGATGTTTTAGCAGTTGTGGTGCGAAACTGCCTCATGCTTTCTCAAATTAAAAAAATAAAATAAAAATTAGGTTATCAACCATTCTAAAAATTTAGAGGTCTCGCGGACCCCCTGAAATTGCTTCGCGGACCCCCGGTTGAGAACCGCTGTTCTAGCATATATATCCTGAATGCAGTCGTTTGCAATCCACCCATTCATTACATTCTGACTAGACTGCGACGTTATTTCTCTACTGATGGCAAAAGGACTGATAAGAAACGCGCGATAATTGCTAGACTCGCCACAGAGTCTCGACCAGAGTAGACGAATATCCAGGTGTACATCGTATAAGCACGAGAGATTGAATTCGTATTTGTCAACCGATCAATCTAATTTCAACGGATATATTAATTTTTTCGAATTGGTGTGGTGCACAAGACCATAGTAGTCAACTTAAACATGGTGTCATTCCAATGTAGTAAAATGCAGTTGCGTAACTCAACAGTAGAAACTAACACCGACTAATAAAAAGGATAGTAAATAGGTGCTGTATAATCTAGGCCAGGGGTTTTCAACCTTTTTTTTGGTCGTGGCCCATTTTCCGCACTCAAAACGTTCTGTGGCCCAGCTCTTAGCCTAGAGTCATAGTCGGGCTCAATGCGTGACAATCGCTGGCGCCGATATGCCTATTTTCTTACTGTTCATATTGAAATCTAGACATCTTGCGACAGAAAATCGAGCCGAGTGCGACGAAAATATTGCAGTTGACTAAATCGAACCGGCGATTAGTTTGTTGAATTGATGCTCGAGCTTATACAACCTGCTTTTTTGTTTGTTTTATATTCACGGTGTATCGACTACTTTGGTCATTTTACACCAGGCCGATATTCTTTGTTTTTGATTCCGTCTTCACCGACTTGTAGCACGGCCCACTTCTAGGCTGTCAAAGACACCGCTTACGCGGATCACGTGGGAAGTAGGAGCCTAGATAAACCTCCAACACTTAGGTTGGAATTATGGATTCTGGATTCTGGATTAAAAGTATTTGGCATCATTGTTGCGAAACAATCACGTGTATATGAAGCACTCCCGTTCAAAGAGTGGCGAGATAGCGTAGCGGTATAATCCGCGGCTGCAACACCAATAGGTTGCGGGTACGAGTCCGACCGAGGTCGACATCAGAATTCCTATAAGTGTTGGAGGTTTATCTAGGCTCCTCCTCGCCACCTCATCCGCGTAAGCGTTGTCAAAAAAGCCTAGAAGAGTGCCGTGCTATAATTCGGCAGTTACGAAATAAAAATGAGGAATATCGGCTCGGTGTAAATGACAATAGTAGTCGACAAACACCATATGAATACGACAAGACAAACAAACACTCCCGTTCAGTGATCAGTATACTAATAAAAATAACATAGGCCTACATGCAATTTGCATAATGTATATGGCTACTTACCTTTCTATAGGTGAAGTGAGAATTGCCGGACATGTCTATGACTTTACGACATGTGATTGTCTTCGTGAAAATCCTGTTCTGTCATATTTTAATCGAGTTCGCTCATCAATTACTTTAAATTCAATTGCGCAAAATGAAATATGCAATTCATTCAATTAGGAATGCGATTCGGAATGCTCATTTCTTCATCTGGAGTGCAAAATATAATGATTGCAATCAACATGATTAGAGTCTCCTTTTGAATTCGCGATACAATGAAGAATTAGTACGGATATTACTTGTGGTTGTCATATGAGATAACGCATCCTGACCAATGTATTCAAGATAATATAAGATGTTGTAAATTACCGCCCGGTACTGTTCATAAGTCCAATTACCCATTTACTAATGGATTGTGCAATTACTTTACTTCAGAAAAAGAGATAACCAACTTCCTTTGGTCGTACGAATCCGCATGAAGTCTGTCGCGCTGTCTACAAACACTATTCCGATTATCACACCATAATGAAATTGACTGATAATAAAGACAAAATACTCGATGACACTTGGCTATTGACGTCTGCGAAGAAGATAATTGAATCCAATAAGGTGATCAACTAGAAGAATGGAGATAGAATTGCCCCAGACGGTATGCCCCCAGAACAATCATATCCTGCGTTATCTTATCAATGCATACCGACATTTCGATCTTAGTGAAGAGTTGCAAACAATCGTTTAGCACGACGATTTGACGACTCTGTCCGAAAACAGAAAGCGTGGCTACATAAAAAGACATCCAAATTCAAGTTCATTCATAGTTGAACCAGATCAGTAGAGGCAGTTATGCGTTGTTTATAGTAAGTAAATATAACAAGCGCGATCTGCTCTCATGACGACTCGTGGAGTAATATTTTAAATTGCTACTTCTGCTCATCAGGAATTTCAATTGAAATGCAGATAGACAGAAGTGTTGCTATATTATTTGTCGGGGTGATATGAGGACGTGTTTTGTCCACATATCATATGTTAAAACTGAGACTTATAAACCGGGACTATTAGATATAGCAGATGATAGAAATATGGCTTTTCAGCGTCATGAAGTGGTTGTCGTTATGATCGGCACTAATACATGATTGATCTAATTACAGGTATTCGGCATAGTATATAGTTCATATATTTTCGGTTGTTATATCACAAATAATTCCACAACGCCGAAATGCCCTCAGCACCAGAGACATGTGACGAATGCTACGAATTCACGGACATTATCACCGTTGATGGAGTCGAAGTTCCAACAAATTGCCCTGACATGACGCAGGATCATTACGGCGGCGTACACTCCAGCATAGCCAATCCCATTTACAAAGAAGAGGTTTGCGCGGGCGACGAAATATCAATCGATGATGAGGAAATTGAATTTCAAGAGGATGAGTTGGACTTGTTTGGCAGCATGGAAAGTGTGAAGTCTGATATGCCTTCAATGAACGTTAAGGGAGCACAACAAGATCCTTCCCATATGTCATTCACCCCCGAATTTGATACTACAACTCCAGATCTTACGATTCCATTGTCGCCATATGAAACGCACATTTCTGGGAATACGCATTCAACTCAAGGACAACAGGACAGCTCCCATTTGTCGCTAATTCCTGAATTGGATTCGGAAATCTCAGAACAGACGGTTCCATTGTCGATTCAACTACGATCCGATTCCGAGTCACCCGGCTCCACAAAAATAAATATTTCAGGAGATAAACTTCAACGTGACCACAGTGACGATGAGGACGAACAACCGAACTGTAAAATGATTCGTCAGGAATTTGTCGAAAGATTTCCAAGGGACGTTTTTTATTCGGATTCGGAAAAGGACTCGAACCAGGAATCGATTCCGAATATTCCAAGCCCATCGCCAGAGAATATATTCCCTTACATTGTATATTTGCCTGATGATTTCGACTTCTCATCGCAGGATCCGGGCCGCACGTTGGATTATTATATGGATCGGGCTATCCTACGAGCAAATACGAATGTTGGTTCCGAATTCATGCCGTAATTTCTTTCATTTGCTGATTGACCACAACTGCAACATGTGTTTACATGCTTCTTTGTCTGGGCCAGGGATAGCATATGTCCTATTTTAAGAGGATGTGTCCTCTCTTTCTAAGAAATCTGAAATGTCCTCCGATGACGTCTAAATGTCCTCTTGTTTTGCAATTTGTCCACTTTTATTACGTTGATTGTTAGGCGAGTACATAGAGACAACCGAAAAAGGTCATATCGCACAGAAAATATATGTGCAAAGTGGTTACGTAATATGTGCGAAGGTGGACTAAAAAAAGGTCAATTGGACGTGGAACCCGGTTTTTGGGCGCCCACTCGGATAACTGACCTTTTTATTTGTCATCTTACGAGCGATGACCAATTTTTATTAAAATATCCAGTTTTAATGTGTGCTAATGTTCCTTGTCACAAGTGTCCACTTTCACGGATCTCAAACAATGGTATCTCAGTCTGTCCTGCGGAATGTGTGATTGTATTGTGTTCCGTATCGGCATCTTTCAGTGCCACGTTTTACAGTAAAACCTTGACGTATCAATATGTCTCCGGTCACAGTTTTTGTCTGCAAAATTCACCTCACAGTTGTTAAGCAGCTATAGGTGTAAGATAGATGCTTTGGAATGGAATTGGTTCTCGTAAATATCATGTGCCACGAACCTTCTTCCATGTTGCAGTGATGGAATGACAAGAGTCACTTTTTACGTATGACTTGACTTGACTCGAGTCACTTTACAAAACTGATTGGACTTGACCTGACTCGGCGTTCTTGAAATACGGATTGACTCGTGACTCGGAGCAAAATTTACGAATCAATTTCAAGTCATCAAGTAATCGGTGTCGATAAAAATAGCTGTAGGCCTACTTTACAAATATTCGGATTGTTCTCGATGCGCTGCTGTGACTTGTGAGAGCGACAAATTTCATCCATTCGATGATTTTGTGTTTTACCGAACCTTAATTGTTCTATCACAAATAAATTGACGGTTTACAGCAGTGGTTCTCAACCTTTATTTAGACACGCTCCCCTTTATGATAGTGAAAAATTTCGCGCCCCCCTTATCTTCATATCGCAAAATCCAACGGGGATGCTAGCAACCCCAACAGATTGTTTGATTGCATGGAAGGTTATGACTGTTTAGAAGAGAATTCAAAAATATGAAAATCGGTCTATAGAAACACGCGTGAATTGGAGGTAAATCGCGCAGAGCGCGAAAAATTTTTGCAGTTGAATGCTTCTTCGCGCCCCCTTCAGATGCTTTCACGTCCGCCAAGGGGGGCGCCCCCAGGTTGAGAACCACTGATTTACAGCGTACGTTGTCGTAGTAGTAAAGTAATGTAATAGCAAGTTATCTATCTATGTCCTATAGACTGGTCATTGATGTTAGGTGATCACGTTAACCAAGTCTCTTGTATTATTTAAATTGAATTCGAACACAGTTTACAAGTTTATATTACTTGACAAACAGTGGCGCAGGATTGAATTATATCCCAACGATATGTAGTTGGGTAATGCATCATATCAATTCGTTTCCTCTATTTGAGGTTGCGTATTCTATTCTCTATTTTGGCCGATAATTATAGACCGCGGGTATATAACAGTTACTTATTTTATTAGTACTAGGCATTCGTGAGCAAATACAACGCCTTTTTGCATGTATATTGGACTCTATATTCATCTGTGAAATAAATGCCGACTCAATCTGAAAATCAAACAGCTAGCAAAATGCAAAGACTTAATCATTCTTCGTACTTCAAGACAATTTGACTTGAATTCTGACTTGACTCGTGACTCGACTTGACTTGACTCGACTTGACTCGAGTCACCTCGAAAAAGCGAATGATTTGACTAGACTCGAGTCAAAATGTGCAATGACTCGAGATGACTTGTGACTCGAAGGTAGTGACTTGATTGCAACACTGCCATGTTGTGTTGACGGAAGTAATGACAGTCTCATTCGAAGATGCTGGGCTATCTGCTACATTTTATATTTCTCTGAATCTGTGATCAGTTGTGGCGAAATAGTAATTGTTGCAACATGCGCCTCTGCGACCAACACGTAATGACTAATGACGACTGGAGTACGTGAAGTGTTTGACATTGTACTCAACTGTGTACGACAGAGTGAAATCGAGTAGGCCTACCTGTCTGATTTGATTTCGAGTCGAGTATAGTAATCTTCGAGTTAAGTCGAGTATTCCACACGTATAGCAATATCAAAGAAAGAGTTTTGCAAGACCAAGGCAATATGAAAACACATTAGTTGGCCAGCTGCCAGCTTCTGGCTATCGAACTTAATATCGTTTTCATAACCAGACCGATATTACAACTCTTCGTGACAGTGATTTGAGTCGACTAATTTACAAGAATTGCCGCATTTTGACGAACATGCAAATTGCGTAAACCCACGCCAGATAGAAAGTGTCGAAATAATAGTTCCTGTCGATAAAATAACTATTAGTGGCATAAGTTACATAATATCGGTAACCACTAATTGATTCGAATCATTGTAATTAATTCTAGATGCGGACTCGAGTACTCGAACCGTTGTAAGTAACGTCGCATGTTTATTCAATACATTAGCTTGCATATTTGTTCGACAATTTCAGTCATACTAAAAATTTACATCCGAAAACATTTTTTTTATTTATTGTCAAAGTACGAAGCGACGAAACTAAATAGTTCGTCTCCAACACGCGTTGAAGTAGATGGAAGCAATACAAAATTATAATCGCATGTGACTGTGATCATAGTAAAATGTCTACTTGACTACTTCAAGAAGTACAACTACATCGTTACTGACCACCTCCATCTGTGACTGAGTAATAATCTGTGTGTACGAGTTTCATCTTGATCATGAAAAAAACAGTACTCACTTTTTCATATAGGTGGTAGGCCTATTTGTCTTGTGAGGTTCAGCGATTGCCAAGACAGTGAACATTCGGCGCCAATCATTTACGCGCTTATATGGACGATTAAAACTATATGTATTTTGTATATATAACGAGGATTTTGGTCAGCATAGGGGCAGTCCTTTACGGACAAGGTTTTCTCGCTGCCGATCGTTCTGGCACACTTCTTGGAGTCGCGTGTTGCAAGGCCCAAAACGTTAATATTCGTTGGTGCGTCGTGGCGCGGTAATGGTCAACGCCGATACGCCCATTTCTATAAATCTTGCGTATTTTTTCTTGGGGGAAGAGTACCCAATAAACAAGATGTTTGGCGCATTGAAATCGCGCGCAGCGCGAAAATTTTTTGAAAAGTTGCAAACATATTCAAAAAATACTCTATAATTTATGTTAATTCACAAAATAATTTTGGGCCCCCTTCGAGCTCGGGCCCCCTCCATTTGGGGGGTTTGGGGTGCGGCAGTTACGGCCCTGGATATAATCAATGGTATCATTGCAAATAAAGATGCGATACAGCGTGATTTTATGTTTGAATGCTTTCGGAAAGCGCTTGCTAATAGAAGCCAACACACAATGGTGGGAGAAAGCAAATCTGATACCATATGAAGGACCTTGCCGATAAATATATTATTCTGGCCATATTTTTTAGCGAGACAGCCACGAGAGAAATCAAGGCTATGATGAATTCGCACATATTATGGTGTTTGCTCTTGCTGGTAGGAATTCCAGAATGGCATCAGCTGTAAGTACGCTTAGAATCGACGGTTCTTTCAGAACTGGATTTTCAGTTCGAAGTGCATTAAAATAATTCAGGAAACGGTCAATCGCGGTGAGAAATACAATTGGAAATTTCACACTGAAGAGAGCTGCCTTGATTCTTTCTTGTCAAGCCCGACTCGCTTCTGAAGATGTCATGCATCATCAGATATAAATCAGCCGCGAATCGTTGGTCGACGGCTCAAGGGTAGGAACAGTAATTTAGGCGTGTATAGGCGAAAAGCGCAATCTGTCGAATCTCTCGATGAAATCCGTGATGCCGCCCTTCCCACCGAATTAGGTAATTCGAGGCCGATCATGGCGTCCGTCGGCAACATAGCCCGACTTGATTCGTTTTCGAGCATTCGCCTGGATTCGGCAAGAAAGATGATACAGCCAGAACATACCGAGTTAGAATTAGCATCTGCAAACATCAGAAAAATCCACATCTGCCAAAAGAAAAACGCCTATCTCACAATATAATTAGGCGTGGATGGCCGAAGTCAATATCCCTTTAGAAAGAGGTGGTTGTCTCTGAATATGAAAAGTGAAGACTTATTCATTTGCCTTTATATTGCGTCTGCAAATTCAAAAATATTGTAATATCCAGCAAATTTCTAACAGAAGTAGGTATTTTTATGAAGAGATACTTAGACGTTGATAATCCCTCAATACAGCAGATTTTTAACATGTTAATGGGCCAGATTATAGCCATCTCACTCAAGTAACCATAAGGTACGAGTGGGTAACATTGACACTACATTCTGAGATCGCACAAAAGTGCACATTCAATTCAAAGTTTTCTTGAAAAATTGACCAAATAATAGTTATTCACAGAGGAGGAACCGTCAGTGCGAAACCGTTGTATGTCATATACATGGCGAATATAATAGATGTACTCGCAGAATATAATTGAAAATTAAAATTCAAAACATATTGGAATAATTTGACTGATCCGGCACCCGAGCGATCAGAACTTCTCAATCCGGCCCGCGACCCAGGTTGAGTTTGACACACCTGTACTAAAATATTGTTAGTTATTTTAGTTTCGCAATGATTTCGATTTTAGGCCAGCATATTTCTCGTGTTCGATCGTGAGTGACTCCTTGCAGTATATAATCCGTGTAATTTCCAGTATAACATCATCTGATCCCTTCAACCAATTAATAATTTGCAATGTTAATGAAGTATTTATTAGTTCATTTTACAAATATATCAGTCCAGTACAATATTAAGTGTTTCGTGTTTAAGTAAAAGCAAATACATAATGCAGTGGTCAGGAACCTACGGCCTGCGAGCCATATATGGCTCTTTTGGGCATGAGATATGGCTCTTTGCGAAATTTTATTTTTATGCCTCATTTATCAATATTGCAGCAACATTGTTATTAAATCTTCAGCACGATACGTATAAATATTCCTGTGGCAGTATAAACTTGTCTTTGAGAGGTTAATACAGTGGCATATTCATGGATAGGGTCTTCGACCCCATTTTCAATATCCTCAAATTTACGTTGCTGTCGCGACGGCGACCAATATCATTTCCGAGTTCGATGTACCCGCCACGACATCTTTGATTGCACGATACTTTGATTGATCAAAGAAAATAGGATATACATGACAGCACCTGTATCACGGCAGTTTTCAAATGTACATTGTCTTCCTGACTTACGGCGAGAAATAAATTGCCGTGGAAGTGACATTCGTAATTTCAAACTCGAATTACAAGCATCGCCATAGGTATCCAGAAACCCAGAAAAAAAACTTGCTTGGGATCGATTGGATTTGCCTGGCAATTGCGGGAAATCTAAACGAAAATTGCAAGGCAATGTTACTTAGGGTTACAATATTTTGAAATCCAAAAACGAGGACACTTCTCAAAAATTCTGAAAGTTGTGGTTCTGTCTAAGAAAACTGGAATCTTTATACCAACTCTACTGGTTGACTAATAAATATATGTCATCACTTTGATTAGACTCCCGAATTACCCACTTTTTTCGTTAATTTTATCGTGTTCACAAGAAAAAAAAGGTCATCACTTTGAATGGACTCCCGAATTACCCACTTTTCCCGTTAATTTTATGGTGTTGACTAAAAAATAAGATCGTCTTCCGTTACCTGAGTACTGATTTCTAGGGATGGTGTGAACCTCTGAAAGGTTCAGGTTCGTGTGAATGTGAACCATTTTAAAGGTTCTGTGTGAACGCGAACGTGAACCTCATGACGGCACATGACGTCATAATGCTAATTCCAACCCTACATTTCAGTGAAGTGATAGCCTATATTAATGTGCACGTTCATATTGACGTTCTAAACGTCGCCAAATGTATCAACTGGTGCAATCAAATGATATAATAATCCCATAAATCAATATCTTCCGTCGCTTATTGCCAACAATTTTGACGAGGACTTGCAAGGGACATAAAGATTACACCTTATCGGTCAAGGCCAGACCACTCAATGTATTCGGCGTCTTGAGTATTGTTACGTTGATGTTGAGTGGAGTTTAAAACGGGTTTCAATACTTGCTACCGATATTACCCAATTAACAAGTTATACAGCAGTATAGCCAAAACCCAATCGCACGGATTTGGTTTTTATGATACAATAAACATATGAAGTCATGATTGACGCCGTACGCCTGCTGGATTTTTTTACATCAGACAACGATAAAAATTTCACTGATTGGATGAACAGTGAAAAAGCATCATTCGCTGACTACATGTGTATTTAACACTTGATGTTGTGTGATTGCGGGTCAAGCTCATAGCAGAGAGTCACTAAATATTCACAATCGTAAAGCTGAATATTTCGAGAAAACTTTTGTAACAAAGCAAGTAAATTTTTTGAGATTATTCACAGTGCGTGCTCGTTTAGTGTTGATTTTTTTCACCTGCCAGTGCCATGCATAAAGTGGCCTGCAGTTGAAATGCAATAAATTTCAACCAAAGGTGTTATAATGAAGTAAATATTGTAATATCTGAAAAAGGTTCACAGTGCAGAACCTACCAAGGTTCGTTTGTGAACGTGAACCTCTAAATTTCTGAGGTTCACACACAGAACGCGAACGCAAACCGCACGTTCACACCATCCCTACTGATTTCCTATATCTAGGGCAGGGCACTATGATTCGAGTACTCGAATCTGAATCAAGTATTAATTTTGATGATTCGAGTAGTAAAAGACGATTCTTTCGAGTATACTGAAATTATACGATCCTCGTCACTGTAAGTTTATTTATCAACGAAAATTGTAATTTCGATACTATTTTCACTCTAGTATCATTGAAACCTTGAATGGCCTATCGCAGCATACGAAACATATAGTACCAAGCTACGACCGCTCCTGGAAATAACATATTTCCGAAGTCATGATCATCCCACACAGTGTCACAAAGTGCAACGAAATCGGTATGGTCAGAAAAGTACCAAAGTTATGCATAATGTGATGCATAACAGGCATTGTATTCTTTGTGGGGGCATAAAAGATACATATTTGAACTTGGACATCTTACACACTGTTATGACGTCATAAGGAGTGATACTCGATTACTCGACTCGACTCGAAGCATAATACGTGATTCATGATCGAATATGCCCAGTTCTACCTATATATCAGTTGAATTTCCTCATATATTTATCCAAAATTTTCAAAAAAGAAGACAAATTCTCAAAAAAGTCAAAAAAGAGAAAAAATCCTCTTAAAAGAGGACGTATGGCAACACTAGTGTTACTCGACTCATTCAACGACACCTGGACCAGTGGCTGTTTGTTGTCCAGAGTCATGGCAACATTCGAGTTGTCACAATCCTGAAGCGCGGAAAACCTCGTGACATTGCATCATCTTACCGACTAATTTCTGTCACAAGAAACTTGTGTAAAATCACGGAAAGAATGATTCTAAATAGATTAAACTGTTGACTAAATAACAACCATATCCTCCACCCAAACCAGATCCGTTTCCGACCCGGCAGATCAACCACTGCACTGTATTGCGCTACTACACGATGATGTATACAAATCGCTCTCGAGCAAAAGATCTCTTATAGCAATGTTTATAGACTTTGAAAATGCCCGCGATTTAGTCTGGCGCGAAGTCTTATTTCCTAAGATCGGAAGCATCCGGCTCGAGGATAATATCATCAATCGGATTTGCTTTTTTCTATGTTGCCGCACCTTTCAATGGAGAATCGGTATACTATCGGTACTATCGGTACTAATGGATATATCGGTACTATGCTACTAATCGGCACCACTTGCCAGACTCATATGTTCGAACTGAAACGATATAGCATATTTTGTAAGTTTTTATAACATGGACTATAACATGGACCCAAAACAGTCTTTCATAATCATTTGTTAGGCCCAGGTAACTGAGCTACACTACAAGTATTTTTAATTTTGTCAAGTGGGAAACATCGTTTGTTTGGTTATATTTACATTAATTTTACAATTTTACAAAACCAGACGATGTATTCACTCTCTATGACAGCATTACGGCACAATTCCAAAAACTGCACCAATTTGTGACTGCATCGCGAATACGCATATTGCGATTTTCTTCCTCTATGCAACTGAATTGCAGTTTGCAAATACTGACCAATTTTATCAATATCGTTACTAATAACGGTTATTGATGGTGCATAAAAATCCTATTCTGGTTATAACTAGTAATTCAAAGATTATTATGAAAACAATAAGCAATTGTTTTCATAATAAAGAAGCTGAGTCGGAGTCAGCGTCTTTTACACAAACTCCTACTCCGACTCCAGTCAGTATTTTTCCACGACTCCGACTACAGCCACTATGGTTTTCACGATTCCGACTCCAAGGCGTGCTAAAAAGAGACACTCCGACTCCGACTACATCAGGCGAAAAATTGCCAAACTCCGACTCCACAGCCCTGGTGCCTGGCAGGTAGCCTATCTCATGGCAAGCGTCGAAAGATTGCCTTCTTGCCCTGTGTAGATCTCTCATGCGATATGTCATCAAATATGGTTACGAATCCTAGAATCCTACCTTTTTAATCTAAATATATCATCTCAATGCTATTCAAGGAATTCAGAATGCTGCGTTACGAATTTGCTGTGGTGCGATGCGTAGTATTCCAACGTATGCTATACCGCAGTGTTTTCCGACGGGTGGTTCGTTCGTGGGTCGCGAAGTTATTTCAGCTGGGGCGCGAAGGATTTTCAAATTTTCAAGTTTTCTACTAAATTTGCCAAGCACCTTGTCTTCTCGAAAGCAAATACAAGTTAACTTCTAAACTAAATCATATTGTTTTGCGTCCATAAGTACCAAAAGCGACGTTCACGTGCTCGAGCCAGGTTTTTGTGGCAGTCATTTTGATTGGAGCGTGAAATCAGACAGTCAGTTATTGCATATGCCTGAGAATTGGAATTTATGATTTCATCAAAAGGCTTTGCAAGCGTTGATCGGGAAATGCAGCAATCCAGCCTGATTTGTCGTTATAATCAGCAAACAATTGCCGTGACGCAAGCTACTCGCAACCACTTTCTGTTCCACGCAAAAGACAAATTTCTAATGGTTGCTGGTTCGAGTCTCGGCTCTGCCATGTTTCTATGTGTCGGAGGTTCATCTGGGCTCTTCATTGCCGCTCTCGTTGTAATCACAGTGCCTTGAAAAGCCCAGAGGATGAGAGAGCCGAACTCTGGAAAGATGGCAACAAATGACCAGATAAAACCGCAAAGACATTGATGTTAATGCGATTTCCGTTCCGGGCGCAAATGACCGAAGTTGTTAAAAGCACCAATTATCTGAATAAAACAAAACAAAACAAATTTCTAATTGGATGCGCGCTATCTCGTCTGTGATGTTCATAATGTTTTTGGGCTACATTGATCAGTTACACCAGGCCGATATTCTTTTTGATGTTTCTGCATCTGCCAGCTTGGAGCACGGCCCATTTCCATGCTTCATTAAGACACCGCTTACGCAGATCGGATGGCGAGGAGCCTGGATAATACCTCTTCGTTTGTAATCATCTGTTACATGCAGAACCGTAACTGCCGAACTCAAAATCTCGCAATTTGAGGGGAGAGCTTGAAGGTGGGTTAAAATGATAACATGAATCAACATAAGTTACGGAGTTGCCTATATTTCTTTGGGGATATATTTCCTTAAGACGTGGTGCGAATTAACACCTTTGGTTGTCATCATTTTGATATAGGTGCCCCTACCCTCAATACAAAATACGCATAACTTATAGAAAATGCATTTCGGCGTTGGTCATTACCACGCCACAGCACACCAATGCATATGAAGTTTGCAACAAGTATCAACTAACAACGAACCCGTCCGAAAATGTAATTATTAATATTAAATGATGTTATCTAAATTTTCAAAGACACCGCTCCCCCCTCCGCTCTGGTAATTGGTAAATCTGATCATGTGCGCTGGGAGGGGACAGCAATACAAACAAAAATATGCAAGTGCCCATATCATTGACTGAATTCAATCATGAATTCCATAAAATGACCACGTTAGGTGCTACCAAATACTACAACAGCACGCCGGACCTCACGAGTAGCGGTTAATACGTTAGTCGCGAAAGGGAGTGAAATTTGGATGAAAAGTGGGTTGGGAGCTGAAAAATATTGGGAAGCCCTGCTCTACAGCACTTCTGCGGAGAACTGCCTCTAGAACTCAGACATCTGCAGTCTTGCCTGAATTTAGGATACACCATATTATCCAATGATGATCACTCTCAATATTGTTGACGATTATCACTGACGAGTGTCAGCTGAAAATATTCCGTTTCGAATCAATGGGAAAATTGTATACTGTTGATGATGATCCTAGGAATTGGTGGACACTGAAGCCGGAACAAGGTTGATCTATTGATAAAAATTTCTCACCGGTGTCACGAGGAAAACGTAGAAAGATTTATCAAATATATTTTTATTCCTTTGAAATGCAATCGATGCTCAAAAACTTGAAATACATTGAGTTTTTCTAATCTTAGGTGGGCAGACAGATGGACGGATACATAAGTGTCAAAATGAGCTACAGTAAATAAGTGTCAAAAAATGAGCTATAACGATGAAAAGGAAGAATAAAATACGATAGCTACATAGATACTGAAAAATAAGCTTGTAGTTTACATTGGAAAATAATATCGGCCACAGATGTTTGCAGAGAAATATAATAATCAAAAATTCTGATGTGATAGACACCATTGTCAGAATGAAGCAACACGGTGTGTCACCAGCAGTGTACGCACGCACAACTTCAGTGTTGTCAGCCAACAACTGCTACCGTTGAACGTTCTTTCTCCATTCTTGGCAAGCTACTTAGTAAAGACAGACACTTTCTACCCGAAAATGTAGGAAAGTATCTTTCGTTGTACTACAACAGATTTTAACTATTTCTACCATAATGCGTGATACAACCACTTGAATTCTTCATAGGGCCAGATGTCATTAAAATCAAGTTTTTTCATGAAAAAGTTTGTTAGTTTTTGAGTCAAAAAAGTTTTTTCAGGCCGAACTACTTCGCAAGGACAGACAGTTCGAACCAGAAATGCTGAGTAGTACAATTCTGACATTATGTGGGAAAACACCTAATCTGCATACGTTAGGTCAAAATTTAGTCAAATTATGTTTTTTAATGTAAAAAAATGTCAAAATTTGTACTTTTTAGGTAAAAATCGTCCCGATTTTAGGTAGAAAAATTGATTTTGATAATAAATGAACTGAAAATATGTACATTGTACATACACAATACAAAAACAACAAAACTGTTTTTGCTATTTGCAATAGCCGGAATTTGAATATTGAACTTTTACCCCCATGTTTAAAAAATATCGAAGAATTTAAGAAAGCAGTCACGACTATAAAATAAAATAATGACGATATACTTGATATCCAACCAAGAGGGGTAGCCAATACTGACATTGAACATTGACCACGTTTTGTTGCTCAGTATCTTCGTCAACCTCATTTCGAGACTGCGAAGCTCGTCCATCTTCGGCCGAGGTCAGTCAACGGCTTCCTATGTCCGTTATAATTCCAAGACCCATGGTTACAAGTCGATACTACTCCGTGAGTGCTTCAAGTACTTTTTGTAACCGTCCGTCACCTTGAAATATTCGACGAACACAATCTGAAATGATACGAAATGAATATTTGAGTGTATTTAGAGACTGAGTCAATATCAGGCTGGGCTTCGCAAGAAACTCTCGCAACGATGGAACAATCCTTTTCAACTCGTACTTAGTGCAGTATGAAGTCATAACGGATATCTCTCATTTTAGCATTCATATATAGAAATTTACTATAATTATGCATAGAAACAAACAAACAACAACTGTCGTCTACCGTGGAGTCTCATGCGGATCTGAGAGCCACGGTTGGGAATCACTGATTAGGATCATATTATGTGAAGTATTCATCTGGGTATAACATAGGCATATATACTTACGGGTTATTCTAATCGATTTTGAAAACTTTAACAACATATCTGGCTTGGCAATTTCATTGACGAGCTTGAGAGTCAGTATATCAGACGCTCTTTCACTCGCTATACTATAGAAATTCGTTGACTTGACTTTATGCTTCGTATAGTATTTTGACGCTGACTTGTTAGATTCTGAACCCACTGTCAGACGTTGACGGACGGTGCTCTGAAAAGTAGCATCTACTACACACATTTAGGGAATAAATGTATAATAACGCATCATCATTCGAAGGCAAAGCAACCCCGAAAAGTGGGCAAGGATCTCAGATACTTTCTTGAACTGGAAAATATCACTGAACTGAATTAACAGATTCTCACTAGATTGAACGTATAGTAATTAAATATATTTCACAGTTCTTCTATTTTTGCACAACACAATGCTCATATGTTTTGCTTAGTTTCAAACTTAATGCAAAAATGATATTGAAATAGGATAACTGAATAGTATATTCATATTGAAATGAACCCGAATATTTTCGGCTGACACTCGTCAGGGGCAGTCGTTAGCAACTAGTAGAGAATTGGAAAGAACATTGTATATCAACAATCGTATCACAAAGTATGACGTCACTAGCTTGCAATGAAATCTCAAATAAGAGAGCGTTCAATGTACCATTCTAAGATGGTACACGAACTCCTTCTAATTAACTGTGTTACTTGATATATTCTGGTTACAGTCGTAACAGTTTTGCAGGCGGAAGAAATCATTAAATGAGAGTGTCGGTCAAAACGGGGAAAGAACTATAATATTGAACGCGGAATAATAGGCTAATCCAGTCTAAACATTCCGGGTAGGAGATAAACATAATGAAACTTACATGCATTAACAGCCAGAATACTAACTGCTACAGGGTTACAACATAGCCTATATATAACAGGTCTCAAACCTTTTGAAATATGAAGAAATATGGTAGATATACCTTTCAAGTGTTTTTCGTTGAATTTTTGTAATAAGGAAACAATTCCGGCATGTTGTTGTAGATATCTTCACAACGAAGAATCTCGAAATTTGACAATGCGAAGGCCAGAAATATCGTCACGTGAAAGGACAGCGGATTTTTGGCGTAAATGTTCGTAACCGCGTCCATCGCGTTCTTGCCCAATGCGATATTCAGCATGCTGTCCTCGTCAATGCTGAATTGATACCGTTTCGAATATGGTCTTTTCACTCGTTCTATTGACCTGTTTTAACAGAAGGTGGTTGATTTTCTAATGCATTCGGAATACCGAGCCTCTGCGGTGACAGTTACGAATTAAACGAATATTTAGTTGAGAGGACACTGCGCTTAAAGTATGATGTGGTCGCAAATTGAACAGAATAGTCTTGAAAAAATCTTGTCATAAACCATTGTCCTCAGAGTGCCACCGTATTCAAACTGCTGGTAAATGATTTACAACAGTATTACTTTCCACCCTAGCTCATCGCTGTGGTGTCATAAAATTTCACGAAAGTTATGACTACATATCACTTTTTCGGAGCGATCAAGCAGAAAATTTAAGACAGTTGTCAGCCGGTATTAATGAAGTGTAACTTACGTAGCTTTGTGGGTATGAGATTGTTAAAGTTTGCGAAATTCCCATTACGTCGGAAGTCTACTTTCGATTTATACTTGCAGTTTTTGGCTTCAGGGCTTTCATCCACAACTGCGAGTATGTTGCTTTGGGAGCTCCAATCTTGAATAGCAGATCTTCGAGATGCTCTTCCGACGGAGGTCCGATCTCAGGTCTATATATTGTTTCATTGTTTGCTGTCATCTCGAATACTTTATACCTGATTGCAACTGATGGGCCGCCTCCTTTGCCTGTGGCTTGCGCAGCTGTACGTCCTTGTGGATGAGTTGTTGATGATATCGTTGTGCTTGCTTTATGAGGTCGCCTATATTAAATATTACCAGAGGGAGATACTCACAGAACTCGAGTAGTTATATAGATCGGTCGTGATGTGGCAGGGGTTCTTATGGGTGCGGTCGCATGCGGCTGGAAAACTCGTGGTGGCATGCGGCTCTTATTTCTTATGGGTGCGGTCGCATGCGGCTATTGCGTCTTATGGGTGTGGTGGCATGCGGCTCTTATTTCTTATGGCGGGGGTCGCAAGCGGCTGGGAAATCCGGGGTGGCATGCGGCTCTTTTGTCTCATGGCGGGGGTGGCATGCGGCTCTTTTGTCTTATGGCGGTGGTGGCAAGCGGCTATTGCGTCTTATGGGTGCGGCCGTGAATCGCCCTTTCGGGTATAGTCAACTCTCGCGCTGTGTTGAAGAAGTATCAGGAATAGTAAATAGTCACGTGATTGATTCTTAGTTAATGTGTATATTACAAATTATTAAATATGACCGATTCTAGTTAATCCCAACGTTTACGGTGAGTACGACAATGATATATCGTTATTCTTATGGACGCGGCGACACGGTAACGTAGCTGATATAGACGCAACATGATAACGTTACAGCTATAGGGATCGCTCACACGAAGACACCGTAGTTCAGTCGTGACAAATGACCGATCGTATTCTAAGTCTTTCCTCGCTATTGATTTCTACGTAACCTGAATAGTACTTTCAGATCGGATTATTCGCACCTTCCATACCGCTGTTTCGCACCTACAGAATAGTCTGCTGTTCACAGTCGCAACAAGAATCACAAGTATACACATTATACATTCGTTGAATTTATTACTCTGAAATCAAACTCTTCACAAAAGCACGCACAATCGTATCATTCACTTTTTATCATCCCCAAAATTATTCAAGTATTCCTTGGCTGAAAATCCTTGTGCTCTTTTTATCAAGAATGCAATAGCATGATCTCCACACACATCCGAAGTTTTACTCTGTAGCTGTTTCCCAGTCACGGAAAATTCATCCGGCTCCAGGAATTCGATTATCTGAGGTTTTAGTGGTCCGAAACCTAGTGAATCATGAAAATGAGTATCGTCATCTCTGTATATACACACCCAGTGAGACCCAGGCAAACTCGATTCGTCGTAATTAATGGTGATAGCGAATTTTCCGCTAGTTGGTTTCTTTGGTAATTGATCTACTGGATAAGTTCCTAGATATAGACTTTGTGTGTCAGGGTGGTTATAGAGAATATCGTTGATCTCAGACGTATTCATATTTCGACGACTTGTCTTTTTTGATTCAACTGTAGACATGGCCTACTAAAAACACGGCCTTACAGTCTGCCTATTGACCTGAAAATTAAGAGGCCTAAAGTCTACTTTCCAACCCTTACCAGCTGTGCACTCAATTGGTCAGAAATGCGATATTTTTATAATGCTACCTGTCTCTGGTACTCTACTAACACACCGGTGCAGAATGTATGTAAAAAATAGTCTATTGCAGCAATATATAACGAAAAAATTAAGAACGAAATTTGCATAATCAAAGAAAAATAGGTGCAGAAACTCTTGAGTTAGAGCCTTAGAAAACAAATATCACAGCCTTACAGGACTATAACTTCTTTTGCCTTTGCCTCGCTTTAAATTGGCGAACTGAGTCTTCCCTGAGTGAGGAATTTGCAAATTTTTGCTGATTATTGTAAAAAAATGTTCACAATTTTCTTGAACGCGACATTTGTACAATTTTCACTATGTGCATTGCAACCGATTCGGGATTTACCTAACACAACTTTCAACACACGTAATGCTGCACGGCGCAGAGGAACAGTTTTAGCCGAAACTAGAACTGCGAAGGAATCAAATACAAAATGGGCCACTTCAACGGCAGGTACAGTCAACCGTCCCCTATCCACCAAACTGAAATATTCATCATATTCCTCTTCGGTTTCATCAGTCGTGCGGGATAAGCTACACTCGGTGCAGTCCGCAGAATGACAGCATTACCAAGACCTCTGCTTGCTGTTCACAACACTCCACCGTCACATATATATGACTTTGAGGTATCCGCCTTATCTTGAAGTATTTGGAGCAAGCTGCTATGGTTTTTTCATCAACGATAGCCAGGGCCAGGTTGACGTTCTGCTTGTTGTGGCCAGGATGTAGTGCTTTTTTTGTTAGCTTTGGAGCCATTCGCAAATTACACTCCAATTGCCATGCAATATAACCAGCAGGGCTAATTATGGATATATCGCCACCTTTAATATAGAATGATGGAAGGAAAATCTCCCAGCAGTCAGTAGATTGTTGCGAATGTTCTTCACCAAATGAACGTTGTCATAAAATAGATAGATTTTTGTCTTGCAACTTGGATGATTGATGAACAACTCGGAGTTTGAACCAAACTGCAATGACAGTATATTGAAAGCACGAACGTTGGTACTGTGGTTGTCAGAAACAATACCTCTCATATTAAATCCTAGATCCAAGACTTTCGTGATGCAATCAGACAGCTTTTTCGCTAACCAGGTACCTTAAAATTGTGTTTCTGGTAAAATTTGTAGGACTAACGGAAGTGATTTTCAAGTCCCTTGAACATAATCAATATGACGCCTTTGTAAAGATTTCCATCTTCATCAGCATCATAATATTTGCCACCATGATATTGCAGACTTTTTTGCAGATACATTTCATTTTTCATCCACCATCATGATAACATCCTCAGAAATTTCCATGGCCTTTGAAAAATCAATAGTCCCTTTAGTCTTGTTCGTAAACAGCTCAAAGATGGCATATGGAACGTTTCCAAACGTGTCTTGTATGCTTGGCAAGGAATAGAACGCAAAAGCAAGCAGTACCGGATCATATTGCCAGATGATGCCAGAGTATTGCCAGCCTTGTGGTATCTTGGATTATGCAGCTCCTCTAAAATATCTACTTCGGGATCCGGATCAGTTAGACTATCCAAATAGCTTGGGAAGTTCAGTAGCTCGCATTCCTTTTGAGCAGAGTATTTCTGCTTGTGCACAGGTATCCCATTGTATTGCATCTGCAGCTGCACCCTCAATTGACCGTCAATTTTTATGGCATTCTTGATTTTCGGAAAGCCTTCCAAACATAGCTCATAGTATACAACATGCTGATCCCCTGCTCGAGACTTTGGCAGATTTGGCAGTAGTATATCCAGAAGTGCACCCAACCACGCGACACCCAAGAACCGTCGCCTATTAACTACACTAGAAAACGAATATTAACAAATTATACATCACTGAAGCAAAATAGTATGCCGACACAGCACCATATCCAAGCCTTGCAACAATTAATGAAATTCTATAGAAGCAGTTAAATGAACATGCCTTCGTCATTATATATGTCTTAGAACCAACGCTACCAGCTATACAATTCGTCAAAATAGACTACCATATCCAAGACTATGTTAGCGAGCAAGCAGATTATCATTCTACAATGGAGCCGTTCGAACACGACGTTATTCGCGTCAACTTGAACCGCTGGCATTATCGGGGAACCGTAACCTGATTGCTAACTAAACTATCAAATGATAATACTGACCCTTAGCTCGTGAACATACCCAGGGGCGTATCCAGAGCGCGAAAAAGGGGGGGGGGGGTTTGCGTTACGAAATTGCTATTGTGACGTCATCATTACGATCACTCGTCTCCACGCCATGGCGAATATTTAATATATTATAGTTTAATAATAAACAGAGATTTGCGGTGAGTGGGAGATGTACGAATAGGATACGGACATTGCCTGAAAATCGCGTTTCTTTTACGGTATGATTGAAAGAAATTCGTAAATGCTCACATTTAGTCATGAGCTGGCAAACGCCGCCCGTCTTCAAGCGCCTAGTTCCGGTCAGAGATGCGCGATTTTGTTGGTTTTCGACGATATTATGCGCACGGTCGGTAGTATCGCAGCGGACGAACAAGCGCGGAATAGGGCGGTAGCATAAACGAGGGCGATCGCGATCGCCACAGAGAGGTGTGGTGTGAACAGTGTACGTCGTACACGAATGTGTGCTTTTCGATGGCTTTACTAGCCATACGGCTGAGCGTGTAGTACGCGCGAAGATAATTAGACCTTAATTTGCAAGCACGCAAGTCAGTCAACTAATACAGAGTACACACTGGGATAATAACTTGATCGACAGAGAAACTTGTCAGCGGATATAATTAGGTTAACTTTACTACTAGGCCTACTCAATTCTCCCGTTCGGCGACAACATAGGCCTGTATTTGGACGACAGCAAGCCACCTAACAATCGGGAACGTAGATTGCTAGACTTGTATTTTGAAATGTGAATGTCAATCCTAGGCCATTTCTCGCCAATAATCGCGAATACAACGTGGATTTGAGAATAGCATTGTCGTACTGGTGCCGTCGTGTCTGCGTCTCGCTGATCACACAACACGCCGCGTGCAATTCTTAATTAGGATTTCAAGGCGAGCAGGTGCAGCGAATTCGCGAGCAATGTTGATTGCCGACAACTTCGTCTTTGCAATTACGTATCGCGTCGGCCAATTAGATTAGATTTTCCTAAAATGCGTCTCTCGTTTTAGCAAGGCGAGAGAGAAATCGAGGGAAGAAAGTTGAGAACGTCAGCAATTGCCACAGCTGAAATGTAGCTGAACAAGCGCAGAATTCGTATGGAATAAGCGAATTATAAAGACCTATTTTATCCTTTCGGCTAATTCGGCGCATAATTCCAATATTTTGTAGGGGTGTTAGTCCCCTTAAATAACATTAAGACGCCATATTCGCCTTCTCATACGTAAAAACGAATATGTTAAACTAACAAATTAGCAAATATTAGAGGCTATATTTGACATCAATTTTTAGGATTTTGAAAAGGGGGGGTTCCGACCCCCTAACCCCCCCCCTGGATACGCCACTGAATATACCCTAGATAGCGAAAGAGACAAGTGCAATGCGACGACCAGCACCACACAGCTCAACCCGAACAACTACAAATGTATACTCTTGACTTCAACAACAACTACAACTGTATTCATCCGCACGAGTTTTTGCAGTAATATCCGTGGATTGTCCACCTGACTGGCAGCTCTTTTGGGACTAAAATAAATATTTCCTTGTTAAAACGATACTCCATCATCTTAACACAATAAATCCTAGTCAGAATCCACAGTGATTTTGACTTGCGCGCTACTTACCATCTGCGTAGGTATAACCGTGACATTTACACTTTTTCAGAACTGGCCTCTTAATTTTCAGGTCAATAGGCAGACTGTAAGGCCGTGTTTTTAGTAGGCCATGCTGTAGAAGATGTTGAAACTCCTTCAAACATAACAAGGTTACGGACGTTGGTAAAGGCTTCGACGTAGTCAAAAACCATCGCTTGCGACTCGCTGTTACATACATGCCGATCGTTGACAATGTAATATTTTGGTAATAAGTTTGTCACATAACCGGCGTAGACGGTGATACCATCAATAGCCGCGTTCACAAACTAACACTTCAAAAAGGTGTGAAATAGGTTGCAAATCCCACGATCGCTCACGCCTAAGACATAGCCATCCCTCGCAACTTGTTGTTACATACATTCCAATCGCCACAATGTAATATTTTGATAATCAGTATGTCACGGAAATGGATTTCACTGGTAACATTTAATAAGTAACGAATAACAGAATCGCCGCAGACGGTGATTCGACTACCGACAAATTCTCACTTATTTCTGATCCAACCCTAATCCTCTGTGAAGTTGAGGCTTATTCAAAAAAGGTGTGAAATAATTGTAAAATCCTACGTCGCTGACACGATAACGCATCAGACATAGCGATCTAGTTTTAGTACGGTGTCGGAATCCATTCGGGTTCTATAGGTAAATTGAGATAATCCAAAACCGAATATTTTGACTTTGGCGTAGTGTGAATTGAAATAGGATTGACAAACATGACTACCATCTTTCCAAGTACCATTTCGACATTATACGCACATTGATTTGAAAAAGGTAATGAAACATTACAACTCTATTCACGATCCAGCTTTCCGTTTGTCAAAGAGACATTTTAACATCTTACCATACTCAAAAGAATTATTCATAATATCAACCGGTGTTAAAAATATAGTTTTCACTTACTTGATTATACCACTACAACTCGCAAACTTGAATTAATTCATCCTGGTTGTATTCATATGACCGATAATTTTTATTCAACTGTAAAGGCCGTTACTACACTGCAAGACAAAGTATTTACAAATCGGTACATATACGACTTGACATAACCTATTACATTTTGAGTATACGAGATTTGAATGTCTGAACAATAACTGAGAATTAAATTATCACGAGTGAATCCGTATATTACAGCGTAAAAGATGTTGGAATGTCAGCAACTCTGTACGGTCATAGTTACTACCACTAATTTACCCGGCCAACTCGTCATGATCATTCCTGAAATCTACACAAACATGACCACTGACTAAAGTTAACCACAAAATAGCATCGAGTTTTAAATCCAGTTGTAGCTTACGTATTATTTGAATGCGGGTTATGTTTTGTTATAATTGGGTATACGGATAAAGTATTAGGGCTCGATATTTTAACATTTTGTCATACTCAGTCAATCAGGAAAACATTGTCAAGTAAATCCGTTTGTAACTTATCCGACCAACTCAAGCAGTCAGCAAAGCATACACGAGTCCACACAATCACTAAAACCTAAAATCCATAACAAGTTCGGTTTTACTCATATCCCTACGACGCATCATTTTTATTCAACTTGAAGTCGTTACTATTCTGTAAGATAGAGGAATTACTACGCGGTATATTCTGCAAGACAAACTAATTACTACTCGGTATATTTTGTAAGACAAAAGTAATTACTCTTCGGTACAGGGGACTTGAGCTTAACATAATATGTTTGAGTATACGAGATTTGAAAGGTCGAGCGACGTAGTTAAGAATTCATTTCTTATACGATCAAACGCCGGTGTTACATTGAAAGTTATCATACTGAAAACATAAGGATTGACACATTGATTTGACATATGAGATTTTGTAATGTTCGACCATGACTTGATTATTAAATTATTCAAGGTAATTAGACCCGGTGTTGTGGTAAAGGTTATTATGACAGCAACAAACTTTTCAGAAACATTGTTATTAACATATCGATTTGTGAAACTAGAATAACATGTCTGAAATGTTTTGATTGGGAAGATTAACCCGTGTTCATAAAAACCACGCAGCGTATTGTGGATATCAGGAAATATTTTACAAATGTAATTGCCTCCAGTAACCAAGACTAAAGATGAATCAACAATTTCCTTTGTTGAACAATAACCGGCACAATACTTTATCATCGTAATCTGCGGTGAGAATTGAAACACTTTCGCACATTACCCGGTGTCAAGATATCACACTAGGTGAATTGACATACTACCGCTTGATTAATACCTAATCCGTTCGCACCATTTCACATACTTTGAGCATTACAAAAGTAAATTGGAATATGTTTGCTAGATGCATTCAATTCAGTTAGAAATGTCTGGTGCACAACAATCGTAATATCAAGGAAGTACTTGCCACACTGTAATTCATTTAACGTGTTTTGTATTGTTGTTCATTTGTAGTATTGATTGAAATTGTTTTTGAACCCCCAAATAATAATTCCGACATGAAACCAAGCCGCTGAAAGTCGTTACCATCACAACGAAACAATTTGTACGATGTTCGCCGAATGTATCCTATAGTTAGGTGTACTAGAATTATTTGTCTAACACATACACCGACAATGCAATCGAAAATTTTTCCGTTGTCATTCACTAAAGTAAATGTCATCACAATACTCTGTCACTAAAATACGTTACTTGGACGTGCTTGAATTCTAGACATAGTTCTGATTTACCCAACACAAGACCCAAGGACAACCCTAGTTTCAGCCGAACACAGATACAAAATAATACTTGTTGTGTTGTTGCGGCATCATCACTCAACAATATCACCCTCAATACAAATGATGTTTATGTGTAACATGCTATTGATTTGAACCACACCCACCTGACGGAAGAGGATTTACTCAATCTTTACAAAATGGATATTGACCAACATCACATCACCGGATTGTATCTGTTTCGCTGGATACGAGTTATGTTAGTTTAACAGTAAACAAATTTCACCCTCTTGGATTATGAACTCAATGCGTTAGCAGTCATTCACTATTTTGTTTGTGTCAACTAGTTACTTGGTATGTTACGCCACAACTCTTACAAAAGTACGAAGGATATTAACATCGCACTAAGTAATTAACTTTACTCGATATTCTCGCATTACGAAACTAAAGAATGGTTGGTTAGACTCTACAAACTGTTTCGATACCTCAAGAACTTTATTGTCTGAATGGTTGTTCATGTATCGTAATAATCAAGTAGTTCAACACAGAACTAGTATTAACAGAAACACCAGAGTTGTTTACACAAAAGTTTGTATGTGTACAGTATACGAATACCATGTGTAAGTCCAGCACAATTGTGGTATCCATACGAGTTTAGTTAACACAATTTACGACACCGAGGTCGCGTCATCTTTCGTAAGACAACAAACCAAGGCTTCAGGATATGTCCATGTCATAGCAATGAATCGGCTACTCCAACAACAGAGTGCATATGTTTTCTAGTTACGGTGCTTACATCTTACACACAAATCAATCTACTTTGCTACCAAAAAGTGCTGGGTCATCAAGTGATTGCCCTAACAACAAAACAGCTAAACGTACTATCATACAAAATGGCCGTTATAGTCACCAACGGTACATGGTACAAGTAACAAGTCTCGAGAATCCAGTTATTGAAAAAAC
This sequence comes from Botryllus schlosseri, assembly GCF_051294905.1. NCBI lineage: Eukaryota > Metazoa > Chordata > Ascidiacea > Stolidobranchia > Styelidae > Botryllus > Botryllus schlosseri. The sequence goes on along the minus strand of NC_137239.1, from coordinate 13,837,884 downwards.
ATGAAAGTGTTTCTCCTGCGCCAAGTCGTTATGTTGACGAAAGCGTATATTGTAATATCATGATCGATTTGCATTCGTTGATCACAAAATGTCACTACTCTAAATAATTATTTTTCACTCAAACACAAACGCATACTTGTCACCAATCGTTTTCATCAAGCACGAGTTCAAGAAACCTGCTACGACATGAATTCCGATTTAGTTTTACAAATATTTTATAATTGTTTTTATTAACACTATATCAATGTCATCAAGTTGAGTGTTTACGATATTAGTGTGTAGGTGTCTGTGTCATACTTGGAGGATCCGTATTACAATTGACTCGAATTGACTAAATGTAAGAAGGGTTGAAATGTTTCGAATCGACTCATAAGTGGTCTTCGTTGTGGTTTTCGTCGGACATACAGCACGAACTAACTGTTGACTCCTCTCTGTTGTGCAGCTACTCGGTATTCGAAATGTATTAACATGTAAACAACGATCTTGTTTCGTCCCACCAAAAATATGTTCACTATCGCGATACTCTGCACAAGACGTGCATAGCCTTTTCACACTCGTAATAGTATACCAACGTCAACCGATAACGTTTAACAAGACCAACGACACTGAACCCACGACGTTTACCTATGTAAAATTACCACTTTCACTTGTCAGTCCATCGTTTACCTGACTAAACATATTATTTTCCTTTGGAGATGTGACGTTTACCCAGAGTAAGAAACCATTTTCACTTGTAAATATATTTTTTCCTTGGCTAACAAACCTTTTTTCACTTGGAAATATATTTTTTTCTCTTGGTAACAAACCTTTTTCACTTGGAAATATATTTTTTCTCCGGTTAACAAACCTTTTCCTCTGAGCAACAAACCATTTTCACTTGGTGGTCCGTCGTTTAGCCGAGTAAAAATATCATTTTCCTTTGGAGATCTGGCGTTTACCCAGTGTAACAATGCATTTTCACTTGGAAAAATACTTTTACCTAGAGTAACTAATCATTTTCTCGTGGGTAACAATCCCTTTTCGTCTGGAAACTATCATTTAACTGAGTACCAATACCGTTTTCACTTGGAAATACATTTTTTCCCTGGGTAACAATACCATTTTCGTTTTGAAAACTGACAACCACACCAGACAATTATATATTTTTGTATATTGTTACAACGAACAGTGACGGAAATATACACAGACTACCGGTTTCAGAGTATACCGATCGGTCGTATCACATCAATATCATCGGTTAACCACATACAATATGCTCTTGTACACCGAAATGCACGCTTTGGAAAATTGGACAATAGGCTTCGATAGTTCTGTGATGTCCGGGTTCGTGCTTTGGATTTTCGAGAGTCAAAATGTCTGAATAAAACACCTCCTCGACGATGGTTGGTACGTGGATAACGGTGTTCGGAAAACGGTTGGATTTATGTCACCCATCGCGATAACAATTCCGGGTCGAGTTTTCTCCCACATGTTTACTATATTGTGTCTAGATTGGTCAATGTATGTCTCGACATTCAGTTTGAAATCGGAAATGATAAAGTATGTAACCGGATTCGGATATCAACTCTGAATCGATAAACCAATGAACAATATTCAAAGTAAACATGTTACACCCTGTGTTCGCACGAAAAAATACCATCCAGACATACGTCGCGCTTGTTTGTCCACACAAGTATACGCGTTAATGGAGGGGGCTGTAAGACATTGCATGCAATGTGTTGGTATACAAACATCGGGGAGTAAGCCTTCGATCCACAGACATTATCATAGCCGGTAATTTTGATACAGATCGAATGTCACCAAGCACCCCCGATAACAATGTCACACCAATAAGCCACATTGCAATGACTCTGAGTCAATCCGAAGTATGACATACAGACACACAAACATGGAATAGTAACATGGGTTATTCGCACGACGGTGAAAGTGAACTGTACAACATTCACCAATAGAGCGTTCACAGTCAAATATGCGAACCATGCACAATCATATACCCAGATTTTAGTTGGATATGTACGAATCCGATAAATCGATACATTTCTTTCCCTTCGATGTCAATAATACAATCGTCAATCCAATTCATCGCTCGAATGTAAGGTTCTTCAGGTGTAAAACCCATGTCAAACAACACCAAAGTGTGCCGTCCGTGTTTTATTATTCCCACCGACACTTCTTGTCTGTGTCGTAACACTATGATGCGGGGAGTTGAAAAACGGTGGATTGTGAAACGGATTGACATGACCAACAGAATCGACGTCAATAGCCTTGTGACGATGGCGTTTCAAAATGTTACCGATCTCTTGTGGTGATGCCCGTTTCGAAATGTGACCCGACGAACTGGACCCTTACGATGATGTGTTTTATGATTGTGTGTGAAATCACGAGGTAGTGTTCTATTGCGGTGTACGATTGCAGTCTTCATTCCACAGAAACACACCTTACTGGATCACAGTATCAGTCCGAGATTTGCAGAATCACTGTTCACGATATTTATCTGGAGTCGTTATGTGGGGGTAGCGACATCCACGCATCGTGATTTAGTGAAAGACTCGTCGCAATCATTTCGAGCACCCGTACTTCGATAGTTCACTTCGGTCAAACGCTGTACAGCAGAGAACTTCGGTGTCGACAACACGATGGATATCGAACGATGCATCCAACTGGTCTGGGTGGTCTGTCCGGAGATAGGGTCATGACTATCTTGCAATGTTACAACACGATAACACCATCGAGTAAATCAGTGAACGGTACCGAAATATCGATGTAATAGCGCGACAGTCATTTGACCCTGCAATGTGGCTTATTGGTGTGACATTGTTATCGGGGGTGCTTGGTGACATTCGATATGTATCAAAATTACCGGCTATGATAATGTCTGTGGATCGAAGGCTTACTCCCCGATGTTTGTATACCAACACAATGCATGCAATGTCTTACAGCCCCCTCCATTAACGCGTATACTTGTGTGGACAAACAAGCGCGACGTATGTCTGGATGGTATTTTTTCGTGCGAACACAGGGTGTAACATGTTTACTTTGAATATTGTTCGTTGGTTTATCGATTCAGAGTTGATATCCGGATCCGGTTACATACTTTATCATTTCCGATTTCAAACTGAATGTCGAGACATACATTGACCAATCTAGACACAATATAGTAAACATGTGGGAGAAAACTCAACCCGGAATTGTTATCGCGATGGTTGACATAAATCCAACCGTTTTCCGAACACCGTTATCCACGTACCAACCATCGTCGAGGAGGTGTTTTATTCAGACATTTTGATTCTCGAAAATCCAAAGCACGAACCCGGACATCACAGAACTATCGAAACCTATTGTCCAATTTTCCAAAGCGTACATTTCGGTGTACAAGAGCATATTGTATGTGGTTAACCGATGATATTGATGTGATACGACCGATGGGTATACTCTGAAACCGGTAGTCTGTGTATATTTCCGTCACTGTTCGTTGTAACAATATACAAAAATATATAATTGTCTGGTGTGGTTGTCAGTTTTCAAAACGAAAATGGTATTGTTACCCAGGGAAAAAAATGTCTTTCCAAGTGAAAACGGTATTGGTACTCAGTTAAATGATAGTTTCCAGACGAAAAGGGATTGTTACCCAGGAGAAAATGATTAGTTACTTTAGGTAAAAGTATTTTTCCAAGTGAAAATGCATTGTTACACTGGGTAAACGCCAGATCTCCAAAGGAAAATGATATTTTTACTCGGCTAAACGACGGACCAACAAGTGAAAATGGTTTGTTGCTCAGAGGAAAAGGTTTGTTAACCAGAGAAAAAATATATTTCCAAGTGAAAAAGGTTTGTTACCCAGAGAAAAAATATATTTCCAAGTGAAAAAAGGTTTGTTAGCCAAGGAAAAAATATATTTACAGGTGAAAATGGTTTCTTACTCTGGGTAAACGTCACATCTCCAAAGGAAAATAATATGTTTAGTCAGGTAAACGATGGACTGACAAGTGAAAGTGGTAAATTTACATAGGTAAACGTCGTGGGTTCAGTGTCGTTGGTCTTGTTAAACGTTATCGCTTGACGTTGGTATACTATTACGAGTGTGAAAAGGCTATGCACGTCTTGTGCAGAGTATCGCGATAGTGAACATATTTTTGGTGTGACGAAACAAGATCGTTGTTTACATGTTAATACATTTCGATTACCGAGTAGCTGCACAACAGAGAGGAGTCTACAGTTAGTTCGTGCTGTATGTCCGACGAAAACCACAACGAAGACCACTTATGAATCGATTCGAAACATTTCAACCCTTCTTACATTTAGTCAATTCGAGTCAATTGTAATACGGATCCTCCAAGTATGACACAGACACCTACACACTAATATCGTAAACACTCAACTTGATGACATTGATATAGTGTTAATAAAAACAATTATAAAATATTTGTAAAACTAAATCGGAATTCATGTCGTAGCAGGTTTCTTGAACTCGTGCTTGATGAAAACGATTGGTGACAAGTATGCGTTTGTGTTTGAGTGAAAAATAATTATTTAGAGTAGTGACATTTTGTGATCAACGAATGCAAATCGATCATGATATTACAATATACGCTTTCGTCAACATAACGACTTGGCGCAGGAGAAACACTTTCATGTTTTTTCAATAACTGGATTCTCGAGACTTGTTACTTGTACCATGTACCGTTGGTGACTATAACGGCCATTTTGTATGATAGTACGTTTAGCTGTTTTGTTGTTAGGGCAATCACTTGATGACCCAGCACTTTTTGGTAGCAAAGTAGATTGATTTGTGTGTAAGATGTAAGCACCGTAACTAGAAAACATATGCACTCTGTTGTTGGAGTAGCCGATTCATTGCTATGACATGGACATATCCTGAAACCTTGGTTGGTTTGTTGTCTTACGAAAGATGAGGTGACCTCGGTGTCGTAAATTGTGTTAACTAAACCCGGATGGATACCACAATTGTGCTGGACTTACACATGGTATTCGCATACTGCACGCATACAAACTTTTGTGTAAACAACTCTGATGTTTCTGTTGGTACTAGTGCTGTGTTGAACTATTTGGTTCTTAAGACACATGAACACCCATTCAGACAATAAAGGTCTTGTGATATCGAAACAGTTTGTAGAGTCTAACCAACCATTCTTTAGTTTCGTAATGCGTGAATATCGAGTAAAGTTAATTACTTAGTGCGATGTTAATATCCTTCGTACTTTTGTAAGAGTTGTGGCGTAACATACCAAGTAACTAGTTGACACAAACAAAATAGTGAATGACTGCTAACGCATTGAGTTCATAATCCAAGAGGGTGAAATTTGTTTACTGTTAAACTAACATAACTCGTATCCAGCGAAACAGATACAATCCGGTGATGTGATGTTGGTCAATATCCATTTTGTAAAGATTGAGTAAATCCTCTTCCGTCAGGTGGGTGTGGTTCAAATCAATAGCATGTTACACATAAACATCATTTGTATTGAGGGTGATATTGTTGAGTGATGATGCCGCAACAACACAACAAGTATTATTTTGTATCTGTGTTCGGCTGAAACTAGGGTTGTCCTTGGGTCTTGTGTGGGGTAAATCAGAACTATGTCTAGAATTCAAGCACGTCCAAGTAACGTCTTTTAGTGACAGAGTATTGTGATGACATTTACTTTAGTGAATGACAACGGAAAAATTTCCAATTTCTCTGATCGTGTGTGTGTGTGTGTGTGTGTGTGTTTTACAAATAATTCCAGTACACCTAACTATAGGACACATTTAGTAAACATCGTGCAAATTGTTTCTTTGTGATGGTAACGACTTTCGGCGGCTTAGTTTCATGTCGGGAATTATTATTTGAGGGTTCAAAAACGATTCAATCAATACTAGAAATGAACAACAATGCAAAACACGTTTAGCAAATAACAGTGTAGCAAGTACTTTTTGATGTTACGAGTGTTGGGCACTAGACACTTCTAGTTGAATTGGATGCATCTAACAAACATATCACAATTTACTTTTACAATAATCAAAGTCTTAGAGTGTATAACCTCGCGATATTTTACATTTAGCACGCACAATGGGGAGTTGCAGAAATGATTAAGAATTGATCGCTAGCTTCGAACGGTACTCGATACTCAAAGTGATATTTTCATACTCTGTAAAGTGTATATGTTTCAATTCTCTGTCGCAAATTCCGACAATAAATCGTTGGATTCAATAGTAACGATATTGTGATATACTGATTCTACACTTAGTCGTTTCAATTACCCGTTGGGAATCGGGATAATAAAGCATTTTGTATCGGATGTTCAATGTATGAATACTGGAATTATTACATCTTTAGTGTTGTTTATCGCAAACGATAGATTTTAATAATTGTACTGATTGTTGAATGTAATAATACCGATATTGTCGTTTCATCTTTTGTCTTGGTTACTGGTAATATTTTCTGATATCCGCGATACGCAGAGTGATTTTTACCAAGGTGGAGTAATTTTCCTATCAAGAACATTTCAGACACACATAGTTTTACAGCTTAATATGTTAATAACATTGGTACTGAAAAGTTTGTTGCTGTCGTAACATTTATCACAATGCCGGGTCTAATTAACACAAATAATTTAATAATAAAGTAATGATCAACTATTACAAAATCTCATATGTCAAATCAATGTGACAATCCTTATGTTTACATCACGATAATTTTCGATATAACACCTGCGTTCGATTGTAAGAAACTACGATGGTCATACTTTCAAATGTCGTATACTCAAATATATTATGTTAACCTCAAGTCGCCGACACCGAGAAGTAATTACTTTTGTCTTACAAAATATACCGCATAGTAATTTCTTTGTCTTGCGGCATAGTAACGACTTTTACAATTGAACAAAAAAGACGAGTTGGTGGTATATGTCTAAAACCGAACATGATATGTTTGTGGGTTGTAGTGATTACTTGCGTAGTCTTGTCTACTTTTCGTATGGACACTTTTTGCTTTGATTCGGTGAGTTACAAACGGATTGACTTGACAAGGTTTTTGTATTTTACTCTTTTGTTGATGGCAAGATGTTAAATGTTGAGATGTCATAGTGGTAATATTTTTGAAACTCTCTTTGACAAACGTAAAGACAGGTCGCGAATAGAGTTGTAATGTTTCATTACTTGTTTCGAATCAATGCGCGTATAATCTCTAAATATGACTGGGTTGAAAGTTGTTAGTCATGTTTGTCAATCTATTTCAATTCAGAATATGTCAAAGTCCAAATATTTCATTTTGGATTATCTGGATTTACCTTTAGTACATCTCGCGAGTGGATTTCGACGTCGTACTATAACATTCTTAATAATACAGGTTCGAGGATTTTCATGATAGAGTTGACAAGTGATAAGATGCGTGTTTGTATTAAGAGTTTGATTTCAAGTTGACAAAGACAATAACTGTATAATGCACATACTTGTGATTCTTGATTCTTGTTGAGTTATAGTTGGTATTGATTCTATAGGTGTGAAAACAGCGGCGCGGAATGTGTGAATAATTCAATGTGGCTGAAATTCGGCGTCAGTAATATTCAGGTTACAGTCGAATCAAAAGATCGCGTTAAAAAGATTTCTCGAAATAATTAGAATTGTACCGAATCGACACATTCAGATACGAATCCACTTGGTTTGTGTAGTGAGTTTCATTTCAAGTTGACAAATTGACACATTGATTGAATATTCTCATGATTCGCATCACGCAACCAAAGTCAACGTGAAACATATAGCGATCACGGAAAGTATCAAATCTCGTATACTCAAAATGTAATAGGTTATGTCAAGTCGTATATGTACCGATTAGTAAATACTTTGTCTTACAGAATAGTAACGACCTTTACAGCTGAATAAAAATTATCGGTCATATGAATACAACCAGGATGAATTAATTCAAGTTTGCGAGTTGTAGTGAATGAAAACTAGATTTTTAACACCGGTTAATGTTATGAATAATTCTTTTGAGTATGGTAAGATGTTAAAATGTATCTTTTACAAACGGAAAGCTGGATCGTGAATAGAGTTGTGATGTTTCATTACTTGTTTCAAATCAATGTGCGTATAATATCGAAATGGTACTTGGAAAGATGGTAGTCATGTTTGTCAATCCTATTTCAATTCACACTACGCCGGAGTCAAAATATTTCGTTTCGGATTATCTCAATTTACCTATAGAACATCTCGCGAATGGATTCCGACGCTGTACTATAACTAGATCGCTATGTCTGATGCATTATCGTGTCAGCGACGTAGGATTTTTACAATTATTTCACACCTTTTTTGAATAAGCGTCAACTTCAAGGAGGATTAGGGTTGGATCAGAAATAAGTGAGAATTTGTCGGTATTCGAATCACCGTCTGCGACGGTTCTGTTATTCGTTACATATTTAATCTTACCAGTGAAATCCAGTTCCGTGACATACTGATTATCAAAATATTACCTTGTGGCGATTGGAATGTATGTAACAACAAGTTGCGAGGAATGGCTATGTCTTAGGTGTTATCTCGTGAGCGATCGTGGGATTTGCAACCTATTTCGCACCTTCTTGAATTGTTAGTTTGTGAACGCGGCTATTGTTGATATCGCCGTCTACGCCGGTTATGTGACAAACTTATTACCAAAATATTACATTGTCAACGATCAGCCTGTATGTAACAGCGAGTCGCGAGCGATGGTTATGTTTTAGGTGTTATCTTATGAGCGATCGCGGGATTTTACCAATATTTCACACCTTTTTGGAGTGTTAGTTTGTGTGCGTTGGTATTGTTGATATTCGAATCGCCGTCTACGCCGGCTCTGTGGTAAACTAATCACCCAATCATTACCATGCGAGTAATTCCTAGATTTTGCAAACTATTTTCATACCTGAAAACTACGACATGTCGCGTCTATATCAGCTACGTTACCGTGTCGCCGCGTCCATAAGAATAACGATATATCATTGTCGTACTCACCGTAAACGTTGGGATTAACTAGAATCGGTTATATTTAATAATTTGTAATATACACATTAACTAAGAATCAATCACGTGACTATTTACTATTCCTGATACTTCTTCAACACAGCGCGAGAGTTGACTATACCCGAAAGGGCGATTCACGGCCGCACCCATAAGACGCAATAGCCGCTTGCCACCACCGCCATAAGACAAAAGAGCCGCATGCCACCCCCGCCATAAGACAAAAGAGCCGCATGCCACCCCGGATTTCCCAGCCGCTTGCGACCCCCGCCATAAGAAATAAGAGCCGCATGCCACCACACCCATAAGACGCAATAGCCGCATGCGACCGCACCCATAAGAAATAAGAGCCGCATGCCACCACGAGTTTTCCAGCCGCATGCGACCGCACCCATAAGAACCCCTGCCACATCACGACCGATCTATATAACTACTCGAGTTCTGTGAGTATCTCCCTCTGGTAATATTTAATATAGCAATGAAGTAAGCACTTGGTGATTAAAAATATGTAGAGGCAAATCAACTTCTAAGTTTAGTGCCTATGGAGTCATAGGTTCTTGTAAGACAGCACTTATGAGAATCGCATGCTGATGAGGATCCCACAAAACAACCAGCAGTAAGGGAGGGATTCCTTTGTCGACCCCGGTTGGAATTGAGCGGGCTAACCGTTGCTGGGGATATAATATTAGCGTATTCTTCGAGAACACGGTTGTTTCTATTCCTTACGATTCAATTCAATTACATTCAATTACCTGGTTCACTTGCTCAATGACTAGAGTTCAAGTCGAGTAAATGCAAGATGTGGTTCAAGTGGAGTCGAGTCACGAGAAAATTGCAACTGCGTCTGACTCGAGTAATTGCAATCCTGCAATTGTGAACAAGAAAACTACGACAGTGACTTCGAAAATGTTTGCTCGACAGTAAATGCTCTTATCATACCGCTTATACTCGTAATGGAAAGTTGCATTATAATTGCGTGATGTTCACCAATATTACTGTCATCATTCTTGGTTGACTCTCTGTCTGTTGCATACTTCGTCAGGCAGTAAGTGGAATCAAAGCTCATCCGAGTATGTATTTCTTCTACACCCATGTTCAACTTTGATTGAACGGGCCTCTGCAGAAACGTCAAAAGATGAGAATAATATGCCTATATAGAAGATACTAATTTGAAATTACGCTAAATACCGCATTGACAACTCCGAAGTCAGTTAATTTTACCACAACTATGTGTAGGCTTATATATTTATTGCATGTAGGGTTGCATTTAAAATAAATGGTTGTTTGAAACTTATTTTTCAAAACAATGTTTCAAACGAAGGCCTTTTAAAAAATATCGCGTTTTTTTAGAATTGTCTATTATGCCATTATCCACTCATTTGTGTGCCTTAGAGTCGAATTTCATCACAATACACCAGCGAATATTGTGTCAACAAAAAGAGTTTGTGTACCACATTTACCGCTCTCGTATTCGAAATTTCATGCTGGTGACGTCATATTTTATGATACGATTGTTGATACACGATAGGATTTCAATTAAAACAAAAATCAAGTTAAAACAAGCAAATTTAAAACAAGACCCTTGTTTAAAACAATTTTTTCTTTTCTTTTTAGGCGATGACGTCACGAATATTCAATTCAACGCCCTGTTTTAAACATGTTTGTTTTAAATTGAGTTTCCGTTTAAATGCAACCCTAATTGTATGGATGTGCGATGTTTGTTTGTTTTAAATTGAGTTTTGTTTTAAATGCAACCCTAATTGTATGGATGTGCGATGTGTTCCATAATCTCACTTGAAAATAGGATTCTGTCCTTATACCAGGTATCTTCAAAATATATGACGGTAGAGGTAGTTGAAATGACACACTTCTTTGCGACTGATTCTATGAATCTTAGTGTTTCGCAATGTATCACCATCGCCATCCCAGAGTGCGGTCGTGGGTCGGGACTTCATTGATATATGAGTATTTTAATAGCTTCCTCGGTAATGCAGTTCATATTAATTGACGAGACATAAATAACTCGGCGTCTGATTGTTTGCGTATAAAATTACCTGAATCCTATAGGAACATGTGCTAACTTATCCCTTAGAGATCATGGACCCCTGTAAAATAGCCTTTAAATCATATTCTATCTACAAAACTGGTGTTGGGATGAGTTCCACGGACTCAAAACGCGAAGATGCGTCCAGATTGTGGCAACCTCTAATTCAGGGGTTCCCAACCTTTTTCGACTCATCGCCCCCATATCACGCAGTTTGCATACGACGCCAACTGGGGAGCGATATTGATCACGTTGGGAGCCACTGCTCTCATCGAAGAGCTATTTCACGTAATCAACCGATGTTGATGAATCCGGTTACAATCACAATTCCGAATTATCCTTACCTTTGAACTGCTTGAAAATCCCAACAACTCATCTGAAGATCGCATGCGCTTCATCATGCAGGTATCGGTTACTTTCACGGTGAAGATCGCAAGACGATTTAAAAGAGCGTCAGCTATAAACGATTTACTCCGAATCTGCTCTTCACAGGCTAAATGCTAACGCGTATTGAGATTGCAATCCCCACCTTACAGACGACGATATCTATTGCCACTTTTTCTTCAACTGCAATATACATGTTGTTACGCCCGCTGCGTTTATCACTCCATTTTTTTCCCAGAGCACTTTTCCATTGCTTCCCGTGGAGCAGCATTGTTTCATTACTTCAATGAGATTGCTGGTTTACACTTGAACACAAGAAGGCGGCAATCACCGATCGGTATAATTAATGCATCACCTGCGTAGTCTACCCCTATGAATTGAACACCAAACCCTCATTCCGCCGATACCCTTCCTCCAGCAACATGAAGAACAATAGCTCTAATTGAGTTGAATCTGCGTGCCGCAGCAAATGCCAATTAGTCAATTATTGGTGTAACTGAAGCCGTTCCAAATTCCGGTATCCAACGATATAACTTCGACTAACTTCGAACATGATATGCTTTCTTCGTATATGATATGCATCCGGCCAAGAACGAAGGTTAAATGGAATCCATTCAGTATTGGTCTTTGATTAGTGCTCATTCCAAGTATTTCATTTGATGCGATTGGCCGGTATTTCACAGCCTGAGCCGTTGACTATTTGCAACTTCACTTCTGTTTGGATAGAGCTAATTTATATTTTAACACTGGGACTCGGCCTCGAAGTAGATAGAAATCGATATTCCAATTTATTGTGTTTAATCACGTCTCAGTCGTAACTCCGAACAGTTACGGCACGGCGTTATCATATTTATCGCATCTATTTAGTACAAATGCCTCCGTAGACAGCGTAAACAGATGAAATATCCTAGGCCACCACTGTAAAATTTTTTATATTCACATCAACTAAAGTTCGAAATTATGTGACGAAATGAACATCAACATACAATGTTATCCCATATCCCACCATCAGCAGCTGCATCAACAGAGAAGAGCTATCACGTTCCCAGGAATCGGTCAGTGGATATAAAAATCACGATACTACCTTAGAAAATCAGGGTAAGGTACCGAACATTTTGTTGCAGTGGCTTCAACCTCATCGTAAATATCGATTGCTTATTATTTGCGTATTCAACGTTTACGCTCAGCGGCTGTCACACTAAAATCCGGTCCCTGTATACCACATTCCATTCCAGCGCCGGTCCAAAGGGCGGATAAATTTGTATTAGAGCTCCTTTGCATAGAGGTGGTCCGAAACGAAGAGCTTCTACTTCTTCGAATTACTCAAGTTTGATTTGCTTATTTGTAATACCTAGCCTACTCAAGTCGTTATGTTCATTTACCACTTCCGCTTCTCTACGTAACGGCAGTTTATTCAAAACAACCTACTTTTCGGACTTCTGACGTTGCAAGATCAAAATTGGTTTGGAATACGTTTAACTCGCCTTTACGAGTGAAATTGTCTTGGCGACGGGGTGGAATAGCCCCTGTATCACGGTAACTGAATATAGTTTAGCCTTTAGAGTATTGAACTTATTTAAAATGGCATCAATCGTTTTGTGATAGGCGTGAAGATACGCCCTGCAATTGCGAAATGGCCTGCTTTGATCGCCTACTGGAAGTATGCGACATCTGAATCAAATCTACTTTTTGCAAATACTTACTTTGGTACTTTTCCAAGGTTCATTTTATTCTTCCAATAGAATGGGGGTTCTTAGAATATAGCTCGCGAAGGATATAAATTTGCATCGCGACCGCTCAAAGCGATTGCTAAATTTCTTGCAACAACAAAATTTCTTTGCGCTTCGCGCGGCATCCCGTGATTGGTTTGTACTGTACATATACAAGGTTTGATGTCATAATATCACTTGTTTTACATTGTTTTCTCTGGAAAGGTCCAACATGATCAAGGTAGAGGGAGGGAAAGAGCGCGGCCGTAAATGGTGCACCCGATATTTTTTGAACACGCATATAATTTACTAAAATGAATCAACTTTATTCTCAATTGTGAAAGAGCAGAATATTCCTAATATCGCTTCACGCCGCCGGGTACCGTTGGGCTGATGTAAACAAAGGGTGTGTAATGTGTGCATTGGTATTTTGAGGCCACTCTCTCCACCCGCGCCTGGTCACATGATTACATAAAGTTTTGCTCGCATGCGGCTGGGTCCGAAATGCCGTGCGAAAAATAACCAGATAAATGCGATAAAACCTTGGCCCAAAATGACCGTTGCAGGTTGGCCAAAACTTTCAATATTGATATGTCCAGTCTTCAAAATGTTCGGCACCGAATAGTCCTGCCCTTGCAATCTGAGCCCCGCTGTAAGAATGTGGCCCGTAGATTAAAATTATGCTACCCGTTTGAAATCCTGTGCGTCCCACATGTTACGCATAACTGCGTTGCATACAACTATGGTTGTCCGCACCTTTTCTACTTCATACATGTCCGTAAATACGTAGCATACTGACAGTAAAAATTCATTCGTGTTGATGCGGGAGGCATGGCTCGCGAGATGCCAAAAAAATCAGATTTGGGTCGCGGTGTAAAAAGTTTATGAGCCACTAGTAGTGAGGCTAAGGAACTTTGTGCCCCGCCAATCCCAGAAGGCCACGTCGCCTTAATTGCCACGCCTACATTGCCACATCATCCGCCCATTGCCGCACCTATGGGACACCCCTTGCCACATCATCCGCCCATTGCCGCACCTATACGACGCCCATTGCCACATCATCTGTGTCACATCATCAAACGCAACGCCTATAGTGCCACATCATCCATTGCCACATCATCACCGCATTGATTGCCGCATCTATATGACACGCAGCAGCCCGTCAACCAGCGCGATGTCGATTGCTGCACCTATGTCACTCATTGCCGCGTCAAAACTTACCTTAGCTAGAATCGAACCTGGTTTGATTGGGTATAATGTCACGTCGCTCACCACCAGGCTATTGAGCAAACTAGCCGTATTGAGCTGTTTTGAGAATATAACCGCCGATTCTCTCTTAAATTCCGAGACAACACCTTTTTCGAGTTATTACACATAAATGTAAGACTATGTTCGTGTGTCATCATTAATTAGTCAATGATTTTGTGGAATTCTTCAAATGCAACTTGATAATACAGATATCGCAATCATAAAGGCCTACGATCACGCAAAGCTCATGCGTCGCGCATATTGCCGAATACTATTCCAAGAAATTGACGCGTGTAAATGTGCCACGAATACAGTTGCTTACGATTCCAAGAAGTCGCGCCACATCGACATAGTGAATTAGAACATTCTAATTAAAGTTGCGTTTCCAAGAAAATGCCGCGTTGGCGATACGAATTAGAATGTTTAGTTCCAACGTAAAGCAATTCGCATTCTGAAAACTTCACAGTTCTGTTACAAGTATTGTCATGTGCGCAGCGAGGCAGGCAAGGTAAGATCAATGTATTTTTGTGTCAATTTAAACTAAATTTAGCTATAATTTCTCGATGCAGCATTAGCTTACGCGGATTGTGCACGCAGATTGAATTACGTTGAGATTTCTCCAATAGCTAACGTAATAATGAGTTCTGTGCGCGCCTATAATGTTAGCTGACAATATAGCCGAAGTCGCACAAATTCGAATGCATATGCGAGTTCTCTGTTGAGGGTAGACTATATAGCCTCGCTTATTACTCGAATCTCGCTGTGGTTACAATTTAGGCATGCTAATGCGCCGAGTTTGAAGCTAAAACATCCTATTTCATGCAGCCAAGAAGACTAGCACCGCAAGCCCGGAACAAGCATATAATGACAAACCAGATTACGCAACACTAAAGGTGGGCTATTTCTTGTCTATATTGAAAAATCGACAGCGTACCGCGTATAGCTATAATTTTTCGATGCAGCAATGCACTTCGGATTAAGATATATATATATATCATTGATCTAAGCAGAATAGTCTCTACAAATCCTAAGGTTAGGGTTATTTGATTCATATTTGCTTGGACCTTTGACAGAGCAGTTTAAGAATGCCACCAGTCCTATCAGAACGCGTTTACTGTCCGTTTTTGATTGTCGAATGGACGATTTGTTTCCTTTGACTTGAAATCAAAAGTCATTTCCGGTCAGTTTATTTGCATCTCCCGTGGATAGGCACAGCTTGCAACAGGTTTGAAAAACAGATTAAGTCCTCCGTGAGTCATTATTTTCCACAAGTGGAACCCCGTGTCATATTTACTACGAAATCTTTACTACCAGCAACGCGTAAGGATGTGCTTCCTGCGATTGATCAGAGTAACATAATTTACCAATGTACGTGCCGATGCGACAGTCGGTATGTGGGTCGCACATCTCAACACTTGCAACAAAGAATTCGTCAACACGTCCCACGTCAAATTAGAAATTCGCAGGGCGAGGACATGTCTGCTTCATCATCACAGTCCCTAATTACCATGCGTGATTATGACCAAGTAACAGCATGTAATTCTGTCATCGGACAGCACCTTTTGAAACACTCAGAGTGTGCAAAACATTACAATAACAATCAGTTTTCCATGGTTGCTCGTGGTCGTTCTCTTTTTCATTTAAAGGTCCTTGAATCAACCAATATAAAGCTGCAAAAGACGATCCTCTGTCGCCAGAAGAAACATCTCTCCACGCTGGGAATCTTCCATTAGTGTTGTTTTGTCATTCGGCTGTAACCGTGCGCTGCTGACTGCCGTTCGCGACTTTGTGTACTTGTCATTATTACGTCACAACGACAAAATTCTTTCTATATTTCGAACTTGGTTAACCCACTGAGCTATATAACCTCATTTACTGGCGTTCACTGCTGAGAGAGCCAGTCGAAAAGCTTCCAGTGGAATAAATTTGGCAATATGAATGTATTGTTTGCTGCAATAAGGTCAGAACTATCTAAAAATATCCGAAGCAAAAGTTACAACTATCCGAAAATGTCCGAAACCAAGTCTGTAATAGAATCCGAATCCGATCCGACTGTCAAAAATTGTTGCAAAACCCGGTCCGAACCCGATCGGAGTCCGTCCGATGCTCATCAATGATTGAGACGGACTGACGTTCAGTAACGGAGAAGCGCACATTTTTTACCTTAATAAGCGTAATTTTGACCAAATTCTGACCTTTCAATACAACATCCATTGTAGTAAACAAATTATTAAGCTCGAAGACTTTTCGACGGCCTATTTTCAAGAGTCAATGGCACACTAAAGGGATTTAAACAGATTTAAAAGCAGAACCAAAAAAAAGGCACCCGAAAAGTCTTCGAGTTTAATAAATGTTCTATTACAAAGGATGTTGCATTGAAAGCAATATTCAAGTTCTGTACCACGAACGAATTATTTAAATTTTGACCTGCAAACAAGGGCGTAGCCAGAAAAAATATTTGGGGGGGGGCGAAAAATTCGATGACGTAAATGAGTCCCTCCCACCTAAAGATATGGAAAAATGGGCTAAAACGGTGGTCTTGGGCCCCTATTGGATGATTAACACAACATCTGAGGCGATCTTTATGCATATATTCCGCTCATATAAAGTGATGTGATGTGTGATTGTAGAAAACTCTGACGTCAATACTTTCGGTTAAAGAATGAAAATTGTTCATTATATTGTTACTTGCATATTGCAAATACGTTTTCATTATTAGATTTACCGGCAAAGCTGATAGAAGTGGTGTCATCGAACATTCAGGGCTAGTACGCTAGTACACTTGAACTATGTTCATAACACACGGCAATACTATTTAGAGCAGTGGTTCTCAACCGGTGATCCGCAAAGCCGTTTCAAGGGATCCACGAAAACTCCAAATTTGCAAAATGGTTGATAACCTAATAATAATAGGTTATTTTTGGTTTGTTTTAAATTAGAGAGATGATGAAGCACTTTCGCTTCATAAATGCTGAAAGTTCAGGACTCGCATAAACTGAGAATGGCCGTCTCATATGAAATATTCCACCGCGCAAAGTCATTTTAATTGCCAATAGCCTACTTATACGAACACATTGCTATTTAGGAATGTTTTGCTGGGGTTTTGGAAATAATTGTATGCAGAGATCCATTTTCTCCTATGAAATACACCGACCGCTATTCCAGAATAACTTCACGATGAGCTGCTAGATAGAAATGACTAGGCTGGAGGATATATTGATCCATGTATGTTGCCATCATAGCCAAATGTGTCGTCGGACGCGTTACGCGTTATTATTACATTCGCCACCACCTATCTCTGTGGAAATGGATTGTCGGCACTCGTTCATATCAAATCGACGACGTGGATTTTCAAGACATAGCCCTGTATTTCAAGAAATGCAGCTACAGAATTCACTTTAAAATAATAAAAAGTGGATGTTATTTTCAAGAAAGGTAATTTCGCTGTTGTTTATCACTAGCCTACAGATAATAATTGCACAAGACAGATGAAGGTTGCATGATAATAGAGGCAAATTTGAAATGAGAACTGGGGGTCCGCCGGGGTACGTGAAGGTGCAAAGAGGGTCCGCGACGACAAAAAGGTTGAGAGCCACTGATTTAGAGTTTGTATAGGGTGGACGCTGGGCGGGACAGTTGTCATTTATTGCTGTTACTTCATGACTTGCGGAGTACCCTTTATTCAGACGATTCTTAGACGCACGCACACACATACCCTATGGAAGTTTCCAGTTGCTTGCCAGTTGAAAAGCTGTGGGCATTTCGGACCTAGTCGCGCGGAGCGTACATGTTTTCGAATAAATGAAAGTATTTGATCAATAATATTGGTGTATATGCGTGTATATAAGCAAGTGGATTCCATTCTTAATAATTACTTCGTTGAAGCGCGGTTATTTAGTGACCTCTGGTAAAGATTGATGCTAGTTTAGAGATTGGAATTGCTGATATATAAACCAGACCAAATTACAAAACTCCTTTGATCAGACTCGTGCGATTTCAAATTAGCACTTTTTAAAGGGAGGTGGCGATA
Organism: Botryllus schlosseri; assembly: GCF_051294905.1. Lineage (NCBI taxonomy): Eukaryota > Metazoa > Chordata > Ascidiacea > Stolidobranchia > Styelidae > Botryllus > Botryllus schlosseri. The sequence continues at coordinate 13,819,481 of NC_137239.1, read as the reverse complement.
TTTTCCTGTGCCAGTCGCATTCATGTCGGAGAAGTCTGATTGCAGGGACAGGATCATTAGGCGCCAGCCATTTAAGTACCCGAAAATCTATATCGAATACATGCGTCGGTTTTATGGCCGTCAATCATTTTGGGAGCACACTTTGCGGAGTCGCATGTAACAACCTACTTTATATGTCTTAGTGTGTCCCGTAATGGGAATTGTCGGAGCTAACAGTCCCCAATCCCCATACTGAACGGATAGCCCTAAACTCAATCAACCCAACGACCTTGAGTTACTCTCGTGTATCTATACTGGTACTGTTGTATTCTCATAATTAAGAATGCAGCTAAAATCAATTGTGGGTATTTGGGGAAGATTTTATTTTCGGGACACCGATAATAAAATCAAGACAGTTATGATCATGGAAACTAAATCGCGCGAAGCGCGAAGAAATTTTTTAGTTTACATTCATCTGCCCTAAAATATTGTCATATTTATTGATTTTACGAAAAATTTTCCAAAATTTTTTTTGGGGGGGGCGATCGCCCCTTTCGCCCCTCGCTGGCTACGCCAGTGCCTGCAAATGCAAATTGGGTGCAAATTAGGTGTTTTCGCTCATAATGCTAGAATTGTACTACTTATCTTCATTTCTAGCAGGAACTGTTTGTTTTAGCGAAGTAGTTTGGCCTGCAAAAAACTTTTGTGACTCAAAAACTGACAAATTTTTCCATGAAAAAACTTTATTTTAACGAAATCTGGCCATATGAAGAATTCCAGTAGTTACATCACGTATTATGGTAGAAATAATTACAATTTTTTGTGGTACAATGAAAGATACTTTCCTACATTTTCGGATTTTCGGGTAGAAAGTGTGTGTCCTTACTAAGCAGCTTGCCAAGAATGGGGACAGAACGATCAACTGCAGCAGTTGGCAGACAACACTGAAGTTGTTCATAGATACACCGCTGGTGACATACCGTGCTGCTTCATTCTGACAACGGTGTCCATTGCATACTGCATTTACTGGTTTCTGGCAGAGTTATAACCAAGTCTCAAGGTTCCGAGTCACAAGTCAATCGAACTTTTATAGTTTTGACTCGAGTCTAGTCGAGTCATTTTCAATTCACCACCGAGTCAAGTCCGAGTTCAAGTCATAGTGTTCATTGTTCAGTTTTGAGTTCAATCCGGTTCAACCCACTTTTTTCAACTTTTCTCGAGTGATATAGAATGACTCGTATTCATAATATCGTAATTTTCCGCAGTCCTAGCATTTTGTGACCATATGTTCCAAGTATCAGGACTGATAGACGAAATTCCTATCATGTGTTGACTTTACTATTCTTCGAAGTTACAATGAAATGTATGTCTTGGCCGCCCTCGTCTCGAGTTATATGACTTGGTTCGTGTCATAAACAATGACTCGAGTACAAGTCGAGTCCATACAAAAGTTGACTCGAGTCGAGTCGAGTCATTTTACTCATTTGTAAAAATTACTCGAGTCAAGTCGAGTCATCAAAAAATCGCGACTCGAGTCGGATCCTAGTCGAGTCATTGCAGCCCTGGTTTCTGGCGGACGTTTTCACTTCTGCGAATAACTCAGTGTTCATGTTTTTGCCTCGAGATTTGGTGTCAAGTCAATAGTAGTGAGTTGTTTCTGATTGTGGCTATAGCTAGAATGAAACGACAACACTACTGTCGGTTGGTTATAATGTGGCCCGTGAACACAGGCCTACTCACCATTTGCTGTCTTGAGGGATTATTTAATGAAAGTATTTCGTACTAACAATCTCAACATTTGGCAGAAATGTGCTGGATAATACAGCCATTTTCGAAATCGCTTCGCGGGCCGGATGCAGCCCGCGGGTCATATGTTTGACACCCCTGCTATAGAGGCATTAAATAACGACGGAGCGTCTAGATATATTTTGCATGCCAACCTCTGATTGTGAGTGTATGTATACCGTAATACCTTTCCAAGAAGCCTGCGGGCGAATAATGCTCATGGGATATGACATTACCGTATTTTGAGACCTGAAGTACAAGTCTCAAATAATTTAATAGCAATAATACCGTAGGAGAAAACGACTAACTAAAAAAAATTCCAGTAAATGTGTGCTGGGGGAGCTGAAAAAAGGTCAATTTTCCGACTCGACTCCCGAAATACCCGTTTCTTCCTATAATAGATAGGTCAACTAAAACAAAGGTCATTTTTTATATCGCCTCCGGAATACCCGTCGCGGCTTATTTCTCGTTTATTTTTTAGAATTAAAAAACCATGGCGTTCAGTATGTCGTAGTTAAATTTTTCTAAAAAGATGACAACTTACAGTAACCGAGGACATTCAGGCTAGGGATGGTGTGAACTTCAGGTTCACGTTCACGTTCTGTGTGTGAAGCAGGGTTGTAATGACTCGAGTCATGACTCGACTCGGGTCTGACTCGAGTCACGATTTTCTGCTGACTCGACTTGACTCGAGTCATTTTCTGAAAATTCGGAAATGACTCGACTCGACTCGAGTCAATCTGTGTATTGGCTCGACTTGGACTCGAGTCATTGCGCATGACTCGAACCAAGTCATATGACTCGAGACTGAGACGGCCAAGACCGACATTTCATTGTAATTTCGAAGAATATGGTAAAGTAACCACACAATTCTGATTTCGTTTATTGATACTGGTACTTGAAAATGCGACCAGAAACTGCTAGAAGTGAGGAAAATTAGTATATTATGAATGCGAACCATTCGATATCACCAAACAGAGTTATAAAAAGTGGTTTAACAAGACTTTAATTGGAAACTGAGCCGTCAAAAGCAATGACTTGGACTCGGATTCGAGTCATATTACCATGACTCGGACTCGACCCTCTGATCGATGACTTGGACTCGGACTTGACTCGGTGGTGAATTGAAAATGACTCGACTTGAATCGAGTCAAAACTATAAAAGTGAGATTGACTTGTGACTTGGTTACAACCCTGGTGTGAACCTCAGAAATTTTGAGGCTCACGTTCAGAAACGAACCTTGGTAGGTTCTGCACTGTGAACCTTTTTCATATATTGCAATTTTCACTTCATTATAACATCTCTGGTTGAAATTTATTGCATTTCTACTGCGGGCCACTCTATGTATGGCGCAGGAAGCATAAAAAATCAACACTAATCGAGCGTGCAATGACAATCTCAAAATTTTTACTTGCTTTGTTACAACAGTTTGCTCTAAATATGCAGCTTTCGGTTTATGAATATGTAGTGACTCTCTGCTGTGAGCTTGACCCGCAATCACACAACATCAAGAGCGAAATACATTTGCATGCATGTAGTCAGCGAATGATGCTTATTCAACCAATCAATGAGATTGATATCGTTGCCTGATGTAAAAAAAAAATTTCACGTCATTATAAAATCTTTCGCTGAAAGTTATTGCATTTCATCTGCGGGCAACAACGCTGGTAGTATAAAAATCAACACTAGCCAAGCATACACCTTGACAATCTCAAAAATTTACTTGTTTCGTTACAAAAGTTTGCTCGAAATATCCAGCTTTCCGTTTGTAAACATTTAGTGACTCTCTGCTGTGAGAGTGGCCCGCAGTCACACAACATGAAGAGCGAAATACGCTACATGTATAGGTAGTCAGCGAATGGCGCTTATTCAACCATGATTGCAATCAATGAAATTGATATCGTTGTCTAATGTAAAAAATCTAGCAAGCGTACGGGGTCCACCATGATTTGATGTTTATTGTATCATAAAAACCAAATCCGTGCGATTGGGGCGTTGGCTACTGCTGTTTAACTTGTTTATGAGGTAATACCGATAGCAAGGATAAAAAACCCTTTACACTCTGCTCAATATCAAGGAATAGAAATACTGAGACGCGGAATATATTGTCCGGTCAGGCCTATAGACTGTTAAGGCGTAAGCCGATATTCCCTTGCAAGTCCTCGTCGGAATTGTTGGCAAGCGATTGAAGATATTGATTTTACGGGATTATTATATCATATGATTGTCCCAGTTGATACATTTGGCGACGTTTAAAAAGTCAGTGTGTACTTCAGCATTGTGGCACAATGTGGCCCGAGTCGTCACTAGCTATCGTGTCTGTACATTATTATATCACTTCACTGAAATGTAGGGTTGGCATCAGCAATATGACGTCACATATCGTCATGAGGTTCACGTTCGCGTTCACACAGAACCTTTCAGAGGTTCACACCATCCCTAATTCGGGCCACCGTGACATCAGTATTAATTTATTATTATTTTCATCATTTCAAAACACCACAAAACTTCGATGCAATGAAAAGATAGGAATGTGTCGAAACGACTTGGAGTAATCTATGAGATCAGACCGCACCTTGGCCCGAGGCTAGGTACGACGGACTTACATCCCAACGCTTGCGACACAGAATGAACATCAAGCAACACGTTTCAAGTGTCACCAAATCTCCGCAGCTGACCCCAACCAAAACAAGGCCGCCGAGATCTTGCAAGAGCATCTTCCCGTTTCTTTGCGCCAACAAAAATGATGAAGCCACGGCAAACTCTTGAGCGATAGCATAAAACTAATATCAATCATCATTTGCTGTGATACTTGTTATGTTCGTGCATTTACGTTCGGTGTCGTAGAACTCTTTATTTCTATAGGATTAGTAATTTCAGCCAATCATTATTTCCTCGTGTGTCATGCTTGTATTTATACCCTGTGTTCTGTTGTCTCGTGGTCTTTTCATTTAACTGCACTCTGGATCGTGTCGCCTGTCTTAAAGTCATACTGCTGATAATATACTGGTTTCTTATTGCAACCTCGTCGTATTGAGTTATTGTTCAAACAAGATCAAGAACATAACAATTGGTGTCAGAAGTGGGATTCGAACCCACGCCTCCATTCGGAGCAACACAACACGCCCCAGTATTTCCATCACCACGCCAGCAACCCACTTTGGTCAACTTCGCGCTCCAAACACTTCTCGCTACTTACCGATGTGCACCGCACCCGGGCATAGACTGGAAAACGCCTGCCGAGATTTTACATGGTCGGCAGCCGCGCAATTTGTTAAGTTTGTGCTCGCCCTTCGATAAATCGAAGCCCGTTACGCCTAGACAATCAGTCACTCATTTCGAGATTGGTTCCTCGGTTTACGCTCGCAGTTACCGAAGCGGACCAAAGTGGGTTGCTGGCGTGGTGACGGAAATACTGGGGCGTGTTGTGTACATCATAAAAACAGATCATGGGTATTGGAGGAGGCACAAAAACCAACTCCAACCACGCTTGATTTCAGCTGGCAATGATACAGCCACACAGGAAGTTGCTCAGCCTCAACAGTCCCAAGCTGAGCAACCATTGGTCAGGAATAGGGCACAACGTCCTGCAGCTAGTCCTGCTCGATCGTCGGGCAGACGTTATCCCCTTAGAAATAGGAAACCCACCGATCTCTATAGACCGTAAATGTGGGCAACCCTCTAACTTACAAGGGAGGACTGTTATGTTCGTGCATTTACGTTCGGTGTCGTAGAACTCTTTATTTCTATAGGATTAGTAATTTCAGCCAATCATTATTTCCTCGTGTGTCATGCTTGTATTTATACCCTGTGTTCTGTTGTCTCGTGGTCTTTTCATTTAACTGCACTCTGGATCGTGTCGCCTGTCTTAAAGTCATACTGCTGATAATATACTGGTTTCTTATTGCAACCTCGTAGTATTGAGTTATTGTTCAAACAAGATCAAGAACATAACAATACTGATTCCAAGATTATAAGATTTTATTCTGTTAATGTCACATGAACTGCCCTGGCGGAGAAACAATCCGCTGTTAATACTAACATTATCTGGTTCGTGGTACAGAACTTGAATATAGCTTTGAATACAACATCCATTGTAGCAGTATATTTATTAAACTCGAAGACTTTTCGAGTGCCTCTTTTCAAGAGTTATCGACACACTGAAGGGATTTAAACAGATTTAAAAGCAAAACCAAAAAGGCAAAGTATGACGCAACAATCAAAATCACAGACCATGAAATTCGCATTGTATCGATGGCAACAATAACAAACTACGAAGTATACGGACATACGGTACTATAGTAACAGCACAATTTGTAAATAAACAATTATACGCACGGAACAACACGCACTAATGAGAAATTTGTAGGTTATAGAGGAAATCTTTCTGTCTGCATAAAATAGGTTTGCTCAACTGAATAATAGTAGACTCCAACACTTTTAAATGAAACACAGACCTACCACGCGCAATGATAGTGAACATATTGTCATCATAGTGCTGTGCACAGGCAAGGTTTTCGCTCAGATGCTGACCGATTGACGAAGCATATGCTTGGTAATCATCATAGCAGTCTGTTTTTGCAGCCAATTTGCACTGACGTGCGAGCTCCGTGCGATCATTTGCGCATGTTTTTGACCGAATCAATTTTGGGATATGCTGCTTAATACGCTCAAACAATCTTTGAGATGTACGTCCTACATACCTACTATCACAGTAGCACTTGTATTGGTAAACAACATTACTTGCATCAAAGGCAGGAAGTACATCTTTTTGAGAGTTGGGTAACAAGGGTTTCGTCGTGTACACTACATGCGTGTTAACCCTGTAATAGCTACGGTGAACAGCCGATTTAATAAGCTTTTCAAATCGGCTAGACACGTTACCTAGCCAAGGTAGGTGCAAAAATGCCGGGCATTTTTCTGGGCCATATTTTGGAGCTGTATCCGATTTTTTCAATACCCTAGAGATGGAGCATTTTAATATGTGGTCCGGATAGCCATTTTTGGAGAGAATCAAGTGGATATCAGTGGATATCAAGTGAAGCATATGCTTCGTCAATCGGTCAGCATCTGAGCGAAAACCTTGCCTGTGCACAGCACTATGATGACAATATGTTCACTGTCATTGCGCGTGGTAGGTCTGTGTTTCATTTAAAAGTGTTGGAGTCTATACTATTATTCAGTTGAGCAAACCTATTTTATGCAGACAGAAAGATTTCCTCTATAACCTACAAATTTCTCATTAGTGCGTGTTGTTCCGTGCGTGTAATTGTTTATTTACAAATTGTGCTGTTACTATAGTACCGTATGTCCGTATGGTTGCCAGTAAACTCGCCCCAAAGTAAATTCGGCCCGTCGAATTCGGCCCTCGGTCACTTTGGCCGTCGGTGAATTCGGCCCTCGGTAAATTCGGCCCTCGGTAAATTCGGCCAGGGCCAGAGTAACAATAACAGTTACAATACCATTACCTGACCTGAACCCTAACCCTAATCCTAACCTAACTCTAATCCTAACCTAACCCTAATCCTAACCTAACCCTACTCTTAACCTAACCCTAATCCTAACCTAACCCTAATCCTAACCCTAACATAATCCTAACCCTAACGCTAATCCTAACCCTAAACGTAACCCCTAACCTCCAAATCACTTGATAATATTGTAATTATGTAATATAATACACATTATTAGTTATTAGTTATTAGGTTTAGGGTTAGGATTAGCGTTAGGGTTAGGATTAGGGTTAGGATTAGGGTTAGGTCAGGTTAGGATCAGGGTTAGGTTAGGATTAGGGTTAGGTTACGATTAGGGTTAGGTTAGGATTAGGGTTAGGGTTAGGTTAGGGTTAGGTTAGGGTTAGGTTAGGGTTAGGTTAGAATTAGGGTTAGGATTAGTGTTGGGGTTCAGGTTCGATAATATTATAATTATGTAATATAATACACATTATTAGTTCGTAATACAATTTCACACAATGTTCTCCGAGGGCCGAATATACCGATTGAATTCGGCTGTCGGTAAATTCGGCCCCGTAAACATCGGCATATATATATACATATATATATTTATACGCATACCCTGTTCCCCAAATCACTTGATATTAATATAATTATGAAATTAATTCACATTAATAGTTGGTACTACATTTTTATAAAAAATTTTACGAGGGCAGAATTGACCGAGTAACCAGTGAATTGACCGGTGAATTCGGCCGTGGGTAAATTCGGTCCCCGTGAATATCCGCGCTATCTCCCGTGATTACGCGATCTACGCATACCCTGACATTCAAATCACTTGATAATAGTATAATTATGTAATTAATTCATGTTAACGGTTGGTAATACATCTTAATACAATATTCTCGGTGGGCCGAATTTACTGATGTAATGGCCGAATTTGCCTGGGCCGAATTTACTTTGGGGCGAGTTTACTGGCAACCGTCCGTATACTTCGTAGTTTGTTATTGTTGCCATTGATACAATGCGAATTTCATGGTCTGTGATTTTGATTGTTGCGTCATACTTTGCCTTTTTGGTTTTGCTTTTAAATCTGTTTAAATCCCTTCAGTGTGCCGATAACTCTTGAAAAGAGGCACCCGAAAAGTCTTCGAGTTTAATGAATATACTGCTACAATGAATGTTGTATTGAAAGCAAATATTATCTGTCTTCACTGCTAATTGACCCGCAAAGTTACCACACTAACGCGTATCAGGTACATTTATATTTATTTCCGCGCATTCCGGATAAGTGATGAGATTCCATAGATCCATTCCAAGTCGATGCGGTGATGTCGGGGTCTGTCGAATAATGGTACTTGATTAAATATGTCCGTACATTCCGCGGCCACGTACGAGTTGCGACATGGCGGACCTGCAGTTTTCATTTGGATCCAGTTACCACTACCTTAGAACTGCAATTTATTTCGAGCCAATTTCCAGTCGCCAACTATTTTCCAGGGTTGTAATGACTCGAGTCATGACTCGACTCGAGTCCGACTTGAGTCACGATTTTCTGACGACTCGATTTGACTGGAGTCATTTTCTCAAAATACGGAAATGACTCGACTCGACTCGAGACAATTTGAGTATTGACTCGACTTGGAATCGAGTCATTGCGCATGACTCGAACCAAGTCATATGACTCGAAACTCAAACGACCAAGGCCGATATTTCATTGTAATTTCGAAGAACAGTAAAGTAAGCATACTATTGGAATTTCGTACATTGGTACTGGTACTTGAAAATGCGACCAGAACCTACTAAAATTTAAGAAATTAGTATATCATAAAAGCGAACCATGCGATATCACGATACAGAGTTATAAAAATGGGTTTAACAAGACTTTAACTGGAAACTGAGCAGTCAACACAATGATACCATGACTCGGACTCGACCATCTACTAGTTGACTTGGACTCGGATTTGACTCGCTACTGAATTGAAAATGACTCGACTTGACTCGAGTCAAGACTGTAAAAGTGAGATTGACTTGTGACTCGGAGACTTGTGACTTGGTTACAACCCTGTCATTTCAGGTTCATTTGTTTGAGTTCACGATTGAATGCGGATGCACAGGCAACGTTATGCGCATTCGCTAGATCACATTGAATTTATAATTTAAAACTTGGGGTCATGACTTTTTCTAAACTTCTGAGACTATATTCTTTTATACACCAGTTATTTATTTAAGTTTTCGAGAATATTAGTCGTAGGGCAACTCCATGCTAACTAGTATGGGTGTATAATTAAATGTAAGTGACCATTGGCATGTAGCATCTTTGAAATACGAAGAAGGACGCAAACAATGAAAAAAAAATGAGAGGGCAGGATGTGTAAAAAATTGCAGAGCTCATGAACACTATCAATTGCACTGCTATGTACTGCGATAATCCTAACGATATAATCAGTATAGGCTGCTGTGATTATTCCCTAGATTGGTGGGGCACATGGTTGCTTCGACATGCTCATATCTGCTTGACGTACCGCATTGCACTACCGAATGATTTTTCTATATTACCCCGAACCTCTATTATTGCTGCTGATAGTTTTCCAACTCCTCTATGATATCTTCAAGATCCGCATCCATCCCTGCGTCTTCAAACATCTCGCTCTTTGTGTCTGAATATCGTACAGCATTCGAAAACTTTTTATTCATAATTGACACACCTTACTGTTGGGCCTTTTTCTGTATATCTTTCACTGTATACATGTTGATAACTAAGGGACATTACATAGCATTATCTTACCACCACGGCGTCTGCGGCGCCTGTTGTAGTTGCTCCATCGCCGCCATATCGCTTCGGTTTCCACAGCGAGAAGTCCAACTATGAGAGTCAAAACAAGCAGTTTGGCGTTCATCTAAAATGATGATTTTAAGAAAGTTCGGTCTTTTCAGCTTCTTTCTGCATTTATTTTGCGTCAATTGATATATCAAACGCTATGTTCCTATATTATAGATCAGCGGCTATTGCCTTTAGTAATAACTAGGGCAAGTTTTTGTTGCAGTTAAATCCGTGAAAAGTTGCATTTATTTTTGTAAAAAGTTGCAGAAGTTGCATTTTGACCACATTTTGCTCGGTTGACTAAAAAAAAATAAAAAAGGTCAACTTCCCAGATTGACTAAAAAAAAAGGTCAATTTTCCGGCTCAGCTCCCGAAATACCCGTAGAAGCGTTACTTCGGTGCTTATTTACGGTGCTTCAGTCGAATTTGGCCGTGTATTTCACCAAAATCGAAAATACTTTCATGAAAAATCGAGAAAGTTGCAAAATGTTGCAAAAAGTTGCATGGAAAATATGGACAAAAGTTGCAAAAAGTTGCACTATAAGATTCCTTCAAACAGCATAAAACAGCATTCTACATATTTTACGAGTATTTAGGAAGCTGCCGGAAGCTGTAAAAAAAAGTTGCAAAAGTTGCAAAAACTTGCCGTAGTAATAACCAACGGCACACGTATACGCTAATCCGCAAGCCTTCGCGCAACCCTCAATTTTTGTCACAAAATCAAAGATCGACCTCAATACGCCACTAACTAGGCATATAATAGATTACTGTTGCACAACGTGAACTGTGCATCAACACAGTGTCTAAAATGGTACCAACTAGCAAAGTCAAAACATGGAGTCTGGCGTACCCGTAGATATTACGTGAATGCTTCAGCATTGGCTGATTCTAAGAAAGTTCGGCCTTGTCAGCGTCTTTCCCCAATTATATAATGTTAGGTTATCATACGTCCTCAATTAGGAGGATTTGTCCTCCTTTTCCAGGTTTTTGAAAATGTCCTCCGAGGACGCCTGAATGTCCTCCTTTTTGAGATTTTGTCCTCTTTTTGAAAATTTTGGTCAAATTTACTGTGAAATCGGACTGAGATACCATAAATCGGCACCGGAGTAAAGCTCCGGCGGGTTATTATTATTATATTCTTTATTCACAGTAAAACTGGTAGATACACACATAATCCGGGGAGCAACCTGCCCCCAAAGGAAAATGGCGAGATTGGAGTAAATTTTTAAAATTTCAGTAATACATTCAAATTGTTATTCCTATGCAATACACGGAGAAGTCAGATTACAGAATTGCAGCAGATGAAGAATTGGCAAGGGTTACAGAGCAGAGGTAGAGATGATTGAAGATGAAGAATCGAAATTACAGAAATTATGCTGTGATTCACAAGCGTAATTTTAGTCCAGTGGTGCATTCAAGGCCTTCCGAAGAATGTGCACAGTGCCCAATAATGTGATCTTTTGGATCATGTCGAATCGAACGTTACCCGGAATTTGTTGGATATGTCTCATGAGTTTTTTGCTCACGACCCCTGTAGCACCAATGACTATCGGTACAATGTTTATTTTGCATCGCCACATTTTCTCACATTCCATTTTGAGATCTGCGTATTTGGAGTATTTTTCTGATTCTTTTTGCAGTAGGTTGTGATCAGCTGGGACAGCCAGTTCAATGAATAAGCATTCTCTTTTCTTTTTTAGTTTGACGATTATATCCGGGCGGTTGCTCCTGATTTCGCGGTCAGTTATAACTGGTACATCCCACAGAATTTTTACTTGTTCGTTTTCTGTCACTGGTGCTGGGCTGTAATCGTACCAATTTTTTGTCGAAGTGGTGATGTTAAAATGTTTGCATAATTCAAGATGAATGTAGTGACCAATCCTATTGTGTCTCCATGTGTATTCGGTAGCTGCAAGTGCACCACAGCCGGACATGAGATGTGCTACAGTTTCATTTTGGTTGTGGCACATTCTGCATTTGCCGTCCGTGTTTTGCTTCAGAATTCTTTTGCGATAGTATTTTGTAGGAAGCGATTGGTCTTGTGCTGCGAAAATGAATCCTTCGCTTGCCGGTTTCAGGCCAGAGCTGGATAGCCAGGTCCATGAAAGCTCGTCTACATGGGGCTGTGAAGTTAACTTCTTGTGCTGTCCATGAAGAGGCATCGACTCCCATATCGTTTCTCTCATTTTCAGCGTTGCATTTTTGTATCGGACTCGTGCTGCTTTTGCTATTGTTGTGGGTTTAGCAACAGTGTTTTCTGCAGTGTACAGGTTAGCTGTTTCCAAGTTGACTTCTCTGGCGTACTTGTCGTGACGATAGCTCAGAGATTTTGTTTTGCGCTGTTTGTCTTCCTGTGCAATGAGTTTGCAGTAAATGTTATCGCTGTTGTTGATGTACTGTGACAAGCCGATGATTTCTGTTTTGAAGGTTTGTTCAATTTCTTGTAGTCCTCGACCACCTTTTTTTCTGGGGATGTACAGTCTTTGTGTATCAGATTTTGGGTGATGCATGTGGTGCATTGTCATCAGTTTTCTCGTCTTTGTGTCCAATTTTTTAATTTCATCTTTACGCCAGTTCACCACACCAAAGCTATATCTCAAGACAGGCACTGCAAGACTGTTTATGGCATTGATTTTGTTTTTGGAATTGAGTTCAGTTTTGAGAATTGACTTGAGCCTGCTGATGTATTCTTTTTTTAGACTTGATTTCATTGCAGCATGTTTAATGTTGTCGCTTTCACAGATCCCTAGATATTTATAGTGATCTTCGGCATTCAATTCTGTTATGGTTTCGTCCATTTTGAAGTTCATGTCGCCAGTGCTGGTGGCTCTTCCGCGTCGTATGGTAAGTTTTGAGCATTTATCCAAGCCAAATTTCATTTTTATATCTTCCGAAAACTCATGAACAATTTTCATTTGGTTATTCAGGTCCGTGTCGGATTTCGCATACAGTTTCAGATCATCCATGAACAAAAGGTGATGAATCTTTCTTTATTATTATTATTGGTACGACACAGTGGCGCTTATCGCTTTTTCAAGCTATGTGCTGCCACGACATGAATTGTGATAATGTTCATAGTGTCTTTGTCTTTCGTAATCTTGGGGACGGCTTTCATTCTCTTCTCCCAGTCAATCCTCAGTCACCCTCACTAGCACGCGACCCCAGCGTTGTCTTAGCTGCCGACTTGTAGCACGGCTCACTTTCGGTCTAGGCTTTTCAACGAACTACCGTAGTAGTGGGATCGGCGATGAGCAGCCCAGAGAAACCTCCGACACGTAGATGTTGGTCAGAACCGGGATTCGAAACCACATCCATTGGTGTCGTGACTGCAGTGCGTAACCAACTGCGCCACTCGCTTCCCCGCTCCGGCGGGTATTTCGGGAGCTGAGGCGGAAAGATGATGATGATTTTTTTTAACGTAAAGGAAAAAACATATTTTGGGCCCCGAGCGAGGAAGTTGACCTTTTTTTTAGTCAACCGACCACGAAGTGTGAAAAATTTATCATTTTTTCAAGATCTTTCTCCGGTATCCTAAGTTTGAAAATTTTTCAAAAGTGTCCCCCTTTCCCGATTCCAAAATATGGTAACCCTATATACTGTTAATTGTTATTCCAATCGCTATGTTACTATATTATAGATAGAAACAAGAATATACGGAACATGTTTTGTGACATGCTGACTAATGATCATTAATTACAAAAATTAATGGAGCTGTAGCCACTAGCCACTGTAGCTGAGCGCAAAAGGGCGTGAAATTTCCGCCATTTCGGTGCCTGGTTACTGCATTTTCTTTCGTGCGAACCATAACTGAGCGTATTGCTCTATTTTGAGGCTGTACGAACGCACCCCCAATATACCTATCAACCGAAGGTACGGTTCTTGAAGACTTGGCCGGCGGTAATCGCTAGAGAAATATGTTCACGTTGCCTACCTTTGCTGTATCTTCGTAACTACGGCAAGGAATGTTTTATGAATTGGATCCTCGGGTATATACATACTGACGGACAGCTGCTGCGAACCGTCGTCACCATATTGTTTCGTTCCGGGCCATCAAATATCCGCGTCTATTGAAGTTTTTCGAAAAAGTATGAGTCTTCGCTTAACAAACATCTGCGCACATTAAACGTAGCGAAAATCCTACGAAACCCGTGGTACTATAAAATGTTGAACACGTTTGTGTTATTCGATAGCAAAATCCATATTGATACTTTATTCTATATTCGTACATGCGGATCATCATAAGGTACAGAACACTGTGAATCAGAAGTCCTACCATATGTTCAGTTTTATCAACTAAAAGAAACGAATGATTTCGATGAAATGAACAGATAGGAAGAGGGAACATGACCCTACAAAGGTTAGCAATCAATCTCCCACCTTGGCGGGCAGAGGAAAATATAGCGTTTGAGCCATGCACAACTATTTTAATAGCGCGCAGACACTCCCTGTTTTGACACTCGCTATTCTGAATGTACTGAAATTGTACTCAAATTCTAGCATTCGTTGCTTATGACATTATAAACATGATATATCTCATCCTCTCAGACAGCCTGAGCGTTCCATAGCCACTATGGCCAATTTGCAGTCGCAGCAAAAATAATATATTTGAATGTGTGATAAACATTTATAAATCTGTACTTGTCCATATATTTCCCCAATAGTTGCGCACGTCCAAGTGATGAATGCTCGAAACTACATATTTAAATTGATTGTCCCTAATTCGGCATACTGCCCGCACCTTCTAGTCCATGACACGTATGGCCTATTATAAAGAGCAGATGCTCAAATTGTTTTCATATGCTTCTTGCGCGATAGTCGTGTATTTACAACAGCGCCTATAATTTACCTTTGCAATCGACGAAGATTCCAGCATCACGGAAGCAAACCATATGGGAGCGATCGTTAGCAGCAGCCGTTAGTCAGTTGATTCGTATAGGCTACTCGAAGGTCACAGGTCCACGGCCCGCTAAGACATACTTCGTGACATAATTGCAAAGTCTCCGCAACTATATATTTCTTGAGTAATTGCGAATCGGGTTTTCAAGATCTATCCTTTGGTTAAAAATATTTGAGCAGTGTTTGTATAGCTTCTAATTAGTCATAATAATAGCGATAATCGAGCCGTGTACAGTGTACGACGTACGTACGGACACCTGTACTACATTCACCACGAACCCGGCCCGCAGCCAACTCCAGTCCAAGCATACCTATTATATTTGTTAATTCTCTGGCTGCTGCGATAGTAGGTCATATAGTGGAATATATCTTGATGACATTCGACGACGAGATGACGCCATATCGTGCTTCGATCAAGCAAGAAGTCTGATGAAGGAATTGCAGTGCGCTGAGTGCATCGCTCAGATGTGATACATTCTTGTAATATATTCAACTCCCAATAAGACTTTCATGATACCTCGTGATGGACGTGAGAAATATAGCAAAGAAGCGTTACATGCATGGCAATGCTTTGCATGAATGGCAAGCACAATATGTCTCTACCATTTCATCGATTTAAATCTTATTCTAGTATGTCCTGTCCAATCAAGGATAATCTCCGAATTATCAAAGAAAATCTCATATAACTCCGCTTCTACGGGTTGGAGTCGAGTCAAAATTGTTATGCCTCGTTTTTGAAGACAGCGCAACAATTTCATGGGGATGGCAGAAAAATTTAAAAATTTTTTTTTTTGCATTTTTGAGTAAATTCAAAATTTTCAAACTGTACGAAATCCGCGAATATTGGTTGGAATGAATTCAAATTTGGTGTACACTGTCCTTCAAGGCAACCTAACGATTTAATCACGTAGCTAGCAAGATTCAGGAAAAAAGTTTTTTTTGAACAGCCCTTGATTGTCCATATTCAGTTATTCACACATTGAATGTTTGTTGTTATTTCCACACCGAGTCCCAAACAAACACACGTACGTCAGTTTTAAGCATACCATTGAATATCTTCTGTAGCCTATACAGATAGACAGCGCAAGACACGCAGTGCTGACATGCGAAGCTTGGGTCTATCTATATCAGGGCCGGCCAACCCGTGGCCCGCGGGCCACATGTGGCCCGCGAGAAGGTTTTGAGTGGCCCGCGAGGTAATTTCCGAAATTTCTAATATCAAAAATGGATTGCACAGATTGTGAACTTGCAAGGCCAACCAAAAATTTGATTAGTTTCGCCGCAACACTTGAGATGTGATGACAAAAATATCAGTTCCGACGCATTGACAGATTCATCAGCCAGTCCCATATTGGTATATCTTCGTACACTACAATAAAGCAGAATAATTTGAGATGGATTTATCAAAAGTAAAAATTTTCTACAAGCTTAGCGCAACATGTTGTCACTCGATTCCTTATTTTTAATATTGTTGCCCTTTTTGTGAAAATGGAAGAACGCCTAATGTATCAGATTGAGTCTAACTATATTCGCGATTACGAGACAAAGTGTCGTTCAACATATGCGACCTTGCGTTTGCGCTCGCAGTAAGACCGTTGACTATGAAACCTAGGCACGGAATGATTGACGCATTTTGGTCGCAGCTTTCGATATCGATATGTACATGCGCCGAATAGCCCAGTCCTCGCAAACTTAGCCCAGCGATATACGGCAGGCCCGCAATATAGTCAAGTTACAATATTATTGACCTATGAACTTCATAAAATTTTCGCGCTTCGCGCGGTAAGTGGCCCGCGCAATATTTCGTCAATCGAATGTGGCCCTTTGGCTGAAAAGGTTGGCCAGCCCTGATCTATATTCTATATGCAGGAAATATAAACTGACTAAATGGGAGCTACATCGGAATACCATCTTAAAACCACTTGGTAACTAAATGAATAGATCGATTGGAGGCTACGACTATGACTGGATATCGTCCAAATGCGAGGAAGCACATACATTCGCATATAGAATCTTGAATGTATATAATTATGTAACGCAAAACAATAACTTCTTATTGTTAATCTATTCGCTAAAAGCTTTTAGAATGACCCTCATCAGTAGCGAACGTCAGTGATAGGGTTAATCAAATTCGAAATGTAAGAACTATTTTGTGTCTATGACGTAATAATAACAAAAACAAACAACTAGTAGACGGGCAAGATACGGTAGTAACGATACAAAACAAACGTTAACAAGCACATATTCGGTTATAAATAACCGAGAACACAGCACATAAGATAAATGAAGTATTCCAAGGGTGGAGAGGCGTTCCTTCTGGCGACAGAGAATCGGCTTTCGCAGCTTTATGATCGTAGATCCCACGACCTTCTAATGAAGAAGAGAACGGCCACGAGCAACTATAGAAAATTGCCTGTCATTGTAGAGATGCTGTCCAATAGCCGAATCACAAGCAGTAACTTGATCAAAATCACGCACTGTGTCAACAGACTGCGATGATGGAGTTGGAGAAACATTACTTATTCTAATTTGCCGTGGGATATGCTGGCGAATTCTTTGCTGCAAGCGCTGAGACGTGCGACCTATATAATTATGTGGCTGCTTGAGGCGCGTAAGGAAAATGAAGTATGACGTGTTTCGAATGTGGTGTTGAAATAGCTCCATCCACACGGAAAATATTTTAGATATGTCCAGATACACTCGTATGGGACGAGATTCAATTTTCCAGCGATTTCACTAAGACGTTTTAATTCTATCGTGCTCTCGTAGCAGCACCGTAACTGCCGCACCCCAAACCCCCCAATTGGGGGGGGCCCGAGCTCGAAGGGGGCCCAAAATTATTTCGTGAATTAGCATAAATCATAGAGTATCTTTTGAAAATTTATGCAATTTTTACAAAAAGTTTTCGCGCTGCGCGCGAATTCAAGAAGACATCTATCTTTATTATTGGGTATTGGGCCATTACCGCGCCACGACCCACCAAGACATAAAATCAAGTTTTAGGCCATATAACATGCGACACCAAGAAGTGAGCCGGAACGATCGGCAGCTAGAAAACTTTGGCCGAAAGGGTCTATGCCCTTATGCTGACCGAAGACTTCGTTATATATACAAAATACATATAGGTTTAATTGTCCATAGGCGCCTAAATGACTGGCGCTGAATGTTCCTGTCTTTGCAATGTGAACCTCACAAGACAAATACCATCCCGCTGGGAAAAATTTTATGCCAGTGAAGAAATACCAATTTGAAATTGTGTGTGTCTCTTAGTTTAGAAGCCCACGTTTTGGCGATTCTATATTTTTTGATATAGCAGACTGGAAGTCACGAAATAACATCATGTAACGAAGTCATATCAACGGGTCCGCCCGCCCGAAGATGTTCAATTATTATTTACGGGCCCTCCGGTTTTCAAGACACTTCACTCAGCTCTACCGGTTAATCTAATTACGTGAGTAGAGAGGACAATAAATTGATAGCATAATATATATGCAATCGCGATCTGATTGACCGATTTTACCATAAATTATCGAAAATTTTCGCGCTTCGCGCTGGCTCACAGTACAGTACAGATGATTTCGTGACAAACGCGAACAACGAGATAGAGCGGTCGTTTCATCACCTATGGGAGCCCAAGACTCGCGGTTTTGGGGGCCTGACGAGGTACTGTTTCGTTCCTGCCAAAGGGTATACGCCCGAAGATGTTTAATTATTATTGAGTGGTCCTGCCTTTTCAAACACACCTCACTCAGCTCTTCCGGCAAATTTGATTACGTGAGCAGAGAGAAGATAAAAATTGATAACAATATATATGCAATTCCCGATCATACTGACCGATTCAGTCATGAACTCCACAAATTTCCCGCGCTTCGCGCGCTTAGGCGACAAAAGCTGATTCACTAAAGAAACTGCCAACGCATATGATAAATAGCCGTACACAGAGTATCGCCGCAGGGGGGTCTGGGGGGCGAAGCCCCCCAGAAGTTCGGTCTATAACCCTATGGGGGGCCCACGATCAAAGTTTGGGGGGGGGCCTGACGAAGTGCTGTTACGGCCCTGTCTCGTAGCATATAGAATGTGTATGCACTGCACACCCAAAGGGTCGAAAAGGGTGGCACACGAAAACACAACACAACTCAGAATGATATCGCGGTCATCATCCTACGTAAATATTGTACTCGATTTATACCGCGGTATAGATGTGATGTAGCTTATGGTTTCGTGTTCCGTGAGTGTTTAATCACACCCCCATATCAGGGGTCGTACTAGGGTGGAAATACTCACCCTTTTCGCTAAGAGTGAATGACAGTTTTGCACTAATGTTGATGCCCCTTGCAAATTGTCAACAATCGCGACATGCTGATGAATTTAAAAAATCTGGTTTCGCAAGATAGTGATGAAATTACGAAATGTACTGACGAAATCGCGTTTGCTACAATTGCACAACATTGAATTATTTCGTGTTACAATGTTCATAACCTATAACTGGTACATCGCACGTCACTGCTATTGCAAGTACTCATCTGGCGGTATCAATCAATGAGGACGGGGTGGATGGGAGTAGCTTATTTTCGTATGCACAGTAGGGTTGTTCCAAAATAGGTATTTTTTTCGGATTCTAGCCATTCACTTATTAATTTGTCAGGCTACTTTGAAAATGCGGCACACCAAATTTGGTTCAATTCTAACAAATATAAGCCGCCGCAGAGCTAATTACAATTTTTAATTTACTAAGAATTTGTTTTTTAAAAATCTAATTTTTCTGTCACCCCCATGAAATTGTTGAGTTTTTTTCAAAAACGATGCAAAACATATTTGACTCATTTCCAACTAGTACATAATCCGAGAATTATCAACGAAAAACTCAAGTAACTCCGCTTCTACTTGTTGAAATTGCTTCAAATTTGTTTTGCATCGTTTTTGAAAACAACTCAACAATTTTATGGCGTTGACAGAAAAATTTGATTTTTTCTTAAATTCATCCCAATAAAATAAAAAAATTTAATTGGCTCTGCGGCAGCTTATACTTGTTACAATTTAACGAAATTTGGTGTGCATCGTTTTAGGGTAACCTGACAATTTAATAAGTGAATCGCTGGAATCCGAGGATCCAATCGAGGATAATCCGAGAGTTATCAACGAAAAACTAAAAAATACTCCGCTTGTTCTAGTTGGAATTGAGTCTAATTTGTTTTGCATCGTCTTTGAAGACAGCTCAACAATTTCATGGCGTTGGCAGAAAATTTTGAAATTTTGAAAATGCCGAGGTACACAGGAATAGAAAAGGGGTATTCTCCATCAATATTATGTTGAATTGCAATTCTGAAATGAGATTCACCTCTATTTCCTGTCGGTGGCTAAGCTCCTGTCATGATACTAAGACTGAATATCAAAGGGGTGAATGGACTCTTCCTAGGAGATGCGCGGTATCCATTCATGCCTACCAGAGTTGATGACCCCTATACTAGGGTTGCCATACGTCCGGAATTTCCCTGACATGTCCGAAATTTCACTGAAAAAAACTGCGTCCGGGAGGAAATTCCAAAATATGCCTAAATGTGCGGAATTTTGTAGGCTTGAAGTAGGCTCAAAGGTTTTTCGTAAATCAACATAAACAATATTATTTTCAAGCAGCTTTATGCTATTCGAAATTTTCTTCGCGCTTTGCGCGAGTCAATGCAACGTATATTGATATCAGTATGAGCACCGAGCACCCCCCTCGCAAAAACTGCAATCCAAAATAAATGTAAATATACATCATTTGGTGAAATAAGTCTAATTGCAATCGCAATTATAAGCTAACGGTAAATTCGTAGAGTTGGTTAAGGCCGATTGGATCTTTCAGTCACAGACAATGGTTCTAAATCTTGTGGTCGTTCGCCTTTATCTGGGGATCGCGTTGATGTTGGACGTAATCAGCTTCCTAGTCCGCGAGTAAGTTTCGGCAAGCTGAAATTTATTAGTAATCAGCCAGTTTTGAGCTGGGCCAAGGAATATTTTCCAGTTGGAAATGAGCTCGCGACCAGACATGGGGTAATCGCGATTAGTAATCGTAATCGATTACGACGATTACAGCATTTTCAAGTAATCGCAATCGCATTCGATTACATTCGAAAAAATTCCGAAGCAATCGTAATCGTAATCGACTACTTCACATATCTAATCGATTGCTTTGTGATAAAACGATTACTTTTTTGTTATGACAAACTGAACATTCGTGAACAAGTAAGAGATACTATACCAGATTTATTGATAGCACAAACGTCTGATTTTCAAACGCCACTGCTCAATATTACGTCAGAAGTATTAGCTTTGCTCGTCATTGCGTAAGAAGTATTCACACACGGGAAATAGATATTCGATGTATATTGCAGTGTGATTGTAAGAACACCTGCCATGGTGTATATCAGGTTATCACTCCAGACGCCACTACCTCGCAGCAGGATAATAATCAGGGCATGGTATGGAAGTATGGTATGGTATGGTATGGAAGTATGGTATGGTATGGATCGATATTTTGGTATGGAATATGGAACAATGCAAGTATGGTATGGAATGGAAGATCTTAATCTATGGTATGGAACGACATTTCCATACTTCCATACTTTGGTGTTTTACACATTTTATCGTGATCTGTGCAAGCTTCATGAAGCGAAGCGTACGTTGTTCGTTGTTCACGGAATACGATCGCTTTTCTTATGTGTGAACGTGAACTATTGAGCGCTGTGTAGGAACAAATACAAGCTTGTGCAACGGTTTTAGGAGCACTTGGAATGACATGATTTTGTGATGTAATAATTAATAGTAATGTTGATCCGATATTCTCTCGAATCTAGACACAACGTCTCCGAGCATAGTCTATCATGTGACGCAATAATTAGTAATGTAGGCTACTCCAACTACCTCATTCCTTGAGTGACGACAGCTTACAAGCAATCATGATGCAACGAACTAAATGCTCGATGTGATTGATAATTACATTTTTTCCGAAACATTGTCCGCACATCTATACTATTTACATACCGAGATATCTTATTGGTCATATTTCAAACGATCTCGCATTAGGATTATAGATCAGGGAGTGGGGTAGATATAGTTTGGAATTCTCGCCACGCTAACCCCAACCAAATACTGTAGCCTACTAATAATCACGTAGATCGCTGCAGTATTGATCGCCTGCAGCTGGGATATTTTATGGGTGCGCCTATAGTATAAATTATTTTGCGAGTATTTACTTCAAACTTGCATGTGCCTCATGCCAATGTACCAGAAATGAGATGATATTCTTATGGATAGGGCTGGGCAAAATCGAGTACCTGAGTGATTCGATTCTGAATCACGTAAAATGCTTCGAGTCGAGTCGAGTAATCGAGTATCACTCATTATGACGTCATAGCGGAATATTATTTGTGAAAGTTCAAATATGTACCTTTTAAGCGACCACAAAGAATATAATGCCTGTTATCCATCATATTAAGGATACTTTGTTAATTTTTTCGACTATACCGATTTCATTGCACTTGGTGACAATATTGTGGGATGATCATGACTTCGATAATGTGCTATTTCCAGTAACGTTCGTAGCTTTGTAGTTCATGTATCGTATGCTATGATACGGCCAATCAAGGTTTCAAGGCTTCAACAGTGAGCATGAACTCGTTGATCGTTGATAAACTCCTCGTTGATAAATCAACTTTCAGTGGTGAGGATCGTATAATTTCAGTACTCGAAAAAATCGTCTTTTACTACTCGACTCGAATCATTAAAATTAATACCCGATTCAGATTCGAGTACTCGAATCATTGTGCCCAGCCCTACTTATGGAAGAAGGGCGGGCAACTTCTCCAGCAGTCGGCGGGCCGGAAATAGGAAAATTAGGTACTTGGCGGGCTGGATTGCTGAATGGATAAATTATTAGCCCATGTATACAAGGAATAAATCGTATTTAATGGATGAGTTTTATCGACAGCAATGTCACTTCAAAGCCATTTCTCGCCGATAATGACTATAAAATGTTGATTTGAGAATAGCATTGTCATACAGGCGCCGCCGTATCTGCTTCTCTCTGATCAAATAACTCACGGTGCAATCCTTAATTAAGATTTCAAAGCGTTTGATAAGCCCGGTACCCAAAATTTACCAAGAATCAATTCATTAGGGTTCAGCACATCGTATATGCCGATAATGCAAATCTTCTCGCTTTGACGAACTTACGCGTAAGCTCAACTCTCGCACGCTGCACAGTGCGCACGCCTATATAATAACATACAGTCACTAAAATTTGATGTTTAGGCAAGTAGGGGGAATCTTGGCAGACTGGGGCCGCGGGCCACATTATTATGTAAGACGGGAAACTGTCCGCGGGCCGGCAAAAATCTTGTTGCGGGCCGTATGTTGCCAGTCCCTTTTATGGACAGTCCTAGATAACAATCTGCTCACTATCTCATTTTGCTCGCGGAAGCTGTAGAGTAGACGTACACGGCACCTCACCACCGTGAACTAAACCTCACCAAAACAGAGTCTGTAAAACTATTACCAGGAATTAGATTCGCACCATGGCCAGTTTAAGCAATAATGATATCCGAAATATCAATAACATAGGTGCTATAAAAGGTACTATACTTATGATATTCAAGTATTTGAAAGTATGGAATATGTATCAAGTATGGTATGGAACAATTTTGGTATGGTATGGAAAATTGCAAGTATGGTATGGAGAGAGTAAGGCAAGTATGGAGTATGGAAAATTCTCGTTCCATACCATACCATACCATGCCCTGATAATAATCACCACTCTAGTTTCATATAGTAACTTTGAGGAGCTTCTTGGAGGCGCAGGACTTCAATATGGGCTACAATTTAATAGTATAATCATATTGAACTATTCAATTGTAAATAGTAAGTTATGTATTGATGTTTGGTTATGCTTAGTTAAACGCAGGTTGACCGTTGTTGCTTGGTGGGCAGTAGGCCGGACAAAGAATTGAAATTTGGTACTAGTCAAATGAAAGAAACATTACGATTTCCACAATGAAGCATTAGAAACCCACTGTTTCTGATATATATCATAACCGAGTCGGTGTTTGCCGTTTCTAGTAAATGTCAGCTGGTATTATCGGTCTCAAGTGGAAGGCAGAATTTTATGTTCATTTCATCTTTTTCTCATATGACTCTACTTGAAACGGGCGCCGATCGTTATTTCGCGATTCTTTACTCAGCATTTGTAACTTCCGCCTTATAGCCATCCGCTTATACACCGACTTAGCTTGGGTTGTTGCTAGAATCAAGACCAAAACAGCACTTAGTTCCCCACTCCAAACGTTTGTCTTGGGCCCATAGGGTGGTTAATTTTCATGTTGATATTGCTAGTTGCATTCTATTACTATTCATTTTTAATCCCCTCTCCACCCCCGACGGTCAGATTTACCGGTGGAGCTGGGGGCACGTATAATTCATATTTATAACATCTGATATGTTGTCATAATTGTTTTATTTTATGTTGTTAATTCGTGACCTCCCGTCAGTCGTTTAATCAAAAGATATTGTGGTCACTCAAACAAAGCAGTCTAAAACTTTCGTGAGACGAACACACAAATTGTCACGTCTTCATTCCTCCGTGGGTGTCCCCGGTTGCATTTGTATTGTTGGGATCAGATTGTAAGGACAGGGCTATCCATCACGGCTATTGACAATGGACACATTGGCAAAATTTCGGCTTCGGTCTTTCTTTGGTAGCACACTTCGTGGAGTCGCATAATGATCGAAACTGCATTATGTCTTTTGGTGTGTCGTGACGCGGTAATGACGGCACCGAAATGCCTATTCTTATAAATTAGGCATGCTTTTTTCTTGAGGGTGAGACGTATGCCTTTCAAAATCAAGTTATCTAGAGACAAGGAATCGCGAAGCTCGAAAAAAAATTTCAAGTTTCAAAAATACCCTATTATAATTAATTTATGGTGATTTACGAAATACTTTGAGTCCCCTTTGAGCTCGCTCCCCATCCTATTGGGGTGTTTGGGGTGCGGCAGTTACGGACCTATCTTGAATGAAAATTGGTGGAGGCGATAAATCGTCCCCTATAAAGTTGGGCATCGTGAACATAATGACGTAACAAGCACATGACTATTATCCATAAAGAAAGTTGTTATCTCATCATTCCTTTTCATCGCAATCCTTATATTGTCTACCAATCCTCTAAGATTAGTTCTAAGAAGCAAAATAAATGTAATCGGGAGTAATCGTGATTACTTTTCTAATGTAATCGTAATCGAAATTGACTACTTCCCGATTTTGCTGTAATCGTAATCGTAATCGTAATCGCGTGATTCAGAAGTAATCGTAATCGCAATCGATTACATTCATATAGTAATCTCCCCATGTCTGCTCGCGACCATAAAATCACCGGATGTTCAACCTGCTGGTGCATTTTATAGTAGCCTAATATATTGAAGAATCAATATTATTTACAGAATTCATTCATCAAACTTAACGACCAGATGCATATAGTAAGTGCCCGAGAAGTTATATCGATTACCCTATGGTGGGGCCAGTTTCAGTGCTTTTTGGAGGGCGGAAGAGGGCTGGAGAAATGTTGTTTCGGGCCTGATTAAAACACACAACCAGACAGCCGCACCGACCTAACAGTATAGCAGGCCTGTCAAACACAATTCCGACAGGCCAGACACGGCCCGTCAGACGAATTCATCCGGCCCGTGAAGAAATCTAAGATTGCTGACCCTAGCAAGTAGCAATCACCAGAGATCACATTACAGATGATCCCAGGGTTGTAACCAAGTCACAAAGCTCCGAGTCACAGGTCAATCTCACTTTTATAGTTTTGATTCGAGTCAAGTCGAGTCATTTTCAATTCACCCCCGAGTAAAGTTCGAGTCCAAGTAATCGAGCAGAGGCTCGAGTTCGAGTCAGGGTAATTTGACTCGAGTCCGAGTCCGGGTCATTGTGTGGACTACTCAGTTTCCAGTTAAAGTCTTCTTAAACCCACTTTTACAAATCTGTTTGGTGATACCGAATGGTTCGCATTTATAATATACTAATTTTCCTCACTTTTAACAGTGTCTGGTCGCATTTTCAAGTACCAGTACTGTTAGACGAAATCCCGATAGGGTGGTTACTTTACTGTTCTTCGAAATTACAATGAAATATCGGTCCCGGCCGTCTGAGTCTTGAGTCATATGACTTGGTTCGAGTCATGCGCAATGACTCGAGTCCAAGTCGAGTCAATACACAGATTGACTCGAGTCGAGTCGAGTCGAGTCATTTCCGTATTCGAGAAAATGACTCGAGTCAAGTCGAGTCATCAGAAAATCGTGACTCGAGTCTGACTCGAGTCGAGTCATGGCTCGAGTCATTACAACCCTGGATGGTCCAATTAATAACCTATGTTCCCCTCCATTCCTGTACAATCGATGGGCAATGCTTTGCTAGTGTGACGTCATATTGACAGACCATGTGTTATACCTCATTTTTAACACTGCTAGTTGGCGCTACAGAGTGTCCGGAATTTGCTTCATAAACCCGCAAGTGGTAGGAGAACAGAGATGCAGGTATGCTCATCAATTGACAAGATCAAAAATAGATCGCAGCTTCCGGGTCTTGAAAAGGCAAGTTTCATGTGTTTCTACTTTCTACAACACTGAGAACTAAATTTTAGATCCTTTCGCGGCGCACTTGATCAGATTTACCGGTAGAAATAATGTCCTCCAAATTTTAGGGCAAATATTATAAATCTTATAACCCATATTCCTGCCTCCAATCGTCAAAAGATTATCACATGTTTGATCGAGGATGTTAATTGTTAATAACTATCACACCAAATAATAAATATTAATCCCTTCAGAAATTGCCTCAGCGGCGTGATACGAATTGTATGATACAAGATACGACGATGTTCAGTTCATGCATACTTGCAAATATGCTAAACACATAAATTGTAAATGAGCTATTAAATTATTAATTGACACTACACTACACAGTCGCGCTTATCGCCTTTTCCAGGCTTTGTGCACTACGGCCAATGTTCCCTCTGAGCTGCGCGTGCGCGGCCGCGCACAGAAAGACATTTGCCGCGCACAAGAAAGCCGAAGTGATGACCTTTTTTTATTCGTTATGCACAGCTGTCCAAGGGACCACGAAGTGGTGAGTGCGCGCTGTCTCGTGAAAAACTAGATGGAACATTGACTACGACACGTATTTTGTAATGTTTGTAATGTTTTGTAGGCTACTCTGGAGGACGACTTCATTCACTCAGTCAATCGTCAGTCTCTTACACTCCCATTCGTCCCCATCGTGATCTCTGCTGCCGACTTTCAGTCTGGGCTTTTCAATCACTGCGGTAGTAATGAGATCGGAGATGAGGAGCCCAGTGAAACCTCCGACACGCAGAAGATGTCCGGAAGAGGGATTGAACCCATCTCCATTGGTGTCGTGATGGCAGTGTTTAACCAACTGCCACTCTTCCGAAGAACTATTAAACACTGGAGGACGAATCGGTCTGTATAGTGATTTGCAGAACACGCGAAAGCTACTTGATGAAGATAGAAAACGGAAAGCCCGACAAGTATACTCAAGTAAGTAGTTTGACGAAGTAGATTGGAACGAGTCGATGCAGACATATTAAATTGCCGCATGCGGTCCGCTGGCCGTAGTTTGCCCACCATTGCTCTGACCCAGTGGTTCTTAACCTTTTTTCTTGCAGCGCCCCCTTACGCAAATTTCCTGGGTCTGGCGCCTCCCATATTTTAGGGACGATAGGAAAAACAAGGGTTAAGAGTTCGAAGTCTGTTCCGTCTTTTCAGGTTGGGATTTCACTATTGGAAATAGCTTGAATCGCGCCCGAGGAGCACTCGACTAATTACCGCTATGATAATTGTATGTACTATATTCGGGATCAAATCACGGTTGTGATAACAACCATCGGGTACAGGCTTATACATCTGGTCGATTAACTTAAACATGAATGTATTCCAAACAAAGCAGCCCATATTATTTAGCGTTCATGTGAAGCTGCGAGTCACAGCACTAAACAGTATCATCCTTTATGACACGATGAAGAAATATTCCGAGGATTTAATTTGGGAGCTCTCAAATACAAATATATTTAGTTAATCATTTTGACTGAAAAGCATCAAAGCATATTTAATGTACAAAGGACTCTCACTCTCACTCTTAAAGGCGGCACAGTGCCTCTTTCTTCGATTTCGACACGCTGTTCGCCGCGGAATAAAATACCTTGTACGAAACATTTTGTGCACAATAACCCGAGGTAGCGTGATGGCAGTATTTTAACGGGGAATCGGCGATCTAAAAGTACGCGCAATTAATTTTACATGAATTATAATAAACCACTGCATACGTGTAAACATGTTGCAAACATCTACGGCATACATTTCGCGCGCAGCGCGACGAAAATTTTCGAGATTTGACAGATTTTGTCGAATATTAATTTGCAATGAGAACTCAAGGATATATAGAACTGTTGTTCTACTATAAAATCATATGTCCCTACTGCACCCTCTACTGCGACGCCATTTTTCTTCAGCGCCCCCATACCGCCTCCCAGAGCCCAGCGTCCCCCATCGTCCCCTGAACGTTTCCGCCCCTTGTGGGCGCTGGCGAGAAGGTTGAGAAACTATGCTCTAACCCTACGTGACAATAGACAAAGGCTATATCGAAGGGATTAGTTGTCGCAGTCAGGTCTGGCCCAGCCTTGAAAGCACAGCCTTTACCAACGTTACGTCAGAGACAACTACTTTATAAAAGCTGCATTATTGATATAAGTTGCATCGTTTGTCTGAATGAAAACGCGCCATTCCAAGGCGATGCGGAAATTACTTCCGCCGCTCCTTCCTAGATTACTAAGTCGAGCGAGCTAGCAGTTGTGTGGCGTGCACGTCACTCTCCAGATGGGTATGCAGTAAATATATAATTGGTGATGATCTTTTATCGCTGCTTTCTTATACGGTTTCGTATCACTTCCGTTATATTTGTTTCCGATTTGAATCCCGCATTTGATGCATATTTGATGTGGAATTCCGATTACAAGATAAGGTCTTATCAGCAAATGATCTTAACAGATCCTATTTTTGGAAAACAGCGGTGCGTTTCTCTCTTACACGATTAACGGATGATTTGCTGCATGCCTGAATGCTTATCATACCCAAACACGTTCGCGGGCGTGCCCATCAGTAGATCAAAATGTGAAATTTGTTGACGAAATTGCGATAATGTTATTATTATTAGTGGTAGCATTGTAAATAGTCTTAGTGGCACTTATCCCATATAAAGGAATGATGCCCTTGGGACCTTGGGTCTGTAATTTTCTTCTGTTATATATTACGTTGCAGCTTGGATCAGTGTTTCTCAAACATTTTTTTTATACACAACGCCCTCCCCCCTGCCGAAAACCGGGTACCGAATGACCCCTTATAACCGCCTCCTTCTCCCAAAAGTAGAGTTTCGGTTCATTGCACAGTCATTAGCTTGGCGCGTAGACTTTTGTGTTGACGTAATTTGGTGGTGGCCTGATATACCATACGTAGACTACAATATGTCGGAATCATTCTGTACGAATTCTATGACGGACGCAATAAGTTAAAAAATCGTACAAGGCAATTTCTCTTCCAAATCCCCGTACTTCGTTTTAAAGCAGGGGTCGCCAACCCGGTGCCCGCGGGCCCCAGGTAGCCCGCGAGGACTAGATGAGTAGCCCGCGAGCCCATTCTAAAAATAGGTGGAATAGCAGCATTTACCAATATTCGTCAGATTATTACCAGTGAGCTTTAAAATATATAGATTGATTGATTCAGCTATTCTTGTTTAAAACACACTAACATGTAATATACATAAACACTTAAAAATATCCTCAATTACAATTTGTGATAGAATCATCATCATCATTCATCATTTGTTTATTAGCAATTTTATCAGTTCAATGCACCACAAAAAAATGCGATACAATGAAAAGACAGGAAGATGTCGAAGCGACTAGGCGTAGTCTATGGAATCTGACACCCACCTTGGCCTAGGCGATGTAAAGAGGAGGCATGCACACTGAATGAAAGTAAAGAAGATAGTATAGAAAAAGAAAGCGACAAGCAATAGGGCGGCATGTCATGGAAAGCGAGATCGATAGGTCAGTCGTGGTCCGGTAATCTTGAGGATGGACTGTATAGTAGTAATTGCTTGTATTTCGACTTGAATGTGGACATGGACATGCTGGTCGACTGTTGGATGGCCGGCGGGATACTGTTCCACACATCAGGTCCGGCATATTTGATGGAGCGATGATCTTTTCGGTCGATCATATGATATTCACCAGAATCACCAGAAATTGATGATACAGCGCTTTGCCTATACAGGCGACATGACGGAATGCCATCCACGGTCTTCTTGGAATGGCGGGGGGTTCCGTTATGATAGCTCGACGTCCAGGACAATGCCAAAGTAGTAAACAATATTACTATTCCGAGTCAGATAGCCGCGAAGTACTAGCAGATTTTCAATATCCAGTCATGCCAATTCGCAATTCGTTTCCCTCATTGGCTAAATGTTACAACCATTGTTTCGTACTACAGTAGTATAAGCTCGATCGTTTGATCTCGTGAGGCCAGACTCATTTTAACCGCTACTAGGACGGACGTCTTTTCTTGTCGTTTCCACGTGTATTGCCACGCAAATACATTCGTGTCAGAGAACTCGCTGTGAATTGAAGAGCTTGCAACAGTAAGGACATTAGGACAACCTAGGACCACACTACTGCTGCAGTATACCCATTACGTATTGCATCTTTTGACACAACTTGTCTCTGTTACACTCAACGCAGTTTAATATACCATGTTTCTAACTTTCTGTAATCGTTGCTGCTGTCTGGTATAATGAAATCTTGTCATTTCTGGATGCTGAACAGTTGGAGATTGAAATTGTAGCACTGCAAAATTATCCCCACCTCAGTCTTCGACAATGGTTTGGTGGCTTGTTGATACGGAAAAGTACAGTGGTGTATGCGAGTGCAGCTATGAAGGTTGCAAGCGTGTATGGTTCAACTTATCGTTGTGAATCAGCCTTTTCGGACATGAACTTCATCAAAATCAAACACAAAACACGCTTAATTAATGCACATCTGGAACACTCACCCAGAATTGCAGTGTCAAGTTACATACCAGAGTACAGCGCACTAGTTGATATCATACAATTTCAGGCTTCCCACTGACTGCTATAGAAACAGGTAACATGATGTCCAGTCCTGCCCAGTGCTATGAATATCAAAGCGGAAATTCAGTGTGGTACGGGTAAACGACGGGAGTAAATAGTAGCCCGCCGCTTCAATCATTACGCAAATGTAGCCCTCAGTTGCAAAAAGGTTGGTGACCCCTGTTTTAAAGCAATATGTGGTTAACAACTCATCGTCCTCGTAGTACAAATCTACATGCGTTTGAATATGTGTTCAAAACTTTCGCTCAATAAGTGTCACCGAATAATTGATCTATTCGTTGATTGATTATTTGGTTAGTTAGAAAACTCAATATTGAATAACAAGTAACATATGCGGAGAGCGTTGATGACGATTTTTGTACCACCGCGACGGACCTGATTCCATGTTCATAAATCTGACCTTGGTGCAGGGAGATAGATGATAATTTACTTTCACAAACAGTTTCCCAGAGTCCTATAGCCTACGCTATATAAAGCTCAAAGTTATTTTGAAAACCATCAAAATGGTGGATATTTTCTGGGCAGAAGTTTTAATGAAAGCTCCAGGGCTACGTGCGCTAAAAAGGTTAAGAAACGCTAATTCAGAAAATTCAAAAGAACGATTGTTGGCCACGCCTATATAGGTAGGAGCCATGGAGTCGATCTCGCAGCACATTTGCGTTGCATCTGACGGATACAACACTATCTCCACGATACTTATCCTGCGTTGGTATGCATCAGAATCTTCAGAACGCATCTTGCGATCTCCCAAAAAAGGCTTCGCAATGTTGACAGTTGAGTACCGATGTAGCCTGCATAACTAGCACCTTCGCTGTAGTATACTGTAACCGCCCTCATCCGGAGGCAAAATGAATCCGCAATCTACGGTTGGCAAGACTATACTCAGCCGTCGGCGTCAGCAGTGGGTATAGTAGACGGGTGGTATAATTCTGCGGTGATTTGAACGTGGTTGCTTCATAAAGACTGATTGTGTCTGAATGCGAATCTGAAAGGCATTCAATTCAGTTGAACCAAGTGCAGTGCTTCTCAACCTTGTTCAGTTCGCGACCTTCTTTTCATCTACGTAACGTGTGACTCACAATGAGATATGACCATAACCAACCGACGAAAACGTAATTCAACGCACAATGCGTCGTCTGAGTAACGAGATAAATCATAAATGAGAATTGATCTCGTATGCACCACTGAGATGCTTGGAAGATGCGTTACAACCTTTTAGGTAAGGTTATTTCGATTTGGTCTCCCATACCATCCCTGAGTTCTGAGCGGACACCAGTTTTTGAGTCTTTGGTCTTTGGTCCCGGCCGGCCCCACGACCTTCTGATCAGGAAGCCGGATGAATCACCAATACGCTATCTCGCTAGATCCAACAGTGACAAGAATTACTACACTGCAGATAATTACAAACGAGAGAGGGCGTATCCAATTAGTAATTCGAACCCAAATGTATTCAAAGTAGCTTGCGTCGTTGCAATTGTTGGCTTATTCTAACTACAAATTGGGCTAGACCAGGGGTCGCCAACTCAAATCGGGTCGCGGGCCACTTTTCAAATTTCGCAGCGGCCGCGGGCCGCATGAATTCAATATGGGTATAAACTAGGCAACCATCGTTTCGGAACTCTACGTCAGTACAACGCCGTGCTACTTAATTTAGGCAATGGGCGTAGTGACCACTAAAGAAGTAATATTTCATCAAAGGAATACAAATACAACAAAAAATCATATCATTCTTTTCATTTTATTTTGAAGTCTGAGCTGTGCACGATACTGGAAACGCTTTTCAGCGAATAAGGACTCGATATTAGGGCTAGCGAGACACGGTACTAGCTGAAATACCATCTCCACGTAAAGTTTGATCTTGTGGGGAAGCCCTAAGCCAGTGGTTCTCAAACATTTTTAGACACGCCCCCCATAATGATACTGAAAACTTTCGCCCGCCCCCCTTATCGTCATATCACAAAATGCAACCAGAATGCTAGCAATCCCAACGGATAGTTTGATGGCATTGAAGGTTATGACTTTTGATATGCACAAAATACACGGAACATCCAAAAAATATAAACTGGATGTAAATCGCGCGGAGCGCGAAAACTTTTTCAGTTGACCGCAGCCCCGCACCCTCTTCAGATGCTTTCACGCCCCCACAAGAGGGGCGCGCAGCCCAGTGAACCACTGCCGTAGGCCGTTTTATAGGTGTCTCGATCTTGGCAGTGTTTTGGCCATTGCACGTCAAGGCAATATGCCCAGCCCATTCGTTCCAGCAGATTATTCTCCCTCGATGGAATGCTGTTGCCATCTCCAAAGCCGTTTTAGCTAGTGACGAATAGTGATGTTGGGCACAGGAGAATAGCTTATTTCGAAACAACAACAACAACAACAACAATACTTGAAACTGCATTTCAAAATCGTTTTCTCAGTTTTCTTCTGAAATCTCAAATCACGTCGCGGGCCGCAAAATATGACCTCGCGAGCCGCGTGTTGGTGACCCCTGGGCTAGACAGTTGCATTTCATGATCAACGTTCGCAAAGAATTTGAAGTAAGCAAAACTCCCATTCTCATGCGTATACAATAACATACTGTCCGATTTCGCGCTCCAATCAAAATGACTGTCACGAAAATCTGGCTTATGAACAATTGTGAGCACGGGAGCGTGGATTGAGGCGATTAAGGCGAGAAAAAGCAATTTAATTTAGAGAAAGAAAACGTGTATTTTGTCCTCTACCGTGAGAAGATGAGGTGTCTGGCCTCTTTGCTAAATTGAATATGTAACTGTATCATTTAAAAATTTGTCGAGTCCCACTTGAAATAGCTTCACGACCACCGGTTGAGAAGCACTGACACATAGGATAGTAACCCGAACGGCAACCCGAGCGGCTACAGTACGAATACAGCAGGTGAGCTATTGTTTGATTTTAATAAAATATCTCTATTGCAATCGCAAACACAAAAAGAAGGACATTGAGAAGCAAAATAGAAACGTTTATCCACGTATACGCATCATCGCGAAGTGGGTGTGTTCGTGCACGTCGGATGACCGATTACCAGCCCCTGCATCGTCACGCACGCGCCAACCGGGTCGCTCCCGCCCAGATTACGGCATCTACCCCGCAATAGCGTCTGGGACTGTATGTGTGCAGTGCACGCCACTCGCACTCTTCTGCCGTCAAAAGTAAGCGCGACATGACCTGAAATAAGAGAAGAATGAGTCTCATATAAAATTCGAGCACTGATGCGTGAGCGATAAAATTCGGGGGATATACTTGCGTAGTCAGGTTCAAAGTCAGGGAGGGCATATAAATAAAGGTATTTCTAGAAGGTATACCTTCTGTTATCACCTGCATATCTTATGAAGTCCTCTTCAAACCTCAGCCGGGAGAGTCTCAACGTGTTCCTTACCCGACGGTGTCGAGATTGGTCGAGGTGTCTTCTGATGTGCCTGCGTGATTCTCTGCAGTCTCGGCTGTTTGGCGATCGTCGGAATTCTCCTCTGCAACGTGTTGCGGTGGATGGTTGTGGTCATAGCAGTAGTACAGAATTAACGTCGTAAATGTCTACTCAATCACAAGCACAAATAGCGATTTGCAACACATGTCAAAAACTAATTCAGGTGCACGCATTGGTTTATCCACGGGGTGAATGAGGCAATTTTACCTAAAAATTTCGTCAATGATCATGAAGAGAAGTTTTAGATGATGACTTGAAGATTTGACTAACTTGAAATATTTTTTCGCACTTAGCTCGATTCACTGTCGCTGTTATTGTTTTGGTAGTCATTGTGTTTCTAATACTATAGTCATTTGTATAGGGCCGGAGAAAATCCGCAATCGAGTATTATTGTTCAAATCGAGTCGAGTATTCTAGTATTCGCGTATCACGCAGTATGGCGTTAAAACGGTATGAAGATGTGGAAAGGTAAAATATGTCCCATTTATGCTAATTCTACGTCAAATTCACTATCATTTAATATTTCTTCAACCATGCCTATTTCATTTCATTGCACTTTATGACAATCCTGTAAGTCACAGATATGTCATGTGTGTAGCTTGTACTGCATGTTTGTATGCTGTGATACGAACAACCGAAGTTCCAAGGGGTCCACAACGCAACATACTCTCTCAGGGCTTCCCAAACTAGGGGTCGCGACCCCAATGGGGTCGCTTGCCTATTCTCTGGGGTCGCGGACACGAAAATTAAATACCAATGACTGTTATAGGATTGTCAAATAAGCGGATGCTATCTGAGGATCATTTCTGAATATTTTAGTTTATTATTCAAAATAGAGGGTAAAACGACCTCTGACGAATGCGCACGCGACAAACAAGGCTTCAGATCAGTCGAAGAGTCATTTTAAAGCGCCTCCTACTATAACGTAAGGTTGTTGTCTGGCCATCACAATGAAAATTAAAGTGTCTGGAACATATAAGAACCAATAGGACGGTGATTTTTCTTTTCGGGAAAATTACAAGTGACTGGTACAGCAAATAGCCTACATATGCAGGACACACGCATACGACGCGGTCCGATAAGTTATGTAGATAGTTATCTGTATTTTGCGTGACGCAGAATTTCACGTAGCAATACTTGACTACTTCGATTGGATATAGATATATAGATAGAAATCGTTCCAAAAGAGCAAAATACGTTGTCATAGTCTTGATGGAGTTTCTTAATCTAAGAACGGAGGTTAACGAGCTCATATTGCATAATTGATCTTACTGCTCACATAGCCGCCAGCTTTTCCTATATGCCTTGAATAGGTTTGGGCGAAAACGCTGACCAGTTGTTAGCAATCAGCACGCTAAATTTAGAGGTGGGGAAAAGAAAGGAAAAGACGTAGTAGTTTATGTTTGTTCTTGATGTTTTGTGCGGCATATACACCGACTCATGATACACATACACACGATTTGTGCATATGCATATCACGAGTGCAAGATGTGCATATGCCGCTGGACAAGGAAGTGCAGATATAGCCTTTACGACTTTCTAAGTCATGCACCACCCCTCCATGCTATCCCAGTAATGCATGAGCGCCAAGCAGGGAAATCATGGATACCAGTGTTATTAATCAGGTATTTGGTATGACCCGGCCGGGGATGGAACCCACGACCTGCCGATCAAGAAGCCGGACGCTTCACCATTACGAAATCTTGTCGGGTCCCGGAACACTTTCAAATCGAAATTGATGTCGCGACCGTGAAACGTTTGGGAACCCCCGCGATGTACTATAGTTTTCGTTGATAAATTAACTTTTAGTGGGATGGAGCTTATAATTCCGGTACATTGAAAAATCATCTCTCACTACTAATCTCGAATCACTGGAATTAATACTCGATTCATATTGAAGTACACTCGAATCATTGTGCCGAGCCAATGTCATTTTACACTAGGTCAATATTTCTTATTAATATCTGACTAGTGCCTACTTACAACACGTTCATTTTCGTTCTCGACTTACGCAAATCACATGACTATAAGAAGCGCAGGTAAATTTACAACACTTGGGTTGCAATTCTGAAGCCGTTTGGATGCTTCAGTCTAGCGATGTGTGCAGCCCGCAGGGTTATATTGGTCACCGCTATTTCAACTGGAGCCATCTCCACGTCATGCTACACCAAGACATCTGCAGTTTTAAACAAAAGGCGACTCGCGAAGTACCCAAAATAACGGACGCATGGTGGCCGAAACCGGCGGCAAATAGTCCTGTCCTGGCAACCTGAGCTCCCCGGTATAAATGCGACCCACAGAGGAAAATATTGCTCCTCGCGGAGACATGCGAATCTCGAATGACATGCATCTCAACAAAGTAGGTTTTGTTTAGGTTTGATCTGGTGCATGTGGGTCATTCCGATATCTTTTGAGTAGCGACAATCTTTAAAAGAGTCATGAAATTGCAACATGCTTCGACATGGTAAATAGGAACAATGGACCTGCCGGATGCTGACCCACTTGAAAATCATGATTAGTGTTTTAACCGTGTTTCCTTGGTGCCCTAGATTTTCGAATATGCCGCTTCCATCAGTTTTATCAGTGAATCTGAGCATGTGTATACGCATTATATGGAAGTACCAAACAATGATTTTTCACAGCAATAATATTAGCGATTTCGGTTTGTAATAAGCTGATGAAAACGATTGAGAGATAAATCATGCTTTCGCCATTACCAAAGCAGACTCAGTTGTGAATCGCGTAGTGCCGAACGCCGCGGAAAGTATGTGTGTGTGTGTGTGTGTGTATGGTTTGTTTGTTTTGGGGTATTCATGGTGTTTGTCGACTACTATGGTCATTTACACCAGGCCGATATTCTTCTTATTTTCCGTAACTGTCGACTTATAGCACGGCCCACCTCTAGGCCTTTGTAAGACACCGCTGACGCGGATGTGTGTATGGTAATTGCAGGTGTAAAGGGCATGACCACATGAGTCGACAAACACCATGATCAACTCAAACAACAACAGCCGATTAGAATATATTCTTTACGGTCTAAAAACGCTCAGCATACCTTTCGTTTTTTGTTATACAGGAATCATTCATGGAAAAATTGCAATAACCGTAAGACTTTTGAATATTTCGCTTTGTAACTGTACAGACCTCATTCTGCGGAATGTGTCCAACCTGTAAAATAAAAACTGGTGTCATGTCGATCTATAGTCAGTGTCAAACAGCGACCGTCTAGTAATATACAGCCGTGGTCGGTAGCACTGTCAGTGCCGTGCGGAATACAGTTCATTGCAAAAGTGTATTTAAACCTCATATTACGTGACACATGTTTCTGATGGTCAGTCATCGCGAGGATATTCTTCAATAGTCGGCAATGGTCGACGCCGAGTCAGGGCCGATTTGAATCGGATTCCCCAGTCGACTTGAATCGCCGTTTATAATATTTGTCCAATACTGCAAGTGACGGAAGCAGTTAATGTCAGCTGCACGGCAACGAGAAAAAGACTTAGTTTACCGAATCATAAAATAACGGTACGATGCTATTGACGTGACTACGATTACATTTCAAGGTTACATGTATATTGGTTTTAAAATGATTTCGATAATACGATCAAGTGGCACGCGAGATGATTTTTCATGGCACGCAAATTGTTTTGTCGCAACGCGGCTCACATACCTGTTCCTATGTATCACGAACTATTTGCGGGAGATTTCGAAGCTCGCGGGGCCCTGTTTTATTCAAATTAAGCACCAGGGTTGTAATTACTGTTGTCATGACTCGACTCGAGTCACGATTTTTTAGTGACTCGACTTGACTCTAATCATTTTGCTAAATGCGTAAAATGACTCGACTCGACTCATTGTGCATGACTCGAACCAAGTCATATGAATCGAGGCTAGGACGGCCAAGACGGACATTTCATTCTAAATTCGAAGACTAGTATAAGTAAAGTACCCATATTATTGATATTTCGTTTAGCCGGCCAGATACTTGGAAAATAGGGCCAGAAACTGTTGAGATTGAGTAAAATTACTATATTATGAATGGGAGCCGTGAGATCAACCTTCTCACTTCGGTTTTTATTCCTATGCGACTGTCAATCAAATTCAATCAATTAGTACCATCAATTTACATCAAGTATATAGCCTACAGTGTGCCAGGCCCTGTTGATTCGACTCTAATCATCTTATTCAAAACGCCTGATTCGAGTCGCAATAGGTCAGCATTGCGCCGGATCTATCCCGTGTATGCGCAACAGCTCTACATTCTCAAAAGCCCGGTTGTTGGCTATCGCTCGACTTGATAATCAAATTGCATGCACTGGGGCACTAGCGCGAAAATTGGAGTTATCTGGCATACTTCGAATTGCGCTGAGATTAAAACACGCGGCATTGAAACCGCTACATGAGTGTCATTCAATCAATGCAGCGCCTCGCCACAGCTTTACGAGTTGAATCGAGTTTACAATTCACCTGGGCCGATTTCGCCACGAGTAATCTGACATCTATTTACATCTCGTGCTTATCCACAGGACTTGGAACCGCAATTGAAACCACATCGATCTCCTATAATTCCATTATCAGTGCGTTCATTTACGCTTACAGAAACAGAATAACAAGCGAAACAATAGTCTTATTGTAACAATAAGCAAACATCGGCGATAAAGTGCGTGAAAGTGAACATAACGTATTTTATTTCCATTAGTTCTTGAACTGACCCATAAGTCATATTAGACCATATCACGTAGCCTATGCCAGAGGAATCACATTCATTTCGGATTTGCTAATCGAACATTTTGCAGAAACGCCATATCTACCCGCGGGCTGCGATTTATACATTTCTTTGTGGTCGGATTACCAGAGACAATGAAAGGAAATCTTGTACAAAGCATTCCATTTCTGTAGCTGATGTTGAGTGTATAAACAATTTAATATGATTTGCTTTTAAATCAAGTATTGTTTGTTTTATTGTTATTGGAATTCTATGGAAATATGACTTTTATATCCCGGTTAACATTCAATGATACATGTGCCGTAAATTAATACAAACTATAATAATAATTTTTTTGAGGTTACGAAAACAAATTACTTTGCTCTGTTGCAAGCGATGCAATACTCTGCAGAACCTACCTAGCTTTCTAATTAGCTGGTGTGTGTTACGAGTAGGGCAGTTATTTTTTGACCTAAAAACGGAAGATTCTGCACTAATAATTAAAATCTTGAAATTTTCCGACATTCAAAAACTTGGTTTTGACAAAATCTTGCCATCAAGTATTTAAATAACGCATTGTTGCGCATAATGTTAGAATTGCAGTACTTTTCTACGTTTCTGATTGGAGCTGTCTGTCCGTACGAAGTAGCTTGGCGAGAATAGAGTTCAAACGTTCAAGAGCAACAGTTGTTCGCTGGCAGCATTGAAGTTCAGTGTATTAAGCTGGAGTGCCAGTGTCGCATTTAATAGACCACAACCCAAATCTGAGTTTTGTTAACATCGCGCGATACAACCATACGTTGAGAACCAATGTGCTACATAAGAACCAATGTCTACTACGGAGTCAAGTTTCAAATGAAGATTTGAAATATCGGCGGACTTACTAAAATTTAACTCGTTTTTATGTGTACACGGACCGTGCTGATCATCACGCCCGGTAAACTTATTTGTTTCACTCGATGGTTTATGATTCACAATTAATAGACAATGGGGCATCTGCAACAGGAGACACATAACGTTTGCTACCGAGTCCGGTCAATACAGAGAATGCTATTACCGAGAATGCTATTACCGAGAAGGACAATACCGAGAACGGACATTACCGAGAATGAACAATACCGAAAATGAACACCACGGAGAATGGACATTACCGAGAATACAATGTAGGCACTGCAGACATGTTATGCATATGAACAGATCGTGTGTGTGCATCATGGCGTTGCCACATTCGGTATCGATTCTCAGGTATAAATTTCTCGACAACGCCCGTCGCAGTAAGCTAGGTTCTTGGCATTGGCCATTCTCGCTTATGTCCATTCTCGGTAATGTCCGTTCTCGGTAATGTCCATTCGCGGTTACAGCATTCTCGGAAATAGTATGGAACCGTTTGCTACAGGGTCTAAAATGTCAAATGCCAAGTTCCCCGACAGGTCAACCTCTAGCTTTACGACACCAACGAAATGCAGTTTACAAAACATTTTGTCTTTGTAAACAATTTGAACAATTTTTTACTTTTTTTTAGGCATGTCAAAAAGTAATCGCTCTAGGTATTAGTATTACTCATATTCTACACGTGATTCTAATTAGTCGCATTGTACAAGGGTAGTTAATGAATATAATTGTACTACTACTACTAGTTTTTACTCTAGTACATTGATTGTTAACTTTTACCAACGTCTGGAACACTTACGGTAATGCGCAAGCCGTTGGAAACCCCTAATTTTCGCTAAGTCAGAAAAGCCACAATTCACATCTAACTACTCATGTATAATGCATTATTCGAGACTACAAAAATATCATTAACATGTATT
Organism: Botryllus schlosseri; assembly: GCF_051294905.1. Classification (NCBI taxonomy): domain Eukaryota; kingdom Metazoa; phylum Chordata; class Ascidiacea; order Stolidobranchia; family Styelidae; genus Botryllus; species Botryllus schlosseri. Next base: position 13,778,352 of record NC_137239.1, on the reverse strand, counting down.
TTTCACACAAAACCAAGACATTATAATGAATATTTATGCTATGCAGATCAATGTGATACCAATTGCTAATTAAAAATGAGCTTACAACTATTGTAGATAGAATTGGCATTTCCTAGAACGGGGTGTCGATGCACACGATGCTCCGCCACAAGAGTCGCAATCCGAATTTGTGCCACCGCGGATCGAATGTTGCATCAATATTTGACAACATATTCAAACGCCGTCCACTGGCCACGGCCAGTGACCCGCGTGAAGCTACGCTACAAACATCCTGACAGGTAGGGTTGCATTTAAAACAAACGGTGTTTCAAAACACTCTGTTTAAAACATGATTCAAACAGTGTTTTAAACAAATGCTTCTTTAAATAGGCAATTTTTTTTCAAACGCTGTATAATTATGCCATAATTGTTTAAATACTTTCGAGCCTACCGACCATCTGCCCCCAATTTAGTCGACGTATACGATATGGAGTGGCGGAAACCCTCGAAATCGTCATCGGTTCCACGGTTATAGCAAGTGGATATAGATCATTGGTATGGAATGGGTGCTCTGATGATGATGACCGGCGACCGTAAAACTGCTGCATAACGATCTGGTCCTTGTTAAAGATAGTTTTAGTCTGTCTGTCACGGTGGTCGGAAGCCTATTCCGTCGAAGAAGCCATATTTACCCTTATTTTAAATTGTCAATGTCAAATTGAAGAATCGTGACACTATGACAAAAAATACAACTAATATAGAACAATAAAAACATGTTTTAAACCAGTGGTTCCCAACGTGGGCGATATCGCCCCCAGGGGGCGATTTGGCGGTCTAGGGGGGCGAGAATGGACAAAGGGGGTGAAAATAGCGGAGGGGACGATGACGCGTTCAAACGGCTATATTGGAGTCAAGTGGGAGAAATTACCATTTTTTTTAGTCAACCCATGAAAATTGGTTGCAAAAGTGTAAAATTCGACATCGAGCCGAAAAGTTGACTTTTTTTTTAGTCAACCCACCGGTGATTACAGTTTGTAGGCCCATTTTTCTGTTCACAAAATTTGAGGGGGTGATGATCGGTGTTGAACTTGAAAAGGGGGCGATGGGTCGAAAAAGGTTGGGAACCACTGTGCCATTTCGTGACAAACTAGAATAGGCCTGTACGAGGGTGCAGACTAGGATTATCACATGAAGCAGATATGATTGCGAACACATTATTCGGGATTGCGTGCATGTAATCAGTTATTCGTCTCGTACGGGCATCGCCGCAGTTGTTCGCTGATAATCATGGAGTTCTTCAAGAACTGATGAGCTTCACTTGAGGTTACGTTTTATTTTATGGTACAAAAACCTTAATATTTACTCCAGGAACACAATGCAATCGCCTGCTCGCGACAACTTCTACTATCACGATGACAAGACAGTAAGACTTGGCACAATGGCGCGAGTATAGGCCTACACGAATCCGAATCGACTATTAATTGTATTCGTTAGAGTTGAACAACAAAAGACGATTTCCTCATTTCTTTGATGTAGTGAGCGACCTGCTGCACTTCGCACTGTAGAAGGCGAACGAAGATATATGGCGTATAATTGTTATCATTTTCTTTCAAGTCTCGTAAAAGGTTCATATGTGACCTCTCCCAGACTGTGATGACGTCAAAACGAATGGCACTCGGATACTCTATATTAGATTAGATAAGAAGGCTAATGCTCTATTCTGATTGGAATAGCTCAGGCATCCGACTTTGTTCAACCCTTTGCGCATAAGTGTAGCCCGGATCGATATTTTGAAGGGCGGAGTATTTTGAAGTTCACCCAGAGTCTAAGATCCATTGTGACTGAGTAAAAAGATTACATAATAAGGCCCAAGTCGAAAACTTGCAGGGGGCATAAAGACTTGTCATCCCAAGCATGCGAGAGGATGATTAAAAAAAAAATGTTATGCGGAAGAGTTGGATTCACCCAGGTACTTCAGAGGGTAATAGTTCTCAACAATTCATACACCACTGTACATTTTCTATATACTTACATCCAAATCATTGCATAGGCGTTGTGTCCTCTGCCGTCTAAAATACTCTTGGTACTTCTCCCGGGTGAGACTACCGATAAACATTGCAGGCATTACCTCTGGCATAAAGCAACCGCTGCCTTGACCGATCAGAAGCAAGCACGTGCAGAGGATCGCAAACGACATGGCACCCATCATTCACGAGGACAAGGGAATCCAAAATTATTGCATTGAATGCAATCACCGCACCGTATTTATAGATTTCGATGGACATATGAATAGTCGCAAGTGGGAATTTTTTTCAGAATCCTTCTAGCAACAATGCAATCACGCGTCTCTCTCAATTTCCCGGAACGTTTCTTCCGTAATATGACTACGATAGCTATCTCAGTAAATAATATCATGCCCAACCATCAGCAAACATAATTCAGGTCATGATTTACACAACATTATTTTTCGACAAGCGAACTCAAATTAGAATCACAAGCGCTATTGAAATATTCCATCTTGATAATAAATTTAATGAACCGCAGGTGTTTTATAGCGGGCGTGATCACAGCTTCCGTTATCCTTGTCAGTGTTTCGCGTGGAAATTATTTAGCGAATGTTATCTTGTTTGTGTTTCATCAAAATGGATTGATGAAACTGATTTACCATCAAAATAATTCACGATGCCAACGATTCTAGTTCTAAGTCATGTTCTATATGTATGCGAATAGGTGATATCAGGTCCATGCGATAACCGAGTTTCGACATGCAGTCTCACTATACTGCGCTCGTGATGCACACACATCTGTTGTTAGTAGCCCTGGACATTTCCAATGTAGCATTGCGCCTGATGGTTCGTTGTATGTTCTTAGCATTAAAAGCGGCGGAGTCCGTGATTATATCCTAACGATGATGCATGGGACCCAGGTGTTGAACGCTGTGGTTTGAAAATAGGGCCGTGTGCACATTGCACATGCATTGATATGTTTATATCGTTAGAATGGTCAATCTCTTTTGGAAGTGTTGCTGTTTATCAAACAAAAAATATTAGGTGCTTATCACCTGTTTTTCTTTTGCACCGCGGTGAAAGATTGCGTAGAATAAATGCACCATGGTCAACAATATCATTTACAAATGAGGTTCCAAGAAATATGATTTCGTCACAAGAAAATATACTAAAGACAAAATCAGAAAGGGCGATAACAGGATAATACGAATTCAATCGTGTATATAGGGTATTACGTTTTTCACTATGGAGAGTTTTACGACAGGAATTGACGTAGCCTGTAATTCACATTTCAAAACGAACAAACTACGATTATTCGCATGTTTTCAGTTTATTCCTCCAATGTCATCATGCGGTTTAGCAACGTGCACTTCGCGTTTGATCGTATACAATAAAACATTCCGCGAAAATGCGCATAAATATAGGAAATACGCGCATTGGAATTAGTGAAATTAGTCACTGATGTAAGTGTTGTATCAACTATCAACGCAAATATCCTCATGCGTATACATACGCAGTCATTGCCAAACGAATAAAAGATTCACGTACAGGTAATAAAGTATTCGAAAAGTAGTGGAATAAGTTTGCAAATTTGAATGTTCAAGTATAGAAAATTTGAGCGGGCAAATGGTTCTGTCGTTTAAGCAACGCGCTATTGTATGTGTAGCGAGTAGGCATTTTGCAAAGCTTAACCCAATCGTTAACAAGGCGTCCGCACTCAACGGTGGGCGTAAGTGCGAATGAATTAATTGGTTTAGGCGAAATGACCATATATAGTAGTTGATAAGCCACGAGAAAAGCATATTCAAGTTAAATAGTCAACAGCGCAGCAAAATTCCGACATTTCACCAACTCAAATCTCACTATACTGATCCCGATTGTATTCCATCTAATGCGACCTCAATAGGAACAGAAACTATTTACCTTCTTATCGCGCTTACGACCACAGGTGCTGAAGATTCATTTGTTATGCATTAACACTCCTGGACAATTACCTGCTTACTCAGTAAAAGCAATATGATGCAGCAATACAGGCGGTAAAAAAGCTTTAGAATTCCATCAATGTGCGTGATTGCTGAATGCGTATATGATGGACAGTTTGGACACGCTACGAATCGCACAAAGAATGGCGGTAATCGGGAATAGATGTAAAGCGGTTGACCGATCCTTTCCCAAACCATCATCCTAAAATATCTTGATAATGCAATATTTATGTTGCAGTGATTACGCGTTCCGTTATCAACTATCGCTATGATCTTTACTAAAATATAATCAAACAGCGCACACTTTGATTACTGACTTCTGTACGTAACGCATTTTCAATCAAGTGAGAGGACAAACTGTTGGTGGCAATGTTAATGGACTGTGGTTTCTATTACACGAGATTATCCACATTATCTTTTAGTGTCCTGATGAAATGCTCTCAAGGACGCATGCCTTTCATAGAGAGATCAATCCGTGTAGGTCAGTCCTTGCGTGATAATAGAGTATCGTTGGTTGATTGAGGCAAGCGGCATAGTTTTGATTCCATAGGAATTCTGAGCACTTCAGAATGAGTCACTGACGTACGATTGGCATAGGTTTGCGAGTTCATCTACATCAATTTACGTGAAAGCGTAACCACATGGCTTCGTTGAAAATGTAACTAAATCACCGCAAGAATTATGATAAGTATAAGCAGGATAACCATCTTACTAAAATATATATGTGGCCTACATTGTTTGGATGATGTTATTCTATGTGACTTCAAAAATTTTTATCAATATTTTATCAACCTTTATTGTCCCGTGCTCGTTCACGCGATATATTTCAGTCTATATTTCACTCTCTGTGTATTTATAGCCGAGGTTTAAGCTTGTAAATAGTATATACAATAGAATTGAACTTCCATGTCTTACCGACAACATAATCTGAGATGCGGGTGTTCGGTTAATGGACGTTTCGATGTCTTCCTGTCCGTTATTCGTCGACGCCATATTCGAGTCCTTTGCAGAACTTGTCAAATGAATGACTACATATCTGATATTGGTCACACTATATTCGTCAGAATCCAAATTTGCAAAACCAGGAAAATACCTTGGCCAAAATTATATTGAAGCAACTTTATAAGTATCCTGGACGGATATGAAATCTCTCGTATTTGATTACAATTCAGTACCTACGTTGCAGATTGGCGACGAGAGTATGCACAATGTGTATTACACATATTGCAGCATACAACATGCGGCAAATGATAACTAGGCGCACCACGCGTATTTCAAGGATGGGTTTCCAGTCTACGTTATACAATCATGTGCTGACATGAAATATCGCTGAATCATAGCTTCATTAGAGTTAAATGATGTTCTCCACTGATGATTTGCACATGCACATTTATATGACGAATACTTTTTTGAGGCAATATAAAAAGACCAAGGGCTCTGGGCCCCAATGCTTGTCAATCTCTATGATCAAGCCATGTAATATCTGACAACGATCTTGCGGACCGCAGAACGGCATTTCATATTGATGCTATAAAGCAGTGGTCGGGAACCTTTTTGTCCGAAGAGCCATATTGGCCCTATTTTTTCCATCTCAACTCCCAAAGAGCCATACATGACAATCAACTGTTACGTCACAATTGAAAATTCGTGACGTCACGGTAGCACTAATTCGAATTCAGTACACGGGATTCCTCGTTTGCGCCATCTTTTCTCTTTAAAACTGGCATTTATTGTTCGAAAATAAAGCTCGAAACGAGAGGTGAGGCACGGACGGGCCGAGCCTCACCATTGATAACACAATTCATCGGAAGTAGCTTAGCATTTATTATAACTGATATTAATCGAATGTGACTGTCACACTGATTCCGAAAATCTAAATACTTATCGACTTCTCAATTCTCAAAGTATTCGGCGGTAACACAAGGTTGCTACACGCCTACATTTTATCGCCGGTACTACATAGAGCTATACTTATTAAACAAGAACGTGGATAGCTATGACGTTGTTTGTAATTCGAGTTTGTAATTGTCACATCCACAACAGTTAATTACGCGCCGTAGATAAGGAAGACAATGACCATCTAAAAACTGCGTTTTGCAATGGGCGTCGCCATGTGTGCTATGCTCTATGAGTAATCAACGTATCGGACAGTTCAAGATTTCGAGTCGGGCATATAGAATTCGCGAGTGATATTGGCCGCCTGCGTGACAGTAACTTAAATTTGATGATTTTGAACAGAGGGTCCGAGCCCCTAAACCAGAAGACGGCATTCTCTTTACCTCTCGAAGACATGCTTATACTACCACGAGAATAATTATTCTGGCCGTGATGAAAATTTACCAACAAGTCGTTGCAATATTGAACAATTCAGTAAAAAAATAAATATTTGGCAAAGAGCCATATATGGCTCGCTAGCCAGAGGTTCCCGACCACTGCTATGAAGTAAAGCACACCAATCAATAATCCACCTTCGCGACTATTTACCGCCAGTACCGCTTGAACGTCGGAGATTAGCGTGGATTTGGATATTAAAATGGTTGCGACAGACTTGAATGTAGGATTTCGGTCTATGTTTGGTCACGGAATTCAGAAGGGTGGTTACGAACACATATAAATCAGGAGTAAAAAACAGGTGGCGTTTGTTTGTTTGGTAATCATAGTGTTTCAATGACATGGGTTATTTTACACCAGACCGATACTCTCTCTATATATATTTTGTATTTCGTATTTGCCGACTTGTAGCACGGCCCACTTCTAGGCTTTTTTGAAAAGACACTGCTTATAGCCGGATCACGAGGTTAGGAGATCCGCGTAAGCTGTGTCTTTTAAAAATAAGCCTAGAACAGGTGGCGTGATGCCAGTTAAAAATAAATTCAAGATTGGAATTTAGACTTGGATTTCAGAGTGATAGCAAAGAAACAGATTTAAATGGGAATTTCGGTTTGCGCTAAGAAGCAATTAGGGTATTGATTTCTGTGAACAGAATCGGTAATAGTTGTAAGAAATAGAAATTGACGGCAACCGCTAATGCTAACCGGTTTGCTGATCTCATAAAAGACCGCGAGACGTTCTATGGAACCGGCAGAATCCAACCACTACATACGCAGCACCATTCATTTTGTATACTTGACACGATGAACACAGTTTTCAGTTGATGACAATGACAATAAATCATTGCGCTACACAAGATAAGTCCGTCAGTCATAATTTAGGGATATACTGGTCTGGTTTAATTACAGCAGCACCAGTCGTTCTCCAGTAGATTGTTATTTTGAGACGGATATATCGACAATTTATCTGAACTCGGCTGTGTTCCCTATATGCGTTTGTTATACTCTTGTATTGCGTGGATCGTAAAATGTTGTTGCCAAGTCTGCTTGCTCGCTAACTTTGAGGTTTGTTAGCATCTCCACCTCCTAAAACACCGCGGCTGTGCATTGGGGTTTGTTCCAAAATAACTTTTTTTTTTCGGATTCTAGCCACTCATTTATTAAATTGTCAGGTTACCCTAAAAACGCTGCCCACCAAATTTGGTTAAATTCTATCAAGTAGAGCCAATTAAAATTTTCAATTTATTAAGATAAATTAAAAAAATATCAAATTTTTCTATCAACTCCATGAAATTATTGAGTGTCTTCAAAAACGATGCAAAACAAATCTGAATTAATTCCAACAAGTAAAAGCGGAGTTATTTGAGTTTTTCGTTGATAATTATCGGATTATCTACTGGTTGGAATTGAGTCAAATTTGTTCGCCATCGTTTTTATAGACAACTCAACAATTTCAAGGGGGTGACAGAAAAATTTGAATTTTTTTTCCATTTTTTTTCAAGTAAATTAAAAATTGTAATTAAACCAAATTTGGTGTGCCGCATTTTTTTAAGGTAACCTGACAATTTAATAAGTGAATGGCTGGAATCCAAAAAAAATAGTTATTTTGGAACAACCCTACTGTGCGTACGAAAATAAGCTACTTCCATCCACCCCGTCTGCATTAATTGACACCGCCAGACGAGTACTTGCAATAGCAATGATGTGCGATGTACCAGTTATAGGTTGTGAACATTGTTCACGCGAAATAAGTTCAATGTTGTGCAATTTTAGCAAACGCGATTTTGTCAGTACATTTCGTAATTTCATCACTTTCTTGGAATACTAGCGATTGTTGATTATTTGTAAGGGGCATCAAAATTAGTGCAAAACATTCACTCTTAGCGAAAAGGGTGTGTATTTCCACCCTTGTACGACCCCTCATATAGCGGTGTGAATAAACACCCATGGGACACGAAACCATAAGCTACATCAGATCTATACCGCGGTACAAATGGAGTACAATGCTTTAATCAAAATTATGCATGCACGTGGAAACGTAGCAAGGTATATGCACGTAAGTACATAGGATGATGACCACGATATCATTCTGAGTTGTGTTGTGTTTTCGTGTACCACCCTTTTCGACCATTTGGGTGTGCCTATACATTCTATAGACCACGAGAGCTCGATCCAATTAAAACGTGTTAGTGAAATCACTGGAAAATTGAATCTCGTTCCATAGGCGTATATCTGGACATATCTAAAATATGTTCCGTGCGAATGGAGCTATTTCAACACCACATTCGAATCTTTCATTCGATACTTTATTTTACCCTACGCGCCTCAAGCAGCCACATAATTATATGCATGCAAGATTCTAAATGCGAATGTATGTGCTTTCTCGCATTTGAACATTATCCAGTCATAGTTGTAGCCTCTATTGGACCTATTCGCTTAGTTACCAAGTGGTTTTGAGATAGTATTCCGATGTAGTTCCCATTTAGTCAGTTTATATTTCCCGCATATAGATAGACCCAAGCTTCAAATGTCAGCACTGCGTGTCATGAGCAGTCTATCTGTATAGGCTACAGAAGATATTCAATGGTATGCTTAAAACTGACGCACGTGTGTTTGTTTGGGACTCGGTGTGGAAATAACAACAAACATTCAATGAGTGAATATGGAAATACCAGAATAAGATTTAAATCGATGAAATGTGAGAGACTTATTGTGCTTGCCATTCATACAAAGCATTACCATGCACGTAACACTTCTTTGCTATTTTTCTCACGTCAAGCACGAGGTACCATGAAAGTCCTATTGGCAGTTGAATATATTACAAGAATGCATCGAATCTGCGCGATGCACTCAGCGCGATGCAATTACTTCATCTGACTTCTTGCTTGACCGAAGCCACGATATGGCGTTATAACTTCGTCGAATGTCATCAAGATATATTCACTAATAAGACCAACTATCGCAGCGGTCAGAGAATTAACAAATATAATAGTTATGATTGGACTGGAGGTGGCTGCGGGCCGGGTTCGTGGTCAATGTACATCGTAGAGTTGTTGTACAGGGTTCGATTATCACTATTATTATGAGCAATTAGAAGCTATACAAACACTGATAAAATATTTTTAATCAAAGGATAGATCTTGAAAATCCGATTCGCTATCACTCAAGAAATATATTTTGCCCAGAATTTGCAACTATGTCACGAAGTATGTCTAAGGGGTTGTGGACCTATACGAATTAACTGTTCAACGGCTGCTGCTAACGATCGCTTCCATATGGTTTGCTTCCGTCCTGCTGGAATATTCGTCGATTATAGGCGCTGCGGTAACTACACGACTATCGAGCAAGAAGGATACGAAATCAAATTTGTGCATCTGCTCTTTATAATAGGCTATACGAGTCACGGACTAGATCCAGAAGGTGCGGGCGGTATGCCGAATTAGGGACAATTAATTTAAAAATGTAGTTTCGAGCATTCATCACTTTGACGTGAGCGACTATTGGAGAAATATAAGGGAAAGTACAGATTTATAAATATTTACCACACGGCAGAACGAAGTGCATGCGCGGCATGACATTTCGGGAACAATCAGTACATTTTCGAGTGTTGCGGCACCTTTCAGCTCACGCGCCCTGTCGAATAAAAAGGTTTTAGGAAAATCATATCGATGGTAGTGCAGCAAAATGTTCCACTGTCCTGTGCACTGTTCGCATAGATCGGTGTCGGTACATCCAATTTTGTATACGTGCGCGTTTCCGCGGCAATGGCCGGCACGAAGCCGAAATATTAGGCGTTCGTGAAGCCTATGTCCGTCCATCCATCGGTGGAAAGCAGACACGGGGTGATTACTTCATGAATGTAATCGATTGCGATTACGATTACTTCCGAATGACGCGATTACGATTACGATTACGATTACAACAAAATCAGGAAGTAGTCGATTACGATTACGATTACATTGCAAAAGTAATCACAAATGCTCACGATTACATTTATTTTGCATTTTAGAAGTTATATTGGAATACAATATTTGGATTGCGCTGAAAAAGCCTAATGAGATAACAAACTTCCATAAAAAAAGATACGTCATTTGCCTGTTATGTCATAATGTACTAATTGCAAATTTTTATAGAGGACGATTTATCGCACCCAACGAATTGCATTCTTGCCAGGTCCATGACTGCCTCACCCCAAATTTCCCAATAGGGTGGGGAGCGAGCTCATAGGGGACTCAAGAGTATTTCGTAAACCAACATAAATTATAGAGTATTCTCGAGAGATTTAGTTAACTTGAAAATTCTCTTTATAGATAAGCTTGATTTTGGAATGCATACGTCTTCCCCTCAACAAAGAAGCATACATAATTTATAGAAGGCTTGCATTTAAAACAAATGGTTCAAACAAACAAATGTTTTGAACAATGTGTTTTAAACAAAGGCTTTAAAAAAAACTACCAAGTGTTTTTTTAAGTTGTAAAATTACGCCATAATTCCACAATTACCACCCGATTTGGCAGACATACATCGTTATGGGATGGTTGGAACCCCTCAAAATAGTCGGTTTAATAGTTATAGTACAGATATTTCGTCAAAGGAGCTATATTTACCCTATATTTTCAATCGTCAATGTCAATCCACATTCGCGACGTCCAGGCTTAAAAAACAACAACAACAAAAAAGAATAAAAAACATGTTTTCAACAAGGGCCTTGTAGCAAACATGCTCGCTTTAAATTTATTTTTGTTTTAAATGCAACCCTAATTTATAGCAATAAGCATTTAGGTTCCAGTCAATACCGTGCCACGACACACCAAAAGACATAACCAATTTCGACCAACACGCGACTTCACGAAGTGTGCTACTAAAGAAAGACCTTGGCCGAAACTTAGGGTATGTGTCCATTGTCAATAGCCGCGCTGGGTGGGCGTGACTAATAGTCCGGTTCTTCCAATCCGAGCCCACAATGCAAATGCAGAGCATTAAAGACATGACAATCTGTGAGTGCGTCTCACGAAAGTTTTTCTTTTAGTCTGCAGCGTTAGGGATACAACAATATCTTTTGAACATATAACATACCGGAAGTCACGAATTACATACACTTGACAAGATGACAGACGGTATAATTATGAATTACGTGCCCCAGCTCTACAGGTAAATCTGACCATCGGGGGCAGAGAGAGAGAGAGAGGATTAAAAATTAATAATAATGTAATGCGATTACCAATATTATTGACGAAATTCAGTCTTCAACTTGAAATTACCACCCTATGGGGGCTAAAGACTAACGTTTGGATTTGGGGTCGAATAGCTGTTTTGTCCTGATTCTAGCTACAACCCACGCTAACATGATATATGAGCCCATGGCTATGGCGGCAGTTCCCAATGTTGAGTAAAGAATTATGAAATAACGATTAGCGGATGTTTCAAGTAGAGTCATATGAGAATAAGATGAGGAGAACATAAAATTCTGCCTTCAACTTAATACAGATAATGTACTGCAAGCTGCCGCTACGAGAAACGGCAAAGACGGCTCGGTTGTGATATATATCAGCAGCTGTTGATTTTTATTGCTTCGTTGTGGAAACCGTAATGTTTTATTTGACAAGTACTAAATTTCAAATCTCTGTCCGGTGTACTGTACGTACGTACTACATAGGCCTACTGCTCGCCAAGCAGCAACGGTCAAACTGCGTTTGCATACCCAAACATCAATACACAAGTTACTAGGTAGAGTAGTGATTAATTATTATCATGCTGCGGGGTACTGGCGTGTGGAACGTGTTGATAACATGATATACAACACGGCGGGTGCTCTTACAATCACACGAATGTACGTGACGTACGTCGAATATTTATTTACTGTGGATACTTCTTACGTAATGACTAGCAAAGCTAATAGGCTACTTCTGACGTAATAATGAGCAATGGCATTTAAAAATCAGACGTTTGTGCTATCATGAACCTGGTATAATACATCTTCCTTGTTCACGAATGTTCAGTTTATGTCATAGTCCTTGTACAAATAAAAAGTAATCGTTATTTCACAAAGAAATCGATTAGATATGGGAAGTAGTCGATTACGATTACGATAACTTCGGAGTTTTCTCGAATGTAATCGATTGCGATTACGATTATTTGAAAATGCTGTAATCGTCGTAATCGATTACGATTACTTCGGAATCACGCAATTACGATTACGATTACGATTACAGCAAAATCCGGAAGTAGTCGATTACGATTACGATTACATTGGAAAAGTTATCACGATTACTCACGATTACATTTGTTTTGCTTAGGACTATAATCTTAAATGAGATATTGGAAGACAATACAAGGATTGCGATTAAAAGGCTTAATGAGATATCAACTTTCTTCATACATCATGCGTCATTTGCTTATTACGCCATAATATACCAATTGCCCATCTTTATAGTGCATGATTTATCGCATCCAACGATTTGCATTATTGCCAGGTCTTTACCTGCCGCACCCCAAATTCCTTAATAGGGTGGGGAGCGTGCTCGAAGGGGACTCAAAAGTATTTCGTAAACCAACATAAATTATGGAGTATTTTCGAGAATTTATTAGTTCTTGAAAATGTTCTTCGAGCTTTGACATTCGAATGTCTCTAGTAAAGGGGTCACCAACGCGGACCAAATGAGTCGCCTGCAATCCCTGTAGTAGTGGTGGCTTTTGGGGTGGGCGAGGTGGGCGGTCGCCCTGGTCGAAGGGCTCCCCTATTTGGATTATGCGCTTTTTTCAAGAATAATAACGAATAAACATGGAAATCCGTGTAAAGTAAGAATAGGATTCCGTGCAGATGTGTCGATCATCATCAAATCTCTGCATTTGTTAGAAAAGTACCATATTCCGATAATCATCACGTCTCTGCATGCGGTAGAATTACTTAGTTTTAATGTAGTCTATCCTTGCACACATGAAAAAATAGACATGGCCGAATTCAGCACCTGACCAAACTGTGATAGATAGATAATAATAACAGATACGAAAGGGGAGTATGGAGGGCGAAACCCAGCCCCCCAGCCCCTCCGCCCAGCAGTTGAACATGGGTCGGCCGAACCCAAGGAACATACGAACGCAGTCGCTCGGGACATTGCTTGTCTTCGCCCACGTGGTGGCTCAACGGGAATCTATAGTTAATATTCCCGAGTCTCGACGCGGAGATTGGCGCTTCTGCGCGCACTGCAGCAACGTAATTTAGCTTGGAGGAGGTGGTGTGAGTTCCTGCGAGTGAGCGTTTTTTGTTCTTGATAAGGGGCGGAAACCCGGCCCAGTGCTCTGATTGTCGTACTTTATGTGAAGAAATCCAACCGAACACGGATAAACGACGGTAGTACGTGGTTTAACCCGTCGGTCGTCGCAATAATCAGTACACTCCACAAGAAGTAGCTTTTTGTTTCAAAACGGTTGGTGACCCCTGCTCCAGTAGCTGGGCTTGAAATGCCTACCTCTTTCCCTCAAGAATAAACATGCATAGGCTATTTTATAGGAACAGGCATTTCGGAGCCGGTCTTTACCGTGCCACAATCCCACAACACACCAAAAGACATGTGCAGTTTCGGCCAACACGCAACTCAACGGGATGTGATACCAAAGAAATACCTTGGCCGAAACTTAGGGTATTCGTCCATTGTCAATAGCCGCGCTGGGTCGGCGTGACTAATAACTCCTGTCCCTCCAATCTGGGCCCACAATGCAAATGTCACCCGGCGCATCCACAAAGGAATAAAGCCATGACAATTTGTGTGTGCGTCTCACAAAAGATATTCCTTTAGTCTGCTACGTCTGGGCGAGAACAATATCTTTTGATAATACAACGGACTGGAGGTCGCGAATTAACAACATACAGTAATTATAACAACACACCAGATGCTATGAATATGAATTACGTGCCCCAGCTTTACAGGTAAATCTGACACTCGGGGCTCAGAGAGGTTATAAAGGAATAGTAATATAATACAATTACCAATATTATTGACGAAATTCAGTTTTGAAAATTGACCAACAGTTGGAAAGGGGAATTGCTGTTTTGGCGGAATTGCTGATTCTAGCTACAACCCACGCTAACATACACTGTAAAAATTATTGTTGTAAAGTACCCTGTAACCAGCTTGTAATGGCGGACTGCAAGCTTGTTGAGGTTGTAAACGCCAAATGCAGGCACATAACAAGCTGTCGTGCTTGTAAATTAACAGGCTTCAGAAATGATGTCCAATAATGAACAACGCAGTTTGAACGTATACTCCAGACATGCCTCAGACATGATGTCAGAGTGTCAACGCAGTTCAAACTCACCCCAGAAAAGTCCCAGACATTCCCCAGACATGTCCCAGACATGATGTCTGAGTGTCAGAGCAGTCCTAAAACACCCCTGATAATTTGTTCGATTGGCAACGAAGTCGGAGCCTACTCCAGACATGCCTCAGACATAACGTCAGAGTGTCAACGCAGTCCGAATAACACATTCCCCCCCCCCCCGACATGGCCCAGACATGATCTCTGGGTGTCAACAGAGAACGAACACGTCCCAGACATGATGTCCGAGTGACAACACAGTTAATAGACACCACAGACATGCCCCAGACACGATGTCAGAGTGTTAGCGCATTGCAAACTCACCCCAGACATGCCCCATACATGATGTCTGAGTGTCGAAGCAGTCCAAACACACCCCAGACATGACCCAAATCTGATCTCCGGGGGCCAACGCAGTCCCAACATACATCAGCCATACCGCAGACATGAAGATGATTAAGTGGATACGTAGGCCACACTCTAGTCTTGATGTTCGAGTGGAAATAACACAGTCCAAACGCACCCCAGATGTACCGCAGACATGGTTTCCGAGTGAAAACATAATCCGAGCACACCCTAGATACGCCCCAGATTTGATGTCGTCCATAACACTCCATACATACCGCAGGCATACTCAAGACAACAGAAGTATTATGGTCATTATTTTTCATCATTATTACTTCAATCACAGATCGTCAATGCATATTGTACAAAATAAAGGCACGGCCGCGGTTGAACGGTTCGGTAAAAGTCCGCCAAAATGTTGGCTGCCGAGTCTTTCATTTCTGCTTCACTGGGCAGCAGAAGCTTTGGCGTCAGCTGTAGCGTTTGTTGTAGCTTGAGTCGAAATCATATTCTTGTCGAATCACATTGAGGGCTGCTATGTGTGGCGTCATTTTTAGATAGGAAGTGTTAGAGACGTAGTATCTATGTGCAGATTGTGAAGTTGTGCATCATTCACCTTTAGTTAGTACCCTTTGACGTCATATCCGGCTTAATTCATTTTGTGTAGTATATGGCGCGAATATGTTGTGAGAGTGGAGCGGAGCCGAGAAAGTTTGCTAGTTTTTCAGTCAGTATTGTCTTATTGAAAGGGATTCCACCGATGCGATAGCTATATATTCTTGTGTAGTCGTGCTCAATTGACTACTACATCCATGAGATTGGTACGTAGAAAATTATATGTGATTTGGTGACTTTGCAGAATATAGAATTAGTCCTGTTTGCTAACGGACGTATTCCATCGAGTAAACGATGTCAGCGTTGATGACTGTTACTGAGATGTTGTTTGGGATGGCTGATTCCACTGACGGCCAGTTAAGTTTGAATTTGAAAATAAATTCAGGTAAATTTCGGCCTCACAGTTCTAGTTTATTAATTACTTGACATATTTGTGTTACAGGTGCTTCAAAAGTGTCAGATTTGCCTGGTATATGGTCTGTGTAATTCCAATTGAAGTGCCAGCATTGTGTATCTATTAATGACACAAGATTGGTAAGATACTCTGCCATCGGATATACTTGATGGTGTAGTATTCAGCACAATTTTGTCTTGCATTGCAGGTGATATTTCAAAGTGCAGGAGATGTACCCTGTGGTCTGCAAAAGTCAAATCAACGCTACAATATTCCATCGATCATGACTTATCTCGTAGCCTCTATACTCCGGAAGAAAATAAACGGTTGTAGTCGAGTAAGTTATTTTGTAAGATATAAATTTAGTCAAGGTTGCAAAAGATTTTAGCAGTCAATTGATAATGACTGCTTTCGAAATTGCAAGATGCATCTTCACGACTAATGGAAAATGACCCATAATGACGCTACAAATAAGTTGAAATCCTTGAAAATTTATTGTGACTGTGATGGTTATTTCATGCGTTTCTTATGACATTTTCGCGCGTAAAGTGACGCAAAGTTATATCTAGCCTACCAATGCTACCTCAACTTATTTGAAAGATTAGAAGTATTTCATTACTCACTACCCATCAGTGTTATTGGGTACTATTTCCCGAAGCACATTCGGCTCATTGTGACTTGTGACAACCATAAACCTACGTAAGATTCAAGTGTTGAAGTATGGATGTATTGCACTATTTCAAAGCCTGCATATTTTAGAACTCTTGGAATGTGAAACTCGGTACAACATTTGCACGCTTTACATCACGAATCAGAAGAACCAGTCGATCCAGTTTCCATTGCAAAGAAATATGTTTAGAAGTCATGATGTACAAAGACAGCCTATACAAGCAGCGGAATCGTCCACAGCCATTGCATGAAGCAGGAAACCCTGCTTCGCTGACTAAGTAAGAAATAGCTATTTTCTTGTCCATCTAAAACAGTATTTCCCAAACTTTTGTACACACCAGAGTCCGATAAACGCTCAAAACTTCATCATCGTGCATATGTTTGAATGTGTGCTCCTAACTAGCGGTCAATAACTCACTGAATAATAATTCTATTTGTTGTTGGGTTGTAAGAAAACTCAATGTTTCACATCAATGGGGTGGTGGCCAATGTTACCTCTAAGCTGCGCATGTGCGCAAATGTGCAGTGCTGACACAGTCTCTGCGCACAAAAAATCCGAACTGATGACCTTATTTACTCGTTATGCACTGTTGTCCAAGGGTCTGCGCAGCGACTTGGCAAGTGTGCGAAGACTCGTCAAAAATGAGAGGGAACATTGGTGGTGGTGGCGACGTTGTCCGATTGAATGCGCCTTTTACGACTACGGATGAGGTGACCATATATTTATAAATCATACTTTGGTTCGTATTAATTTACGTATTTTCCCAAACAGTGATCCATAGTTTATGTCGCTCCCTGCTCTCAGCCACCCCCCCCCCCCAATCACCAAATAAAAAGCTAGCGCCCCCTTCAGAGTTGTAAAGGCCCCAGGTGGGACTGCAGCCCACTTTAAAAACACTTTTCTAAAAGAATCTCTATTTATATGACCAATTTGAAATTTCAGATCGGAGAATCTATGAAGAATGGAAAAAGCTTGACGTGATCTATAAACTGTAACATCCTTATCACCGAAATCAATTTCATCTTACCCTGCCAAAAAAGAGCTGATGAAAGAAACTGCTTGCATAGTTATGGAATATGCCTGGTGGATATATTGCGCTGACGTGTTGCTGTATAAATAAATGCGCGCATCTGATTTGTGAACAATCATGTCCACCATATATGCATTAGGCTATTTGTACTGATGAGTAATGCCAGTACAGGTACAAGATTAGGTATAAGAAAGAGAGAGAGTTACAAGCTTGTGCCTGTAGTGAGCTTACAGGCTTATGGTTGTAAGGTTGTAATGAGATTGCAAGCTTATTATTGTAATGAGTTTGCAAGCTTATGGTTGTAAGGCTGTAACGAGTTAACAAGCTTATGGTTGTAAGGTTGTATTGGAAGTCACCAGGCTTTTTGCTGTAAATTTACAACAATAATTTTTACAGTGTATCAGGCTATATCAGCGGATGGTTATGGCGGCAGGTCCAAATGCTAAGTAACGAACTTTGAAATAACGATTGACGCCCGTTTCAAGTAGTTATATGAGAATAAGATATAGTTAACATAAAAATTCTGCCTTAAACTTAATGTATATACTGCGAGCTGCTGTTACGAGAAACGGCTAAACACGGCTCGGTTATGATATATATCAGCAGCTGTTTATTTGTAACGTTTCGTTGTGGAAACAGTAATGTTTTATTCGACGAGTACAAAATTCCGAATCTTCGTCAGGTGCACGTGCGTACGTAGGCTTCCTGCTCGCCAAGCAGCAATGGTAAACTGCGTTTAACTAAGCAGAACCAAACATCAATACATAAGTTACTATTTGAAACTATAGGCAGAGTGGTGATCAATATCCTGCTGCGAGGTAGCGGCTTCTGGAGTGTATTGATAACCTGATATACACCACGGGAGGTGTTCTTACAATCACACTACAATGTCCACCGCATGTCTGTTTACTATGTGTGGATACTTCTTACGCAATGACGAGCGGAACTAATACTTCTGACGTAATAATGAGTCACAGGCGTTTGAAAACAGACGTTTATGCTATCGCTAACGTGGTATATTATCTCATTCTTGTTCACGAATATTCAGTTTATGTCATAGTCCTGTGTACAAACAAAAAGTAATCGTTCTTTCACAAAAAAATCGATTAGATATGGGAAGTAGTCGATTACGATTACGATTACTTTGGAGTTTTTTCGAATGTAATCGATTGCGATTACGATTACTTCAAAATGCTGTAATCGTCGTAATCGATTACGATTACTAATCGCGATTACCCCATGTCTGATCGTGATTACCCCATGTCTGGTGGAAAGTGGCTATGACACTGCATTTTAACCTTAATTCATCTATTTCAAGCTTGGCTAGGCATGAAAAGGCAAGGCATATCATGTTTCTAATGTCAGCAACGAATGCTAGAATTTGAGCCCAATTTCAGTACTTTCAAAATAGCGAGTGTCAAAACAGAGAGTGCCTACGCGCCATTAAAATAGTTGTGCATGGCTCAAACGTTATATTTTCCTCAACCGGCCAAGGTGGGGGATTGCTTAGTAATCTTGTGAGGGTAATGATTACTCTTCCTATCTGCTCATGTCATCGAAATCATTCGTTGCTTCTAATTGATAAAACTGAACACGACAGGACTTCTGATGCACAGTGTTCTGTACCTTATGATGACCCGCATGTACGTACAGAATCAAGTAGCAATGTGGATTTTGCTATTGAATAACGCAAACGTGTTTAACATTTTATAGTAGCCCGGTTCGTAGAATTTTCGTTGCGTTTAATGAGTGCAGACGTTTGGACAAGGCACGATGCCATATGCTTGTTCAGAGAAGACTCATATTTTTGTGAAAAACTTCACTAGACGTGGACATTTAATGGCCCGGAACGAAACAATATGGAGATGACTGTTCGCAGCAGCTGTCGGGTACAAGATATATATATATATACCCGAAGATCCAATTCATAACTATATTCCTTGCCTTAGTAACGAATACACAGCAAAGGTAGGTAATATGAACATATTTCCTTAGCAGTTACAACCGGCCAAGTCTTCAAGAACCGTACTTTCGGTTGATAATTATATTGGGGGTGCGCACGTACATCCTCAAAATAGAGCATTACGCTGAGCGTTGTGGTTGGCCCGAAAGAAAATACAGAAACCGGGCACCGAAATGGCGGAAAGTTCACGCCCTTTTACGCTCAGCTACAGGGGCTACAGCTCCAGTAATTTTTGTAATTTGTGATTATTAGTCCGCATGTCACAAAACATGTTTCGCATTCTTGTGTCAATCTCTAAAATAGGATCAGAACGTTTGAAATCTCAATTTACATTATGCAAATGGGGAAAGACGCTGACAAGGCCGAACTTTCTTAAAATCAGCTAATGTTGAAGCATTCATGTCATATATATACGGGTTCATCGATTCAGATGAACGCCAAATTGCTTGTATTGACTTTGCTAGTTGGACTTCTCGTTTTGGAAACCGACGCGCTGTGGCGCTATATTAAACAGAAGCTGCGCCGCAGACGCCGTGGTGGTAAGATATTGTAATGTCATGTCTCTTAGTTATAGGCATGTATACGGTTAAAGCTACGCAGAAAAACACCTGCATTAAGGTGCGTCAATAATGAATCAAAAGTTTTCGAATGTTATCCAATATTCAGACACAAAGAGCGAGATGTTTCAAGACGCAGGAATGGATGTTGATCTAGAACAGTGGTTATTAACCTGGCGGTAATTACCCCCAAAGGGATAATTAACAATTCTTGGGGGGTAATTCGAATAGATGTTTTTTATATACTTACGGTGCACTGAAGTATTTTGAAACGTAAATATCAATGTAGGCTAACCCATATTTTTGCAAGCTTGTATGTATATATTTCCTTTCACATTAACACACCATCCCTGCTGTGATATCATAGTAACCATTAGTGATTATGAATGACAGGGCCGAATGTAATTTAGTCCAATGCTTGGTAAGTCCAATTTATTTTGCAGTAGTACGGATCATATATTTTTGGGCATGCTGGCAAATTGAAAGACAAGTGGCGTCTAAATTTACCTTATACACCTATAATGCGATATCGTATAAACATAGTGGTTAGTATTGAAAAGTGTAGTGGTCTAGTCTAGTCTGAAATCATCAAAATGCCTTTTGGGTTCGGCTTCAAAATGAATAACCAATCTTTTTCAAGATGGCATTGAACTTTCTAATTGAATTTCCTTCAACCTATTGTTGTGAAGTAGGATTTTCTGCAATGGTATCCATCAGAACGAAATAAGTTTGCGATTGACAATTACATCAGATGCTGTCCATGATCCTACCCTTTGTATAGATTTGACCACTGGATAAGACGAAAACAGCAACCGCCGGATCCTATTGACTTCATCATTTTAACACGCATTTCAGCGTACATTATGACGTCATATTTGTGCTGTTTTACAATTAATTGAGTGCAAGCTATAATTTGTCATTTTTTGAAAAGGGGTAATTGCCTCCCGTCATTTTCTTCTTGGGGGTAAAGATATGAAAAAAGTTAAGAACAACTGATCTAGAAGATATCGTAGATGGGTTGCAAGACTATCAGCAGTATTAACCGAGGTTCGGTCTAATATTGAATAGTAATTGAGTATCACAATGCTTTACGTAAAGCGATGCAATGTGATATAACAAACAGATATGAAGATGTCAAAGCGACCATGTTCCCTACCAATCTAACGAATAATCACGTCAGCCTAATGATTATATCGTTGGTATTACCGCAGTGCTTAGCAGTGAAATTGATAGGGTTCAGTGAGCTCTGCGTTCTTTTACACATTTCCTGCCCTCTCATTTCCTTTCCTTTGTATCAGGGCTTTGGAGCCGGAGCCGGAGCCCGGAGCCGGAGCCCCGGAGCCGGGCATTTTTACCGGAGCTGGAGCCGGAGCCGGAGCTCTACATAAAATTCCGCCTCAGCCGGAGCCGGAGCCGGAGCCGGAGCCGGAGCCGGAGCCGGAGCCGGAGCCAGATATTTGAGGGGCAGCTCCGGCTCCGACGTATTTCATAAGATGCCATTATATATGCAACAACGATATCTGCTGAGTTCACATAATTCAACAACAGGCCGTCGCGAAATTAAGAATCTTTTCCTCTTTGGCGCCACCTTCTCCGACTAACCATGTTCCTGGGGATTTAACAGCAGAGCAGTCGTATGTTCAATGTTCAATTTTCATACATGAGTGCCGAACCTCGGTATGCGAAATATGCCTGTGAATATTGTGGGTATTCGGCATACCCGCAATTTTATCATCAGCACAACCTTGTTGGCCAATTGTATACGGTTCGAAAATAATGATCACTATGTATTACGCGAAATGGGAGCGATGATAAAAACGTGATTTCGTTGCACATGTCGATATGACGAGCGCGAGCCGAGAAATTCCATCTCATCGTGGCTATGAATCGGATAAGCAAATACTCGTTTTTTCGTGATAGGTCTTTAGTCGGGCCGCGAAAGTGGACAGTGTTGTTGCGAGTATGCAATTATGCATGCTAATTGCAATTCATTACTGCGCATCATTGTCATTCACTCCAGTAAGGATTTCCGAGCTTACATAGGGGATGTCAGAAGAGTAGCCCAAAACCCCATGGTATTCTATGTTGGAGACAAACTATACTGATTTGATACGCGATTTCCAATTTGTAATCATCTGTTTCGTAAACTTGTAAATGTGCAATGTGCATACTGCATAGTTTAATTCGTTATGGGCATGGCGCAATGTGCATGGCACAGTGTTTATTTCGATTATTCGATTCGTTTCAACGGGAAAATATTATTCCGATAAACTTGATCGACACCGGACGGACTGGTAACGAGTGCACCAATATCGAACGTCAAACCATTGGCCATTTGGTACAAATCGAATTTCTATTGATCACGTCGGTATAGCCGCCCATTTTGCTCTTACTACAGTTACAGTTGAATAATAATCGCACATTTAAAGATTGAATCGAGCTGTATGGCTTAATGTTAATGAGTACAGTGCCAGTGTTAAAACGCCGCATCAGAATTTTAATGCTGTGGCACGGAGTAAAGTGCGTTCCATAGTGCAACTATGATGTTATCGACATTTGACAAGTATTCATTATGTCGTCACAAGCCAGCACGGCGGCAGCGGCACCTATGTCTTCGTTGCTGCATCCGATGTTACTGACGGCTGACAGACTCTAGATTACCATAGATAACTAAAGTACGGGTAAATTAGTAATCTATATAGACCAGGGCTGGCTAACCTTTTCGACTAAAGGGCCACATGAAATTGACGAACGAGGGCGCTGCATACTAGCCGCGCCAGGCGCGTAAAATGTTCTAAGTTAATATTATTATTACTTGGGTAATGGGTATATTGCGTGTCGACTGTATACCGCCCGCTGGGCTCAGTCTGCAAGTACAGAACTATTCGGCATCTGGACATATCGATATTGAAGATTTCCGCTAATATACGGCAATCATTTTGTGCCTACATTTCATCGTCGACAATCTTTTCTGCTAGCGCAAACGCGAAAATACTTTCTCTCGTAATTGCGAATGTAGTTAGACTCAATCGGCTAAATCGGGCGTTTTTTCATTTTTAGGTGGGGGTAGGCTACAGAGAAAGAAATCGTGTGACAATTAAACACGCGAAGCGTGATGGAAAATGTTTCTACTTTTTTAGTTTATTGTAATGTACGACGATTTATTAAAAATGTGACTGTACCCTGGATCTGTCAATGCGTCGAAACTGATATTTTAGCCCAGTCATCAACATCCCAAGTGTTGCGGCCAGACTAATCATATTTTTGGTTGGCCTAGCAAGTTCACAATATGAGCAATTCAATTTCGATAATATTACAGAATTTCGATAATATAATGGGAAATTATCTCGCGGGCTACTCAAAGCCTTCTCGCGGGCCACATATGGTCCGCAGGCCGCAGTCCGCCGGTGGACACCTTCGATAGTTTTCAGAGCCGGAGCCGGAGCTGGAGCCGGAGCAGTGGTAATAATGCAGCTCCGGAGCTGGAGCCGGAGCTAATGTATGATAGAAGAAAGCTCCGGAGCCGGAGCTGGAGCAATGCAAATTTACGGCTGCTCCGAAGCCCTGCTTTGTATGAGTCCTTCTTCGTTCTGTCCTGCTATTGATTATTTCAAAGACGCCAGATGCCAAAGGTCGCTTGCATTTAATTATACTCCCATAACTGGGATATCTAGATATCTCGATATTCCTGTCCTATAATATTAAGCATGGAGTTGCCCTATGAGTAACATTCTCGAAAACTTAAATATATAGCACACAAATCATAAAATGTAGTCTCAGTAGTTTAGAGGGGCTTTACACGCAGTTTTAAATTATAAATTCGACGTGGTCAAGCGAATATGCATAAAGTTGCATGTACATCTACATTTGTCCGTGAACTCATCAAACCAATGAACGTGAAAGTAGTTGGCGACTTGAAATTTGTCTCGCAATTGCAATATTGGAAATCACTTATTGACTTGAATCGTGTAAAAGTCGACTGCGACTCGAAATGAATGCAGTTCTAAGACACAGTAGTGACTCCGTCCGATGAATACTTCAGGTCCGCCATGGCGCAACTCGTAGGTGACAGTGGAATGTCCACATTTAATCAAGTATCATTATTCGACAGACTCCGACACCAACGCATCGACTTGGAATGGATCTATGGAATCTCATCCCTTATTCTGAATGCACGGAAATAAATATATATATACCTGATGATAGCCTACGCGTTAATGTGGTTACGTGGTAACTTTGAGGGTCAATTAGCATGAAGACAGATAATATTGGTAGGTCGACTCCAGAATTCCTATCTAAGTGTTGGAGGTTTATCTAGGCTTCTCCTCGCCATATCATCCGCGTAAGCGGTGTCCTACGAAAATTCTAGAAGTGGGCCGTGCTACAAGTCGGCAGTTGCGGAATCAAAAATAAGGAACATAGGCCTGGTGTAAATAACCATAGTATTCGACAAATACCACGAATACCACAAACAACAACAACAGCTGATTGTTTCTCCGCTAGTGTATTATAACAATTGTTCCCTAACGGAGACAACAGACGCTGTGTTCTGTAGAATTTATTTTTCTGTGACAATGTAAATTTTTATTATTAAGAGTCATTTTAGGGAAGTTCATGTGACATTGAAAGAAAAAATTATATATTCCAGGAATCAGTATCACAGCAAATGATGATTGGTATTAGTTTTCTTCTGTCGCTCAAGAGTTAGCCGCGGCTTCGTCATATTCGTTGGCGCAACGAAACGGAAAATGCTCTTACAAGATCTCGGCGGCCTTCTTATGGTTGGCGTCAGCTGCGGAGATTTGGTGATAATGGAAACGTGTTGCTTGATGTTCATTATGTCTTGCAAGCGTTGGGATGTTCGTCTGACGTACCTAATGTCACGGTAGGCTGAGAATTGATAAATAGAATTTTTGGACATGAGCTGGGTTTCTGGTCAATTTACACAGCGACGGGCGGTGAGCTTTATTGGCAGCGAGGCACTGGCCACTATAGAGTCAGATTTACAAATATATACACCAGAAAGTGTTGCGTATTCAGGTGGCTAATTGTTATGTCATATGAGGTTACCATATTCCTGATCTCTTAAGAGGATTTGTACTCCTTTTTCAAGAAATCAAAAGTGTCGTCGGAGGACGCCCAAATGTCCTCTGTCTTCGAAATTTTCCTCTTTCCAGAAAAATTGAACGGCGACGTACTGAACGACAAGGTTTTATAAAAACAGAAACGTAAAATAAGTCCGGACGGGTATTCCGGAAGCGAGATCGAAACAAATGACATATGTTTTTAGTTGACCCATGTATTTTTAGGAAGAAACGGGTATTTCGGGAGACGAGTCGGAAAAGTTACCTTTTTTAGCTATACCCTAACACACTTTTACTCGAAATAATTACCAAATCGCCCGATTTCTTCTCCGGTATTATTGCAATTAAATTATTTGAAAATTGTACTAAAGTTCTCAAAATACGGTAACCCTATGACCTATGTCATATCCCCTGAGCATTCCTCACCCGCAGGCTTCTTGAGAAGGTATTACGGTATACACTTACAATTTAAAGTAGGCATGCAAAATACATGTAGCCATTCCGTCGTTGTTGATTGCTTCTACAGTCTACATACAGAACAACTACGTCAGTAAGGGAAGGTATTTGCTCTGCACCACGCTTCATACGACATTGCCGGTTAGGGAAGTCAATTGTCGTTAACGTCATGTTTTACGGCATTGTGAGTGTCGGATTGTCAGGTCATCATCGACAAGGCAAGTTAATTCGTGCCTAAACTTGCAATATTTCACTACGCTGATATTGTACGTCAGCGGTCCTCAAACTTTTCGAAAAACCGACGCAAAACAACACGTTGGATTCTATGGCGGCAATGTGACGGCTATTGTTATTTTTTTTGGGTTTTTCACAACATGATCCTAATATTGTTAATCACAATTAGGGTTGCATTTAAAACAAAAAGCAATAAAAAACGAACATGTTTAAAACATGGTCCTAATTAAAAACATGCTTTTTTAAGCCATGACGTCACGAATATTTAATTGTGACGTAATATAGCGCATTGACATTGGCAATTGAAAATATAGGGTAAATATAGTGCCGAAATATCTGTACTATTAATGTAGAATAGATTGTTTTGAGGGTTCCAACCATCCCATATCGATATACGTCGGCTATATAGGGTGGAAATTGTCGGTAGGCTCATACAATATGATTTTGGAAAGTATTTACACAATAATGGCATAATTTTACAACTTAAAAAACACACAATTTTTTTATGAAAAAGGCTTTTGTTTAAAACACTGTTTCAAACATGTTTTAAACGAAGTGTTTTAAAACACCGTTTGTTCAAAATGCAACCCTAATCACAATCAACATGTTCTAATTCACATTCTCCTACCGGAAACGCTGTTATAGGGTGACCGACATAACCTCTGGGGACCTAGTCTTCAGACACTCTTACATTTAACGTCAATTACACCACCATACTTTATACATCCGATTCACAAACGGTCTTAAACCATTCACGAACGAGCAGAAATAGATAACGGCAAAGACGTAGGCCAGAGGTCTCAAACACGCGGCCCGCGAGACCATTTTGTCAGGCCCGTGACGGCATTTTGGATTTCGCAGTATTCGACAATATTTACCTCCAATTTTTTTTTAACTATGAGAGCTTTAAATTCGCTGTAAAACTACTTCAGAAGCCTGAAACTACTCATCAAACTTCAGTAATACATCACTTTCAAAAGTTACCACGCAGTGGAAGATCAACTATTACGTGACATTACTTGTTTATGATCGTAAAACATGACCCGTTGATGATTCGTGACCGAAAATTGTGATTTGGACTTGGGCGCGACCTTTTGTAGAATTACTCGTACTCGTCGCGTCAAACGTTACAATCAGAGAAGGACTTTTGTGACTCGGAATACTGTGACTTGGTACAACCACGCGCGCAACAAACCATGGTGTCCTATATGGTGTGGACACAAGCAAATCTGACGGCTCAGTGAAATTGGTGTACGTCACACTTTCCATTTGGTCGAAGGCAATTTGACGGTAGTTTTTGACCGGCTTGCCGAGCATGAAATTTGATAAAACGGGTGTAAATCGAAAGCTACCGCGGTACTGATTGCGAAAATATAAATTTATTCTGCTCGTGGTCCTGGAGCTCCCCAAAATAAGCTTCGAATGTTGCATTGTTAGTGAGTTTGGTATTGTGACGGAACAATGATATCTGGGAGCAGGTGAGGAGCACCGCAAGCTGCAAGCGTATTGGCCATTGTTGCGCAAGCGATTAAGCATTCACAATCTCACTCTCGTGCGCATTTGCTCCTGAGCTGCTCAGACGGCATGGTTGCGTACCAATACCAAACTCACTTACAATGCAACATTCGAGGCTTATTTGGGGGGAGTTCAAGGGCCACGAACAGAATAAAATTTATATTTTCGCAATCAGTATCGTGATAGCTTTCCATTGATACCCGTTTTTTCAAATGTAATGCTGGACAAGCCAGTCAAAAATTACCGTCAAATTGCCTTTGACCAAATGGAAAGTTTGACGTGGACCAACTTCACTGGGCCGTGAGATTTTCTTGTGTCCACACCATATAGGACACTACGAACAAACTATCAAACTGGTATGAGAAATGGTAAAATATGAGAAGGTCGTAGCTTGCGTTGCGTAGCTTATTCAGCTATCGAGGCAGGTAGGTATGACAACCGCAATTGGCATTGTGTTACCCCTTTGATGTATAGTTGGATACATCTAGGCTCACCATATTTCGGAAATGAAAAAAGAGGACACTTTTTCAGAAATTTCAGACATGCAAAACTGGAGAAGAATTCTCAAAAACCGGTAAATTTCTCCCACTTCATGACTAAAAAAAAAAAAAAAAAAGGTCTTAATTTCGCTCAGAGCTG
This sequence comes from Botryllus schlosseri, assembly GCF_051294905.1. Lineage (NCBI taxonomy): Eukaryota > Metazoa > Chordata > Ascidiacea > Stolidobranchia > Styelidae > Botryllus > Botryllus schlosseri. The sequence goes on along the minus strand of NC_137239.1, from coordinate 13,750,237 downwards.
AAATCACCGCTTTTCCCTCCGAAATACCTGCCGGAGCTTCACTTCTGCGCTAATTTGCGGCATATCACTCGCAATTTCCTCTAAATCTGACCTAAATTTTCAAAAAAGAGGACAAAATCTCAAAAAAGAGGACAAAAGGGCGTCCTCCGAGGACACTTTTAAAAAAGTCAAAAAAGAGGACAAATCCTCTTAAAAGAGGACGTATGGTAAGCCTAGATACATCCCATGTCATCTTGGGTATCTTTATATATGTCATTATCGCCAATTTAATGTGGCGAGTATTAACTAGTCGTAGCCTACGCTTCACAGCCGTAACACCAATGGATTCTTCGGCGATTGCACATTTCTATTGCTATGGCACCGTTCCCATTATGTTCAAGTTGTTATTGATCCGTTCCAATATTCGAAGGTAAAATCAAACGTTGATTCTATTTGACTTCGGTAACGACATGATCAATATAGCCTAGTTATCAGGAGTACGCCTATGCTCGAAGTCTGGAAATAAGGCCTACTTTGAAATACATTGAATTCCCCTATTATTAGTGCTGCGGCCCGCGGCGCCATCAGAAAGTAGGAATTGGCCCGCGAGCACATTTGAGTTTGAGACCTCTGACGTAGGCTTTGTATTTTTTATCTGTAGGCTTGGAAAGCATCAACAGTGTTACGAAATATCAGTGTACAATAATAATGTTAATGGTTTTGACAGTTATAACGAATCAATTTATTCAATATTACAGTGCTATTGCATAAATGTTTGATCGTCTCTCGCCACACGTGATCAGATTTACCGGAAGAACTAAGGTTTCAACAAGTTTAGGGCGAATAATGAGCGGTGTTCAATTGTTCAATGTTCATGCTTCACAGTTAACACTAGTCTTGGCTTTTTTACGCACGTTAGATTTAGGCGCCCATTGTAAATAATTATTTCGTTGAAGCATGTTATTATTTCGTGAACTCAGGTAAACCTAATGATTGTCACTATGATTGTTTTTAATCAATGGCCTCTTTACCATGTTCGAAACATATCGGAGTCGATCAAACGTGCCGCGACCAAACTAAAGAAAAAATTCCTTTTAATTTCGCATTTCAACATTCTACACGCGTTTGTATAGCGCGGGGCTTACATTGCAATGAATGAACTATTCCATGAAAGATATTTTCGCGCATGGACGTATCTATTTGGGCCATGGCCATGTTTTCGATGGAGAACTTCCTGGGGTCACACGTCGGCCAAACCTTCATACGTCTTGGTGAATCCTGGCGAGGAAATGATCAGCGCCGAAATCCCGATGGTGCGCCCGCAGTTTGAACACCCCTACACTAAAGCATCGGAACGGCCTCAAGCGATACTCTCATAATTGCAAACACAGTTATTTCTGCAAAATTATATTGGTATTTTGTTCGAGAGTGGGTAGTCTTACAAACGAACAATAAAGTCAAGACATATTGTGACACTAAATCGCGGCAAGCGCAATTAAAATTTCAAGATAGTAACTCGTTTGTGTACAAAAATATTCTTCTTATGTTGAATACTGAAATAATTTTGGGCCACGTTCGAGTAAGACATGGAAAATTAAGTAGCCTAAAATTTTGTATATTACAAAAATTGTTTCTTCTGGTTCATTTGAAGTTGCTGGAATTTGCTTCGCGGCCCCAAAGAATTGTCTCGCGGACCCCAGTTTGAGAGCCACTGTTGTCCGCAACAATTCCTAATTTTACATTTCTTGTTGATTTGAAAGGCTACTGTTGCTCTGGCATTATTAATATTCGGATTGTCGGATTCAGTGCGACAATATCATTAGATTAAAAATATAAATTCTGATCTGTTCACGAGGAATTGCTCTATCACCGGCCAGGCTTAGTTCGTCTGTGACTCACTTCTCCTTTCGCAAGATATTTTTAGGAACGAGAAATGTCCAAATTATATAATTTAGCGTGTAACATTGCTCGAAATTAGTCCAATAAGGATTGAAGAGATTCATTATGTTTTTATACTTATATTGGAGACATGTGATACACTACTTCACTTGCCTCCCCTGAACCACGTCTGAAGCACACGGTCGGATTATTGCGATTTTTGTCATTACAAACCATGTTGTTGTTGTTGTTGTTGTTTATTAAACAGAAAGATGTTGCGCTTACCGCCTGACGGTCTTTTGCACTACGTAACCGAAAAGAGGATGTCGTATGGAATAATGACGGATATCAGAAGGGAGTAAAACACCACTAACCATGTAAAGTGTAAACAATAAAGGAACATTATTTGATCAACGGCCATATTATTCAAAACACGATTTATAATAGCTTTCGAAATGTATTTTTGCTGTCCTATGCATTGCCGAGGTTGCAATTATGGCAAATATATGCAATGCATAGGCATAGCCATGCTTGACCTGCGAGCATATGGGTCGAATGAGAAACAGCTGCTGCCAACGATCGCTTACAGATGGTTCGGTTTCACGTAGTTTAACATTAAAACGTTACGGGAAATAGGCGTCTTCCTCCTAACAAGCATATGGATTCGTATGAGTGCATGTTATCCTTTCAATGGCACTACGATTTACATTGATAGATTATATTACGGCAGTGGTTATTACCCGGTGTGCCGATTTGACTGCTCAGGTGTGCCGCGACAGAATGCGGTAAACGAGGACGACATATAACAAAACTAAGGAATCCAAATTATGAGTGTGGCAGGATCGATAGTTATATTATATTTACCCGCTCAATACACTCAATGTACAACGTCGATGCAATGAATATACAGGATGATGTCGAAACAACAGCGTAAGGCTTCTCACTCAATGTGGCATCCCAGCCTGAGGCACTTGTTCCATCTTCATCTTTCTTTTTAGGCCTCCTTTTAGGCTCGTTCTTTCCATTCTCCTCCTTTGATTGGTCATTGAACGGGTATTTCTCTGGGCTTAATATTGTAAAGACTCTGTGAACATAGCGAAGTAGGGGAACAGAATCTCAGATAAACCTCCGATGCTACGGAACTTGCTACTGCCAGGAATCAATCGGTCTCTTTGTCAACAATTTCGACGAGGACTTGCAACAGGAAATACGCTTACGTGTCAAAGATTTAGGCCGAGTCCGGATAACGTGTTCGGCATCTGAATATTGCTACATTTATATTGAGCAAAGTGTGAAACGGGTTTCTATACTTGCTACCGACATTAACCCATAAACAAGTTAGCCAACACCCCAATCTCACGTCTTTGGTTTTCATGATACAATAAACATATCAAATCAAGATGGATCCCGTACGCATTCTAGGTTTTCCACATTGGACAACGATGTTCTTGATGTTGTGTGATAGCGGGTCAAGCTCGCAGCAGACAGTCACTAAATATTCACAAACGGAAAGCTGAATATTTCCAGCAAACTTTTTTAACAAAGCATGTAAAATTTTTTAGATTGTCAAGGTGCATGCTAATTTAGTGTTGATTTTTTTATGCTGCCATTGTCACGCAAAAAGTTGTCCGAAGTAGAAATGCAAATAATTTGAATTAAAAGCTATAATGACGTGAAGAATTGCAATATGTGAGAAAGGTTCAAATTGCACAACCTAGCAAGGTTCGTTTGTGAACGTGAACCTCTAAATATCCAAAGTCCACACACAAAACGCAAACGTGAACCTGAACCTCACGTTCACACCATCCCTAGTGCCGCCAACCAATTGTCCCCTTGAGAAGGTGCCGTGAGATCGAACGTGTTGAGAACCACTGTATTACAGCGCCGTCAAAAAGTCTTTACATTCTGTCGACAAAAACCATTCATTTGAAATCTGCATCAGTTCGAAACTTATTTTTCCCGACAAAAGTATCCAAGGAATGTTTGTTCTTCATGCAATGTTTAAAAATATTGACAATGTACCATCATGTATCATGATTATTACAAACTATATAAACAATGCTTGAATATTTCTAACCAAAGGTTAGATCTTGAAAATCCCATGAATAATCAGTAATCACTCGAGAAATATATCTTCGTCGTCCAATATTTTGCCGATACTCTGTAATTATGTCAGGAAATATGCATCGGTGACCTGTAGGCTTCGAGTATATAAATTATAAATCAACCGAGAAACGGCTGCTGCTAACCAATATGGTTTGGCTGAGGGGTGATGGAATATAGGTCGATTGTAAAATTAAATTGGGCGCCGCAGGATATATACGACTTTCGCGTAACAAGCAGATCAAATCGCGAAGACGCATCTCGCATTTTTGAAGATGCCGAGAGATACTGACTAGCCAAACTCTGCAACTACTCATCATCTTATACTTCTTATATATTCTTGCTCGAGTAATGTTGGAATCGAAAGTTTTCTACTTCGACTGGCAGTAGTTGTGATATGACTGGAAAATCGCTACTAGGACAAAAACTGAGTAGCGACTTACAGCATTTCTTCTACTTGGACCTGAGTTTGCAAACGGTAAGAATTGACTCGAGTCGCAATTTTTTGCTGACTCGACTTGACTCGAGTCACTTCTCAAAATACGGAAAGCAGAGTTGTATAAAGTGCGTTTAACAAGACTTTTACTCTAAAAAACTGAACAGCGAAAAGGATGACTTGGGCTCGACCCTCTGCACGCCGACTCGGACTTCGACTTGTCTCTGTGGTGAATTGGAAATGATTCGACTAGACCAGTGGTCGGGAACCTATGGCTCGCGAGCCATATATGGCTCTTTTGCGTATAAGACATGGCTCTTTGCCAAATATTTATTTTTGTATTGAATTGATCAATGTTGCAACGACTTGTTGGTAAATTTCCATCACGGTCAAAATAATTATTCTCGTGACAGTATAAACATGTCTTCGAGAGGTAAAGACAATGTCGTCTTCTGATTTAGGGGCTCGGACCCCCTCTTTTCAAAATCATCAAATTTAAGTTACTGTCACGATGGCGGCCGATATCACTCACGAATTTTATGTACCCGACTCGAAATCTTGAATCGTGCGACACGTTGATTAATCAAAGAGCATAGCAGACACGCGCCGCCCATTTCAAAACTCAGTTTTCAAATACGCATTGTCTTCCTGATCTACGTCGTGAAATTAACTATTCTAACAATGTGACAATTACAAACTCGAATTACCAACAACGTCATAGCTATACAATCCACGTTCTCGGTCGGTAAGTATATAGCTTTGTGCAGAACCGGCGATATAAGATAAGATAAGTCGACAAGTATTTAGATTTTCGTAATCAGTGTGACAGTCATATTCGATTAATATCAGTTATAATAAATTCTAAGCTACTTATGAATTGCGTTATCAAGGGTGAGGCTTGGCCCGTCTGTTCTATACCTCTCGTTTCGACCTTTATTTACGAACAAAAAATACCAGATTTTACAGAGAAAATATGACGCACACGAGAAATCCCATGTAGTAAGTTCGAATTATTGCCACCATGACGTCATGAATATTCAATGGTGACGTAACAGTTGATTGGCATGTATGGCTCTTTGGGAGTTGAGATGGAAAAAATAGGGCCAATATGGCTCTTCGGACAAAAAAGGTTCCCGACCACTGGACTAGACTCTAGTCAAAACTAGGAAAATTAGACTGACTTGTGACTCGGCACCTTGTGACTTGGGTACAATCCTGAGAAATAAGCATCGGCACAAGGTTCTCCAAAATAGCCTCTTTACGGCATGAGCATTGGTTGGACGGTTGCTCTCATATGGTTTGGGGCCATGGTCGTGAAATATTCGCGGATTAAAAAGTTGTTTTGAGCATTGCGGATTATATGAGTCAAATGCGTAACATGCACATAGAAATGAATCTCTGGTGTTTGTCATCTTCAATAGCAATGCGCAATATAATATGATAGAGACCGTCTCGTGGAGAAAAATTGAACATCATAATTACAGGAGCTCAATGTAGCATCATTCTGAGAACTAAGAGCAATAACGTTGCATCTAACTGCGAGCTCTGGACGTATTCTAGACAGGCAAACCATACCAACATTAGATAACACCGACACGGATTCTCCAGTTACTCCCAATTCAGGGAAACATTCTGATCGGTGGTAGGTCTGGTATCAGTCAAAATCTACCGTCGATATATTGATGATACGACGCAACTATGACATTCAAAATCGCAGTTAAAGTTGGATTATTACCGCTGTTGAAACTTGGAAGTTTCATCACATATTAGAGTCATTCCTAGTTCAATTGACTTAATTTCTCTCGGGGGGCTTCACGCCCATCCCCTTGAGATACTTTCACGCCCTCAAAGGAAGCGCGTCCCCCCGTTTGAGAACCACTGGTTTAGACCATAATCGTTTACAACTTTTGTATGCCCGCAACCAATTTTCCAATATGAAGAAGCTCCACGACCCACCTCCTTACTTAGGAAGCTGGTAAAAGGGCCAGCACCTTCGCACAGACTGGATTACTAAAAACCAAGGTTGGCGCCTTCGCCCAGTCCAACTCAAAGCCTATTATGAGAGTTCATTATGAATTAAATGTCAGCGCCTTAAACAAGAAGTCAGTGCCTTTCCGACCCAGAAAGAAACTATAAACGTCACATAGGTTGAAAACCAATGTTTTAGACTACGCCCAACTCTACTTAAACAGTTGTCGAAGACAAACTTCATACTTGTTTCAGGTTCATTTTCATTATCATGAAGAAGCGGTATTCGGATGGATTGACATCACTTCGTCATAATAACAGAGCGATACGGATTCTGTATGGCAGTAACTGAATATATTTTCGGAATTTGTGACTATGTATTTACATCGCAATTAGACATTGTGAGTATGTGTCGTGGATTCATATTTGAATTTCACAAATTGATCATCCACATCTAGTGAATACTGAATAGGCTACCTCTTAGACCAGCGGTTCTCAACCGGGGTCCGCGAAGCAATTTCAGGGGGTCCGCGAGACCTCTAAATTTTTAGATTGGTTGATAACCTAATTTTTATTTTATTTTTTTTAATTTGAGAAAGCATGAGTCAGTTTCGCACCACAACTGCTAAAACCTCATGACTCATATCAGCATCATAATCGTCTGACATGAACTATCGTAGTGTCGAAATTCATTTTCATTGCCAATTTTCCAATAACCTGCTAATAGAAACATATTGCTGTTTAGAGACGCTTTGTTGGGGTTTGTGGAAAAAATAAAAATATGGAGATAGTAACGTCAATCAGGGTGACTTCGTAATGTCTGCGAAACCTTCTCGATTTGAAGTTGTCAGTCTCATCAAATTAGTGAACAGTGGCTTGAAATAAAAATTTCCGAAGCATTTCCCTAATTTGTCCCATTGCTGGAATTGAAACCTCGCCACCAAACCCATTATATCCTGTAACATACATAAACACTATTTGAACAGCTTCTTGGAGGTACAGAACTTTAATCTACTATAGAATAGTATATTCATATTGAAATGAACCCGAATATTTTCGGCTGACATTCGTCATAAATTGGATAATGATATACCAGCTCTTAAAACTTGGCTATCATATTTGGTGCATTCTTATTTCGGATACCCTGTCGACAAGGCTGGTTTTTTGATGAACAAGGAGTGTTTCGTTGCTATCAAAGCATTACACCCCAACCCTGTCAGTCATATCACCAGTTATATTGGTATGCAGCCTTGTCTTGTTAATGTTTAATTGTTCATGGTCGAAAATGTTTCCTCGTAAATATATACATGTAAACCCGAACAGAACAAGTCGTTTCATGACAGTCTTTCTCAGGTTGGAAAACTGGATCAATTCTTTGGCGCATAAAATTTGTCTATACTTTTAGATTAGGATTTCACTTTGACGGTAGAAACTCTCTGCGGGTCGATCAAAATGCCGCCGCGGGCCGAATCCGACCCGCGACCCGTATGTTGCCCGTCGCTGCGCTAGATGCTGGGCGTGATATGTTCATAAAATATATGTTTCCTCATTTTGGTGCCATAAATGTTGCGATCACACCAAAAGTATCTTCGAAAGCGTTATGCGTTAATATTGCATTAGCCTCCATCTATCTTTGCGATAATGGTTTCCGGCACTCCTCGTTCATATCAAAACGAAGACGCGGATTTTCAAGATACGACCACGTACTTCAAGAAATACAGCAGAAAAATTATTAAAATAATAAAAAGCTACCAATTTCTACATAAATAGCATCATGTTATTTTCAAGAATATTTATTATTTTGCTGTTTATCACAAGCCCACAGTTCATGTTTGCACAAAACAGATGAAGGTTGCACCATAATAGAGCTAAAATTGAACTAAAACTTGAGGGGGTCCGCGATAGTCCGTGACGGACAAAAGGGATCCGCGAAGCCAAAAAGGTTGAGAATCACTGTTTAGACCTTTTTGTTTTCTACTTACGCTTGAAGTATAGTACCGGCATACTTATTGTTATTTCTTGTACTTGCTCTACTGCTATACTGTAAATTGAATAATAACATACGGTATAATACTTCTACTTACGTAAGTACCGATAACGAGTACTTAGACAACCTCCGATGAAAAATTATAGCATGCATTGATTGCAAAACCGATAAATACCTGGAAACATAATGGACACATAGGATTGATGTTTGCTTCTCTGCTGATCTATCATATGAAATGATACTGCCTTTCCACCTCAATTTGTCTATTTTTCTATGCATGCCTGGGCATCGAGTCCCATTTCAGTTAATTCAATACAGTGAGTGTTTTTTTATCTAATTTTATCTAATTGAAATTTATTTTATCTAATTGAAATTTATTTTATCTAATTGAAAAGTCTATATGTATATATATAGTGAGTGTTGAAACAGGGAGCCGCTGTGCTTCATTAAAAATAGCTGTGCACGACTCATTCGTTACCTTTTCCTCTTCAAGCCAAATTGGGGGTTTGATTGATAATCTGTCTAAGGTCGTTTTCACTACTTCCTATCTGTTCATTTCAACCAAATCATATGGTGCTTTTAATTGAGAAAACTGACAGAGGGTAGGACTTCTGGAGTACAGTTTCCCGCAGTTATGATGATCCTCGTGCACTTACTGGATAAATCAGTAATATATATTTTGCTAATGAATAACGCAAACGTAATCAACTTTTTCTACTAACGCGGTTCGTAGAATTTTTGCGTTTCTGCGTTTAATGAGTGCAGATGTTTGGCAAGGGACGCTGCCATATGCTTGTTAAGCGAATACTCGTATTTCTGTGAAAGATTTTAATAGACGTGGATATTTGATGGCCCGGAACGAAACAATATGGAGATGACTGTTCGCAGCAGCTGTCGGGTACTAGATAGATATATATACCCGAGGATCAAATTCGTAAATTATTCCTTGCCGTGCTTACAAAGATACTGCAAAGGTTATTACGACTCTTCAAGATCAAACTCGAATTACGTAGCAAGGCTTCCGGTAGTCAACGCGTACCACAACCAAATCCACACTTGTATATCCTTCAATATATTCGTTGACTAAAGCCAAGGCGCATGAATCTTCTTTTTGCAGTGGAAATACGGAAGTGATACGGTGAACTAAAAGTTACACAAAAACAGAATCAATACTAGCCTACTGAGTCCTACCTAACAATGCAAATCTTACCAATTTATTCCGGCAACAATCCTACACTAACATCATTGATCTTAATTACTAATTATGCCTGTAGAAAGGTAAACAATTACTAAATATGCCAATTAAATATGAACAACAGCAACCCAAGAGCACGGCTTACATCAGAATCACACGCATGGCTAGGTACTTCTAAACAACGATGGTACGCTATCGTTACATTCCCCCCTAGAAATGACTGCATTTCTAAATAACATTAGCACCAAAAATCAAACAGTTTAACAGTAAACAAAAAGGCTCCTCGTCGGGCTATAGTCCCGGTTCTTCTGCCTTCTTCAGTAAAATCAACTTCTGAATCGGTCGCTCTAGAAGCAAGGCATCTTTCGTTCTTCTGCCCTTAGAATCAAGAGCGGAGTTTGCGACACGACACAAAACTCTGCGAACATGTCCATCTTCATTTGGGTAAACCTTGTCGACTCGAGCCATTTTCCAACAGTTTCTGGGACTGTTGTCGTCAACGATGATCACTATATCATCAACTTTCAAATCACGGCGGGTTGAGTTCCACTTTGGACGTTCTTGTAATGATTGTAAATACTCCTTCCGCCATCTTTGCCAAAATTCATTCGATAAGTGCTGAACACGACGCCAACGTTCCCTCAAATACAAGTCAGGTTTCCCAAACATTCCGGGTGATGGTAACACCAATTTTGTCTTCATAGTCAAAATATTGTGTGGAGACAAAGGTATAAGTCCATCTGGATTTGTCAAGTTCTCCACAGTCAGCGGCCTGCTGTTCACAATATTTTCTGCTTCCACCATGAACGTGTGAAGTGAATCTTCATCCAACTGGTGACCATTCTTCATTAACAAAGACGAAAGAACAGCTCGACAGCTACGAATCTGTCTTTCCCATACTCCTCCTTGATAAGATGCTGAAGGCGCAATAAATTTGAACGGGAAATAATCACACTCAACCATCAAAAGCGACTTCTGAATTTTATCATGATTCATCAGCTTATAAGCTTGCTGTAACTCTCTGGATGCCCCAACAAAGTTAGAGCCTCTGTCACAACGAATTTGACGTACCGGTCCATTACGACATACAAAACGACGTAAAGCATTCAAAAAGCTATCAGTTTCCAAGCTGGGGGCTACTTCTATGCGAACAGCACGGCTGGACAAGCAGGTAAAGAGTACACCATACCTTTTCAATTCTTTGCGACCCTGCTTGATAATCCATGGTCCAAAAATATCCAAACCACAATAACTGAAAGGTGCCTCCACTTCGATTCTGTCGGCGGACAAATCAGCCATCTTCTGCTGCAATACTTGTCCTCGCAGTCTGCAACAGGTGCAACAATTCGAAATGCACTGAGAAATCATTCTTGTTGCTCCAATTATCCAAAATCCTGCATTTCGGATTGTATTTTGTGTGATTCCACGTCCTTGATGTTTTGTATTCTCATGGTAGTGTTGAATTATAAGTTTTGTCAAGTGATGATTCTTCGGTAGTATGACTGGGTGTTTCAACCCTTCTGGTAAACTTGACAAAAGCAATCTACCTCCAACACGAAGCAATCCATCTGAATCCACGAACGGGTGCAGTTTGTACATACAGGAAGATTTCTTTACTTTCACACTCCTGTCGGTAATTCCATCACCAACATCCACACACGTTTCAATGTCCTTCAATTCTTCTTGGAAAATATCATACTGCACCAACTTGATTACGCAACATTTGGCTTTGTTCATTTCTTGCACTGATACTGGTGCCCTTATCTCATCATAATTGGGTGAAAGCTTACTCTTTCTGGCATCCAATTTGATTTTCCAATACTTGATAAATCTTTTCATAACCGCTGTGAAAAGAAGAACTTTCCGCCACGATGAATGATAACACATCTTTTCAAGAAGATCTGGCAACTCAACTTCTCCTTTAGTTGTCAAAACAGTTGCTTTCCTAACTTCTGGATCTTCTTCATTCAACGCAGAAAATTCATTTGAGCTCTTTGAGTCAGCAGGTAATGACTTCCACAAAAAACTTGGACCATTCAAATACCGGCACTGATTCGTCAGTTCCTTTGCAGTCAGTCCTCTCGATGCATCGTCAGCAACATTATCCTTTGTCGGCACATGAAGCCAATCGTTGGTCTGACTGTGGCTTCGAATTTCTTCCACACGATTCGCAATGTAAGTATGGAATCTTTTAGACTCGTTCGAAATATATCCCAAAACAACTGAACTGTCTGTCCAATAAGTTTCTGTCAGATGCTCATATTCCAACTCGTCTTGTAACATCTTTCCAACACGCACAGAAACCACAGCAGCAGTTAATTCCAATCGCGGTACTGTCACAAATTTCAAGGGTGCCACTCTCGACTTTCCAAAAACAAAGGAACAATGGATATTGTTGTTGTCATCAATAAGACGCAAATATGAGCATTGTCCATATGCCTTATTTGAAGCATCACTGAAATGATGCAATTCGGCTTTCCTAATATCACCGAAACCTTCTGGTTTGAAGCATCTTCTCACTTTCAATTCTGAAATAAGTGGCAGTTCACTGATCCATTTCTCCCAACGTGGCTTTAGATCAGCTGGCAAAGCTTCATCCCAGTCCTTTTTATCTTTTACCATACTTTGAAGGATGAGCTTTCCTTCCAAAACCAGAGGAGCTAAATAGCCACACGGATCATAAATACTGCAAACAGTTCCAAGTAATCCACGCCTGGTGAAGGGTCTTTCCTTCACTGAAACCCGAAACATGAAACTGTCGGACTCAATACACCATTCAACGCCCAGGGTTCTTAGAACAGGTAGGCTGTCACGTGCCAAATCAATATTTTTCACCTCTGAGCATCTATCTTCAACAGGAATCTTACTCAAAACCTCAATGTTGTTGGCAGCAAACTTTGTGAGATTAAAACCTCCTCTTTTACAAACTTCTTTACAGGACTTCGTCAACAATAAACTTTCCGAAATGGAATCACAGCTGGCAAGAATATCGTCCACATATGAACTTGATATTATCACTTTGGCTACATCAGCACCAAACTCTTCTGCATTGTCCTCGGCAGTCTTCTTCAGAGCAAATATACTACAGCCAGGTGACGAAGAGACACCAAATGAATGTACAGTCATTCTGTATTCTACAGGATCCCTGCTCGTATCTCCATTTTCCCACCAGAGGAAGCGAAAGAAGTCTCGATATTCTGGTTTCAGATGAACCGAATAAAACATCTGTTCAATGTCCGCAGTGAAGCAATACAATCCTTTACGGAATCTTAACATGACTCCAATTATGGAATTCGTCAAACATGGCCCTGGAAGCAAGAGATCATTCAGACAGTCTCCCTGATACTTAGCGCTTCCATCGTACACAACTCGAATTTTATTCAGTTTCGTAGGATGGTAAACTCCATGATGAATCAAATACCAGGTCTGTCCAGGAGTCCCGCGATCATCTTTCTGAACTTTCTCAGCATAACCTTTACTAATGATCTTCTCCATGAACTCACAGTAGTCATGTTTATACTTCGGATCTTGAGACATTTTCTTCACTGCCTGCAATCGTTTGATGGCAAGTGGTTTGTTGTTACGAATTTTCGGCTCATTACGAAATGGTAATGGTAGCTCATAATGTCCAGTTGCCGTCTTCGCTATTCCATTTCCACAAATTCTCAAAAACTTCTTGTCTTCTATAGATATTGGCTTGTCTGAAAGGCTTGCTGACATGCCAGGTTTTGAAGAAATTTCTGAAAAATCCTGTTCAAAGCATTTCAGCACCGTCACTGGATTAATCAATTCTTTGGTCTGATGAATTGGCACAAAACTCGAATTGTTAACATTGTGACTCACAATGCGATTACAATGCAGAGTGCTTGGACATGATTTTGTTACAAGGCCAACTATACTCCATCCCAACACTGATTTAATAGCATAGCTGTTGGACTCTTTATCAGTGATAACTTCCATGGGACTCAGAGCCTCGATGCAATCTGTGCCTATCAAAATGCCAACATCAATATTGGAATCAAATTCCACACATTCACTCATTATGCCTTGGTACTTAGGGCAATCTTTGATCATAGACCTTGACACTACTTGTTCAGTGCTTACGGGTATCTCATCAGTAGAATAACACGAAGGTAAATCAATATAAGGTCCGCCCAATCCTCTCACTCTCAACCATTTTACCTTTCGAGCCGCAGCCATAGTAACGTTATAAAGAGTAGTGATACGAAGATTTACCTCATGTGATTCAACATCAAACTGGTCCATCAACTTCTCAGAGATGAAGGTGCAATCACTGTGTTCATCCAAAGCACAATACGTTTTGATCTCCTTTTCTGGATGCAGCGCATCTTGAATCCAAACCGGCACGATTCTCGCCGACTTAACCCGATCTATTCCAGTCATGAGACAATTTGCGGAACTTGTCTTCTGCTTACTTGTAGCAGGTCTTGACTCTGGAGTAGATCTGTGCATAACTTCTGTGTCGGTACTGTCCCTATGGAGAACTGTCGGGTGAACCTTGTTGCATACTTCACATCTGAGTCTATGTCTGCAGAACTTTGTGATATGATTCTGCTTTAAACACCCGAAGCAGAGTCTGTTCTCACGAAGGAACTGAATCTTTGCTGAATACTCTGCATCTTTGAAACTGGCACATTTGAATAATCCATGTTGTCCATGACAGTAGAGACAGTTCAATTCCTTTCTGGATTCACTTCCAAACTTAGGTGCACTCTCTTGCTTAACATCGCTGTCGACCTGGTCGCATGAATTCGTAGCGAATGTACGTGCACTTTTATAATCCTTCTTGTAAGGAGCGTGAATCTTCCTGTTCTCTGCTACAATCTGGTTCAAGATAGCAGTGCCATAAACAGGCTGCGTAGCAACCTTTGCTTCCTTTCTGACATGATCACATAGCATCAAGAATGTTGCAGAACTGGAGAGAGCCATTCTATTACGATTACATTCATTTGCTTCAGCGACAAAAGAATGACCATTAGCAGATTCCTTGGCTTCTGCAATGATTCTGGACCAATTATCCCTCTGAGCTGCAGACAACTTAGATACAATGCTTTGATTGACCTTCTCATCATTTATAGACAAGTACTTAGAATTTGTCATTAAAGTCTTGCAGCTGGTCAGGAAACTTGAAAATTGTCTGAGTCCCTTACCTCCATCTGTCGTAGAGATCACAGGCCATTCTAGTATCTTCATTCTGTAACTGTTGGTAATCGCATCAGGATCTCCATACCAATCATCCAAAATTTGCTGTGCTTCATTGTAACTTTCTGTGGTTGGATTCACAAGAAACGTATTAATATGCTGATTTGCTTCTCCTGCAGTATATTTATTCAAGTAACTCAGTCGTCTACTTGGATCCTTCACGTTTCTTTCAATTAATTCTGTGAAACGAGTCTTCCATACAGGATACTCCAATATGTCACCACGGAATACCTTCGGTTCCTCACATGGCAGGATCGGCACAGATCTCTGATACTGTTTACTCGGCTCAACAGGTGAATCAAATTCTAGAGATTCCTTGCGAGCAACAGGACGCGATGCAATCAACGGTTCAGCAAACCCAGCACAAGCAGCAGATGGAGAAAACGGTGTCGACTGTGGGTTCAATCTAGTAACTGATGGTAATAGAGTACCTGAAATTTCGATTGGAACAGGAGTCACTTGCAATGATCTGGATGCTGGATTCAAAGTCGGCTTCGGTGTAGGAACCACAAGCGGATTCATAGTCTCCATTGCTATATCAGGTCCATGATCAACATCTGCTAGGATCCGTTCTCGGACACGAGCTTTGTCCCTTTCTCTCTGCAACTTTAAATGCTCCATCTGTTGCTTAATCCTGGTTTGAGAAGCATCAAGTTTAGCACGTAATCGTCTGTTATCTGCTTCCAATTCCTCTTTTTTCTGTTCTTCTAACACAAGCTTCTGGCTTAATTCGTTTTCAGCTGCTGAATACCGTAGGTCTACATCTAACGCAGCTCTTTCAGCAGCTGCTTCTGAACGTTGTTGCTTTATTGAGGAAGCATTGGACCTACAAGAACGTATTGAACGTTTACCTTTGGACGAGCTTGAACGGGAGGATCTCATGGAAATTGAATCTGATTCTTCTGCTTCGACACGATGGATAGTTTCATTCATAGAGTTCACTGCTTCATTGTACCTCTCATTTGCTCGAGCAAATTTACTATTTGCATCTTCAATCTCATCTGGCTCAATAAGCTTAGTCACATACGTCTGATGAGCATCAGAAAATTCCTTGAAAGCATCAGTCAGTTTTATTTTTCCTTGTTTAAGTATGTGTAGCTCGGCTCCTGATACCAGGCTTAGCACTTCAGTGGTCGTCTTTGTTAGAGCCAAACGTGTTGACTTGACCTTATCTCGGCACATAGCAATAGCATATTCAGTAACTTTTTCTGTTGGAGTTCTCTTGCGTCCTTCTTGGACGTCTGCTTCAGACACTTCCTGGTTACTTGTTCCCGCTAATTCACTAGAGGGAATTGCATCTTCAGGTTCCTGACGGGCAGAAGCCTCTGTAATTGGATCATCACTATCAAGCATTTCGATTCCTTCCTTACGGCTCAATAATGATGTCTTGAATCTTTACAGTATAACTCCACCTTCCTTCGGAGAGCAAAACCTTCACCAAGCTTAGGCTGACTTGAAAATGTCCACTATTGTTGTGAATTGTTCACTAACAATATCTTGTTCACTATAGATTGTTCAGTAAAGTGTTCCCTAAATTGTTCACTATTACGACTCTTCAAGATCAAACTCGAATTACGTAGCAAGGCTCCCGGTAGTCAACGCGTACCACAACCAAATCCACACTTGTATATCCTTCAATATATTCGTTGACTAAAGCCAAGGCGCATGAATCTTCTTTTTGCAGTGGAAATACGGAAGTGATACGGTGAACTAAAAGTTACACAAAAACAGAATCAATACTAGCCTACTGAGTCCTACCTAACAATGCAAATCTTACCAATTTATTCCGGCAACAATCCTACACTAACATCATTGATCTTAATTACTAATTATGCCTGTAGAAAGGTAAACAATTACTAAATAGGCCAATTAAATATGAACAACAGCAACCCAAGAGCACGGCTTACATCAGAATCACACGCATGGCTAGGTACTTCTAAACAACGATGGTACGCTATCGTTACAAAGGTATGTAACGCAAACGTATTTCTCTAGCGAGTACCACCGGTCAAGTTTTCAAGAGCCGTACCTTCGGTTGATAAGTATATTGGGGTGCGTTCGTACCTCCTCAGACTAGACTGATACGCTCAGTTGCGGTTGGCATTAACAAAAATGTAGTAACCCAGCTCCGAAATGGCGGAAAGTTCACGCTCTCGCACGCTTAGCTGCAGTGGCTACAGCTCCATTCATTTTTGTAATTAATGATCATTAATCCGCATGTCATCAAATAGATTTCGTATTTTTGTGTCAAGCTATAACAACGGTTCTTAACCGTTGTTCCACGGAACACCAGAAGCTCCATAACCCAGTCTCGGGGGTTCCGCGGAGGTCAAGAATTTCAAGACACACACTCAAATGATTACATACATATGATTTGTGATGATACACCCGTCTTGGTCATCATTGGTTGCAGGCATAGCCCGATCAGTATTAGAATTGTGACTGTTGTGGCGGTACGTCGTGTGTAGTGGCGTACGCGAGGGAGGTGAGGGTACGAAATCGAAACCCCGCCCTTCAGAAATGCGGATTCTTCCCCTAATATTTTTGAAAGCTAATTTGTAATTAGGCAACTGGTATCACGTTGTTGCGTTTCGACCGAACAATACGAAGGCAAGGTGAAGCCCGCATTTGTTAACTGGTATCTGAAATAGAGCAGC
Organism: Botryllus schlosseri; assembly: GCF_051294905.1. Taxonomy (NCBI): domain Eukaryota; kingdom Metazoa; phylum Chordata; class Ascidiacea; order Stolidobranchia; family Styelidae; genus Botryllus; species Botryllus schlosseri. Next base: position 13,732,811 of record NC_137239.1, on the reverse strand, counting down.
GAAAGTCACACTGATTTTCAATGAATATTTATTATAACGTTTTCGTTTTGTGTGGAAATATTGGTATCATTACTACTGCTCATTTTGTGCACCAGTAATATATTAGATGTGTAGTTAGTCGTGTATTGTGATCGATTTTTGTTTTTATGACCAAGCTAAAATTTGGGGTTTTGCGAAGTCTTGCAGATTAACATACGTGTTAAGCGGGGTACCAAAAGTGAGGAAGAACTGATCTATAATATAGGAATATAGCGTTCGCTGTATCAATTTAAGATGTGTAAATGGAGTAAGACACAGTGAAGATCGAACTTGAAAAAAAAATCAGAACATGCTAAAGCATTCACGTATTATATACTGGTACATCATTTTAGATGAACGCCAAACTGCTTGTATTGACTCTAATAGTTGGACTTCTCGCTATTGAAACCGAAGCGTTATGGCGCGAGGTTTTCAGTCGTCGAAGACGCCGCAGACGCCGTGGAGGTAAAATACATCGAGGTGTGTTAATTTTAATATTGAAAAGATTTCGAATGTTAACCGATACTCAGACACAAAGAGCGAGATGTTTCAAGATGAAGAAATGGATGCGGATCTTGAAGATATCATAGAGGAGTTGCAAGACCATCAGAGGCATTAATCGAGGTTCAGTGTTATATTGGATAATAATTGAGTAGTGCTATGTGTTACGTAAGCCGACGCAATGCGATATAACAAAAAGATATGAGGATGTCGAAGCGACCATATGTCCTACCGATCTAACGAATAATCACATCAGCCTACTAATTATATTGTTAGCATTACCGCTGGAAATAGCAGTGAAGTGATATTGTTCCTGAGCTCGGATGTCTTTTACACATTTCACGCCCTCTCGTGGTCTTTCCTTTGTTGGTGTCCTTCGTCGTAATAACCCAATCTTGACTATCGTAAATACGCCATATGCCAAAGGTCACTTGCATTCAAATTTACTCCCATAATATTTAGCATGGAGTTGCCCTATGAGTAACTTTCTGGAATTTCTAAATAAATACCCGGTTAATCATACAATATAGTCTCAGTAGTTTAGAAAAGGGCATGGCACCAAGTTTTATATAATAAATTCGATGTGGTCTAGCGAATATGCATAAGTTGGAAGTGCATCTACATTCATTCGCAAACTCAAACAAATGAACGTGAAAATAGTTGGCGCCTTGAAATTGTCTCGAAATTGGAATATTTCAAATAAGTTGTTGACTCGAATCGTGTCAAAATTGGCAGTGACTTGAAATAAATTCCCCCTGAAGGAGAGTAGTAGCCTCCTTGATCAAAATGATGACTCCAGGTCCACCATGGCGCACATCGTACGTGAATGCTGAATATTCATATTTAATCAAGGATCATTATTCGACAGACGCCGACATCACCGCATCGACTTGTAATGGAACTATGGAATCTCATCACTTATTTGGAATGCGCGGAAATGAATAAATATACTTATATCTGATACACGATTGTGCATTCACTTGATTATTTTGCGGGCCAATTAGCAGTGAAGACGGATAATATTACTATCAGTCAGTGTCGGGATCAAGTCGCTATATACCTTCGAGTCACAAGTCATCTCGAGTCATCGCACATTTTGACTCGAGCCAAGTCATGTACAAGTCAAGTCGCATTTCAAATCAAATTGAATTTTCGAACTATGAGTGAGGATTCAAAGTCATTATATTTAGCCATAGCTGTTTGAAACACAGATCGATTCGTCATTTATTCTGAATCGAACAACTTATATAAGGTTGAATATTTATCCTAAAAGGCGTTGTATTGTTCACGCCTACGTGGAACTGCTACTAAAATATGTAAGTAACTGAAAGACAAAGGAATAATTTTTGGAATTATACGATAGAGTCTTCGCTTAAAAAGCATATGCCACCCTGCCTTGTCTAAACGTGTGCACTCAATAAATGCAGCGAAAATTCTACGAACCGTTATCGGTACTGATGTGCAAGTAGAAGTATTATGGTATGTTGCTATTCGATTTACAATATAGCGGTAGAAGTTATGCTAGTACTGCTTCAAATGTAAGTAGATAACAAAAAAGTTCAATGAGTAGGCCTTTATTCGCCACATCCATGTAATGGCCAGTTGCAATTGAAATATGCAGGCGCAAATTCCGACAATATAATCAATCACTGCCATGCAAAATCTGCATCGCTCTGCTATGCTATAATTCAACTCAACAAAGTGATGTCCGAATGATGAATCCGAATACTGCTTTTACATGATAATTCCCTAACTTGACAAAAGTATCAAGGTCATCTTCGAAAACTGTTAAAGTAAAAGTGAGCGTATAGTCTGAAACGGTGTTTTGAAACTATGTGATATGTTTTCTCTGTGAGTCGGGAAGGTAGTGACCTTGGTGTTTAGTAATTGGCTGCCAAAACAAGCATGGTGGAGGTCTGGGCAAAGGTGCTGACTCTTTCAACAGCTTCGTAAATTTTGGGCCCATTCACCTCTATGATTTCCGCGTTCTTCAAAGACGTAATGCCGGTAAGATATTTTAATATGATGTCCCTTAGCTGTCAAGATATATACGCAAACTATTTGCGGAATAAACACATACATAAAGCGGTAACAGCTACGAATCAAAGGTTTCTAAATCTGATCTGTTATCCAGACGTTGCGAGTGAGATGTTTCAAGATGAAGGAATGAAAACTGATCTTGAATATATCGTAGAGGAGTTGAAAGACCATCAGCTGCATTAATCGAATTTCGGTGTAATATTGAAACAAAAATTAAGCACAATGCGGCACGCAAGACGACGCAATGCGTATTACGAACGGACAGAATGATGTCGAAGCGACCATATGCCCTACCAAGATAATGAATAACCTCAAGGTCTACTGAATAATCATCATTAATATAGGACATAACGGTGAAATTGATAGTGTTCATGATGTATGCGTTTTGTCATATTTTATTGCTGTTACGCTGTTTTTCCTTTTGTATGCGTCTGTCGTCGTATTATCTTCCTCTTGACCATTGACAGTGACATGATGCAGGTTGATGACCTTTTTCGGTTTCTTTTTTTAGTTATCACATTGCCACATCTTCGATATTTGTGGCCATTTTACACCAAACCGATATTGCTTTTTATGATTCCCGAAATGCTGACTTACAGGACGGCCAATTTTTGCTCCAGAATGTTCGTATGATACAGCTTATGCAGCTCGGATGTCGAGAAGGAGACTAAATATAACTCTTTTACACCAAACCGATATTGCGTTTTATGATTCATGAGATTCCCACTTACAGCACTGCCCACTGTCGCTGCAGACTTTTTGTATGGCACCGGTTCTGCACATTGAATGGCGAGGATCAGCCTAGATGTACTTCTAAAACTTGGTAGGCAAGGGATACAGGAGTCGACTTCGGTCGGACTCAAACCCGCTACCCATTCCGGCTGCAGCGATACAACATATATGCCTAGGCCTACCACGGCGCTACTCACAACTCATGGTACTCGAAGTGCTAGGGTGCCTCCAATCGATTTTCCCCTTGACAAGGTGCAAGTAGTCAGTAATCACTCGAGAAATATATTTTCGTTGGCCAATACTTTGCAGGTACTGTGCAATTATGTCAGGAAGTATGCGTCGTAGACTTCGAGTATATGCATCAACGGAGAAACGGCTGCTGCTAACCAATATGGTTTGTTGTGTGGTGCTGGAATATAGGTCGATGGTGATATTAAATTAGGCGAAGCAGGAAGCATACGAATTTCGCATAACAGGCATATGAAATGGCGAAAATGTATCTCACAATTTTGAAGCTGTCGGAAGATACTGACTAGTCGAACTCGGCAACGACTTATCTTCTTCTACTTCCTCTATATATCCGCTTGAGTAATGTTGGAATCGATCGTTTTCTTCTTCGACTGGCAGTAGTTTTCATATAACTTGAAAATCGCTACTAGGCTGAAACTGAGTAACGATTTATGCCATTTCATCAACTTGCACATGAGTTCGTAAACGACAAAAAATGACTCGAGACGCGATTTTTTGGCGACTCGACTTGACTCGAGCCATTTCTCAAAATACGGCAAGCAGGGTTGTAGAAAGTGCGTTCAACAAGACTTTTACTCTAAACTGAACAGTGACTAGAATGATTTGGACCCTCTGCTCGCCGACTCGGACTAACATTTGACTCGGTGGTGACTTGAACATGATTTGACTGGACTCGAGTCAAAACTATAAACATGAGATTTGCTCATGACTCGGAACCTTTCGACTTCGATATAATCCTGAGAAATAGGCATTGGCCCAAGGCTCTCCAACATAGCCTTTACCGCATGAGCAACGGCTACTCTCATATGGTTTGGGCCATGGCAGTAAAATATTCGCGGATTGAAGTTATTTTTAGCATTACGGTTTATATGAGTCATGCCTAACATGCATCACATATAAATGAATCATTGATGTTTGCCCTCTTCAATAGGAATGCACAATAAAGTATGATAGAGACCGTTTCACAGAGGAAAATTGAAGATTTAAAGGACAGGAGCTAATCGCAGCCACATTCTGAGAATTAAGACAAATAAAGTTGTGTCCAACTGCGCGCTCTGGACAGATGCTTGACAAGTAAAACATAACAGCATCAGCTAACACCTACAAGCATTCCCCGGTTACTCCTAATAATGGGACGCATTCTGATCCGTTCCAGGGTCTGGTATCAGTCAAAATCTATAGCGTTGATATATGGATAGTACGACGCAACTATATGACATTTAAATTCGCAGTAGTAGTCGGATCAATACCGCTGATTAAACTTGGAAGTTTCATCACATATTAAAGTCATTCCGAGTTCAAGCAACTTAATTTCGCTCCGGCCTCTTCACGCCGCCTTCCCGTGAGATGCTTTCAGGTCCCACCGCTTTAGAACCCAGGGTTGAAACCAAGTCCCAATGCTCCGAGTCTCAAGTCAAATTCACTTTTATTGTTTTGACTCGAGTCAAGTCGAGTCATTTTCAATTTACCACCGAGTCAAGTCCGAGTCCAAGTCATCGAGCAGAGGGTCAAGTCCGAGTCATGGTATTATGACTCAAGTCCGAGTTCAAGTCAATATGTTGACTGCTCAGTTTCCAGTTAAAGTCTTGTTAAACTCACTTTATATAACTATATTTGGTGATATCGAAGGTTTCGCATTTATAATATAAAAATTTTCCTCACTTTTAGCAGTTTCTGGTCGAATTTTCAAGTACTAGTACCAATCAGACGAAATTCCAGAAGAGTGTTACGTCACAATTCTTCGAAATTACAATGAAATGTCGGTCTTGGCCGTCTGAGTCTCGAGTCAATGACTTGGTTCGAGTCATTCACAATGACTCGAGTCCAAGTCGAGTCAATAAACAGATGAACTCGACGCGAGTCGAGTCATTTCCGTATTTTGAAAAAATGACTCGAGTCAAGTCGAGTCATCAGAACATAGTGACTCGAGTCGGACTCGAGTCATTACAACCCTGTTAGAACCACTGGTTTGGACCAATCGTTTTCAACTTTTATATGCTCGCAACCAAATTTCCGATCAGGTAAACGGCAAATAGGTTGAAAACAAACTTTTAGATTCCGTCCACTTCTACTTGAACAGTTTTCGAAACAAACTTCATACTTTTTTCAGGTTCATATCCATTATCATATAAGAGTGGTTATCTGATGGTTTGGCATCACTTTTTCATGATAAAAAATGATGCAGATTCTGTATGACAGTGACTGAATATATTGTCGGAATTTGGGCTTAAGTATTTACAACGGAATTAGTATTATGTGTCGTAGATTCATATTTGAATTTAACAAATTGGTCATCCACATCTAGTTGAGTACTGAATAGGCTACTTCTTAGATCTTTTTGTTTTCTACTTACGCTTGAAGTATAGTACCGGCATACTTGTTATTTCTTGTACTGGCTCTACCGCTATATTGCAAATTGAATAGCAACACACGGTATAATACTTTTACTTACGTAAGTACCGATAACGAGTACTTAGACAACCTCCGATGAAAAATTATAGCATGTATTGATTGCAAAACTGATAAATAACTGGACACATATTGGACAAATAAGATCGATGTTTGCTTCTATGCTGATGTATCATATGGAATGATACTGCCTTTTAACCTCAATTTATCTATTTTTCTGTGCATGCCTGGGCATTGGGTCCTATTTCAGTTGATTCAATACAGTGAGTGTTGAAACAGGGAGTCTCTGTGCCTCATCAAAAATAGCCGTGCATGACTCATTCGTTACGTTTTCCTCTGTAGGCCAAAGTGGGTGTTTCATTGGTAATCTGTTCAAGGTCGTTTTCACTACTTCCTATCTGTTCATTTCAACGAAATCATACGGTGCTTTTAATTGATAAAACTGACATAGGGCAGGACTTCTGAAGCACAGTTTCCCGCACTTATGATGATCCTCGTGCACTGGATAAAGTATTAATATCGTTTTTGCTAATGAATAACTAAATAGTATATTCATATTGAAATGAACCCGAATATTTTCGGCTGACACTCGTCAGGGGTAATCGTCAGCAACTAGTAGAGAATTGGAAAGAACATTGTATATCAACAGTCGTATCACAAAATATGACGTCACCAGCATGAAATTTCGAATGAGAGAACGTTCAATGTACTATTTTTAGGTGATACACGAACTCCTTTTGTTGACAGAGTTTTGGTTGGTGTATTTTGATAAAAGTTGATTCCAAGGCACACAAATGGAATTGTGAACGACCTCGACCTACGATTCGAAATCGGTCGTCTCGATAATTATTCGCACAAATCGGATTATCCAACAGATGTTTGCCGATGGCAGAATTAATGGCCTTTGATCGATCAGCATCAATCTTAAGTGGATGAGTTAAGGGTGAGCTTTTCACATCGCGTGACGCACGTGTTCTGATAAATCTGGGGACATGTTGGTTTATGCGGTCCTGCAGACGTCTTGACGTTCTTCCCACGTAGCCACAATCACAGTGGCACCTATATTCGTACACTACATTACTTTGTTGAAGTGCAGGAAGCACGTCTTTGCGTGTTGAAGGGAGCAGTTGTGTTGTTGTAAAAATCACATTGGTTTTGACTGTATCGTAACATTTACCGACAGCAGAAATCAATTGTTTTTCAAAGCGGGTGGAAATGTGGCCAATCCAAGGTAGATGGATATAAACATCTTTTATTGTTCGTGCGGTGGGCTCCACTCGTTTTTCTGCGTTGAATTGCGTTAATTTCCTCTCCATGCCGCGGCTGATGACGTGTTCACGGCTGATGACGTGCATGGAGAGGAAATTAACGCAATTCAACGCAGAAAAACGAGCAGAGCCCACCGCACGAACAATAAAAGATGTTTATATCCATCTACCTTGGATTGGCCCCATTTCCACCCGCTTTGAAAAACAATTGATTTCTGCTGTCGGTAAATGTTACGATACAGTCAAAACCAATGTGATTTTTACAACAACACAACTGCTCCCTTCAACACGCAAATACGTGCTTCCTGCACTTCAACAAAGTAATGTAGTGTACGAATATAGGTGCCACTGTGATTGTGGCTACGTGGGAAGAACGTCAAGACGTCTGCAGGACCGCATAAACCAACATGTCCCCAGCTTTATCAGAACACGTGCGTCACGCGACGTGAAAAGCTCACCCTTAACTCATCCACTTAAGATTGATGCTGATCGATCAAAGGCCATTAATTCTGCCATCGGCAAACATCTGTTGGATAATCCGATTTGTGCGAATAATTATCGAGACGACCGATTTCGAATCGTAGGTCGAGGTCGTTCACAATTCCATTTGTGTGCCTTGGAATCAACTTTTATCAAAATACACCAACCAAAACTCTGTCAACAAAAGGAGTTCGTGTATCACCTAAAAATAGTACATTGAACGTTCTCTCATTCGAAATTTCATGCTGGTGACGTCATATTTTGTGATACGACTGTTGATATACAATGTTCTCTCCAATTCTCTACTAGTTGCTGACGATTACCCCTGACGAGTGTCAGCCGAAAATATTCGGGTTCATTTCAATATGAATATACTATTCAATTGTATATTGAAGTTCTGTACCTCCAAGAAGCTCTTCTAATGAATAACGCAAACGTGTTCAACTGTTTCTACTAACGCGGTTCGTAGAATTTTTGCGTTTCTGCGTTTAATGAGTGCAGATGTTTGACAAGGGACACTGCCATATGCTTGTTAAGCGAAGACTCATATTTCTATGAAAGATTTTAATGGATGCGGATATTCGATGGCCCGGAACGAAACAATATGGAGATGACTGTTCGCAGCAGCTGTCGGGTACTAGATATATATATATACACGAGGATAAAATTCGTAAATTATTCCTTGCCGTGCTTACAAAGATACTGCAAAGGTAGGTAACGCAAACGTATTCCTCTAGCGATTACCACCGGTCAAATTTTCAAGAACCGTACCTTCGGTTGATAAGTATATTGGGGTGCGTTCATACCTCCTCTAGACTAGACTAATACGCTCAGTTGCGGTTGGCATTAACAAAAATGTAGTAACCCAGCACCGAAATGGCGAAAGTTCACGCTCTGGCACGCTTAGCTGCAGTGGCAACAGCTCCATTCATTTTTGTAATTAATGATCATTAATTCGCATGTCATCAAATAGATTTCGTATTTTTGTGTCAAGTTCACGGAACACCAGAAGCTCCATTACGCAGTCTCGGGGGTTCCGCGGAGGTCTACAGTTTCAAGACACACACTCAAATGATTACACACATATGATTTGTGATGATACACCCGTCTTGGTCATCATTGGTTGTAGGCATAGCCCGATCAGTATTAGAATTGTGACTGTTGTGGTGGTACGTCGTGTGTACGGCGTACGCGAGAGAGGTGAGGGTACGAAATCGAAACCCCGCCATTCAGAAATGCGGATTCTTTCCCTAATATTTTTAAAAGCTAATTTGTAATTAGGCTATTGGTATCACGCTGTTGCGTTTCGACCGAGCGATACGAAGGCCAGGTGAAGCCCGGATTTGTTAACTGGTATCTGAAAGGGAGAAGCAAAAGTCACACTGATTTTCAATAATTATCTATAATAATGTTTTCGTTTTGTGTGGAAATATTGGCATCATTACTACTGCTCATTTTGTCCACCAGTAATATATTAAATGTGCAGTTAGTCGTGTATTGTGATCGATTTTTGTTTTTATGACCAAGCTAAAATTTGGGGTTCCGCGAAGTCTTGCAGATTAACATACGTGTTAAGCGGGGTACCAAAGGTTAAGAAGAACTGATCTATAATATAGGAACATAGCGTTCGCTGTATCTATTTAAGATGTGTAAATGGAGTAAGACACAGTGAAGATCGAACTTGAAAAAAAAATCAGCTCATGCTAAAGCATTCACGTATTATATACTGGTACATCATTTTAGATGAACGCCAAACTACTTGTATTGACTCTAATATTTGGACTTCTCGCTATTGAAACCGAAGCGTTATGGCGCGAGGTTTTCAGTCGTCGAAGACGCCGCAGACGCCGTGGAGGTAAAATACATCGAGGTGTGTTAATTTTAATATTGAAAAGATTTCGAATGTTAACCGATACTCAGACACAAAGAGCGAGATGTTTCAAGATGAAGAAATGGATGTGGATCTTGAAGATATCATAGAGGAGTTGCAAGACCATCAGAGGCATTAATCGAGGTTCAGTGTTATATTGGATAATAATTGAGCAGTGCTATGTGTTACGTAAGCCGACGCAATGCGATATAACAAAAAAAAATGAGGATGTCGAAGCGACCATATGTCCTACCGATCTAACGAATAATCACATCAGTCTACTAATTATATTGTTAGCATTACCGCTGGAAATAGCAGTGAAGTGATATTGTTCCTGAGCTCGGATGTCTTTTACACATTTCCCGCCCTCTCGTGGTCTTTCCTTTGTTGGTGTCCTTCGTCGTAATAACCCAATCTTGACTATCGTAAATACGCCATATGCCAAAGGTCACTTGCATTCAAATTTACTCCCATAATATTTAGCATGGAGTTGCCCTACGAGTAACTTTCTGGAATTTCTAAATTAATACCCGGTTAATCATACAATATAGTCTCAGTAGTTTAGAAAAGGGCATGGCACCAAGTTTTATATAATAAATTCGATGTGGTCTAGCGAATATGCATAAGTTGGAAGTGTATCTACATTCATTCGCAAACTCAAACAAATGAACGTGAAAATAGTTGGCGACTTGAAATTGTCTCGAAATTGGAATATTTCAAATAAGTTGTTGACTCGAATCGTGTCAAAATTGGCAGTGACTTGAAATAAATTCCCCCTGAAGGAGAGTAGTAGCCTCCTTGATCAAAATGATGACTCCAGGTCCACCATGGCGCACATCGTACGTGAATGCTGAATATTCATATTTATTCAAGGATCATTATTCGACAGACGCCGACATCACCGCATCGACTTGTAATGGAACTATGGAATCTCATCACTTATTTGGAATGCGCGGAAATGAATAAATATAATTATATCTGATACACGATTGTGCATTCACTTGATAATTTTGCGGGCCAATTAGCAGTGAAGACGGATAATATTACTATCAGTCAGTGTCGGGATCAAGTCGCTATATACCTTCGAGTCACGAGTCATCTCGAGTCATCGCACATTTTGACTCGAGCCAAGTCATGTACAAGTCAAGTCGCATTTCAAATCAAATTGAATTTTCGAACTATGAGTGAGGATTCAAAGTCATTATATTTAGCCATAGCTGTTTGAAACACAGATCGATTCGCCATTTATTCTGAATCGAATAACCTATATACGGTTGAATATTTATCCTAAAAGGCGTTGTATTGTTCACGCCTACGTGGAAGTGCTACTAAAATATGTAAGTAACTGAAAGACAAAGAATTAATTTTTGGAATTATACGATAGAGTCTTCGCTTAAAAAGCATATGCCACCCTGCCTTGTCGAAACGTGTGCACTCAATAAATGCAGCGAAAATTCTACGAACCGTTATCGGTACTGATGTGCAAGTAGAAGTATTATGGTATGTTGCTATTCGATTTACAATATAGCGGTAGAAGTTATGCTAGTACTGCTTCGAATGTAAGTAGATAACAAAAAAGTTCAATGAGTAGGCCTTTCTTCGCCACATCCATGTAATGGCCAGTTGCAATTGAAATATGCAGGCGCAAATTCCGACAATATAATCAATCACTGCCATGCAAAATCTGCATCGCTCTGCTATGCTATAATTAAACTCAACAAAGTGATGTCCGAATGATGAATCCGAATACTGCTTTTACATGATAATTCCCTAACTTGACAAAAGTATCAAGGTCATCTTCGAAAACTGTTAAAGTAAAAGTGAGCGTATAGTCTGAAACGGTGTTTTGAAACTATGTGATATGTTTTCTCTGTGAGTCGGGAAGGTAGTGACCTTGGTGTTCAGTAATTGGCTGCCAAAACAAGCATGGTGGAGGTCTGGGCAAAGGTGCTGACTCTTTCAACAGCTTCGTAAATTTTGGGCCCATTTACCTCTATGATTTCCGCGTTCTTCGAAGACGTAATGCCGGTAAGATATTTTAATATGATGTCCCTTAGCTGTCAAGATATATACGCAAACTATTTGCGGAATAAACACATACATAAAGCGGTAACAGCTACGAATCAAAGGTTTCTAAATCTGATCTGTTATCCAGAGGTTGCGAGTGAGATGTTTCAAGATGAAGGAATGAAAACTGATCTTGAATATATCGTAGAGGAGTTGAAAGACCATCAGCTGCATTAATCGAATTTCGGTGTAATATTGAAACAAAAATTAAGCACAATGCGGCACGCAAGACGACGCAATGCGTATTACGAACGGACAGAATGATGTCGAAGCGACCATGTGCCCTACCAAGATAATGAATAACCTCAAGGTCTACTGAATAATCAGCATTATTATAGGACATAACGGTGAAATTGATAGTGTTCATGATGTATGCGTTTTGTCATATTTTATTGCTGTTACGCTGTTTTTCCTTTTGAATGCGTCTGTCGTCGTATTATCTCCCTCTTGACCATTGACAGTGACATGACGCAGGTTGATGACCTTTTTCGGTTTCTTTTTTAGTTATCACATTGCCACATCTTCGATATTTGTGGCCATTTTACACCAAACCGATATTGCTTTTTATGATTCCCGAAATGCTAACTTACAGGACGGCCAATTTTTGTTCCAGAATGTTTGTATGATACAGCTTATGCAGCTCGGATGTCGAGAAGGAGACTAGATATACCTCTTATACACCAGACCGATATTGCGTTTTATGATTCATGAGATTCCCACTTACAGCACTGCCCACTGTCGCTGCAGACTTTTTGTATGGCACCGGTTCTGCACATTGAATGGCGAGGATCAGCCCAGATGTACTTCTAAAACTTGGTAGGCAAGGGATACAGGAGTCGACTTCGGTCGGACTCAAACCCGCTACCCATTCCGGCTGCAGCGATACAACATATAGCCTAGGCCTACCACTGCGCCACTCACAACTCATGGTACTCGAAGTGCTAGGGTGCCTCCAATCGATTTTCCCCTTGACAAGGTGCAAGTAGTCAGTAATCACTCGAGAAATATATTTTCGTTGGCCAATACTTTGCAGCGGTACTGTGCAATTATGTCAGGAAGTATGCGTCGTAGACTTCGAGTATATGCATCAACGGAGAGACGGCTGCTGCTAACCAATATGGTTTGTTGTGTGGTGCTGGAATATAGGTCGATGGTGATATTAAATTAGGCGAAGCAGGAAGCATACGAATTTCGCATAACAGGCATATGAAATGGCGAAAATGTATCTCACAATTTTGAAGCTGTCGGAAGATACTGACTAGTCGAACTCGGCAACGACTTATCTTCTTCTACTTCCTATATATATTCGCTTGAGTAATGTTGGAATCGATCGTTTTCTTCTTCGACTGGCAGTAGTTTTCATATAACTTGAAAATCGCTACTAGGCTGAAACTGAGTAACGATTTACGCCATTTCATCAACTTGCACATGAGTTCGTAAACGACAAAAAATGACTCGAGACGCGATTTTTCGGCGACTCGACTTCACTCGAGCCATTTCTCAAAATACGGCAAGCAGGGTTGTAGAAAGTGCGTTCAACAAGACTTTTACTCTAAACTGAACAGTGACTAGAATGATTTGGACCCTCTGCTCGCCGACTCGGACTTGCATTTCACTCGGTGGTGACTTGAACATGATTTGACTGGACTCGAGTCAAAACTATAAACATGAGATTTGCTCATGACTCGGAACCTTTTGACTTCGATATAATCCTGAGAAATAGGCATTGGCCCAAGGCTCTCCAACATAGCCTTTACCGCATGAGCAACGGCTACTCTCATATGGTTTGGGCCATGGCAGTAAAATATTCGCGGATTGAAGTTATTTTTAGCATTACGGTTTATATGAGTCATGCCTAACATGCATCACATATAAATGAATCATTGATGTTTGCTCTCTTCAATAGGAATGCACAATAAAGTATGATAGAGACCGTTTCACAGAGGAAAATTGAAGATTTAAAGGACAGGAGCTAATCGCAGCCACATTCTGAGAATTAAGACAAATAAAGTTGTGTCCAACTGCGCGCTCTGGACAGATGCTTGACAAGTAAAACATAACAGCATCAGCTAACACCTACAAGCATTTCCCGGTTACTCCTAATAATGGGACGCATTTTGATCCGTTCCAGGGTCTGGTATCAGTCAAAATCTATAGCGTTGATATATGGATGGTACGACGCAACTATATGACATTTAAATTCGCAGTAGTAGTCGGATCATTACCGCTGATTAAACTTGGAAGTTTCATCACATATTAAAGTCATTCCGAGTTCAAGCAACTTAATTTCGCTCCGGCCTCTTCACGCTGCCTTCCCGTGAGATGCTTTCAGGTCCCACCGCTTTAGAACCCAGGGTTGTAACCAAGTCCCAATGCTCCGAGTCTCAAGTCAAATTCACTTTTATTGTTTTGACTCGAGTCAAGTCGAGTCATCAGAACATAGTGACTCGAGTCGGACTCGAGTCATTACAACCCTGTTATAGAACCACTGGTTTGGACCAATCGTTTTACACTTTTATATGCTCGCAACCAAATTTCCGATCAGGTAAACGGCAAATGGGTTGAAAACAAAGTTTTAGATTACGTCCACTTCTACTTGAACAGTTTTCGAAACAAACTTCATACTTTTTTCAGGTTCATATCCATTATCATATAGAAGTGGTTATCTGATGGTTTGGCATCACTTTTTCGTGATAAAAAATGATGCAGATTCTGTATGACAGTGACTGAATATATTGTCGGAATTTGGGCTTAAGTATTTACAACGGAATTAGTATTATGTGTCGTAGATTCATATTTGAATTTAACAAATTGGTCATCCACATCTACTTGAGTACTGAATAGGCTACTTCTTAGATCTTTTTGTTTTCTACTTACGCTTGAAGTATAGTACCGGCATACTTGTTATTTCTTGTACTGGCTCTACCGCTATATTGCAAATTGAATAGCAACACACGGTATAATACTTTTACTTACGTAAGTACCGATAACGAGTACTTAGACAACCTCCGATGAAAAATTATAGCATGTATTGATTGCAAAACTGATAAATAACTGGACACATAATGGACAAATAAGATCGATGTTTGCTTCTATGCTGATGTATCATATGGAATGATACTGCCTTTTAACCTCAATTTATCTATTTTTCTGTGCATGCCTGGGCATTTGGTCCTATTTCAGTTGATTCAATACAGTGAGTGTTGAAACAGGGAGTCTCTGTGCCTCATCAAAAATAGCCGTGCATGACTCATTCGTTACGTTTTCCTCTGTAGGCCAAAGTGGGTGTTTCATTGGTAATCTGTTCAAGGTCGTTTTCACTACTTCCTATCTGTTCATTTCAACGAAATCATACGGTGCTTTTAATTGATAAAACTGACATAGGGCAGGACTTCTGAAGCACAGTTTCCCGCACTTATGATGATCCTCGTGCACTGGATAAAGTATTAATATCGTTTTTGCTAATGAATAACGCAAACGTGTTCAACTTTTTCTACTAACGCGGTTCGTAGAATTTTTGCGTTTCTGCGTTTAATGAGTGCAGATGTTTGGCAAGGGACACTGCCATATGCTTGTTAAGCGAAGACTCATATTTCTATGAAAGATTTTAATAGATGCGGATATTTGATGGCCCGGAACGAAACAATATGGAGATGACTGTTCGCAGCAGCTGTCGGGTACTAGATATATATATATATACCCGAGGATAAAATTCGTAAATTATTCCTTGCCGTGCTTACAAAGATACTGCAAAGGTAGGTAACGCAAACGTATTCCTCTAGCGATTACCACCGGTCAAGTTTTCAAGAACCGTACCTTCGGTTGATAAGTATATTGGGGTGCGTTCATACCTCATCTAGACTAGACTAATACGCTCAGTTGCGGTTGGCATTAACAAAAATGTAGTAACCCAGCACCGAAATGGCGAAAGTTCACGCTCTGGCACGCTTAGCTGCAGTGGCAACAGCTCCATTCATTTTTGTAATTAATGATCATTAATCCGCATGTCATCAAATAGATTTCGTATTTTTGTGTCAAGCTCACGGAACGCCAGAAGCTCCATAACGCAGTCTCGGGGGTTCCGCGGAGGTCTAGAGTTTCAAGACACACACTCAAATGATTACATACATATGATTTGTGATGATAGACCCGTCTTGGTCATCATTGGTTGTAGGCATAGCCCGATCAGTATTAGAATTGTGACTGTTGTGGTGGTACGTCGTGTGTACGGCGTACGCGAGAGAGGTGAGGGTACGAAATCGAAACCCCGCCCTTCAGAAATGCGGATTCTTTCCCTAATATTTTTAAAAGCTAATTTGTAATTAGGCTATTGGTATCACGCTGTTGCGTTTCGACCGAGCGATACGAAGGCCAGGTGAAGCACGGATTTGTTAACTGGTATCTGAAATAGAGCAGCAAAAGTCACACTGATTTTCAATGAATATTTATTATAACGTTTTCGTTTTGTGTGGAAATATTGGCATCATTACTACTGCTCATTTTGTCTACCAGTAATATATTAAATGTGCAGTTAGTCGTGTATTGTGATCGATTTTTGTTTTTATGACCAAGCTAAAATTTGGGGTTCCGCGAAGTCTTGCAGATTAACATACGTGTTAAGCGGGGTACCAAAAGTTAAGAAGCACTGATCTATAATATAGGAACATAGCGTTCGCTGTATCAATTTAAGATGTGTAAATGGAGTAAGACGCAGTTAAGATCGAACTTTAAAAAAAATCAGCTCATGCTAAAGCATTCACGTATTATATACTGGTACATCATTTTAGATGAACGCCAAACTGCTTGTATTGACTCTGATAGTTGGACTTCTCGCTATTGAAACCGAAGCGTTATGGCGCGAGGTTTTCAGTCGCCGAAGACGCCGCAGACGCCGTGGAGGTAAGATATCGTTATGTCATGGGCCTCAGTTATCAACATGTAAATATGCAGATAGATAACCAAGTCACAAGTCAATCTCACTTTTATAGTTTTGACTCGAGTCAAGTCAAGTTATTTTCAATTTACCACCGATTCATGTCCAAGTCCAAGTCAGCGAGCAGAGGGTCGAGTCTGAGTCATGGTATTATGACGCGAGTCCGAGTCCGAGTCAATATGTTGATTACTCAGTTTCAAGTTAAAGTCTTGGTAAATCCACTATTTATGACGCTGTTTGGTGATATCGAATGGTTCGCATTGGTAATATAGTAATTTTTCTCACTTTTAGCAGTTTCTAGTTGCAGTTTTAAGCACCAGTACCAAGACGAAATCCCAATAGTGTGGTTACTATACTATTCTTCGAAATTATAATGAAATGTCGATCTTGGACGACTGAGTCTCGAGTAGGGCTGGGCAAAATCGAGTACCTGAGTGATTCGATTCTGAATGACGTATGATGCTTCGAGTCGAGTCGAGTATTCGAGTATCACTCATTATGACGTCACAACAGAATGTACTATGTCAAAGTTCAAATATGTACCTTTTATGCCACCACAAAGAACAAAATGCCTGTTCTCCGTCACATTAAATATACATTGGTATTTTTTTGACCATACCGATTTCACTGCGCTTCTTGACAATGTTGTGGAGGGATCATGATTTCGGAAATGTGTTGTTTCCATTAACCTTCGTAGCTTTGTAGTATGTCTCGTATGCTGCGACACGATTAATCAAGGTTTCAAGGTTTTCCTCAGTGGAAAATAGTATTGAAACTATAATTCTAGTTAGTAAATTAACTCTCACTTGCGAAAAGCGTATAATTTCAGTACTCGAAAAATTCGTATTTTACTACTCGACTCGAATCATTAAAATTAAAACTCGATTCAGATTCGAGTACTCGAATCATTGTGCCCAGCCCTAGTCTCGAGTCATATGACTTGGTTCGAGTCATTCGCAATGACTAGAGTCTAGGTCTGTTTATTGACTCGAGTCGAGTCATTTCCGTATTATGAGTAAATGATTCGAGTCGACTCGAGTCGAGACATCAGATAATCGTGTCTCGAGTCGGACTGGAGTCGAGTCATGACCCGAGTCATTACAACCCTGTGTGGCGAAAGCTATATAGAAAAAACACCTACATCGAGGTGTGTTAATTTTAATAATGAAAAGTTTTCGAATGTTAACCGATACTCAGACACAAAGAGCGAGATGTTTCAAGATGAAGAAATGGATGCGGATCTTGAAGATATCATAGAGGAGTTGCAAGACCATCAGAGGCATTAATCGAGGTTCAGTGTTATATTGAATGATAATTGAGTAGTGCAATGTATTACGTAGGACGACGCAATGCGATATACCAAAAATATATGAGGATGTCGAAGCGACCATATGTCCTACCGATCTAACGAATAATCACATCAGCCTACAAATTATATTGTTAGCATTATCGCTGGACATAGCAGTGAAATGATAGTGTTCCTGAGCTTGGATTTCTTTTACACATTTCACGCCCTCTCGTGGTCTCTCCATTGTTGGTGTCCTTCGTCGTAATGACCCAATCTTGACTATCGTAAATACGCCATATGCCAAAGGTCACTTGCATTCCAATTTCCTCCCATAATATTTAGCTTGGAGTTGCCGTATACTCCTACTCATACTCAACTTTCTGGAATATCTAAATAAATACCCGGTTAATCAGACAATGTAGTCTCAGTAGTTTAGAAAAGGGAATGGCACCAAGTTTTATATAATAAGATCGATGTAGTCTAGCGAGTATGCATAAGTTGGAAGTGCATCTACATTCACTCGCAAACTCAAACAAATGAACGTGAAAATAGTTGGCGACTTGAAATTGTCTCATAATTGGAATATTCCAACTAACTTATTGACTCGATTCGTGTCAAAATCGAGAGTGACACGAAATGAATTGCAGTTCTGTGGGAGAATAGTAGCCTCCTTGATCCAAATGAAGACTCCAGGTCCACCATGGCGCAACTCGTACGTGACCGCTGAATACCCATATTTAATCAAGGACCATTATTCGACAGACGCCGACATCACCGCATCGACTTGTAATGGATCTGTGGAATCTCATCACTTATTTGGAATGCGCGGAAATAAATAAATGTACTTGTATCTGATACACGATTGTGCAGTAACTTAATAACTTTGCGGGCCAATTAGCAGTGAAGACAGATAATATTAATATCAGTCAGTGTTGGGATCAAGTCACTATATACTTTCTCGAGTCACAAGTCATCTAGAGTCATTGCACATTTTGACTAGAGCCAAGTCACGAGTCGAGTCGCATTTCAAAACAAATTGAATTTTCGAACTATGACCGAGGATTCAAAGTCATTACATCTGGCTATAGCTGTTAGAAACACAGATCGATTCGCCATTCATTCTGAATCAAATAACCAACATAAGGTTGAATGTACAATGTACATCCACAAAGGCGTTGTATTGCTCACGCCTACGTAGAACTGCTAATAAAATATGTGATTCAGTAACAGAAAGACAGAGGAGTAATTTTATGAATTGGACGATCGAGTCTTCGTATGCCACGACATATGCCACTCTGTCTTGTCTAAACGTCTGCACTCATTAAATCAGCGAAAATTCTACGGCCCATGTTACTAGAAAAAGTTGTACCCGTTTGAGTTATTCATTAGCAAAATCTATGTTGCTACTTCGTCGTGTACGTGCATAAGAAGTCCTACCATTTTTCAGTTTTATCAATTGAAATCACCTTATGGTACAGTACAGTAAGTAGTAAGGAGTAAAAACGACCTTCAACAGATTACCAATCAAACGCCCACCTTGTCCTGCGGATTTTGCCATCAGGCCTACATGGCATAATTTCCTGTCAGAGGTTGTCGAAGTATAGTCGTTATCGGTACTCATGTGCAAGTATAAGTATTATGGTATGTTGCTATTCGATTTACAATATAGCGGTAGAAGGTATGCTAGTACTGCTTCAAGTGTAAGTACATAACAGAATGGTTCAAGGAGTATCTTCGCCACATACATGAAATGGCTAGTTGCGATGTAAATATATAGGGACGAATTCCGACAATATAATCAATCACTGCCATTCAAAATCTGCATCGCTCTGTTATAATGGCCATTCAACTCAACAAAGTGATTCCAATCCATCCGAATACTGCTTTTACGTGATAATTTCCTAACTTGACAAAAGTATCAAGTTCAGCTTCGAAAACTGTTGAAGTAAAAGTGAGCGCAAGGTCTAAAACGGCGTTTTAAAACTATGGGTTGTTTCTGTTTCTCTGTGAGTCGGGAAAGTAGTGACCTTGGTCTTTAGTAATTGGCTGCCAAATCAAGCATGGAGGTGGTATGGCCCAAGGTGCTGCCTCTTTAAACAGCTTCGTAAATTTAGGGCCCATTTACCTCTATGATTTCCGCGTTCCTCGAAGACGTAATGCTCGTAAGATATTTTAATCTGATGTTCCTTGGCTGTCAAGACATATACGGTAAACTATTTGTGGAATAAACACATACATAAAGCGGTAACAGCTATGAATCAAAGGTTTCCAAATCTTATCTGTTAACCAGACGTTGCAATTGAGATGTTTCAAGATGAAGGAAAGAAGGCTGATCTTGAATATAAAGTAGAGGAGTTGAAAGACCGCCAGCTGCATTAATCGAAGTTCGGTGTAATATTGAAACAAAGATCAAGCACGATGCATCACGAAAGACGAAGCAATGCGTATTACGAACAAATAGAATGATGTCGAAGCGAACATGTGCCCTACCAAGATAATGAATAACCCCATTGGTCTATTGATTAATCAGCATTAATATAGGACATAACAGTGAAATTGATAGTGTTCGTGATCTCTGCGTTTTGACATATTTTATTGCTATTGCGCCGTTTTCCCCTTTGTATGCGTCTGTAGTCGTATTATCTTCCTCTTGACCATTGAAAAGATGTCGCATTAACAGCGACGCAGACGATTGTAAAAATGGCTAAGGACTTGAAATCGACTAGGAACATTTGAAATGATTGACTTAAGTCGAGTCAAAATCGGCAGTGACGCGACATGGATTGTAACGCACATCTATGGTGACTTGATCTTAATGACGTACCCATGATGTACCTCATAAGTTGCGGGGGAGTGTCGTTATCTAATCTAATATATTCTTCGACAGGCCTTGATATTACCTCGTTGACCTAAAACGTATCTATGGAATCTCATACATTACATGGATGGGCGAAAATGAATATATACCCTTATCCGATAGACTAGTGCAATAAAGAAGTCGTTTCCATGGACAATTATCAGGAAAGACCTGTTATATTATATTAAATAGGAATCACGGCGAGATAGTGTAGTGGTACAGCTACCAATAAGTGGCCAGTACGATTCCGATTCCTACCTAAGTGTTGGAGGTTTATCTTGACTCCTCATCGCCATGTAATCCACGGAGGCGGTCTCTTACAAAAGCCTATTGGAACAGCGGTTGTTAACCAGGAGGCCAGGGCCCATTGGGAACAGGAAATACGAAGGCAGGGGGTACTAAATTCTGAGTGCAAATCATGCGCTATTTAAATCCCATTATTACTTTGCAAATTGACATCAAGTAGAAGAAGTTTATTTCTTTCAATTTGGGTTTCATCCCCTACGACAAAAATATTATTTGGCTAATATAAGATAAAATATGCGTTACAGAGATGAGTCTAGATTCTTCGCATTTGTGAGAGAACGGTCGCTTGAGGTCATTGGGATGAATATATATAGGATGTGAAATCTGCAAGTGCGGAACTATTAGACACCCTAATTTCGGCGGCGACCGTAAATTCCACCCACGAACACACCAAATCATATGACGTGCTGCGCACTTACGTAGCTGGGCAACAAACAGATCGGTGACGATAAAACCTTCTTCACCCAAAATACCCAAGGCCGAAATGGCTGGCCCGGAATAGTAGTCCCCATACCTGCGTCACGAGGTACTAACGCGAGTTGCGACCCTCAGAGTAATGTCATCCGCATGGGGAAGAAATGCGAATTCGGAGTCACGTGTGTCTCAGGAAAGGAGCTTTTCATTTAGTTTGGTCAGGCACTTGTGCGAGTCACGAAATATCAACATGTCTCAATACCGTAATTGATAATAATGCATCCGTCTGAAGCTAACCTGCGAGAACCGCATGCACGGACATGGCGTTTACGGCAAATACCAGACGCTTTACCGTTCAACCCGATCACTCTGGGGGGCAGGAGTGAGGATATATAGGAGTTCTATCCATTCCTGGACAGATAATGCCAAATAATGCCAGACAATGAACAGATAATGCCAAATATCTCGGGGTTTTATTGGACTCGGACATGTCCTGGAAGAGACATATTCAGTCCCTATAGACACTAAATTATCACCGAAGTGCAGCCTGTTCTACAGCCTTGGACGCTTCATGTCAGCCTGGATTCTTCTGATACTCTTTAAATCCTTAATCCAATTGAAGTTACAATATGGCATCCTCCGTTGGGGGGCCATCAATAAAACTGCGCTCGAGCCACTGCAAAAACTACAACATAAGATACTCCGTATTATAGCTAGAGCCCCACAGGGGCCTGGTTGTCCATCCAAGAAGTCGCTGCTGAAGTAATTCGGTGTCCTAAACATATAAGATATGCGGAAACTAGACATCGCCAAGTTTATGTATCAGTTCCACTGCGGTCGTTGCCCCGAATATTTCAATGACTTTTTACCTCGGAATCAAAAGCGCACAAGTAGGCTACAACACACGCGCGTCCACGTCGTCCAAATATCATATGATCGAC
Organism: Botryllus schlosseri; assembly: GCF_051294905.1. Classification (NCBI taxonomy): domain Eukaryota; kingdom Metazoa; phylum Chordata; class Ascidiacea; order Stolidobranchia; family Styelidae; genus Botryllus; species Botryllus schlosseri. Next base: position 13,710,438 of record NC_137239.1, on the reverse strand, counting down.
CGAAAAGATCATCGCTCCATCAAATATACCGTACATGATGTGTGGAACAGTATCTCGCGGCCATCCGACAGTCGACGAGCATGTCCACATTCAAGTCGAAATACAAGCAATTACTACTAAATGAATACTAGTCCATCCTCAAGATTACCGGACCACGACTGACCTATCTCTCCTTCCATGACATGCCAGCCCATTTTTATCGCTTGCATACTTCTATACTGTCTTATTAACTTTTCATTCAGTGTGCATGCCTCCTTTTTACATCGACTAGGCCAAGGTGGGTGCCTGATTCCATCGACTACTCCAAGTCGCTTCGACACCTTCCGATCATTTCATTGTATCGCATTTTGTGGTGTATTGAACTGATAAAATTGTTAATAAACCAATGATGATGAGGAGGAGGATGAAAAATTATTAGTTATAGATACTAGATAAGATGTGGTAGACTGATAGAAAGATAAATTGATAAGTTGTTGCGTTTGTGAGTTGCGTATTCCTGGGCAATATTCGCTACGGAAATAGTGAGTTTGTTTGTGAACCATGTTTCTAAGCTATTTACGATGAATTGCGCTATCAATGGTGAGGCTTAGCCTGTCTCTGCGTCATCTCTCGTTTGGCGCTTCATTTTTGAAAAATAAATATGCAAATTGTAGGAATTTGCATAGTCATAGTCATTCATGAACATCAATAGAAAATACCAATAGTAACTGGGAAGCGAGTGGCGCAGTCTGGGAAGCGAGTGGCGCAGTCTGCTAAGCGATACCGTCACGACACCGATGGTTGTTGGATCGAGTCTCGGCTCTACCCAGTTTCTATGTGTCGGAGGTTTATCTGGGCTCCTCATCGCCGACCTCACTGCGATTGCAGTGACTTGAAAAGCCAATAAAGTACAGTAAGCCGAGCTGGAAAGTCGGCAGCAAACATCCGATGAATGAATGAGCGTGGATGAGAGAGCGACTGAATCGTGGTTGCAAGAGAAGTCGCCAAAAGAAGAAAAAATGCATTGAACTTTTGACTTGCCATTGTGCCATTGTCGTGGAGCACAAAGTATCATAAGGCTATAAGCACCACTGTCTTATCTCATCAATACAATACAATGCCAATAGTAATTGAAGCTTTCACAATTTACATTCACAAATCCTGACGACAGGGAAGGCACTTTCTCACTTGCCTCCACTGACCCACGTCACTGATGTATCACAGCTTAGAGTAGTACTACTATAGTGACCATGTTAAGCTCCAGATACGCATGTGATCATTTAAAAGGACAATCACGACGAACCTACGTTCTCGTAAGTCCAGTTTCGCATGCTCAAATAAGCCAACCAGCATAGTTAGTACGAGTTTTTACAGTGAAAATGTGGCGCACAATACCAATCCCATGTAGTGAGTTCGAATTAGTGCTACCATGACGTCAGGAACTTTCAATTGTGACGTAACAGCTGATTGACATGTATGGCTCTTTGGGTGTTGAAATGGAAAAAAATAAGGCCAATATGGCTCTTCGGACAAAAAAGGTTCCGGACCCTGATATACATCTTCATGGCTCTACGATTGCATGGGTTGTTCGTAAGCCTATTTTCGTGAAATCTCGACAAGTCAGCCAAAATGAAGCCTCTCCATGATTTCCGAGACTATTTCACTGTATTTATAGACCGTATAAGTATGGAGCTGTAACTTCAAAACGAATTCTTCCACCGTAGTGAATATACCTACAATAAGATAAAAAGTGAATATGTGACTGAATTCGGCATTGGAGAACCATTGGTATACCAGTTGCAGCGAAAATGAAATATATAATAAGGTCTGGGTATATTTAAACTGTAACAGAGGTACTTTCAGTGTGGAGCCTAGGAGTGAGCCTGACTTTGATTCCCGACCCGGGCCTGAGTATTACGTCGCCCAGCAATGTTAAATTCTCCCTTCTGTCATACGACGTCACAGTAAATCTTCTCATCAAGTGTGCCACCACCACCTTTTCCTCCATCATGGCAAATTTCTGACCGATGCAGTTTCGCGGCCCGGCAGAGAACGGTATGTATGCGTACGGATGCTGACCATCAAGTTTATCTGCCGTGAAACGGTCTGGATCAAATCTGTGTACATAATTCGATTGCAAGTGAGTGTGTAGTAAACTTTGAAACCCTATACTTAAAAATGTTTGTAAATCCAGGAGAGGGCCTTTCTTACAGATGTAATAAGATGGTAAATCCTATAATTGCCATCACGCAGTGCATCTCACTTTAGTTCTGGGTCTTTCTTAACAGTTCATAGGGAGCGGACTCGTAAATTTTCTTGGTTGGTTGCGTGTACGCCCTAACTGCGAAAGTTGGGAAGCTGGTGACAAAAAAGGTTATCACTTTCGACTAGTCCAAATCATGCCGCCTCATATTGTCATTTTGTTTATTTTCTGCGTGAAAACCTACCTGATGACGATTAAGGAAACCATTTCGCTAGTAACCTGAGTCAGTGTTGAAAATAAGTCAGAATTAACGTCAATCAAGAACAGCAACGGATTTCAGCATGGATTATGTGATTATATAGTTGTTGTCCAACATAGGCCTTCCTTGGACCCTTGAAACGACTCTACGGGCCTCTAAGGGGTACATGGACCACTAGTTTTGCAGTTAAGCCGACACTGAAACTGTTAGTAATTCAGAAGTAAAGAAAGTGGATTACTTGGGATCAACGATAGGGACAATGTGATGTCAGGAGAATCCAATTCAGAAGGCCTAACTATACGGTTGCTGAATTTATCTCTAGAAGTGTACATATTCGACTATAGATCGAAAACTGATATATCGGGGGCACAACCCATGTAGGAACCTTCGAATAGACGTGAGATAAGTGATATAGGTCTTATGGGTATGCCCGAAGAAGGGAGGTGAACTACTTCGGCCTGAAGATGCTTAAAATGCAGATCCATTGTATACGGAAGAGAGATGGCTGTGAAGGAGATCTTGAGATAATAAAGTAGGATATGGTCAAGGTATGAGATACAGAAGAAGACACCTTGACGGGAACATTTTGGACGAGTGATCAATAGGCTGTGGTGACACAGTTAGAGATGCCATAAGATAAAGAGCAAAGAAGCAAATAAACGCTACTACGAAGCTTACTTGTCTGGGTTTGGCCAGTATTTCTCCAAGTTATTGATTAGTTGTGGGAACACTGCGCACTGAGTCCCCGCTGGGATTGTATGTCCATCCATTCTAAATGTGATATAGAGCATTATTTCAACAGTCATATCTATTTTCAAGTTAACCATATCTCTTTCGCCATGTGACCATCCCCAGAGGTAACGTCGCCTAACTAGAAGAGGTGTTCAAATTTGTCATCGTTGGTTCTCATGTAGAAGCAAAAGTAGCGTCGATAAAATTCTACTCAAGAGCAAATTCAAATAGCGGTTTCCAATTAAGTGGAGAAGAAACTATTTTAGGCCTAGATAAACTGCTTTGTTAGCATGACAACCTCTGCTAACTAGAGATCAAAAAAGGGGACAGAGAGTACATTCTATAGTCGGGTGTATAGTTTAGTAACTAACTACTAGGCATATAGTTAAGATTACATTTAACCAATTCAATGCGTCGGAACTGGTATTTTAGTTATCAATGTTCCACATTTCGTCGTCAGGTTAATCAAATCGCAGGCCACTCAAAACCTTCTCGCGGGCTACATTTGGCCTGCGGGTCACGGGTTGGCCGCCCCTGGTTTAGGTATGGTACGCGAGCACTGCATACAACCTCGATATGGTACGTGGCTGGAAAAAGGTTGAAAACCACTGGTCTATAATATATGTTCATGTATGAAAAGATTTATAGAAGTATGCGAGTTAACATACACACACTCGGTGCTTGTTATCCTTCCAATCACCGGAAAGGATGGCAAATGTCTGAGGCATTCCTTGAGAACAAGTTCCATGTATTTCATCCTTGTCAGATCTTCCATTGTAATTGGTCTGTCGCTACCTGAGCCCAGTACCTCGTCCAGTTCGTATTGGATTTTAGTTTGCACTTCCAGATGACTTCCGATCAGAAACAATGCCCACGACATCCCCGCCGCTGTGGTGTCATGACCTATAACGCAACGTTCGTGTGGTGAATTGATTATGCGGAAAATGAGAGTATCGCCCTGATAATCGCATTTTTCGTCATTTCCTGGTAGTATCGTTCTGATTGGTATGGTGTAGTAGGCATGATGCGTGATTTCATCGTGGATAATTGGTATGCTAGCAATTGGATCGGAGCATTTGACCGTGTGAATATATTCATCTGGACTTCCTAGTACTGATGGTAGAGAACATAGGAATTCAAAGACGTTCCTTTCCAGTGAATAACAATACCTGGGTTACTGCGTGAGCAAAACATATCTCCACCTTATATTGCAGTTTCGGCACTCTTAGTGCTTCGATATTATGACTAGTTCCCAGCTACAGGTTTTCAGCAGGGCGTACGCACGTTCTAGGCTTCTTAAGACATCGCGATCACGGATGGGATGGTGATGAGCAGGTTCTAGATAGGGATTTTTGATTTGGACCGCTAGGTATTGAGTAGCCTAATTCTCAAGAAAATTTTGAAATGTATTTTAAAAATACATTTTTATACTATATAGTAACCATATCACGTTTTTGTGAGGAAAAAAGTCTCATTCGACTTAGCATCTCTGATAAATCCGAATGACATAGGTAGCCAAATAACTAATACTACAAACTAGTGAATTCTTCACCTTCAAACATAAAAGTATCAACCTCTTCCTGGATATCTCCGATACTAAGAATTTTTCCATCATCAGACGACTTCAGCAACAAATCCAAGAAAGCCAATCGCTTTTTCTTGGTGGCAGCTGCATCCAGATTAGCATCCTTCATATCCCTCATACGATCCTTGATAACGCCTCCAGTAAAACTGTGCAATGTGTCGAGGGTTTTTGTGTACTTTTTGCCAGTAGAAGTCATCAAATACACGGAATCCCACCACAGCCACGGAGATTGGACTCGCTGCCAGACAAGTTCTGATATGCTGAAAAATATTGTTGGACACAATGAGATGGGGAAGTATTTTTGCAGTAAGATTTTCGATATAGAATTGAGAAATAGGGATTCACCAAATGTGGTCAAAGTAATCAGTGTTATTATTCAAGTAGAGGTGGAAGTAATATCGTAAACTACTACTCAATTACAGGTATAATTAGCGATTTTCAAGACATTTCAAACATATCCCAAAACCGCTTTATACTTTACAAAATCCATAATTTAAAAAGTAGGTACTGTTGTCCAAAACAATGTAAAGTGCAAGTCGAAGTAGTCTAAAAGCACAATTACTAGAGTAAGTACTTCAAGTACTCCAAGTACTTGAATACTCCGAAAAAATATTAGCGCTTCGCTTCTGAACAGTCTGAACACCTTTGGGTTTCACTCGATTCGTTTACCAGTGTTGAGTCGGATTCGTGTCATCATTGTGCGTATTATCGATTGACAGTAATGTGATAACTAGTATGACCAATAATGACAGTGAGCAATCGGTATTGATGTACACAAACTTACCTGTACACTGCAGACACATAGTTGGAATCGCTATTTTGCTGCGCTTTAATTTTTGTTCCCATGGCCGTTTCACAAATTATGTCGAGAGCGCAGAGTGTCATCGGGTGGAATATGTCAATAGGATCACACGGACTGGCGCTTATTCGTTTTTGTAGTTTGTTTACGAAAATCGAAGCTTGTTCGTTCATGACTTCGAGAAAGCTCTCCAATATGCTGAAAACGACACGTAACTATTATTTAAAGTTGCGTGCAGCATCGCCAGAAACAGTGGTGATAGATCGAATCGTAATAACTTATTGAGTAAGATAGGATTATTGCTGACTCAAATAACAGAATTTAACGAGAATATGAGCTGCGTCGAGCAGAAACAAAGCCGGATTGGTTTGAAAACCATACAAGTTAATAGCAATGAATTAATTGTGGTAGAGGGCGTAGACTCATCAAGTCTTATGTTAGGATTTAATTGCTTCATCCTTAAACATATCAAAATTGCGAGTCACTGCATGTAACCATCGCAGTTATAACGGTGCATATAAATATCCTTACACATAATTATACCAACAAAACAGAGAAATACAAGAGTCAAAATAGCTAGCTTTAAAGAAAATTATTGAAGAGAAAGTATACTTGACCCTTAAAATCATCTGAATGGAGCACATGGGCTATTTTGATGACAAAAATTTTCGATAAAAACATATTATGTTCATTAGGAATGACATTTACAATCATAAAATTCCGTTTCCTCTAAAGCAGGGGTTCTCAATCGCCGGTCCGTGAGGACTTTCCTGCCGGTCCGCCAGGTATAGTACAATTTTATATCTTAATTTAAAGATGCAATATGTTGAAGTCTTGTCCATTGATAAAATTAAAAAAAAACATCAAATTTTAAACTGAGGTGATATTAGGCCTGGAAACATGTTCCATTTGACTTGAAGTTTAAGACGTGTCATTTGACGACATGCGAGCGAAAAGTGCTAGCTGGCTCGCTAAACGGCGCTGTTTGTGCGATCATCCGTTTTCGATTCATTCGTTTTGTACAGGACCGTAACTGAAGCACCCCAAACCCCGCTATTTGGGAGGCACGGAGCTTGAACGCGGTCCAAAATTATTTCGCAACTCAACATAAATTATAAAGTATTTTTTAAAACTTGATCCAATATTTTTCAGATTTTTTTTTTGCGCTTTGCTCGATTTAGTGTCACTAAATGTCTTGCTTATTGCCCTTGTCCTTCCCCAAGAAATGCAAATGATTTATAGAAATAGGCATTTCGTCGTTAGCCATTACCGCGCTATACGACGCACCAACACACAATGAAGTTTACGCTAACATGGGACTCCGAAAGGTGTGCCAAAAATCGGCAGCGAGAAAACCTGGGCCGAGAGGGACTGTTCTTTTTTGACATAAACCTCGGTATATATATGTATAGTTGTCCATAGTCGCCTACATGACAGGCGCCGAATCTCGCTGTCCTGACTATATGTACCCCAAAGGACAAATGCCATCCCACAGAGAAAAATTATTATCAAGTGAGAAACACCAATTTGGAATTTTGTCCGTCTTTTTGTTTAGTACGTATGAGCGACTTCGACATCTATTCCCTATATAACAGACAGAGGTCGCGAAAGAATGACATGAATTGATGTAATTACTCTAACAGGCTCGTCCGAATATGCTTCATTACTAACTATGTGCCTAAAGTTACCAAGACGACACCTCACTCACTTCTACAGAAAATCTGATAATTCTAAGAGGATAAAAAATTTATAGCAATGTATATGCAATTACCTATTGAAAGATTAAGTCATGAATTATAGAAAATTTTCGCGCTTGTCGCGATTTACATAAGCTCTCTGCCTACACTAAGTAGAAGGAATGTGCTTGCTCACAAATACTGATGAAAACATCCGCCCCACTATGGATTCTGGGGTCGAAGTACACGAGAACTTTGGCTTATCACCCTGCGGTGGTCCAAGACCAACGTATTTAGAGATGGGCTGACGAAGTGCTTTTTCGATCCAGTGGATGACCGATATAGTTATTGTCAGGTGTTTTCGTACGGTGCATTGTATTCGTAGTATCCAGAGTAACTTACGTAGGTAGTAGTATGGACAATGAGAAAGGTGTAGCATGGCAAGGTGCATGGTTCGACTCCGAAACGATTCTTCTCTCGATATTGTTGAAGAGAAGAGTATTATTCGAGTTGGCGTGGTCGGTTAAATTAGGTTACCATATTTTGGAAATGTCAAAAGAGGACACTTTTTCAAAATATTACGACTGACAATTCTGGGGTAAATCCGGAAAAAATGGTAAATGTTCCCTGACTTTGTGGTTGGTTGACTAAAAAAGAAAAAAAGAAAAGGATGCCATCACTTCGTCTCGACTTCCTGAAAACACGCTTTTTACCATAGTCTTCCGTTGGTTGACTGACAAAGAAAAGGTCACCTTTTCGGCTCAGCTCCCGAATTAGCCGCCGTAGCGTTACTTCAGTGCTGTTTAAACAAAAGTATAAAAAAAGAGGACAAAATCTCAAAAAAGCGGACATTTGGGCCTCCTCCAGGGACACTTTCAAAAAAGTCAAAAAAGGGGACAAATCCTTTTAAAAGAGGACGTATGGTATCCCTAGATTAAACCCACCGCATTTGGCGCGAAAGACTGTAAACGACTCCCGCCGGTTTCAAGTGTTTCTGGGCAAGGCAATTTTACCTAGACTCAGCAGACTCACTACCGTAAAATCTCAGTGATGAATACGATCACATGCTGTTAGTCACAATAAGCTCATTTCGATCTGTACAATGCATATTATCTACATCTCCAATATCACAGTGCAGCATAAACATACCTGCACCCAATTCGTAGTCACAACAAAGAGTTGCATCACTAAATGGTTGTCAGTTACCTGAAATGGAATGTTGGTGTTAAAAGTTTGCGTCGTTTCATCCATTTCTGCCCGGTTGATGTCAGCAATCCTGTGCCCAGCCAGCCACGCAGGAAGTTATACATAAAGTTCTTCTCCGTGTGCTTGGTGCTCCGAAGAAGCACTTCAGCAGCGTTGGGACCAACGACTGTTACCAAAGGAGTTGGTCCGATGAAGAAACAGCCAACCTCATGACCTTTGCTAATGAAGTTATCTTTCAAACGAGTGGTCAAGTCGGTGTAAAATTTTTCTTTGCTTGCTCTGTATTTGTACACATGACCGATTAGAGGAAGAGGAATATGTGAAGGACTGGGAATGTGTTTGAATCTGTTCCATTTGTTTATGTGATCCGCCAGTATCTTGCACGCTGCAATTATCAATGCAGCAAATGCGATAGCTGCTAATAGAGCCGCCAGAGCCATCATACTAAGCTGGAACAGGCATATCAGCTATGAGCGATATAATAGATAGAATGATGCAGGGACTAGCTACCTCATCATATACCTAACTGTCAATCGATTTCTATATAACCTTTCATGCTACAAAATACTGGATTGTGCGACTACGAACATTGTGCACAGAACTAGTCTTGTAAATATTTAACTTTTATTAGCCTATGTTATATTCGTTAAAACACTGCACTAGTATATTTAATTAACCTTCGACCGAGCAATGTGAGCAAACATCGAATATTGTAACAGCAGTATGTCCGCACAACACCCAAATATTGTTCTTTGGGAAGCCCCATATGCCTTTCGACCTAACCCCATTCACAATAGGGTTGTTGTAAAATCTCATTTTGAACTGCCACTTGCTTTATGATCAGATTGTCAGGTGTCCTAAAGACACTTCTTTCAAAATTTGGATCAATTCCGATCAGTGTAAGCCGTGCAATCTGAATTAGATATTTTTTACCGAATTTACAGGCAACATGTCAATTTAATGACTAAGCAAGTGAAATTTGTGGACATCGCGCAATGCGCAATTCACAATGTAGGTACAGATACAAGGAGTATAACGAACACCAGCATCACCCATTTAAACCCCAAAACTAGTACCAACAAATAATATGGCGAGCTCCTAAATTTCCAATATAATATATTCCTAATTTGTAATTGTTGTGAAATCACACATTCTGTCTCGTTCCAAGTCAAACCAACCTCTGATAGTTTTCACATGACGGTTAAGGCAATGCGAAAGTTGACAGATATCAGAAAACTGTAGCGCTGTGAGCCCAATGATTTGGGTGCAGTATCATAATCTGTTGCATCATTTACGCACGGCAAATTGGTGTCAAGGCAAACAGACTAAATTATGCTATACACTAGTAGGCCTACAGATAAGAGTGAACTGTAATCCGTTCATATAGCTTATCATTGTAATCCATCTCTATCCACTAGTCTTGCAAATTACTCCGAATAGGCCAGTGGTTCTCAGCCGCCGGTCCACGGACCGGTGCCGGTCCGCGACGTCTTTTCTGCCGGTCCGCCAGGCATATTAAAATATTATACCGTAATTTAAAGTTGCAAGATGTCGAAGGCTTGTCAATTGATAAAACGTCAAATTTTAAACTGATTCAGAAGTTCGTGAGGTAACATTATAGGCCTGGAAAGCATCTTCGATTTGAGTTGAAGTTCAAGCCGTCTCCGGTGACGACATGCGAGCGACAAGTGAGCTGACTTGCTAAACCTAGGGTTACCAGACGTCCTCTTTTAAGAGGATTTGTCCACTTTTTTTACTTTTTTGAAAGTGTCCTCTAAGGACGCCCTCCTTTTGTCCTTTTGTTCGAGATTTTGTCCTCTTTTTTGAGCATTTTGGTCATATATATATAGTAAAATCCCACTTAGATGCCATAAATCAGCCCCGAAGTGACGCTCCGGCGGGTATTTCGGGAGCTGAGTGGAATGTTGACCTTTTTTTAGTCAACCACCCGACAATGAGCGAGAAAGTTGACCTTTTTTTTAGTCAACCGAACACGAAGTGGGTAAAATTTACCATTTTATGAGAATTCTCCTCCGGTTTTGCAAGTCTGAAAATTCTGAAAAAGTGTCCTCTGTTTAGATTTCCAAAATATGGTAACCCCAGCCAATGGTGGCCAACGTGCGGCCATAGAAGGGATTATACGGCCGTCAACAAACAATTTAATTAGTATATGACTTGGCGGCCGTTTACATGTAAATTGGATTACGAATTGACTCCTGAATTTTTGAGAGATTTTAATTATTCTTGAAATTTTATTCGCGCGGTGCGCGATTTAATACGACTTCATTTTTCGATTTTAATACAGTAACGCCCTTTGCAATGTGATCCCCACAATAGGCTTACATACGTGAACACAGCAGAGGAAAATGATGCGTCTCATATAGAAATACCAACTTGGAATCTTGTCCTACTCACAAAAGAAATTCGTTTCGTGTACGTTAGGACGATTCCAATATCGTTTCCACTATACCGACATTCCGACTATCGTGATAGGATGTCAACAAATAACAGCATTCAACAAAGTGACTAATAACAATTGGCCCACACGAGGATCCATCGTCATTTATAACTTACTGCCCTTAATTTTGGGAAGCACCCCTCCATCAACTTTACTGGTGAATCTGATCACGTGGGCTTAGAAACGATAAATGTTTGATAGTGATATGCGAAACTACTAATATTATTGATAAAAAAATATCGCGCATCGCACGACCACATCGAATCCCATGATGTACTTTCAAGACCGGTTGACCACTCGCAATTTCGGTGTGTATAGTAAGACGATATCAATTCGGTGTTCATCGGAGATGGACATGGACACTGGACAGTTTAATGTGGGTATTCGGCGTTCAGTTAGTTCATTACGACTATTCGCTGGAATGCGGCCCTAGGCTATACGAGAAATCGAAATGTGGCCGTGAATGGCAAAAATGTTGGCAATCCCTGCCGTAGTCGGTCTACCCGCGGAATTAGGGGCGAGACTTCAATCGACTCTCGGTCGTAGCAAGTTAATCTGAGCAAGGCAATTTTACCCCGCCTCAACAGACACCACCGTAAACTTCTATGAATACAATCGTGAACATATTTGATTACGAACAAAACTCTCAAAACCGAGCAAGATAGTGTAGCGGTGATGCACCCGGTAGGTCGTGGGTTCGATTCCCGGCCGGGTCATACTAAAGACTCGAATATTGTTATCCGCAGCTATCCTGGTAGGCGCTCAGCAGTTACGGATAGCATGCAGGAGATAAAAAAGGTGGCATAGGCTAGATGACCTCACAGCCGTATCGCAACTCCGTCGTTAAAAGTATCTCGATGGTGCAGGCGTAAAAGAATATCATATCTCTCTCAGTCTATAGAGTCATACTTGCAAAAATTACGGCTGCATACTTTAAATTTTTGGCTGATTTAAATTTTTGCAGGTCCACCGGTCCACCAAATATTTTTTGAAATTTTACCGGTCCGCGAGGTTGAAAGGGTTGAAAACCACTGGTATAGGCTACGTCAAATTGTTCAACTCTTCTATTGTAATTAGCTTCATGATGTCTGACCCGAGGGCCTCATCCACATCGTCTCGGATTGTAGTTTTCATTTAAGTAGGGTTACCATATGTCCCCATTTATGAGGATTTGTGATGTGAGTGAACCATGTGAGTACATCACCATCAAGCATGTATATATAGCCACCTCTGCCTGAATATCTTCGAAACTGAGAGTAAATCCAGGAAATCAAACTTCTTTATATGCACTGTATTTTACAATTATTAGTGTCTTTCATATGTCTATATTGTACGGCCCTTGATCCCCTTTCTTGAAAATAAAAGTGCAGCGCATCGAGCATTATCGCGTGTTTTTACCAATAGGCGGTAATGATAATCCACGACACAAGAGCTGCTGCAGAAAATTTCTTCAGGCATACCTGCGGCTTAGACACTCCCCTCGCCGACCCAGCCAGAGATAACAAAGACAGATGCAATTCAAGGCATCAACACTGTAGCTGCCATAGGGGACGGTATTGAGCAGATCGTATACATAGCAGCGGAAATCAAGTGGTGTATGCAGCCTGTCCTATTGTAGAGTTTATGATGGCGTCTTCGGTCCGATCTGCCGACGATCATGACGTACCCCATGTATCATCTCTTCGAATCCAGCAGCGGAACGCTTAGAAGTACGAGTAACCACCGGGAATCCTTTCCTGCCGTTTTGGAGTTGGCGTTCTGCTGACAAACCCCGCTTTACAGAACGAAAATTCAATTCAAATACGGATCGACAACGTTTGAGTCTGATTTGAGTTGTGTTTCACGCTCTCTCGAATTGTAAGAAAAGGACAGCGGCATTCATGGACACTGGACAGTCATGAGGTCACAGTCCTGCTCAAAACACGCCATTTGTGCAAGCGGTTTTCAAGTACGGCAGACTCATAGCGATACTCGTAACTTAGGTGACGGTTCGTCCATGATTTTATCGTGGAAATGGTTATGGAAAAGTGTTTGGGGCTTAACCAACGATTATATTTGTAAGATATATCAAGCCGGGAATGCTATCGAAAGGAAATCACACCTCAACATGTGAATCGGGTAAATGCGGTTGACGAGAGTCTGTTGACTAATTACGCCACAACGATAAATCTTTCTGTATTTCAAAATTTGGATGACTGCATTTGCTGACTTCGTTTCAGTCGAAAAGCTTCGAGGGGATTACATTTGGCAAAATAAATATGTTTTTTGGTGCGATACTGGAGTTTTGTATTTCTACAAGCGTATTATTTTCCGAACAGTGACTTTGTTGATCCGTCACATGTGCGTTGTCATATATCCGCCGTTCGCGAGCCTGTTTCCGAGTGACTATTACACCACAACGACAGAATTATTTATATCTTTCGAATGGGGTTAACCGCATTACTGACTCTCGATACTACTGAGAGTCAATGGAAATGCTATGAGATATAGATTTGGTTGACAATATGAGCAATGAACAATTGAACATACTGCTTGATACAATATATTTACATAGTTCATACAATCCGGCCTTTGCGTGGACAGCGGAATTATCAAAACTACGGTACATCACCAGTGAAGCGACGGATTTTTAAGTGGTACTTGATAGGCACAAACCTCGACCTTATGTCAGATTTTACATTATTCTAGAACAGTGGTTCCCAAACGATGGGGAATTCCCCACTGGTGGGGAATTGAATGGTTTCTGGTGGGGAATAGACGCATTTGTTCAAAATTATATACAGGACAACCTAGATATTCACAGAGACACGTGCGCAATTTCCGGTACCAGTTAACTGCACTCGAATGTATGCATCGAAAATTATATTGCGTGTTGTTAACAAAACCTCATTTTAACTCTGGATGGCCTATGATGGCGTCACAAACGCATCCAACACTATTTTGCCGTGAAATTACGCTTTTGCGAAATTTTGAGCGTTACTGGTATCGGTTCACAACACATTTTATGTTGCATTTATAGGCGATTGTCTTGCGTAGGTGTGGTTGTGTGTCTTGTGTACTCAAACCAGGAAATAGCTGCACCGTGATGACAAAAGTGTGGAGTAGTGAGAACAGGACCGTAACTGCTGAAACAACGTAAACGCCCCAATTAGGGGGGGGGGTGGGAGCTCGAAGGGGCCCAAAATTATTTCGTGAATTAACATAAATTGTAGAATATTTTTTTGGAATTTATGCCACTTTTTCAATAATGCCGATTATCTTGATTATTGGGTACCCTTTTCCCCCTAAAAATACGTAGAATTAACAGAAAGGAGACCTCGGCGTCGGCCATTACTGCGCCACGACGCACCAAGACATATGAAGTTATAGGCCATGTAACATGCGACTCCGAGAAGTGTGCCAGAACGATCAGCAGCGAGATGACCTTAGCCGAGAAGGAATGCCCTTGTGGTGACCTAAAACTTTGATATATATCCAACATACATATAAGTTTAATTGTCCATAGGCGGCTAAATGGCTGGCGCCGAATATTCCTGTTCTGGTGATCTGAACCCCACAGGACAAATGCCATTTCACAGGGAAACATTATTTGCCAGTAGAGCAATACCAATTTGAAATCGTGTGGTCCTTTTGGTTTTGGCGATTTTCATACCTTTTGACATAGCAGATATAGGAGGTCACGAGATAACATAATGTAACGAAGTTAATATACCAATGGGTTGCCCGAAGATGTTCAATTCTTATTAGGGGTCCTACCTTTTCCAACACACCTCACTCAGCTCTACCGGTAAAACTGATTACGTGAGCAGAGTGGGGATAAAAATTGATAGCAAAATATATGCAATTCCCGATCATATTGACAGATTCAAACATGAATTATAAAGAAATTTCGCGCTTGGCGCGTTTATACGATATAAGGCGACGCATTAAACAGTAGACCCAATGTAGACGATAAGTAATGGGGAAAAAGCGTACAGGCTAAGGGGGGATGAGGTGGAAGCCCCCACAAGTTGGGTTTATCACCCTGTGGGGGCCCAAGACAACTTGGAGGGGGGCTGACGAAGTGCTGTTACGGTCCTGGTGGGGAATGAAGGCTCGGAATAAATCTGAAGTGGGGAATGAAGACAAAAAGGTTGGGAACCACTGTTCTAGAATATCTGCTTTGTCAAATGAGTCGCCAAAATTGCAATTGAACTTCGTGGACATGCACGGCGTATTGATATAAGAATAAGGAGCATAAGATGAATGTGCGCCAACTAAATATAGACGAATAGTACGGACCGGTGGTGATTTCAGCTATAATGCGTTCTCGTTTGACAGTCCATACTAAAGACACACCCACATGGGCAATAGCATATGTGTCTCCTACAATCAACCGCTGTCACTTCATCAAGCTGTCGACTACCGCCAAAATGGTCGAGTAATTACTAATCGTGAGAATTGCTCGAAATCTTCGATGTATTAAATTAATTAGAATACCATGCACACGTGATTTATTCTGTGCACGAATGATAACCTTGGCTATCCATTCTTTCAAGTATATACAACTTTGCGCAGATATTGAACCTGCAGCATAGATCATACCGTAAATGACAACTCCTAGTCGATCCATCGATCCTTTGTTATTGCCAACATAATGTACCACGCGAGCAGGTCACTGTTTTAAAGCTGTTTGCCAGCCCGTATATCACTTGAAACAATAGCGCTTCGGTTTCATCTCCATGAATATGAGCGGTATCAAATGACTCGCAGAAACGATATTTCACGAGTGCCAGAATCAAAAGGTCACATCCTTCAAAAGAGAGTTGCTCAAGAGGCGTAGCTGATCGTTGGCAAGGTGGAGCGAGTTGTAGTCGCTGATAGAAATGCTAAATCTAGTGCAGTGCTTTTCAACCTGTGTGACGGTTCGCACTTGTGCGAATGAAAATAATTGCAGTGCGAATGACGAAGGTGGTGCGAATAGTGCGAATGAAAATCCGAATCAAGTGCGAATGACGAAGGTGATGCGAATGGAAATCCGGATCAAGTGCGAATGAAAATCGTCAATAATTGTTAACTTAACGTGGAATAATTCAGACAAACCTAATAGGAAATTTAAGATCAGTGTAACATTTGCCGTTGCGACGCAATTGTAAAAACTTAATACGACGCACCACTAATCGTAGTTTTCACAATTCCCGCACTATAATTATTAGGTAACCAAAAGCCTGGTTTGGCAGCTGGTGTAGTGGCAGTATAGAGATCTCTACAATCTCTATAGTGGCAGAAATACAGTATTTCAGCCCGTCTGAGCCTGCGACAGGCTGGAAAAATGACGTCAAAGTGACTTTCTGCTTTCTTTCGCTAAACAATCGTCATATTTTCGTAATAACTGTTCGATTAGCGCTAGGCACGAGGATAGTAGTAAATACCATCGTTTCGGGCTCACATTTGCAGGTTACTGTAACGCAAATTTTTACTCCTTCAAGGTAAATTTTGGATCTGTTTGAGCTATCTGTTTAATATATATGTAATATTTATTGAATTTATTGCAACAAATCCTGGAATCGTTTTTACATATCCTAGATCCCTGTGTTGGGTAATATCGCTTTATCATGAGCATACAGGATAAGATTTGTCCGACATCTTTTATGGGGGAGCCTCAGGTCACGAGATGCCACAAAAACTCAAATTTTGGTAGTAGTCCAAAATCTACTTTACCTTTATTATACTGTCATGGATTCTCAAGTCGGATTGAGCTATAGAGTAAAACCTCACGGGACCTTTGTGTCAGCTCTCAAAAACGATTTCTGCCAGCAAGTATTTTTCACCAGCGAAAAATGCGATGTATTTTGGATAGGAGTGCAGAACAGGTTTTAAGACCTGGCCATCCAAGCACTATAGTAGACGTTCTTGAACAACAACATTGTTTGGCCGAGAAGGGGTTTTAGTGGAATAATTGAAAGCAAAATTGGCGAAAAAAGTTCCCTTTTTAATGAGACACTTGATCTTAGTAGTCAATTTGTTGCACATCCGAACAAAATATTGCCAAGTAGGCCTATCTTCATCATTTTTTGTATAACAATTTTCGATTAATTTGTGCGAATGAAATTTATTTTACAAAAAAAGTGCGAACGGAGCTCAAAAAGGTTGAAAAGCACTGATCTAGTGCATTCCAAATCCAGGCAGCGTGTTTTGGTAAGGTTTATATCGTATACATCGTATATATATTTGCAAGGCCTTATCACAATGTCTGTATCTTTTACAAACTCGAAATACTGGCGTTATCGTATTTGAGTGATGTAAGACTTTTGGGCTGATTGTTATTAGCATTTTGAGTCCTTTTGCATGACCAACAAGAAATAATTTCCCTGAAATCGTTAAATGTCAGCAAGAGACAAACTTGGTTGAGGGTTATGTCGATGTTAGTTATGGTGTGAGAAATCAAGACAATGTTTGTCTGTTGAGAGAGTACAAGCATTGACAGGATGTCCGTAATAACGACTGCCGATAGTATCGACCGTTTGATCATGCTTCCAATATTGCTGTAAGATATCGATTTTCCGGTTCCTTCGTTCGACGATTGTTTTATCGATTTCCGTTTTATCATCGGAAACAAGAAGAGGAATAACAGCAATATCTGGGCGGATCAACGAACTTTTTCCAAAGATTCCACTCTTCTATTTCTCCTATGCGGCCCACCGAAGGTCTGTATTCGCATCCATAAACTCCGGATTGGAAAGTTTCCGGTAACGCGTAACCAACAGAAAACGCGATGAAGCCGATCACAATACATACTATAGAATACCGGCTTAAAATCAAAATCCACTTGGGTGATATAATTTTCACGTATTCGTTCGTGTACACTGCGTGTTGACGCGTCCATAAAAAACAGTACGTACAAGCGATCCTAAGCAATATGAAGGTATGTATAACATCTACCAACGTTTCGCAGTTTGTAATTCCATCCCGTCGTAAAATGATGTGGAATAACACTATGTATGCTATCAGTCTTAGAGACGCAACAGACAAAAGTACTATGAATGCTTGATAAATTCTTCCACGTTGGTTTGTCCAGTGTAAAAGTTTCTTTTGTCTTCCGTAAATCAGCAATCGAGCTATCAAGGCAACTGTCGCCAGGGCAAGAACGTAGGTTGTCACTCCACAAGCGATGATTTGTCCGCTTATAATTGTGGTTATTGACGTAGCCTCGCTAACGTTAGCCTCAGTATATTTACTGCTATTCAGCATGGCGATGGATTATTCCCCGCTTCTGACAATTACGGCGCCTGTGTTCCAATCTAAAAGTCAACGGAATGGTATAGTTGAAACGTTGTTGATTCATTATGTTCGAGGAGAATTCTACTTCCGTTTTTCATTCCCATCATGACTGGCAGTAACACAAAGGCGTTTCAGTAAAATTGCAGAGTGTGCGTTCTGTGCAATCTTAGTTTACTCTGAGGCAATGCGTGAAAAGTCATTCATCTAGTTCGGTCCATTGATCCATATTTATCAGACTGAATCACTGCCAAACTAATCGCACAGGGTACTTTCCATGACATGATCTGCACGAACTCGAAAGTAGGCTACTGCTCGCCGTATACGTCATGTGCACTGTGCAGTGACTTTGTAGTCGTAAGCAGTAAATTAAATTACTTTGCCCGTCTGATGGCATCTACTGAAGCAACAAGTTGCACTTAAATAGGGATGTATATTGTTGTACAAGCAACAGAGATGACCTCGCGTCTTCACAGAACCTCACAAAAAGAAGGTGACCTTAAGACTCAAGTTATTTAGCGATCGATATCGCTGGTCTATAAATTTCTCCCCCAAAAGATTTGCGCAAAAAACTCTGATGATTGACCTAGGCTAATTTTCGGGTGCTGAATCTGAGCTCAGCATTGCTCCATCACGTCATATTTTTTCGCTATGAATTTTTCCCTATTTCATATGTTGATCAAATTTCGACTTTTGTTAGTGACGGTGAGAGTATAACGGCAACAGCTTATAAACTATTGGTATTGAAATAATCAATGATGAAACTTGGGCTGTTGTAGAATAGAATGACTGAATTTTCGGTGAAGTTTAATCCTGTGGTTCTCAATCTGCCTTCAATCGGGACCCTTTTTCGACTTTTTATAGCGTAGTTGGACGCAACTATTTTAGTTGGTAGCAGTTAGGGTTGCATTTAAAACAAACGGTGTTTTAAAACACTTTGCTTAAAACATGTTTGAAACAGTGGTATAAACAAAGGTCTTTTTTAGATCTTTTTTCAAGCTGTAAAATTATGTCATAATTGTGTGAATACTTTCCAAAAATCATGTTGTATGAGACTACGGTCAATTACCACGCGATATAGCCGACGTATATCGATATCGGATGGTTGGAACCCTCAAAATCAGTGGTTCCCAACCTTTTTCGGTGTGCGGGCCAAATTTAGAATATCAGAGTACGGTCGGGGCCGCACGAATACTAGGGCAATGAAACGGACCCAAATAGTCATCAAAATATGAAAATTGGCATTGTTCCGATCAATCGCTCGACGCCATTAGCGATTGTTATGGTCATTGTGTTGCCGCGCTCCAATTATTCAGAACAATCGACCTTTGATGGCTATTTCGGAGTAGCTTTATTGCCGTGGCGAGATTTCAAAACTTTGCACTGTTTACCGCTACTTATCTGCTGCATTGGGTGTCCGTTGAGTGAAACAGCTTTTCTCGCCTAAACGTGCGAAGCGCGAGAAATTTCTTTACTTCATGACTGAATCGGTCAATATGATCGGGAATTGCATATATTGCTATCAATTTTCATCCTGTCTCTGTTCACGTAATCTGATTTACCGGTAGAGCTGAGCGAGGTGTGTTTGAAAAGGTATAGGCCCCCCTAATAATAGTTAAACATCTCCGAGGGTATACCTGTTGGCAGGAACGTAGCAGCACTTAGTCAGCCCCCGGGCTCCCATAGGGTGATAAACTGACCCCGCATCACGTTGTTCGCTTTTGCCACGATATTAAAGCTGTACTATTTAGTGAGCCAGCGCGAAGCGCGAATATTTCGATAATTCATGATAAAATCGGTGAATAAGATCGGGAATAGCATGGTTGCCCTCTCTGCTCACGTAATCAGATTTACAGGTAGAGCTGAGTGAGAGGTGTCTTTGAAATTGTATTCCCCGTAAAATTGAATATCTTCGGGCGGGTGGACTCCTTGGTATGACTTCTTTACTTGATGTTATTTCGTGACCTCCTGTCTGCTATATCAAAAAATGTAGAATTACCCAAACCTACTAAACTGAAAGATCACACGATTTCAGATTGGTATTTCTTCACTGGCATATAATTTTTTTTCCCTGCGGGATGGTATTTGTTTTGTGAGGTTAAGATTGCAAAGACACGAACATTCGGCGCTAGTCATTTTGGCGCCGATATAGACAATTAAACCTATATGTATTTTGTATATATAACGAAGTTTTTGGTATTTCGAAGTTTTTGGTCAGGATAAAAGCAGTCCTTTACGGCCAAGGTTTTCTCGCTGCCGATCGTTCTTGCACACTTCTTGGAGTCGCATGTTACATGCCCTAAAACTTTATATGTCTTGGTGTGGTCTTGTGTATTTCTTTGGGGGGAAGAGTACCCAATAATCAAGATATGTGGCGAATTGAAATCGGACGTGGCGCGAAAAATGTTTGAAAAAGTTGCATAAATTTTCGAAAAATACTCTATAATTTATGCTAATTCACGAAATAATTTTAACCCCCCTTCGAGCTCGGCCCGCCTCAATAGGGAGAATTGGGGGGGGCGGCAGTTACGGCCCTGGCTCTAGGACTACCAACTATGCTGCTTTTAGCCAGCTAAGCTGTACGAATCTCGGCGTATTCAACCGTGAGTCACGTGTTGCACATGTAGTTATCACAGGGTTACCACACCTCCTCTTTTAAGAGGATTTGCTCTCTTTTTTGATTTGCCCTCTTTTTTGAGATTTTGTCTTCTTTTTTGAGAATTTTGGCTGAATATAGGGCCAAATTTGACTGATATACATTAAGTCTCAGCACTGTAGGAACGCTACGGCGGATATTTATGGAGCTGGGCCGGAAAGTTGACCTTTTTTTCAGTCAACCCCCTGTTAATGTGTAAGAAAAAATGTATTTTCCGGGAGTTGAGCCTCTTTTTCCTATTTAGTCAAGCGACCACGAAGTGGTAAAAACTTGACCATTTTTTAAAGATTTTTCTCCAGTTTTGAGACTTATCAATACCCATATATATCTATAGCTACTGCTCGTTCAACTGGAAAGTTAGGGCACATTGCATTGAAACAGCTGTGACGTAATGTTAGCAGTCTACTCACAACTTTCCGTCACTTCCATAATTAAAAACTACAGAGGCCAAGCCAAGCAAGAATATTTTATAAATATAAATTTTATTTTGTCATAAATCGATTTCTTAATATATTTGGGGGCCGAATATATTTGGGGGGCCGCAAGAAGGCTATCAGGGGGCCGCATGCGGTCCTCAGGGTCGCGGTTGGGAATCACTGCTCAAAATAGTCGGTTCAATATTAATAGTAAAAATATGTCGTCAAAGGAGCTATATTTACCCTATATTTTCAATGATCGATGCCAATCCACTATGCCGTCACAATTGAATATTCATGACGTCATGGCTTTAAAAAAACACAATAAAAAACATGTTTTAAAATAGGGCCTTGTTTTAAACATGTTTGTTTTAAATTTATTTTTGTTTTAAATGCAACCCTAGTAGCAGTTGTCGTCTTTATACATCGGTCTTGGTTATAATTGTTCTGTTTAGTAGCTCCATATTAAGCTTAGTTACCACCGGTATCTTTATACAATTTGGCCTGCAGAATTAATCAGTCATTGCATGCTGTGATAGAGCTCATTGCTAATTCGTAAAACGTAAAGTTCTGAAACAATAAACATTACATTGTTCGTATATAATGTAGAAGAGAATTGTGTGATCCTATCAGCTATATTTAAAACATTAAACGACACAGGATGTCTGCTTTTCCAAGAAACCAAACTGCTTATCATGATAACTTGAACAAGTTTTCCATCATTAATCTGTTTATGCTGTTAACCTGAACTAATTTTTCTCCAGTTTGTATATACCAGGCGTAGGGAACCTATGGCTCATAAGCCATACATGGCTCTTTTGAGGATATAGCACTATGAATAATTTTCAATTTGGCACTTAATTCGCAACTGGAATTTTCATATTATTTACTGTCAGAATAATTATTCTTGTGGCAGGTGAGACAAGTCTATATGGGTGAAAACAGCGTCGTAGCTCGTTCACAATCCTAATAATTATGCCACATAATTGCTCAGAATGTCAATGCTCAATGAGCATTGCTCAATACTCATTTATCAGTCCAATATAATTTTGTTTTTATAATATGACAAACACGCCGCCTTCAAGTTATTTAGGGGTCTACGTCGAACAAATCTAGTACGTCTAGTTTCTGTCATACTGGAAAATAATATCAATCGTGAATCAGCCGTACCCGACATCGCACGCCTTGAAATTATGGATTGCAGAATCGTTGAGTGATCAGAGAGAATAGGGGACATAAGACGCCTGTATGACGAATGACAGTTCAGTTTTCAAATTTACATTGACTTTCTGATCATGACGAGAAATGAATTCCCTTCGAGGTGACATTCCCAATTACAAATTCAAATTGTAAGAGTAGCTAATAGCGATCATCATCTCTGATTGTTTTATAGCTTGTTGGCACTGCTGTTAAAATGTAGGCTAGTAGGGCAACGTTATGCTACCGCCGAAGGATTTGAGAATGAGTACTAAATTTAACCAACTCATATCAGTTAGCAATTGTTATTATCCTTGTCTTTCGTGAAATGATGGAGTCGTGCGAGACTGTCAGTAGACCGATTTAGCTACGACTCTACGAATTCAATTTCTTGGCACAATGACGCCACGAATCGTCAATTGTGACGTCGCAGTTGACATCGCTGTGTGGCTCTTCCGTAGTTACAATTGTAAATATAGAGCCAATATGACTCTTTTGACCAAAAAGGTACCCGCCCGCTGGTATATACACCATCACGTTTTATCGGAGCCGAGAGGCTCATTATTTTCCTCGGCGGGTCTCATTCGATAGGTGCGGCTCAAGCTGGTGACGCTGGACTATTCGGCAATGGTCATTTTGGCGCCTTGGACAGTGGACATATTGATGTGGAACGATTTGGCCAACATCGTAACGATATTGAATTCATGCAGCCCGCGGTCGCCACGAAATTTGAAAAGTGGTCCGCGACCCGTTTTGAGTTAGCGATCCCTGGTTTAAAGCAGTAGCACTATAAACAGAAGTACGAAATACTAAGTCAACTTTTGATAACGCTTTTCTGATTACTGTTAGCTTTCATTTTGACTTGAGTATTAAATGGTGAGGTAGAGTCAATTCAATTGACGAAATATAATGATCAGTAAAACACAAATTTAGGACCAGCACGACGCGACACTCGCAAAGTGCTGACATTCGCAAATGGCAACCTAATCGTTATGCGACATCTGAGCGGACGCGTTGTACGGTAGCTAAACTGTATTGTGCTTGAGAGAAATCAGATGCCTCTATGCGACTTTCGATTCATTCCTTTTAGAGAAATGACTTCGCAGTAATCTTGTCAGCAGCCAAGCGTGAAGCCTACATATACTAAGCGATGTTTGTTTTTGTGATTTTGTTTATTCGACTCATTCAGTTGAGCCCGGGATTAAAAGCCAGTGGAATCACCGCCATTCCACCGTGAAGATGTTGCGATAATATTTAGGACTCAATTGAGTTAATAAGATATAGACATTGTCAATAACCTTATAATAGATTCATAACGTCATGATTTGATCCTGTTCTACAATCAAGATCTGGAACATTGGTAGCTCAACAACGGATAACTTGCCATCAAAATAGACGATATTGCAACGACGGGTACTCCACGCTCTTCCGACACTGAATATTATAGGGATTAACATATACGATTCAAGGCTCTGCTATGCCGGTAGCCGACCCCAACGATCGGATTGGTTCTCTTGAAACTCGACTAAATATTCCCATCGCATCTTCTATTATAGCGACAGACGTCAGCAACCTGTCTTTGTATTTCCAATGATAAATTGAATTTGCGGACGCATAATGATCGAAAGAATATGTCTACTTGGCAGCAATTAATCATAATCGCTACTTCAATGGCGCGCGAGAGAGAAAGCTACACAGAATCGACCTTTCGATGGCATAAACACTCCTGAGAAGTACTTGAAGCCAGTGAAGCTCCCTCATGAGTGTTAAGAGCACTTGCGCGTTCCAGCAATATTTTGTCAGTCAAAATGACTCTTAAATTCGGTCCATAAGGCCTAATTTACCTATTATGTGCGCAGGGTTATTGAAATTGTACGTGTATCTATTTAAAACAGGACATTATTTTACCTATTACGATCATTGGATAAATAGTACACGCAGTACTAAGCACTTGGATATCACCATCAGCTCGTAATATTCTCATTGGCCGACTTCGTACGAGGAATACTAATGACGAAAGACAAGACCGAAGACTCGAAGGTAATGTCCCTTGGCGACACCTGTGTGATATTCAGAACTGTTTATTTCCTATGGCCCTCTCCATAAGTTAGTGTCTCGCCCTCGACGCCTATACATTGATGAACTTTCTCATCTTGCTAAAGGGGCGT
Source organism: Botryllus schlosseri (assembly GCF_051294905.1). Classification (NCBI taxonomy): domain Eukaryota; kingdom Metazoa; phylum Chordata; class Ascidiacea; order Stolidobranchia; family Styelidae; genus Botryllus; species Botryllus schlosseri. The sequence goes on along the minus strand of NC_137239.1, from coordinate 13,685,847 downwards.
CAACATCTTCTCATTACGCGTAGAATCAGAGTATCTCGTAAGAAATGTGTAGGAATAAAGTGATACACCACATGATTATTTATCGTGATCAACCAGGACTATCTAGCACCAACATCCTCAAAATATTGACTGCATGTGCATATAAATTGTAAAATAAAGCACACTGTGTCAATACTAGATATAATATTTTCAAATACTAAGGTGCCTTTACAGCTGTATTAATTATTATTATTTCAGGTATACTGAATAGTGAGTAGGCCTACGTCACTATCCAATTCACAATGGCGATGTCTGCTGTTGAATATAAGGAATACCCTGGCAAACAAACTGTAGCGCCAAGCAGTGTTTGACTTCGTAGGAATATTACCACAAAATCACGTATATGGCAGTCTCCGAGTTAAGTTGGCGATTACAAGATGGGTTTACAGGAACGAACAATAGCTCGTGACAATAGCGTGGCGTTGGCGATTTACCGATTGAATGGAGATGTTACGTCTGGGTCAGGGGTAGACATAAGAACAGTGTGTTGTGGTTAGGAAGCATAGTAATTCACAATGACAGCGACTAGTGGAGTTGATGTTGATGATAAAATATTTTATTAAACTTATCATCGACACATTGTATAAGTTGGATTAATTCACGCTGCATCAACAAGCAAAATGCGTCACCCAGCTCTTCGTTATTGAAACAATAAATGTGGTGATATCTGTGGCGTCGCACATCAATGGATATTGAATACCGTCTCTTTAGCCAGCCAAGATATATATCCCTAATCTAAATCTTGACACATACGATAAATTCTGCTAGTCGTCAACATACGATAAAATGTACGCAAAACTCACTTTACTTGCAAATCATAAACGGCCGCTGACAAAAAGGAAGAAAGTATCTATCAAGCTTTTCATAGCGTGATGAACTTGTAATAAACAGTGATACGTGCTTCCTGTGTTTATATCGATTTTCTTACTCTGTTATATATACAGATGTATTCGTTACTTCATCAGGAGATCATAATTATTATTCTGTTCTCTATATAGCACTATTTCCCCACGAATATGTCATATCGTTACGACTCACGACTACCCTATTGTACCATAACTCTGTACTGGTAAATTAGTTACGGCTATCCTGCCACAATCGCGTCCAAAGTGTGTGCGGAACTCTAAAACCTATCAGGTTATAGTATGACTACCACGTATAACCTGTCTACTCATGGACATACAGAGTGAATTAAATGAGGTATTTCGTCAATTTCTGTAAAAGCTTATGATGCGAATCAGGTGAACCACGCAATCAGGTACAATGTTGCTTTCACACGAGTTACAATTGGGGAAAACGAGTCGGATACACCATTTTCTTTTGGAGATACCTACTTCAGAATTCAGAAACCCCGTTCTTGGGGTGTCGATCGAATATTTCAACTAACTTGCTAACGCCAGTACAGTATTTCTTTATCCGTGTGTTTCAATTTAGAGCCAATCATCATTATCAATCAGCGTTTTCCTTTCTCTGTATATAGGTCTATTCAATGTCTAGTTTATTTCTCTGGGTTTATACGAGGAAGAGACAGTTGTGACCCCACTACACTCATATGGTATATTTCCTTACATATATGTGTATTTGACTCGTTTTCACTCATTGGAATGAGTGTTAAGGCAGAATTCGACTTCGAAAAGCCCCGATGGCCAGATTTTCACCATGCCCTGGATGAAACTCTTGCAAATACGCTTATTCACCACCCATGATTTTACAGTGTACCACAGAAAAAAATACAACCTAGACTACGTAGCCTGCATGTTATCGAGTATATGTGAATGCTATATCGTTTTTTAAAGATGAGTATAGAACCACAGTATGATCTGAATTTCAATTATAATCATCCGAATAACGGTAAAAATGATGCTGGTGGGTGCGTAATTATCGAAGAGCTTTATCCACAAACCCCTCGAAATGAGATCAGGTCATTTGTCGTAAAGATACGAGCGTCGGAGCCGACAAAACGCACGAATACCCCAAATGATGCAAAGAAGGATAAAAAACCGGAAAGCGGTGTGCGTCGAGGTAAACATTGTCAGGTAGCGTAGTTCTCAAAACTACGCTTCTCATTATAATTGTGGATGCGGTGGGGCTAATTTCGATATTGATCATCATTTTTGGCGCCCTAATAGCAATCATTAGATCTGTGGCTGGTAAACCGGTGGGAAATTGCGCTCAAAGAGATAAATTCACACTCGTTGGAAGAAGAGGAGGAAATTCGACAAAATTCATTCTAAACTTTGAAAATAATTGTCGCGCATTGTCTTTACCGTCCAGTTACCGATTACAGTTATACAATGTGTTTAGTCAATTTAGTCACATTTAAACACGATCCTTTTCGAGAGACGGTAATACTTTGAATTCAGTATTCGCAATAATTTTACTGTAAAATATATCACTATTGGCAGTGCCATATATGTAAACTAAACATCGCAAGAAACTCGCAATCCACAATAATACGTGATACTGCATGTCCTCCAGTATTCCAAGATTCGCCATCTTGATATCAATAGGGCAGTATCATCTTTACCCTAATTCATTGGTCGGGAACCTATGGCTCGCGAGCCATATATGGCTCTTTTGGGTACAAGATATGGCTCTTTTCCAAATATTTATTTTTTGTACTGAATTGATCAATATTGCAGCAACTAGTTAGTAAATTTTCATCACGACCAGACTAATTATTCCCGTGGCAGTATGAACATGTCTTTGAGAGGTAAAGGCAATGCCGTCTTCAGGCTTAGGGGCTTGAACTCTTTCCAAAATCCTCAAATTTTAGTTACTGTCGTGCCGCGACCAATATCACTCGCGAATTCGATGAAGCCTACCCGACATGAAATCTTGGATTGCGCGATATGTTGATTGATCAAAGAGAATAGCGGACATGGAGACACCAATATGACAACGCAGTTTTCAAATACACAATGTCTTCCTGATCTATGGCGCGAAATGTTCTGCCGTGGACGTGACATTCACAATTACAAACTCGATTTACAAACAACGCCATCGCTATCCACGTTCTTGATTGGCAAGTAGCTCTACCGGCGATAAAATAGGCGTGTAGCGCAACGTTATATGTTACGGCTGAATACTTTGAGGATTGGGAAGTCGATCAATATTTAGATTTTCGGAATCAGTGCGACAATTATATTTTATTAATATCAGTTAGAATAAATTCAAAGATATTTAGGATGAATGGCGTTATCAGTGGCAAGGCTTGGCCTGTCTGTACCTTACCGCTCGTTTTTCGTTTTATTTTCGAACAATAAATATTCAAATTATGTAAATGTGGAGGAAAAATGTTCAAAATTTAGTCATTCATGAACATGAATAGAAAATACCAATAGTAATTAAAGGTTTCACAATTTTAGTTCACTCATCCTGACGACAGGTAAAGCACTGCCTCAATTGCCTTCCCTGACACCACGTCCCTAATGTAGCCTATCACAGCTTAGAGTGGGTAGGCCAATATACGGCTGTAGTGACCATGTTTAGCTTCACCTACGCATGCGATCGTGGGTTATCGCATTAAAAAGAGCATCACGACGAACCTACGTTCTCGTAATTAAAGTTTCGCATGCTCAAATAAGGCAACCAGCATGCTGATTAGTACGAGTTTTCAGAAAATGTGGCGCACACGATTAATGCCATGTAGTGAGTTTGAATGAGTGCCACCATGACGTCACACATTTTCAATTGTGACGTAACAGTTGATTGACATGTATGACTCTTTGGGAGTTAAAATTGAAAAAATAGGGTCAATATGGCTCTTCGGATGAAAAAGGTTCCCGGCCACTGCGGCCTAATTGGCCTAAGTTGTACTGAAACGGAGACTATGATTACATCTTAATTTGGTTAATTAATCGCAAGCATTAACCAGTTATTTTTAAAGATGGGAGTAAGGGAAGTCCAAAATGTGCCATCAGGGGCCATGATAGGAAAACGGTTGAGGACCATTGCATTAGTTCATAATAACTACATTTACCTATGAGATAGCCATACCAGACGGTAATATTATTAGGCTTACCGCACGAATAACTAGACTTCAGTGCTGACGACAATATCACTTACCGCCTACAATCGTAAGGACGGAGTTTACAGTGAAGTAGAACATCCCAATATGATACTTGTGTAATGTGTATCTTCACATCATGCGCATGAAATAAATCGCACATACGAGTGCAATCAGCTGTATTTCCGACTATCCCAGGCGATTTCACGCGCATAGTCATGGTCATTGGTCATATATACTGTACTCGTAGTACTATAAGATAAGATAACATAGTTTGCCGTTTGTCAAAATGGAAGTGTATAGCACTCAGGATTCGAGAGGTTTTCACGCTGTAGCCAACAGGTTTCAGCCAAACCAGGATAAGTATTGTTTCTGTCGACATAAGCAGCAACGTACAATAAGAATGGGAGTACCTGTAAGTGGCGTCAAATAGAAATTATTACGGGTCAGTGTTCGGTGTACAGTACAGCTTGCAATATACAGCGCAATATGTTGCATCGTCAAAGATTTCTTGGTAAGAGCTCATTCTCTTTAGTTACACGAATATCGGGTAAATACCAGTGTCCGATGCGATATTTCAGGCAGATGGATATCACACCGATACAATCAATGGGGTGATAGCAACGATAGGATACAGCGCACAGTGGCACTTAAACTTTTTATATTCGTGGCGCATTTTCTGTTTCCATGATCCACCTCTTGAGTTATGCTCGCACAAACGAAAACATTTCCCCATTTATTTTGTAATATTGTGAAGCATCTGAACAGTATGACACAAGACACTGGGAATATTTCATAACTGTCGTGTTTGATACTGGTCAGGGTTGTAACTAAGTCGCAAGGTTTTCAGTCTCTAGTCAATCTTACTTTTATACTTATGACTCAAGTCAAGTAGAATCAGGGAACAAAGGGTCCAGTTCGAGTCAAAGTAATGAAGGGCAAGTTTTTGCAACTTTGCAACTTTTTTTTACAGCTTCCGGCAGCTTCCTAAATAGTCGTAAGATATGTAGAATGCTGTTTTAAGCTGTTTGAAGGAATCTTATAGTGCAACTTTTCGCCACTTTTGTCCATTTTTTCGATGCAACTTTTTGCAACATTTTGCAACTTTCTCGATTTTTCATGAAAGTATTTTCGATTTTGGTGGAATACACGGACAAATTCGACTGAAACACCGTAAATCAGCACCGAAGTAACGCTTTTACGGGTATTTCGGGAGCTGAGCCGGAAAATGGACCGTTTTTTTTATTAGTCAACCGAGCAAAATGTGGTCATAATGCAACTTCTGCAACTTTTTAACTTTTTACAAAAATAAATGCAACTTTTCACGGATTTAACTGCAACAAAAACTTGCCCTGGAATGACGCTCAAATCTGAGTCCAAGTAATAGTGTTCATTGTTCAATATCAAGTTCAAGTCATGTTCAACTCAATTTCTAAAAACTTTTGGGTGTTATCGAATGCTTCGTATTCAAACTGTACTCATTTTTCTCACTCCTAGCATGGTCATTGAAATGGATAAAATACAATTTCTGGGCGTACTTTTCGAATATCGGCACAACTCATACAAAAAAATAAAATATTATCGATATCTTTCGTCGCTTTGCCAACGATTTCGACGAGTACTTGCACCAGAACATAAGTTTGAAACGGTCAAGGCTAGACCGCACAATGTATTCGATTCTGACTATTGCCATATTGATATTGAGCGCGCACGGATTTGGTTTTTATTATGATGCAATAAACATATTAAATCAAGATAGATCCCGTACGCCTGCTATATTTTTGACATTGGACAACGATGTATCCTTTATATCAATTACAGTGATTGGTTGAATAAGCATCATTCGCCAGTTACCTACATGTAGTGTATTTCGTTCTTCATGTTGTGTGATTGCGGGTCAAGCTCACAGCATAGATTCACTACATATATACAAACAGAATGTTGAATATTTCGAGCAAACTTTTGTAAATAAGCAAGTAATTGTTAAAATTTTTGAGGTTCACACACAGAAAGCGAACGTGAACCTCGCGTTCACACCTTCCCTACTGATTAATGCAAGTACAGTGACCTCATTGAAGTATAACTGGTATATTTCACATATTTTAGATACATCAGTTGAGGCGTGTGCCCGAATTGTGAAAGTTTGTCAAGGGTGTCGCAAAAGAAATTAAGCTTCAGACTTGCAGTGTACTGGCCTACCGGTTAGCAACTACTGGTATAGAGCCTGCGCTGTATATCCTATAATAATTCATTATTTATTGCCGGGCATGTAAACGTCCTATTTGAACATGATCAAAAGTAATCGGCAATTCATCCATTTTATGACAGTCAGGGTATTCTATATAATATTGACACGACTCTTTGTCTGTTCTGTACCCATGCTAAGTTCGTTTGAAATAGTTACTGTAGCAAACATTCACGAAGAAATCGTTTTCGCACCTACTTTACACGCTTGGATGGTAAATATTTGCTCCGGAATGGGATACGGATCCAATAAAATTAGTGGTTGTAAATAATGTAAGATTCGTAGAGTTGCACCAGCGACCACAGGTATCTAGTTCGGAAAATACCTGGTATCTGGGTTATTGCATATCAAAATCTATATATAGCGGATCTCCACTTTCATTATTAGCACTTACAGATAAGAATCTTGAATTATATAGTTGTTTAAACAGAGGAAACATGGGAGATTATAGATTTATTGACGCATTGATTTCACCCATATAGACTGATATCACGATATAGCAACGCATTAACTTCTGTTTTAGGTTCGAAGCTTGTGCAAAGAAACTCCAACACTAAGATGAAGTGTGATCAGCTGAATAAACACGAGGAACGGTCCTACATACAAGACGCTGAAGTAAGATGGATGTTTGTTCTTGAATGTGCGCATAAAAATTGCATGTGACAGATGAGTAAAATCCGTTGCTACGGGCATACGCGTGACCTGTATGAAAATTTAAGAAGTTCGTGGGGGTGGGGTGGGTCGAAGGTATCTCCGATGTGATCGAACGATTGCTCATATACCTTTTTGTATGACATGTAACTATATATAGATAGCTTTTTTATAGTCTTGGAAGTGTCTGCATTGATAATTGTAGATAGGTCTCGTATCAGAAGTTGACAATGAGCGCTGTGTTTGGCATTGCTGTTCTTTCCTCTAGACTCAGTTCACAATGTGCTGTTGCCGAAACTCATCATTTGTCGCATATAGTAATCCTTACACAGAAAATTCGCTAAATGTAGGCTATGAAAGCTTGACAAGTATAGTGCATGAGTCAAACATACCCTAGGTGTCGGCAATTAAGAGAAATACATTTGGCCACATACTACTTTTCATGGCCAAATTTAGACTTCACAGTCAAGCGACTTATGCTACATCTGTACAATTGGCATATGTGAAATATGTTTCGGTTAATACCGAAGGATAATTTGCTATCCGTCAGCAAAACTCACTAGGCGGCGAGCTATGGAAAAATGTGTTCATTGTTATAGTGCGTTTTAGTAGAGGTTGCGATACTGCTGAATTTGCTAGCGTATTAGCTTAGAATTGCAGGGTTGAACTTATTAGGTCCCGGGTTTTGCGAGGAGAATTACAAGTGCTGCTATAAGTAGACCAACGCAAATGAAATATTTTCTTGCAGGCAAATGAAGCTATTCTAAAGAACACTGTATCAAAAGACGAGCTATGTAAATTTTTGACGCCGCTGAAGTTTCTGGAAATTCAGACGTGGAGAAAGTCGGTAAAATTCGATTCACCGCGAATTCGATGTATTCTATTTCATCCTTCGTAAAAGGGAAGTCCCTTTTGGGGACACCATCGACGAAGCTGAGGTAGAGCACAGACGGTGGCGGACACCGATAGAAATCTTATTACCGACTGCTGGAAGGGACGACGAAGGCAATGATTCGTTCTATGACGGGATAAATGGAAGTAGCAAAGATGATTCGTCAGGGAGGGTACGATGTTTAAAACCACGCTTCTATTGTAATTGCAGCTGTATGATCTTTCAGGTTGGAGATCAATAGTACGTTATTCATGTATTATCCGTGTGTATTTGAATGATCCACACAGACATGATCAGTATCCACGACGAAATAGGCAAATGATCGACGAGATGCACCAGATATATCTTAAAACTGGCAAACTTTTTCTTGGGCCGGCCAAATCAACCACTTTGTACTCTGGGATAAGCTCACAATCCAATACCGTGTTGGTTAAAGTGATATGCCCGAATGTTTTTCTGTATCAAGTTTTTCAAAACAATGACGCGTATGATACAACGCAAATCGTGGTCGACTATAATTCAAGATTGAGTCAATCTAATCACAATGAAGTTGTCGCCCTTATTGAAGATCGGCGAATTACTCTTTCACAATATATGTCTTTCACATCACAGAGAAAATCTACTTCCACCAATGGCAAACGAAGAAAATTTTTTGAAGACGTCCGCAAGCAAAACGCAGAGATGCTGCAACGGTAATAAATAGGACCGTATTCTTCATCCTAATAAAATCGCAATATTTACCTGTTGTAATCCCAGCACCCCAACTGATGCAACGAAACCGGACGCCAACAAGCCGGTGCTACAGACGACGGACTCGTCAGATCCGAAGTCAAATCCTGCACAATCGCCACGCAACACTATCGGAACGTTACGAACTGCCTACGCCCCAGCCAACCCGATACCGCCGTACAAGGATGGAAGGACTCAGATTAAGAAGTCCAGGCAGACATACGTCAACCGGCTGTTGTCTCAACTCAATAATAGCGGCGCAGCGAATTCGTCCTTCCCACCCGCTAAACCGGTTTTATCACGGATTCGTGGCAACAAGTAAGCTCAATACGTGTTGGCACGCGAGGAATATACATCGGATCACATACTAGAAATTTGAACACATCTGAGTTCCAGACCTGAATATTGCTCCATAGATGGTGGTTTTGTTGTCAATTACGATAAGTTGAGATAACGACTACGAGATATACGAGTGAAGCAGACGATGCGACTGCTCAAATATGTTATCACTAGGGCATTTTTTTAGTTCAAAAAATGACAATTTTGACCTAAAAAATCAAAATTCTGACTTTTATTGACCTCAACAAACTGAATTTTGACCAAATCTTGACCTAACGTATGTAAATTAGGTGTTTTCCCACAGAATGCTAAAATGGTACCACTTATCTTCATTTCTGGTTGGAACTGGCTGTCCTAACGAAGTTTGGCCTGAAAAAACAGTTTTGACTTAGAAACAGGCAACTTTTGACATGAAAAAAGCAATATTTCAACGAAATCTGGCCCTATGAAGAATTCCAATGGTTACAATACGTATTATGGTAGAAATAATTAAAAAAATTTGTATACGACGAGACATACTTTCCTACATTCTTGGGTAGAAAGTGCATGTCCTTACTAAGAAGCTTGCCAAGGACGTTCAAAAGCAGCAGTTGTTGGCTGACTACACTCAAGTTGTGCGTACACTGCTGGTGACCCACCGTGTTGCTTCATTCTGACAATGTTGTCTACATTACAATTTTTTATCATGCGCTTCTTAATGTAAGAATGATACAATGCCCAAGGAGTCTTTCTTCAGTTAGGATATTGCGGTACGTTGACGAGAACACCATGTCTACCTATTTCTTTTATTTGACCGTTTATGATTCGTAATGAGCAGCCAATTAGCCGTTTTCAACGGGAGGCCTATAAAGTAGGCTACAAGCTGTAAAATATGAAATGACAGTGCAAAATCTACGATACAAACGAAATGCAGACGTCCAATATGTTTTGACTTTATGAACAATTTTGACAAATTTTGACCTACCGCTACAATTTTGACAAATTTACACATATTTTGACATGTCAACAAAAAAAACGCCCCAGTTATCACAATGCACATGGTCTTACCGTGTCTCGAATCAGGATTTTTTTAAGGATCGTTTATGCCTTGCTGGCTATTTATGTGATGACAGCCTTCCAATCGTCATTGGCGTCTGTTGGTTTTACATGATTTCACCTTCCGTATGGTAGTCTGTGACAAAGCTGCAGAGTTGTCACGGTAATGACACCCAATGCTTAATATCCCAGGGTGCTACATCGAGGGTCTGGCTCGTGTTTTTATACGAAAAGTCAATCCTGACAGAACAAGTATATCCGTCAGGCTTAGAATTTTATTGTCTGTCCCAACTAAAATAGTATTGTCTGAATAGGCTATACCATATACTGTCGTAGTACGACGTGAAGAGCATACAAGACTAAGAAGCGTACCTTTGTTGTAGCAACCAATCGGGAATGGCGCGGAGTAAACAGCGTCCGGTCACGTCCGGGGATATCTATCCATCGTATAACGTTGTTCCAGATTCTGGGATTAAGGGAAATCGTATACAATCATCATCGTGGCCTGGAATAAATCTTGCAAGTAAGCTAATGTTTAAATATAGGACTTATATCACAATTAATTGTAATCAAAGTATAGTCAGCGTTTATAAGCTACTCAAGTGTAGTGGTAGAAAAAGCAATTTCAAAGTCATTTCACAACTATTTTAAGTACAAGTAGGAAATGAAGATCTGACTACTACCCGAGTAAATAGTCTCAAGAGTAGATTTGATCGAAGGTCGCATCTAGGCTACTTTTAGTATTTAATCTGAGGTGGCCACTTTTTTAATTGTGTGGTGCATCTTCGTGACCAACGTAAAATAACACTACAGACACGTGCAATTTTCGAAAATATATTCGGTTACTGTGATACAGAGGCTTAGCCACCCAGTGGTCATGGCATGCTCACTAATAAAGTGATGCAAGCAAGTGATAAAAAAGTTAGTAGCTTACTTAAAAACCTCGTAAATACAAATGGATACGTATAGGCTAAAAACTTGAAATTTACTTGATCACTCGAAAAGAGTAGAATTTCTTTGTAATGAGAACCTATGATCATAACACGCTCACATATATTGGTTGTGTATCTAGACATGACAAGACACGGCGCTGACGACGATGTACAAGTACTTCCACTGCATTCGAGCAGACCCCAAACAGTTGGGAATGAAGTCACCGCCAACCATACCCCATTCAATCAAAGGCATATGAAAGTGCGCGTAACGCATAGAGCGAGAGGCTGGAGACACTGGAACACCAAAAGAGTCGGGATCGAATCGACATTCAGCGCCGCCACCAGACTGTATCAGAATTCACTGCTACCTAAAAGGTCGCATCCGATCCGTTCCTTCGACAGAGCGCGCAATAATAACCGGTCTGCTTTCACCCCGAGGGAAATATCATTGCAAAATGAACGACCGCAGACAACGAAAGAAGGTCTTACTAACCAAGCAGATTCCCCACAACAGGAGTTGGCTATCCGGCGGCGCTCAAGAATACACAGAACTAGAGGTGCTAGCGACCATGTCACTAAAATTTCGTACGCACTCAACCGCCCGAACGAAATTAAAGTCCGAACATTGCAAGGTCCAAAGCAAAGGGAGACCATGTCTAGAGTCACTCCGATACCACCCATCGAAATGGCCCTGTCGAGAAATGAAAATATTCCAATTAGCGGTGTATTGTACTCTGAAACTGGCGATGGGATGAATTACTTAACTCCAAACGGGTGAGTGACTAATTTTTTTTTCATTTACCGTTATGAGTCAATCTTACACGCCTAGCGTGTCGGCTCCACAAGGGCCAATAAAGGAAGTAAGAATCCAAGTAAACGAATGCTAATCCGTTTGGATGTGTTGATGATTTATCGGCTCAGTATATGATAAGTTGTCGAAGTGGGGTGCGCAATAGTGACCTTTGAATTGAACTGAGCATAAATTTTTAAGATGCGGAAACATATATCCCGAATAGTAACTGAAAACTTCGAATAGTCCAAAACATATCAAGTGCCACACGGGCGTCAGTTGATGTGACCGGCAGATTGGTGACTTATCAACGTTTTAAACAAAATATTCCGAAACATCGGACGCTGGATTATGAGCACAGCAGCACTTCATGTTCCTCCAGTCCCAACCTATGATTACAGGACTCCATTAGATAAGATATGTCCCGTTTTGTTCTACAGACGACTTTACCGTCGAACCGCCGAACATTAATCCGGTTCAAAAATATTATTGACCCAAAATTCGAACATGCAGCATTCCAAATCATATCAGCACCATGCACAGTGCACACTAACATATACGTTTCCAGAATAATCGCGTTGAATCATGTCCAAGCTGGCAAGTCCAACACACCGTGGGTAGCCGAGGCCTTTACCCCTGCAATGGCAGCAGATGAGGACTATTTTTCAAGGTCAGTTGAGGGAATGCGGCTTTTGGCAAGAGTCGATCATACCTTAATTTTCATATTTTTTTCAGGCAACAAAGACATAACAAATCTGTGACATTTCGACTTGGTGCTACGTAGCACATGGATCTTCGTATTCACGCTGACATTGTCACTATTTTCATCGTTAATTTATATAATATTCTCACTGCAAATTTAGTTTAATTGCTTTCTAATTTCGCATCATCATCCACATCTCTTATAGCTCCACCCCTAACTCTATTACTATGATATTTATGGACTATTATTGCTATCGAACGACGATCAAATAGCGATTCAAATACAATACGATCGCTCATTGCCTTTGAAATGTTGCAGTATCTTGTTAACGGTACGGTCGTACTATTTGCATACAATGACCTTGTGAGTGCAGGCTAATGTATAACTCGGTGATAATTAGGTATACATGGTTATTGAGTAAGTCCAGTGAAAACGCAATGATGTACAGTACATACATCCGCAGCGTTATTTAGCATTGTATCCAAGGCATTTACCCGCAATAGCGCAATGGAATACGCGCCTTCCCCTTTCTGACGTTAGATTTGATCAAATACCAATTAGGGAAGTTGTCTGGATTCTTCCGTAATTACATGAAGGTATACCGCAGAACCTTCAATCAGACATTCAGAAGAGTCAAATAAGGTTTCACACCGAATATGTGTTGCATAGTCGCGCGCAGAGTAAATCAATTCAAAAAATGATGACTGAATTTTGTCAATAATATTGGTAATTGCACATGTTTTCGAGTCTCTTTAAGCCCATGTTATCAGATTTCACGGTAGAGTTGAGGGAGGTGCGGGGTCTTCGAAAATCTAGGGTGCGCTAGTGATATATAACTAATTATGTAGATATCTACGAGGCCCCGTTGTTATTGATTACTCTGTTGCATGTTATATTTCGTGAATCCACTCGGTTGATTCATGTAGTCAATATATATTGGAATCGTTCGAACGTACCAGACTAAACTATGAAAGAAAGACCTCTTTCGCGAGACGCACATGATTCCGCGTATAGGCTGGACAATTTCACTTATGTATAATATACATATGCAATACATATGTACAATCTGTGGATCTTCTGTGGAGAGCGTTGGTAACGATTTGAGATCGAATGGGCCTTGACGACCGCGAGCGACGTGAGTAGTATAGTAGATCGCTCGTGATTTGCCTGGGGCTCTTATGGGTGCGGCGGTGACCTGCCTGAAAACCCGGGGTGATGACCCCACCCTTTTAGACCCCCCTTGTGGCGGTGACCTGCCATTGTTTCTTATGGGTGCGGTGATGATACCACCCTTTCGGGTATAGGCTGCGGCGATGAGATACCGTGAAAACTCGTGTTGGTGACTCCACCCTTTCGGTATAGGCTGCGGCGATGACCTGCGGTCTCGTTGGTGATACCACCCTTTCAGGTATACGTCGCGGTGATGACCTGCCATGGATTGTTTGGTAGTGAACTAACGTTGTGGATATAGGCGGTGGCGGTGATTCGCCTGTCATGTATTCTTACGGGATCTGTGGTGACTCACCATGTGTTCTTATGGGTGCGGTCGTGATTCGTACTTTCAGGCATCTCTCGCGTGGTGTTGAATAGTCACCAACAATAACCGCACAAACGGAAACGTGGCTTGTAAGAGGATTTACGCAGTGCGTGCGACCTATATTTCGAATGACCTGCGCGCTGAATTGTTGCCCGTGCAGCTGTTTTGTGCTACTATCGTATCGATTATTACACTAATCCAGTCAGTGCGAAATAGTTTGCTAAATCTAGGAATCACTTCCAAGGTAATATTTTGGTAATTAGTTGACCGCAGAGCCGGCGTAGACGGCGGTTCGAATATCAACAATAACCGCGTTCGCATACTAACACTCTAAAAAGGTGTGAAATATTTGTAAAAATCCTACGACCACTCACAAGATAACACATCAGAATAGTCATCTCTCGTGGTTTGGTGTTACAAAGGTAGGAATTATAAGTAATATTTTGGACGACAATGATATATCGTTATTCTTATGGACGCGGCGACATGATAACGTTACAGGTATAAGCTGTGGTGGTGATTCGCCATGTGTTATGGGTGCGCTCGCACGTCGTACTTTCAAGTATAGGTATCTCTCGCATGTCGTATTGGAAACTCGTGTTGGCTCGCTCACGCGGTGAAATTTTAGTAATCAGTTTGTCACAGAACTTGATTTCGCTGGTAATATCTACTAGCTGTTTTGTTTGAGGGCGATCATGTGATGACTCAGCACTTTTCGTTAGCAAAGTAGATTGATCTATGTGAAAGATGTAAGGACCGTGACTAGAAAACATATGTACTTTGTTGTTGGGGTACTGCTATGGCATTGACATAACCCTCTGGGAGTGAGTATGCTTTTCTTTCACGAAAGTTTACGTGCCCCCGTTGTAATAAATTTGTGTTAACTAAACTAGGATGGATACCGCAATTGTGCTGGACTTACACATGGTATTCGCATACTGTACACATACAAACTTTTGTGTAAACAACTCTCTGATGTTTCTGTTAGTACTAGTTCTGTGTTGAACTATTTGATTATTAAGATACATGAACACCCATTCCGACAATAAAGGTCTTGTGATATCGAAACAGTTTGTAGAGTCTAACCAACCATTCTTTAGTTTCGTAATGCGAGAATATCGAGTAAAGTTAATTACTTAATGTGATGTTAATATCCTTCGTACTTTTGTAAGAGTTGTGGAGTAACATACAAAGTAACTAGTTGACACAAACAAAATATTGAATGACCGCTAACGCATTGAGTTCATAATCCAAGAGGGTGAAATTTGTTTACTGTTAAACTAACATAACTCATATCCAGCAAAACAGATACAATCCGATGATGTGATGTTGGTCAATATCCATTTTGTGAAGATTGAGTAAATCCTCCTCCGTCAGGTGGGTGTGATTCAAATCAATAGCATGTTACACATAAACATCATTTGTATAGAGGGTGATATTGTGAAGATGATGCCGCAACAACACAACAAGTAGGCTAATATTTTGTATCAGGTGTTTGTACTTTAGGAATAGCAGAGTGTGCGATATTTTGGATATGTGTGCACGGTTGTAAACTACGGTTGTTCTTGGGTCTTGCGTCGAGTAAATTAGAACTATGTCTAGAATTCAAACACATCCAAGTAAGTTCTTTAGCGACTATGATTACATCTACTTTGACGAGAGGAAATGGAAAAATTCAAATGGATACTACTGACGAACACAAAGTGCAAAATGGTTTTATCAGATTTAGGTGTAGGATATCTTTTCGATTTCTTTACCAGAGTGTGTTTTACAAATAATTCCAGTACACCTAACTATATGATACATTTGGCAAACATCGTGTAAATTGTTTCTTTGTGATGGTAACGACTTTCGGCGGCTTAGTTTCATGTCGGGAATTATTATTTGAGGGTTCAAAAACAATCAATACTACAAATGAACAACAATACAAAACACGTTTAGTGAATTATAGTGTAGCAAGTACTTTTTCGATATTACGATTGTTGTGCACCAGACATTTCTAACTGAATTGAATGCATCTAGCAAACATATTCCAATTTACTTTTGTAATGATCAAAGTATGTGAAATGGTGCGAACGGATTAGGTATTAATCAAGCGGTGGTATGTAAATTCACCTAGAGTGATATCTTGACACCGGGTAATGTGCGAAAGTGTTTCAATTCTCACCACAGATTACGATGATAAAGTATTGTGCCGGTTATTGTTCAACAAAGGAAATTGTTGTTTCATCTTTAGTCTTGGTTACTGGAGGTAATTACATTTGTAAAATATTTCCTGATATCCACAATACGCTGCGTGGTTTTTACGAACATGGGTTAATCTTCCTAATCAAAACATTTCAGATATGTTAATCTAGTTTCACAAATCGATATGTTAATAACAATGTTTCTGAAAAGTTTGTTGGTATCGTAATAGCCTTCAACACAGCCTGGTCTAATAATGTCATAATTAAATAATCAAGTCATGATCGACTATTACAAAATCTCATATGTCAAAATCCGTGTGTCAATTCATATGTTTACATCGTGAAAATTTGTAATATAACACCTGCGTTCGATTGTAAGAAATGAATTCTCAACTACATTGGTCGGATATTCAAATCCGGTATACTCAAATGTAATATGTTAATCTCAAACCACACACCGAGTAGTATTTACCTTGGTTTATAAAATATATCGAGTAGTAATTACTTTATCTTACAGAATAGTAACGACTTTTACAGTTGAAAAAATAAAAAAGACGATTTGGCGGTATATGACTACAACCGAACTTGCCATGGATTTTGGATTGTGGTGATTACTCGCGTAGTCTTGTTTACTTTTCATAAGGATACTTTTTGCTTTGGTTGGGTAAGTTACAAACGGATTGACTTGACAAGGCTTTTTTGTATTTTACTCTTTTGTGTATGGGAAGATGTTAAAATGTTGAGACGTAATACTATTTCCGTTCACTCGATTGCAACAAAAAATAACCTGCTAGTTTGTTCAAGGTTTCGACAAATAGATTGAAATATTTCGATTTAACTCATCGCGTCACAAGTCGATCGCGGTATGTACAAGTGGTTGTCAAGTTAGAAATATTTACAACAGGTGCTATTTCATTGATTGATTCTATTGTGTGTAGTAACACATAAAAATATCGCGATAGTATTTACTGAAACTCTATTTGATAAACGGAAAACCCAGTCGTGAATAGAGTTGTAAGTTTCAAGGATTGTTTCAAAGTATGATCTTGAAATGCGACTGGATCAAAGTTGGTAGTCATGTTTGTCAATATATTTCGATTCAGACTATGTCAAAGTCCAAATATTTCATTTTGGATTATTTGGATTTACCTTTAGTACATCCGCGAATGGATTTAAAGTTGGCAAATTACCAAAATGATTGATTATTATCGGGTTAGAGATAGTTGGTATTGATTCTTTAACTGTTAAATCAGCGGCGTGGAATGTGTGAATGATCCGATGCGGGTGAATGTTAGTGTCAGTAATATTCAGGTTACGTTCGATTCAACAGATCGCGTTAATAGGATTTGTCAAAGGATTTGAGTTGGGTCGAATCAATACATTCAAATACGATTCAACTTGATTTGTGTAGTGAGTTACATTTCAAGTTGACAAACTAACACATTGATTGAATATTTTCATGGATCTTATCACGCAACTAAAGTCAGCCACTATTCGAGAGGCGTGAAACATATAGCGATCGCGGGCAAATGACAAATTGTTGGTTTTCGAGTCACCGTCTGCGATGGTTCTGGGACAAACTAATTACCGAAATATTACCTTGTGAGCGGGCATGAGGGATTGCTATGTCTGAAGCATTATCCGGTGAGTGGTCGTTGGATTTTAAAATTATATCACACCCTTTTGAATAAGCGTTCACTTCACAGAGTATTAGGGTTAGAGCGGAAATAAGTGGCAATTTGTCGCTATTCAAGATACCGACGCTGGCGGTCTGTTATTCGTTACTTACCAGCGAAATCAAGTTCTGTGACAAACTGATTACTAAAATTTCACCGCGTGAGCGAGCCAACACGAGTTTCCAATACGACATGCGAGAGATACCTATACTCAGGCCGTGTTATTTTTGGCATTTCAGGAGCCAGATGCCAAAACTGCCAAAAATAAAAATTTGAAAATGCCAAAAATAAACAATTTTTGGCATATGCCAAAAATAACACGGCCTACCAAATAGTGTATTTCGTTCATGGTGTTGTGTTAACAGGACCGCGTTAAAAGCGAGAAGAACGTTTGTGACAGGCAGGTTTCTTAATCTGGGTCCAGCCCACCCATTAGGGGCGAATGTATAGTGTCCTAAATGGTGTGGGCACAGCGAGATTGGACGGCTGACTGCATTTGGCTTACGTCATACTTTTCATTTGTCCAAAGGCAAATTTACGACAATTTTTTACGGGCTTGTCGAGCGCTAAATTTGATAAAACGGGTATCAATGAGAAGCTGCCGCAGTGCCGATTTTTAAAATATAAATTATATTCTGCTCATGGAACTGGAACCCCCAAAATCAACCACGATTTTTGCATTGTGATCGAGTTGAGCATTGTGACGCAACAAACTGTCTGGCTATTTATGAGCTGCATAGTCTCGTTTTGCCTGACATTCTTGTTGCGTCAATGTTCTTAAACAAGCTAACCTTCTCAGGACTCTTACATGCGAGTTGGTTGGTTGGCGAGCCACCTGAAGTGACAAAAGTCCTCTCAAAATATATCGGTAGACTGAAGGAGAAATGATAGTCGGACTACTAAATAAAATGTGTTGAGAGACAACACAGGAAACTCCTGGAAAATTCTTTCCGCGATGAGATCGATGGCACTGGCGAAGTGATCTTTTTTCATGATGCATGGAAGCCGGTTCGGCCCTCCAAAGATTTTGAAGCTATGAAAACCTTTTTTGGATGACTGGCAACATTCTTTCCCTCAACGACTACTGTTAAAGTCGATATTTCCCAGATTCGCTGGGAGAGAAATGAATTTAGGAGAAACTTAGCTTACCTGAGTCTCGAAGCACTGTTACACTGCAAACGATTTAAGTCTATTCAACAGGTTAAATCAGCTGTTGAGCGTGTTTGTTTGGCTTTTCTTTCCTTTTTTTTGCTTATTGACACCGATTCCGATGGATACTGCACATTTTGTGGTTTCGTTTGATATTATTAATCTATGAAATCGTTAGGTTTTTTCTTCTTGTTATTGTTTGTTGACACTGATTATACGTGGATGCTGTCATGTTGTGGTGTCTTTTGACAAACTAGCCCAAATAAAGCCTTTTTGTGACTAATTCGAGGCTGAAACTATCTATTTAGAGGTCGATGCCAAAACTGCCAAAAATAAAAATCGAAAAATGCCAAAAATAAGCTATTTTTGGCAGTTTTGGCATATGCCAAAAATAACACGGCCTGCCTATACTTGAAAGTACGACGTGCGAGCGCACCCATAACACATGGCGAATCACCACCACAGCCTATACCTGTAACGTTATCATGTCGCCGCGTCCATAAGAATAACGATATATCATTGTCGTCCAAAATATTACTTATAATTCCTACCTTTGTAACACCAAACCACGAGAGATGACTATTCTGATGTGTTATCTTGTGAGTGGTCGTAGGATTTTTACAAATATTTCACACCTTTTTAGAGTGTTAGTATGCGAACGCGGTTATTGTTGATATTCGAACCGCCGTCTACGCCGGCTCTGCGGTCAACTAATTACCAAAATATTACCTTGGAAGTGATTCCTAGATTTAGCAAACTATTTCGCACTGACTGGATTAGTGTAATAATCGATACGATAGTAGCACAAAACAGCTGCACGGGCAACAATTCAGCGCGCAGGTCATTCGAAATATAGGTCGCACGCACTGCGTAAATCCTTTTACAAGCCACGTTTCCGTTTGTGCGGTTATTGTTGGTGACTATTCAACACCACGCGAGAGATGCCTGAAAGTACGAATCACGACCGCGCCCATAAGAACACATGGTGAGTCACCACAGATCCCGTAAGAATACATGACAGGCGAATCACCGCCACCGCCTATATCCACAACGTTAGTTCACTACCAAACAATCCATGGCAGGTCATCACCGCGACGTATACCTGAAAGGGTGGTATCACCAACGAGACGGCAGGTCATCGCCGCAGCCTATACCGAAAGGGTGGAGTCACCAACACGAGTTTTCACGGTATCTCATCGCCGCAGCCTATACCCGAAAGGGTGGTATCATCACCGCACCCATAAGAAACAATGGCAGGTCACCGCCACAAGGGGGGTCTAAAAGGGTGGGGTCATCACCCCGGGTTTTCGGGCAGGTCACCGCCGCACCCATAAGAGCCCCAGGCAAATCACGAGCGATCTACTATACTACTGACGTAAACACAAGCATGGCTACTATATTTTGGATTTCCCAAATAGATTTATATAGTGCGTAACGCCCCATTTCTCTCTCAGCAACCTCCTTCTCTCAACGCCCAAAAATCGTTCAGTTTGTAGCTAGTCGCTAGTCGTCAAGTCTCTAATGCCCTCACAGATCGCCTGCGCCAAGTTTGAGAACCAATGATGTAGACACATCCCGCCTAGAATAGCAGAGATACACATGAGGCGTTTTTCCTTAGCAACACTAATCTTTCACGTTTTTATAAAAAAAAAAACTTTTATATCAGCAAAGAGGGTAAATTTTATTTAAAACATAAGTCGTTACAATGATACTGTTTGCCACATGTAATATCCTTCTATCGTTATAAACACGCAGGAATAAGTGAAGCAATGAAATATATAGGATGTTATGGGACATTATGGTGAATTACTACTTACGTCTTGCACCATACAGAAGCTATTTACAACCATCACAGTATCTCGTACGTTCAAAACCAAATATTATTGCACAGAATAGGTGAGAAATAGTGGTAAAAATCTCATAAAGTGTTTAGTTGTTTTGAAAAGGAAACCACTATAGTCACGTTCTACACCGCATCCAACACCCCTATGTTTTATAATATAACTGAACCATGTTAATCTGAAGGTAATGCTACATAGAAGTTCTTGAGTCATTGTTGTAAGGCAGTGGTTTTTTACCTGGGAGTCGCGACCCCGACGAGATTGGTTGGGCTCTATTCTATAAAACTATAGGGGTTGCGAAGTGGCTGACGTATTATGTACTTCGAAAGGCACTACTTACTCGTACTTGAGCAGAATACTACTTTAATTTTACTTCTACTTGAGTAGCCTTCTAGACAATCTTGACCACTTCTGGTTAAGGCTGGGCACAATGATTCGAGTACTCGAATCTGAAACGAGTAATAAATTTAATGATTCGAGTCGAGTAGTAAAAGACGATTTTTTCCGAGCACTGAAATTATACGCTCCTCGTCACTGAAAGTTAATTTATCAAGGAGAATTATATTTTCGATACTAATTTTCACTGTTGAAGCCTTGAAAGCTTGATTACCCGGATCGCAGCATACGGAACATATTGTACAAAACTACGAGTGTAACTGGAAATAACACATTTCCGAAGTCATGATTATCCCACAACATTGTCACCAAGTACAATGAAATCGGTATGGTCGAAAAAATACCAAAGTATCTTGAATGTGATGGATAACAGGCATAATATTCTTTGTGGTACATGTTTTAACTTTGACATATTACATTCTGTTATGACGTCATTGAGTGATACTCGATTACTCGACTCGACTCGAAGCATATTACGTGATTCAGAATCGAATCACTCAGGTGCTCGATTTTGCCCAGCCCTACTGCTGGTTACTAACCAAAGGACGAGAGCACATATACATTGGCTAACTGTAAAGCACTCAGCTATAGGGCGACTTCTAATAATGTACTAAAATCTTGACCACTCAAATTCTGCTATTCCTGTGACTACCGGGAGATTTTACAACTGCGAAAAACCAAGACTTATTGAGTTATTCGATTTATTTTCCCTAATTGCGTACATAAATGAACAGAAACTGATTTGCACTGTTTCACCCACGGGGTGCCCCAACGTATTGTAAGCAATCAAGACTAAACAATTAGGTCTGAATCTCCAAATCTTTACAGGAACATGGTCGGTCGTTTTCTAGAATTCTCTGCAAAGAGCAAAATATTCTGCAAGACGCGTACTTTGCAAGTCGTTCAGCCTTTCCCAACGAGGATTCTAGAAAATAACGGGAATAATCACCCACGCCACTTCCTAATCGTTATAATCCTCATAATAACAGCATGGTCGCAGGCCTACCTGGCAATGATTGTGTGGACGTTTGTCTTGCCGTCATCACCTGGAAGACGAAAGTACATTATCGATACCCAGAGACGGTCAAAGCAATCGGCGTTTCTACTCAAGTAGAAGTAGAAGTAATATCATAAATTTCTACTGAAATACCATTAAAGCTAGAGTTCCAAAATATGTCAAAACTATTTCCACTGGAAGTATAAAGTAATAGGTTTCATAAGCACTAAAGTAAATGGTTTCAAAAAGTAGGTTTGGTCGCGCCGTCGCATACTTTTGGTTGTCGCTGTCTGTTTTCCAAGTTTAGAGGTGCATGATTGCGGCTAACGCAAAATGACGTATGACAATAAGGCAGTGGTTCTTAACCTCGACTCCAGCGCCCCCAAGGGGCGCTGGCGATTTTGAAGGGGGCGGAAACGCTCAGGGGGCGATATGGGGGGCGCTGGGCTTAGGGGGCGATAAGGGGGCGCTGAAGAAAAATGCCGTAGATGATGTGGTAGTAGGACATATTCTCAATGAGCATTCCGACCAAATTAAAATTTCACAAAACATGTCAAACCCCGAAACTTTTGGTCGCGCTTCGCGACGATGTTTGCTACATATGTTTACATATATGTAGTGGGTTATTATAATTCATATACAACGAATTGCGCGTACTTTAGATCACCAATTTACCGTTATATAAAACACTGCCGTCACACTTGCTAGGGTTATTTTCAACAAAATGTTTCGTATTAGGTATTATATCCCGCAGCGCACAGCGTGTGAAAATCGAAGAAGGGGGCACTGTATATCACTTTTGATTGAAAGTGAGAGCCCTTATACATAAAATAAGTTTTGACTCTTTGTGCACGAAATAAATAACTAAATATACTTGTATTTGAGAGCTACAAAATTAAATCGTCAGAATATTTCTTCATCGTATCGAAAAGGATGATACTATCTCGTGTTGTGGTTCACAACCTCACATGAACGTTATATAATCTGAGTTGATCTGTTTGGAATACATTCACGTTAATATAAATACCTGGGCACAGTGCTAAATTCAATGTCAGCAGATATATGCATCCAATTCTCAGTTCACTTACTTATAGTTACGCAAAACACTAAGACAAAATCCAACACCATTAATTTCCCCGTATTGCCAATCGGTGATGTGAATTCAGGAGGATTCGAACCACAGGGTGTTTGGCCGTACCCGATTGTTGATAGAAAAACCTTGATGTGACCCTGAATATGCCACACACAATTTTTATATGGTTTATTATAGTCGAATGGTCCTCGAGCGCGATTGAAGCGCGAAATATTTTCAATACCAAAGTCCCAAAAAGACCGATTGAACTTTGAACTCTTGCCAAGACCGAAACTGCTACAACCCAAACCCCCAATCGGTTAGCTCGGAGGGTGCCCTAAATTATTTCTGTGAATGAACATAAATTAAGCATCATGTTTTTACGACTCATTACGAAAGAATACGCATAATTATAGAAATAGGCATTCTGGCGTCGGCCATTACCACGCCACGATGCACGTAGACATATGAAGTTCCGGTGAATATGGGACTCCGAGAAATGTGTCAAAAAGATCGTCAGCGAGAAAATCTTAGCTGAAGAGGATTGACCTTATGTTGAGCGTGAACTTCGATGTATATATAAGTCTAATCGTCCGTAGGTGCTTAAGTCGCTCGTGTCGCATTATCATGTCGTCACAATCTGCACCCCACAGGACAAATAACAGTCCTTACAATATGTGGAGGGGGGCGCTGGAGCACGATAATTTTTGAAAGGGGGCGCTGGAGGAAAAAAGGTTAAGAACCACTGCAATAAGGCTTGCGTTTAAAACAAATGGTGGTTTCAAACACTTTGTTTAAAACATGTTTTAAACAATGTTTTAAACAAAGGCCTTTTTGAATTTTTTTTTTCAACGTTGTATAAATATGCCATAATTGTGTAGATACTTTCCAAAAACATGTTGCATGAGCTTACTGGCGATTATCACCCGATATAGCCAACCTATACGATGTGGGATCGTTGGAACCTTAAAAATAGTCGGTTCAACAGCTATAGTAGGTAGATTTGGTCACGAGAGCTATATTTACCCTATATTTTCAATTGTCAATGTCAATCCAATATGACGCCACAATTGAATATTCATGACGTCATGGTTAACAAAAAACAATAAAACATGTTTTAAACAAGGGCCTTGTTTTAAAAATGTTTGTTTTCAAATGATTTTTGTTATTAATGCAACGCTAATGACAATACGAACATGCCTTATACTTCTTGAAAACTTCTCAGTTTCCATTACACAAGGGCTATTTCATGCGGCTGTCATTCTAATTCGCTCGTAAAATTGACGAAAACCTACCCCACGATCACTTTCAACTAGCAAAGTTCGAAAAGATTAGTAATTTAGCTTCAAAAACTGTCAAGTGATGTGACGTAAAGAAGAAATGACGTAACTATTACAAGTACTCTCACACAGTACAAAGACTTCTTCACTGAATACCGCTGTCGATACAATGATAGATACCAAGAGTCACGGCAGTTTGTGGCGGCACATGCTATCTTTGAAAAGCGTGGGGACTGAGGACCCAGCTGAAACTAGCCGTCTTGCGTCCATGTAGAGACGATCCATCATACCTCATCATAAGGGCTTTCCTTCCCAGTCGCTGTTACGTATTCAAAATCATCCCAATCTCTTCGTGATGTTCCATAAAGGTGGAGTATCAGCGGGGTTTCGATATATGCTAACAGCATAAATTAGGTTGTTTTGGTGGTTGCCACAATGCTGCAGATTACGGTTTCTTTATTTACCTTCCCTTTGCTTTCTCTCGAACACAATCTGCCATTCTCCCACCGGATTTTCATCCCAATAGTGAACTGTGGTGAGATTCCAGTTTCTGAACCGATTGTATTGATTGTACGGTTTCCTGCATTATATATATATATATATATATATGACACAAATTCTGCACTAGTAACCATGCGCATTTAGACCTACCGGAATCCAAGGATTACAGATTTCGTGCCGCTCGGTGATATTAAACTTGCCGACAATAACGTGTATTGCAACATGTTGTTCGTATTTATTGTTAATTGAACGTGCTCCAATCTGTCCGGTAATGTGTCGCCATTTTTGCAGGATATGTCAGTAACATTGAACGTGATTCGTGTAGATGTATTGGGAGACACTTTCCAACGACCGCGCACATCCGTAGCATGAATGATGACGCTACATGCTTTCCGCTCCGGGACGGATTTCCAAACGCGCGCCTTTTGGACGAGTGCGTGCGCATCCATCAGTCCATAGCCGAAGTATCCACTAACTAAGACAGAAATTGTACCATTTACACCAAAATAGCTGCGACGTAGTCGCAATGAAATACATAGGGGCCATAATTCGCTCCGAGAGACATATATTCTTATTTCTTATCTTGGGCTGCTTTGATGTTCTTCAAACATAGGTGCGTTGGAATTTTATTTCGATTACAAATGCCGTATTCGAGTGGCCCATTTTAGCACATTTAGCATTATGCCACTATCACACCGACATACTAAACACGGTGTACATCATAATTGTACATTGTGTACAATGTTAAAATGTAAAAGCAGCTTGCATAACTTTGGCCCCAGGATACCAACTCATAAGTCTATAATTCCTTACGCCTTGGTCACAGGAAACATCGATGGGAAAGTGAATTATCATATGTTTTGGGTCATTGTAAATTTATACGGCATCAAGATCTACGTCAATGACCTTGAGAAGTGGGTGCGATCAAATTAAAATAACAACGAAAACAAATTCGGTTTGACACAACTTATTAAGCTGTTGCTAGTCAAAATCAGGTAAATACAATCCCAGCGATTATTAAAAGTATGATATAGGCCCATATGTCACCTTTTCGGCCGACGCCATTAGTCGTGAAATCAGCGACATCCAATCCTTTTGCGTTAGAAGTTCTAACTACGAGATGTTGCACGTCTCGCCATGTCAGTTGCGGACTAAATGAGAATTGAATACATACCGCTTTAGAACGTGTCAATGCATCGCATTGTTGCCGATATATGACGACACAGTACTCGGCGTCGTCTCGGACTATTTGCCTACTTTGCTTGTAGACAAAGTGCCATGATTCCAGCTGCGATGCCAGTGGATGCGGTACTTCCGGTGTAGCCATTCGTGCATGTAGAGCGTATATTAGTAGTTGGCTGTAAAACAGTTCTTAGATCATTGATTGTAGTCACAAGCTAGAACAGTGGTTCTCAACATTTTTGTCTTCGCGGACCCCTTTCGGACCGTCACGGATCCCCGCGGACCCCCACGAAGTTTTAGTTCAAATTTAGCTCAATTATCGTGCAATCGTCATCTGTCTTGTGCAAATGAAAACTACAGCCTTAGTCAACAATTTAGCAATTAAAATGATTCTGCACAGTATGATATTTCATCTCAGACGGCCATTCTGTTGGTGTGGGCTCTGCAGTTTTACTAATAATGAAGTGAAACTGCCTCGTCATTTTCTGAATTTAAAAAAATACAAATTAGGTTATCAAATATTTTGATGCTTCGCAGACCCCCTGAAAATGCCTCGTGGACCCCCGGTTGAGAACCGCTGCGCGAGAGTGACTTGAGCGACTTACAATTTTCGATTTCCTGTCGTCTCCACTACCGTATGCGCTAGCTAGTGTAGAGGCACAAGACTCTCCGTACCATGCTCTCGAACCATCTTGGGTCACAGTGCTTATAGAAATAGTGAACATGCTACTTGCATATCCATCACAGTTGCAGTCATCATCAACACGACCTCCATTACCAGTCGCCCACACCAGTATGCTGCCTTTGCCGTTCCTCCCCTATATGAAAACGCACGGCTATGGTCCAGAAGGGTAAAATAACGATAAACGTCGAAGCATCGCGAAATATCAAACAATAAATCTGCTCGAAAGCCGAGGTGAATTGTGGAAACACCGATCGAGTTTTTTTTTTGTCAGCACCACATATATACCGTAAAAAGTGGGTAGGCTGATGCGTGAGTTTAGCCGAAGTGTTGACCTTTTGCAGTCAACACAACAAGTTTACTTTTTCAAAATCAGCTCTTTTCAATTTCGGTAAACTAACTTTATGCATTTTAAAAAGTGTCCACATTTCCGGATTCCAAAATACGGTAACCCCGGTCCATAGTCCCCGAGAACTTTGATTCAAGGTCGCTGTTTGAAGTACAAAAGTAAATAGGCTCCATTCTAGGACTAGTTTAGCTAAGTGTGAAGTAGCAGTAGTCTGCAATCCTAACCACGTAAGTAAGTAGTGCACGTAACCATCATATAACAATATAATGCAGTGGTCGAGAACCTTTTTCGACCGAAGAACCTTATTGACCCAATAATTTCAAATGTGACTCCCAAAGAGCCATAAATGTCAATCAACTGTGACGTCACAATTGAAAATTTGTGACGTATTGGCAGCACTGTTACATGGAATTCGTATTGTGCAGCTTATTTTCCCTGCTCACGTGCGTAGGTGGAGCCAAACATGGTCACTACAGCAGAACATACATCGAAACCTTTCATGATTATTGGTATTTTCTATCGATGTTTAGGAATAACTGGATTTTGATCATTTTTGCTCAAGCAATTTTCAAATTTATTGTGCGAAAATAAATACCGAAAGGAGAGCTAAGGCACAGGTGAGGCACAGACGGACCAAGCCTCGCCTGTGATAGCGCAACTCATCGTAAATAGCTTAGAATTTTATTCACTGATATTATTCGGATGCAATTGTCGCACTGATTCCGAATCTCTAAATAATGATGAACTTCTCCAGTATTCAGCTAACAAAACGTTGCGCTACACACTTAACGGCGGTACTAGAAAGGTAGGCAACTTACCGACCAGGAACATGGATAGCTATGGCGTTGTTTTTAATTTGAATTTCTAATTGTGAATGTCACTTTCAAGGCGGTTCATTTCTCGGCGTAGATCAGGAAGAAAATGTGTATTTGATAACTGCATTGTCATACACGCGCCGCCATGTCTGCTATTCTCCATGATCAATCAAGGTATCGTGCAATCCAAAATTTCGAGGCGCACCATGTCGGGTAGATCGAATTCGCGAGTGATGTTATAGTTACAGGAGCGACAGCAACTTAAAAATTTGAGGATTTTGAAAAGGGGATACAAGACCCTAACTCTGGATTTCACACCGTATTGACCTCTCAAATACATGTTTAGGCTACCACGAGAATTAATATTCTGGCCGTTATGAAAATTTACTTACAAGTTGCTGCAATATTGATAAATTTATTAGAAAATTAAAAGTTGTTAAAGAGCCATATCTTATACCCAAAAGATCCATATATGGCTCGCGAGCCATGGGTTCCCGACCACTGATATAATGTCTTCTGGAATTCGTTCTGTTTCGATGAACTCACCGGATTTCTGCTCCGTTAAAATTCACAATCCTCACCAGATACCTGATGATGGCTCACCTATGCTATCAATTCTCATCATAAGTCTGACTTACCTCTGTAATTGCATGTTCGATTGCCAGGTTTGCGAGATTTCCAGGGCCGTCAACAGTTCTGCCATCATCATCCGGTCCCCATCCGGAGACAATGATATCTGCGTCACGGAAGGCAAAACGGATGGAATCAGCCTCTATTTCATCTATTACATCTCCGTCCAGCATCCTTATGCCTTAATAAGGAAAAGGAATCCGGATTTACCGCAGCGCAAAAACATCCAATTCATAGGCATGTGTCACTTTAAAAAAAAAGACTTAAGCGTAGCAAATGGTCACGCCACAGGTTGATATGCTCAATTTGGACAACTCATTAACACTAATGTACTGTTGCGTAATAAATGAATTTACACCTGCGCTACATTGCAGTAATCGTCACTGATCGCACAACTGGTGTACCATCAGGTAAGTTGAATTGCACAATATTGTGATATCAAAGAACTCAATAAACACTGTATCCTGCAGTGGTTCGTCAACTTTGTAGACCCCGACTCAAATCTTAGTTTAATTCATCTCGCGACCCAAGCCTCAAACATCGACATGACTGCATTTTAATGTCAGTACGCTACCTGTTCACGCGCATGTATGAAATAGAGAAGGCACATGTGGGGCAGATGGGGCACCGAACTACAGATGGATCAAAAATTGCAAAATGATCTCGGGCCCTTGACTGGTCCGCCTATAACAGCAGATCTTTTGCTGGCTCAACACTTTGATCCAAGCTCTATCTACCTCGGATATATATATATGAATATCAGCCTTTCAAAAATATGTGTATGGACGTTAAAATTTGTTGCTCGAACGTATCATCGGTCCCCGCCGGGTTGGTCCAAAGACACACCACCCGGGGACCTATGAGACGTACACTCAAAAAGCCAGATGTTCCAACTTTTCTTGTTGTGTACTCCATAATCCAAGTTACAGCAAGCCAAAGAACAATGTTTGGTCATCACCTTGGAAATAAAGAATACATATTAACTTGAATGTTGGCATAATATGAGGTTTCGATTTGGGCTCGAGTTTATACATGTGATTGTACAAACAGATTGCCCGTAAAGCGACATTTTGACTTCCAAATAGCTCGTTATAGCGATAAAATACCACAGGTAATTATGATGTATGTAGGCATGTTTCTGTTGTTGCATGATTAGTTAGTCCAACTATTTTGCTTGATTCGACCCCCCCCCCCACGCTATAAATTTGTATTTGA
This sequence comes from Botryllus schlosseri, assembly GCF_051294905.1. Classification (NCBI taxonomy): domain Eukaryota; kingdom Metazoa; phylum Chordata; class Ascidiacea; order Stolidobranchia; family Styelidae; genus Botryllus; species Botryllus schlosseri. The sequence goes on along the minus strand of NC_137239.1, from coordinate 13,655,972 downwards.
ATTGAATTAAGTCCATTTAAGTATGGCATTGAATAAAAAAATATCTGCCGTTATACAGCCTGATACAAGCCGTACTCTTGTGGCGACACGTGGACCTCTCCATGCCAGTTCGGGTAGCTCAACCGAAGCCATGAGGAAGACCACGACGTCACACTCGGCCTCCGCAACGTTACCAGGCCTGAACTGCCCGCTTCTGGAGGGGGCTATGTGGCGACACCATGCGGCACCACCACTGCGGTTATCGAAACGTACAGTGCTTTCTCCTATTTTCATGTCGCTTTATATATAAAGCCATTGATTGTGCTTTTGGTCAGTTCGCTTAAGTGTTGCTTACAATAAACTTGTTACCCGCTTAACTCTTCACATTAAAAGGATTACTGGTTTGTTCGCATTGCAGGTTACAAAGAAAAATGGATATGTCGATCGAATTTTTTAACCCCCCAACACAGAAAACATCTGTCATAGACCCCATAACTCGAGCAGGTCGAAGTTACATGGATGTGAGGAAAGATTCTGACAGTATACAACTGTTAATGAATTCACAGAGTGTAATCATGGGATCATGATGGAGAATGTTTCAAGTATATTCGGTCCCAGTGTCTCATCGGTACCACATCTCCCCTACACAATGCGGTTCTGCGTAACATGTGTGACGCACGCGATTTCAAATTGGGGTACATGATTCTCCTATGCGGGTCACATTTATACTGCGGGACTCAGATTGCAAGGTTGAGACCGTTTCTAATACCGAACATATCAATATTGAAGGTTTTGGCCAATCAGCGTCGATCATTCTTGGTCAAGGTGTTATTGCATTCATCCGAATATTTTGGTACCACATGTTAGAGTGCCGCACGTAGGCCAAAACTTCATGTCTTCATGTGTCCCGGCGTAGGCGGAAAGGGCGGCTTCAAAATACCGTTGCACACTCCTTGAGACCTTGACTAAAGCACCCCAACTGTGTCGGGCGGCGTTATGTGATACTAGGAATATATTGTTTTTTCACAATTGCCAATAAAGTAGATTAATGTCTGTAAATTGGGCGTATTAAAAAATAATTATAGTGTGCGGCAGTTACGGCCAGCCTCTTTTCCTCCCTCTACCCTGCACGCCCTCTATCCTGCTCAAGTATTATCCGAGCAAGTTGGACCTTTCCAGAGATATCAATGTCAGACAAATCTTATGACATCCAAACAATTTATGTAATACAAAGGTCAGCACACTTTCATGTTCAAGCCATTGTAGTTACGGCTTTCTGCGTGTTCTCTTATTGGCTATGCCCCACACAGTGATTTTGTACATGTAAAAACCATGCGCGAATATATTTTTTGTTGCGAAAAATTTAGCAAACCGCTTTAGAGCGATCGCCAGCTCGCGACTTAAATTTATACCCCTCGCGACCCATACTTTAAGAATCCCTGGCATACTGTATTACGGTGTAACACACACATATGGTTAATATAGTATATTAGTTTTTCGAATTCGGTGCTAAGCCACAGAGCACGGGCTGAAGGGGTATTTTCACTTGCTAATTAAAATTAAAAGCAAAAAGATTTTAGCAATGCAATAAATAATTTATGGAAAATCTAACAATACTAAAGGCTAAATCCATAAACACGATGCGTCGATGGGCCTGTACGCCCTGAGCCCCTTACCTGAGTTGATGTTTGATTGTTACTACATGGATCATAATTGCTTCACCATAATCGCTCATCTTGTGTTGAAACAAACGAAGTATTGCTAATTGTGTTATATCCTAACGATAAAAATTGCGAGCCTGTGCCGAATTAAGCGGGGAATCGTCCGAATTTAGGAGCTCATCACCGGTCTGGTATGCCACGGTCTGCGATATGACCCGTTACAAAATATCTTGGGAATTAGTTCTACTGATATATATGCAATTGTGTTCGGATAATATGTCGAGTGTCATAATAGCGAAACAATCTGAATGATTATGACAGTGGTTATTCTCGTGCAAGTCTCTAACTACCGCTAATTTTATTTGCATTGTATTTCGAATTGTTCCATGATACTGTGTCTTGTTTTTCTTTTCGTTCCTTAGTTATTAGTTATCGACAGTGAAAATTGCTCCTGTCCTGGGTGGCTCTGCTCTGAAGACTTTGTCATATCGAGCCTCCCATGTCGCATTTCACTGGTACATTTTTGCAGTGTGATGTTGATATGTAATGTAAACAAATAAAGATTCTCTCTCTCTCTCTCTCTCTCTCTCTTTGGTAATGTTGTTATTTTCAGCCTCCACCAGAATAGATAACAGTTGGTCGCTTGTGAGAGTGGTTACTTTTCTGCAGCTTGTGTACTTGGCTCTTCCATAGTCGAATTGACTTTTCTTAGTTTCATCAAAGAAAATCTTATTCTATATCTATATCTATATCAATGTGATATGTGATATGTCTAAACCATTGTAACTGTGTAATGCGAATATTTGGCCACGGGTATGGGTAGCAGGTCATGGACAGACCAAGTCAGCACGCGTCCGAATTGCGATAGTACAGATTAGACATGCCAACTGCTTACACAGTAATATGATTTCAAAGTCCAGTACCCTACCTGCAATGCTCGCCATGTAAGCGACTCCCACAGAGCACTCGCTGTTATTCGCCGCAGCAGCTATTATTCCTGCTAATCTAGTCCCGTGTCTATTTTCATTCGCGAATGAATACCGGGGAGTCGGATCGTTGTCATCACCATTGAAGTCGTATGATGCAGAAGAATTCTAACAGAATAGTATAGTATAGTTATTTTCCATTATCATTATTTTAAACATGCAACGTATTCACGATATTTGTATAAGAGAATAAAACTGAGCAACCAAATTTTGCGGCACTATTAAGAATATGAGGAAAATCGGACGGGATGACGGTTACTGGGCAGGTATGGTAACTAAGCCATCACTTAGGACAGGATCACCAACTCGTGCCACGCGGGTCGCATTTGGCCTGTCAGATCATATTCTGCTGTCCGCGGCAGCAGACTTGAGATTTAAATTCTGGGAGTAATCTCAATTTCTCAGCGGCGAAGAAGATCACAACAATATCCTCTCATATGCGCATCTTCGTCACGCTGCACTATATAATATGCCATTGTCTGTATCGGCACCGTGCTTTCCATGGTGAACAAGTCGATAGCAACGAATCGACTTAACTTGATGTGACAGTGGGTCAGACGAAAACATTGAGCGAGACACCAACTACAACGCCCCCTGACTTATCGTTGAGTATGTCCTGCGTTTTACGCGCAGTTCTTATTCAAGTCGCGGTTTGAAAGATCAGACGGCGGGAAGAAAGTATTGAAACTATAATTCCCTTTGATGTTATAATATATCACTTACGTCGGATTGCAAAGATGCCGATCGAAAAGTTTAATCGTTTTATTAGCGATCAAGGATTGATCGGCGTCTGTGCAACACACTTTTAGTGGAAGGAGAAGTGGGATTTCAGTGTTCGAACAATGGCCTCTCACTACTCCACTCAAATCATTAGTGATGCTACATGATTCGGATTCCAGTAATCGAATAATTGTGCCCAGCCTTAAACCATCATGACAACATGGGCAATGGGCATGTTAGTCGCACTATAATCACACTACAATCACACTACAGTCACACTGCAAAAATCGAGTGCTCATCAGAATGTCTGGGTTTTTATTTATTTCAGTACATTGCGTAAATGTGTTAGAGAACAAAATGGTGTATCAGGTGACATCAGGTGACATCAGGTGAAATGCAAGGCCGTGGCGCACAAGGCCTGAACAGGCGACAAGCGCCACTGTCGTCGTCGTGGTGTATTAATCATTCGACATTATTAGGGATTCTTTTAAATTTTACTTCAATCTCTACGTTTTCCTTAGGGTGCAGTTTGCTCCTCGGAATATGCGTGTATTTACCAGTTTTGCTGTGAGTAAAGTATATAATATTGATAATTTCTATGCGCAAGTAAAAGAGCAAAACGGCCCATTGACGCAGTATGGCATAACATTCGCCGAATCGTAAAACCATTTATGCTTCAATATACGTCTATTCCGACTCCCGTAAGGTATAATTTATGTGTAGGATAGTGGTTCTCAAACTGCGGAGAGTGAAAGCATCTGAAGGGGGCGCGAAGCTGCGGTCAACTGATTTTTTTCTGTGCACGGCGCAATTTAACTCTAATTCATTGTTATATTGCTTTGTGCATAGTCTTGATTTCATGTTTGAGAATCGGCAGTCATAACCTTCCATGTTATCACACTATCCGTTCGGATAGCTAGCATTCTGGTAACATTTTGTGATATGATGATAAGTGGCGCGCAAAATTTTTCACTATCAAAAAAGGGTGCGTGTCTAAAAAAAGTTTGAGAACCACTGCTGTAGGACCACGACAATTTAATAGACACATCTCTCGGAGACATATAGCATGCAAAGCAAGTTTTACACCACACAGCAAACAGACTGGTTGTGGATATACTGGGCCACTTCAAACTCGTCTTGCCGTCAGCATTGTAAAACGATTGTATTATATTACTGCCAGGGATCAGTCAGCTGCTTATATTTAATGGAACATGTCCTCACTAGGCTCCACAATAATCATTAGCTGTCCTCGTACAGCAACCTAGTGGCGCGTAATAATCTGAATGAGATGTATCATTGGCCTCTATGCTTGAATTCGATATTATAAGGAAAACAAGCCTCTATACTCACATAGTTCGGTAGAATATCAGGATGCTGGTATTCCACACCATCATCAAGAACAGTTACGAGGACACCAAGTCCGTTATATCCTTCATTCCACGCCTTCTGTACATTCATGCTCGGTCGCTGATCTGTAAGCTATACAAGTTACATCGTAACAGGGATTATACCTATGTATATGTCATCAATTTTATATACCAGAAACCAGGCATCGCTCCAACTCGGGTCGTTAAAATTAAGGTTCTTCACTTCACTGGATTCCTGTAACAACGACAAAAATAGCAGATGCAACACCCCCAATCGCAAATACTCAGTAATCGGTATTCTTTTAGGAAGAACACGTGCACCACGCTGTTTACAAAGGCTAAGGTAAAGGACCAACTGCTGGTCAGCTTGGGAAATTGAAGGATTGAAGAAAAAACATATGTTTGAATTTCCTGTTCAAAATTGTCATTAATTCGGACTAGTGTATAGCATTGTACTACGGTCGCCGAATATGGGATTTACGGACAGCCTTGATACTTACCACCCTTGTAAATCTGCTGCTCAAAGTTGCGGAACCCAAAGTGCTGCGAGCGGGATGATTTTATTCAATTAAAGTATGGTGTTTGGTTACTTTCCGAAGATACGGCTATATTCCTTTTGGTTTGCGAGTGCAACCGTGTAAAATTATAATGTATGTGCTCTGGGTGATAATGGGAATTTCCGACGATGTGCAAGGTTGTATTTTGGGGTGGATATAAGTTTGGGCACCCCTGCTCTATTCATTCAAGTTCAAGAATATAAAGACGCCACATAGGAGTTGGCTGGTAAGCGTATAAATCATAATTAGAGATTAGTAAAAAAAAAACTAATTAATGAGTTGATTGCTTAATTCGGAGGCAAAGCTGATGTGCCGGAAATTATGAATTATCTTGTGTATGCTGTTATAAGCAAGGTTGTCGTGTTGTCCTTGTTGCTACAATTTGCCCTTAATTTGAAGGGCGGTGCCCTGTAAAACTATAAGTAGTCCTTGTGTGCTGTCTTTTTGTTTAGTCACCAATTACGATAGTAAATCCAAGTCTTCCGTGGCATAAACGATGCGAGATGGCAATAAAACTCAGATTTAGGTCACGGTCAAAAAAGTTTAAGAAACACAGCTTCAAATGCTTAATTGTAGACTAGGTGTCGAATCATCCATGTACTTGATTTTGCCTAGCCCTTGTAGTCGCGACTCAGGCATTCCGACATCGATACATTCTCGTTGAATTATAACTGAAGTCAGTCTGCAATTGACGCACCATAATACCGTGACTATCATACGCTTCCAACATTCCGTATCTAAAATCGAAAAATTCAGCGGACACTGTGTTGGAATGACATGTTATGGAAGATGTTTTATCGAGATTATAATGATGGCTCGACTTCCACAATTACCATGCATTAATAAAATGATGAGTTCACACGAGGGTGTTTCCGTGGGGATTTCGTTATATTTACCCGCTAGATCCGTTGCTTCCTCCAACAAAAATGCAGCGTTAATTACCGAATTCCACGGACCTGTATTGCTGCGACGTATCTTGTTCGTATATTTCCATACACAACAACAATCACTAGAAGTGCTCGACACGGATACATATTCAGTACGCTAACGCCACAAAGTCAGCTCTTGATTGTTTACCTGTAATAATCGAGAAATGCGGTAGACAAGATTACAAACAATTTTGCTCCGATCTTACATTACATAGCTGCCTGAAGATAGCCTATCCTGACAGTAGATTATCTTGCTTTCAAAATTAATGCGAGTTTCTCTCCGGTTTTGCGGACGCTACAATCCTTATTTTTTCTCGACGGATCTACAAAGGAGTGCACGCTTGAACGATAAATAAACAGCAAACACAATTAGACACGGAGATGACTAGGTTTCCTTTACAGGCCAGCACTTTGTTGCAGATGAAAAGTTCTCCACTTGAGATGGATTTCTTTTAAGCCAATACGTATAGTCGTATATGTACGCCTCGGGGAGTAATCGGATAATAATACTGTAAGTATAGGAGAGAATGTAGATGCGAAATTTTGACAAGGTTTCTCCTAGTAAAGGTCTGCCGTTCCAAAAGAGAGAGAGAGAGTCTTTATTTTCATCGAACCAAAATACATAACAAATGGCAGTGATGGTGGTACAGAAAATATGCGTGCACAGTATTCGGTATTAGATAGGAATGATCGATAAGACCGTGAAGGTCATCTAGTCTGATCACACCAGCATCAAACAGGTACACTTGACTCAGAACAGTCTGGCTGTAAAAAAATGTTTAGTTACGAAAGGAAAATAGAAAAAAATTAAACAATGGTAGCAAATGATCAATGAAGCAATGTCTGGGCGAGGTAGGGCAACAGTGTTAGTGTAACGACAAGAGGTGATCAAGTAGGGCTTTTTTGAATCTATTATAAGGCAATTCACGGATATGTGATGGTAATGCATTCCAGATGATAGGTCCCGAGTAGTCGATAGATCTCTTAGTTAGGTTGCTATTGGGTTGGGGTAAGTAGACGTTTCCTTTAGACGAAGATCTCGTGTAATGGGAATGGACATGTTTAGCAGGTATGAAAAAGTCATCAAACACAGGAGGGAGACTATTGGAAAAATATTTGTGAACAACTTTTGATACTTCGAAGCGATACAGTTCATCAACTCGCAGAATTCGTTGCGAATTGACTAGAACTGATAGTGGGCACAATTTCACAAATCACCTGTCTGCGCAGTCGCATGTTATCACATGGTGATTGACATGGTTCAGTGGGCACAAGGTAAAATTATCGCAGGACGTCATTCTCACTAAATTTTGCTGCTACCCCTTCAACCGCACAGTTTTTCTATCAAACGCCAGGAGAATATATGAATTCCATGGCGTGTAGCATTCATGAATATTGTCGAATTGCTTGCCCGTTTTATCGTATGAATCGGCATCAATTGATCAAAGCTTTTATTCACAAGAACCCACGTGCTTTGGCGTGAACAGGTAAATTCCAGATAGTGGGTTTTGCGTAATTTGATCTTTGATGAAACGCTGTCTGATAGAAGTAAAACACTGCTCGATATATATTTTGGATGTAGTCTAGATGAGAAAATCAAATCGTTTTATAAAACGCATTTGAAACCGACCCGTTAGGTTGCGCTATGTAGCTAATAGGGTCATGTGCAATTGTGCATTGTGCACTATATTTGCCCGGATGTACCTACACTACAATTTAGCAAGTTACTAATTCTCATTACCTGCCAAAGTACGCGGCCCATCGTCCAAGTTTTATTTACATGAGCACTTTTCATACCCCCAGTTTCTGATTCCACTTGAAGTAGATTTGACATGTCCGGAAATCACTTCCACTTGTAATTGACTAGAAATTTACGGTGTTACTTCTACTGAATACTTTCACCAGCTCATCATATACTGTATCGCAGGGGTCACCAACCTTTTTGCTGCCAAGAGACACTTATTGGGTACTGGTTGAAGCGACGGGCTACCATTCACTCCCTCCGTGTACCTGTACCGGACTGAATTCCCTCTTTGATATTCATAGCACTGGGCAGGAATCACATTGCGGTAAGACTTATAAGAGCAGTGATTCCCAAGTGTGGCCCCCAGCTAGTCTTCTTGCGGCCCCAAAAAAATATTAGCAAATCGAGTTATGACAAAAAATTAAATTTATATTCATAAAATACACTAGCTTGGCTTAGAGTCTGGAGTTTTTAATTAAGATTCCAGGAAAGTCGTGAGTAGACTGCTATCGTTACGTCCAGTAGAACGATCAGTAGCTATAGATATAGATAAAGACAGGACCATAAATGCCGCATGCCTAACCCCCAATGAAGGGTGGCGAGCTCGAACGGGGCTCAAAATTATTTCGTGAATTAGCATAAATTATTGAAGTTTTTTGTTGGAAAATTTACGCATCTTTTTCAAGTTTTTTGGCTGTAGGCGTGATTTCATGCTGCCAAATATCTTGATTTTTGGGTACTCATCTCCAAGAAAAAATGCGCAAGATTTATAGAAATGAGCAGTAGGCATATCGGCGTTAGCCTTTACCGCGCCACGACGCACCAAGCGAGAAAACCTTGGCCGAACAGGACTGCCCTTATGCTGACCGAAAACGTCGTTATATATACAAAATACTGTCTTGGCAATCTTAACCTCACGAGACAAATACCATCCGGCAGGAAAAAATTATAATCCAAAGAAGAAATACCAATTTAAAATCGTGTGCGTCACTTAGTGTAGAAAACCTACGTTTGGGCGATTCTATATTTTTTGATATCGCAGACAGGAGATCACGAAATAACATGTTACGGAATCATACTAATAATGGGCCCTACAGTTTCCAAGACACCTCACTCATCTCTATTGGTAAATCTGATTACGTGAGCAGCGAGGACAAGAAATTGATAGCAATATATATGCAATTGACCGATTTTATCATGAATTATCGAAGATTTTGGCGACTCGCGCTGGCTCACTTAACTGTACAACTAGTTTCGTGGCTAAAGCGAACAAGGTGATAGGGATAGGTTTAACACCCTATGGGAGCTCAAGACCTAAGTTTACTATTTTTTTTGGGGGGGGGGCTGACGAAGTGCTGTTTCGTTCCTGCCAACGGGAATATACGCCCGAAGATGTTTCATTATTATTGAGGGGCCCTACCTTTTCAAACACACTTCCCTCGGCTCTACCTGTAGAACTGATTACGTGAGAAGAGAGAAGATATAAATTGATGGCAATATATACGCATTTCCCAATCATATTGAATTACAGAAACTTTTCGCGCTTGGCGCGTCCATGCGATAAAACCTGACTCACTAAATCGCCCCGAAAGCAGCATAATTGGTAGTCCTATAGCTCACGACCGAAGCGTCCGCATAATTTGAGAGGTCCGGTCTTTATCGAAAGCTAGTTTCGCACTGATTCCACAAATGCAAAGTCAAATCTCGCCAGGGCAATAAAACTACTCCGAAATAGCCTCCAAAGGTCGATTGTTCTGAACAATGGGAGCGCAGCAACACAATGACCATAACAATGGCCAATGGCGTCAAGTGATTGATCGGAACAATTCCAATTTTCATATTTTGATGACATTTTGGGTCCGTTTGATTGCCCTAGTATTCGTGCGGCCCCGACCGTGCTCTGAAATTCTAAATTTGGTCCTGACACCGAAAAAGTTTGGGAACCACTGTATAAGAGGGTCTTGTAAAATCAAAACATCTGATTTCAACTAGCTATAGCCACTAAGTTTTTCTAAGAACTCAGAAATTACTTCGCACCATATTTGTATAAATTATACGACAACAGTAACTCAAATTTTTAGATCAATCATGTCACACTTTAGACTGGACATCAGGACGTCATGTTGTCTGTATCAGTCGGTGGGAAGCCTGACATTGCATGCTATCAACTAGTGCGCTATACTTTGGTATGTAACTTGACACTGCAACTCTGGGTAGGTGTTCCAGATGTGCATCAGTGAGGCGTGTTATGTCTTTGTTTTTGATGAATTGCATGTCCGAAAAGGCTGATTCACAACGATAAGTTGAACTAAACATGCTTGCAAACTTCATTGCCGATGCGCTTACTTCAATGTACTTTTCCGTGTCAACAAGGCTTCAAAAGTTTGTTGCAGCCTGGTGGGCTTTGAGGTGGAAGTCATTTTGCAGTGTTACAATTTCAATCTCCAATTGTTCAGCATCCAGACATGAAGGATTTCATTATACCGGACAGCAGTAACCGTTACAGAAAGTTAGAAACATGGTATTAAACTGCGTTGACTGCAAGAGAAACAAGCTGTGTCAAAAGATGCTATCCGTAATGGGCATCAAGATATTGAAAATCTGTTAGTACTTCATGGCTGCTACGGACCAGTAATGCTGTTTACTTCTTTGGCATTGTCCTGGACGTCGAGCTACCACAATGAATCCCCACGCCATATCAAGAAGTCCGCGATCTATTTTTAGAACAGACTCGTGGCCCGTGGGCTACTCATCTGGTCGTCGCGGGCTACCTGGTGCCGCGGGCTACCTGGTGCCGCGGGCACCACGTGCGTGACCCATGCTATATCGCAATTGGGGATCTAACAAAATAGCGAAGTCGCTACCCCTATTTGATGGGTGCACTAAGGTACAATAAATTGAGGTCTATAATTGGACCTCAACATCGTGATAAACACAGGAGTACTTCACCTAACAAAATCACACTGTACGGTGGCAGCGATAAGGCCGACTTCTTCAATGAAAACCATACGCTCCAAGACCAGTAGGTGGATAAAATCAGTGGAGTTGAATTGAAAGTACCGATATATTTAATAAATTGCGATAGAAAGTCAGCACGACACTCTGTGACATATATACTCAGACTTAGATATGTTTCAACAAACTGGCAATGCACTTTTGGACAAAGCCTTTACAAAGGTGTAACTTTCTCGGCCGCCCGTCGTATAATCTTCGGTATTTAGAAATTGAGAACTATACAAGGATGGATAACCGTCTGACGTGCTGTTTGTCGAATAAATTTGATCTTTCAATTATCTTCAAACTATTTTGACAATTGCATTCATATGTACAAATTGTACATACGTTTTATTAACGGTCTTCACCGTAGCTGGCTTGAGGGACATCATTCCCTCTATCAGCACGAGTTCGAGGTAATAGCTCGAAACACAGCTCAAGTCCAGACCACTCTAAAATGGCTAGAACTCGCGTTGTTGATGTTTCGTCATTAGGCATGCTAAGAAAGTTTGCTGACCTCTAGTGTAGACCGACATATCCTGTGTAACTTTTTATCAAGTGGCGTTGCTGTACAGGCGTGCAAGCAGGGTGATGCTGTTCAGTCAAACGCCTAGTAAAATATTACTGATACTGGTGTGGTATGTGATTCTAGGGAATTTAGTATGCGGAAAGTCACGATTTTCCAATCACTCTTAACACGAATATCAATGATCTATTCCCCGGTGTTATGAAGTGCTGGAAATGATTATTAACATACCGGCGTTTTCCTGTTGCGCCAGCACTGATATTTTACACGAAATGTTGAAAATAGAAATAGTTAACACGCACGCGAAATCGACCACATTATTACGCTTACCGAAAAATTGTGTCCATTGTTTGACATGTTTTAGATGGCACTGTGTCAGTACACATTCCAGCGGTCATGGCATATGGCTGGGGCAATTATGTTACATACGTGGCCAATACACTACCTCAAGTTTAACAAAAAAGTTGACTCAGGACTTACGCGAATCATTCCGACGCAAGCATACATAGTTTAACAATCGATCATCACTAGCATTCTGTTTACCGCAACTCTAGTTTAAGCATTTAGACGTGATCTGGAATTTATATACTGCGCTTGTGTTACTGAACATATTATAATTTCATTTGTGGGATTATATAGGCGAGAATATGTCGTTATCATTAACGTCCTGCGCAGACACTTGAGTGTAACTGCTCCATGAAACAAAACGTTTCCATTGACACATATCAATAGCATTGTGACAAAATGACAAATTATTCTACAACACCGAACGGTGGAAGCAAAAATATTACGTGATATAGGGCTAGTAGGGTGAGAGGTAGCGGTTGGAGATTTACGTATCTTGTCAGCTCAAATGTCGCACAACCAGCGACGTAACGACGTAGGTTGTGTACTGAAAACGCACTATGACCTCAACGCAAGTTTGGTTTTTATTAACTAAATGAAGACTCAAGCAACTAAACGCGATACACAAAAAACACTCAATCTATAGCAGTGGTCGGGAACCTATGGCTCGCGAGCCATATATGGCTCTTTTGGGTATAAGATATGGCTCTTTGCCGAATTTCGATTTCTGTACTCAATTTAACCATATTGCAGTGACTTGTTAGTAAATCATCATCACAGCCAAATAATTATTCTCGTGGCAGTACAAACATGTCTTTGAAAGGCCAAAACTGACGTACTCATGGATAGGGGCTCCAAGTCCCTCTTCAAAATCACTCCCTGATTCGATGTATACCCGCTTCGAAATCTTGGATTGCACGATACCTTGATTGATCAAAGAGTATACAACACATTGTGACGCCTGTATAGCAATGCAACCGTGGAAGTGACATTCACAATTACAAATTCAAATTACAAACAACGCCATAGCTATCCACCTTTTTGATTGGTACTAAATATGCAAATTGCGTGATTTTGGGAGTAAAAATGTTCCAAATCTACTCAGAGAGGATAAATGTTTGATAGAAATATGTGCATTGTGCAACTAATAATATTACCGACGAAATTCATTCATTTCTGGTAACTTTTCATATCCCTGATATTTGCGATTTCGCTGCTCATATAAAGCCTGCTGGGGTGTTCTGGTTCTACAATTTAAATCTTCCTTGCGCAAGGTATTTCACAAGAAAACTGTGATGACACAGAACACCACAAGGGTTGCATGATCAAAGAAGGTAACCAGCATAATTAGTACAAGTTTTTACAGAGAAAATATGGCGCGCACGACGAATCCCATGTCATAGTGAGTTCGAAATAGTACTACCATGACGTCATGAGTTTTCAATTGTGACGTAGCAGCTGATTATCTTGTATGGCTCTTTATGAGTTAACATGGAAAATATCGGGCCAATATGGCTCTTCGGACGAAAAAGGTTCCCGACCACTGATATATAGGTACACTGTAAAAAATCTGGTACATTTACTGGGAAATCTCTGTAAATTTTACCACGAATTACCGGTCGCAGCAAATTACTGTGCGTAGCTTGTCGTTTTACATTTTGATATGTAATATTACCTTAATATAGCTGTAATGTAAGTTACCAGAATTTCTTTGCAAAATTACTGACAGTTAATCGTTACTGCAGTTTACCGGGCTATTAGCAAAATTGATTAGCTTCAAAATCGCTGCAGCCAATGTATACGTAGAACTGAATGTTACTGATATATCATTCTAGAGGTGATTTGACCTGATTGAACCTCGTTTGCGAGACTGGGGTCTGTCATACCGAAATTGTTGGCCCTGGTATCAATTTAAGCTTAGTAGGGTACAAGAAATAACTGACAATCGTAGCTAATGTGGTACACCGTAGCCATATTATATTACAAGGCAATGGCTGTACGGCCAGTCTCGCTGGTTACATTCGTTGTCACGGATAAGGCTGATAAGTTAGAAAATTAGTTCAGGATGTATAATATTGCTCGGGGAAACTAGAAATATCAGCACCGCATGCTCAGCTGACCATTTGTTAATGGCGGACAAGGCGACCTGTAATAGGTTACATTAGGTGACTGCTTTTTCTGAGATTCGTAGTAAACAACCAACGCACAACTGTGACATCACAAGCAGCGTCTGGTTAGGTAAGTACAGTAAGTAGTGAACAACACATGGAATATATATCAATTTATACGAAATTAGATGAAAAAAGGGACTATATGCAATGATAAATGTTTCTGTATGAAAAAAAAAGACCCAGATCAATCATTATAACGTGGCCAGTAAATATTATTGGTGTCATGTGTTAGCGGATGAATACCATTTATTTCGAAATCGTTCGAGTGTCGTCTGGCCAGTGGCCATTAGTGAGATTTGGGCAAAGGGTGGAGCGAAGCTTGTTGTGCTTGAAGAAAGTGGACACGATCGTTGAAGATTCCTAGGAATGCTGAATGGAATACGCATCTTAAAAGGTAATACAGTACTACATATTATTTGTTACCGTGAATATCTGACTCTGCACACCAGCCCTCGATGACTTAGATTTCATGATTGATATATTTCATTCGCCGCATTCTCTGTTCTATTTTGGGCTATTTGTCGACTTCTATAGTGACCACATACTCCGCTGCGGAGGAGTTGAAACTGTTGGCTTGGTAATGTCATTTTCGGGCCATAGCATAGATATGTTTTCATCCACTGCTGGATTTGTTTGCCACACATGCCACCTTAAATTAGGAACCTTTTGCTTCAATACAGAGATAAAGTCATGAATCTTTGCTATGTCATGTAAAAGGCGGAGCCGTCATCACACAATGTGCCAGTACCGGTACTTCAAAACATGTTATATTTTTGTTAGCCTATTTGTCTTAGTCTTTATAATGTCATGTCCACTGTCCAGGTTAGGAACTTTGCTTTATATAGCGACTTACGCATGAATTCTTTTTAGTGGAACTGCAAGATACTACTTACACAGAAGGAATGAGAACGAGAAAAAGAAACAATTGGAAGTTTGGCCGGTGGTGGAATTAATTCGTACGTTTTCTCGAGACCACTCGTGTTACTGCATGTCTCCTAAAGAAGAATTAGACCTCCAGCATCAATATTTTTCCATCGATAACCACTTCATCGTGATATCATGAATGAATATACAGTTTGTTCCAATGTCGTTTTGGGGATGTGAAGAAAATGTTGCGATATTTTTGCATCGGGTTGCTTTGCGATAGGTATGGATGTACGTGAATTTACAAGCTGGTATGGAATCCTGATTTACAGGGACAGCATGTAGGTAGGTAGGCGGTAAAATGACAGTCTCGATCGCAAATGTACAGGAGAACATGTAAATTAGATATACCGGAGGTGACTGTAACATAACAGTCTGGCGTGTAAAGTGAGATTACCGGACGAGTGTAAGTTAAATTTACATTGACTAACGGTAATGTTAGATTACCACGAAATGTCTGGCTACCGTGCTTCCAAACATTTCGCGGTAAATCGAGGTTTTTATTTTTTACAGTGTAGGGTAAGATGAGGGTAATCAACACAAATGATGACATCACGAAGAAAAAATAATCACCACAATCACCCCTCTTTAAAAATAAGACTACACTTTAAATAAATCGTTACAAATGACAAATTTTAAAGCTACTAACAACGGAACAATTTAGGCCCAATCTCCGTATCTATCAGGAGGCCGACGGATGCGAGTAGATCGACGGAGAGATACTTCAGGCATCGGACTGACACCGACGTCATCTGAGCGATCTAGTTGAGAATCGGTGTTCGTGCGTTCTTTCGCAACTGACTGCATCGATTCTTCAACCACTTGTTCAAGCTCACGCTCCGGAATCTCTATATCTTCCTCAGTTTCGGACTTTTAGCGCATGGATTCTGTTCGTTCACGAGGAGGACATGGAGCAAGGTCTTTCACAGATACCGTAGTTTCACGACCGTCTCGGCACTTTACAAGCAGGGCTTCGGAGCAGCCATAAATTTGCATTGCTCCAGCTCCGGCTCCGGAGCTTTCTTCTATCATACATCAGCTCCGGCTCCAGCTCCGGAGCAGCATTATTACCACTGCTCCGGCTCCAGCTCCGGCTCCGGCACTGAAAACCATCGAAGGTGTCTGTCTGTATCAGGGGTGAGCAACCCGCGGCCTGCGGGCCATATGTGGCCCGGGAGAAGGCTTTGAGTAGCCCGCGAGCTAATTTCACATTATATTATCGAAATTCTGTTATATTATCGAAATTGAATTGCTCAGATTGTGAACTCGCTAGGCCAACCAAAAATATGATTAGTCTGACCGCGGCACTTGGGATGTTATTGATGACTGGACTAAAATATCAGTTTCGACGCATTGGCAGATCCAGGGTCCAGTCACATCTTAGTAAATCGTCGTATATTACAATAAACTAAAAAAGTACTTTACTCCGTGTCACGGCATTAAAATTCTGATGCGGTGTTTTAACACTGGCACTGTACTCATTACCATTAGGCCATTACCATTGCCATACAGCCTTATTCAATCTTTAAATGTGCGATTATTATTCAACTTTAACTGTAGTAAGGACAAAATGGGCGGATATAACGACGTGATCAATAGAAATTCGATTTGTACCAAATTGCCAATGGTTTGACGTTCGATATTGGTGCACTCGTTACCAGTCCATCCGGTGTCGATCAAGTTTATCGGAATAATATTTTCCCGTTGAAATGAATCGAATAATCGAAATAAACACTGTGCCGTGCACATTGCGCCATGCCCATAACGAATTAAACTATGCAGTATGCACAATGCACATTCACAAGTTTACGAAACAGATGATTACAAATTGGAAATCGCGTATCAAATCAGTAGTTTGTCTCCAACATAGAATACCATGGGGTTTTGGCCTACTCTTCTGCCATCCCCTATTAAGCTCGAAAATCCTTACTGGAGATGACAATGATGCGCAGTAATGAATTGCAATTAGCATGCATAATTGCATACTCGCAATAACACTGTCCACTTTCGCGGCCCGACTAAAGAACTATCACGAAAAAACGAGTATTTGCTTATCCGATTCATAGCAATGATGAGACGGAATTTCTCGGCCCGTGCTCGTCATATCGGCATGTGCAACGAAATCACGTTTTTAACATCTCTCACATTTCACGTAATACATAGTGATCATTATTTTCGAGCCGTATACAATTGGCCAGCACGGTTGTGCTGATGATGAAATTGCGGGTATGCCGAATACCCACAATATTAACAGGCATAGGTCGCATACGGAGGTTCGGCACTCATGTATGAAAATTGAACATTGAACATACGACTGGTCTGCTGTTGAACCCCCAGGAACATGGTTAGTCGGAAAATGTAGCGCCAAAGAGGAAAAGATTCTTAATATCGCGAAAGCCTGCTGTTGAATTCGGTGAACTCGGCGTAAATGGTTGTGCATATATAATAGCATCTTATGAAATACGTCGGAGCCGGAGCTACCCCTCAAATAACTGGCTCCAGCTCCGGCTCCGACTCCGGCTGAATTTTATATAGAGCTCCGGCTCCAGCTCCGGTAAAAATGCACGGCTCCGGGGCTCCGGCTCCGGGCTCCGGCTCCGAAGCCCTGTTTACAAGAGCATACTTTGGATTAACTTCAATGAGTTCGACATATGCGCAGAGAGGATCGCTTTTATTTCGGACAAATTTCCTAAGGAGCGCATCTTTGCTGGATATCATCCAATCTGGAATAGATTGACCGCGCATCGATCGACGACAAAATGAAAAGAAACGTTCATGCGGAATGACTCCGGTGGCAGTACATAATAATGACCTTATAGAGTGCAAGGCGTCTGTTAACACCAGTTCCCAAGCGCTCTCTGGCAATTTGTGAGATGCTAGTAAGAGTTTAATTGACCTCCATATTGTCTGATTAGCCCGCTCACACTGACTGTTACACGTAGGATGATAAGGAGTGGTACGACTAGGTGTTGCGACCAGTCGTACTGAAAACGTACTACGACCTCAACGCAAGTTTGGTTTTTATTAACTAAATGAAGACTCAAGCAACTAAACGCGATATACATAAACACGCAATATATAGGTAGGGTAAGATGCGGGTAATCAACACAAATGATGATATCACGAAGAAACAATAATCAGCACAGGTTGCAATAACAAATGGCAATTGATATATGTTTAAGAATGCTCTTTTGATTTTGTGCCTTGTGTGTTCGAACTATCATCTCACATTGTCACATCCTGCACTGTAAAAAATAAAAACCTCGATTTACCGCGAAATGTTTGGAAGCGCGGTAGCCAGACATTTCGTGGTAATGTAACATTACCGTTAGTCAATGTAAATCTAACTTACACTCGTCCGGTAATCTCACTTTACACGCCAGACTGTAATGTTACAGTCTCCCAAGGTATATCCAATCTACATTAGGCTTACCATACGTCCTCTTTTAAGAGGATTTGTCCTCTTTTTTGACTTTTTTGAAAGTGTCCTCGGAGGACGCCCTTTTGTCCTCTTTTTTGAGATTTTGTCCTCTTTTTTGAAAATTTAGGTCAGATATAGAGGAAATTGCGAGTGATATGCCGCAAATCAGCGCAGAAGTGAAGCTCCGGCGGGTATTTCGGAGGGAAAAGCGGTGATTTCAGGTCTGAGCGAAATGAAGACCTTTTTTTTTTTTCTTTTTTAGTCATCCACCTAGCAATGCGGAGTGAAAAACGTGTTTTTGAGCTCTGAGCGGAAGTGATGACCTTTTTTTTTTTTTTTTTTTTTTTTTAGTCAACCGATCATGAAGTGGGAAAAATTTACCGGTTTTTTGAGAATTCTTCTCCAGTTTTGCATGTCTGAAATTTCTGAAAAAGTGTCCTCTTTTTTCATTTCCGAAATATGGTAAGCCTAATCTACATGTTCTCCTGTACATTCATGACCGAGTCTGTAATTTTACCGCCTACCTACATACATGCTGTCCGTGTAAATCAGGATTACATACCAGCTTGTAAATTCACGTATATCCATACCTATTGCAAAAAGTTCTTCACACTCCCAAAACGACATTGGAACAAACTGTATATTCATTCATGATTCACGATGAAATGGTTATCGATGAAAAGTACTGATGCTGGAGGTATAATTCTTCTTTAGGAGACATGCAGTAACACGAGTGGGCTCAATAAAAGGTGAATTAATTCCACCACCGGCCAAACTTCCAATTGTTTCTGTTTCTTTTTCTCGTCCTCATTCCTTCTGTGTAACTAGCATCTTGCAGTTCCACTAAAAAGAATTCATGCGTAAGTCGCTATATTAGCAAAGTTGCCAACCTAGACATGACATAAAGACTAAGACAAATGGACTAACAAAAATATAACATGTTTCGAAGTACGGTACTGGTACATTGTGTGATGACGACTCCGCATTTTACTGATATAGCAGAGATTCATACTTTATCTAATGTATTGAAGCTAAAGGTTCTTCATTTGAGGCGGCATGTGTGCCAAATCCAGCAGTGGGTGAAAACATCTCTATGCTATGGCCCGAAAATGACATCAAGAAGCCAACAGTTTTAACTCCTCCGCGGCGGAGTATGTGGTGTCACAGGTCACTATATAAGTCGACTAATATCCCAAAATAGAACAGAGAATGCGGCGAATGAAATATTTCAATCATGAAATCAAAATCATCCAGGTGGTGTGCACAGTCGTAGATATTCACGGTAACAAATACTATATAGTACTGTACCTTTTACGATGCGTATCCCATTCAGCATTCCTAGGAATCTTCAACGATCGCGTCCACTTTCTTCAAGCACAACAAGCTTCCTTTGTTACAGCCTTTGCTCAAATCTCAATAATGTCCACTGGCCAGACGTCAGACGACACTCGGACGATTTCGAAATAAGTGATATATTCATCCGCTCACATGTGCCAGCAATAATATTTACTGGCCACGATATAATGTTTGATCCAGGTCGTTTTTTTCCATACAGAAACATTCATCATCACATAAAAGTCCCTTACTTTTCCATCTAATTTCATTTGAATTGATATTTATTCCAAGCGTTGATCACTACTTACTGTACTTACTTAACCAGACGCTACTTGTGATGTCACAGTGGTGCGTTGGTTGTTTACTACTAATCTCAGAAAACCAGTAACGCGTAACGGTAGCCTAATGTAACAGGTCGCCTTGTGCGCCATTGACAAATGGTCAGCTGAGCATGCGGTGTTGACATATCTAGTTTCCCGAACAATATTATACATCCTAAACTGATTTTCTAACTTATCAGCCCTATCCGTGATAACGAATGTAACCAGCGAGACCGGACGTATAGCCATAGCCTTTTAATATAATATAATGGCAATGGTGTAACCATATTAGCTACGATTGTCAGTTGTTTCTTGTACCCTACTATGTATTATACTGAAATTGGTACTAGGGCCAACAATTTCCGTATAACAGGCCCCAGTTTCGCGAACGAGGTCGAATCAGGGCAAATCACCACGAGAATGATATATCAGTAACATTCAGTTTCACGTATACATTGGCTGCAGCGATTTTCAAGCTAATCAATCTTGCCAATAGCCTGGTAAACTGCAGTAACGAGTAACTGTCAGTAATTTTGCGAAGAAATTCTGGTAACTTGACTGCACCGCTAAATTAAGGTAGTTTTACATATCAAAATGTAAAATTACAAGCTACGCACAGTTATTGGCTGCGACCGGTAATTAGCGTTGGGACTCCGGGAAATCCCGATCCCGGGATCCCGGGATTTGAAGCAATCCCGATCCCGGGATTGGTCCCGATGAAATCCCGGGATTTGTGAATAGCATCTACCAAGGCTTATGTAGCGCCATATCTCTTATTTTGGTAATAAAGCAGTGTCACAAACTCGGCTGATTGTCTAGAACAGTGGCCTCAAACACGCGGCCCGCCAGAACTGTTTTGGCGGCCCACTTCGGCGTTTTGACTTTTCAAGAAATCGACAATATTAAACTCGAGAATTTCAGATTTCGGATTTGAGAACTTGATATTTCATTCTGGAACCACTCCAAAAATCTGAATCGCTATCACACATCAAACGTCCACTAGCTGCTAAATTATAACGCGACAGCTTTTACGATGCCACGATGCATTTGTCGTCTCGCATGGTTTCTAACTGTCTATATAACTCCTTATGTCGTCAAATTATGCCAAGCACAACAAAATTTTTAAAAAATATTGAAAAATATGACTTTTTCGTGGCACCCGTGAATATTACAATTGTATTACATTTTCACAATGTGTATGGAATGCCAATCTGCAAGGTCCGACAAAAAAGGCGTACTGGAAAATACACATTATACCCCTATTTGATGCTGCTGCCCGCCGCGTCATCAAAAACTACGAAATTGACCCGCGATAAAATTGGAGTTTGGGACCCCTGATCTAAACGATGATATTTTTGATGCTTTTATGTTTTGCGTCAATTCAATAACACAAGGACTAAATGTTACTTGTGCAACTTGTATGTCTATTTTACTACTTTTCTAATCCCGGGGAATCCGGGGAATTGAGGAGCGAAAATCCCGGAAATCCCGATCCCGGGATTTCAAATTTGATCCCGAAGTCCCAACCCTAGCTGTTATCAGAAAAGATAATCGCATTTATTTTAAAGAAGTTGAAACAACTAAATTCGGAAATTAGCAAGGATTTGAATAAAAGCTTTAGGTCTCGAATCGACCAGCATCGGAATATTGAACTGGTTCACCTTTTTGAGTACCTCAAGAATCCTGCTTACATTGATGAACAGAAGGATCAGCTTGGTCATGAAATAAAACGTCAAAAAATCGTTGCCTTGGCCACTGATGCTCTTCCAAGATTGTTTCCAAGCCAAACTATAGAAATGGATCGACGGTCTACGGAACAGCACGAAGATCCCGTTATTAGCCAGATTCCGCAAATGACATTGGCACAAGAGCAGCATGCTTTCGTGACAGATGATGAAAGTCTTCAAGAACAAAACGAAGATGTTGGCGCACGAGTACTACAAAAAGAAATGCTGCTATATGAAGCCAGCAAAAAACGGCCAGAAAACTTGAACAAGTTATATGAATCACTGAAAACAAAACATCCGTTGACGCTGAACGTGCGTTTTCAGCTCTTGGATATTTCGCCAATAAAATCCGAAACCGTCTTAATGATGATACTCTTGATGCTCTAATGTGTCTGCGGCAATATTACAAGAAATAAATGTAGTTTGTGTAGATTGTATGTGTATTTTACTGCTTTGCCAATCCCGGGAAATCCCGGGATTGAGAAGCTAAAATCCCGGGAAAATCCCGATCCCGGGATTTCAAATTTGATCCCGAAGTCCCAACCCTACCGGTAATTCGTTGTAATATTTACAGAGATTTCCTAGTAAATCTACCAGATTTTTTACAATGTGCAGTCGTCTAGTAAATTTGGAACATAATAACATATATTAGTATCAACATGACTGCTTTAGTTATGTGCCTGAATAGACTAAAAGGGTCATTTAAAAGGTCTGTCACAATTACATGCTATCTATAGTAGAATTCATTCCTATGAAAGGGTATGAAGTGTGAAAATGTATTATAGGCCTGATATAGAAGGATGAGGCTTAAATATATTGTGCTGAACACCTAATGGGGGCCAAAGACAATTGTTTGTGCTTGATTAGCTTTATTATATTAATGTATTTCGTTTGGGAGGGGGTTTGAACTCATCACATATTTAACCCTCATTTTCCCAACTGCGCCACTGATTGTTGATAGTAATAAAATAAATATTTTAGAAATTACGAGCATGGACGTCTTATGGAGAACATTAGAAGTCATCCGGCTTGAGCAGCAATTGTTTTTCGTTCAAGTTTCATTCGAACATTCTAGTGCTGTGATAGAAAGGAAATTAATACCGCCAGGAAATTGTTTTGGATATTATAATGCGATCATGACATCGGCTCGGAAACTATATAACGCGCGGACGACACCGGGCCATCACAGCGATCATAAGCATTCGTCGGGTATCGAACGATACAAGGTAAGTAAACAAAATGTCTTGATTCATCCGCACACTGCGCTGTACTGAAGTACACCGATTTTTTCTCAGCCAACATGCAAATCAAAACTGTTCTCATCCTTCTCGTTGTCGTCGGACTTGCCATGGAGACAAACGCCTTTTGGGGTCGACGCAGACGTTATTATGCTCGCAGGCGCTACGGAGGCCGTGATGTAGCGAACTGAGAAATGCACGAAGATATGGATCAGGTAATATCAAATTAATTTCAGCACTACACAGTACTAGGACGATACGAAACTTCTCATGACGTATTTTCATGATATAAAACAAAAATGTTTCTTGTCACAGGATAAGGAATTCGAACAAGCTTTCGCTGGTTAATAATTTAGTTTGGTAACACTTATTTTCATTAAAAATCTTCATAATGAGAGCTATTCCTCAGGAACATAATTACTAGCCGAAATTCGATACTGCTGTCAGTTCAGTGCATACTACCAGATGCGTCGTGAATGTATGAGTTAATTTAGATTATGCAATCGGTAATTGAAACTGATAAATGAATGAATGCGAGACACCCCAATTCCTTCCATCAACGAATCCACAACATTCTGTTTTGCTGCTCTGCATAGGATATCTTTGTTCTCCTGATTAGGCCTACAACACGCTAAAGGAGTAATTCGCGATCTCGCCAATAGCGTTGACGATGTGCGCTGTGATCCGGGAACATTCAACACACACAAATATCTGTTCATTTTACCGAAGCTATCTTTTTCTCGACCAACTTAAATTTTGACTAGTTTAGCTTTTTACTTTTTACTTCTTTTCACTATTCTGTGTGCGAAAACAATATTATATCATATAAGACGTGGACTATATGTTTGAATCACTATCTCCGTTGTATCATCATTGGATTGCCCTATCGCTCTATTTTCTTCGCTTTTATTCAGATCGCGGCGACTGAAGGCATCGAAATTCCAGACACGCTTTGAATACATAAATTCGTGAATAAAATATTATTCTCAGCATAAAGATTTGTTTAGCAATTGATTTTCCGCAGTGTACAATGTTAGTAAAGTATTATTATGCAAGCAAAGTCATTAGCAGAGGAGAGCACGCGAAAGGCCTATTGCGATTCGGGTAACTGATTGGCTTCCCGAAGCATTTAGTGCTGAAACTCATCTTAGGTTGCCGTCAGCTATAATGCGAGCATTCAAAATTTTTTTTATCAACAATCGGTTTAATCGAATTATGACGTCACACAGCATAAAATACAAATTTCAAAACCAAAGTATGCAATGCTATGAACGGAATACTCAGATCTAAATGTTCGCAATTATTATACTTTTCATCTTCAAAATTAAATACCTGAAAGAGTCGAGATAGGATTCGAAAAAATGGTATTTCCATTTTGGAAAATGTCGTCTATTATTTTCAGCTCCTTAGACTCATAAATCATAACTTGAAGTGAAGACTAGAGAGACATAGGTTTGAATCCCACCGCTTCATGAATGGAGCAAGCTTTTGATGTCCTAACTATGCGTTTAGGCTCGGTTGATTGTATATAACTTTGGTTACGCCAGATGGTCAAGGATCACGCATTGGGTTATGACGCCGCTTATAGGCTATACGTGTAATGTTATCCCCAGTCAGTTCGGCGACTACGGATCAAATCCTGCAGTCGTCATATCCACAGGCCTCTTGGTTCCTGTATGAATTAGTCGTAGATATATTGGATAGTATTTTAATAACAAACCATACGCCAACATTCACTCCTTGCTTGGGAATATTGGACAAAATATTGTAATACTCAAGTGGTGGCGTGTGGTAGCGTGGCCGAGTAGTCTAAGGCGCTGGTTTTAGGCACCAGTCATTTCGATGGCGTGGGTTTGAATCCATGTGGCGTGGGTTCGAATCTTTTAATTTCCATTAGTGGTAGTAGTCTCAAACCCTGGCAGATTTTATATAGCATTCGATTTCATTAATTTAAGACCATGTTAGTGATTACACTGGTCAACAAAATGAAAAATTAAATTTAGGCGGAACATCTGAGAGCCGTTTCTGGGGATTTTGAGGTTGCTGATTACGAATATCACACTGGTTTTGTCAGATCGGCTCTCTGTCAGGCGATATTTATAGCCCTAAAAAAGCCCAAAATTACCGTATTCATCCTTAAATATTTCACTTGGTATGAAAAAAATCGTAGTTTTTTCTAATTTCATACTGCGCATGAATTCACTATGAAGAACCCTCGTGTCGTTCTCAGTCATTCTATCAATATCAACATTACATGATGCGAAATATTTGTTTGTCAAAAAAGCAATTTGCGAAGTCTAAAAATTGTACTGATGCACAACCGAAGTACATATTCTCACGTATCAATTGGTCATTTTACCATGAATAAAGAGGAGTATAAAACTAGAAATTTGTCCTTGAAAAGCTTTACTGCAATAGTCATATGCGCCTCAATTCTTTTGACTGGTAAATGGATAATTTTCCGCTGAGTCAACCAAGTGGGTATAACTAGTAACCCTTTCAAACGAGAACCAATCTGGTATCTGGTATATTCGAATACCGATGAAAGATTCCAATGTCACATTAGGAAGGAGTTCACTGCATGTAATTGCTCCTAAGATGTAGTATATAAAACTTTTTGGGTGATCACAAAGCACCAAACTACAAACAGTTGGTCCGAAAATTCGGTATCTGCATATCGAAATCTTGAGCACAAACATGAGCGTGAAGGTTTACTTCCTGTTCAGTCATATTGATATATTTCCTGATCATCTTGTTGATTAGCAAGGGGAGGGGCTCTACCAAGAAACCAGAACATCAAAAGAAAGGTATCAGGGCAAATGAGATGAAAAATTGAACATATTAAGGCGAACCATTGCCGGAGCCTTTCGAGAAACTGCCCTACATAGCTTACAGGCGAAAATCGTACAAAAAACTATTGTGCTTTAAAATAAATTATTAATATTATATTCCAACTGAATATTTCAAATTTACAATAGGTGGTTGACGTAAAACCGATTGAATAAAAGTCACGTTATTTTAGTATCTAGGTAAATATACTGATATACTTGACTGGAGTTTATTTATGTACATGATATCCGTGAAAGTCTGCAACTATGATAAATCTATTACCCCCTAACTAAATATAGTGCTGTTGCTGTATTTTGATTTAAAAGAGTCCTCTGTGTGTAAAAATAACAAGTAGATTGAATTTCTAAACTTTATAGTACGACTGAGCCGATTTTATATTTATTCATTACCGCGAAAATGGGAGATTTTGGTCAAAATAGCCCATGGGCTCTCTACAACAAGAGCCAAGTTGAAAAACAAAAACGTCATATTCGGAATCAGTGCCCTTCAGAGCCCCCAAAACCACTCTTACCTTGTCTGGCCAAAATTATGTGTTGACCAGCGTTATCAATAATCGGTATATCAGTGAATATCATTATGGCCAGTTGAGCCGTCCGGATCTTCGGCATAACTGATTACATGTGATAGTCGTTTCGATGGACGGATTCCGAGTCCCATGTTTAATATTTTGAGGTCATTCACCCATGGGAATCATAATTCATTTTTCGTAATACATTAGACTTGGTTTAAAGAAATCAAACCCTTATCGACGCATCAGATCGACTGTCCACAGATAACACGGTAATAAAGAAACTAGGGATGGTGTGAACGTGAGACACGTTCGCGTTCTGTGTGTGAACCACGGAAATTTAGAGGTTAACGTTCACAAACGAACCTTGGTTGGTTCTGCACTGAGAACCTTTTACATCTATTACAAGTTTTGCGTTATTATATCATCTTTGGTTGAAATTTATTGCATTTCAACTTCGGGCCACTCTATGCATGGCGCTGAGAGCATAAAAAAATCAGCACTAAACGAGCATGCACCCTGACAAGCTCAAAAATGTTACCTGCACTGTTACAAAAGTTATCTTGAAATATCCAGCTTTCCCTTTGTGAATGTTTAGTGACTCTCTGCTCTGAGCTCTTGACCCGCAATTACACATCATCAATGTATTAAAGATTTTTACGGCGTTTGATTACTAAGGTCCTGTGTACCAGGCCTGAGCGAGCTATAATTACATCAGAAATATCTACAAATACTCAATAAAACAAACTGTACGAACCGAATAACTACACGTGGATCCGTTTATAGACATTGCAAGTTAAAGTCGGAACTTTTACATTCGGCTATGCTTCATAAATAGTGCCGCTGATGATTGTATAGAGAACATGTCAATAAAAATGTTTGTCATTTTCTGGCACGCTACGCGTTTCGCAAAGGCCATTGTCATAACAACCCATGCAATAGAGAATGAGTTCAATTAGCAGTGCCCAGATTGGAGTCGCAATATAATTGAGGAGTTCAATTTGTAGGACGGAGAATTATAAACTCGCCCATGTTTTCTATCCACTCTTTGACTGAGAATATTTGTTGTCACGCCAAAGCGGCCAGGGAGTGGTATCGCGGTCTCAGGCGCTGGTTTCAGGCATTTCGATGACATGGATTCAAAACCCTTTTTGGTGAACAAATCCTTTCATCGAGATCCATCCGCAAGAGAATGGGATCGGGGATACTAACGTTCATACATGACATTGATAAAATATTCTGGCATGCGAATCCACCCAGTCGAAGGTAGATGGTGTTCATCGATCTTATGGTAGCATGTCTCAATATAATTAGGGATTACCTCCGAGACAAATTTGTTGGACGGAATATAACTGAAAATAAAGCGTGCTGCATACGACGATAAGTAGGAGTCTCGTGCGATCCATTCCATTTTTTCTGCATATTGCATTGATACGCGACTTGGTTATAGATAATGACAAGTACGTTATATCAATCTAACGCTCACCTTCGCCGACTACATTGTTAAGTGAATCTTGGTTTCGAATCCCGGTTCTATCCTAATTCTACGTTCCGAAGGTTTAACTGCGCTCCTATCGTCGCCAACCTCACGTATAGGCTACCCAAAATTACAAGATATCAAAGACCGATGAACATTATGAAATTTGTGTCGGCGATAAGATCCACAGTGTTGTGGCCAATAATACCATACAACCGAACGTCTGGAGCTGCTCCACCCTCAGACCGCCATTTCACGGCTACTTGAAAGCCCGACTTCATAGCCATACAGGCCGACCATTTAGGCGCGTATATGAACAATTGACAATTGGACATATTTATATATCAAAGGTCTCGGCTAACATGCTTTTGTCATTTTCAGGCGCCAAAATGCCTATATTTTTATAAATTAAACTATTTTTTCCGGGGGTTGGGTTACTCTTATTAAAATCAAGACATGTACATTAAATCGCGCAAATAAATTTTTAAGGTTAATGATTAGGGCAAGTTTTTGTTGCAGTCAAATCCGTGGAAAGTTGCATTTATTTTTGACAAAAGTTTCAGTAAAAAGTTGCATTTATTTTTTCACAAAAGTTGCACTAAAACACCACATTTTCTCGGTTGACTGAAAAAAAAGGTCAACTTCCCAGTTCCACTCCCGAAATACAGTTTTCCATCCGCATTCTCTATTGTTGACTAAAAAAAAATAGATCAACTTTCCGACTCAGCTTCTGAAATACCCGTAATAGCGTTACTTTACTTCAGTGTTGATTTACGGCATTTCAGTCGAATTCGGCCGTGTATTTCACTAAAATCAAAAATACGTTCGTGAAAAACCGAAAAACTTGCAAAATGTTGCAAAAAGTTGCATAAAAAAAATGGACAAAAGTTGGAAAGAATTGTACCATAAGATTTCTTCAAACAGCCTAAAACAGCATTCTACATATCTTACGAGTATTTAGGAAGCTGCCGGAAGCTGTAAAGAAAAGTTTCAAAAGTTGCAAAAACTAGCCCTTGTAATGATTCTACAAAAACATACTCCATTAACCTATGTTTATTGATGTAACAATTGGGCCCGCCTTCGAGCTCGCCCCTAATATTGGGGCGTTTTGGGTTGCGGCTGTATCGACCCTGCATATACGTTATCATCACCAGATTTACCGCGAGAGCTGATAGAAACGGTGTCTTCACAGATTTAGAAGGCAAGTAATTACAGATCTTCAGCTCTATGTTCATATCCCTCGGTAAGACTAATAATTAATATATTACGTAGTTGAAGCTTGCTGTTACTTCTTGACCTCGGGAACGAGTTATACCCTCTCAAAAGATTGCTCAAGCGCTCGATTCCCAATTAGCATTTGTGCTCACTGCAGCATCTTGTCGCCTCAACACGCAGTCTCAAAGAGAACATTGCAATATTACGGGCTATTGAAAGCACGTTTCGATTTAACCGACGAAGTCCCTGTGATATTGGTGATGCCATAATTGTTGTCATTTTACTGTGCTTGTCTATCAGCTATTCACTCTGAATCCGCAAGGTTGTATTGAACACTTCATAACACATTATTCCGCATACAGACACACTTTTTTGGGCATATAAACACATTAGGACATTTCGTAACACTTCTGCGTATTTAGCAGTTTATATGTAACACCTCGCAATAGCGGCTTACTTTCAAGAAAATTTATACTTGGTAATTAGTCATCAACCTTGCATTTAACATGAACAATCAGTACGTTTGGGAATTACACAATCATGGCCTATGTAAAATTACACTCTTCAACCGACCAAACCACCAAGTTAAAGATTAATATTTTAGTAAAATAGACATCTTTCCCTGTGACGCAGAGAGGTCACCACTTTCGTTACGGTAAAGCGCGTTCGATATCAGTTTGCCATTTGAATTGGTGGTTCATTCTATGCCTCACATCCCTAGGGGAAAATGACATTCTCGTTGGTAATCAGTGAAAATAGGAAGCCTGTAACATTTTCCGTCTCTTTTCTTCATTTCCATTTGTTTTAAAGGCAACGCTAGATGTACATGATACTTCTACTTAACCGTAAATATCGGAAATGAAGTGGCAAGTCACAAAATATGGTGAAGTAAAAGCAACGAAAATTACAATTACATGAGTAAGTACTTGAGTATTTCGAAAAGTAGAAGTACTTTATTACAGACCGCCGCTGTAAACTACACTACAGTGAAGCAAGAAGACTCTTGAACAGTCACGATAGGATCGGAAAATAGTATTTTGAAGTTTCTAGTTATTAGACCTGACTTGACTCATAGACGGGTGGTTACTATTATCATCGTAATATAATTTCACAAAATTGTCATTAAATGTAATCCACGTCTCGTGGTACTGAGTGAAACGTGATAGTTCACCTGTTATAATAACCATCAAAATATTTACAATATTTATGCGACGATTTATGTAAGTTTGTCTATCGAGACGGCAATATTAATAATATAACAATATGTAGCCTACATAAGTATGTTGTTCAATTTTGTCCGTTCAACGCTTCGTCGTTGCCATTTCTTTTGTAGTTGTGACGAATGATCAGGTTTCTTTCTCGCACATAACCCCATGCTCATGACCTGATTTACCGAGATTCCATATTCCTATCTTTGAATCACCGTCATCTCCTACTTCAATGGCAATGTACTTGCGTGAAGAATCAGGTTGTGGATGATTATTATCCCATTGAAATTGATTCGAATGTTTTTCCATCCCTGATCGGTACAGCAGAGTTGAAGTCTGTCAAAAAAAGGAAGAACTAGGCCTATACTTGGTACGAACATTTCTAAAATAACGATCGTGGTTGAACAAAATGTCAATGAACAATAGTCAATCACACTGGGCAATAATTTTGAGCGAAAAATTTGTTGACTTTGATTTTGCACTTTATTTAGGCTAAGTTTGGCGCATTGATTCCGATAATTCCGCTGGTTTTCTTCCATCACGTAAAGTTTTCGCACTACGACATATGCCCAAAATATGCAAATTTTCAAGACTTAAGCCATATTACTTTTTCATACCATGTAGATGTCCACACTTTAATCATATAATAAGCTATATAGTCAAGGGCTCAATTGAAATATTAAAATAAAAGGTAGCCTACTGGTATCGATCTAGGCCAATGCTTTCTTCCATTTTTGGATGCAATCATCTGAGGATATTTCAGACACATGTTAAATGCAAACTGCACGATATGGCAAGAAAAGTAAACATTACATTTACTATCAGCTATAGGTCCAACGCCCCATTCAGCTTATCCAGTGTAACTTGAAACTCCTATACGCTCGATAATTTGGATCAAGATGAAGATCTTAGGGATAGCGAGCCTAATGATGAAAATTTTGAAATCGACAATGATTCAGAACTTGGATTAGTCCATCAACACAAGTTTAATGATCTGACCTAGGCTTCGGGACTTGGAATAGAAATATTCGGAATTTTTAGCATCCTTGCGAATTGAGAAAAGATTACTTGGCAAGAGAGAGAGAAGATATCTCACTTTCGATCATGAGAAACGGCGTTTTCGTCATAAGGATACTTTCGGTAGCTGTGTGTATTGCCGTGATACTGGCATTGTCATGATACTGTTACCACGGGTTGCTGGAGGAGTAAGGAGTCCTGATGTAAAACTCAAGTGAATGGCAAATATCTATTGGCAGCTCAAAAAGGATCATGAAGTGTGGCAATCTGCAAAATGGCAACGTCTTAGGTGCAGTTAGTCTCCTTGAATAATGCAGAAACGTTGAATGGTGGCAATATCACAAGCACGATTGGATCATATGTGTCAGCTTTGAAATATTGTGTGACAATAAGGATGCACAATGCGCATATAACCCTGATACACGTAGGCTATATGTGTCACTTTCATATGTTTTTGTCGGACAGAAGACAGTGAAAAAAGCTAAAATATCGAAATAATCTCCTGGAAAACCTTGGCATAGTCAGCGATGTGTAAAGAGAAGGTGTCCCACAATATCTGAAGATGTTTGAGGTAAGATACCAGAGCAAATGGGAGCTTACATATGTTAGCTGACTATTGCTTCAGTATCAAACGAGACGACCCACAGAATTTAGACCCTGAAACTCGCACTTTATTTGTCCTGCAGAAAGAATATCAGTTTAAATCAGACAAATAAAGCAGTGCGAATGTTTATTTGAAATATAGTGATATACTTTCGGCTGCTTGTGGTTTTTGAAACGTTTTATACAATAAACAGAAAATATTAAAAGTAGTACTTTTATGTGGGTTATGAGACAATGTGGTGGGTACCTAACCCCGAAACTTGACGTGATAGAGAAAAACGGAAGTCATTTTTTAATTCAGCGCCCAAAAGTTGGCCAAAATCAATTGTCTGAGCAGAGTCTACAAAAATTGTGTTGACCAGTGATATGATTACTAGTAGATGGAAATCCACTCACGGTTTTCACGATCCCATTTATTTCATCTCCTTAAACCCGAGCCTAGCGCAGATCCGAGGACAACATTACGATTGATATGGGTTGCAAAGTTTCGAAAATTGTGACGCCATTTGCCTGCTCCGTTACAATATATATATATATATTGCCCAAGTTAATCGCTGACAATTTTTCGCGCTTTCGCTTATCGTTCTAGCTGCGCTACATGCTAACACGATGTATAAGCTGCGGATTGATGGTGCAGATTCAAATAACTACACTATCAGAGAGGAAGACAAATTCTGCCATAGTAAGTATATGCTCAACACATGTATATCTGTAATACACGTAATACGGATATTACAAGTTTCCGTCAAGAGTAACGCAAACGTTACATTTGTATCATGCATCAGCTATCAATGCGCTGTACTGTACCGATTATTTACATTTTTTTCCAAAACAATAACATTTTCAATGCGGTAATTGGTTAAACTAGGCATTTACGCATACTCGCCGCCTAGAACAAATTTGCAATCTGAGGTTACCTTGTGAACGCACAACCAAACATCATCAGTTTCACTAATCCCGATATTATCGACATGAACGTTACGAGAATGTTGGAATACAAGCCGGGTAGCGATTGTCATCCCTTTTACACGAGCTTGCGGTACTCTTTCGTGACCGGAATTCGAATCCGTTGTCGAATATTTACCGGCTACGCGCCTACGGGCAACCACTGCTCGTGAGGTAATGATTACTAGTGATATTCACAAATCCGACATTTCGATTGCCCATATGAATATTTTACATCACGCAATCCCAAGATTAACTAATGCCATAGTCAATATTCCTTATAAAGTGAAAAGTTTGAATAAATCGTTCATTTACAGAGCAATCGATTATGTTAGTCTGCCATCATTTTGCCCCAGGTTCTATTCAGGTCATTCCTACTTACTTTGGGGACGCTGAATGCGAATCTAGCGGTTAATATTCTCTATCACATCACAGTTCGGAAATGATTTATTTATGGATTACTTCTACTTTTCGAGGTGCTCAAGTACATTTTGCCACTTGCGCTACTTACTCAAGTGGTTAGGTTTTCGGACTACGTCCGCTTCTACTTGAACAATATTTTGACAAAACTTGATCCTTCCAATTTGGATTTTGAAAAGTAAACAGTATCAGTTTTATAAGTTGAATTATCCAAAGAACCACGTCAAGTAGCCTCAATAATCGATGCATATTTATTTCAATTATGACTTATCAAGCACTTCAGTGTTCGTTTTGAGGTATCAATGAGCAGTCTCCAATCATATGGATTGCATTGATAATGACACTACAAGACCTTCAATATCATGGCAAAACACCCATGATCTGTTAGTTAGAAGAAGACTAGTTCAGGTGGAGCATTTCTCGATTCTGAATTAATGTGACATATTCAAATTGCAGAAGAACCTACACGCGTTAAAATACGTTGAAGTTAGCACGATAAGCATGCACAGTATCATCACCACGTTTAAGTTAGCATGATAAGCCGTTTGGTTCTTTGGAAAAGCATGCATCCTGTGGCGTTTAATGTTTCAAAGCAAGCTTATACGACCAAACGTTGGGATCATTTGCAAGAGCGTACAATTTTCTATTACGTAATATATTAGGCTAACCATATTTTGGAAATCTAAAAAGAGGACACTTTTTCAGAAATTTGAGGCTTGCAAAACCGGAGAAGAATTCTCAAAAATCGGTGAATTTTTCCCACTTCGTGATCGGTTGACTGAAAAAAAGGCCAACTTTCCGCTCAGAGATCAAAATACTGTTTTCCTCAAAAAAAAGGTCAACTTTTCGCTCAGACCTCAAATCACCGTTCTTCACTCCGAAATAACCGCCGGAGCATCACTTCTGTGCTAATTTACGGCATATCCCTCGCATTTTGCTCTAAATGTGACCTAAATTTTCAAAAAAGAGGACAAACTCTTAAAAAAGAGGACAAAAGGGCGTCCTCCGAGGACACTTTCAAAAAAGTCAAAAAAGAGGACAAATCCTCTTAAAAGAGGACGTATGGTAACCCTATAATATATGGATACATTATGATATTATTGCCCACAAAGTTTATGTTTTACTAAGACGCAAGATGCTATTACAAAAATAATTGTCCGAATAAGTAGGGAAAATGCGTAAGGATAACGCTGGTAACTAAGCACGAAGCTACAAAAACGTAACGTATAAACCAAGTCCGGTGAATGAAGATTATTACTGCAAACTAATTAGTGAATGCGTCCACATATATTTACGAAAGACGAATATACGATTCTCATTGCAAGAACAATGGAAATCACAAAATTAAAGTTTACCGAAAACTCGGTTATTCAGCAGTGCTACATTAGCCCAGGTTTCACCAAAACTTATTTTTTATGAGAATATTGATCTGTTGCTGTTATAGGCTCACTAACGACAGTCAAAATTTGCTTAATTTACGGAATTTAGCCAAATTTACTGCGAAGAATCTTAACGTGAGAGAGCAATTCCGTGCTCAGACTTGGATTCAGCAACCGAAAACCAGCCTATATCAATCATCAATATTTTAATCGCAATTTCAATTTTAATTTGTAGACCAGTGTGATATAGGTTATACGCATAAACGGATTACTATTAAGTTTTTGTTGAGCATTTTCACATCCAACCCATTGCGATTACAATCGTTTGAAAACCCTGTTTTCGCCGTAATCGATTACGGTAACAAATACACGACCCATCACTTCACACCTGCCCAAACTTGACGAATTCCGTACCGTGGTAACGGTGATAAGTGCTACAATACCGTTCTACAATACCAATTATTCCTGCGTGTTTTGATGGTGAATAATACCAAACAATGCACCCTACGAAGCAGACGCCTGCAACATGACCAAGTCTTGAATTACTTGAGCCGCAACAGTTTGATGCGATAAAAATTTCCAAAGGAATGAATAAAATGATAGTTTTACCATAAGTACCTACGCAGAAAGGAGAAGTTTGCGAACCAGTCGATCGTTGCTACGCGTAACCAATCACGTGACTAAAGGCCTCGTAATACGTACCCTATTATCGACTATAGGTCGCAATATCGTAATTTGAGGACAATTGAGCCATTCTAATACTGTTATTCATAAATCATATATTATCTATGATCTTGATCAGTGCTTTTCAACGTTTTGGAACTCCATTCGCATTTTTTAGTAAAATAAATTACATTCGCACAAACTATCCGAAAATTATTATACAAAAAGAAGATGACGATACTTAACAACATTTTGTTCAGATGTGCAACAAATTGGCTACTACGTAGCTTAGGCTATCAAGTATCTCATTAAAAAGGCAATATCTTTCTCTCGTTTTGATTTCAACTATTTCACTACAACCTCTTTCGGCCAAACAAGTTGTTGGGTTTTGTACAAGAACTTCTACTAGTTTTTGGATGGCAAGATCTTAAAATCTGTTCTGCACTGCTATTCAAAATACAGCGTATTTTTCGCGAGCGAATAATGCTTGCTGGCAGAAATCGTTTTTGAGAACTAACACAAAGGTCCCGGAGGCTCCAGTTTGTCGAAAGAGTGAAAAACTCACGTGTTTGTGTTGAGGCTTTGCCTTATGTCTTGCAAAATAAGGTCCAAAACGATCAAGGAGAATTGGCACATTAGAGCTCGCTACCTTACGATACCTTGCTCCAACGTGTGTTCTGTTTTATTTTTCTATTTCCGATTTTCGGTTGCGCGAGTAAATGAGAAGAGCAAATAATCTCACCATATCGTGTGTTCTGCTCTGTAGCTAAATCTAATTTGAGAATTCATAATAGTTCAGTGGTTCTCAACCTTTTTGTCCTCGCGGACCCCTTTCAGACCGTCACGGACCCCGCGGACCCCCACGAAGTTTTAGTTCAAATTTAGCTCAATTATCGTGCAATTGTCATCTGTTGTGTCAAAATGATAACTATAATCGCCTTAGTGATAAATATCAACAAAAAGTCTCTTCTTGAAAATAAGATCATACTATTCATGTGGAAATTGGGTTGACTTATTTTATTTTAAAGCGAATTCTACAACTGTATTTCTTGAAATAAGTGGTTGTGTCTTGAAAATCCGCGCCTTCGAATTGACATGAACGAGTGCCGAAAGTCCATTTCCACAAATAGAGATGGTGGCGAATGTAACAATAACGCGGAACGCATCCGACGACACATTTCGGTATGATCGCAACAAATCAAAATGGACAAACGATTTTTTTTATCTGGCAGCTTATCTTGAAATTCTTATGGGAAAAATCGTTATCTATCACAGTGTTGGAGGTTTACCTAGGCTCCTCCTCGATTCCTAATCCGCGTAAGCGGTGTCTTACAAAAGCCTAGAAGTGGGCCGTGCTATAAGTCGGCTGTTACGGAATAAATATGAAGAATATCACCCTGGTGTAAATGACCATAGTAGTCGACAAACACCATGAATACCTCAAAACAAACAAACAAACAGGAAAAATGGATTGTTGTAAGCATTTCGAAGTCACCGTTATCGACCTTACTCACCTAACTTTTCTTTCACTCAATCCCCAACCAAAATCTCTAAACAGCAAAATGTGGGCAATTTAGTAATTAAAATGGAAGGAAGGAAGGACGGAAGGACGTAGTTTATTTTTGTCCTTGATGTTTTTGCAGCATATACACCGACTCATGATATACATACATACGATCTGTGCATATGCATACCATGAGTGTATGATGTGCATATGCCGTTGGACAAGGAAGGTGCAGATTTAGCCTTGTACGTCTTCCAAAGTCTTGCATCACCCCTC
Organism: Botryllus schlosseri; assembly: GCF_051294905.1. Lineage (NCBI taxonomy): Eukaryota > Metazoa > Chordata > Ascidiacea > Stolidobranchia > Styelidae > Botryllus > Botryllus schlosseri. The sequence goes on along the minus strand of NC_137239.1, from coordinate 13,618,963 downwards.
CATGTTATCCCAATGCATGAGCGCCATGCGGGGAAGTCATGGATACCAGTGTTACTAATCAGGTCTTTGGTCTGACCCGGCCGGGGATCGCACCCACGACCTACCGATCAAGAAGCCGGACGCTTCACCATTACGCTATCTTGTCGGTAAAATGATCTGCACAGTAGGATAGGCCTATTTCATCTCAGAAGGCCATTCTGTTGATTTGAGCTCTGGAGTTTTAGTAGTAATGAAGCGAAACTTCCTCGCGATTTTCCTAATTAATAAAATACAAATTAGGTTATTAAATATTTTAAGGCTTCGCGGACCCCCTGAAAATGCTTCGCGGACCCCCGGGGGTCCGCGGACCCCCGGTTGAGAACCGCTGTAATAGTTCAATAACGGTAAAGCAGCTTTTTAGACTACCACCAAAATAGGCATTTTTGGGCAGTAGTATTGCAGTAGTATGCTACGATTTTACGGACATGTATGACATACAGAACGCGTACACCACAATTCTATACCCAACGCAGCTCTACAAAACGTGTGTGACGCCGGCGATTTCAAATTATGGTGAAATAAATTCATCTGCGTGTCGCAGTTGTACTACTGTCTACGCCAGGCCTGGGCAAAGTGCGGCCCGCGGAGCGATTTTGTGTGGCCCGTCAAAGGTTGCTTGGAATTTAATATATAAAACCTACTTTTCAATGTTGCTGCATGGACTAAAACCATAGAAAGTATAAACTGAACCGGAAATTCGTTCGCTATCAAGCCTGTTCATTAACATACCGTGATTACGCAGCCTATACGTACCTCACATGCCTAATCCTGATTCAAAGTAAAGTCAATGTAGCAAATTATGCCGTTAGAATTAAAGTCACAAGAAGTCACCAAACCTTCTTTGTTGTCATTGTCACATTACGCATTACAAGGTCTGTGTTTCCATTTGTTACGTGATGTGTTTCCAAATCCGTAATTCGTAAAACAAGTGAATCAGTGCTCATCATTTCTATGAATATATCACCACCCATAAAGGATGCCAAAAAAAGAAAGCCGAAAGTTGAAATTCAAAGATGGTTAATAACTGCAACCTTGGCGAAACAACGAGGCCATTTCGGCAAGCTGCACAGTGCACACGTCTCGGAAACCAGCTACCAAGACCATAAGCTATATATTATCCTCAGGACCATAACTATACCGCACCTCAAACCCCCCAATTGCGTGGCGAGCTCGACGGGCGCCCAAAATTATTTCGTGAATGAACTTAAATTATAGGGTAATTTTTTGAAAATTTATGCAACTTCATTCAAATTTTTCTGGCGCTCTGCGTGATTTACAGATCAATGGTTTTTACAATTAGGCATTTCGGCGTTAGCCATTACCGCGCCACGACACACCAAGATAAATGAACTTTAGGCCAACACGGGATTCCGAGAAGGCACTGCAATTGCAACTGCTGATCAAATTAACCAAGTAAAGGGAAAAAAGCTCGACAGCGAGAAAACCTTGGCCGAAAAGGACTGCCCTTATGTTGACCGAAAACCACGAAGTCGAATTGTCCATAGGCAATATTTGCCAGTGAAGAAATACCAATCTGGAATCGGGTGCGTCTTTTTAGTTTGGTACGCTTTGATGATTTCAATATCTTTTCACATAGCAGACGGGAGGTCACGAAATAGCAACATGTAACGAAGAAATTATACCAACGGTCCCTCCCGAATATTTCCAAGACAGTACCTCACTCAGCTCTTAGCGGTAAAACTGAGTAGACCACTACGTGGGCTGAGAGATGTTTAAAAAAAAATACAGCAATATATATGCAATTACCAATATTATTGACCGATTGATTCATGAATCATGAAAAAATTCTGCGCTTCGCACGATTGGGGCATATACGTTGCCCATTAGTGTATACAAGACATCTCATGCATCGAGCATCTCGATGGGGGCTGATTATGGGGCGAATCCCCAGGAGCTTGGTTTAGAACTCTATGGAGGGCCCAAGACCAACGTTTGGAAGGATGACGACGGGTTGTTTCGGTCATTCCAAATATATTTTAATGTATTGATAGAAAAACGCGGATAGGGGTTTAAAGAGACTTTAAAATGTATCATGTTTAACATTGCTTCAAAATATGTCGGCAAATAAATATTTTTGGGGTAGTTAACTGTCACTTTGTCATTCCCCAATATCAAATCATCCACTGAGCACCAATTCGTGTAATTCCCCGCTCCCAATTTAGAAATAAAATCAATACGCTGGACATTCTAAAATTTCTGACTTGGCCCGCCAAGATAGTTCTGCTTCTCATTTGGCCAGCGGAGAAAAATAATTGTCCACCCCTGGTCTACGCAGATTGCAAGAACAGGACGATTCTGTGGCGACAACGGAGCATATCCATATCGAAAGGTTTGGCTATCCAGCATCGGTCATTTTTTGGCCGAGGTTTTGTCGCCGCTTATATGTTTGGGACCGCATTCTATCCGCGGTTTGTTAGCCAAAACTTAACGTCTTCATGTGCCCCGACGCCGAAGTGGTTGGCCTCAAAATGAATGAGCCTCATAGGCCTGAACTTGCCCGTTGATCACCCTACAGTACCCAACACAGTCACCTTGGGTATGTAAAAACTATCGCAGGATTTTTTGCATTAAATTCAACAAATATTGCATACATACATATTATTAGATAGCTCTGGCACCGTGTCGGCCCAAAATCATACCCTTTGCAATCCATACTTTAATAAACCTTGGAAGGGTAAAATTCGCGTTGCAGTAACCTGCAAATGTGAGTCTGTAATGATGGTATTCACTACTGTCCTCGTGCCTCGTGCTAATCGAACATATATTACGGAAATATGATGGTTGTTTTGACGTCATTTTCCCGCCTGTCGAAGGCTCAAACAGCTGATATACCAGTGTTGGAATGACTCGAGTCATGACTTGACTCGAGACAGACTTGAGTCACCTTTTTCGTATGACTTGACTTGACTCGAGTCACTTTGCTGAAATGATTTGGCTTGACTTGACTCGGTGTATCAGAAATGTGGATTGACTCGTGACTCGGAGCTAAATTCACGAATCAATTTCAAGTTATCAAATAATCCGTGTCGATGAATATTACTGTATCTTCCACTTGTTCGGATTGTTCGCGAAACGCTTGTGTAACCCGTGAGAGCGACCAATCATTCAATGATCGTGTGTTTTACCGAGCCACAATTGTTCTCTCTCAAATAAATTGACCAGAAACAACCTGATCGAAGCTCACAGCTTACGTTGTTGTAAACCAGTAGTAAAGTAATTCAATAGCAAAATATCTAGTTAAAATAGCAAATTCCATAACAAAATATCTAGTTAGCAAAATATTCATTTCGGTTTTCTGTTCTTACCTTGGGTAGCCAAACCTCTTGTTTTATCGAAATTGAATTCGAATGTAGTTTATATATTATTCAACCATTGTCGCAGGCTCGAATTGTATTATATCAATATGTAAAGGGGTAGTGTATTGCATCTTATAAATTCGTTTCTCTATTTTGGCTGGTAACTATCAACTGAGGCTATGCAATTATTTCCGTAATTCAACAGTTATACGTATATGTGAGCGACACAGCGCCTTCCCGCGTGTATATCTAACTCTATATTCGTTCATATACGTTCAGAATCAAGGACTACTCAATCTGTATTTCAGACAGCTAGGAAAATGCAATGACGTAATCATGCCTCATACTTTGAAAAGGCAACTTGACTTGAATTGTGACTTGACTCGAGTCACCTCCAAAATTCGAGTGATATGACTTGACTTGATCATCTTCGACAATCGATTGACTTGACTTGACTCGAGCCAAAATGTGCCATGACTCGAAATGACTCGAGACTCGAAGGTAGTGACTTGATCTCAAAACAGATATACTTATATGTCTGCCACTACACCAGCTTCAAAACCAGGCTTTTGGTTACGTAATATTTATAGTGTGAAAATATTAATTCACTACGGCTTGTGAGAGCCACGATTAGTGGTACGTCGTAAGTTGAAGAAGTTTTTACAATTGCGTCTCAACTGCAACAGCTACACTGTCCTTGAATTTCCTATTAGATTTATTTGAATTGTTCCACGTCAGAAAAATTAACAATTATTCACGATTTTCATTCGCACTCATCCGGATTTTTCATTCCCACCACCTTTGTCATTCGCACTGCAATTTTTTTCATTCGCACAAGTGCGAACCGTCACACAGGTTGAAAAGCACTGATATTGATTATTTCGCGAGCGACGAGCCCATCACAATTCATGCGCGTATGTGTTTCATGGTGATATTCGAAGGTCAAATCGCAAACGTGGATTTTGATCTCTCGGCAAAGCCACGCTCATGCAGATGCATGACATTGAATCAATCCAATAGAGAATTGTTCCTTGCAGTTTAGCAAATGATTATGCAAATGAAGGATAAAATGCTAAAAGAGTCCAACATATGCTATGGATGTCAACGGTAACCGTTAACTATATGCGATAAAGAGTTGAAAGAGAAATACTTTGCCTCATATATGGCTTTATGCGTTTGTGTTTACCGGTATTCATCATGCTATGCAAAATTATAACTTTCTCAAAAATTCTATATGCGGAAAATTTGTAATTGGAAATTTAAACACTGTGAACACGGTTGAATTGGGATGACTATTGCAGTATATTACTTTTCATGATACCAATATAATTCAACAAAGTGCATCATCTTCATATAAAATTTGTTCTCTATTTAAAAGCTTCATAATGCTTTCTGATGAGTTACTTTTGTAAACGGGGAGCCAAGATTACTAAAAGACGCACACCTCAGACTCCAAGCCCAAGATATAAACATCCCAACTGCTTACGCAGAGTTCGTTGTTACCCGCGTTGACTCCACTTCAAATATGAGGAGGGACTTATGCATGGGTGGATTGACACAATCGACAATTAAGATAGTAGTGAAAATTTTTGCTGACTTGAAATTGACCAGAAATCGAAAAATTGGAGAATTAAAAATTGAAATGACTCTGGGCTGTACCTTAGGCACTGAAAACTGCATGACTTAGTAAGAAGTTTATGCAACTACCGAGTGTTTATATTCCATTCCCAACCATACGTAGACGTATGGTGTACCAGCTGGCATCTTCGTGAGAGCGAAGTCGTACAAAAGTGTTTGTTGAACTCGATCATGAATTTCGGCCAATTGAGCTCCGTGTTTTACGCATTCTGCGACTGCTTCATCATAAGTCATATTCCGTGATGATGAAAGGTGGGCGGTGAAACATTTTCCAGAATGAAGCAGTCCTCCTCGTCTTTTGCATGCATCTTCTACAATGAATAGAAAAGTCAAGGTCTTGATTGACAATATTGTCATGAAGATCATTCGAACAATCGAGAGGGATAGAATTCAGTAGCACAAGTCTCATCATCGAAAGAAAATCCATTTCATTCCAGTTTTCTATAAATAAGTATTATAACTGCTTGACCGACGTGGATTTCGAGAGGTTTATCATTCTAGGTCGTATATGTCTACTATATCTAGCTCAAGTCGTCCCAAAGCTCACAATTATGACATAATTATACAACTTCCGCAAAAAAACATTTTTCTGAAATAGCATCCGTTTAAAACACTATATAAAACATGATTTACACAAAGTGTTTTTAAACATCTCTTGCTTGTAATGTGACCCTAATCATACCACAATTATGTTACTTGCTGACGCTCAAGATACGGCCTGTTGGAAACTGGGTAGTAATGCATTTGAGTATGTGAATATGAAGACCGGTGCAGGCTTACGCCACGAAAACGCAGCGGAAATGCTCAGGTCAGAAAACAAATAATTTTCTGTTCACCGAAAGAAAGCATAATCCGCACCACTGCGCAGTAATCTATACCAGGCAGACATGGGGTGATTACTTCATGAATGTAATCGATTGCGATTACGATTACTTCTGAATGACGCGATTGCGATTACGATTACGATTACAGCAAAATCAGGAAGTAGTCGATTACGATTACATTGGAAGAGTAATCACGATTACTCACGATTACATTTATTTTGCATCTTAGAAGTTATATTGCAAGACAATATATGGATTGCGCTGAAAAGGCCTAATGAGATAACAAACTTCTTTTAAGAAGATGCGTCATTTGCTTTGTTACGTCATAATGTACCTTGCCCATTTTTATAGAGGACGATTTATCGCACCCAACGATTTGCATTCTTGCCAGGTCCATGACTGCCGCAACCCAAATTTCCCAATATGGTGAGGACCGAGCTCGAAGGGGACTCAATAGTATTTCGTGGACCAACATAAATTATAGAGTATTTTTGAGAGATTAAATTGACTTGAAAATTCTCTCTAGATAAGCTTGATTTTGAAATGTGTTTTTTCAAGTTGTAAAATTATGCCATAATTGAGTAAATACTTTCCAAAAAACAAGTTGTATGAGCGTAGGGACAATAACCACCCGATTTAGCCGACGTACATCGATATGGGATGGTTGTAACCCTCAAAGTAGTCGGTTCAACAATTATAGTACAGATATTTCGTCAAACGAGCTATATTTACCCTATATTTTCAATTGTCAATGTCGATCCACATTCGTGACGTCATGGCTTACAAAAAAAACATGTTTTAAACAAGGGCCTTGTTTTAAACATGTTTGCTTTAAATTGATTTTGTTTTAAATGGTCCAGTCAATACCGTGCCACGACACACCAAAAGACATATGCAGTTTCGACCAACACGCGACTTCACGAAGTGTGCTACTAAAGAAAGACCTTGGCCGAAACTTAGGGTATGTGTCCTTTGTCAATAGCCGCGCTGGGTGGGCACTGGGCATGACTAATAGTCCGGTCCTTCCAATCTGAGCCCACAATGAAAATGCCACCCACGGAGCATTAAAGACAAGACAATTTGTGTGTGCGTCCCACGAAAGTTTTTCTGTTAGTCTGCTACGTTTGGGATACAACAATATCTTTTGATTATATAACAGACCGGAGGTCACGAATTAAAAACATACACTAAAGTGAATACAACAGGATACCAGACGTTATAATAATGAATTACGTGCCCCCAGCTCTATTGGAAAATCTGAATATCGGGGGCAGAGAGAGGATTGGAAATTTATAATAATAAAATGCGATTACTAATATTATTGACAAAATTCAGTCTTCAACTTGAAAATATCACCCTATGGGGGCCAAAGACCAACGTTTGGACTGGGGGACGAATTGCTGTTTTGGTCCGGATTCTAGCTACAACCCACGCTAACATGATATATAATGGCGGCAGGTCCCAATATTGAGTAAAGAATTGTGAAATGACGATTGGCACCCGTTTCAAGTAGAGTCATATGGGAATAAGATGAAGACAACATAAAATTCTGCCTTCAACCATGGCCATTCTTCAACTTAATACGGATAATGTACTGCAAGCTGCCGTTACGAGAAACGGCAAACACGGCTCGGTTATGATATATATCAGCAGCTGTTGATTTTCAATGCTTCGTTGTGGAAACCGTAATGTTTTATTTGACGAGTACGAAATTTCAAATCTTTGTCCGGTGTACGTACGTACCACATAGGCCTACTGCTCGCCAAGCAGCAACGGTCAAACTGCGTTTAACTAAGCATAACCTAACCAAACATCAATACACAAGTTACTATTTTAAATTAGGCAGAGTGGTGATTAATTATCCTGCTGCGAGGTACTGGCGTGTGGAACGTTTTGATAACCTGATATACAGCACGGCGGGTGTTCTTACAATCAGACTAACGTACATCGAATATCTATTTGCGTTGGATAGCCTACTTCTTACGCAATGACTAGCGAAGCTAATAGGCTATACTTCTGACGTAATAATGAGCAATGGCATTTGAAAATCAGACGTTTGTGCTATCACGAGCCTTGTTATAATATATCTTCCTTTTTCAATGTTCACGAATGCTCAGTTTATGTTATAGTCCTTGTACAAATAAAAAGTAATCGTTCTTTCACAAAGAAATCGATTAGATATGGGAAGTAGTCAATTGCGATTACGATAACTTCGGAATTTTTTCGAATGTAATCGATTGCGATAACGATTACTTGAAAATGCTGTAATCGTCGTAGTCGATTACGATTACTAATGCGATTACCCCATGTCTGATACCAGGAACAGGCATACCGACAGGAACCACAACACTATTGGTCCAATCGGCGAGGTATATTCCTAGGAAACGATAACTATCTAGAATTTACATCAGTGATTCCCAACCGCGGCTCCCAGCTAGCCTTCTTACGGCTCCCCTTGACGTTTGAAAATCCCACAAAAATAAAAAATAAAATCATTATAACAAAAATAAATAAAATTCATATTCATAAATTACCCTTGCTTGGCTTTGAGTGTGCAGTTTATAATTAAGGGTGGAGCCCAATTCCTCTGCTGTCGAGTAGCGATTCTCTAGTCGGTAACGATTTCGTTCCTCAACTCCAGCCAAAAAGTACGCTCACACTCAAATACGTTCGGATCGGAACTCAAATTTAAGTCAGCTTGCCACCAGACATAAGTTCCGTTAGTGTTACAACACATTTTCCAACGGGCTCTGACCATAAAACAAATGGATCATTTGATGCATACAAGAGGCTTATCAGCAACTTTATTGATGATTTCAACCGCCGCATTGACGGAATGAATTCTTTTTTGCCCATGATGAAAATAGTTTCAAATCCTATTGCAGTTAATGTGGCCACTGCCCCTAGTAATTTTCAACTTGAGTTGCTGGGCATGTAGTAAGATATCGAGCTCAAGCAATTATTTCAAAGTGAAGACTTACTGGAATTTTGGAGTCAAGTTCCACAGGGTAAGTATCCCAACTAGATAATCAATCCCCAGAAAAACGATTCTCTTTCGTGATCAACTTATGTATGTGAAGCACTTTTTAGCAGAATAATCAGAATCAAAAATCAATATCTCAATCGATTGACCGATGACTACCTCGAACAGCTATACTGCGCACTGCATTCTCTGCAATTACGCCTCCATTTGACACACTTCTAAAAGCTCAAAGGCCATGCAAATCGGGCATTAAATTGATTTGTTTATCTTTTTTCTTGATAGTCTTGCTATTCGTTGGTGTGGTTTCATGATTTATAATTTTTGTTATACTAAATGAATGTATTCGTGCGACTCCGTACTCTGAAATTTGAAATGCGGCCCCGACACCAAGCAAATGGTTGGGAACCATCGATATCGATCAATGGTTATCAACCTTTTTCGACTCATCACCTTTTTATCAATCTAGACACAAATTTTTGCCACCCATTTTCACGGATCCGAAAAAGAGGACGTATAATCAGTAAATTTATTCACCAAACTCTGATAGCTGGTGAAGTTACTAAATTGTATTGTATTGTATTGATAGGCACAACTAGAGCCCGACCGATATTGGATATCAGAGCCGATACCGATAAGACCGATATCCAGTACCTCCACCGATAACCCCGATATATTCAGCCGATATTCAAAAGATGTGGAATCTAGCTCAAGGCCCATATTTAACACCTCAGAGCATTCATTTCAACAACTTTACAGCCATTGATATGCTTGAACATGAAATATATGATATAAGGGCTATAAAAATATATCAAAAAAGCACCAATCCAGCAGTAGCAGATTACAGTTCACGAAGCACAATTTCTCGGCCCTTTCTCCAAGGAGTGAACTTCTGTGGTCTTCCATAAATGATGTATATAGTACTAAACACAGTAAGCAGTCTTTCACTTGGTACCATAGTTAGTGGCACAGCAAGAATTGGAAATCTTTCTTCATTTCGGTTCCACCGCTCCCTTGCAGGGGATCTTTCCTTCATGGTTTCACGAAATATTGATATTCTTCTGGCAGTACACCTGGAGCCTTCAGCACATCATTAACAAATAGCTGAAGAGAATGAGCAAAACAACTCAAATTGTCCACGTCTGCAACTGCTCCACCAATCCCCTTAGGCCTAGACCATGACCAGCATTTCAACAATCAATTGATCAATAATAATTGGCCAAGATCATCATGGAATCAAAAATTTCCGTATCAATTATTGGCTTTACTCCACGTTTGCTTGATTTTCTTGCCCTCTATGCTCGCATATATTTCCTATCATGGTGGCCCCGCAGGCCTCAGTCAGACGGCTTCATACATTACTGGTATAATTAGCTCTGTTGGTCTTGGTACCGAACCAATAGCACTATCTTCAGAGAAATGTTTCGACGCGACGCTTTTCTCTATCATCACGAGGGTCGGTCCAGCATGATTGAAGTTCTCATTTGTCTTACTGATTGAAATCTTCTGCAGACAACTATCCATCCAGCTGCACTCTGTCTTGTGTCTTCATGGTGATCGATTCCTGCAGGGGGACTCCCACGAAGTCAGTGGGGCATAACGGTGGTTAGTTATCTACAACATTTTTCAGATAGGCAGTTAGGCACGCCTACTGCCTGTATGCAGTATGCATTATATGCAGCTGGGCCATTTAGTTTTATAATTTACCGTCCTCACGTCTTCTATCGACTTCTCTGACTCCCTGCCACCATGTTGTGACGTCACGAAAATGGCCGATATTTTTTTACCTTCAATGGCCGATACCGATATTTCTCTCCAAGCGTGATATCGACTCGATATTATCGGCGAGCCGATAATCGGTCGGGCTCTAGGCACAACACAGTGGAGCTTATCGCCTTTCTAGCCCTTGTGCCCCACGACATGAATTTCATAAAGCTCATTGGTCTTTGGTTTATGTCTTGTTGGGAACGTCTTGTTCATTCTCTCTCGCAGTCATCTTCATTGTCTCTCACTCCCGTGCGTCCCCATCGTAGTCTATGCTGACGACTTAAAGCAAGGCTCGCTTTTAGTCTGGTTTTTTCAATGCACTACCGTAGTAGTGAGGTTGGCGATGAGGAGCCCAGAGAAACCTCCGACATAGTTACTAGATAAAAGCCATTATCCAGAGGTGGTAGGTGCTCGAAAAACAAGTTTCCGTGGCTACTTTCCATTACATCGACCTTTTCGTCACGTCATATGCGCAATAAGCCGTCCTCACGTGCATTTATTGAACGTGGTAATTAAATATAAATCGTTGGACGTTATAACACTTTAGCCGCCTATCACCCCCCCCCCGCAATGGCCCCCTCTGCTGTTTTCGCCCTATTGTTGCTCAAAATCGCACACTGGGGGCGATATCGCTACGTTGGGAACCACTGATCTAAATTATTGTGTAATGGTTACTTCTCACTAACTTCCTTGAATAGCATATGTATAGATTGTATACACTCATTGGTGCAACACTCTTGTCACTTGTTCTGTAAATTTCGGGGGAATTTCGGAGATCGGGTTCAATTCTTTTACGACAACTTACAGCGTTTCGACACCAAAAAAATCGTATGGTCAGTTGATCAGTTTAAAGTATAGATTAGTACGTACCCCTGGTCCATTGAATGTAGCTTGGATTTTTCTTGAGATCCGCTATTTCTGAAAATTAGTTAAAGCATGGCCAGACCATTAAAAATATTGAACATTAGGAACAAATATAAGCTTCGCGGACGAATTGTAATGGTTGATGAGTGTCGCGTGCCTACGACCAGTATCACTATATAATATGAATTAATGCGCACCGTTCGCTGTGGTCCGTTGAATGTCGCTTAGGTTTTTCTTGAGATCTGATATCTCTGAACATAAATAAGACCATGGTCGAACTGTTTAAAATAACGAATATGAGGATCAATCATACGATTCGCACACGAGCTGTAATGTTCGATGAATGTCACCGACGATCATTATAAGTATAACATATAGATAAACACGCACCGTTAGCTGTGGTTCGTTCAATGTGGCTTAGGTTGTTCTTGAGATCTGCTATCTCTGAACATAAATAAGATTATGGACGAACTGTTTAAAATAATGAATATATGAGGATCAATCATATGATTCGCACACGAGCTGTAATGTTCGATGAATGTCACCGACGATCATTATAAGTATAAAATATAGACAGATACGCACCGTTCGCTGTGGTTCGTTCAATGTGGATTAGGTTTTTCTTGAGATCTGCTATCTCTGAACATGAATTACAGTATGGTCGGACTATATTTAAAATAATGAATATGAGGATATGTGGATCAATCATAAGATTGGCACACGAGCTGTAATGTTCGATGAATGCAACAGACGACCAATATAAGTATAAAATATAGACAGATACGCACCGGTCGCTGTGGTTCGTTCAATGTAGCTTAGGTTTTTCTTGAGATCTGCTATCTCTGAACATGATTTACAGTATGGTCACACCATTCAAAATATTGAATATTAGGACCAATCATACGATTAGCATACGAGCTTTAGTCGTCGATGAGTAGGCTACCACATGCCGATAGGCATCGCATACGATCATTTTTATTTGCGGCGATGTGCTGGGAAATTACAATTATTCTCCCAGATCCGTACAACTTCTCCAGATTAATAGGGATGATTTACCTATTTGAATGGATGGATTGCTGCAGGCAAGTTTTTGTATCAATGTCTCGAAGTCCTGGATTCATATCGACGAAGTGGGGGCAGATGACTTCAAAATTGTAAGTTGATGTTACGAGGGACGGGGTTGGGGTGGGAAATAGGTATAGGCCTACACCCAACACCTGTCGTCACCTGAGCCAAGTCAGTCGTAACAGTGATAACTAATTTCGCGCAGTTACTATAGCGAGTCGACCAAATGCCGCGCTGCAATATAGAATACAAAGCCCTGCAAACATCTTTGGTTACCCTCCATATACCTCAGTATGGAGGTCTCAGAGTTACATGAATCAAATAAATCTTTCATAAAAAATATTAACTATAGTGTTATACACACAATACCTACCTGTCTCAAGGATATAATTGAAGTTTACTAAAGTCTTACCGTTAGCACTTGTTTCTTTATTCATCTGTATATCTGTATATAAATCGGAAATAATCATGGTATAGCATGACATTCACTGTATGATTGATCACAGGGCTCAATTCTAGTAAGATCTAAATTTGCAAACAATGTAATTTGGAAATATGCAACACACTATATGGCTTTTTAGTGCTCTTACCCCTTAAGCTGTCATTACATTTGCCGTTTCCTCGGCCATGCCGTCACAAACGCCGGTTTTGCGAGACTATAGAGGCGCGACCCTATATCTTCAACGGGCCAATTCTTACCACCCGTAATACACACGAATCACAAACAAATTCAAACAAACAAATTATAATTTGGGATTAGTCAATTTACTAACAACGAAATTCATGTTTTTGTCACTTAGTGAAAATTTGTGGTTCGACGAACGGTCACATTATAGCGAACGAATTCTGCAGGTTGGCACTGCGAAAAACCAAACCGCGGTGGGCAGAACTAGAAGAATGAAAGTTAGATATTTATTTCTAACATAGACCTAATGATGACGTGGCAATTTTCCTCTCTATGGGCAATAGGTCTGTTCAAAAATAACTTTTTTTCTGGATTCCAGCCATTCAGTCATTAAATTGTCAGGTTACCATAAAAAACGCTGCACACCAACTTTGTTCCAATTCTAACAAGTATAGGGCTCCACGGATCCAATTACAAAAATTAATTCAAACGGGAAAATTGAAAAAAAAATTCAGATTTTTCTGTCAACCCCATGAAATTGTTGAGCTGTCTTCAGAGACGATGCAAAACAAATTTGACTCAATTCCAACTAGTAGAAGCGAAGTTATTGGAGTTTTTCGTTGATAATCCTCGGATTATCCACCAATCAATGATAATCCGAGAAATCTCATCATTACCGTAAGCACCGAATTTTGCAAGTTGACAAACTGTATCGCTTCGAAGTATCAAAAGTCATTCACAAATATTTTTCCAATAGTTTGCCTCCTGTGTTTGATGACTTTTTCATGCCTGCTAAAATTTCCACTCCCACTACACGAGATCTTCGTCCTAAAGGAAATATCTACTTACCCCCACCCAATAGCAACATAACCAAGAGATCTATTGATTACTCCGGACCTATCATCTGGAATGCATTACCGCCAGATATCCGCGAATTGCCTTATAATAGATTTAAAAAAAACCTATACTTGATCACCTCTTGTCGCTACACTAATACTGTTGCCCTACCTCGCCCAGACATTGCTTCATTGATCATTTGCTGCCATCGTTTGATTTTTATTTTATTTTATTGGCTGTAAAAGATGCCAGACTGTTTAGAGTCGAGTGAACCTGTTTGATGCTATGGTGTGATCAGACTAGATGACCTTCACGGTCTTATCGATCATTCCTATCTAATACCGAATACTGTGCATGCATATTTTCTGCACCACCACCACTGCCGTGTGTTATGTATTTTAGTTGGATGAAAATGAAGACTCTCTCTCTCATTGTGCTGGTCATCAGCATCCTACTCAGTGGTATCAGGAGTGCGAGAAGATCATGGAAAATAATCCCTACTCTTGCAATTGAGGGAGCAGTATTTGTAGTTTTGTGTCTCCGCGTGAGAATCAGTGTAACCTAGCCGGTGGAACTTATTGAGTACCTATTTTGACAAAATCAATGATCAAATTGTAAAGCACGCTCCACTTGATGTGGCAAAACTCATTTACTAGCGACACAGAAACGAGGAAATTGAAAAAAAATAACACAAGTCGGAGCAATGTATCGTAGTGAGCTCTAATGTGCCTACTCTCCCTGATAGTTTTGAACTTATTTTCCAGGCCATCAGACAAAACCATTAGAACAAACATGTGGCTTTTGCACTCCTTCGACGAACCGGACTCTCGGAGATCTTTGTGTCATAGGCCTACTCCTAAAAGATTTGTGCCAGCAAACATTTTTCATCTCGCGGAAAATACGCTGTATTTTGGATAGGTGTTCTGGATGGTTTGTATGAAGACCCGGTCATCCAAGCACTACAAGTTCTTGCACAAAACATAACACTCATTTGACCTAGAAGTGTATTAGTGAGCTATGGTTGAAATCAAAACGAGTTTTTTTTTTATTGAGGCTCTTGATGGCCTAGATCGGTACCCTACTTGTTGCTTACTTGTTGCACATCTGAAGAAAATATTTTTTGGTATCTTCATTTTTTTATTGTATAACATTTCTCGACTCGTTTGTGCGAATGAATATTTTTGAATAAAGTGCGGATGGTGTTAAAAAAGGTTGAAGAGCACGGCTCTAGTATGAATAGAATCACTGAAGCCAAACGGACGTAGCCTGTCATAAAATAGTTTCATTCACGATTTTCGCTTACTTTTTTGGAGACGTTCTTCTGAGAAGACGCAAAATACCAAGGTGGCGATAATACCCAGCACTGTGAGCATAATTGCGCCGAAGATCAGAATTACCCGTTTTGACGACATGCCGGTCAACTCCGGCTCCTTGCCTGGTTTCCTCGGCGGTGGTTCTGTGGTGAAATTATAATAAAAAGAAGTTTACCATGTTGTATTGTACGTAGTAGTTTCATACTTCACATATCTTTAATATATAAATTTACATATCACGTATAGCAGATAGTGACATTTTTAGGCTACTGCCGTTCTGAGGAATATCTTCCATAGTGGAATTGAGAGACTTGTATTCCAGCTCGCACAGTTATACGCTCCTGTGATATCGTTACGCATCTCTTTCCGGGTGAAGAATTTTCAAGGAGGCGTAACTGTGATGTGAAACTGATATCAGCGAGTTTTATTTATCAACCGTCTTCTTGTGACTTTTTTTTTTTATCTTGAATGATATAGATATGAATGCCTGAGCAAGGTGGATTGATATATATGGTGTATCTATTATATTATAACTCTCCAAATTGTGTTTTATTCATCATCGAACTGCCTAAGAAAAACAGCTTCACCGTATACCTCCCAATCCTTGACCAACAGCCGTCGATTGTATTCTTCCCAGTGAGCAGTTTTCGTAAGTCGAATAACCTGGGAACAGTAGTTATTTATATGATAGAATTGTAATTCTACTTTGACAGAAAATTTCAATGAAGTAAGATTAAAGACACGGTCGTAAATTTTTTGATAATTCCTACCTGCTGATTGGACGGTTGGAGAATTTATGTAGAAACTATGATCCATGACGATGCACAAGGTGCAGTGAAATTACAAATAATGCGAAGACGTTTGATGTCTGAAAGATGAGACTCAACGTAAAGAATGGTTCATAATTCGAATGAAATCTGGACTGTATTATTTCCTCTGCTGTGTAAGAGGAAATAACATGCCTGTTGTCAATTCCACCTCAAATTTTCGAACCGAGTTTCAGGTCCTAAAACCTCTTCAAGAATACGGTTGTGATGCAGAATAAGGTTTGTCGATGGAGCTACACGATACAGAACCTAACTCAGAATTATATCGCGGTCATAAATCTTACCTGCCTACGTGCATACCTCCATACGTTTCTACAAGCATGCATAATTTGGATTAAAATGTACACGATTTACACCGCAGTATAAGTCGGCGGTAGTTTCTGGTTTCGTGTGCCATGTGTGTAATGTGTATATTCATACCCGTGTATTAGGGGTGGTGCAAGAGTGGGAATACTCACTCTTTTCGTTAAGAGTGTTATAGGAGCTTGTCAGTTCCGCTGAGCTACTAGCAACTATATACGGATGGTGTGAACGCGCTCTGTGTGTGAACCGCGGAAATTGTAAGGTTCGCGTTCACAAACGAACCTTGGTATAGGTTCTGTAAACATTTATCATATATTGATATTTTTCACGTCATTATAAAGTCCTAAAGTCTATTAACTTATTCTGACTACTCTCCGCATGACGCTGGCAGCATGAAAAGTATCTCAGTACGAAACGAACATGTAGGCCTACCCTGCCGATTTCGAAAATTATTTGCTTTGTTAAAGAATATGCTCGAAATATTCAGCTTTATGCTTGTGAATATTTAGTTCTGTTGTGACCTTAGCCCGCAATCACACTATAGCAAGGACTAAATACACTAGATCTAGGTGGTCTGCGGATTGTGCTTAACCAACTAATCAACTATATTGACATCAACGTAATCGATGTAAAGAATGCATCGTTCGGGATATTTTTCGATCTAATATATTCGAAAAACAAATACGTCTGACTAGGTGTTGGCTACTGTAACTTGTTTTTGAGGAAATATATGTCATATCTATAGAAACGGTTTTTTTTACTCTGATCAATATCAATGTTGCAATATGTCTGACCAAGCTGTGAAAATACATTGTCCGGTCCGCTCCAGACCATTGGAGGCGTAAGATTCTATTCCCTTGCAAGTCCTCGTTGGAATTATTGGCAACACGACGGAAAATATTGATTTTATGGTGATATTACAACATTTGATTGTTCTAGCGGATAATAGGGTGATATTTAAAATGTCAGCATGTACCTCAGTATTGTGGCATAATATGGCCTGAGTTGTGGCTAGGTGCCGTGGACATTATATATTACTATACAGAAATATAGGGTTGGGATTAGCATTACGACGTCTCGTGACTCTACAGATTCGTGTTCGCGTTCGCACGAGCCACAACCTTTCAGGGGTTCCCAGCTTCCCAAGCAGATTGACGAAGACATGACCAGGCGGGAGAATGGCTGCCCTCTTCAATCACTATCACCATCCAATCCACATCATTAAAATCTCTTATGTTGACGGCTCAACTGTCAACACCCGTTAGAGCCTATAAAATGTTTCTCATTCGCTATTTTTTTTTTGGTCTATGCAGGACAACACAGAAGTCTCTGGCCGTGTCCGTGTAAATATAATGTTACAAATCTGCTCAGATACTTTATCGCCACGTTATAAATCAGAGAAAGTAACTAAGACTAACTAAACACTGTGTATATTGTACAATGTACATATAGCCTACACTGCTCGATTTCGGTATTACCCATATATCTAGACAATTGGTAAAAATAGGCAATGGCTGAATCTGAAGATTATCCAATTTATCGTCACTGAAGCCGAGAACATCTGCTCGGCAGAACGTGTGAAATTTCAAAAGTACAACGCGCGACCTGTGCGTGTTGGTGAAAAAGCTCCCATGCAGTGTTTCTTAACCTTTTTACCTCTCGTACCCTTTGAGCTACTAATAAAATTTCTGGTAACCCACTGTTCATTTTTAATGCAGCTTTTGATGGTACTTATATTAAAAGCAAACAGACCATTGACATGAAGTCGCGCACATTGCGAAAAAAAATTTTGAGTTGGATAAATCTGCCCAGAAAGTATTCCGCTATTTTTAGGTTTGCAAATGATTTTATACTCTAGATCAGGGGTTCTCAACCCGCGGCCCGCAGACGTTTATTTTACGGCCCGCGACATCTTTCATTACGGAAGCAATTACTACTGGCACAGAATTGTTACATATTAATTTAGCTACTATCGCACTGTCTCTGTTTCGTTTGATTACTCATTCTTTGATGTGTTCTTGTTTCTTGATATAGGCCTATGCTGAAGTTTAGATTGTTATTGTTTTGAATCGGTATTCGGCTGCACTCTGCTTCAAGAGAATCCCTCTGTGTAGAACACTTTTAAAAAGTGTTTTACACACCGTGAATGGCTTGAGCAGAAACAAGTACTAGGAACAAAAACGTCGAAAGCTGGGTTTGTAACTCTGCGTGGAGCAATGAATTTGCTTTCCCAGATATAAATGGAAAACCGATGTGTCATATTTGTCAAAGAACCGTTGTCGTAGCGAAGCGTTGAAGCGCCTGTTTCTTCTGGAGTTTCACATATCGCCTGATCTTAGAAAAAACGATGCTAGCTTGGTGGCAAATCCAGCAATCCATAATTCGGGCATTGTTAAAATTGGCAGCGACGTTGCAGACGCCTCGTTCAAAATTGCTCAGAATATCGCTAAACCCCAGAAATCTGCTAGAGAAGGGGTGATTTCAATAAGACTTCAACATACTGTGCGAATATTCGCTGTTTCCAGAACTTAACAGTGAGGACAACATGAACTGACGAATTTCGAAGCTACAGTTGTCTGATTCAACCGTGACCAGAAGAGTAACAGCAATGCCAGTCGATCTTTTATCGCATTTTCTGAACTGCGTTGCCGCGTAGACTACTTTAGCCTAGCATTGGACGAATCCACGGACATGGCATATAGCTAATTATCTGGGCGTATTTTATCAGAGTAGACATATTTCCAGAGGAAATGCGAAAAACAACAAATTTAACAACAAATTTACAAAGCTGGCTCCTGTAACTATTGGTGCAGGGCTCCATCAGCCATGGAAGGAAAGGAGAAGGGTTGATTGGTTTGCTCAGAAATGACCCCGAACACCAGACTTCTTCTCACATCACTGAGAGCTGAAAGTCATGATAATGGCCTCTGTAACGAAAGAGTGACCGTAATTTCATACTTGCTCACTCACGCATTGAAACAGGGAGTTCAGTTCTCTGTTGGAAGGGTTTGGGGTGCATATAGGCCTACCTACTTGGAAACGAATGCAATGCAGGCTCAAAACGGGGATTTACTTGCGCCGCAGGAAGATACATATTCTCACAAAAAACAGCCACTGTAAACTTACGAACGCTGTCCATTAATGCCCCTGAATGAATGACAATGTACTAAATGCCAGTATACGACTGGTAAATAGGCTATAGTAGCCTAAATTTAATAGTAGCCCGCAAATACATGATAATAATATTCTGCGGCCCGCAACGTCTTTATTTGTAAAAATGCGGCCCGTTGTACAAGGGAAGTTGAGAACCCCCGCTCTAGATAGCCTTTATAGTCCTAATTACACAATGCATCCCGTACCCCAAGGTATAGTGCTTTTACTCCCAAAGGGTTGAACGACCTCTGGTTGAGAGCCCCTGCAATACGCAATTAGTGTTGAACCTTGCTTTATCCAATGTCCCTTTTCAGAAATTTTTCATTTACTGTTACCCTCATACTCAAGGGCTGTCCTCTGATCAGTGTTCGGCTGACTAAAGTCAATTTTTCGCATGACATGACCTGACTCGAGTCCTTTTGCTAAATTGACTTGACTCGGCGATTCAAAAATATAGATTGACTCATGACTCGGAAGTCAATTTACGAATCAATGTCAAGTCAAGAAGTAATCGGTGTGGAATAAATCTAGTTTGATGTTTGTATTGCTGGATTCAATACTGTGCGTTTTACCAGCCTCTTTTGTTCCATCACAAAGAAATTGATCGCAAACGAATTGGTCAGAGCTTACAGCTTATTCTAACGCAGAGGTCTCAAACTCAAATGTGCTCGCGGGCCAATTTCATACTTTTTGATTGCACCACGGGCCGCAGCACCAATCATAGGAGGATTCAGTGTATTTTCAAGTAGGCCTTATATGGCGGGACCTTGCAGACTGACATTCCACAGGCATCGTGAAAATGTGATTCACTATTGTGAATTCACGCTTACACGAAAGAAAATCACATGTTGGAATATTTGAATAAGATTGTAGCTATACTTGGCATAGTAGTTGTAGACCATATTCAGTTATAGACCCAATGCAAGAGTACAAATGTATCAGGACATCACAAAAGCTAATGCGTTAATATTTAGCGGTTAGCGGACATTTGACGTGTCACATTTACAGGTAGAATATTTTAGAATTTTAAATAAATTGATCTGATATCAGATCATCGGTACAGCCTAATCCGGGTTTCAGGCATACTCCGGATAACTATAGGATATTGATCATGTCATTACCAAAGTCAAATTGAATCGGCGTTAGATTTACCTTAAATTATGGAACAGATCTATAACAACTTGAATATAATGATTACTGTGATATAGCAATGGAAATGCCCAATCGCCGAAACATCCATTGGTGTTACAGCTGTGAAGCGTATGCTACGACTACTTTATACTCGCCACATTTAATTGGCGATAATAACAAGGATAAAGATATACTCATTCTGACACATGATGTAACCAACTATATATCAAGAGGGCAACACAATGTCAATGGTTGCCTTACCGAGCTGTTTAGACATCTAAATAAGCTACGCAACACAAGCTAGGACATTTTAATATATTACCATTCCCCATATCAGTTTGATAGTTGTTTGCATCGGTGGTTGTACCACGTCACGGCGTTGCGAGTCACATCAGGTCCTTCTCTGATTTGTAACACTTGACGCGACTCAACTAAAGTCATTTTTATTTTATCACGCATTGAGTCCGAGTTCCATTAATTCTACAAAAGGCCGCGTTCAAGTCCAAACCACAATTTTCAGTCACGAATCATCAACGGGTCATGTTTTGCCATCATAAACAAGTAATGTGACGCAATAGTTGATCTTCCACCGCGCGGTAACTTTTGAAAATGATGTAATAGTGTGAAGTTTGATGAGAAATTTCAGGCTTCTGGAGTAGTTTTACAGCGAATTTCCAGTTCTCAAATTCAACAAAAAGATACTTGGCAGTTAAATATTGTTGAATTTTCGAAATCCAAAATGCAATCGCGGCCGTATGCGGCCCGCGGGACGCGTGTTTGAGACCTGTGCTCTAACGTAAACTGTTAGTAATTTTGTCGCAATGTATATCTCTGTTCTAGACTGCTGAGTGCTGAACAGTCACTGCTTACAGTTTCCACCTTAACGAACTCTCGTGAGTGGTTTAAAATTTAGATGGAATGAATATAGTTTCTGTGTTTATATTATTATTAGATATTTACCTCTATATATTTGTTCCTTGATTCAGAATGATCGGCGGCTCAATCTGTGTTTAAAACAACTAGCAAAATATGACTTGACTTGGCTTGACTCGAGTCAGAATGTGCAATGTTTCGACATTACTTGTGACTCGAAGGCAGTGACTTAATCCCAACACTGACTCTGATGTGGTCAGTAACGAATTACTCGAATAGTGGTAAGGTTAGATAAAGGGACTGTTTTGACGGAAACAACACTTCAATTTTCACAAATAGGAGTAAACTAAACAAATGACGTCGTACTTTGCGTGAAATATATATGGAGGAAAAAATTAGTTTCGCGAAAGTATCGGTCAATACGATTTATGTAAATGAGTAGGCTACTGACCTCCTCTACCTGTACTACACACTGATGGGGTGGGTGGTAAAGCAAAGTCAGTGTTTTCGTATTAGGACTTAACTATGGTAAATATTTCAGCTTTGATCGCTTAGCTTCGAATGTCCACTCGACTAATTAACAATATAAAACCTGCATTTACCATGTTCGGATGCTACGCAGATTGCCATAACAACCTTAGGGAACTTTCACGAACTTTACTTCGAACAAAACCGTCATTATATTTTAGCTGCTACTCTGTGTTACTGTGTTAAGCACAGTGAGCATTCATGTCATGTTCAATCAAAGCACAAAATATGCATGAACTCAATCTGTGGTGCTTTCCGCAATAAAGCCTTTTAGCACTTCGCTATTTGTGGTGTCCAGTCCTTTTATGGTTTTTGTATTTACGAGAAATGTATGCGGTATTCAATCAGACGTTATGAGTCACGTATACATTCCAATATATCCGCTACAATGATGACGTCAGCTAAAAGATTCTATACTCCGACTTCCTTGTGTAGAACATTCCTGAAGGAAATACGAAACAATGCAGTCCTCAAATGAAAAATCTTGTTACACTTCTTCGTTCGCTTAAGTATCACACAAGACAGGTGCTTGATGGATGACTGATTCTTATATTTGAATAGTTGCATTCATCGAAGTTGACAAATTCCTAGTTTTGTATATACAAGGGATGTCAAACGCAACTCGGGTCGCGTGCCGGATAGCGTTAAGACCCCGGGAAATCCCGATCCCGGGATCCCGGGATTTGAAGCAATCCCGATCCCGGGATTAATCCCAATGAAATCCGGGATTTGTAAACAGCATCTACCAAGGCTTACGTAGCGCCATATCTCTTATTGTGGTAATAAAGCAGTGTCACAAACTCGGCTGATTGTCTAAAACAGTGGTCTCAAACATGCGACCCGCGAGAACATTTTCTGCAGCCTGCGTCACAACGTCAGCATTTTGAAATTTCAAGTATTCGCCAATATTTGACTGCAAATTTTTATTTCGGATTTGACAACTTAAAATTCACTCTAAAGCCACTCCAAACACCCGAATCGCTCTCACGTGTCATACGTCCGATAGCTGGGAACTTTTGGCGCAACAGTTTTTACGTTGATATGTTGCAATTGTCGTCTCGTATGGTGTCTAACAGTGTTGGGATCAAGTCACTACCTTCGAGTCACGAGTCATTTCGAGTCATAGCACATTTTGACTCGAGTCAAGTCAAGTCAATCGATTTTCAAAGGTGACTCGAGTCAAGTCAACTCACTCGATTTTTGGAGGTGACTCGAGTCAAGTCGAGTCAAGTTAAGCCAAGTCAAGTCACGAGTCAAGTCACAATTCAAGTTAAGTTGCCTTTTCGAAGTGTGAAGCATAACGTCATTGCATTTTGCTATCTGTCTGAAATACAGATGGCGTGGTCATTGATATTGAACCGATGAACGAATATAGAGCTATACATACACGCAAGAAGGCGCTGTATCGCTAACTATAAACCTCAGTTTATAGTTACCAGCCAAGATAGTGAATAGATACCAATTGATAAGATGCAATACATTACGCATTTACAAATCGATATGATACAATTCGAGCCTGCGCCAATGGTTGAGGACTATATAAACTATATTCGAATTCAGTTTCAATAAAACAATAGGTTTGGTTAAGGTAAAAACAGAGAACAGAGTTTACTTTACTATATTAGTTTATGACAACGTAAGCTGATGTAAGCTTCGATCACTTCGTTTACGGTCAATTTATTTGTGAGAGAACAATGGAGTCTCAGTATAACGCACGATCATTAAATGATTGGTCGCTCTCACGGGTTACACCATCGTTTGGCGAACAATCCGAATATATGTAAGATACAGTGATTATGATCGACAGCGATTACTTGATGACTTGAAATTGACTCGTGCATTTTGCGATTCAATCCACATTTGTGATAGGCCGAGTAAGGTCAAGTCAAGTCATTTAAGCAAAGTGACTCGAGTCAAGTCAAGTCATACAAAAAAGGTGATTCGAATCGGACTCGAGTCAAGTCATGACTCGAGTTATCCCAACACTGGTGTCTAACTGTCTATAACTCATTATTTCGACAACTTATGCCAAGCACAAAAATATTTTTTAATAAAATATTCAAAAATATGACTTTTTCGTGGCAAACGAGAATATTACAATAGTGAATCACATTTTCACAATGTGTATGGACTGCCAGTCTGTGCAAGGTTTGTCAAATAAGGCCTATACTTGGAAATACATATTGTACCTCTATTTTATGCTCGGCCCGCCGCGTCATCAGAAACTACGGAATTGGCCCGCGAGCAAGTTTGAGTTTGAGACCCGTGGCCGAGACGATGATACTCTTGCGGCTCTTATGTTTTGGGTCAATAATACAAGGAATAAATGTTGTATGTATAGCTTGTATGTGTATTTTAATACTTTTCCAATCCCGGGAGATCCCGGGATTGAGAAGCAAGAATCCCGGGAAAATCCCGATCCCGGGATTTCAAATTTGATCCCGAAGTCCCAACCCTAGTGCCGGATTCAAAAGTTTTCACCGCTCGCGGGCCGGACCAATCAAATGATCCAAAATGTTACCTTCAAATTCATACCTTTGTTTTCATTGGAATGCTTTATTAGCAACCGCCGTGCAAAATATCGTATTATATATTACATCACGGATCATATGGGCTCTAGCCCAACACCACCGTTATTCGCAAATAATGGAATCGACAAAATGCGATGATCGGCCGATTGAATGCAGCTGTAAGAAAATATGACAGTCTTTAACGATGATAAAAGTTGGGATATTTCAATGTTCTCCTTGCTTCAACCGTGATGCGTCTTTGGCCCTGCGTACATCTGTGTTGAGGAATATAGGGGATCATTTAAAGAGCTTCTTGGAGGTACAGAACTTCAATATACAATTGAATAGTATATTCATATTGAAACGAACCTGAATATTTCCGGCTGACACTCGTCAGGGGTAATCATCAGTAACTAGTAGAGAATCGGAAAGGACATTATATATAGGCAATCGTATCATAAAATATAACATCACCAGTATGGAATGAAATCTCAAAAAGAGAGCGTTCAACGTATTATTTAAAGATGGTCGGTTACATGAACTATTTCTGTAGACCAAGCGTGCACGTGTTCTGATAAATCTAGGGACATGCTGGTTTATCCATTCCGTAAACGCTCCGATGTTCTTCCTACGTAGCCACAACCACAGTGGTACTTATATTCGTAAACCACATTACTATGTTGAATTGCAGTAAGCACGTTTACGTGTTGAAAGGAGCAGTTGCGTTGTCGTAAAAATCACGTTAGTTTTCACTGTGTCGTAATACTCACAGACAGCGGAAATCAATTTTTTTTCAAAGCGGGTGGAAATAGAACCAATCCAAGGTCGATGGATATATACATATTTGGTTGTTCCTCGGTGTGCTCTGTTGACTTTTTTTGCGTTGAATTGCGGTAATTCCCCCTCTATGCCGCGGTTGCTGACGTGTTCAGGATAACCGTTATCAAGCAATATTTTGCGGATATTGTCAAGTACTAAACTCGGTTTGTTACCCGAACATATCATCAACGCTCTAGGCACGAGGGTGCCTATGAGGCTGATTTTTCTGCGTCGAGGACTAAATGAAGTCCCACGAAGGTATTTTCCAGTGAATGTCGGTTGCCTTAAGACATTTCAAATTGGTTGGTAACTTGGTATTGTGCTTTTAGACCAGGGGTGTCACTCAACCTGGGTCACGGACCAGATTCAGACCTTCAAATCTCTCGCGGGCCGGAACAGTCACATTATTCCAAAATGTTCACTCAAAATCCATGCCCGTTTTGTCCACTTGAATACTCTATTATAGGCTACAGCCTATGGTTCAAAGTATTATATTCTATCAACATTTTTATTTTCAAACGATGGAATTAGCAAACGACGATGAATGGTCGGTTCAATATACAATTATATAAATTGCTAAAACAGTGACTTCAGCAACGATATATACGTTGGCATGACATAATGCTATGCTGGCTTTGTTTTGGTCGTAGTCTGGCAACAATCCCGTGTATGCGTTGTGAGGAATAGGCCTACACGAGATTTAACTGTAGACACAGAAGACGTTGAAATTTGGTTTATCATCATTATATCGCGATTTTTTTGTGGAAGTCGAGGAGCAGTTAAGTCATAAGCAAAAATGAAGTGTGACCACAGATATCTTAGACATATATATGTGTAACAATTATGTTCTGCCTGTAGCATACATACATATACCGGTTTCTAACTGGGGCTTTGATCTCTGTGAACAACTTCGATTAGGATGAATTTCCCACAAAACTCTGAGCTCCGTGTGCACTTTTTCCCTCATCGGAATCACATGTCAACGGCAGAAGCTTGTATAGCTGATGCTCATTTCAGTGAAACCGTAGCACCATTGGCGGATGCTTATAATGTGGCCCATGAAGATACTGGGGGGGGGGGATGAAAGTCTTAAGTACTAAAAATCTCTACATATGTCAAAATTCAAAACATGTGAGGGATAATACAGCCATTTTTCAGAATCCCTTCGCGGGCCGGTTGAATCGTCGGGCGGGCTGGATGCGGATGTCGAATGTTTGACACCCCTGTTTTATACTAAAGCGTCCAAAAATGATAGTGAGTTATTGCGTTATTTTTCGATTGTGAATCGCAGAGACGGTTGAAGCGAGTTTAAGCGAATGAGAAATTGATTACTCTCCGACTCATTCCTGAATATAACTAAAGTATCATCTACATATCGGCGATACAACAATGGTTTGACAGACTCACGCTGGGCGAGAAACGGAGTGTCTTCAAAAGTCCTTCTTTGGTACAAATTTCGTGTTTAAATATTTGTCCTTTAGCACTTCTGGTAAAGTGAGTCTGGTTGCATATTCTCGCAAATAGAATGGCAGATGTGAGTTTATTTTTATGTTAGGTTATGCGGTAGCTCAGTATAAATCGTATATCGTGTATCAGTGCTGTTCCTGCATGCAGTTGCACCAACCCGAATACGTGTGATTACCGTCAAATCATCACCATATACATATTGTATGGTAGGCCTATGACACATTTCCCGCTCCGTACACTCTCAAATGGCGACACGTAAAACCTAATGGATTGAAACATATACAATGATCGGTAGAGCTAATGCAAGTACAGTCATGTCGTTCTCATCAAAAGCAATTCGAAACAATAGCTCCTTAATCAGCAAAAATAAAAACGTTGAAATCTTCGGGTGCGTGATAACTATTTCCTTTTCCTCGTAGATTTGATGGCAAAGATCGGTATTGACTCAACAGGAAATAGTTTTTATGTTGGTGAGTATGACGGTTATCCGTCACATTAAAGATACTTTGGCATGTTTTCGACCCTATCGATTTCATTGCACTTGTTCACAATGTTGTGTGATGATCAAGACTTCGGAAGTGTGTTATTTACAGTCGCGTTCGTGGCTTTGTACTATGTCTCGTGTGCTGCGACATAGCCAATCAAGGTTTCGAGGCTTCCTCAATGGAAAATAGCATCAAAACTAAAGTTCTCGTTAGTAAATTAACTTTCAGTTACGAGAAGGGTATAATGTCAGTACTCGAAAAAAAATCATTTTTTACTACTCGACTCGAATCATTAAAGTTAATACTCGATTCAGATTCGAGTAATCGAATCATTGTGCCCAGCCCTATTTAGCAACAGTCGATATTGCCGATTATGACGCCACTCCGAGTGAAATACAAATTTCAAACCAAAAGGATACGATGCTATGAACTGAATACTCAGATCTCAATAAGCGCAATAATTAGACTTTCATCTCCAAAATTAAATTGCTGAAAGGATCGAGATAGGATTCGCATTAATCGTATTTCCTTTTTGGAAAATGTCGTGTATTATTTTCAGATCCTCAGACCCATAAATCATAACTTGAAGTGAAATCGATATCAAATGTAGAGAGATAGGTTTGAATCCCACCGCTTCATGAATGGGGCAGGCGTTTTTATGTCCTAACTATGCGTATAGGCCCGGTTGATTGCATATATCTTTGGTTACGTCAGATGGTCAGGGTGACGTATTGGGAGATGACGCCGCTTAGTCTACGTGGAATTTTATCCCTAGTCAGTTCGGCGACTTCGGATCAAATCCCGCAGTCGTCATATCCACAGGCCTCTTAGGTCCTGTATGAATTAGTCAGAGATATATTGGATACTATTTTAATTACAAATCATACGCCAGTATTCACTCCTTGCTTATGGGAATATTGCTAAAAATAAGGTAATACTCATTTGTAGGGGCGTGGTAGCGTGGCCGAGTGGTCTAAGGCGCTGGTTTTAGGCACCAGTCATTTCGATGGCGTGGGTTCGAATCCCACCGCTGCCAGTCTTTTTAAGATTTCCTTCCATTAGTGCTAGCAGTTTCAGACAGCGGCGGATTTTATACAGCATTCGACTTCATTATTTTGAGTCCATGTTCGTGATTATCGGAACGCAGTATATCCGTGAATATCATTATTCTTAGGTAACTGTCCGAATCTACGGTATATCTTGTTTCATTTGGTATAGTCGTTTCGGGGGACGGATTCCGAGTCCAACATCTATCATTTTGAAGTCATTCACCCCATACCTTATTTTTCGTAATACATTAGATTGGGTTTAAACAAATCAAACCAATATCGACGCAACATATCGATTGTTGCAACGTCTGTATGAAATGCCGATCGGATCTCTAATATTTCTTGCGCATTTG
Source organism: Botryllus schlosseri (assembly GCF_051294905.1). Lineage (NCBI taxonomy): Eukaryota > Metazoa > Chordata > Ascidiacea > Stolidobranchia > Styelidae > Botryllus > Botryllus schlosseri. The sequence continues at coordinate 13,590,196 of NC_137239.1, read as the reverse complement.
CAATTCATCAATTCGTATTATCACAGTGCTTCCAATTAGCGAGAATCGCTTGAAAAGCGGCAAGCGATCTCTCGCATATCAGTTGTTATTCATTCGTATGCCAAATGGTGTGATTGCAATCACCTGATTCGTTATAGTAGTAAGAGTTCATTTGCATATGAATATGTATTCATGGGCGATAGCAGACTCGCAAATGGATAGCATAGCCGGACTCGTTACAGAGGAAACGACATATTTCTGTCTTTTCGAGTTATACCGGCGTGCGAAAGTGTAGCTTATGGCCGCTTACATCTACCATACGCATAAGTTCGTCAACAATTTTTGTAAGTGATGTTACTGCTATCAGTGTACCACACTAGATTTACATGTCATGAGTTTCTGTTGTGATTCCCAGATAATCTCGTGTGTATGTCGTTCAGTCATCAATGATTATAGGCAACCAGCCTCTCAGACGACAATCGATATAAAGAAACTGGGCATATCATTGGTACATCAAAGCTGTTTAAAAGGATAATTCATCAAACGTAATTAGAATATTAACGCCGGAGTATTTCCACGCATCAAAAACTAACACTTGAGAGGTTGGGCAATTTGGGAAAGTATGGAAAAAGTATCAAATATGGTATGGAGGAATGTTGCTGTAGTATGGAAAATTGGTAAATATAGTATAAAACGATTGGGGCGGGTATGGAGTATGGAAAATTCTCATTCTATTCCTTATCGTAGCGTGACCTACTTATCCCGACTGTGGACTGGCCTAGACCGTTTAGGCGTAGGCTAAGCTCATATTCCCTTGCAAGTCCTCGTCGAGATTGTTAGCAAAGCGACGGAAGATATTGATTTTATGGGATTATTATAGCATTTGCGTGCTCCTATTGATACATTAGGGGACATTTACAAAGTCATCATGTACTCCAGCATTGTGGCATAATGTGACCTGAGTCGCCGCTAGTTGCCGTGTACATTAATATATCACTTCATTAAAATGTATAGGGTTGGAATTGACAATATGACGTCACGTAACGTCATAAGGTCATGTTCACGTTCACACAAAATCTTTCAAAAAGTTTCGCGTTCACACGAACTTGAACCATTCAGAGATTCGCACTTCGCACCCTCCATCGTATTGTGTATATATTGGGCTACGTCATATGGTTCGGGGTCACACCATCGCATGCCTCTTGGTCTACATGGAATTTCGTTACCAGTCAGTTCGGCTACATCGAATTAAATCCCACAGTCGTCATATCCACTGGCTTCGTGGTTGCTGTATTAATAAGTCGGTATATATTGAACATTATTTTATTAACCCTTTGTAACCGGCCGGCCTACTGACCAAAATTTTACTGCATACACATAGAAAACGATAAAATGTCATCCATATGGCTCAAATCGACGCCCAATATGTTGTCGTCAACCTGAAGTAGCCGCCTAGCGGTCTGAGATACTCTCACGGCTCAGACGCCAGAGGGAATAGCGTTATGCGAGAAAATGTTTGCGATTTCTTGAAAATAAATTACAATTTTGTTCTTCTATATCTCCTGACGTCATACCTAGGCCCCCTCTTAGTATATGACCACCTGATTGCCTTCCGCATGAATCTCTACGTTCCAACGAGACATTACATGCTACCATAGCGCTTCATAGCCCAGCGCTACGATCTTGGAAAGGTAGTGATGATGAGCACAATCACGCGGCCGCCGCCGATGAGTAATCGATTACGTAATCTCGTATTCTCGTTGAAGGCAACGCGCGTCCAGTTGTGCAGAACATAGGAACTGCCTTGGCAATGCTGCCGTTAGTCTAGGCCTACATCTCCATGCTATTGAAGTGTTATCAACCCCAGTTGCTTGTTATATGTAACTTGCAGCTGCAAGGAATCCGTAAGTATACACATATTGCCTTATTCGATACTGCCCAGTGCCCATATACGCTCGGGAAGTCATTTCACGTGATACATTGCTTTATTTCGCATCAATTTGAACTGTATTCTACACGGCTAATGCTCCATGTATGATCAACAGTAGTCATACAAGCCAACAGTAACTTCGTGTGCCATCTAAAACAGATATATAACTGCCTCTATATGATGTTGTTATCACAGGCTCGGGTACAAAAATAGCCTAACTCGCACGCTTATTTGTGCGGTGTTAGGGCTGGTGTCGGCTTTCTTATACAAAACTAAGCTCCATGATATGGATATTGATGGATATGCCAGGATAATGGCTAACTATATGTATAATTTGCTACTGCCTGAAGCAATTGTACATCTGTTTGAAACCGCAACGAGTCAGGTCATCTTACGCAGCCATGATTTTCACGTAATAAGGTATGCTTCTTTCACGTCAATTTGAAACATCTTCTACGTGCTAATCTTCGATATAAGGACTTTCATAGAATAGTATGACCAACAACAAGTCATAGAAGATAACTGTAATCGGTTATATGAAGTCTAGAACGGAAGATACAATGGTTTATATTTCAGGCGGTCACTCACGCGAACATCATTACAAATTCAATTTTGCGGGAAACCTTTTTGCGTGTTCAATCTGCATTTCAAGCAGGATATACATTGCAACATTAGGTTATACATGGTCTGATGTATGCGTATTTATAAGAGCTATACATACCAACCGATTGCAATCGTTTATGACCAATACAGGTCTAGCTATCTTGGATTAAATATAGACTCCTGTGTGTTAAACAGTCGCGGTCTAGTATACTAGACCGCCGGTCGCAAAGGGTTCTGACCACTGTTCACTCCTTGCTTTGGAATATTGAGAGAATAATGGGCATATAGTAACGGCAGAGACGAGTGGTGGCGTGACCAAGTGGTCTGAGGCGCTGGTTTTAGGCAACGGTCATGTCGATGGCGTGGGCTGATTTCGATATTTCCATTCGGGGCTGCATATCGCAGGCGGTGGCGCATTTCTACAGGAATCTATGTTATTTTGAGAAGAAGTTCGGGATTATATGAAATCCGTAATATCAGAGTATATCATTATGTTCAGGTAAACCGTGCGGATCTACGGTAAAACTGATTTCATTTGCCTCGTTTAACATTTTGAAATCATTTACTTATACATAGGAATCATTCCTTAATATTTGTAAGATACGAGACTGGGTTTACACGAATCAAACCACTATCGGCGCAACAGTGCGATTGACCACAGATAACAAAGTAACAAAGAAGCAGGTTATTTCGACTAAACTGACTTTCGGCAGCAGCAATGTAATTGCCGTTAGTCCCTACTCAGGGCTACCGTTTCCGTTGATGATATCGCAACTACCGAACCAATACATCTCTAAGTCCCATATATTATAACTGTAAACGACTGTCATGCGCGAAAGCATAAGTAGGCCGCACGCAAACCAAAACCGTGACGGCACACACGGGCACAGGCAATCTGCGAGGCACGTGTTCTCAGAACCCGCATATTGAGGTCGGCGCGCTCGCGCTTCAGTCGTAAGATAGACAATTGGCTCCATTTCGCTTCATTTATTCTTTCTATTTCTTATTGAACCGCAGTATCATTTGAACCTGGTAAATCTACAAGTTTCTGACCACTATTACTACTATTTGGCTGTTCTGTGCTATAAAGAAAACTCCTTGGATCTGCGTGTGTGATCAGGATTGCAAGAGTGTACTCAGAGCGGTCATTAGTCAGTGACTAGTGCGTACAACAGGAACTGTAAGCTGTAGCGTCGACTCCAATCAAGCACTATACCAGCGTGTCTTGCAACAAGCCGTTGCAGCGACCGTTACAGTCAGAAACTTTACCAGTTACAAAGTTGAAAGTCATGGAAGCTGCAGCAACGCCAGAGAAAGCTGACTGCTCAGCCGTACAAAGTAAAACCGTGGCAACGTCAGAGACAAGTGCTGACTGCCAAGCTCCACCCAGTTCGGAAAATGTTGAAGACGTACGTGGAAGTGTCAAGGAAGAAAATGTGGACCAGAGCCCCGCGAAGAGCAAGTCAGTGGGTTCTGATGTTCCAACCAGTAGTGACGGCACTTTCCATGGATTCGATCAGAGATTGGTTGAACTTGAACGTCAGTTCCGTGAAACGAAAGGAGAAGTTGAAAGATGTTTTGATGCAACTGAGAATGTTATGGCGATATGCGCAAATAAAGAGGAAGTGCGCGAAGCAATGAAAAGAGTTATGTGTCATCGAGATGAATTGAAGAAAATTACTGGAGAGATTGTTTCGAAGTTCGCCAAGAATACGGAAACAAAAGATTTCACCGACAGTCTGAGGTTGGTTGAAATAGATTTCAAAAGAATTCGGCAAGCCGTTGCGGACTTCATGATGCTTCCATCCGAAAATGGATCCGTCCGTAGCCGAGCAAGATCTGGAGCCGGCTCGAGATCGAGTCGACATTCACAAAACAGTCGCACCAGCCTCGCCAGTAACAAAGAGCTACGTCATGCAAGCATAAGGGAAGCAGCCGCTTTGGAAGTAAAACTGGAATTTTCAGGGCAAAAAGCTGAAGTGAAAAAAAAGTTAGTTGAAGATGAAGCAGAGATGAAAAGACAAGAAGTTGAAATGAAAAAGAAGTTAGTTGAAGATGAAGCAGAGATGGAAAGACTTGAAGCTGAAAGGAAAAAGAAGCTAGTTGAAGATGAAGCAAAGTTGTCGCAATTGGCTCTGGAGAGTCAACTTGCTGAAAAACGAGCCGTGATCAAGGCTTGTGAGCAAATTGAAAGGGAGGAAAACGAAAACCTCTTTGGTTTTGATGACGATGAAGATGTCGTACGTGAAGAGCCAAGTTATAGAGATATACGGAGTAAGGTTCCCGTGTTGAATTCGGAAGACAAGGTACAAGAGTTTATTAGTAGTAACGCACGCGTTTGCCCTGAAGTAAGGCAATGTAATGTCAAATCTAGTGAACCCGTATCCTACGGCTCAGTTGTTGATAAAACCCCTGTGCAAATGAACAATGTCCCACATATTGAACCGGAAGAAACCAGCCGAAACACATTTGTAAAGATGCCCGTTAATCATTCAATTGATATACCAATTGACAGTCAGTATAACATGAAACCGTTGACACGAATACCCGATATAAAAGTTTGGGTTTTTGATGGCGATGAAACTAATTATATGGAATGGGAAAATTCGTTTAAAGCGTTAGTTGAAGATAGAGTGTATTGTGTTCATGAAAAGATGAATTTGTTGAAACAACATCTTGGTCCGGGCCCGTTGAAAGTTGTGAAATGTTATTTTTTGCGTGGTACCGAGGAATCTTATCGAAAAGCAATAAGTGACTTGCGAAGTAGGTATGGAAGCCCTGTCGTTGTTGGGCAGGCCTTTCTTGATAAATTGAAAGCTTGGCGTCATATAAAGGAAAATGATAGACTTGGGCTGCAAGAATTCTCTGATTTCTTGGAGCAAGTTTTTGTGAACAAACAGTTTGTGCCAGAGTTGGGCACTCTTGATTACTCGTCAAATCATGTGTACGTGGTGAAAAAGTTACCTCCGTCACTTATTGATAAGTGGTGTTGTAAAGTGTCGAAGTACAAGGCACAGATGAATGATGTAAATTGCTACCCTCCATTTAAGTATTTTGTGTCATTTGTGAGGGATCAATCTGAACGTCGAAATATGCCAGAATTCAGAATGTTGGATGAAAACCGAAATAGTAATGTCACGCAATCTGGTCAAAAGTTTGGCTGTGACAGGCCATGTGTTTCATTTGGAACTAATGTTATGTCAGGCGAATATAATTGCATGTTTTGTGGAAAGAATGATCACCATATCCCAGATTGTGTGGATTTTGAAAATTTACCGTTTTCTGAACGAATATCGTTTATGCGTGACAAGTTTTTATGTTATGGATGTGGGGACAGATGTACTAGAATGCACCACGGTAAAGATTGTCCAAACCGCGTAGTTTGTAGGAAATGTGGAAAGTTACATTTAACTAGCTTGCATCCGTGCTCTGCTCCTGTTGTTTCGAATTGTATTGAAGTGTCCGAGCATAACACTGTAGGTGATTAATGATAGTACAATTTGTGATTTGGTCTCAGATTATCCTTGTCTGTTTTGTATTATCGCTGTATGATGTATGTTATTAGCATTTGCCCGTCTTTGTTGCCTGTTAGGGTCTATTTCTCCTTTTGTGTTCGATGCAATGCTTGTAAAAGTGGAGCCACATTGTTTACGAAAATAGTTGTAAAGACATTTTGTGTTGCACAAAAATGTCCTTAAGGGGGGAGTGTAAACGACTGTCATGCGCGAAAGCATAAGTAGGCCGCACGCAAACCAAAACCGTGACGGCACACACGGGCACAGGCAATCTGCGAGGCACGTGTTCTCAGAACCCGCATATTGAGGTCGGCGCGCTCGCGCTTCAGTCGTAAGATAGACAATTGGCTCCATTTCGCTTCATTTATTCTTTCTATTTCTTATTGAACCGCAGTATCATTCGAACCTGGTAAATCTACAAGTTTCTGACCACTATTACTACTATTTGGCTGTTCTGTGCTATAAAGAAACCTCCTTGGATCTGCGTGTGTGATCAGGATTGCAAGAGTGTACTCAGAGCGGTCATTAGTCAGTGACTAGTGCGTACAACAGGAACTGTAAGCTGTAGCGTCGACTCCAATCAAGCACTATACCAGCGTGTCTTGCAACAAGCCGTTGCAGCGACCGTTACAATAACGATTCTGATATACCTATAGGGTTGCATTTAAAACAAAAATCAATTTGAAACAAACATGTTTAAAACAAGGCCCTTGTTTAAAAATGTTTTTTATTGTTTTTATTCAAGCCATGACGTCACGAATAGTCAAATGTGACGTCATAGGGGATTGAGATTGACGATTGCAAATATAGGGTAAATATAGCTCCTTTGAAGAAATATGTGCACTATCGCTGTTGAACCGACTATTTTGAAGATTCCAACCATCCAATATCAATATACGTTGGCTATATCGGGTGGTAATTGTCCGTAGGTTGATGCAAAATGTTTTTTGAAAAGTATTTACACAATTATGGCATCATTTTACAATTAAAAAAAAAACATGTTTTAACCGAAGTGTTTTGAAACACCATTTGTTTTGGATGCAACCCAAGCTATACACCTGTCACACATCTCCACACATTCCGCTACTAATTTAAATATAAATATAACATAATATAAATAGTACATAGAACAGCTGAAAACAGTTCGCTCGTACAACACTGTTTATTACGTTATAGCTTGGTTGAGTGGTGTTTGAAGATGATTTTTATTATACCTAGGAGTGCGTCAGTCTGGGTAGGAATTCTCCCACTACCGTGTGAAGTACTGGTGATAAAGCTACCACCATAGGCAGCTATGAATTCAATATTCAGTATTCGTTCTATGATAATTGCGAAAATCGAATAAATGTTAATTCACCCCAAAATTCATCGGTACCACCATTAAAGTTGAAAATTTGATTATCTGATAAGCAAATAACGATGACCGACTGGCAGCGGTGGGATTCGAACCCACGCCATCGAAATGACTGGTGCCTTAAACCAGCGCCTTAGACCGCTCGGCCACGCTACCACAGCGCGATAACTTCGTTTGCTTTCTATCAAAATTTACGTGTCCAGGTTGTTGATTGAATCCGAAAGATATCCATGCACGTTTGCAGGATCACAAATCTCACGATTCGTGAGTGACCAAAGTGATGATTGCGTCCATTCCTCGTCCAAGGTAATGCAATGACACAAAATTTTCAATATTTCGCCAGACACTCTAGCCTCAGAGAAATGCTGGTAAGCGTTGCAGTTATAATTCGATAGTTGGGCAACACTTCGGGTGATAACTACCCCCTAATGAGAACGAGTACTTCGACGCGTTTGCGTTGCAATCACTGATCGAGGTCAAATCTGCAACCGGTCATGCTTGTATAAATGTATGTATATGGTGAACTTGACTCTGAAGTTTTTTAGCCCCACGCTGCGCCCGACGTCTATCATGGACTCACTCTTTCGCGCCACAGCACGGGTGAAATTTACATTGTTATTTGTTATTTGTAAAACTGTAAATGAAATTCCTATTCCGTTGGATGGATAATGTAGTTGACTCTGTCACCTTGAATTGAACTTAAAGTTATTATCGGAAGACTGTTCTATAACCGCTACCCTGATAACGTCTCTTTGATATTCTCTCAAAATATACTTCGTGGATCACGGATTATAACGTTTGAATATGGCACACAATTAGGCAGGTGAATTCACGCATTCAAAGGTGTAAGGCGTTCATCAATTTTATGGCTGCGTATCTGAGTGATTTAAGATTCGAGCGTTATCCGCAAATATTATGTTGTTAATCATTGTCATCTGCTCAAGACACTTATGTCTGACGTAAAGAACAGATATAGTAGGATGTCGATACGACCAAATACGGTGTATGCATTTATAAGACGCTTTTATGGTGTACCTGGCCTAAGCGAGCTATAATTACCTCGGATACATCTGGTCAATAAAACATATCGTACGACAGGAATAACCATGCGTAGATCCGTAAATGGACATTCCAAATTAGAGTAGGATAAGTTCCATTCGGCTATGCTTCATAAATATTGTCGCTGGTGATTATATACAGGACGTGTTAGTAAAAATGTTTGACATTTGCTGTCACAATAGGCCTACATATTTCGCAAAGGCCACTGTCATGACAATCCATACGTTAAAGAATAAGTGCAATTTGCAGTTTCTAGTTTGGAGAGGCAATATAATTCGAGACTAATTCGTTGGATGGAGAATATCTGAAAATGGACCGTGCATACGGAGGTACGTTTGAGTTTCGCTCGACTCATTCCGTGTCTCTACAGTCTATACCAGTGGTTCTCCACCGGGTGTCCACGGACCCCTAGAGGTCCGCGAATCCTCCAAATTGCAAAATGTCCGAAAAACTCATTTTTTTTTTAGAGAAATCACGAAGCAGTTTCGCTTCATTTCTGGTAAAACTTCAGGACTCGCGTAAACAGAATAACCACCTGATATGAATTATTCTACTTTGCAAACTCGTTTCGATCGCAAAATTGCCAGTAGCCTTTTGATACAAATATATTTCGGTCGATATTTCAAGACTTCCGACGTGGAAAATATTACCGAAGATATAACATTCGTTGATAAATTAATTCTAAAGTGACAAGTATCGTAAATTTCAGTAATCAAAAAATTCATCTTTCATTACTCAATTTAAATCATTAAAATTGTAACTATATAATTCAGATATCAGTTCTCGAATCATTGTGCCCATTCCTACTGATATTCCTCCCTGCAGTACTACAGCGATTGATAAAACAAGTCTTAATGCGGCAAATGATAATTTATTCACGAATTTCCGTCAAAGTGCCGTGTCCAAAACGCCGATGACTTTAATCTCCACGATCTGAAAATGAGGTGGAAAATGCATGAGGATAATTCAGAAATTCACAAGGTCGCAAACATTATATAATTTATTTTTCACGCTTTACTGAATATTGTTTTGAATGTTGTAAAGATTGGTTTGGTCATAGATTTATTTGAAAACGAAACCGGTGATCAATAAAATGGAAAGTTTGTGATGATACTAAAAGGTCATGGAATATTCTTGATTTGGGAATTGTTATCTCGAAAACGAGACTATAACGCTGAAAAACGTAATTCAATGAATTCGGTAATGAAAAATAAGGTTATCACGGAATAGATTATAGAATCAAGGATTTTAGTCTACTAATCGCATAATTTTGATTAACTTGGTAATTCACCAGGTATTCAATTGTACGCTGACCACAGTGATGTGCTTGAATCAGTACTTATTAGAGCTGGTCAAAAAAATTCCGCGTTGATACTCAAGTAGAGGCAGAAGTAGATAAAGAAGTAATTCCTCAAATTTCTACTTAATTACAGGTAAAAGTAGCCATCAAAATATGTCAGGACTGCTACAAGTTGATGAAGTGGATTTAAGGAATGAACGGCCTGACAAGTGCTTCAGTATGTATGGTCTCTTAACTTAGAAGTGGCCGACTTGTGGCGCACGGCTCGCAGATAATAGGGGGTGGCTATTTTCGAACTTACAAATTGTATCTTCTCGGCAAACTTAAATTCACTAATGACAAAGCCAAAGCCAAAGTAGAAGTTGAAGTAGAATAAAAGCATAATCGATTAAACAAATTGTGCATTTGGGCAAAAACTAAATGAGAAATTCCAAATGTTAAAAATATATTTCGTCGCCGATCATCTCCGGTAGCAATGCGTAGGTGGGTACAGAGTATCTATTAGGAGGCCTACTGTGGCTGATAAATAGCTTCTGCCTTTAAAAGCATTTCGAAGAACACTTTCATTGGCACTCCCATCTCAAACCATTTTACTTACCGGCGAAAGCTTCATCGAAGTCCATGTCCTATAAAAAGGAAAAACAAGTTCTTAATCGTCATTTAAAATATGATAATTTTTAACAGATTGCTTCCGAATTTAATTTTGAATTACCTGATCCATATCTTCGCGCATTTCCCGGTTCTCAACGTCACGGTCGCCGTAGCGTCTGCGAGAATAGTAGCGCCGCCTGCGTCGACCCCAAAGGGCGTTGGTCTCCATTGCAAGTCCGACGACAACGAGAAGGATGAGAACAGTTTTGATTTGCATGTTAGCTGAATAGAAAACCATGTAATTGACTACCACGATGTGCCTTTATAGAACCGACGACTGTTCTCATTACTTACCTTGTATCGTTCAATGTGCGACGAATGCTAATGATCGATGTGATGTTCAGGGATCGTCGGCGCCTTATATAGTCTGCCGAAGCGATCCCACGATCACGTTAGAATTTCCGAAACAATTTCCTGTCGTTGTTAGCTTCCTTTCCATTACAATAGCAGTCATTCAGATGATACTTAACGAACGAAAAACGATGTGTTACACAAGCCGGATGCCCTTTAGTGTTCTCCATAAGGCATCTGTCGGTGATTGTTAAAACGGTTATTTTCATCCTATCAACTATCATTGTATCATCGAATATTAAGAATCATAAGTTGATGACGCTCTTACAGTGAACCTTGGTAAGAAGGTTGCGATGCAATGCGATGATACCCAATAATAGAAGTCATGTGCAAAATCTCTTGTCCACGCCTACAGTTGGAACTGAATGTGGATAGCAAAAGTATTGCATCTCTTTCGAGAACTTAAAAAGGTTGGTAGGCTACTGGTGATTTTTTGAGAATTTGCCATCTTACACGCAACATGAGAAAGGGTACCGAGCCCTGGTAGGGACGGTACCGCATGTAGAACGTTTACCCAAATGGTATTTCTGTAAAATAATGCTACAATTACATTAAAGGTCAACTGCATCTTAAAAATGACTTTGCCTTATATCGTACGTTATGTGGTTAGGAATATGAATAAAATGATAAAAATTGAAATTACATGATAGTTTTCAAGTAATTTAAATTATAAATCGAAAAGCTGAAAAACGGATATGAAATCATTCAGCTATGAAATGACGTCATGTGAGTGACACGGCTAAAGTCCTGGTATAGCTCAGTATGGTAAACAGATAGTTATTAGTGTTGGGATTGATTTTGATACAGGATTTGATTGTGAATATGGAAGGTATGAAGAAGATGAGGCACGGAGGTACATCTGGTGTCGCGTATGGTTGCTCGATTACGCGATATTCGGTACCCAAAGTGTCTTTTCATCGCTGTCCAAACCCTATTGCTGGAGAGGATTATGAAGACTGTGAAAGTGCTTTCCAATCCCTGTCAACTGATGATAGCTTCCACCCAACAGAGTTAGATGGCGAGTCAGAGTGAGTACTTGAACAGTGTAATCATATTTGTACCAAGTCTTCACCAAGATATTGATTTGCAGGCATTCAGATTCAGAGGAATGTCTGGAGATTAGCAAGAAGACCCAGTTTGTGATTGTTGACAGAAATAAGCTGGTGAGCATTTTTCAACATTGTCCAATGTGTCAATCAGAGTCGGACGTGCAAGAGTCTGGTTTAGGTAGCACACTGAGAATCAAGCAAGACTGCACAAACTGCTCATACTCCAGATTTTGATTTACGGCCATTACGGGCAGTGTAGATGCCGTTACACATCCTTTAAAGATGAAATAGCCTAGACTTGACTGTATCAAAAAGAAACAAACTGCTCCAGCATTCAGCATATATACATGATACATATAGGCCTAAATTTAAGTTACAATGAATAGCATCTTTGATTCTGTTGTTTACCATTATGACAATCCATTTTCAGATTCATTGGCATATGAAAGGATTTGCGATGTTCTCTACTCCACGCGAATGAAAAATGACATACGCCATCTATCGCCGAATGGAAGCACTGCTGGAAGTGAATCATTCAATGAATGCCCTCCTCAATCATTTCTGCCAAAGTTATATCACTACAACCATATTTCAGTCAAAAAGCCAGGTAGGTACCTTGCAGTGTCTCGGCTATTCAAAACAACCTATATCAGATTTTGGTATGATTACTAGCCTCATCAATTATGCATTTTTTGTAGGATGCAGTTGACAATCCTGCATTTCAATGAAAATTGCTCAAAAACTCAGAAAATGCCGAAAGAAAGAGCACCGCGGTCAAATACCCGAAGTACAAAAATGGGGAATGTACGGTCCACAAGATACTTGAAAATTCAACATTTGGTAACTGCCGTCGATCTGACTGCATCATAAGATTTCGTCATATTGTTATGCCTGTTTAGATTACTGCAACGAGCTTGTCGAAGAAGTTCAAGCACTCATCAGAACTGGACCAGAAACTGATGTTGAGTTGAGTGATTGTGCTGAGACCGTTCCACCTCCTCTGACTAGCAGCATAATCAAAATTAGCAGAGAGGAAGCTATTGCCCGACCGACATAAAACTCGATATGCTTTTCTGCCTGACACAGTAGTTATTTTGGTCGATGAGATATATGCGTTTATTATTTGGAATACAACTGTACATTCACAATGTGGCGTTACTGAACTGGAATCCTTTATAAGGATTTGACGTAAATTTTGTTCGGACAGCAGTAACAACGCATGCAGGCAGGATTTTCAGCTGCTTTTTGCCACAGAATCCCCATACCCAGCGAACACAATTTCTGTAGGCAGTATGTTTCAACTTCCTGAAAAGTGAAAACAAGTGTATTAGTGCGAGACAAGTATTTGGCGACCGAATCAGAGACTCATCCTATTCATGCATTGAACTCGATGTTATTATTCTGCGGCCATATTCCTGTTGATATCCATAGTAGGACATCTGCAATACGTCAACGTCCAGACACACTGAATTGCATCCTGGCAATTCTGTGATACACTTTAATTCTGTCAGTAACTCTCGGAACCTCCTTACAGCAAAAACTTATCAAGATAGACAAGATACATGACTGAAACGAGCTATTACACTACAGACTATATTATACAACTGTATTTCATGTAGTCTCGACGAGTGGCTTGCGCTGAGCAAGCTAGACTGATCATGACCCATCATATGAAGCTGCAAGGGGTTCCACTGACGTGGGATCGAGCGCATCAACACCTGAACCAATCCGGCATTTAAACGGTAATTTTGTAAGTACGTGCAAAAATGATACTTACATTCGACATCCGAGTACTCGGACTCAGTCTCAATATCACTTGGCAAATCCGTTACAATGGAAACCTCGGGCATAACTGAATAGAATAAAAACTGCGAGAACACAAACAGCCGCTGTGACCGGTGTTGATAATATGTGTCACTCACTTGACGTCACGATGCACATTCTGCTTTTTCCGTAAACATGCCAATATTGGAACTTTCAGTCAAAATTACGGCAATTTCCGATTGAGTTGAAACACGGAAAGTCGGTAATTTCGTTATGAAAAAAAATTCTGAACATGATTCCGCAAAGTTGTCATGAAGATGCAGTTGACCTTTAAGTATTTTTGTTATTGTTAGTCGTCGTAAAATCGTGATAGCGGAATCGTATTGTTTAGTCTTAGTAATATGGACAGGGTTGCATTTAAAACAAAAATCATTTTCACACAAACATGTTCGAGACATGGCCCTTGTTTAAAACAAATTTTGTATGTACGTTTTGTACTTTTTTCTATTAGACATGACGTGACGAATCTTCAATTGTGACGTCACAGTGAAATGAAATTGACAATTGATCAATAGGGTAAATATTAGGGATGGTGTGAACCTCTGAAAGGTTCAGGTTCGTGTGAACGCGAACCTTTTTGAAAGGTTCTGTGTGAACACGAACGTGAACCTCATGACGTCACGTGACGTCATATTGGTAATTCGAACCCTGCATTTCAGTAAAGTGATATTAATGTACAATACGATATCTAGTGACGACTCGGGCCACATTATGCCACGATGCAGAAGTATCAAATATATCAACTGGAGCAATTAAATGATATAATTATCCCATAAAATCAATTTCTTCCGTCGCTTTGCCAACAATTTCGACGAAGACTTGCAAGGGAATATAAGCTTATGCCTTAAACGGTCTATAGGCCAGACCGGAATATGTATTCAGCGTCTTAGTATTGCTACATTGATATTGAATAGAATGTAAAAAGGGTTTCTATACTTGTTACCTATTTCATCCCAATAACAAGTTATACAGGAGTATATAAGCATCATTCGCTGACTATAGGCCTACCTACATGTAGCCTGTAGCGTATTTCGCTCTTGATATTGTGTGATTGCGGGTCAACCTCACAGTAGAGAGTCACTAAATATTTAAAAACGGAAGACTGGATGTTTCGAGCAAACTTTTGTAAAAAATCAACTAAAATTTTTGAGATTGTAAATGTTGCATGCTCGTTTAGTGTTGATTTTTTATGCTGTCAGTGCCATGCATAGAGTGGCCCTCAGTTGAAATGTAATGAATTTTAACCAATAACGTGGAAAATTGCAATATATGAAAAAGGTTCACAGTGCAGAACCTACCAAGGTTCGTTTGTGAACGTGAACCTCTCAATTTCTGAGGTTCACACACAGAACGCGAACGTGAACCTCGCGTTCACACCATCCCTAGTAAATATGACTCCTTTGTCGAGAAATGCTTACGATCTCTGTCTTATAAGGACCTCGAATTTAATTGGCCCAGTCTACATCGTGATGCAGCATTTTTACGGTCTGCGGTCATCATCATCGGAGCACGCATTACTTATCAATAATCTAAAACAGGGTTGGGCAAACTACGGCCCGCGGGCCGCAAGCGGCCCGCAACGCTTTTCTGTACGGCCCGCGAGAGTCTAAAGAAACTTTTTTTTAAATATTGATAAAATCCGTACTAAAAATCGAATCAATGCAGGGACTTGATTAAACTTTTACTTAGTATATTTCATCATGATAATTCTAAGACAGTGGTTCTCAAACCGGGTGACATGCTCCCCTTGGGGCGTGAAAGCATCTGAAGGGGGCGCGAAGCTGAGCTAAACTGAAAAAAAAATTCGTGCTCTGCGCGATTTACATCCGATTCATAATTGTTGCTATGCATTTAGTCTGAATTTCATATTTAAAAATCTATCATCCACAGTCGTAAACTTCAATGCCATCAAACTATCCGTTAGGTTTGCTAGCATCCTGGTTGCGTTTTGTGATATGACGATATGGAGGCGCGAAATCTTTCACTATCATAAGGGGAGGGGGGGTGCGTATCTTAAAAAAATCAGAACCACTGTTCTAATACTTCCTATATTCTTTTTTATGTTTAATTTCAGGCGCAACAGCCCGATCTCAATGCCCACGCAGTTTGAAAGGTTTCAACAGATAAACATAGAAATCCAAAACGAGATTGACATAATTCGGATCACGAGTGTGATTTCAGATTGGCCAGTCCAGTTTTAATTATTTCAGTGATGTACTTATGAAAACGATGCGCGCGTGTCTTAGGTAAATTCGTTCTCTCTGTATGCGTAGAATTGGCGTGTTTATATTTTACCTACACATAGTAGAAGCGTGTGTGAAGCTAACATAGTTATGATGCTGTCAGCATTGTGTGTCATGTGAACTGAACCAAAATTGGAATTAGTAAATCTATGAACAGATCGCTGCTCACAGATTTAAATTTCAATCCTGTTCTATGAATCGGGACAACCCACTTTCATCTCCATAGTTATGACAGATTGGTTATTGAGGTCAATCAGCCTGTGAAATCTCGCCACTATGTTTCTGACTCGTGTACGACATCATCAAAGAAATGTTTGGGTTGTTTTAAATAAGCACATATATTATCTCTATGTACTCACTATATAATCAAATACCAATATTGCGTTTTGGTTTATAATACCAATTTTATATAGTGCGGCCCGCGAATGGATTCAGATGTTGAATGCGGCCCGCGAGCTCAAAAGTTTGCCCACCCCTGATCTAAAACATTGTCATGCTATAAGCGTTGAACCGACTCAAATCTCGCGGGTTCCAGCCACTCCAAATCGTGTGCGTTGACTCTATCGGCCATCTGTCGAATATCGTCTGTTATAGGCTCACACTACATTCATCCCCGAAAGTATTTGCACAAATATGGCCTAATTATCAATATTTTGAAAAAAACGCATTTATGTTCTTTTTAAAATAGCAATGCCTTAAATGCAACCATAGATATGGACGTGTACATTAAATAAGCGGGTTAGCCTACAATGATTCATACTGCCTGCAATCCAAGTTTCGTCCGTATATTGTCAAGCACCGGTTGACATATTGCGGAACATAGCCTGGCTGCTGATGTGTTGATCTGCTGAACGGTCACGGTTTCCGAATCTATTTTGATATGAATATCGATTAGCTATTTCTCGGTGTCAGGAGTGTTTGGCTTGGTTATTCACGTCAAGCCGCTTTCTTGTTGAGTCAACGCGGGTCTTCAACATGAAGTCTATAAAAAAAAAACAATCAAATTATTGACACGCACTCGCAAATTATCACGGTATCGCTCCCGCATATGAGGTAGCTATTGTTTAGAATTGGTTTTGATGGCATCTACGTGACTGTGCTCACAAAAACACCTGCAATCAGTGCATATATGTAAATCGATGAAGTTATGTACTCCGCTACGAAAGGGTAGGCGGAGCGAGAAATGCTCATTAGGCCTACTATACAATACACATAAGGTGATATATTTAAACTAATCACTGACCTTCTAATCATTGTTCCCTCTAAGCTATGCGCGCGTGCGCAATTGCGCAGTGCTGACACGGTCTCTGCGCACAATAAGCTGCGCACAAAAAGGCGCAAGTGAAGACCTTTTTTAGTTGTTACGCGCTGTTGTCCAAGGGACCGCGCAATGAGTTGGTGAGTTCGCGCAGACTCATGAAAAATTAGAGGAAACATCAGGGGCCTCAACCTGGCGTGCCACAGGAGCATTTGGAGGTGGGCCACAAAGCTATTTAGAAAATCTGATTTGGTCCGAGTTTAGTATTATTTGTTATAATATCACCGCAAAACATATATTGATATTGGTCATACTATTGTAAAATAGAAATAGCCCGAATCCCAATTTATGATTTATTAATATCAACTCCCGGTAAAAATATACGGCTCCACCGCAACGATTCGGAACGGATCGAGGATTTAGTGCAGCGCTTTATTCTGTGAAGTCCATCTGTTGATTACCACTCTTGAAATCCAGTGTCCAGTTTCATTCCCAGGCAAGGAGCGGAAAGAACTAATTAGAGCGAAATTCTGATAATCTATAGTACTATTCTCACGTGTGAAAGAATTATAATATGTTCTAATTGTTTTTCTACCTGTACAATTAATCTGATACACATCAAGGTTGGTGCAGAGACATTTACCCTTCAAATGTTCAAGGGAATGAACTTCGATTAATATAAAGTACGGTCTGGTACATTCTTATGAAAATAATAGTGTCGGGAGCGAGCATAGAAACCAACAAGACTGGGATTTTTCCTCCCGGGAAAATCACAAGTCATCCGTAGAAAGATTTCTACAACTTCTAGAAATCCATGGATCGATAGTGCTATGTATTAACAGTATATAACATATACAGGACACACGTGACGCAGAATTTCGCGTCGCAATACATGAATACTTCGATTGGATATAGAATATAGATATAAATTGTTCCAAAAGACCTTAATACAGGAGATAGCATAGTGGTGAGCTCCGAGGGTTGTGTTTAAAACAAAAATCAATTTAAAACACACATGTTTAAAACATGGCCCTTGTTTAAAACATGTTTTTTAT
Source organism: Botryllus schlosseri (assembly GCF_051294905.1). Lineage (NCBI taxonomy): Eukaryota > Metazoa > Chordata > Ascidiacea > Stolidobranchia > Styelidae > Botryllus > Botryllus schlosseri. Next base: position 13,572,025 of record NC_137239.1, on the reverse strand, counting down.
TGTTTTTTTTTTCTACCCATGATATCCTAATGATGTCGAATACCTTCTAAAATGACGGTACAGTGATTACTGCGACTGCACGGCATGGAATGCTCGAAGAAAATTCTTGTATTCAACGAATATTTTATTGAAAAAAAAAATCACTGAGTGGCTTCCACGGCACACTGAGCAGCATAGAGCAACAACTGCTTTACTTTTACGACATCATCGTCAATATTGTCCATAAATAAGTCATCCTGCATCATGAGCGGAGTTATGAAATCGTCCCGCCCGTCAAGTCGACTGAATATACCATTTACACTACTCAAAAGAGTCGTAGGGTATGTATTATCATCGTCAGTTTCGCTGGTTACTTCCTCGGCTTCGCTGATTTCATCGATAACCTTCTCAGATTCTTCTTCCGCCGCAAGTATTCTACAAACTTCCTTAATAAGTCTTTCGATTTCTGACAGTCAGACTTTCCAAGCGAATGGTGACTATTAATCTTCAGAATCATTTCTTGACTTCCGCAACTTAGCCTATTTCTAGACTTGGTAACGGTGGCAGCTGCTGCTGACCATAGTCGTTCACACGAGGCCACATGCGGTGAGAAGTAAGGTATTGGCTAACATAGAAATGTCCACTGCATCTTCATGTACGTCACTCCAAAAGATCATGGGATTTGCTGTAATGCAGGGTGCCCAAACTGAGCTGTCTCCATGAAAGACACCTGTTTTCATATCATAGGCCAACCATTGCTTGACAAGTTCGTGAGAAGTCGAACGCAAAGGATACAAATCCTTGAATAATTGAAGCGCAAGGTCTCTTATCTTTCGCCTCCCTGACTGATTTAAGCCGCATCCCCGCGCTCTTGGATCCAAAATCCACACGAATTGGTGTGGCTCAATGTAATTGGCTGTCCTTCGTTTCATTTTATCAAGCAATGAATCCTTTTCATTGGACTGCAAAAACGCACTGGATGATATACAGCTCTTCAACCAATTGCACTGGACGAGCGAATTTGCACTTGCTGCTAATAGGGGTCCTGTTACACTCCTGAGTATGCTTCATCATCCGCGAAATTAGTCCTTGAACTTCCTTGGCACAATAATTACACTTGGCCTTCTTTCGTACCTGTACAGTGTACACTCGAAGAGCTTGTACAAACTTCTTGATATAAACTCCAGAGAGCATGCTTTCTCCGTCCGGTCCGCATAGCATGTACTGGTTGCAGCGAAACAATATCCAGTATATTCATACAGCAGAGAAACACAGCTAGACCTGTTCATTTGTGTTCGTTAAATGTTGGCCGTCGAACCATTGTCAAGACTCAAGAGCAGTGGTTCCGAACCTTTTTCGAGCCATCGCCCACTTTTGAAGCTCCACAGTCCACACCGATCATCGCCCCCCGAATATCGGGAACCGACAAACAGCACTTCGTCACCCCCCCCCGAAAAAAAAACGTTGGTCTTTGGCCCCATATCGTGATAAACCAAACCCCAGACCCCCCTTAGCCAGTGGGCTTTTTGTCGCTACATATCAGCTACAAGCCTACCCTGTTTCATGTACTGTTTGTTGAGTCACCGTATTTTGCCTAAACGCGCGAAGCGCGACAAATTTATATAATTCAAGTTTGAATCGGTCAATATATGGTCGATGTGGTATGTTGGAAAAGGTACGACCCCTAAATAATATTTAAACATCTTCGGCGGAATCGTTGTTATATTGACTTCTTTACATGATAATATTTCGTGACGTACCAAACTAGAAGATGCACATGATTTCATATTGGTATTTCTTTACTGTCAAATAATTTTTTCCTTGCGGGATGGCATTTGTCCTGTAGGGTTAAGGTCGCCAGGACAGGAACATTCGACGCCAGCCATTGAGGCGCCAATGGACAATTAAACATATATTGTAGGCTATATATATCGAAGTTTTCGGTCAGCACAAGGGCATTCCTTTTGGACTAGGTCTTCTCACTGCCGATCCTTCTGGCACACTTCTCGGAGTCGCTTGTTACATGGCCTCTAACTTCATATGTCTTGGTGCGTCGTGGCGATGGCCGACGCCGAAGTCTCCCATTTCCATAAATCATGCGTATTTTTGTTGGTTGACGGGGGCTCCAACATCAAGATACATGACAATATCAAATCGCGCGCAGCGCGCAAACTTTTGAAAATGTCTCATGAATTTCTAAAAAAATACTTTATCATTCATGTTAATTCACGAAATAAATTGGGCTTCCTTCAATTTCGGGCCCTCAACTCCCAATTGGGGGGTTGGGGAGCGGTAGTTACGGTCCCGACTCCAATATAGCCGTTTTAACGCGCCATCGCTCCCCTATCGCCCCCTTCTTCCGTTTTCGCCCCCCTATCGCCCCCTTCGCCATTTTCGCCCCCCTAGACTGCCAGATCGCTCCCTGGGGGGCGATATCGCCCACGTTGGGAACCACTGCTCAAGAGCGTGACAACATCGCTTTTAATTTTACTATTATGAAACAATGGAAGTCGGCGACGATCGTGTTTACACCGACCGAAGTATATATTCGGCCTATATCTATTGGTCTACCTCATCATGCAGAATTTTTATGGAGTAGGGCCATCATCATCAAAACATCCAATCGGCCCAAGTGATATCTAGCCTGCATGTTAGAGGCCTAATTGCTGAAGCGGTGACGATGTTGAGGGTTCCATTCCTTCCATATTGTATGCGTCGACTATTTCGTGAGCAAATCGTCCGAGGGTTCATGCTATATGATTTTCGAAAATATCAAGACACGTTACGATATAATTATATATCTTTTGAAAAAAACACAATTTTGTTTTTTTCTAAATAGCATTTGTTTAAAACAATGTTTAAAACATGTTTTAAATTAAGTGTTTTAAACAACCGGTTGTTTTAAATGCAACCCTAGGCCTCCGACGTTATCTCCGCAAGCGGCGATTCCCGTCGTCGGAGGTTATTCTGAGCTCCTCGCCCCCCTGTCGTTGTTGTTGTTAAAATGACTTCGAACGGCTGGCAGCGGTGGGATTCGACCCCACGCCATCGAAATGACTGGTGCCTTAAACCAGCGCCTTAGACCGCTCGGTCACGCTACCACGCAACCGCCGCGTCATTTGCCCATATTCAACCATGTGTTTTGAGTCTGACCAATATCACGATACCATACTACTCCATGATTTGTTTGGAATTCGCTTTCAATCATTCACTGTTTACGCGTCCACGGTGTTGATTGAAACCAAGATCTATCGATGCAGGACAACGGGATTGCGGATCCCAACGTTTGGACAGGGCATTGATAACATATCTTGGCTTGCGAATACTCCAACTCGAAGGTACATGATGTGCATTAATGTTATGGTATAGCGTGTCTGAATGATTGGATACGCGAGTGTTGTCCACAAATAGTAGATTCGTCCGCTCACGACCCCAATGTGCGAACCATTTTAAGTAAAAAAAGCCGAATTTCACCTTCCATGGCGATTTTGAGGAGTTCTGGTGCATTGACGTTATTAATATTTCGATTGTCGGAATCTGTGCGACATTGACATTCGATGAGTACCAATTATTATGAATTCCGAGCTGTTTATGACGATTTGCGTTTTTAGAAGTGAGGTCTCGTCCGTTAGTGCCTCATCTCTATTTTTTTGCTATATTTTGTAACAATAAATATGCATTACCAGATGATTTCCGATGTTATAATGTTAAATATCATTCATTCAAGAATATCGGTTGAAAATACCCCTAATTATATATGTTATAATGATAGAAGGTTTCACAAAATTCTTTTACTCACTGACTCAATTGACTCCCCTGACTGCACGTAACTATACAATATATACGTACGAGGTGGAGGAGTGATTTAAAAAACATGCCATGAACTAGTTCTAGTATGGTTCTATTCTCTTTGATTTGCATAGCAAAGAGCTATATGATGGGTTTGCTGCATCCCACTGTGTTATCAATGACGCAATGGCTTGTAACCAAGAAGTTCAACTACCCCTGCCAAGCACGACCGTGTCCGAACAATATGTAGCCTGAATAGATCACTTTATTATTTCTTTCGTTTACATTTGAGATAGTTTCCCATTTCGCGAACGCCCAGGCGATATCACCGTAAATTACATTTCCAAGCACTGGGTCACTTTATTTATGATTTTGTTAAAGTAGCCAAGAGTGAGTTTTCAGCAGCGCCTTGGCTCAAGTTTGCAGATCTATAGGGGTTTTGGGGTGTGTTATTTGACTTGTTTTAGGGGGAGGGGGTTATCACTATGCTGTTTGACTTTATTGGGGAAAATTATTTCCGCATTGTGTAATCTTCTTGCTGTGTACCGCGAAAAAAATATATTTTTAGCGGTCTCGCTAGAATGTCCGTGAAATGGCAAATAAGAAATTTGACAGCTCTGCAGAAACTAGGTTACACAACGTAACCTTTTGAGTATCTCATACCCTACTAATTCAACAAAAATTATAAATACAACTTTGTACTGCAACTTTTGTCAACATTAAGGGAAACTTCCTCGCGATTTTAGTGCAACGAAAACTTACCCTAATAATTAGTTTTTCTTTATAATGCTTTTTTCATTGCACTTCCTGATAATTTTATGCGTAGTTTTATATTACATGCTTCCTATGCTGCGAATCTACCAATCGAGGTATCAAGGCTTCCTACGTGGAAAATCGAAGATATAATTTTCGTTGATAAATTAACTCTAAGAGACAGATATCGTACAATCCAGTACTCCAAATATTTATCTTTCATTACTCGATTTGAATCATTAGAATTGTCACTAGATTCAAATACCAGTTCTCGAATCATTGTGCCCATTCCTAAATTATTATTATTAATATGGTTAATAGTTGTAGTGGCGCTTATCTCCCTTAAGGGTCTGGTGCACCACGGTCTGAAATTACCTCCTGGTAATTGGTATAAGTACCCTTGCAATGTAATTCAACCTCGGCTATATACGACTCAAAAACTTAAAGGATTCTACGACATGATAGCACGAATTCAGCCACCGGGGTTAATAGCTCGGGCTGGACCAAGAGGTTATAAGTCGTGAATGGGATGTCATGATTACGGCATGACTCAATGAGAAAGGACCGTTGAAAATCATATCTTGCACAGTTCAGTAGAAAATGGTCGACGGTTTCGGCGATATTGCAATGGAGACATAGTGGAGTATCTGAACATCCTATACATAGTTCCCACACTGCAGTACTACAACGACTGAACAAACATATCTTAATGCGCGACTGATAATTTATTCGCGAATTTCCGTCAAAGTGCCGTGTCCAAAACGCCGATGACTTTAATCTCCACGATCTGAAAATGAGTTGCAAATTGTATGAGGAGAATTCAGAAATTCACAAGGCAGCAAACATTATATAATTTATTTTTGACGCTTTACTGAATAATGTTTTGAATGTGGTAAAGATTTGTCTGGTTATAGATTTATTTGAAAACGAAACCGGTGATCAAAAAATGGTAATTTTGTGATGATACTAAAAGGTCACGGAATATAGCCTACACCATTTCGGCATTGCTATCTCGAAAACCAGACTATGACGCTGAAAAACGAAATGCAATGAATTCGGTAATGAAAAATAAGGTCATCACGGAATCGATTATAAAATCAAGGATTTTAGTCTACTAATCGCATAATTTTGATTAACTTATGAATTCACCAGGTATTCAATTGTACGCTGGCCACAGCGATGTGCTTGAGTTAGTAATTATCAGAGCTGGTCAAGGTATTATGCGTTGATACTCAAGTAGAGGCAGAAGTAAATGTAGAAGTAATGCCCCAAATTTCTACTTAGTTACAGGTAAAAGTAGCCATAAAAATATGTCAGGACTGCTACAAGTGAATGAAGTGGACTTAGGGAATGAACGGTCTGACAAGTGCTTCAATATGTGTTGTCTTTTAACTTAGATGTGGCCGACTTGTTGCGTACGGCTCGCAGATAATAGGAGGTGGCTATTTTCGGATTACCTAATTTTATCATATCGATAAACGCAAATTCACGAATGCCAAAGCTGCTCTAACAGAAGTTGAGGTAGACTAAAAGCATAAGGGATTGAGCAAATGGTGCATTTGGGCAAAACCTATTTGAGAAGTTCGAAATGTTAGAAATATATTTCGTCACCGATCATACCTGGTAGCAATGCTCAGGTGGTATCGATTAGGAGGCCTACTGTGACTGATAAATAGCTGCCGCCTTTAAGAACATTTCGAAGAACTCTTTCATTGACATTCCCATCTCAAACCTTTTTACTTACCGGCGAAAGCTTCATCGAAGTCCATGTCCTGAACAAATGAAAAACAAGTTTTTAATCGTCATTTAAAATATGGTAATTTTTAGCAGATTGCTACGGAATTTAATTCTACAATACCTGATCCATATCTTCGTGCATTTCCCGGTTCTCTACGTCACGGTCACCGTAGCGTCTGCGAGAATAGTAGCGCCGCCTGCGTCGACCCCAAAGGGCGTTGGTCTCCATTGCAAGTCCGACGACAACGAGAAGGATGAGAACAGTTTTGATTTGCATGTTGGCTGAATAGAAATCCATGTAATTGACTACCACGATGAACCTTTATAAAACCGACGTCTGTTCCGCTTACTTACCTTGTATCGTTCAATATGCGACGAATGCTAATGATCGATGTGATGTTCTGGGATCGTCGGCGCCTTATATAGTTTGCCGAAGTGATCCCCCGATCACGTTATAATTTCCGAAACAATTTCCTGTCGTTGTTAGCTTCCTTTCCATTATAATAGCAGTCATTTGGATGATACTTAACGAACGAAAAACGATGTGTTACACAAGCTGGATGTCCTTTATTGTTCTCCATAAGGCATCTGCCGGTGATTGGTAAAACGGTTGTTTTGATCCTATCAACTATCATTGTATAATCGAATAGTAATAATCATAAGTTGAAGACGTGCTTACAGTGAACCTGTATAAAAAGGTTGCAATGCAATGCAATGCGGTGATGCCTAATAATAGAAGTCATGTGAAAAATATTTTGTCCACACCTACAATTGGATCCAAATGTAGATAGCAAAAGTATTGCATCTCTTTCGAGAACTTATTAAGGTTGGTACTGGTGATTTTTTGAGATTTTGACATGTTACACGCATTATGAGAAAGGGGGCCGAGCCCTGGTAGGGACGCTACAGCATGTAGAATATTTCCCCAATTGGTATTTCTGTAAAATAATGGTACAATTATATAGTATTATAGTATATAGTATTTTTGTTATTGTTAGTCGTCGTAACTTTGTGATAGCGGAATCGTATTGTTTGGTGTTAGTAATATGGATAGGGTTGTATTTAAAACAAAAATCAATTTAACACAAACAGGTTCGAGACATGGCCCTTGATTAAAACAAATTTTGTATGTAAGTTTTGTACGTTTTTTTTATTAGACATGCCGTGACGAATCTTCAATTGTGACGTCACAGTGGAATGAAATTGACCATTGATCAATAGGGTAAATATGGCTCCTTTGTCGAAAAAGGCTTACGACCTCTGTCGTAAACGGACCACGAATTTGTTTGACCCGGTCTACATGGTGATGTAGCATTTTAACGGTCTGCGGTCATCATCATCGGAACACGCATTACTTAACCAATAATCTGAAACAGTGGTTCTTAACCTTGTCTTCAGCGCCCCCCAGGCAGCGATTCGGATTTGAATGGGGCGGAAACGCTCAGGGGGCGAAATGGCGGGCGCTGGGCTCAGGGGGCGGTATGGGGGGCGCTGAAGAACAATGGCCTCACAGGAAATGGTGTAGTAAGGGCATATGATTATATAGTAGAACAATAGTTCTATGGGCCTACATATCTGAGTTTTCACCGAAAACTAACTCGTCAAAATCTGTCAAATCACAACATTTTTCGTTGCGCTCATCGCGAAATATCCACCGACGATGTTTCAATGAAAGCACTGGTTTATTTTAATTCATGTAAAATGAGCTTGGCGTACTTTTGAATTGCCAATTCCCCGTTAAAACACTCCCGTCACGATACTTCAAGTCGTTTCGACACCTTCCTCCATTTTCATTGTATCGCAGTGTTGTGGTGTTTTGAAATGATGAAAATATTATTAAACTGATACTTATACTTATAGCTCGGGTTACTTTCTATAAAGTGTTTTGAAATAGGTATCGTATCCTGGACTGCACTGCGTGTCGAAATCGAAAAGGCACTGTACTGTACAACTATTGAGAGTGATGCGCTTCGTGCATTGAAGATGTTTTGAAGCTTTTTGGCAAATATGATCAACTATAAATATACTTTTACAAAATTACTACAAAATTAAATCGTCAGAATATTTCTTCATCGTATCATAAAGGATGATACTGCTTAGTGTTGTTATCCCCATTCATGTTAAAGTTAAGAGCTTGGTGCAGTACTAAATTTAATGTGAGCACATCTCTACCACATTCTCAGTTGATTTGGTACTCACACAAAGCAATAAAACAAAACCCAACACAATCAGCTTCCCCGTACGCCCAATTACAGAAGAGAATTCGGGATGTGAACATCTATCTCGAACCAAATGCTATGAGCCGGTATAGGCCTCACCCTATGGTTGGTATAACAACTTGGATGTGATCCCGAAATTAGCACATACTATTGTACCGTCAATTAGTCGAGTAATCTAATAGCGAAATCCCAACCCCAAACCCGATTTCGACCACTTACTCATTGATTTTACTCCAGTCCTTAAAAATAGGGGGCGCTAGGCCAAGGCAACATTTTAAAAGGGGGCGCTGGAGAAAAAAAAACTTAAGAATCACTGATCTAAAACATTGTCATGCTGTTAACCGTTGAACCGACGTAAATCTCGAGGGTTCCAGCCACTTCATATCGTGTGCGTTGACTCTGTCTGGTAAAAATCGTCTGTTATAGGCTCACACTACATGCATCTCCGAAAGTATTTGCACGAATATGACCTAATTATAAAACTTTTGAAAAAAACGCATTTATTTTCTTTTTATAATAGCAATGTCTTAAATGCAACCATAGATATGGATCTTTACATTAAATTATCGGGTTAGCCTACAATGATTCATACTGCCGGCAATCCAAGTTTCGTCCGTGTTATGTCAAGCACCAGATGACATATTGCGGAACATAGCCTGGCTGCTGATGTGTTGATCTGCTGAACGGTCACGGTTTTCCAATCTATTTTGATATGAGTATCGATTAGCTATTTCCCGGTGTCATAAAGTGTTTGGGATCTTTATCAATATAAACCGCTATCCTGTTGAGTCAACGAGGGTCTTTGACATGAAGTATATAAAAAGCAATAAAATAATTGACACGCACACGCAAATTACCACGGAATCGCTCCCGCATATCAAGTATCTATTGTTTAGAATTGGCTTTGATGGCATCTACGTGACCGTACTCACAAAAACACCAGCGATCAGTTCATATATCGAAATCGATGAAGTTATGCATTCCGCTATGGGAGGGTATGCGGAGCGAGAAATGCCTACTATACAACACACATAAGATGATATATTTACGCTAATCACTCACCTTCTAATCACTGTTCCCTCGATGCTGCGCTCGTGCACAATTGCGCAGTGCTGACACGGTCTCCGCGCACAGAAAATCTAAGCTGCGCACAAGAAACCTGAAGTGACAACCACTGTGTTAGAGTAAAGCCAGTACGTGCAAGCCACACGCATATCATATGTAATTGAATACCGTGGGCCAAATGAGAAGTTATAAATACGATGGCGGGCCGAGTGAAATTTTTTAGCTATATTCTCCAGCGTATCTTATTATAGGTTTCTAAATTACATTGTTATTAAATGAGGCTTAGTGAATGTGTTGATATTAGGCAATGAGAAAGTGACGGTTAATTAAAAATATCTATTTGCTGTCATGATTCGAAACAATGTAAAACATGATACATTGTAACTCTCTTTAAACCCCTATCCACGTTCTTCTATTAATACTCTAAAACAGTGGATCTCAAATTTTTTTAGGCACGCATATCTTTATGATAGTAAACAATTTCTCGCCGCCTTATCACGATATCACAAAATATTAAAAAGCGTGACCAAAATGCTAGCAATCCCAACGGATAGTTTGATCGCATGGAAGATTATGGTTGTAGATGAGAGAATTCTGAAATATCAAAGTAGGACAATACACAGAGCAGCAATCATAGCCTGCGGGTATATCGCGCCGAGAGCGAGTTTTTTTCAATAAATTTTGGCTTCACGCCACCCTTCCGATGCTTTCACGTCTCCCTGTCGAGAACCACGTACCAGTACTGCACTGAAATGTATATGTGTACAAAGCTTATTTTCTTGGTCGCTGCCTTCCGAGCAGTGTGTAGCCTAAATAGCCTTTATGTTAAGCGAAGCTTGCAGTTTTCTGAACTTCGCCCTCCCTTGGCCTCGTGTTTCGTGTTTTTGTCATAAGTCCGACTTTAACTAAAATCTCTAATCTCGGCGACATGCTCGGCAAAAACTGAAGGACGGGTTTATCCCTGACTCCAATATACAAATATTTAGTGCTGTACATTTCAAACCCAAACCTTCTTCGAATTTCAGTTTTCGGCTTTCTTTTTTTGGCATGCCCGTTGATCCGTTATGGACTTGACTTGTTTTACGAATTAGGGATTTGGAAACACATCACGTAGTAAATTTAAACACATACCGTATAATGCGTAATGTGACAATGCCAACAAAGAAGGTTTGAACTTAACTATATGGAAAGAGTGATTTCTTGTGACTTCAATTGCTACTCATACTGTGCCACATTGCCTTTATTTTGAATCCGGATCACGCATGCCAGGTATACTGCCTATAGGCAGCGTAATCGTGGCATATTAATGAACAGGCTTTAAAGTAAACGAATTTCCCGCTCATTTGATACAGCCTATGGTTTAAGTCATTCAAGTTTTATGATTGAAATTCCAAGCAACCTTTCGCGGGCCGCACAGAATAGCTTCGTTGGCCGCATTTGGCCCCCTGGGCCGTACTTTGCCCAGGTCTGGCCTAGAATCGTTTCATTATCGCATTTATGTTTATTACCCGCCATGATGGAAATAAAAATTAATCACTCGGAAGGAGTTCGCGGACGCGGGGATCAGATTGTGTCGCTTTGCGACTTCTGTGGAACAGCGGTGACCATAATGCACCCTGGAGATATGAGAGCTAAATGGATGATATCTTAGAAATCCTCAATGTAGATTGCAGGCACGCATGGCAAAGCTACGAAAATGGTGCATGCGAGTTTTCCGACTCCCTGATATGAACGTAGGAATTGGTATCAAAGTATTACAATGTATATATGCACAGTTTCATTCGATCACCAATCAATAACAATGGCGATTCGATTCCGAAACGTTCGGATTTGAAATATATATATAGTATCAAGCTACACGTTGTAATACCACGCTGGAAATACTGCAGTGTGGTTCGCAATCGGGGTCCACGAAGCATTTTCAGGTGATCCGCGAATTCTGTAAACATAGCAAACTGGTTCGATGCTGGTGTTCCACGGAACACCAAGGGTTCCGTGAGTCATCTCAGGGATTTCGCAGGGATCAAGAAACACGAAACTCATATGATTTGAGGTGAAACGCCATTATTGATTGCAGACAATTAGGCGTGATCAGTAGCCGAATTGTGAATGTCCCGTGCCCCATGATACATTAGCATTCCCTGAGCCAGTCTCACTGGAGGTAAATACACACACTCACTTCATACCGATTATTTTGTTGACAGCCCGCTCGTCTTGACCATGATTTGTTGCAGACGTTTATAGGCCCGATCAGTAGTCGAATTGTGAATGTTGTGGTGGTACGGCGTGTACAATGACGTACGCAGGGCATTTTGAGGTTTGAGGTTCGAATTCGAACCCCAGTCTTTCGGAACTGCCAATTTTATCCACAATATTTATATTATAGCCTAATTGTAATTACGCAATTTGTTTCATGCTTGCGTTTCGATCGACCAATGCGATGGTAATTTACAAGGTGCAGCCTAGAATTTCTGAACTGGTATCTAAAAGGCGACAGCTGATATGCCATGAATATTCATTAGGCTATATTCGTTTTGTGTGGAAATCATATTGTTATGGTCTTGTTCATTTTGTTCACCAGCAATCACTAGTAAAGTATTCGATGTGTATAGTTATATGGGTATTGTGATGTTTTTTTTTACTACGCAGAAATTTGGGGTTTCGCGAAAGCCTTCAGATTATCGTGGGTGCTCCTCGGCTTGGTAAAGGTGAAGAACCACTGCTCTAAAGTGATAAAATGGTTGATTGGTTGATAACCAAATTTGTATTTTTTTTGGAATTTGGGAATCAGGAGGCAGTTTTGCTTCAATTCTGGTAAAACTCCAGGACCCACAGCAAGAGAATGACCGTATGAGATGAAATATTCTACTTGAAGAGCTTCTTGGAGGTACAGAACTTCAATATACAATTAAATAGTATATTCATATTGAAATGAACCCGAATATTTTCGGCTGACACTCGTCAGGGGTAATCGTCAGCAACTAGTAGAGAATTGGAAAGAACATTGTATATCAACAATCGTATCACAAAATATGACGTCACCAGCATGAAATTTCGAATGAGAGAGCGTTCAATGTACTATTATTAGGTGATACACGAACTCCTTTTGTTGACAGAGTTTTGGTTGGTGTATTTTGATAAAAGTTGATTCCAAGGCACACAAATGGAATTGTGAACGGCCTCGACCTACGATTCGAAACCGGTCGTCTCGATAATTATTCGCACAAATCGGATTATCCAACAGATGTTTGCCGATGGCAGAATTAATGGCCTTTGATCGATCAGCATCAATCTTAAGTGGATGAGTTAAGGGTGAGCTTTTCACATCGCGTGACGCACGTGTTCTGATAAATCTGGGGACATGTTGGTTTATGCGGTCCTGCAGACGTCAAGACGTCAGAATATTTATTAAACTCGAAGACTTTTCGGGTGCCTCTTTTCAAGAGTTAACGGCACACTAAAGGGATTTAAACAGATCTAAAAGCAAAAACCAAAAAGGCGGAGTATGACGCAACAGTCAAAATCACAGAGCATGAAATTCGGATTGTACCAATGGCAACAATAACAAACAGCAGTATACGGACATACGGTACTATAGTAGCAACGCAATTTGTAAAGGAACAGTTACACGCACGAAACAACACGCATTAGTGAGAAATTTGTAGGTTATAGAGGAAATCCTTTTGTCTGCATAAAATAGGTTTGTTCGACTGAATAAAAGTAGACTCCAACACTTTTAAATGAAACAAAGATCTGCCACGCGCAATGACAGTGGACAATGGACATATTGTCATTATAGTGCTGTGCACAGGCGAGGTTTTCACTCAGATGTTGACCAATTGACGAAGCATATGCTTGGTAATCGTCAAAGCAGTCTGTTTTGGCAGCCAATCTGCACTGACGTGCGAGCTCCGTGCGATCATTTGCGCATGTTTTTGACCGAATCAATTTGGGGATATGCTGCTTAATACGCTCAAACAATCTTTGTGTGCCGTTAACTCTTGAAAAGAGGCACCCAAAAAGTCTTCGAGTTTAATAAATATTCTGTTACAATGGATCTTGCATTGAAAGCTATATTCAAGTTCTGTACCACGAACCAGCTATGTAAATGGTATGATGTTACTTTCAAGAAAAGTCATTTTGTTGCCGTTTATCACTAGCCTAGAGTTAATATTCGAACAAGAAAGATGACGGTTGATCGAGAATTAGTTTTGAACTAAAACTTGGGCTCTGCGGGGGTCAGTGACGATTCAAAAGCGGTCCACAAGACAAAAAGAATTGGAAACACTGCGTTAGGGTATACGGATATTTATATGCCGATATGGTCATAGCCGTTTGAGTGATGATTATTCAAATATGTACATAAAATATCAAAAATTTCATAAAGAAAAACTTTCCCCATCATCGGGTCATCTCGTCTCAGCCGTTGCCGAAGTCGGATTCGTATTCGCGGTCGTAGTAGACGCCGTCGTAAGTTGGCGCTCGTAGTCGCTCGGTTCATCTCATCGCAACAGTCGATGTCGATTCGTAGTCACGGTCGTAGTAGGAGCCGCCAGTTCTTGGCTCTCGTTTGCGTGTGTTTTTCATACAAATTTGGATGAGTGGCGGTGGGGTGGGGTAGGAATAGGGTAGGGGGTGGATAGGGTAGGTTGGGGGAGGGTTTGGTGGTTTAGAGGTGGGGTGGAGTGGGATGGGATGGGAGGTTTGGTGGTTGGGATAGGTTGTAGTTGGATTGGTTGGTTTTTTTGGGTCGATAAATACAATACGATTTATCGCGCGAGCGTTTAATGGGCTCGCTTAAATTATTCGGTATATTTTACTTCTTATATCGTGTTGGGCTGGTCAATATTTTGGGCGTATTGATTTTGGATGTCGAGTGCATTTTTCCATTCCCACACAAGAGCTTTCACGTTCATAAGGGCTTTTATTATGGTTGGAGCTTGCGGTCCGTCGTAGACGTTGCGTATGATCTCGTCGGATGTAGCGTCAATAGTCGTTTGTAGGTCGTTCTCGAGATCCTGTATTACAAGAGAGGACAGTTTTTTGTAAGTTGCACATTCGGCGAAGGTGTGACGCAGAGTATCATCGGCATGTTGGCAGAATTTGCATTTGTTTTTCAAGTAGGCGTCTTGTCTTCGTACCCAGCCTGCGGTGGTTTTTCTGGAGCCTGTAAAGTAACTCTCAGTGTTAATGCGATACGAAATCTCATGTTTCTTGTTGTCAATGTGATCTTTGATATTGGGTTGGTATAGCCATATCTCTTTCCAGTCGGCCATGCGGCTTCCTCCTTGTTGCGTTTTCGTTTTAACAAGGATCTGGTACATTTCTTTCTGGCTTAGTTCTTGTATATCATGTGATTGGCTTTTAATTACATCGAAGATTTTCTTTTCCTTCTTCCATTTCTCCGTCAAAGTATTTCTGTGAGGGTAGAGGTTGTTGTATAAATTGCAATTTATTTCGCTCTTCGTTGTCAGATTGTATATTGCTTCTGCATGCCAGATATCAATCGGGCTCTCAAGTCGACACAGTTGTTGTAATCTTTTTGCTCTCTTTGCTTGTGTTGCAGATTCGATATCTGGCATATCGATCCCTCCTTCTGGCTTAGGTCTGATCAGTTGCATTCTGCTTTTTTGCTCGAGTTTCTCAGGACTCCAAAATAGGCCGAAGACGAGGCATTCAAGTTGCTTGAGCTTGTCGTTTGGAATCTGCTTGTTGGCATATGTATAAGTTATTTTGCTAATTATGTACGCCTTAACGGCCGTTATTCTACCAATCCAAGAAAGCCGTTTTGGTTTAATATGCCTTACGCTTCTCTCGACTCCTTGCCAGAGCCTGTCGAAGTTCATTTACAGTTCGCTTTCTCCGTGGTATAAGCCCAATATCCTAATTACTGGCTTTAGTCTGATACTTGATTTTTCGTTCAGCGGTAGGATTTCCGTCTTGTCTGTGTTGATATCTTGACCTGTCACTCTATGCAAACTTTGATATTCGTTAAGGACTGTGGTAATAGAGTCAGTCGTTCTTAGATACAGTGTGACGTCATCAGCAAATTGGTATAATTTATGCTCTACTCCGCCGATTCGGATACCTTTGATGTTGTCATTAGTGCATTAACTTGTGGGCTAGCGGGTCCGCGCTAATCGCGTATAGTGTCATACTCAAAGGACGTCCTTGTCTAATGCCCCTTGTACAATTTACATAGGCTGCTTGGAGGTCATAGCCTGGTCCAAATTTCTGCTTTGCCTATATTCGTACTGCTGTTATATATTCTTCTATCGTTTAACACAGTGCAGAAAAAAGACAGGCTGGCAGCGGTGGGATTCGAACCCACGCCATCGAAATGACTGGTGCCTAAAACCAGCGCCTTAGACCACTCGGCCACGCTACCACGCTCTGATGGGTTGCTGTGTCAACTTTCATTCCAAGGCAAGGAGCGAAACGGACTAATTAGGCCGAAATGCTGATAATCTAATTCTATTATCATGTGTGAAATAATTATATGTTCTATTTGTTTCTCTACCTGAGTACAATTATTTTGATACGTATCAGGGTTGGTGCAGAGACATTTAACCTTCTCATTTTCAAGGGAATGAACTCTGATTTGGTATGGATGAACTTGAATTTTGTTGTATATCATTGAATTCATGGTCTTGCGAATTCTAATTCATACTCACTTTAATCTGAATGGGAAAAAATTTATAGCTGAAAATCTTCATCAACACAACTCTGGTGAATAGTGCTGAATTCATGTGTACTCAAATAATATTCATGATATTTTATAATTATTGTTTCAATAACAAAAATAGCAGTGGTTTAACAGCTGTGGGAGTAGAACCCGAGCTGACTGGCGGACATACATGATGATGTCCATGATATAAAATACAATCAGGCTCATACCTATATTCACACCGTGCAATGTGCGGTACGCAAATTTAGCAATCAGCACATCCTGGAACCAAATTTTGCTTGGAATAGATGCCAACCAGTCAAACGCTAAGCTAAGTCTCGTGGAACCATAGGGCCCAGTGCGTTGTATTTTCGGGTAACTCATTTTTGCAGCTTCTGGGGATGATGCATGAAAAAAGAAGACTCCAATGGGAGTTATCTACTTCAAGTGTTTTATTCACATAATCGGCGCTATTAACAACTTGGTCCATTTGCGCCCAGCACGGAATTTGCAAGACAGCTCGGTTACGCTACAGCGCCATATAGCGTCTCAGTAAAGTTTTCACATTGCTGAGACCTGAATGTAGTTGAGGAAATCGATTCAATTATATTGCACCCAAAAGGTCATCGATACTACCAACAACCTGATTATTTAATTTGTAGGATAATCAAATGAATGTAAAAGACTGGCAGCGGTGGGATTCGAACCCACGCCATCGAAATGACTGGTGCCTTAAACCAGCGCCTTAGACCGCTCGGCCACGCTACCACGCGTCTTTTGCCCATATTCAAGCATGTTTTTTGAACAGAGGTGGTCAAAGTAGTCAAAAAAGAGACTCAAGTAGAATTAAAAGTAGCGGAGAAAAAATTCTACTCGAGTAGGAGTAGAAGTACTTCTTTCATAGACAACCTAAAACTACTTGACGTATAAGTAGAATTGACTGACTTTAAACTCAAGAAAGTAAGTAGTTTTGTAAACGATCGTAATTCGTTTCTATGGATTGTCAAAAGGTGCAAAATTGAGGAAGTACCAGATGTAGAGGAAAACTACTTGAGTAATTCGAAAAAGTAGAAATACTTCGTTACTGACCATACTTCTGGTTTTGAATTTGACCAATATCACGATGCCATACTACTCGATGACTCGTCTGGAATTCGCTTTCAATTGTTCACTGTTCACCCGTCCACGGTGTTTATTGAAACCGAGATCTATCAATGCAGGAGAACATGATTGAGGTTCATAACGTTTGGACAAGTCATTGATAACATATTTTGGCATGCGAATACTCCCACTCGAAGGTACATGATGTGTATCAGTGTTATGGCAGCAGCGTATCTGAGTGATTGAATATGCGAGTGATGTCCGCAAATAGTAGATTCATCCGCTCAAGACACTAATGTGCGAGCCATTGTAGCCGGTAACAAAGCCGAATTTCACCTTCCATGGCAATTTTGAGGAGTTCTGGTTCATTGGCGTCATTAATTATTAGATTTTCAGAATCTTTGCGACATTGACATTTGATGAGTACCAGTTATTATGAATTCCGAGCTGTTTATGACGATTTGCTATATCAGAAGTGAGGTCTCGTACGTTTGTGCCTCATCTCTCTTTTTTCGCTATATTTTGTAACGATAAATATGCATTACTACATGATTTCGGATGTTATAATGTTAAATATCAGCCATTCAAGAATATCGGTTGAGAATAACCCTAATTATAGGTGTTATAATGATTGAAGGTTTCACAATATTCTTTTACTCACTGACTCACTTGACTCCCCTGATTGCACATAACTAGAAGATATAGGCTACGTACGAGGTGGAGGAGTGATTTAAAAAACATGCCATAAACTATTTCTAGTGTGGCTCAATTCTCTTTGATTTGCATAACAAAGAGCTATATGATGTGTAGCTGCATCCCACTGTGTTATCTGTGACACAATGGCTTGTAACCAATAAGTTCACCTATCCCAACCAAGCACGACCGTGTCCGAACAATACATAGCCTAAATAGATCATTTTACTATTTCTTTCGTTCAAATTTGAGATCGTTTCCCATATCGCGCACGCCCAGGCGATAACATGGTAAATTACATTTTTCATGCACTGGGTCACCTTACTCGCGCTATTGATTTTGTTAAAGCAGCCAAGAGTGAGTCTTCTGCATCGCCTTGGCTCACGTTTGTAAACCTGGGGGTTTGGGGTGTGTTATTTGACTTGTTTTAGGGGGATGGGGTTATCGCTATGCTGTTTGACTTTTTAGGGGTAGATTATTCCCGCATTGTGTAATCTTCTTACTGTGTGCCGCGAAAAAAAAATTTGCGATCTCGCTAGAATGTCCGTGAAATGTCAAATTGAGAAATTAGACAGCTCTGCAGGAACTAGGTTACACAACGTAACCTTTTGAGTATTTCATACCCTACTAATTCAACAAAAATTATAAATGCAACTTTTTACTGCAACTTTTGTCAGCATTAAGTGAAACTTCCTCGCGATTTTAGTGCAACAAAAACTTTCCCTAATAATTAGTTTTTCTTAATAATGCTTATTTCATTGCACTTTCTGATAATCCTATGCGTAGTTTTGTATTACATGCTTCCTATGCTGCGATACTACTAATCGAGGTATCAAGGCTTCCTACGTGGAAAATACTATCGAGGATATAATGTCCGTTGATAAAGTAACTCTAAGTTACAGGTATCGTACAATTTAGTAAACCAAAAATTTATCATTCATTACGCGATTTGAATCATTAGAATTGTTACTAGATTCAGACTAGGGTTAGTTCGGATATCAATAATTTTCACTGTCCGGATAACGGATATATCCGGATATTTTGGAATTTATCTAACCGGTTAACCGGATAATAACTGCTAAGTGAGACAATCGATTTCATTAGGTCTGCATGTAAAACGGATCGCAAAATCATTACACAGTGTTATTGTAGAGTACCTACCTACGCGCGCAGTATGAGCGAATACGAGGAAAACCACGCAAATTTAATGTTCACTGCTTCTGCAATGCCCTCTTTATAAAGCACAGATGCATCAATTGTGGGATCCTGTAGTCGGGACCGGAATTTTGTAACAAAGAGTCCACGTTCATTGAATGCTTATTCAGCTTCCACAGAAGTGGGCTGAATAGAAAGCAGCGCTTCGTAGAGAGTCAAAAGGTTGGCAGGTCGTACGCCGGAAACTTCAACGGCTTTACATCCTTTTGACCAACCTTATGTTTAGGTTTGGAGTACTAGAAGGACGACTAGCTGATACTGGAATTGATGCCGACATGATACCTCGCTCTAATTCACGTGATAAGGCACGCAGCCAGCCGAAAATGTAGGGGGATTGAAATAATATCAGGGGGTTTCGATTTTTTTTTCGAATTAATCATCAGCGGAAATCAATTAGTCTTGCACGCACGCACATTTTTGCGAACATTCGATGTCATTCAGTTTCGCGGTGTCACTCTCAGAATCACTAATTAGAATACACTTAACGGCATATCGTCAACAAGCCATCGAGAGATAAGAGCCAATGCATGCTGGGTCCGAGATGGTTAGGCCAGCGATTATATCGTTCGTAGGGCCTATTGCAGATGCGATTGTGTAGGTCAACGATAATATCGTGAGCACCAAGCCAATGAAGATGCGATTGTGCAGGCCAGCGATGGAATAGTGTGTACACTGCACATGGCCTATTGCAGATGCGATTCTTCAATCCAGTGGAACTATCGGCTTGTTGAAGACGCGATAAATCAGGCAAGAGACGATAGCCGAGCGCGCGGCAATCAATGACCTAATTTAACGATCTTCTCAGCAGGAGATCGCGTCACATTACATTGTGCAATGTGTACAGACGCATCTCGCTAATTGGCAACACGCTTATCGTTAATCGGCCGCGCCAACACTGAATACGACTTATTGAAGCTTACTAAAACGTGTAAAATGCATTAGCAACGATTCTTTTTTATCCGGTTAACCGGCAGAAAAATATCCGGATATCAGATAGTGAAAATACCTGCGGTTAACCGGTTAACCGGTTAACCGTTATCCGGATAATCCAACCCTAATTCAGACATCAGTTCTCGAATCATTGTGCCCATTCCTACTGATATACCTAACTGCAGTACTACAACGATTGAACAAACAAGTTTTGATGCGACGACTGATAATTTATTCACGAATTTCCGTCAAAGTGCTGTGTCCAAAACGTTGATGACTTTAATCTCCACGATCTGGAAAAGAGGTGCGAACTGCATCAGTAGAATTCAGAGATTCACAAGGCAGAAAACATTATATAACATATTGTTCACGCTTTACTGAATGTTGTTTTGTGTGTGTTAGAGATTTGTCTGGTTATGGATTTGTTTGAAAACGAAACCAGTGATCAATGAATGGAAATTTTGTGATGATATTAAAAGGTCGCAGACTATAGGTGATTTGGTCATTGCTATCTCGAGAACCAGACTATAACGCTCAAAAACGAAATGCAATGAATTCGTTAATGGAAAATGAGGTGATCACGGAATCAATTATAGAATCAAGGATTTCAGTATACTAATCGCATAATTTTGATTAGAAATTCACTAGGTATTCAATTGTACGCTGGCCACAGCGACGTGCTTGAGTCAGTAATTATTAAAGCTGGTCAAAGCATTCCGTGTTGATACTCAAGTAGAGGCAGAAGTAGATGTAGAAGTAATGCCCCAAATTTCTACTTGGTTACAGGTAAAAGTAGCCATCAAAATATGTCAGGACTGCTACAAGTGGATGAAGTGGATTTAGGGAATGAACGGTCTGACAAGTGCTTCAGTATGTATGGTCTTTAGACTTAGAAGTGGCCGAATTGTTGCGCACGGCTCGCAGATAGTAGGGGTGGCTATTGTCGAACTTGCAAATTGTATCTTCTCGACAAACGCAAATTCACTTATGCCAACGCTGTTCAAGTAGAAGTTGAGGTAGACTAAAAGCATAATGGACAAAATGGGCAAAACCTAATTGAGAACTTCGAAATGTTAGAAATATATTTCGTCACCGATCATCCCTGTTAGCAATGCTCAGGTGGGTACAGACTACAGAGTATCCATTAGTAGGCCTACTGTGGCAGATAAATAGCGGCTGCCTTTAAGAACATTTCGAAAAACATTTTCATTGACATTCCCATCCCAAAACATTTTACATACCGGCGAAAGCTTCATTGAAGTCCATGTCCTGAAAAATGAAAAACAAGATTTTAATCGTCCTTTAATACATGATAATTTTTAGCAGATTGCTACTGAATTTAATGTTGAATTACCTGAGCCATATCTTCGTGCATTTCCCGGTTCTCTACGTCACGGTCGCCGTAGCGTCTGCGAGAATAGTAGCGCCGCCTGCGTCGACCCCAAAGGGCGTTGGTCTCCATTGCAAGTCCGACGACAACGAGAAGGATGAGAACAGTTTTGATTTGCATGTTAGCTGAATAGAAATCCATGTTATTGACTATTATGATGTGCCTTTATAAAACCGACGACTGTTCTCATTACTTACATTGTATCGTTCAATATGCGACGAATGCTAATGATCGATGTGATGTTCTGGGGTCGTAGGCGCCTTATGTAGTTTGCCGAAGCGATCCCCCGATCACGTTATAATTTCCGAAACAATTTCCTGTCGTTGTTAGCTTCCTTTCCATTCCAATAGAAGTCATTCGGATGATACTTAACGAACGAAAAACGATGTGTTACACAAGCCGGATGCCCTTCAATGTTCTCCATAAGGCATTTGCCGGTGATTGGTAAAACGGATATTTTGATCAACTATCATTGTATAATTGAATAGTAATAATTATAAGTTGAAGACGTGCTCGTAGTGAACCTCGGTAAGAAGGTTGCAATGCAATGATACCTAATAATAGAAGTCATGTCCAAAATATTTTTTCGATACCTGCAATTGGATCCAAATGTAGATAGTAAAAGTATTGCATCTCTTTCGAGAACCTAATGAGGTTGGTACTGATGATATTTTAAGATTTTGATATCTTACACGCAACATGAGAAAGGGGGCCGATCCAGGTAGGGACGGTACAACATGTAGAATATTTATCCAAATGGTATTTCTGTAAAATAATGCTACAATTATATCAAATATTTTTTATTGTTAGTCGTCGTAAAATCGTGATAGCGGAATCGTATTGTTTAGTCTTAGTAATTTGGATAGGGTTACATCTAAAACAAAAATCAATTTAACACAAACATGTTCGAGACATGGCTCTTGTTTAAAACAAATTTTGTATGTACGTCCTGTACGTTTTTTCTATTAGACATGGCGTGACGAATCTTTAATGGTGACGTCACAGAGAAATCAAATTGACGAATGATCATAAGGGTTAATATGGCTCCTTTGTCGAAAAAAGCTTCCGACCTCTGTCTTAAACGGACCAAAAATTTGTTTTACCCGGTGTATATCGTGATGCAGTATTTTTACGGTCTGCGGTCATCATCATCATCAGTGCACGCATTACTTACCAATAATCTAAAACATTGTCATGCTATAACCGTTGTACCGAAGTAAAGCTTGAGGGTTCTAGCCATTCCATTTCGTGTGCGCTTAGTCTATCGGATCGGCCCTCTGGTGAAAATCGTCTGTTATAGGCTCACACTACATGCATTTCCGAAAGTATTTGCTCGAATGTGGTATAATTATAAAACTTTTGAAAATAAAACCGCATTTCTATACTTTTTAAAGTAGCAATGTCTTAAATGCAACCATAGATATGGATGTGTGCATTAAATAAGCGCGTTAGCCTACAATGATTCCTACTGCCGGCAATCCAAGTTTCGTCCATATTATGTCAAGCACCGGATGACATATTGCTGGCTGCTGATGTGTTGATCTGCTGAATGGTCACGGTTCTCGAATCTATTTTGATATGAATATCCATAGGCGCCGACTTTTATTTTTACATGGGGTGGCGAGATGAAAAAAGGGAGGGGTCTAAAATTGTTTCAAATTTACCAAGCTAGCATCAATTTATAACGGTTAAGCACATGCGTAAATGCTCATAATACATGGATAGGACAAGCTTCGTCGTGTTGACGAATTAACGCGCATAAGTGCGCGTAAGCTTGCCAGCGAGTCCAGCGGTTAATTAGCGATTCCTCGATCTCGCTCCAGTATCAACAATTCACCAATACGCGCGCGAACAATTGAATACGCAACCTCGCTGATGACGAACAATTTCACAAATTAATACGACTGAAGTCTGATGTGGAATCGGTTCTGTAACGGCACCGATTTCAGGTGATTCAGGCCTGTCGTATCTTTTGATAACTCGGCCTTGACACACACCTTCTGATGTTTTAGTATTAGCGCTAATCAATTACGTCCGTTCTAGTCTGTTCGTGGCCAATTGCGCAGATTCAAAGTTATTTTATTCCACGCAGTCACTCTTAAGCCAGTATGACATAACAATCGCATAAGTAGAGATAGCAGGCAAATCATGCGAGGCCTGAAGCAGTCCCTATAATTTAGGCCAGCGTAGTTACTAGTAATGACATGCGCCAGTCCTGCTGTAGACTCGATAGTTCAGGCTGGTAACGATATCAGGCCTAGCCTGGTACACCTGATAGTTCATGCCAGTGATTATAGCGTGCAGGCCTGCAAGCGGATGCGCTAAATCAGACAAGAGACGATAGCGCACGTCAGATGTCAATGACCCATTTTGCATACAAATTATTCTCGCTAATTTGCAGTAGGCAGCATAGATAATACGAATTAGTGAATTAGCATTTCAAAAGGACGGGATTTCTAGTTTTAAATGAGAAACTCACTGGCTACGAACCTAGGGTTTTAATACCGACAACGCGCTGCTTACTTTCAGCCCGGGGCCTACGTAGGTCCAGATCAGCCAGTCGAATTTGATCGTGAAACAGAGCGATTTCAATTATCCAGGTGTTATTGCAGCAAGAGCAATATGGGCGCATGCCGCAACCTTATCAATAGAAATACAAATCCTGATGGTTTGAAAGTCGATCCGCGATCTGGTTGCGCCCAATAGAGTCCGCCCAGCAATGAAGTTTATTGGTTCCCGCTCCAACTAATCGAATAAATTCCGAATTTGCACCACGAGAATCTTTTGTTGCGTCAATACTTGACAACGTAATTCAACGCCGCGCACTGAACAATGCGCAGTATCAATAACAAATCAAACACTGACAAGACTAGTGACATCGAGGGAATGCGAGTGCATAAAACAGACAATAATTAGCAGCCTACAGATGATAGCAAACGAGAAAGCGCGCATCTAATCAGTAATTCCGTCCGAGTCAGACATAGCGACAACTGTTTGCTCATTATAACGACATTTGCGCTGCATTGCTGCATTTCCCGATAAAACTTAGCAAAACCTTGTTAGAGTAATGAATGTGCGCACTTGGCGCAGCAATGGCTTTCAATTTGCAGGCATACACATTACACGAACACACTGTCGTATTTCGCGCTCCAATTAAAAAGACTCACGAAACTAACTCAAAAATTATTTTTTTAACGAACATGCGCGTAAATACATTTTGATTGAGGGAAGAAGAACGTGAATTTGGTCGAGAGAGGAGACAGTGTTTCTCAGCGCGCGCGCTGTCGAAATCGACGTCGTAAACGAGGTCGCTTCGATTGTATGATTGATTACTAATCACGGATTACAATTTATTGGGGCGTTTTCAGCACTAGTTCGTCGTCGCCGACGAAGCTGCGTATTTAATTATTCACGCGCTTATAGTTGTCATTTACGCGATATCACGGACTAGCTAATTGACAGCGCAGACGGCGGGTGTTCAAGCATTCTGCATGGGGTGGCCGCCACCCCATAATTGTGTCATGGGGTGGCTGCGCCACCCGGCCACCCCGTAACTCGGCGCCTATGTGAATATCGATTAGCTATTTCCCGGTGTAATGAAGTGTTAGGGTTGGATATTCACATAAAGCCGCTTTCCTGTTGACAGTGTTGAGTCAACGCCGGTCTTCGACGTGAAGTCTATAAAAAACAATAAAATAATTAACACGCACACGCAAATTATCTCGGTATCACTCCCGCATATCAAGTAGCTATTGTTTAGAATTGGTTTTGATGGCAGCTACGTGACTGTGCTCACAAAAACACCAGCGATCAATGCATATATCTGAATCGATGAAGTTATACACTCCGCTATGGGAGGGTATACGGAGCAAGAAATGAGTATTAGGCCTACTGTACAATACACATAAGGTGAAACATTTACACTAATCACTCACCTTCTAATCACTGTTCCCTTAAGCTGCGCGCGTGCGCAATTGAGCAGTGCTGACACGGTCTCTGCGCACGGAAAATCTGAGCTGAGCACTGAAAATCTGAGCTGAGCAGTGAGCACAGAAAATCTGAGCTGCGCACAGAAAATCTGAGCTGCGCACAAGAAAACCCAAGTGACGACCTTTATTTAGTCGTTACGCACTGTTGTCCAAGGGACCGCGCAATGAGTTGCCGAGTGCACGCAGAATCGGGAAATATTAGAGGGAACATTGCTTCTAATATCATCAAGGGCTTCAACCTGGCGGGTCACAGGAGCATTTTGAGGTGGGGCCGAGTTTAGTATTATTTCTCATATTATTTCCGCAAAACACATATTGATATTGGTCATATTATTGTAAGATGGAAATAGGCCAAATCCCAATTTATGATCTATTATTATCAACATCCGGTAGAAATATACGGCACCACCGCACCGAATCGTAACTCATCAAGGATTTAGTGCAGCGCGTTAATCTGTGAAGTCCGTCTGAAAATTTCCCATCTTGAAATCCATCATGGATTTTAAATAATTGTACATATCGTAAATGTAAGAGTCGCGTGGATTGATTGTATCACTTGATTGATTGCTCTGGTATAGTAACGCCAATACGTGCAAGTCACACGCACATCATGCAATCACGCTACACATAGTTTGAAATTGACCTAGAATCGTTTCATTATCGCATTTATGTCTATTACCCGCTGTGGTGGAACTAAAACTTACTCACTCGGACGGAGTTCGTGAATGCGGGGATTAGATTGCGTTGCTTTTCGACTTGCGTGGAACAACGGTGAACGTGATGTACCCTGGAGATATACGAACTAAATGGATGATATCTTGGACATCATCAATGCAGATTACAGGCACGCACGGGAAAGCAACGAAAATGGTCCATGCGTGTTTTACGACTACCTGATATGAATAGGAATTGGTATCAAAGTATTACAATTTATGAATGCACAGTTCCATTCGTCTACCAAGCAATAACAATGGCGATTCGGTTCCGAAACGTTCGGATTGAAAATATATCTATAGTATCAAGCTACACGTTGCAATACCACGCGGGAAATACTGCAGTGGTGCTCAATCGGGGTCCACGAAGCATTTTCAGGGGGTCCGTGAATTCTCTAAACAAAGCAAATTGGTTCTGAGCTGATGTTCCACGGAACACCAAGGATTCCGCGAGTCATCTCAGGGATTCCGCAGAAGGTCAAGAAACACAAAACTCATACATACGATTTGATGTGACACGCCAATATTGATTGCGGGCAATTAAGCGCGATCAATAGCCGAATTGTGAAAGTCCCGTGCCTCGCGATTAATTAGCATTTCCCAGACCCAGTCTCACAGGAGTTAAAGACACACACTCACTTCATACTGATATTTTTTTTGATAATAAGCTCGTCTTGGCCATCATTGGTTGCAGACGTTTAGGCCCGATCAGCAGTCGAATTGTGAATTATGTGGTGGTGGTTATGGCGTGTACTGTACAATGACGTACGCTGGGCATTTTGAGGTTTCAGGTTCGAAATCGAAACCCAGACTTTCAGAATTGCCAATTTTATCCACAATATTTGTCAGCTTATTTGTACTAAGTAATTTGTTTCATGCTTGCGTTTCGAAAGATTAATACGACTGCAATTTACAAGGCGAAGTCTCGAATTTCCGAGCTGGTATTTGAAAGGCAACAGCAGATAGCAATTAATGTTTGTTATATTCATTTTGTGTGGAAATCATATTTTTATGGTCTTGTTCATTTTGCTCACGAGCAATCTCTAGTAAAGTATTCAATACGTTGTTATATGGGTATTGTGATAATTTTTTTTTTACAACACAAGAATTCGGGGTTTCACGACAGCCTTCAGATTATCGTAGATGTTCCTCGGCTTGGTAAAAGTGTAGAACCACTGCTCGAAAGTGACAAAATGGCTCATAACCAAATTGGTATTTTTTCAAAATTAGGGAATCAGGAGGCAGTTTTGCTTCATTTCTGGAAAACTCCAGGACCCACAGCAAGAGAATGGACGTCTGAGATGAAATATTCTACTGTGCTAACTCATTGCTAAATTTCCAATAGCCTACAGATACAAACAGATGTTTTGTTGGGAATGGTGAATAAAATTAAAAAATGGAGAAGTATAGGGTCAGTAACGGCGTCTTCGAAATGATAGCAAAAACCCATTATCATTTGTGATATACATACCCACTATTCAATATTAACTTTAAATTGAGCTGTTAGATAGAAGTGACCATGCTGGACCGTATATTTTCATTAAAAGTCTATTTTTCAATTTTGGTGCTCATATTTGTTGCGATCATACCAAGAGGTGTCGCCCGAAGCGTTACGCGTCATGATTTTCAAGACACGACTACAGATTTTAAGAAATGCAGTTGCAGAATTCGGTTCGAAATAATAAAAATCGATCCAATTGCCACATAAATGGTATGATGTTACTATCAAGAAAAGTCATTTTGTTGATGTTTACCGCAGGTCTACAGGTAATATTTGAACAAGAAAGATGACGGTTAAATGAGAATTAGATAAAATTGAACTAAAACCTGGGGGTCCGTGGGGTCTGTGACGGTCCAAAAGTTGTCCACATGACCAAAAGGTTTGAAACCACTGCGTTAAAATATGGTATACGGATATTTATATCCCGATATGATCATAGCCTATTTTATATTTTTGCTTCGCCTATATTCGAACTGTTGTTATATATTCTTCTATTGGAGAACACAGTGAAAAAAAATAGTCTGGCAGCGGTGGGATTCGAACCCACGCCATCGAAATGACTGCTGAGGTGATGGAAGTATCCATCGAAAAAGGCATAGCATCAGAGATTTCAAATGTGTGAAATAAATACATGTCCTGATTATTTTTTTACCTGTAAAATTAATCTGATACGCGTCAAGGTTGGTGCAGAGACATTTACCCATTTTCGAGGAAATTAACTTGAATTTGGTTGTATACGCTTCTTGTCAGGAATATAATTGAATTCATGGTCTCGCAAATTCAGTAATTCTCATTCTAATCTGAATTGGAAAAAACTGTATCGGTGAAAATCTTCATCAGTGCAACTCTGGTGAATAGTGAGTAGGCCTAATTCATGTGAACTGAAGTAATATTCAGGATATTTTATAATTATTCTTTCAATAACAAAAATACCAGTGGCGTTAACAGCTGAGGGAGTATAAAACCCGAGCTGACTGGCGGACATACCTGAAGATGTTCATGATGTAAAATACAATCAGGCTCATACTACATACCTATACTCACACTCGTGCATTATGCGGTATGCAAATTTAGCAATCACCGCGTCCCGGAACCAACTTTTGCTTGGCATCTATTCCAATAGGTGCAAACCAGTCAAACGCCAAGTCTCGTGGATCCTTATGGCGCAGTGCGCTTCATTTCCGACTAACTCCTTTTTGCAGCTTCTGGAGGGGGAGGTGATGTATGGAAAATGAAGACACCCAAACCATGGATAATATCACCTTAAGAATTGTTATGTACTCGTTTTCATCCATTCAAATGGGTGCAAAAGCAAGCGTTTTTGATACAATTTCCGTTTACCAGATTTACACCCTGCGCTATGATATATATCGACGAAATTCACCATTTAGTTAACATAGTGACAGGCCTGGGGTGTTAGATTAATATAAAGTACGGTCTGGTACATAATTATGAAGATAATAGTGTCGGAAGCGAGCATGGAAACCATCAAGACTGTAATTTTTCCTCCCGCTAAAATTACAAGTCACCCGTACAGGGATTTCTATAATTTGTAAAAATCCATGGATGGTAGTGCTATGTATTAGCAGTAGGCCTGTATAACATAAACAGGACACACGTGACGCAGAATTTCACGTTGCAATACATGAATACTTCGATTGGATATAGAATATAGATATAAATCGTTCCAAAAGACCTTAATACGGGAGATAGCGTAGTGGTGACCTTCGGCGCCATCTACGCAGGTGGTGATTACCGTCGTCGAGTGTTCAGAGCTTCTCGTCCCCCATGTCGCTGTTCTTACGGCGACAAAAAAAGACCCGAAAATAAAAGTGAAAGGGCAAGAAATAGCTTCTAAAAAGGACCGACGAAGAAAGAAAGACATCAAAGATGACTGTGACGTCGGGCACTAGGTAGAGGTGGAAGCCATGTCAAAAGACCCTAACTGGTTGGTCGTTTGGCATCGCCCTATCTGTTCATTGCATCGCATTGTGTCGTATATATCGCATTGTACATTGTGTGTGACTTAGACAGATGAAAATATAATCTGTCGATTACACTGGTAAATAAAATGAATTATTTTTGGCAGAATATCTAGGAGCCGTTTCTGGGGTTTCCAAAGTTGCTTATTACGAATATCACATTAGTTAAGCCAGATTGGGTCTCGAAAAGAACATATTTATTCAACACCACTAAAAAAGCTTAAAATCACCCTTGAATATTTCACTTGGTTAAAAGTAAATCTTGGATTTTTCAACTTTTAAGCTGCGCATAAATAGATAATTGACTATATGATGAACAGTGAACACTCATGTCGTTCTCAGTTATTCCATCAATACTAACAGGGCCTGATGCGAGAACTTTTTTTTTTTTTTGTCAAGCCTAATAATTGTACTTTTGCACAATGGAAATATATATTCTCCTGTACCTATTGGTCATTCTACCGAGATGAAAGAGGAGTATAAAGCTTTCAAGTTTGTTCCTGGAAAGTTTAACTAAAATTCTCATATGCGTCTCGTCTCTGTCCACTTGTAAATGAGCAATTTTCCGTAAAGCCAACAAAGTGGGTGTACTAAGGTTACCACGTTTTGGAATCGGAGAAGGGGGAAACCTTTTCAAAATTTTCAGATTTACAATTGTGGAGCGAAATTCGTAAAAAATGGTAAATTTTCCCGACTTTGTGGTTGGTTGACTAAAAATATAAAAAAAGGTCTTCACCTCCGTTCCAACCACCAATTTCCTGTTTAGCGTCATTTATGACCATTTTCATTCTAAGCTTCATCACCTTAGCTCAAAAAGCGGTAAAGACGTCCTCGGAGGACATTTTCAAAAGCCCGAAAAAGAAGGACGTATGTTAACCCTAGGCCCTAGGGAATACCTAGTATCTATTTCAAACGTGAAGCTGAAATCTGGAATGTTTGATAAATCTCATATTCGAATACGGACTACGGATTAAAATTTCGTAGAAAGGTGCTCATTGAATGGAATTCTTTCTAGGATGTAGTAAATAAAACTTTTTTTAAATCACAAAGCACCCAACTACAAACAGTTGGTCCAAGAATTGGTATCTGCATATGGAAAGCTTGGGTAATCATGAGCATTGAATCTCACTTTCTGTCCTGTCATCATAATACATTTTCTGATGATATTGTTGATTAGAGGGAATAGAAAGGGTAACAACAATAGGAAGACATCAGTGCAAATGCGACGAGCATATTATGGCAGACTATTGCTGGAACCTTTCGAAAGACTGCACTAAATTGCTTACGACCAAAAATAGTACACGAACCAATTTTGCTTTAAGATAAGTTATTAATATTATATTCCAAATAATTGTTTTGAATTTAAAATAGGTGGTTAACATAAAACTGGTTCAATCAATACAACGTTATTTCAGGCTTTAGGAAAATACTTATATACATGATTAATGTTTATTTATGCATATGATATTCGTGAAAGTCTTCAACTATATAAATCTAATGCTCCTAAATATAATCATGTTTATTTATTTTGATTTAAAACGGTTTTCAGCGTGTTAAAAGAACAGGTAGATTGAATTTATGAAATTTATAGTACAACTGTGCCGATTTTTATCCATTCCATACAGCGAAAATATGGGATTTTAGTCGATAAAGCCCCATGGATTATTTCAAAAAAATATAGCTATTTGAAAAACTAAGGTCATATTCGGATTCAGTGACCTTCAGAATTCTGAAAACCACTCTTACTTTGTGTGCCTAAAAATATGTGTTGACCAGCGTTATTGATATTGATATGGAATACGTTGCTATAGTCTTGATTCAGTTTCCTTAATCTATGGACGGAGATCAACGAGTTCGTAATTGCAATGGCTACGCATCACATATAGCCGCCAAATTTCTCGCATATAGGCCGTGAGTGGGTTTGGGCGAAGGTGCTGACCCGTTTTTGGTGATCAGCCCGTCTAATTGAGAGGTGAGGTTGCGTAACATTTTCAAATATAAAATCAGTCAATTACGTAGAACTGCTTTTTGATACACTAATGAGTGCGGCACCCTCTGTCGGCACGCTCCCGTTACCGTGTGAAAGACTTGTATAAAAATACGCTCCTGAAGGCAGCTCGGTCACTCTGAAGCGCCATATAGCACCTTAGTAAGGTTTCACGTTGCTGAGATCTGAATGTAGTTGAGGAAATCGATTCAATGATATTGCGCCCCAAAATTCATCGATTCTACCAAAAACCTGCTTAACTATTCAAATGACCATATACGACTGGTAGCGGTGGGATTCGAACCCACGCCATCGAAATGACTGGTGCCTTAAACCAGCGCCTTAGACCGCTCGGCCACGCTACCACGCAAACGACGCGTCATTTGCCCATTTTCAATTTCAAGCATGTGTTTTGAGTTTGAACAATATCACGATACTATACTACTCCATGATTCGTTTGAAATTCGCTTTCAATCATACAATGTTTACGCGTCCACGGTGTTGATTGAAACCGAGATCTACCGATGCAGGAGAACAGGATTGAGGATACTAACGTTTGAACAGGGCATTGATAACATATTGTGGCATGCGAATACTCCAACTCAAAGGTACATGATGTGTATCAGTGTTATGGCAGCGTATCTGAGTGATTGAATATGCGAGTGTTGTCCGCAAAGATTCATCCGCTCAAGACACTAATGTGCCAACCATTGTAGGTAACAAAGCCAAATTTCGACATAAATAGTATGATGCTATTTTCAGGAAAGGTCATTTTGCTGGTGTTTATCACTTGCCTACAGGTAATATTTGGGTGAGATAGATGACGGTTGCACGATAATAGAACTAAATTCGACCTGAAACTTGGGGGTCCGCGAGAGTCCGTGACGGTCTAAAGGGGTCCGCGAACACATAAAGATTGAGAACCACTGATCTATACCTATCCCAGTTGTGCGAGACCTCACTTCAGATAATGACATGTACGGAATATCAATCCAACATTCACCTCGGCCTACTACCATGTGAACGATATCTTGTATTTCGTCGATATACACCATGGCGCAGGTGCAAATCTAGTAAACGGCAATTGTCCTAAAAACTCTTGCTTTCACAACCATCTGTATGGATGAGAACGAGTCAAATACAACAATTCTCAAGGAGATATATCACAGGGTATATGTACGTACTCAACTGTATATCAGGAACATCTCAGGTTATGTCGATCGAGTACATGCGTTCAAATCCCACAGCGGTAACATCCACTGGTCTACTTATTATTGGAAATATAATTGGAAAGTATCGTAAATATGTTATCAGTTCTACATTTATTCGTCACAATTCACCAGAATTGGCACATACATAAAATGTTCAGCTTTGCGAAATAAGAGTAGAATTAGAAATATGGGAACAATATTCTCTCAAAAAAGCATTCAATTATAATTACTGAATTTGCAAACACTCGAACTATAATATATTCTTAATTAAAAAGAAATACAACAGCAGTCAAGTACAGATCATTCACATAACCTTGAGAATGGAAAATGTCCGTGCAGTAACATTGGCTCGTTTCACATTATACAGTTAAAAATACTTAGAAAATATCAATATTTCAAAAACGAGATTAGAAATGCATTATACGCATTTCGCTATAATTAGTGCAATAAGATAACGAGAATTATCTAGTTGTCCAAGTCTTCTATTTATTCATTGCCTGAGAATACGTTTTGTCACGCCTTAAAGGCGAAAGCATGGTAGCGTGGCCGAGTGGTCTAAGGCGCTGGTTTTAGGCACCAGTCATTTCGATGGCGTGGGTTCGAATCCCACCGCTGCCAACCTATTGTTTGAAGCTATCGTTTCATCGTCTGCACCACGTTATAGGAATATAAGACAACGTAGGCTAAGGCAGAAATTTAGAATAGACGTTATACCTCAAAGACGTATTTCTTGACCTTTTATGAGCTCCCATTGCCCCTCAGATTTCATTTAAATTTCTAGTACCCCCTGTCCGTTGTCAACACATTTTTGATGGAACAGATAATAACATCAAAACACCATTGACATGACGAAGAAATATGTTGAGTTGAATAAATCTGCCCATGACATATTTCCCTATTAGCTGGTTTGAAAATTAATTTTTGGCTATAGAAATGTATATAGTTCCCCATGATTTGGTGCCTCGTACCCCCACAGGGTGCACGGACTCTGGTTAATAACACATGCCCTAATGCTTAGTGCGAGAATTATGTATTGTCAGTAGTTTCCTTATAGAAAAGTTATGTCGTCGGAGCCAAATCATTTTTTATGACAATGGGATCGTGGAGATAAACGTAGAAAATGTGTGACAAAATGAACATCGGCATGTGGAGCGTGTAATAATTCAGCATGCCACACTTGATCATGTGACTATATATATTAGCCCAACCACAATCTCCAACTCTAACCTTCAAATTCGCTAGCGCTTTCGTACGAGCGATTGGTGTACTCGCCGTTACAGTTACACGAGAAGAAACGTAAATGTCATTTCGAATGATGCCCTTTTTTATAAGACCATATACCAACGAAACTAGGTTCCATTGCTGACAAACATGCCCGCAATTATTCGTCAATTCCATGCAGTCTCTCTCATTTACATCTTTTAATTTCAGTCCAAACCAAGAAGTTTCGATCTCACAGCCATCAAGATGCAAGTGGTAGATTAATTTTGGGGCTTATCGCAGCATATTGCTCCTGGGTACGCAGTCACAAAAAGGATAATTTTAGCAGTTATCCGATATGATTGCTTTCGAATTTTCTGTCTTCATCTTCTCGCCCAACGCAAAACTGACTAATCACACTACAAATAGGTGCAATTTCAAAAATATTACCGTGATGCAGCGGCTATTTTGATACATCGCCGGCAATTTCATTGGTGAAAGTGAAGCAATTATATCCCTAAACCATTTTGTATTGTAAATTATTCGAAGTGTGACAACTAAATATTTTTACTAACAACGATGAAGTAGGAGTGGAAGTAGGCCTGCTCTAGAACCCATAACGACTTCAGTAATTACTGCACGTAGTATGGTAGGCGTACCATATTTTGGAATCGGAAAAGGGGGACACTTTTATCAAATCATAAATCTATAGTGTCCCGAAATTGAAAACTGCTGATTTTGTTATATTTACTGAAAATCTTGCAGTGTTGAAAAAAAAACTCATCATTCTGGCTCGACTCCGGCATTTACCCGATTTTGACGGTACTTCTGAGGGGCTGACTAAAAAAAAATGGTTATCACATTAGTTTGGCTCGACTCCAGAATTACCAACTTTTTACGTTACTTCTGAGACGTTAAATAAAAAAAAAAGTTATTTTTCAGATTTTACTTCCACGTAACCCCTCGTTTATCTTTTACGGTGAAATTTTACGTCTATCGTGGTCTTTTGGGCATTTTAGGCCAAAACGAAAGGCAATGAGCACATTTGGACGAAGGGACGAAATTTCTTCAAAAAGGGGACAAATCTTCGTAAAAGAGGACGTATGGTAACCCTAGCAAGTAGAGAAACCTATTCGAGTACAGGCGAAAAAGTAGAAGAGACACAACTGATGTCCAATTGATCGGTTAGACTCGAACTTACAATATGCCGTGTCTGTATTGCTACTGAAGTCATTAATATTATGCGCTCGTGAAACCATATTTGTCCTTCGTCATGGAAACGATATAAACGTTATACCATCTCAACGTTTTCCCTAATATTTTAGCAATATTACTCTATGTTTTTCAATTCATAGTTATGCAGCGGATTAAGGTCGAAGACGAAAGTACAGGAAAATAGCTCCCGTGGATCAAGTAGTACGAGCTTGGTGACTTGTGCTCGGGCCTTTCTACTCGTGAAAGTAGCTTGTTGTCAGATGAATGTGGCGTTTATATTTCCTTTTCTGTGCGCTCAATATTACAATATGACTTTTGAGTTCTTGGGATTGC
This sequence comes from Botryllus schlosseri, assembly GCF_051294905.1. Taxonomy (NCBI): domain Eukaryota; kingdom Metazoa; phylum Chordata; class Ascidiacea; order Stolidobranchia; family Styelidae; genus Botryllus; species Botryllus schlosseri. The sequence continues at coordinate 13,536,356 of NC_137239.1, read as the reverse complement.
ACCATTTTCAGGTTTGATTGGTTGCGATTGTTCGAAATTACTATTTTATTAAAAATAAGGAATTAAAGTAGTAGTTTCATTGTTTTCTGAACTTCATCAAAGCTACTCTCCAATACATCCTCAATATCATTACCACAAAGACTCGAACCGCAACCATGATTTCTCAATACTTACAGGATCAAACTGCTCTTCTTAACTAATGACTTGCTCAGGTGATATATTAACTCATATCTAGTGCTAGACAAAATCGAGTGTCCGAATGATTCGATTCTGTAACACGCATTAGGCTTAGAGACGAGTCACATATTTGAGTATCACTCATTATGACGTCGCGACAGTATCAAAGGTTTCGTGCTACCACAAAGGATATACTACCAGTTCTACAAAACATTGGAGATAATTTAGAATTTTTTTGACAATGCTTAATTCATTGTACTCTCTGATAATCTACGCGTAGCTTTGTATTACATGCTTCCTATGCTGCGATACGACTAATCGAAATTTCTAGACTTCTTACGTGGAAAATATTGCCGAAGATATAATTTCCGTTGATAAATTAATTTTAAAGCGACAAGTATCGTAAAATTAAGTACTGAAAAAATTCATCTTCCATTACTAGATTTGAATCATTAAAATTATAACTAGATTCAGATATCAGTTCTCAAATCATTGTCCCATTCCTACTTATATCCCACACCGCAGTACTACAACGATTGAACAAACAAGTCTTAAAGCGACGAATGATAATTTATTCACGAATTTCCGTCAAAGTCCCGTGTCCAAAACGCCGATGACTTTAATCTCCACGATCTGAAAATGAGGTGCGAACTGCATGAGGAGAATTCATAAATTGATAAGGCAGCAACCATTATATAATTTATTGTTCACGCTTTACTGATTATTGTTTTGAATGTGTTAGATATTAGTTTGGTTATAGATTTCTTTTAAAACGAAACCGTTGATCAATAAAATGGAGATTGTGTAATGATACTAAAAGGTCACGGAATACACGTGATTTGGGCATTGAAAACCAGAATATAACACTGAAAAACGAAATGCAATTAATTCGTTAGTGAAAAATAAGGTTATCACGGATTCGATTATAGAATCAAGGATTTTAGTCTACTAATCGCATGATTTTGATTAACTTAGGAATTCACCAGGTATTCAATTGTACGCTGACCACAGCAATGTGCTTGGGTCAGTATTATCATAACTGGTACAAGTAGGCTATTCCGCCTTGATACTCAAGTAGAGGCAGAAGTAGATGTGGAAGTAATGCCCAAAATTCCTACTTAGTTACAGGTAAAAGTAGCCATCAAAATATGTCAGGACTGCTACAAGTGGATGAAGTGGATTTAGGGAATGACAAGTGCTTCAGTATGTATGGTGTTTTAACTTAGATGTGGCCGACTTGTTGCGCAGGGCTCATAGATATGGTGTGGCTATTTTCGAACTTACAAATTGTATCTTCTCGACAAACGCAAATTCACTAATGCCAAAGCTGTTCAAGTATAAGTTGATGTAAACTAAAAGCATAATGGATTGAGCAAATGGTGCATTTGGGCAAAACCTAAATGCAAAATTCCAAATGTTGGAAATATATTTCGTCACCGACCATCCCTGGTAGCAATGCTTAGGTGGGTACGGAGTATCTATTAGGATGCATACTGTGGCTGATAAATAGCTGCTGCCTTTAGGAACATTTCGAAGAACAGTTCCATTGACATTCCCATCTCAAACCATTTTACTTACCGGCGAAAGCTTCATCGAAGTCCATGTCCTGAAAAAATGAAAAACAAGTTATTAATCGCCATTTAAAATATGGTAATTTTTAGGAGATTGCCTAAATTAAATTTTAAATTACCTGATCCATGTCTTCGTGCATTTCCCGGTCCGCTACATCACGGTCGCCGTAGCGTCTGCGAGAATAGTAGCGCCGCCTGCGTCGACCCCAAAGAGCGTTGGTCTCCATTGCAAGTCCGACGACAACGAGAAGGATGAGAACAGTTTTGATCTGCATGTTGGCTGAATAGAAATCCATGTAATTGACTACCGCGATGTGCCTTTATAAAACCGGCGACTGTTCTGCTTACTTACCTTGTATCGTTCAATATGCGACGAATGCTAATGATCGATGTGAAGTTCTTGGGTCGTCGGCGTCTTATATAGTTTGCCAAAGCGATCCCACGATCACGTTATAATTTCTGAAACAATTTCCTGTCGTTGTTAGCTTCCTTTCCATTCCAATCACAGTAATTCGAATGATACTTCACGAATGATGTGCTACTCAAGCCGGATGCCCTTCAATGTTCTCCATAAGGCATCTCCCGGTGATTGCTAAAACGGATATTTTGATCCTATCAACTATCATTGTATAATTCAGGGGCGGGCAACATACGGCCCGCGGGCCGGATCCGGCCCGCCAAAGGATTTTGACTGGCCCGCCGAGAGTTTTTACTCTGAAAGCGAAATTTTATTCTGAAAGTATTGACAAATTTTATGCGCCACATAATGAATCCAAGTTTGCCAACCTGAGAAAGATGGACAATAGACTACTCGCTCTGTTCGGGTCTACATACATTTTCGACCACGAAGCAGTGTTGGGATGACTCGAGCCACCTTGGGATAATGACTTGACTTGACTTGGCTCGTCGCTTGAGAAATACAGATTGACGCGTGACTCGAAGTAAAATTTACGAGTCAATTTCAAGTCATCAAGTGATCGATGTCGACTAAATCGCTGTATCTTGTATAAGGTCGGATTGCCAACTAATGAATCAGTGATTGTACGTTTTACAGAACCTCCATTGCTATATCACAAATAAATTGATCGCAAACGCAGTGATCGGAACTTATACAACAGCTTACGTTCTCGTAAACTTGCTCACCTCAACCAACCCTCTTGTATATAATTTAAATCAAACGAATATCGCGCATACGTTTATAATTGTATATCATGGATATGTCGGTTGGAAGGGTATTGAACTATATCATTTTTAAACTTTCTGAGGTTTCGTATGTTATCCTGTATTTTGGCTGATATTTAAAGACTGATGCTATATCGCTATACTGGCGTAGTTGAGCAGACCTACGTATGCGTGAGCTATACAGCGCCTTTCGCGCGCATAATCAACTCTTTATTCGTTTCTCGACTCAGAATAAATGGGTGCTTCATCTGTATTTTAAACAGTTAGCAAAATGTAATGACTTCGAATCATTCTTAGTACTTTGAAATTTCAACTTGACTTGACTCGTGACTTGACTTGACTCGAGTCAAAATGTGGAATGACTCGAGATGACTTGTGACTCGAGGGTAGTGACTTGATCCCAACACTGCCACGAACGTTACCGAAAAAGGCTGCTTTCCAATATAACTGATGTTCGCGTGCAGTCTTCACTAAGGGTTTCCGCATACGACATTCAACCAGAGTTCAAAAAACTAGTTAACAATATTGAACGACCACATAGATGTCTGATTGACTTCGATAGTTGTTGTAAATAAATTCAATAAATACTGTTTTTGGTCTCTAGGTTTTAAACGTTAAGTTTACATTAAATACAATTGATTCCTTGTATAGGTGGATGAAAACACGATTAAGGTATAATGTTTATATTCTGTAATCCGGCCCGCCAAGTGCTTAATTTTCCCATATCCGGCCCGCCGACCGGAGAAGTTGCCCGCTCCTGGTATAATTGAATAGTAATAATCATAAGTTGAATACGTGCTTACAGTGAACCTTGGTTAGAAGGTTGTAATGCAATGCGATGATGCCCATTAATAGAAGTCATCTGCAAAATATTTTGTCCACACCTATAATTGGATCCAAATATAGATAGCAAAGGTATTGCATCTCCTTCGAGAACTTAATAAGGTTGTTACTGGTGATTTTTTGAGATTTTGACATCTTACACGCAACATGAGAAAGGGGGCCGACCCTGGTAGGGGCGGTACAGCATGTAGAATATTACCGAAATGGTATTTCAGTAAAATATTGCTACAATTATATCAAGTATTCTTGTTATTGTCAGTCGTCGTAAAATCGTGATAGCGGAATCGTATTGTTTGGTTTTAGTAATATGGATAGGGTTGCATTTAAAACAAAAATCAATTTAACACAAACATGTTCGAGATACGGCCCTTGTTTAAAACAAATTTTGTATGTACGTTATGTACGTTTTGTTTATTAGACATGAGGTGACGAATATTTAATTATGATGTCACAGTGAAATGAAATGGACAATTGGTCAATAGGGTAAATATGGCTCCTTTGTCGAAAAATGCTTCTGACCTCTGTCTTAAACGGACAAAAAATTTGTTTTACCCGGTCTGCATCGTGATGCAGCATTTTTACGGTCTGCGGTCGCGGTCATCATCATCGGAACATCATTACTTACCAATAATCTTGAACATTGTCATGCTATAAACGTTGAACCTACTCAAATCTCGAGGGTTCCAGCCATTCCATATCGTCTGCGTTGACTTTATCGGCCTTCTGGTGAAAATCGTCTGATATAGGGTCACACTACATGTATTTCAGAAAGTATTCGCTCGAATATGGCAATATTATAAAACTTTTGACAAAAAACGCATATATGTTCTTTTTAAAATAGCAATGTCTTAAATGCAAACATAGATCTGGACGTGTACATTAAATAAGCGGGTTAGAATGCAATGATTCATACTGCCGGCAATCCAAGTTTCGTCCGTATTATGTCAAGCACCAGATGCCATATTGCGGAACATGGCCTGGCTGCTGATGTGTTGATCTGCTGAACGGTTACGGTTTTCGAATCTATTTTGATATAAATATCGATTAGCTATTTCCCGGAGTCCGGAAGTGTTTGGGCTGGTTAATCACATAAAGTCGCTTTCCTTTTGAGTCAACGCGGGTCTTCGACATGAAGTCTATAAAAATCAATAAAATAATTGACACGCACACCCATATTATCACGGTATCGCTCCCGCATATCAAGTAGCTGTTGTTTAGAATTGGTTTTGATGGTTGCTACGTGACTGTGCTCACAAAAACACCAGCGATCAGTGCATATATCTGAATCGATGAAGTTATACACTCCGCTATGGTAGGGTATACGGAGCAAGAAATGAGTATTAGGCCTACTGTACAATACACATAAGGTGAAATATTTACACTAATCACTCACCTTCTAATCACTGTGCCCTCCAAGCTGCGCGCGTGCGCAATTGCGCAGTGCTGACACGGTCTCTGCGCACATAAAATCTGAGCTGCGCGCAAGAAAACCGAAGTGACGACCTTTATTTAGTCGTTACGCACTGCTGTCCACGGGACCGCGCAATGAGTTGGCGAGTGCCCGCAGAATCGTGAAATATTAGAGGGAACATTGCTTTTAATATCATCAGGGGCTTCAACCTAGCGGGCCACAGGAGCATTTTGAGGTGGGGCCGAGTTTAGTATTATTTCTCATATTATTTCTGCAAAATACATATTGATATCAGTCACATTATTGTAAAATAGAAATAGGCCAAATCCCAATTTATGATCGATTATTATCAACATCCGATAGAAATATACGGCACCACCGCAACGAATCGTAACTGATCAAGGATTTAGTGCAGCGCGTTAGTTTGTGAAGACCGTCTGAAAATTTCCCCTCTTGAAATCCATCATGGATTTTAAATAATTGTGCCGTATATGCCCGAGTCGCGTGGATTGATTGTATCACTTGATTGATTGTTCTGGTGTAGTAAAGCCAGTACGTGCAAGCCACACGCACATCATATGTAATTGAATACCGTTCTCCATTTCTCTTCCGTAAGCCATACACCGAAATCACGCTACACATTGTTTGAAGTTGGCCTCTAGAATCGTTTCATTATCACATTTATGTTTATTATTATTATGGTGAAGCTGAAACTTACTCACTCGGACGGAGTTCGTGGACGCGGGGTTAAATTGTGTCGCTTTGCGACTTGCGTGGAACAACGGTGAACATGATGTACCCGGGAAATATACGAACTAAATGGAAGATATCGTGTACATCATCAATGCAGATTACAGGCGCGCACGGGAAAGCTACGAAAATGGTCCATGCGTGTTTTCCGACTACCTGATATGAACGTGGGAATTGGTATCAAAGTATTACAATCTATGTAAGCACAGTTCCATTCGTCCACCAAGCAATAACAATGGCGATTCGGTCCGAAACGTTGAAAATATATCTGCAGTATCAAGCTACACGTTGTATTACCACGCGGGAAATACTGCAGTGGTTCTCAATCGGGGTCCACGAAGCATTTTCAGAGGGTCCACGAATTCTCTGAGCCAGCGGTTCTCAACTTTTTTGGACATGCGTCCCCCTTGGCGATGGTAAAAAAATCGCGCCCCCTGACCCCGCCCTGCACTCGCCATGCACTTATCGTCATGTCAAAAAAAGCACATCATCTAATACAGAGGTAGGCAACCTTTTTGCAGATCACAGCCGTATTTCGCTTATTTATGTAGCCTAAGGCCGCGTTCCACGGCATAGCCGTAATGAACTAACTGGATGCAAAATACTTATGTTAATCTATCCATTCCATATCCATTTCCGGTGAACTCCAGACTATTGTACTTTTCACAGCGGCCTATTGCACGCACCGAAATCGCGAGTGTCAATGTTATGAATAGTTGCTGGGATTGCGTATTGTCGCGCCGAGCACGAAAATTTTTCAGATTCAAGAATGAATTCCGTAATTAATAGTAGCAGTATTACATATTACTTTCAATTTTTTTCATCCATTCTCAGCCCATGTGATCAGATTCACCTGTAGGGTTCATGGAGGGAGTGCTTTCAAAAATTTAGGGCAAGTTATTAATGATAATGCATCTTCGGGTGGGCTAATTGTTATTAGTCACTTTGTTGCATGCTGTTATTTCTTGACGCCCCATCAGGAATGTCGATTTTATCGGCAGTGGAAATAGTGGAAGTATATTGAAATCGCCCAAATATACCATAAACAAATTTCTTTCTTGAGGAGCACACGATTCCGATCCCGGATCAGATTGAGAAAGGCGCTAATATATTAAAATTGAAAAATGAAGCTATGTTGAATTGCACGCACATACTAATTGAATTGGGTGTCGACGGCCACACAAATTCACTTCTACGGCGCAGGTTTCCCATCCCTGATCTAATAGTATACATGTGGTATATGTCTTACGCCAAGTTTGAATACGCATTCCAGTTGTTGAGTCTTTAACATTTCTGACATTTCTTCCCCGAACTTGTTTGAAAATAGCAAAAAACATTGAACAGGACAACAATTTATTTCAAGGTAGGTTGAAATGAGACTAATCCTAATGCTGGTAGTGACTACAGAGAACAGGGCGTCTTACTGTACCACCATGCTAAATTTGATCAGTTCTGGAATAGAATTAAAATGTGTCAATTTAGGGTAGCCTAATTGAGAACGATAACGGTCAACCTATATTGCATCTAAGTCTGACTCAGGCAGTGCAGTTCGCCAGCTAATAACAACAGCTAACCAGAGCACCGTGCTTTAGGCTACTGCCAAAGCCTTGAAGTAATGAATGACTTCCACGTGGGAATTGCTCCAAATCTTCAAAGATTATCAAAAATATGCTCAAATGAAGTTGAAGTCAGCCGTTGAGCGCTACTGCAGGAGTTTGAATTTGACGAGTTTTCTTGACTTCCAATGGGATTTTAAGGCACTTTATCGCTCCGGGGCATTCGAGCGCAAAAATAGCAGCAAATAATCTTTGGTATACTTTAGAGCCCGATCGATATTGGATTTTTGGGTCGATACCGATAAAACCGATATCTCACATCATGACCGAGAACTACAATACATTCAGCCGATATTCAACAAAAGAAGTTGGATAGACATAAGCACATTTTCAAAGCTTCAGAGCATTTATTTGAAAATCTTTACAGCCATTGTTATATTTGAACATGAAATCAACTAGAAAGGCTACATCTGGACACCTGTTAAGTGTAAGCTTGTGACATATATCAATATTCTCAATCTAGCGGTCAAAGATTATAGTTTCCTAACGCCGTATTGTGACGTCACGAGAATTGCCTATAATTTTTCAGCTTCAATCGCTGATACCGATAATTCTGTCGAAGTGTGATATCGTCCCGATATTATCGGGGAACCGATAAACGGTCGGGCTCCAGTATATTCCATCTATAGACATCTGGTTAGAATACCAGGCTTGCTGACACATAAGCATGATATCTCAAGAGATACTCTCCATCTGGGGACTTGGAAGTACGGAATTACAGCCCTTGAGCTCCATCTCGCATTGCGTGGAGATGGAAGTTTATGCCATTTGCTTAGTGGTAATCTACTATTTTATCTGAAAGAGCGGCATGCTCTGCACAACACATAGATGAACTTAAAATCATCACTTAATCCTCGGTTTTCTAATATTTTCATTTGAAATCCTGGCTTGATGGATTTTACCAAGTTTTCGTAGTATTTTACCATATCATCTCCAAATTTGTAGCTGAGAGTTGGACTTGTTGAGGATGTGGGATTGAAGAACTCTGATATATGCTTTAAGAATGGATAATATTATGTTGGCAACCAATGTATTGTGGTTTATGAAAACCCTTGCTCATCACTGCAATTTGCAGTTTCACAACAACGCCATTCCGCCGCCCAGTATCAACAGATGCTGAGTCAGTTATGATATGACATTTTCAAATTTTCATGATATTCCTCTCATCGGTTTTCTAGACCGCTGAAGATATGTTGAGTTGTTTTACTTTCTCCTTTTCGAACACCCAGTTCGATTTGTGTCAGACAAGTTGAAATTATACGATCTATACAGTCTACATCTAAAATCGAAATTAATAATTATTTAATATTCATTTAATTTTGACTGTAAGCAAGAAAACGATAGAAATAATTCAATATCAGCAATCAGAATTTACCGAAATACTATTTTAAATCTTCGCAATTGGAATTGTGTCAGTCAAATTCAAATCAGTCGATATATGTATTATATAGTCTGTATCTACAAAACATTTTTGTGCGGGAGGTTTTTGTTTAACCAGTCTTAACTTTTGGTAATTTTGCAATCAGGACACAAAAGTTCATCGTTTGTGACTACAGGACACACAAAATTGTGAATTATTTTTTTTAGTCATAACCCTAATGCATACCCATTATTCGATAACAACTTTAGAAGGAGCTGCTAGATAGAAATGACCATGCTGGACGGTTTATTTTCATTCAAACTATAATTTTCAATTTTGTTGCTCATATTTGTTGCGATCATATCCAAAGGTGTCGCCGGAAGCGTTACGTGTTATTATTACATTCAACCCCACTTGGTCTTTGTGAAAATGGATTTTCGGTACTAGTTCATATGAAATCGAAGGCATGGATTTTCAAGAAACGACCACGGATTTCAAGAAATGCAGTTGCAGAATTCACTTCAAAATAATAAAATTCCATCCAATTTCCCCCCTCTATGATAGTGACAAATTTCGCGCACCCCTTATCATCATATCACAAAATCCAACTGGGATGATAGCAACCTCAACAGATTGTTTGATGGCATGGAAGGTAATGACTGTTGATGAGAGAAATAAAAAACATAAAATTCCGTGTATACATAGAGAAACACTCGTGAATTGGAGGTTATTCGGGTTGGTAACCACTGCTATCGTATAACACAGTGCAGAAAAATGATAGTCTGGCAGCGGTTGGATTCGAACCCACGCCATCGAAATGACTAGTGCCTAAAACCAGCGCCTTAGACCACTCGGCCACGCTACCATGCCTTAGTAAGTTGGTGTATCAACTATTATTCCCAGACAAGAAGCGAAACGAATTAATTTGGGCGAAATGCTGATAATCCAACTCTATTATCATGTTTATATATGTATATAGGTCTAGCTTCGTCTGCGTTCAGACTACGAGCACCATCACCGAGGTGATGGAAGTGTCCATCGATAAAGGAGATAGCATCAAAGATTTCAAATGTGAGAAGTACATATATGTTCTAATTTTTTTTCCTACCTGTACAGTTTACAATTTATCTGATACGCATCAAGGTTAGTGAAGAGACATTTACCTTTCCCATTTTCAAGGGAATGAACTCTGACTTGTTATGAATGAACTTGAATTTTGTTGTACATCCGTGTCAGGAATATAATTGAATTCAGGGTCTTGCGAATTCGGTAATTCTCATTCTAATCTGAATTGGAAAAAACTGTATAGGTGAAAATTTTCATTAGTGCCACTCTGGCGAATAGTGTGGAATTCAGGTGAACTGAAATAATATTCATGATATTTTATAATTATTCTTTCAATAACATATATAGCACTGGCGGTAACAGCTGTGGGAGTATAGAACCCGAGCTGACTGTCGGATTTACCTGAAGATGTTCATGATGTAAAATACAATCAGGCTCATACCTATACTCACACCGTGCATTATGCGGTATGCAAATTTAGCAATCAGCACATCCCGGAACCAACTTTTGCTTGACATCTATTCCAATAGGTGCAAACCAGTCAAACGCCAAGTCTCGTGAATCCTTATGGCGCAGTGCGTTCTATTTTCGACTAACTCCTTTTTGCAGCTTCTGGGATGCATAAATCTGGAATCTTTGATGGATCTCAGATTCGAATACCGATTAAGGAATAAAATTTCATATTAAAAAAGGTGATCACCGCCTGGAATTCATACTACTAGCAAATAAAACTTATCTGACGATCACAAAGCACCCAACTACAAATAGTTGGTCCACGAATTGGCATCTGCATATGGAAACCTTGGGCAAACATGAGGAATAAATCTCACTTCCTGTTCAGTCATCATGATATATTTTCTGATTATATTGTTGATTAGAGGGAATAGAAAGGGGAACGGTTCCACCGATACATCAAAACACAAAAGGAAGATACTAGTGCAGATGCGACAGGCATATTATGGCAGACTATTCCTGGAACCTTTCGAAAAACTGCACTCAATTGCTTATAACCGAAAATAGTACAAGAACCAATTTTGCTTTGAGACAAGTTATTAATATTATATTCCAACTAATTATTTTGTATTTCAAAAAGGCGGTTGACATAAAACTTATTCAAATATTGTAACGATATTCTAGTATTTAGGTAAATACATGACTGAAATTTATTTATGTACATGATATTCGTGAAAGTCTCCAATTAGATCATTCATTGCCACTAAATATAATTCTGTTGTTGTATTTTGATTTAAAACAGGAGTTTTCAGCATGTTAAAATAACAAGTAGATTGAATTTCTGAACTTTATAGTACAACTGAGCAGATTTTTTAACCATCCCATACAGCTAAAATATGGGATTATTATAGTCAAAATAGCCACAAGGATTATCTCCAAAAATAAAACCAATTTGAAAACACCAAGGTCATATTCGGAATCAGTGACCTTCAGAACCCTAAAGACCACTCTCACTTTGTCTGCCTAAAAATATGTGTTACCCATTGTTATTAATATTGGTATTGAATACGTTGTCATAGTCCTGATTCAGTTTCGTCATCAATCCAATGACGGAGGTGAACGAGTTCATGATTGCTAGCACTACGCATATGGCCGCCGGATTTCTTGCATATAGGCTGTGAATGGGTTTGGGCGAAGGTGGTGACCAGTTTTTAATGATCAGAACGTCAAATTGAGAGGAGGGGTTGTGGTACATTTTCAAATCAAAAATTAGTTAATTCCGCAGACCTGCATTTTGATACACTAATGAGTGCGGCAGAGTTGGAAGTCTTCCGCTACCGTGTGAAAGACTTGTATAAAAATACCCGCCTAAGGCAACTCGGTTATACGCTGCAGCGCCATATAGCGCCATAGTAAAGTTTTCACAATGCTGAGACCTGAATGTAGTGGAGGAAATCGATACAATTATATTGCACCCGAAAGTCATCGGATACTATTAAGAACCCGTTTGTTTAATTTGTCGGTCAAACAAACGACTATGAACGACTGGCAGCGGTGGGATTCGAACCCACGCCATCGAAATGACTGGTGCCTTAAACCAGCGCCTTAGACCGCTCGGCCACGCTACCACGCCGCCGTCGTTTGCCAATATTAAAGGCTGTGTTTTGAGTCAGATCAATATCAAGATACCACACTGCTCCATGATTTGTTTGGAATTCGCTTTCAATCATTCTCTGTCTACGCGTCCACGGTGTTGATTGAAACCGAGATCTATCGATGCAGGAGAATGGGATTGCGGATCATAACGTTTGTACAGGGCATTGATAACATACTTTGGCATGCGAATACTCCAACTCGGAAGTACATGATGTACATCAATGTTATGACAGCGTGTCTGAGTGATTGAATATGCTAGTGTTTTCCGCAAATAGTAGATTCATTCGCTCAAGACACTATGTGCGAACCATTGTAAGTAACAAAGCCGAATTAATTTCACCTTCCATGGCGATTTTGAGGAGTTTTGGTGCATTGGCGTTATTAATGTTTAGATTTTCGGAATCTGTGCGACATTGGCATTCGATGAGTACCAGATATTATTAATTCCGAGCTGTTTATGACGATTTACGCTATCAGACGTCATGTTTCGTCCGTTTGTGCCTCATCTCCCTTTTTTCGCTATATTTTGCAACAATAAATACGCATTACTACATGATTTCGGATGTTATAATTTTCAATATCAGTCATTCAAGAATATCTGTTGAAAATACCCCTAATTTATGGTGTTATAATCAATGAAGGTTTCACAATATTTTTTTACTCACTGACTCACTTGACTCCCCTGACCTCCCGTAACTGGAAGATATACATATGAGTGTCGCTCGATTCCTTTCATGTCTCTATAAATATTCCATTGGAATTTGACTTTATTTCCGATAATGACATGGACGTTATATCAATCTAACACCCCACGACCTACTACACTGTTACATCAATGGTTAATTTCGACAATATACAGTTATACACCATAGCGCAGGGTGCAAATCTGGTAAACGGAAATTGTGCCAAAAATGCTTGCTTTACCACCCATTTGAATAAGTGAAAGCGAGTATATAAAAACTCTAAGGGAGATATTCTTCATAGTTAGGTAGGATTCTTTTTTCATACATCACCCCCCAGAAGCCGCAAAAAGGAGTTACTCGTGAATAAAACGAGCGCACTGCGTCCTTGGGATCCACGAGAGTTGACGTTTGAGTGGTTTGCACCCATCGGAATAGATGCCAAACCAAAGTTGGTCCCGGAATGTGCTGATTGCTAAGTTTGCTTAATAATGAACAGTGTGCGTATAGGCATGAGCCCGATATATCATGAACAACTTCAGTTACAAGAACAAGCCATTTGGGGTAGCCTACATAACTTCAGAATAACGCGAAACAATCACTTCATATTGTTAATTTATTCGCCCAAAACTTTTCTTCAGTTATGTCAGCCAATCAGCTCGGTTTCTAACCCCACAACTGTTAAATTATCCTTAGGTATTCTAGTTATTGAAAGAATAATTATAAAATATCATAAATAATATTTCAGCTCACATTAATTCCACACTATTCACCAGAGTTGCACTAATAAAAATATATAGCCTAAGCTATACATTTGTTTTTTCGAATTGTATTAGTATTAGGATTGCTGAATTCGCAAAAATCTTAATTGAATATATTTCTTACTGGAAGGAAATAAAAAAGTATTCAAGCTCAAATCAAAATAAATCAGAGCTCATTCCCATAAAAATGAAAAGGAAAAATATCAGTGCACCAACCATGACGCGTTTCACATTAATTGTATAGTTAGAAAAACAATTAGAGCATATAATTATATCACACGTTAGACTCGAATCAGATTATCGGCATTTCGCTCTACTAGTTCCTTTCGCTCCTTGCCTGGGAACAATCCTTATCACACTGAAGCGGCAGAGCATGGTAGCGTGGCCGAGTGGTCTAAGGCGCTGGTTTTAGGCACCAGTCATTACGATGGCGTGGGTTCGAATCCCACCGCTGCCAGACTTTTCATTTTTTTCTGCACTGTGTTTTTCCACAGAAGAATATATAACAATCGTAAGAATATAGGTGAAGGCAGAAATCTGTAAGAGGCTATGACCATACCGGTACATATATCCGTATGCCCTAATGCAGTAGTTCTCAACCCTTTTGTCTCGCGAACAGCTTCTGGACCATCACGTACCCCGTGAACCCCCGAGGTTTTAGTTCAAATTTATCTCATTTATCGTGCAACCGTCATCTGTCTTGTACAAATATTAACTCTAGGCGAGTGACAAACAGAAACAAAATGACTTTTCTTGACAATAGCTTCATACCATTTATATGGAAATTAGCTAGACCTTCATTGTTTCATAACGAATTCTGCAATTGCATTTATTGAAATACTTGGGCATGTCTTGCAAATCCGCATCTTCGATTTGATATTAACTAGTGCCGAAAATCCATTTCCACAAATATAAGTCGCGGTGAGTGTAATAGTAATGCGTAAAGCTTCCGGCGAGACCTGTGGGTATGATCGCAAAAAATGTGAGTACCAAAAATGAGAAATAGATTTTAGTGAACATACCGTCCAGCATGGTCATGTTTATCTAGCAGCTCATCTTAAAGTTAATACGGAATAGTGGTTATGTATATCACAGGATACAATGGAATCTGTATAGTAGGCCTAATACTCATTTCTCGCTCCGTACATCCTCCAATGGCGGAGTGTAGGCTATAACTTAATCGATTAGGATAATGATCGCTGGAGTTATTACCAACACAGTCACGTAGCTGCCATCAAAAGCAATCCTAAACAATAGCTACTTGATATGCGGGAGTGATACCGTGATAATTTGCTTGTGCATGTCAACTATTACTATTTTATTGTTTTTCACGGAATTCATGCCAAAGAGCCGAGTTGACTCAACAGGAAGGCGTCTATATGTTAATAAGCATCCCAATCACTTCATGACACCGGGGAATAGCTAATCGATATTCTTAACAAAAGTGATTGGAAAACCGCGACCGTTCAGCAGATCGACAGATCAGCAGCCAGGCTGTGCTAAGTGATATTTCGTCCGGTGCGTGACATAATGTGGACCAAACTTGGATTGCCAACTGCATCAATCATTGTAGGCTAACCCACTTATTTACTATACCCGACCATATCGAGGGTTGCATTTAAAACTATAATGGTGTTTATTAGAAGACTTTGTTTAAAACATTTTCATACGGTGTTTTAGAACATTACCATTTTAAAATGAACAAAGTTTTTTATAAAAGTTATATAATTAGGCCTATGTCATACTCGTGTGATTACTTTCGAAAAAACATGAAATATGGGTCTACGGGTGATTTTCACCCAATATAGTCAACGTACACGATATGGAATGCCTGGAGCATTCGAGACCGTCGACGGTTTAACAGTAATGGCAGGTAGTTTTAGATCTGGGGTGACCAAGCATTCCGGTTTAAGGGCCACAAACAATCGATGAAGGATTGCGCGGGCCACTAGCCGCGCCAGGCGCGAAAATATTATTTATTGGTCAATAATGTTATTACTTGAGTATATTGCGAGTCTGCTGTATATCGCTGGGATCAGTTTGCAAGGACATGACTATTCGGCGCTTGGACATATCAATATCGAAAGCTTCGGCAACACGCGTCACTTATTTTGTGCCTAGGTTTTACCGTCAACAGACTTTCTGTGAGCGCAAACGCAAGTTCGCATGCTGGAAGACACTTTCTCTCGTTATTGTGAAGGTGGTTGGACTCAATGTGGTAAATTAGACGTATTTTTCATTTTCAGGAGGGGTTAACAATATCAAAATCAAGAAATCGAGTGACAACATATTGCGCGAAGCGTGAAGAAAATTCTTACTCCAAATAAATCAACCGTAAAATATACCAAAATGTAACTAGCCCGTGAATCTGCCAATGCGCCGGAACTGATATTTTAGTCATATAACATCCCAAATGTTGCGGCCCGACTATTCTAATTTTTTGGTTGGCCTTGCAAGTTTACCATCTGGGCAATCCATTTTTGATATTATAACTAATTTCGAAAATTTCCTCCCGGACTACCCAAAACCTTCTCGCGGGCCACGGGTTGGCCGTCCTTATTTTAGATCATTGGTACATAATGGATGATCTGATGATGATTACGACTGCCGATCGTAAAATGTCGCATTATCAGTTAGACCGGGTCAAGCATGTTTTTGGTCCGTTTAAGACAGCGATCGGAAGCTTTTTTCGACAAAGGAGCCATATTTATCATGATGTTAAATTGTCAATGCCATTCCAGTGTGATGTCACAATTGAAGATTAGTGGCGTCATAGCTAATAAACGCAAAACGAGGAACAATGAAAACATGTTTCAAACAAGCGTCATGTTTTAAACGTGTTTGTTTTATATTGATTTTTGTCTTAAATGTATCACTATCCATATCACTAAGACTTAACAAAACGGTTTCGATAATATGATTTAACGACGACTAACAACAACAAAAATAATTGCTTTAATTTAAGCATCATTTTACAGTATTACCAGTTGGTCAAGCGTTCCCCGTGCTGTGCCGGTTACTACCAGGGCTCGGCAACCTTTCTGCTGCTGCGAGTAAGATGTTAAAATTTAAACAACTCGCCTATGCCAACCTTTTTCAAGTTCTTGAAAGTTATGTAACTAGCTTTGCTACCGACGTTTGGATCTAATTGTTGGCGTGAACAAAAGTTCTTGAACATGACTTCTATTCTTAAGTTTTATCGCATTGCAACGGCAACCTACTTACCAGGGATCATTGCAAGCAGATGTTCAACTTGGTATTATAATTATTATTATTCAATAATACAATGGTGGTTGACAGGATTGAAATAACCGTGTTAGCAATCCCGGTAAACGCCTTATGGAGAACATTAACGGGTATCCGACATGTGTAACATATCGTTCTTTGTTCGTGGAGTATCATTCTGATGACTGTGATTGGAATGGAAAGGAAGCTAGCAACGACAGGAAATTGTTTCGGAAATTATAATGTGATCGTGGGATCGCTTCGGCAAACTATATAAGGCGCGGACGTCCTCATACTATCACGTCGATCATTAGCATTCGTCGCATATTGAACGATACAAGGTAAGTAGGCTAAACAGTCCTTGGTTTTATAAAGGCGCATCGTGGTAGTCAATTACATGGATTTCTATTCAGCCAACATGCAAATCAAGACTGTTCTCATCCTTCTCGTTGTCGTCGGACTTGCAATGGAGACCAACGCCCTTTGGGGTCGACGCAGGCGGCGCTACTATTCTCGCAGACGCTACGGCGACCGTGATTTAGCGGACCGGGAAATGCACGAAGATATGGATCAGGTATTGTAAAATTAAATTCTGTAGCAATCTGCTACAAAGTACCTTATTTTAAAGGACGATTCAAAACTTGTTTCCTTTTTCAGGACATGGACTTCGATGAAGCTTTCGCCGGTAAGTGAAATGGTTTAGGATTGAAATGTCAATAAAAGCATTCCTTGAAATGTTCTTAATGGCAGCAGCTATTTATCAGCCACAGTAGGCCGGTAAATGGGTTCTTCATACCCATCTGAGCATTCTACCAGATGGGGTCAGTAACGAAGTATTATTTCTATTATCTGGAAGTTCTCATGTAGTGTTCGCTCTAATGCACCATTTGCTCAATCCATTATGCTTTAGTCTAGCTCAACTTCTTAATGAACAGCTTTGGCATTAGTCAATTTGCGTTTGTGGAGAAGATACATTTTGGAAGTTTGAAATTAGCCACCTCCTATTATCTGCGAGCCGTATGCAACCCACCGGCCACATCTACACATCTGAGTTTAAAAACCATACATTCTAAAGTACCTGACAAACTGTTCATTCCCTACATCACCTTCATCACCTTGTAGTAGTCCTGACCTATCTTGATCGCTGCTTTTAACTAAGTAGAAATTAGTGACATTACTTCTACTTCTACTTTGCTTCTACTTGAGTATGAACTCAGGCACATTGCTGTGGCCATAGCGTAGAATTGAATACCCGGTGAATCCCAAAGATGGTCAAAATTATGCGATGAGTAGAACAAGGTCACTGATTCTATATTAGATTCCACGATAACCTCATTTTTCATAACGAATTCATTGCATTTCGTTTTTCAGCGTTATAATTTGGTTTTTGAGATAAAAACGCTTAAATCACGTAATCCGTGATCTTTTTATATCATCACATTATAATTCCATTTTATTGATCCCCAGGTTTTGTTCTCAGATTAATCTATAACCAGACCATGCAATCTCTAACACATTCAAAAGAATATTCAGTAAAGTGTGAACAATAAATTATATAATGTTTCATGCCTTTTCTATTTCTGAATTCTCCTCATGCATTTTGCACCTCATTTTCAGATCGTGGGGATTAAAAGCATCAAAGTTTTAGACACGGCACTTTGACGGAAATTTGTGAATAAATTATCATTCGCCGCATCAAGAATTGTTTGTTCAATCGTCGTAGTACTATAGTGTGGGATATAAGTAGGGCTGAGCACAATGGTTCGAGCACTCGTATGATAATCGAGTAACAAGTCTGATAATTCGAGTAAAGAAAGATGAGTATTTTCAAGTACTGTAATCATACGCTACTTGCCACTATGAGTTAATTTATCAACGAAATTATATCTCCGATAGTGTTTCCTCAGAGGAGACCTGAAACCAGACTTGAACAACTAGAAAATTTGCGGATTTTCGAAACTAGTTTAGATTTGAAATTCGAATAACACAGTTTTTTCCAAATCAGGTTAAAATTTGAAATACAGAATTCTCAAAAACTTGGAATTCGAATGAAATTCCCAATGACAAAGAAGTGCAGCAAAATTCAAATCCAGTTAATATAAATTCACGAGACTGGTTAACGTCTGCACACCAAATTCGGCTGGTATCGCAAGTTACAGTTCTCCTGCGAGGCCAAAAACCTCTTTGCTATGGATCTGATGTTGCAGTCAAGCCTAGGGGATTTGGGGCAGCAGCCTTGAGAGAAGGGAAACGATTTTCTCTTTTCCAGTACGTCAAAATATCACGGTCCATGCTTTCAGCACGCACTGCTGCGAAATACACTGGGCATTTGGGCAACAATTGTGAACGAAAAATTTGTTGACTTTGATTTTGCACTTGACTCAGGGTAATTTTGGTGCACTGATTCTAAAAATGCCATGGTTTTTCTTCCATCACGTCAAGTTTTTCCTCTACGACATATGCTCAAAATATGCAGATTTTCACGAATTTAGCCTTATTACTTTTCCATACCACACTTTTATCATATAATAAGTTTTATTGCCATTGGATCGATTGTATTATCAGGCAAAAGGGTAGTGGTATCGATGTATGCCGATGCTTTCACCCATTTTTGGTCAGGGCAGACCTGGGCAAAGTGCGGCCCGCGGGCCAATTGCGTCCCGCGAAGCTATTCTGTACCAAACCAAAAAGTTCCTCCTCCGTGCAAACCGGATCAACGTTCCCTTCACCACAGTCCTTGGTGATAAAATCTAATAGTGAAGACAAGGCTAAAATTCATTATGTGATATTAGACCAGTGGTTACCAACGTGGATGAATTTGAGAAACAGGGTGGGGACAATAGCGAAAGTGTACGAATGGTACGATTGAGGGGCGAAAATGTTAGAATGGGCATATTTAAATAATCGACACGAAATACACGTGAAAAACCCGTTGTTCGGAATCTGCCTCGAAAGTTGACTAAAATAAAGGTGAATTCTCACCGATTATATACGTAGAAGCTGATCTTTTGGGAGTCATGCCAAAAATGATCTCATTTTAGTTCACCAGCGATAAAAGTTTCCCGTTTCCCCAATGAGGGAAAAGACTTGCGTTGAGATTGATACCGAAGCGAGGAGTCGAAAAAGGTTTAGAAACACTATGTTAAACAATATGAGTTTGATGAAACGGAGACGGATGAGACGAATGAGGTGGATGAATATCTGTTTCTACGCTATGCTTCAATTTGTTAAGGGCTATGCCGTGATGTAGGAACTGGAAATTAAATTTATAATTTCACACGACATATATGTAGGGCTGGGCAAAATCGAGTACCTGAGTGATTCGATTCTGAATCACGTATTATGCTTCGAGTCGAGTTGATTATTCGAGTATCACTGATTATGACGTAATAACAGTATGTAAGTTGCCAAGGTTGAAATATGTACCTTTTAGGCCACCACAAAGAATATAATGCCTTTATTCATCACATTACTTATACTCTGGTGGTATTTTTTCGACTCTACCGATTTTATTTCACTTTGTGAAAATGTTGTGTGAGATTCATGACTTCGGGAATGTGTTATTTCCAGTAAGGTTCGTAGTTTGTACTATGTTTGGTATGCTCCGATACGGCCAATCATGGTTTCGAGGCTCCCACAGTGCAAAATAGTATCGAAACCATAATTCTCGTCGACAAAATAACTATAAGTGGCGAGGAGCGTAAAAATTCAATATTCGAAAAATTCGTCTTTTCTCACTCGACTCGAATCATTAAAATAATTACTCGACTCAGATTCGAGTACTCGAATCATTGTGCCCAGAACTACATACATCAGTGGTTCTTAACCTTGTCTCCAGCGCCCCCCAGGAGGCGATTTGGATTTCGAAGGGGGCGGAAACGCTCAGGGGGCGATACGGGGGGCGCTGGGCTCAGGGGGGCGGTATGGGGGCGCTGAAGAAAAACGGCCTCGCATTCGACAAAATCTGTCAAATCTCGAGTTTTTTCGTCGCGCTCGGCGCGAAGCATACATCAACTATGTTTCCACGAATGCGGCTGTTTATTTTAATTCATGTAAAATGAATTGCGCGTACTTTTCGCTCACCAATTCCCCGCTAAAACACTTCCGTCATGCTATCTCGGGGTATTTTCCATAAAATGTTTCGAACTAGGTATTGTATCCTTCGTACATTAAAAATGCTATAAAGCTTTTTGGCCAAAATGATCAACCTAATATACTTGTATTTGAAAGCTACAAACTTGAATCGTCAGAATATTCCTTCATCGTATCATGAAAGATAATACTGCTTTGTGTTGTGACCCACACAAGTCACAGAAACGTTATATAACAGTGGTTACTTAAATTTTTGACCGCGACCTAACTGTGAGTTTTATTGGTATCTCGTGACCCAAGCCCCACATTTCTAATATTACTACCGGTATGCTACATTTTTACGGGCATAGAGAACGCGCAGACATCAGCTGTGTGAAACATGTTTGGGTCGCGACCCATACTTCAAGAACCCCTGTCATATAATTTGGATTGCTTTGTTTGGAATACATTCATGTTAAAGTTTAGAGCTTGGGGCTGTACTAAATTTAATGTGAGCAAAGATCTCTACCACATTCTCAGTTAATTTAGCAGTCACACAAAGCAATAACACAAAGCCCAATATAATTAGCTTCCCTGTATTGCCAATCGCACAGGTGAATTCTGGATGTGTACATCAAGCTCGAACCAAATCGTACAAGCCCGTAGGCCTACCCGATGGTCGTTATAACGAGCTTGATTTGATCTCGAATATAGCACATACAATTATTACATCGGTAATTTGTCGAGTGGTTCTAGGACACAATTCAAGCGCGATATGTTTTTAATAGTAAAGTCCCAACCCGAAACCGAACTTTGAGCACTTACCCACTGTTGTTTACTACAATCTTTAAAAATAGGGGGCGCCAGACCCAGGCAATTTTTGAAAGGGGGTGCTGGAGGAAAAAAGGTTAAGAACCACTGACATACATGCAAACACATTGTATCGGCCTACGATTTGCAGGAAGAGAACTGTTGTTCCATTGATGTATATTTTATGTATACTGTTTATATCAGAGGTCTCAAACACGCGGCCCACGGGCCGCATGCGGCCCGCCAGAGCATTTTGTGCGGCCCGCGACAACATTTTAGATTTTTAATAATGACAATATCTAAGTGTCACATATATCTTTTCAGGTTATAAAGTCAAAATTCCCTCTTGAATTGCTCCGAAAGCCAGAAACTATTCATCAAACTTCACTATCACATTTATTGCAAACGCTACCATGCAGGGGAAGATTCACTATTTCACCACATTTCCAATTCATGATGACAAAACCTGACCCTTAGACGATTCGTGACTGAAATTTGTGAGTTGGAATTGGACGCGACTTTTCTCCGAATTACTCAGACTCGGGCTAACTCGATGGAAAAATGAAAATGACCCGAGTTGACTCGGAGTGACTTGGAATGCCGTGAATTTGTTAGAACCATGGACGCAACAAACTAATCAAGTATCAGGGGAATAGTAATAGATCAGAAGGTCGCAGCTTGGTATTTCGCTAACTAAGCAAGTAGTTATGGCAACCATGGGCAATCTGTTAGTTACATCTTTGGTCGCTAAACCATGTTATTAGGGCCAATTCAAGGTACCGAGTACCGTAGTGGTACGCTCCAACGATGTAACAACAATGGGCCGTTCGGCCTTCCAACATTTCAATCACTAAGACACATTAATTAATATATTTATATTATATTTATATTTTTTCTGCTCCTGTATTTGAAGATATTTGGCCATGAGATTAATAGCCTACATATCAGACGTACACCCGAATCCTGGATTGGAATTACAATGCTCAACCTAAAAATGTTTTGATATCAGATCAGTCTCTATCATCAATCTGTTAAATTCAAAATATTCATAGTAGCTGCAAAATTATAACCCAATAGCTTTTATGATGGCATCATACATTTGTCCGCCCATATGGTGTCTATATCTTATAATTAATATATATCAAGTACAACAACAATTCTATTCAAATAGTTATAAATGTCATGATTCCTTTCGTGCCAGGCCTAAATTGATACAAGAGTAAATCACATTTTGACGATGTGTGTTTACTGTCAGTCTGCTGGATCAACTCACTTTCAATAGGACAATTCATCCCCGCCAAATAAGGCCTACTTGGAAAGACATAGAACACCCCTATAAGTGCTGCGGCCCGCGGCGTCGTCAAAACGGGAAAACTGGCCCGCGAGCACATTTGAGTTTGAGACCTCTGGTTTATATACTACTGGCTCAATTTCGACCACTAGAAGCGAAGTTATTGCAGTAGAAAAATTTCGAATTCCACGATTTTATAATAAATAATTAAATATTTAGTCACCGTAAGTACTATTTTATTCAAATCCAAATTTTTCTACTGCAATGTCTTTGCTTCTAGTGGTTGGAATTGAGCCAAGTTTTGTAGGCATCATCTCTACTGACAGCCTAACAATTTTGTGGAGTGGGCAGAAAAATTTTGAAATTTTTTTGTTTTGTTTGTTTTTTAATAATAAATTCAAAATTTTCTACTGCATGAATCTCGCTTCTACTGGTTGGAATGGATCCAAATTTGGTGTGCAGCGTTTTTTTTAACCAAACTAACAATTTTATCAAGTAGCCAGTGAAATCCGAAGAAAAAGGTTTTTTTGAACAGCCCTAATGGGCATACATGTTGTGAGATAAGTTGATTGACAATCAGGTGGGAAATACCAGTAGAAACGCATCGCGAGGCCATGCGCTACGTTACCTTTGATATATACCGGTTAAAGACTCTAATCGTCACGTCATAATTTCCTCGGGCAATGCAGGTAACACACGCAGCTGGCTCAAAGTAGTTTGGAAATCTTGCGTCACAGACCTGCAGCTTCATTTATTTGCCAAGACATTTCAATTCGTCATTACAGTCTTCCGACACCTGAATCATCGATATATTTTACCGATTCCGACAACCAACGATGCTGGTGCCTAAAACAGGTATATTGTCAATAGTATATTGTCTTTGGACAAAACTAAACCAGCTTAAATCTGTTTGGCGTTCAATTCCCAAAGAGATCGCTAATTGTTTTTAGAATTGCGACATTTGAAGGCACATATATCTTTTATGTAACAAATTCGCGACTTTCAATACCCCAAAACACATCAAGGCCTATTATGTGAGTAATTATATTACGATATCAACAACTACCACACGGTATGAAACTTATGTAGCGACTCATTCTATTGGTATCATTGCCCCTTTCTTCCATGGCAGTCCGGCATTGCCACGCTGGAGTTGCGGCCCTAAAATTAGTTTCTAACCGTTAGGCTATTAGTGCGGGGCGGATCGACAAATTATTTGGTCCGACTCCGATCCTGTTCCACAATCCTCTGGTCCGACTCCACTCCGACTCCGAGGCCGGATACTTGAAATGAGCGATATCCGATCCAAAAAACTCCGATAATATTCATGTACGACTAGCTATTTCCAGTTAACAACAAATGCAGTAGTAGGCAATGGGTTCAGGTTATATTGAAAAAAAAGAAACATGGCATTGAAACTCACAGCTTTGTATGGAATATGAAAACTACACAAACACTACATAAACACTCTCAGGCTGGTATCGAATATAAAAAGACAAGGTAGGCTACATGGTAACAAAAACTCACAGGTTTGTATGGGATATGAAAACTACACTCACAGGCTGGTATCGAATTAAAAATGACAAGGTAGACTATATGCGGTCAACGACTTGCAACGAGATATAGTATCAGAAACTTTTTCTATCATGTCACTATCAGACAGAACTATAGGGCAGTGACTATGCACGGACATCCAGGGCTGTAACGTGTGCTGCAGGACAGTCGACAACATGTGGCAAGCACATGTCAGTCTCTGATGTGTTGTCAGTGCAGATCTTATATTGCTTGCGTCATCTGTTACAAAATAACAGAAGTCTAGCATAGAGCTAGATAGTCCAATCTCAGTGCAACATTCCTGGATTTTATTTAGCAGATTTACACCTGATTTCTGCTCCTCAAACTTTGTTGCAGATATTGCTACAGAGTGCAACTTTTCCTCGCGAATGTAATGGGCTGTCAGTGACATGTAATGTCTGCTTTTGACATCAGCCCACATATCCGTGGTGAGCTCAATCATCCCATATTCGCCAATAGTCGCTTTCACAATGATAGAAATTTGTTCCTTCTCCAGTGCAGCACGGCTTAGAACTTTCCTTTTAACGGTATGTCTGGATGGGATTATTTCTTCTGCATTCATTTAACCATACACCGACCCTATAAATCCATAAATGTTTGAGCAAGTTCGACAAAACCATTACCCTCTAAAGATCGGAATGGTCTCAAATCCTTTACAATGAATGATGTGGCTGCTTTGAGCAATTGTACCTTGGCCTTAGTCGGAAGCGGAGCAGATTGTTTTTGTCAGAAAGGATGACATTGAACGTTGGCCCGCTGGAGGTATGACTTTCGATACACTGCATCTTGTTTTGATATGAGTGGCTTAATGTGTTGTGCCACTGTTCTTTCTCTCATGCTTGAATGTCAAACCACCATGCCGACAGAGAACAAATCCTGAGTAGTCACCGCCCTCCTCACTTCACTGGTGCCTGGGCCAGTTGGCAAGGCAAAACTCTTCCACACCTCACTTTTATTTCCCTTCACATCAACCGCGTTTGGTTTCCCTTCTTCATACAAGGCTTTTGCTCTTTTCGATGATCTTATAATACTAGGATTACCAGCCATCTCACTGCACGCTAAGGAGACCGCATCGACTACATACAGAGGAAACAAGGATGTTGGAGGTAATAAATGCTTAGTCATATAATAAATGATGCGATTGAATGAGTTAGCATAAATTTGGGTCCTGGCTCAGTGATTTTACAGATATGGCTCGGTTATTTTCTCACTGTGGTCGGAAGTTACTATAGTCATGCTGTGGCCGGATCAAAAATATACTGATCCGGCTCCGATCCGGTTCCGGCCGTAGCAGAAAAAATACTGATCCGGCTCCGATCCGGCCCGACCAAAATTGAAAAAAATCCGGCCGGATATCCGATCCGGCTCCGGCCCATGCCCCGCACTATAGGCTATACGTCAACGGAATTAGAGCTAAGTAAGAATCAGTCCGGGATCATTCATGATATGTTATCTTCAATGGACAATATAAGTTTCAGATGTTTATAGGTAGGTTCCTATTCCGGAATCGGATAACTAGTATACGATGGATTCGTGCTTTGCTTACATTGACGTTAAATTGTCGCTCAGTGATAATGAAAGATTGGCCTTTGCCATCGCTAGGTAGATTCTAATCCATTTATTGATTTCATGGCTGCATCAACGCATACCATGAGAACATCTCAACGTGAATATATCTTCGTGGTCTCATGAAACGATGTGAACTCCATGTAATCTCTCTTTTTACTGAAATTTCACAATAAATCTTGAGGTTTAATATGTGTCACACTGTGTCGATCTTGATATTTCGTTAAAATCCTCTTGTTTTTACATATTTAGACAATTTCAGATGGCTGGACAAACTCAATTTCAAGTAGTTCAGAAATGGTGACCGTATGCATGGTCTATAGTGCATGGTCTATACATGGTCTATATACACTTCCCGATTCTGTGCAAAAATAGGACAAAATGATCTTTTTAATATTTATAACTACCTACCACCCAGGAATGACGAATCTGTGATTTTAAATAATGCATAATTTGCACTACCTGATCTGTTAAACTTCATAATCGAGAAATATAGGTCACCATATAGGCAACCTATACGATGACACCTGGTAACTAGAGATCATAGAGGCACAATGCTTTCGAATTATAAGTTGTGTTACACACCTCTTACACTAGTACCTTCGATGACTCAAATTAGTTGTCTTGCTGTGCATCATCATATATATATTCCGACATGATAAATCATTATTATGGGGTCACATCGCATCTGAAAACGATATTACATTGACACCGACTGCTGAATTTATGCCGGAACGATCAAACTATGACGCCATGAACGAAAACCACGAATAAATTGCCGATAGCCTATATTTGATGGGGTCAATGCTACCTATTTAAGACCTCATTTACGAAGTGGATTAGATTGAAAGATGTTAATAATATAATGCTGGTTACGCAACAGTAATATCTTTTGAAAGTTCAAATATTGCCATGTGCAATTTTCGTATTGTGATCTATTTCGTATGCTTGCCCTGGTTACCACTAGTCGCGATTTCTTTATTTGCATTTGGATAAGCCAAGCAAAGTATCAATGATGTGTATAAGTGCCTGTATTCGACAAGAAGTCCGTGGCCAACGGTTTCTGCTGATTTTCGATCATTTTCAGTTGCCATTAGAGATGAATACATTCAGAGGGCTCGTTCCTTTGTGTGGAAAGCTATAGTCATGGTTAGCTTCCTCTTGATTGCATCGAAATTCTCGAAGCGTTTGAATGCACCGAAATTTTCGAAACACTTCACTTTAGGCTATTCACGATTTTCTTTTCAACAATCAGGTTACGAACATGGGTAGTTTTAGATGTTCACTCGCGACCACAAAATAGTTAAGAACCACTGCAATCACATCAATGAAGAAAGCGAGTGCTGTAATTAAAATATATTACTCCAATATATATATATACCTGAAAAAGCAGATATATTGATAAAGTAGATCATATCACCATGCATGCATGGATGGCCGGTGCGTGTTGGGTGGAACTGGAAAGGCGACCAAACAAATTAACATGATGGTCCTGAGAATTGAAACGTGCTGATCACTTAAAAAGATAACAAAGCCTTATCGCACTCACTACTCGACGGTAAAGCTATAGCTATCCGTTTACCGTCGGTTGCTTTCCAACCAGACACAACGATTTTGTCCTTTTCGGTAATGATGAGTGCTCTTAAGTGTCAAAAACTGCACGGTTAAAATCTGACATGTAAGTGTGCTCGAAATTTGTTGACTTTTAGTAAGGTTGTAGGCTTATTTGGCGGAAAGTAATGTTTCATAAAAATAAGCCGCATACCAGCATTTTTTTTCATTTTCGCAAAAATGATTGTGAGCCAGATGGATTTGGGCTGGATGCCTGTATCATGTCCGCGCGTCGTATATATGGCATGCTTGCGATGTTATATAAATGCTAACTGTCACATTAGACTTTACTACTTTGCTAATATGCTATTAAACCAGGCCTAGTAGCGGTCATATCAAATAAACATCAAATGCAAATAGAGGAGAATTTCGTGGGAAAGATAATGTACAGTTTGTTGTGTTTTGGTACCTCTACCGTGTTTTATGATGTCCCTTTATCTATGTCCATGCAGTTTATATGGAGACCCAAAATACAGCAGTGCATAATTGTCATACGAAAAATAACCCTTTTATGCCGTTTGGTACTAATGTGTAGGCTACCCATGCATATTTGGTGCACCGCGCACATGCCCATTGGTTGGAGAGCACCATGCACCGTTCACGTAACAACATTCGCTTGAATATTCATCGTTAAAGTAAGAGCTGTATGCGTGAATCAAAATTTATCAAAGAATGTAACAAAAATATAGGCTCTATTGGTAAAAAAGTGTTGCAAATCCGGTACAACAAATTAAGCATTACAAATGTGATAAATCGAACTACCAACTCGAACTACACTTCACTGAAATTGCAATCAATGTTGCCGGATTCTAGAAATGACTGTGATCCGAACCGAAAGAGTCCAATATTGATTAATCTACCCGCAGGATGGTTTTGAATATTGCACGAAACAATACAAACAGGACAATAAAAACTCAAAGATCAAACCCTAACCCTTATCTGAAGCAATTACGCCACCTTGAAGTTGGCATGTGGTTAATTTCCATTAACGGTTCAGTTTACCTATTGATTCGACAGTGGAAGAGGGTGGAAGACTGTCACATTCTTAGTATGAAGTACTGATCCGATCCAACTCGGGCCGTATCACAAAAAGTACTGATCCGGCTCCGAAGCCGACTCTGGCCAAAATACTAAACTTGAGGAGAATGTGACCAGACAACAGTTGGCTGAGAAAGTAATAAATTGATATGGATCCTCAGACAAAGAGGAAAATAAAGTATTTGTATTTACAGCGTTACGAAATGGAAGACTAGAACATTAGGCATAATTCATATGGCATATTGGCAAAGGTTATGTCGACTGACGAATATAGTGCAGGGGTCACCGAAAGGAGCTGGGCACAATGATTGAAGTACTCGAATCTGAATCGAGTATGAATTTTAATGATTCGAGTCGAGTAGTAAAAGACGATTTTTTTCGAGTACTGAAATTATAAGCTCATCGTTACTGAAAGTTAATTTATCGACGAGGATTATAGGTTCGATAGCATTTTCCACCGTAGAAGCCTTGAATCCTTGATTAGTCATGTCACAGCATGCGAAACATATAGTACAAAGCTACGAAGGTTGCTGGAAATAACACATTTCCGGAATACTGATCATCCCACAATATTGTCACAAAGTTCAATAAAATCGGTATGGTCGAAAAATTACCAAAGTATCTTTAAAGGGATGTATGACAGACATTATATTCTCGTGATGGCATGAAATAAACATCATTGAACTTTGACATATTACATTCTGTTATGACGTTATAATGAGTGATACTCGAATGCTCGATTCGACTCGAAGCAAAATACGTGATTCAGAATCGAATCACCCCGGTACTCGATTTTGCCCAACCGTAGTCACCGACCTTTTTGTAACCAAGAGCTAGGCCTACTTCATGGGTAGTGGTTAATGCGACGGGCTACCACCTACCAGCATTCCCGCCGTTTATCCGTGCTTAGTTCGATTTCTTCATTTGGACATTCAGAACACTGGGCAGGGATTCCGACCTTACTAAGAACAGACAATTCTCACTCACCCGGACTCACACCAGCGTCTCCGGTCTCAGTTGCGTCTCCGCACTGCGCGCGTCGAGACTAGGGCATATTAGCTATATTAGCGATAAGCCTCCGCGTGGGCGAAGACGAGAAACGTCCCGATCGGAAACGTCGTTCGCATGTTCCTTTGGGTAGACTGACCCATGTTCAACTGCTGTTCATATGACGCTCTCCTCCGCTTCGATTTTCAAACCTCTCATTTGAATATTTGATACTGCGACCGCAGACGACTTATCTGATGGCACTTGCGTGTGACCGGTCCCCAACGGGTACCGAGTTGATGACCCTTATGTAGTCAGTGTAAACCACAAACAAAGACCATAAAGTTCCTTTTAGAATACAATATACTGTGCTGGCAATCTTTGTGACTCTCTTCATCTTCGAAGATATAGGCTTCGTAATGACGTTTCAAACCAGATAACACATATACACAAGACTTCACGCAGCGCCGTGTTTAGTTATACGTATGCATGACTATATCCTTGTTTAGAACGTGTCTGTTGATGACCTAAATTCACAAGATGTCTGCGTTGACTGTTTACGATGGAAATTTACGTCATAGAAACCAGTATTTACCTGTACGCCTACGCTTAAACTTTATAAATTCAGTGGAACTGTAAGGTTTTAATGAAGATTCCGGAGAACCACCAATTCGTATGAATCCGCAGTGTGAATTGTAATTTAAGCGCACGATATTAATTTTTAAAATAGACGTACGTACTGGCAAATCAGAAGTATATCCTGTACGATTATCAAAAGCAGGACAAAGTTCTTCGTATGAGCGCGTGGTGATAACCTAAATGAGTTCAAGATGAATCGTTCAATTCCACCGCCACATGATTCCATATTCTACTGCTGATTGCACCTGGTGAGCAAACCAACATATATATCGGCCTGTTTCTGCATATTAATTATTCTTTAGGTATCATTGGAATGACTGATATTGAGATGGGATGGAAAGGAAGCTAACAACGACTGGAAATTGTTTCTAAAATTAGAATGTGATCGTGGTATCGGTACGGTGAACTATATAAGGCGCGGACGACACCAGACCATCACATCGATCATTAGCATTCGTCGCATATTGAACGATACAAGGTAAGCAGAACAGTCCTTGACTTTATAAAGTTTCAGGGTTACCATACGTCCTTCTTAGAGGGGCACTGCGCTCTAAAAATGATGTGGTCTCAAATTGAAAGGCAAAACGAAAAAAATTGACCGCAGCCATTTCCTTCAGAACGCCACCGTAATGGAGCAGCAATTTATTGAAATTTCCACAGGACCTTCACGCTCCAGCTTTCGCGGCTGCGCGTCATTCCTTAGCCCGTTACATGGCACCATGTCTTCACCGTCGCACTTGCTCGACGCGATTAGGCAGTCACGCGGAGAACGAACTTTAGATAGTTGTTGACATATTTCCTTCATAGCATCGGCTGACAACTATCTAAAGTTTGTGACTGCCCATTCGCTTCGAGCAAGGGCCACGGTAAAGACATCGTGCCATGTAACGGTTTAAGGAATGACGCGCAGCCGCGACAGCTGGAGCGTGAATGTCCTATGGAAATTTCAATAAATTGCAGCTCCATTACAGTGGCGTTCTGAAGGAAATGGCTGCGGCCAAAATTTTTTTTTCGTTTTGCCCTTCAATTTGAGACCACATCATTTTTAGAGCGCAGTACCTCTTTAAGAGGATTTGTCCTATTTTTGTACTTTTTGAAAGTGTCCTTGGAAGACGCGTATTTCAGTATTTTTCTCCAGTATTGTAATGCTCAAAATTTTGAAAAAATGTCCTCTTTTCAGATTTCTAAAATATGGTAACCCTATTATAAAGGCACATCGTGGTGGTCAATGACATCGATTTGTTTCCAGGCAACATGCAAATCAAAACTGTTCTCATCCTTCTCGTTATCGTCGGACTTGTAATGGAGACAAACGCCTCTTGGGATCGACGCAGGAGCTACTCTGCTCGCAGGCGCTACTCTGCTCGCAGACGGTACTCTGTTCGCAGACGGTACTCTGTTCGCAGACGCTACGTCGGCCGTCGTGTAGGGAAACGGGAAATAAACGAAGATATGGCCCAGGTAATGTAAAATTAAATTCAGTAGCAATCTACTAAAAGCACCATATTTTAAAGGACGATTCAAAACTTGTTTCCTTTTTTCAGGACATGGACTTCGAAGAAGCTTCCGCCGGTGAGTAAATGGTTTGGCATGGGAATTTCAATAAAAGTATTACTAGAAATTTTCGCAAAGGCAGCAGCTATTAATCAGCCACAGTAGGCCTTCTAATGGGTGCTCCGTACCCACCTGAGCATTGCTACCAGAGGTGGTCAGTAACGAACTATATTTCTAATATTTGAAAGTTCTCATATAGGTTTTGCCGCAATGCAGAATTTGCTCGATCCATTATGCTTTTAGTGTAGGCTACCTCAACTTCTACTTGAACAGCTGTGGCATTAGTGAATTTGCGTTTGTCGATAAGATACATTTTGGAAGTTCGAAACTAGCCATCCCCTGTTATTTGCGAGCAGTATGCAACCAGCCGGCCAAATCTTAGGTTAAAAAAACATACCTACCGTTGACAATTGACATAAAGCTGACAGTTGACAGACTGTTCATAGTGTTCATTCCCTTCATCCACTTCATCACCTTGTTGAAGTCCAGACATTACTTGATCGCTACTTTTACCTGTAACTAAGAGGAAATTTGTGGCAATACTTCTACTTCTACTTCTGCGTTTACTTGAGTAAAACTGAGGACTACTTTGACCAGTTCTGATATTTACTGGCTCAAGCACATCGCTGTGGTCATAGCGTACAATTGAATACCTGGAGAATCCCAAGTATAGTCGAAATTATGCGATGAGTAGAACAAATTCATTGATTCTATAATCGATTCCATGATAACCTCATTTTTCATTAACGAATTCATTGCATTTCGTTTTTCAGCGGTATAATCTGGTTTTCGAGATAACAATGCCTAAATCACGTTATCCGTGATCTTTTGATATAATCACAATATATTTCCCTTTTATAGATCTCCCGGTTTTGTTCCCAGATAAATCTATAACCAAATCAACCTCTAACACATTCAAAAGAATATTCAGAAAAGTGTGAACAATAAATTATATAATCTTTCATGCCTTTTGTATTTCTGAATTCTCCTGATGCATTTTGCACCTCATTTTCAGATCGTGGGGATTAAACGCATCAAAGTTTTAGACACGGCACTTTGACGGAAATTTGTGAATAAATTATTATCATTCGCTGCATCAAGACTTGTTTGTTCAATCGTCGTAGTACTATAGTGTGGGTTATAAGTAGGGCTGGGCACAATGATTCGAGCACTCGTATATTAATCGAGTAACAAGTCTAATAATTCGAGTAATGAAAGATGAATATTTTCGACTACTGCAATCACACGCTACTTGCCACTATGAGTTAATGTATCAACGAAATTATATCTTCGATAGTGTTTCCTCAGAGGAGACCTGAAATCAGACTTGAACAACAAAAAAATTTACGGATTTTCGAAACTAGTTTAGAATTAAAATTCGAATTACACAGTTTTTTTCCAAATCAGGTTAAAATTTGAAGTTAGCAAAATTAGCAAAAACTTGGAAATCGAATGAAATTCCCAATGACAAAGAAGTACAGCAAAATTCAAATCCAGTTAATATAAATTCACGATACTGGATAACGTCTGCACACCAAACTTGGCTGGTTTCGCACGATACAGTTCTCCTGCGGCGCCAAAACCTCTTTGCTATGGAGCTGATGTTGCAGTCAAGCCTAGAGGATTTTGGTCAGCAGCCCTTGAGAGGAGGGAAACGATTTTATCGTTTCCAGTACGTCAAAACGTCACGGTCCATGCTTTCAGCACGCACTGCTGCGAAATACACCGGGCAACAATTTTGAACGAAAATTTGTTGACTATGATTTTGCATTTGATTTAGGCTAATTTTGGGGCACTGATTCCCAAAAAAGCCACTGGTTTTCTTCCATCACGTCATGTTTTCGCTCTACGACATATGCTCAAAATAGGCAAATTTTCACAAATTTAGTCATATTACTTTTCCATACAATGTAGAAATCCACACTTTTATCATATAATAAGTTATATTGCCAATGGATCAATTGTGTCATTAGGAAAAAAAGGTACTGCATGGTATCGATATAGGCCGATGCTTTCACCCATTTTTTGTTATGGGATGCAATCATCCGAGGATATTTCAGACACATATTGGATGCAAACCGCAGGATATGGCAAGAAAAATATACATTACATTTACTCTCAGCCATAGGTCCAATGCCCCTGTAAACTTGCCCAGTGACGTAACTTGACACTCCTACAAGATCGATAATTTGGATCAAGAGGAAAATCTTAGGGATGGCAGGCCTAATGATGAAGATTTTGGAATCGAAGATGATTCAGAACGAAGAGTACTTCATCAACACAAGTTAGATGATCTGGTACTTCGAAGTGAAATATTTGGAACTTTTAGCATCCTTGCGAACTGAGAAAAGATTACTTGGCCAGACGGCGAAGATATCGCATTTTCGATCATGACAAGGGGCGTTTTTATCGTTGGGCTACTTTCGGTAGATTTGTGTATTGCCGTGATACTGGCATTGGCATGATGCTGTTATCATGTATTGCTGGATGACAAGGAATCCCGATTTACAACTAGCGTGTATGGAAAATGTCTATTATAGTCGCTCAAAAAGGATCCTAGAGTGTGACACTTTCCTAAATGGCAACGTCTTAGGTACAGTAACAATTGCACACTCAGATAATATTCGTGAATAATATACAGAAACATTGAATCGTTGCAATATCACAAGCACGGTTGGAATTGGATCATATGTGCCAGCTTTGAAATATTGTGTTTCTTAGTGGTCAGACAAGAAGAATGCCCATGTACCCCTGATACATATGTGCCACTGCCGTATGTTTATGTCGGATAGCAGACATTCAAGAAAGCTAAAATATCTAAATAATTTCCCGGAAAACCTTGGCGTAGTGAGCGATGGACAAGGAGAAAGCATCCGCCAATATATAAAAATGATGGGGTCAGATACCAGAGTAGATTAGAGCTTACATATGTTTGCTGACTATTGCTCGAGTATCAGACGAGGCAACCCACAGAATAATGAAATATTACCGTAAATTTGGACCCTGAAACTCGCACTGTATTTGTCCTGCAGAAGCAATATCAGTGTGAATCAACCAAATAAAGCAGTGCAGATGTTTATTTGGAATCTATTGATTTACTTTCGACAGCTTGTGGTTTTCGAAACTTGTAATACTATAAACGCAAAATATTAAAAGTAGTACTTTTATGTGGGTTATGAGACAATATAGGTAGGTGCTTACCCCAAAAACTTGACGTGACAGAGAAAAACGGAAGTTATTTATTAATTCAGCGCCCAAAAGTTAGTCGTATTCAGTTGTCTGATCAAAGTCAACAAAAACTGTGTTGACCAGGGATACTTTTCACTTCATCCTCGACTATATTTTCCTATCTAAGTCAGCCTGAAACCTCGATTTGTAGTATCGTAGCAGAGCGAGCATGTATCACTGAGCTACGCATAGCATTGTCGCAATGTGCAATGAAATAGACATGATTGAAAAAAGACCAAATTATATTTATTGTGATGTCAAACTGGTGTTATATTGTTTGTGGTATCATAAAGCGTATATTTTAATTTTCCGCAAATCTCATTCTGTTACGACGTCAAAATGAGTGATACCTGAACACTCGAATCGATTCGAAGCCTAATACGTGATTGAGAATCGAATCTCTCAAATGCTGTAACGGTGTCTCTATACAAGTTCTTTATTATTCAAGTGTCAATCAGTTCGCAGCACAGACAGAAAATAGTTATATTGACCGCAGCAACAGAACGCGTGCACCATACGAAGATAGAGTATTCCAAAAGCCCGAGTTATCTCCCGCAAACGAATTGTCACAGGCGCGACGTCATCAGGTGCCATAGGTGGCACCCGTCACAATACTTGAGCATGCCCAGACCTATGTATAAGTTGAATATGTTCCCAGTGCAAGTCATTAGGCCAGTCAAACAGCTTATCCCAATCAGTATTGTGAAATCATGGTTCCAGTGCGAGTCTGTGTAATACTGATACTGAGGATGTTTATAAGAGTAACTCTGATGTAGTTCAGAAAACAATGAAATAACTTAAGTTTATTCATTTTCAATAAATGGTGCTATCCCATTTCTCACAACGGTGATAGCGTGTAGGTAAATCCATAGCCGCAACACGAATGAGTTGCGGGTTCGAGTCCGACAGAGGTCGACTCCAGAATTCCTACCAAAGTGATGAAGGTTTCTTTAGGCTTCTCCTTGCCACGTGATCCGCGTAAGCTGTGTCTTTAAGAAAGTCTAGAAGTGTGCCTTGCGACAAGTCGGTAGATACGGAAACATATAACAAATGTGGGTCTGGTGTGAAATGAGCAATGTAGTCGAAACACCGTGAATATCACAACAACAACAACATCGATGAAGCCAAAACTCAAAAATCATGTAATAATGAGCGCACAGAAAAGAAAATCAACGCCGCTTCCTACTGACACCAAACATCTTTCACGAATAGTAGTAACAAAGCCCAAGTCACCACGCGTTTGCTACTTAATCCACGGGAGCTATTGTCCTGCAATTTTGTCTTCGACTGCAATCCGTTGCATAAATCTGTATGGCAAAATATAGAGATGTATCAGTGGCATCGGAGTCGTGTTGTAAAAAGCTGGAGAAACCGTTGAGATGGCCTAACAACAGATTGCTAACCTACGGGTTGTTGCGCAACTGAAGTCGTCACACTTTAATACCCAGAGTCGTCTACTACTGAACCGGTGAAAGCTTCATATTTGCTAGTTCTCCAGCTGGTGACTCGATCGCTCAAATTTATTAAAACTGGTCCTAATCGAAAGCTAGTGTGGCGTTGATTCCGAAAATATGAATTAAGGTCTTAGCAAGACAATGGAACCACTCCGAAATAACGGTCAAAAAGTCGATTGTTCTAAACAATCGGCGGGGAGCAACACAATGACCAAACAAAATCGTCAATTGCGTCTAGCGATTGCTCGGAAAAATGCCAATTTTTAGACTTTGATGGCAATTTCGGGGTATTTCCATTGCCCTGGCCTAGTTTTAATTTGTATTTTTGGAGTCAATGTTACACTAACTTTCGATTAAAACTAGTAATATTCAAGTTGAGCATTCGGGCCGCCAGCTATACTGCTAATACCTCGTCTGCTTCCAGCTTGCTCAACAGTAGACCTCTGGGTATCGGATCGTGACATGACGCCTATGCAGACAAGACGTAAAGCTAGGGATCGAAGTGTGCGGACCACGAAAAAAAATGTTTGAATCTTTCTTTGTCTCAGTCGTCACTATCACGTTGTTTATTAGCGACGAACCCACTTTCTCGCACTTGACAATTTTATAGTATCATTCAGAAATTTTGTCTTCAAAATGCGCTGTCAATTCATGACCGTTGTTAGCGTGCATAAAAAACACTGCGCACACATTTACCCCGAATTCAAACCAAAAGCAACGAAGCTGCTAGAGTTGAAACATTTTCATTTATTATAGAAAACATACAGAAACAGTTTTGAGTTGGTCATCTATCCATCGGTTAGAAATCTATAGTTAAAGTAACCGAGTCATTGTGTACTTGTCTAAGCACAGACATGGTTTAACGAGTGCATATTAATGACTTCAGTCAGGGTTGTAACCAAGTCACAAGGCTCCGAGTCACAAGTCAATATCACTTTTATTGTTTTGACTCGAGTCAAGTCGAGTCATTTTCAATTCACCACCGAGTCAAGTCCGAGTCCAAGTCATCGAGCAGAGGGTCAAATCCGAGTCATGGTATCATGACTCGAGTCCGAGTCCAAGTCATTATTTTGACTGCTCGGTTTCCAGTTAAAGTCTTGTTAAACTCACTTTATATAACTATGTTTGGTGATATCGAATGTTTCGCATTTATAATATACTAATTTTCCTCATTTTCAGCAGTTTCTGGTCGCATTTTCAAGTACCAGTAGCAATCAGACGAAATCCCAGTAGAATGGTTACTTCACAATTCTTCGAAATTGCAATGAAATGTCGGTCTTGGCCGTCTGAGTCTCGAGTTAATGACTTGGTCCGAGTCATGCGCAATGACTCGAGTCCAAGTCGAGCCAATACACAGATTGACTCGAGTCGAGTCGAGTCATTTCCGTATTTTGAAAAATGACTCGAGTCAAGTCGAGTCATCAGAAAATCGTGACTCGAGTCGGACTTGAGTCGAGTCATGACTCGTGTCATTACAACCCTGACTTCAGTATCAATACAGCCACACGGTATATCTTAAATTAGAGTGTAACCGACAAATTGGTCACATGCAGTCGTACTTCTACTTTTCAGCATGTACTCGAATAGGTTTGGCTACTTGCAGTACCTACTTAAGTCGTTGTGGTTTTAAAGTAGGCCTACTTACAGTCCTAGTTCTCTCCTCTTGGTCATACTTAGTTTTACCACTTTGGATTTTGTAAATTACAAAATTGTTTAGGTATATATTTGCGTGACTTTCGCCAGTGAAATTGTTGACAATGTATCAAAATAGCCGCTGTATCATGGTAAATGAATACACATTCTGAAATTGCACCTATTTGTAGTGTGATTAGTGAGTTCTGGGTTAGGCGAGAAGATGAAGATAAAAATTTCGAAAGCAATCACATCGGATAACTGCTAAAATTATACTATACATCTAACTTTTTGTAACGATACTTATTTCAGTAAATTTCAGACTTTTGTTTTGTACTTCACCTTGAAGCAGCTTTCACATGGCTTAGAAATTAACAGCGTTGCTTATACTTCTACTTGCGTAGGGGAGATGTGGTACCGATGGATCAAAAATTGCAAAATGATCTCTGGCCCTCAAATCTCCAGCCGAGAATAGCAGATCTTTTGCTGTCTCAACACTTCGATACAAGCTCTACCTATCGCAGACATTTACATGAATATCCGCCTTTTTAAAAAACATTCATAAACGTTTAAAATTTGTTGCTCGAACGTGTCATCGGTCCCCACCCGGTGGGTCCAAAGGCACACGACCATGGGACCTATGAGACATACGCTCAAAAACTCAAATTAGTTCACTTGTTTTGTTGTGTACTATAAGCTAAGCTTCAGTAAGTCAATGAAGAATGTTTCGTCGCTACCTTCAAGAATAAATTAGATTATATCAACTCAAATGCTGGCATAAAATCTTGTTTTGATTTACGCTAAAATTTACAAAATTAATGCCACATAAATATTACCCGCAAATCGACATTTTGACTTTCAGATACCTCGTAATAGCGATAAAACACCACAGGTAACTATGATTTACAGCCTATATATATGTAGGCGAGTTTCTGTTGTTAAGTGATTAGTTGGTCCATCTATTTTGCTTGATTTGGCCATGGTACCATAGGTCCCCCACCCCATAAATATTGTAATTGACTGGAATATAGTCCACTCGAGGATGGTATTGATTAAAAAAATATGTGACATTATATAGCCTGATACAAGCCCTATACTTCACATCAAAAATTATGGCGGGTTTGTTAGTCTGAAAGGTGATATAGAAAAATGCAAATGTCGATTCAAATTTACTTTACACCCCCTAAAACGTAAATCATTCGCCACAGACCCCATCACACACGCCGGTCGAATTTTTTTGCATGTGAGGAAAGATTCTGCCAGCATGCAATTGTAGACAAATTCATGGAGTGTAATCGTGGAGTTATCATGGTGAATTTTTCAAGTATTTTCGGTCCCAGTGATCCATCGGTACCACATCTCCCCTACTCACTATGATTGCTTTGACCGCATCCGGATACCAGGTTTTGTTTGTTTTATTCACACATACACAGTGGCGCTTAACGCCTATACGGTCATTTGCGCCACGACATTAATTTCAGTATTTCTAGTCCTTTGTCTTTGTAATGTTTCGACGACTTTCATGCTCGCTCGTTTCTCAT
Organism: Botryllus schlosseri; assembly: GCF_051294905.1. Classification (NCBI taxonomy): domain Eukaryota; kingdom Metazoa; phylum Chordata; class Ascidiacea; order Stolidobranchia; family Styelidae; genus Botryllus; species Botryllus schlosseri. The sequence continues at coordinate 13,496,609 of NC_137239.1, read as the reverse complement.
GCGCACATATGTTACACTTTGCTGCCAACTTTCGGCTCGGCTCACCTTCACTCTGGGCTTTGGAAACACTGCTACTGCCATGAGGTCAGCGATGAGGCGCCCAGAGAAACCTCCGACACATAGTAGTAGTAGGTCCGAACCGGGATTAGAACCACTGCCATTCGTGTCGCGACGCTGGCGCTTAACCAACTGCGCATGGATACCAGGTATATTATCCCGAAGACAACAAAAGAAACGAGAACTAGTGAGGCAGACCCGTACCTTTCAAGATGACAGCAAAAATATCTTACCCATTAAGATCTACCGCCGGAAAATTACTGATGATAGCAAACAGCTCGCAAGTATCGTACATGCCATGAACGATTACCAGATTTCAAAATATATCAACCCTTTCATAGGCGTGATTTCGTATTTTTTGCCATGTCATTGTATTTATTTATTATGTTGTTTCGTTGTATTCAATTTCCTTGTTACCATGTTTCGTGTCATTGAATAATTTTCAAGTGAGTGGAGGGTGCATTGACAATTTGCGTTACATGGTGAATCCCGCCAAATGATGATAAATCCTAGGCAAGTTTGAGGATTTCTGAAGGGGTGTTCAAAATTAAAATGATATCCTGAACTCTAAATATTTTCTGTAGTATGGTTTTGTAGTAAGCCATACCATAACAGCTGCAAAATTCTTGGTATTATATACATTTCCTAAGCACTCAACTTCGCAGCACTCAAGTTATGAGGTAATCCTATTTTAAGCGCTTTTCGCCAGCTCAACATGCAAACTGATACAAGTGATTGTTACAGAAAAAAATGTAGCTTGACTGCATTTTCAAGGTATACGGCTTGCGAGGCGGACTGACAATAATTACTTTATAAATGTCGGTTAATTCTGAAACCCAGCGGGCTTGTCCTCACGAACCACATGAGACGGGTTTGTGTGTGTCTCGATCTCCCTCGAACCAATGAGACTGGCTCAGCGAACCCCTGAGGTTCTTTGAACCGCGGTTAAGAAACAATGCTATAAATATGATAATAAATACGGCATAAATATTTGATCGAACCAATACAGACTTCATTTTCGAATCCGATCAGAATCCCATTTAAATCCCATCTTCTGAAGTTCAGGCTTGTGGTATATTATATCATAATATATAGACAATATAAGTCCCTCGCTGCTGCGTGCATGGCGGAGATGAGCATGGATTAGGATTAGGATTTGGGAAAACCATTTGGGAAATTTTGTCGGATTGAGAATGGATTAGGTCTTCAGATTCCTTTTATAATGGATTGGGATTGGATTTACGGAGTTTCTGGGAGATTGATGTTTTGTGGTAAATGGCGACAAAGTTTATCTTCATACCAAAGTTACTTCACGTACTTAGGCACTCATTATGCGTTTTATTTCTTTCACAAAATTACAGGCATAAAATGTAGGCTTCCTAAGAGGAATTCTAAGTTTATATTGGAATTTTAAGTTTATATCTGATTAGACCAGTGGTTCTCAACCGGGGGTCCGCGGACCCCTGGGGGTCCGTGAAGCATTTTCAGGGGGTCCGCGAAGCCTCTAAATTTGTAAAATGATTGAGAACCTATTTTTATTTTATTCTTTAATTAGGAAAAGCATGGGCCTGTTTCGCTTCCTAATAGCTAAGACGTTTGAACTCACATCGTTTAAATCAGAGGTCTCAAACACGCGGCCCGAGAGACCATTTTGTGCGGCCCGCGACGGCATTTTGGATTTCGAAGTATTCGGCAATATTTAATTACCAATTTTTTTTTAATTTGAGAACTTAAAATTCGCTCTAAAACTACTCCAGAAGCCTGAAACTACTCATCAAACTTCACTGTTACATCACTTCCAAAATTTATCGCGCAGTGGAAGATCAACTATTACGTGACATTACTAGTTTATGATGGTAAAACATGACCCGTTGATGATTCGTGAATGAAAATTGTGATTTGGGCGCGACCTTCTGTAGAATTACTCGTACTCGTACTCGTCGCGTCAGACGTTACAATCAGAGGACTTCGTGACTCGGAATGCCGTGATTTGGTACAACCACGGACGCAACAAAGTATTAAACTGGTATGAGATCAAAAGGTCGTAGCTTGCGTTGCGTATAGCTTATTTAGATATCTAAGCCGGTCGGTATGGCAACCGCCATTGGCATTGTGTTGCCCCTTTGATGTATATTGTTGGTTACATCCTATGTCATATTTGGTACCTTTATATGTGTTATGATCGCCAATTAAATGTGGCGAGTATTAAGTAGTCGTAGCCTACGCTTCACAGCTGTAAAAGTAACACGAATGGATTCTTCGACGATTGCACATTTCTATTCCTATGGCACAGTATTCATTACGTCCAAGTTGTTATTGATCTGTTCCAATATTCGAAGGTAAACGCTGATTCTATTTGACTTTGGTAATGACATGATCAATATAGCCTATAGTTATCAGGAGTAGGGCAATGCCCGAAACCCGGATTAGGCTGTACTGATCCAATGCTCTGATATCAGTTTAATCTTTGTAAAATTCTTAAATTAACCCTATAATTGTTGCACGTCAAATGACCGCTAGCTATAAAATTAAAACGCAACAGCTTTTACGATGTCCTGATGCATTTGCTTTCTCGCGTGGTGTCTACGCAACTAATTACAGCAACAATATTATTCAAATATTTTATAATGTGATTTTTTTCTTGCCAGGCGTGAATTCACAATAGTATATCACATTTTCACGATGCGTGTGGAATGTCAGTCTGCAAGGTCCCGTCAAATAAAGCCTACTTGAAATACACTGAATTCCCCTATTATTGGTGCTGCAGCCCGCGGCGCCATCAAAAGTAGGAAATTGGCCCGCGAGCACATTTGAGTTTGAGACCTCTGGTTTAAATGGTCGTCCGATATGAAATATTCGACTGTGCAAACTCATTTAATTGTCAAATTGCCAATAGTCTGCTGATGTTCTGATGCAAACTGTTTATAGATGTTTTGTTAGGGTTTGTGGAAAAATGAAATGTTGGAGATAGCAAGGTCGAACAGGCAAACATTTCGGATTTGGAGTTGTCAGTCTCAGCAAATTTGTAAACAGTCGTTTGAGGTAGATATTCCTGAATTTTTTTCCCAATCAGTCCCAATGAAGGAATTGAGACCTCGCCACGAAATCCATTTTCTCCTGTGATCTAACCACTAAATACCTTCAATATGAGATGCTAGATAGAAATGACTCTAGGATGGACGTGATATCTTCACAATACTCACACCAAAAGCTATCGTCGGAAGCGTAACGCGTTAATATTACATTCGCCATCAATATATCTTTGTGGAAATGGATTTTAGGCACTCATTCATATCAAATCGAAGATGCGGATTTTCAAGAAAATGCAGCTGAAAAATTCCCTTCGAAATAATATAAGTCTACCAAATTTCTACATATTGTGTACTGTTATTTTCAAGAAAAGTCATTTTGTGGCTGTTTATCACTATATAGTCTCCATTTACTATTTGCACAAGACAGTTGACGGTTGCACGATAATTGAGCTAATTTTGAACGAAAACTTTAGGGGGTCCGCGAGAGTCCGTGACGATCCAAAAGGGGTCCGCGAAGACAAAAAGGTTGAGAACCACTGGATTAGACGAAGGATTAGGATTGTAATATTGAAAATTTCTGAATTAGGACTAGAATTAGAATTTGAAGCTTCGGATTTGGATTGGATGATGACATAGAAATTTCAATTCCGCTCAGATCTGGTGCATGGATTCACATAGATATATTTGGCGGTTATACTAGTGATTTATCACAGTGCAAGCATTCTGTAACATTTCGGTAAAAGGGCTGCCCATACCTCCATCACAAAAGCAGGTCGCTGTTACGAAACCAAACATTTCCTCCTCCGTGCAAACCGGGTCCACGCTCCCTTTACCACAGTCCTTGGTGATAAAATCTAATAGTGAAGAAAAAAGAAACTTCACTATGTGATGTTCGACCAGTGGGATTTTGAGAAACAGGAGGGGGACTAAAGAAGGCTGCAGGCATAGGGGGGGGGGGCGGGGCGGGTGTGTTAGAACAGCTATGTTCAAATAATTGGTACGAAATGCACGTAAAAACGGGTTGTTCTGGATCAACCTCGAAAGTTGACTAAAAAAGGTTAATTCCCAGCGAATATACGTGGAGACGGATCTTTCGCGAGTCATGCCGAAATAATGACATATTTTAGTAAATTCAGCGCCAGCGATCAGAGTTTGATTGTATAAAATTTTCCGGTAATATGTCTTCTTTTTCGGCTTCGAAAATATGGGGGAGGTCGGAATTTGCGCTGAGCTTGATATGGGGGTGACGAGTCGAAAAAGGTTGGGAACCACTGTGTTAGACCAAGAGATGTTATGACGGATGAGGTGGATGGATATCTGCTCATATGCCATGCTTAAATGGTCTCCAATGTGTCAAGGAGTTTGCCGTGATGTAAGAATTTGGAAGTACATTTATAATTCCACGACATATAGGGAAACAAAATGTATATGCCTACACTAGATTGCAGGGAGTACTTTTGTTTCTTTGATTTATAGCCTACTTCTATATACGTTTAGCACTGGTGCTTGACACGTCGTGTGAATAAAATCAACTAAATTACAACATATATAAGCCTATAAGAGGTGTAAGATTACAAACATGAAAGATGATGTACTAATTGCAAGCTTTACTCCCATACCCTCAACTGTAATAGTCACACATTGCGTCACATTCTCCCCGCATTCCTGGGGCAGTCCTACCTCGTCGCAATTCACACACACCATGCAGCGAATGCTTGCAGCTGAAATGCGGTTTTGTTGAATGTGGGATCGAAATCACGATATCAATTATTATTTGCTTACCCGGTGTAATCAGCAGTAGAATAGCAAGTCGTGTGGCGATAAAAATGAACGACTTATCATCAACGAATTTAACCATTCTCATGCGATATTGCAAATAGTCTAGTTATATTTTTGAAATGCTTACAAGTCAGTTTCGAGTGACAGATATATAGCTTGAGTGGGTAAAATAATTTCGTGCGATTGTAATATATCTCACTCTGCGGCCGTATATTGATGCAAATTGGCGGCACCGCTTTAAAGCTTATCAATTCTGCAGCACTTGGAAAGCTTAAGCTTAGGCCTACAAGTATAGGACATGTAAATCAGTAGTACTATTTTACCATCATGAACTGTGGAAAATATCGGACAACGGGCAAAGGGCGTACATTTTGACGGATAAGTTCATTGAAAATCAGGTGAGAAGTAAGACTTGGAACGCATTGCGATGCCGTGCGCTACGTTACCTATCAATTATACCTGTTTTCGATTCTGAATGGGCACGTCATAATTTGCTCGGGCAACAGAGGTCACACACGCAGCTGACTCAAAGTAATTTTGAAATCTTGCGTCACAAACCTACAGGATGCTTTATTTGCCAATCCTTTCAAATTCGTCATTAGTCTTCCGGCACCTGAATCATCGATATATTTTACCGATTCAGAGGACCATAGATGCTGGTGCTGGTGCCTAAAACAGGTATATTGTCAATATCACTCAAGTCTTGGGACAAAACTGAACCAGCTTAAATCTGATCCGCGTTCAATTCCTAAATATATCGAAAATTGTTTGTTAGAATTGCGACATTTGAAGGCACATATGTCTTCTATGTGGCAAATTCACGACTTTCGATGCCTCAAAAACATCAAAGCCTATTATGTGAGTCATTATATTGAGCTGCTAACAATTCTCTCAGGGTATAAAACTGAGGTGGCAACTCATTCTTATCTTTGTCCCTTTCTTTCATGGTAGTCCTGCGCTGCCGCACTGGAGTTGCGGCCGCAAATTAGTTTCTAAACGGAACGTATAGGCTACATCATTTGTTTTAAATGCAACGCTGCATGTATTTATGTTAAATTGTCGCGCAGTAATAATAAAAGATTTGGCTTGGTAGATCATAATCCAGTTATTGATTTCATGGCTGCATACGCATATCATGAGAGCATTCCAACGTGAATATATCTTCGTGGTTTCGTGTTACGATGTGAACTCCACGGAATCTTACTTTTTACTGAAATTGTGCACCAAATCAAAGTTTTTTATGCGCCAAACTGCATCTAAGTGTAAATAATTCGGTAAAATCCTTTTTTTCACGTTTAAACAATTTCATATGGCTGCCCACTTTCAATTTCTAGTAACCTAGAAACAAGGCGCCGCAAGGCATGGTCTATAGTTCTATACGCTTTCCGATTCAGTCCGAAAATGCGACAAAATGATATATTCATATCCCCCACTCAGGAGTAACGAATCTGTGTTTTAAATGATAAATAACATAATGTATACTGCCTGATCTGTTAATCTTCATAACCGACAGACATAGGCCTACACGTTAGTATACGATGGCTCCTGTAAACGAGTGATCATAGAGGCGCGATCCTTTTGCAATATATATTGCATTACACACCTCTTACACCACTAACTTCGATGAATCAAAATTAGTTGTCTTGTTCAGCATCATCATAGATATATCCCGATATGATAAATCATCATTATAGGTGTATCCAGGATGTGAAAACGACATTACGAGATACCGAGACGTTTGTAACGTAGAATTCTGCAACCTTAACAGTCACATTACGGTGGAGTGGATACGAATAATTCCGGTCTACTTTGACATTCATATCCATTAACAGGTGACCCGAATCGCTGAAACGGTCAGACAAAATGCCATCAACGCGAATGACGACTAAAGAGCCCATAGCTTAAATTTGATGTGGTCGATGCTGTGGATTTCAGTGCTCATTAACGAAGTGGATTAAGGTTATACCATAGGGCAGGGGTCGGGAACCTTTTTCGCCCAAAGAACCATATTGGACCTATATTTTCCATTTCAACTCCCAAAGAGCCATTCATTTTGATGACTGGTTACGTCACAATTGAAAATTCATGACGTAATGGTAGCACTCATTTTAATTCACCATATTGGATTCATCGTGAGCCATATTCACTCTGTAAAACTCGTAGTAATATACTGGTTGCCTTATTTGAGCGTACGAAACTTGAATTACATAGATCTTTGCACCTTACATCTTTTTAATTGTATTACAGTGAGAGGCATATGATATTTTTCGAAGCTTAAGACAACTTATATTTCGATTTCCGACAAATGTAGTCAAGGGTAAGAGTGTAAATCTATCAAATATTCGGCGGTAACACAGCCTTGCGCTATAGGCCTCTAGATTTTAACGGCAGCTACTTACCAATCCAGAACGTGGAGATCTATGGTGTTGTTTGTGATTTGAATTTGTAATTACGAATGTCACTTCCACAGCAGTTCACATCTCGCCGTAAATCGGGAAGAAAATGTGTAGTTGAAAACTGCATTGTCATAATGGCGTCGCCAGGTCTGCCATTCTCTTTGATCAATCACTCTATCTTGCAATCTAAGATTTAGGGGCGTTTATCTCGAATTTGCCGTTGATATTTGGTCGTCGGCGCAACAACAACAACTGAAATAGGAGTATTTTGAAAAGGGGGTATCAACCTCTAACCCTGACTACGCCAATGTCTTGACCTCACAAATACATTTTTATACTGCAACAAGAATTCTGGCCACGAGGAAAATGTACTGATAAGTAATACTACGATATTGATAAATTAGAAACTAAAATATGACAAAGAGCCATATCCTATATACCCAAAAGAGCCATACATGGCTCGCAACCCATAGGTTACCGACCCCTGATGTATATGCATGTGATATTCATTGGTAAACCTTCGTCATGTTGTTGAAAATTCGTGACATGCATATACAAACAAACAATAATCCATTGAACACATGAATGCCTACACGCAGTGCATATTATATCACCGTAACGTAATGTTTGAAATACAGAACGCCGTGATACATGATGAATTGTGGGGAGTGATTGTCGGTAATCTGTTGCAGCGCAAGCGCGCCGTGCTCCCATACTCTAAACTGCTTACCACTGCCAAAGTATATACTCAGCGCGAACAAATCGACTTTGACAAAAGTAATCGATAAGTTTATTAGACACAGTGCATGCGGCAACGAGGCACAATTGAATAAAACACTTTCAGGTTTAAAGTATTCATTGATCCCTAATACACGTTTGAAAACGGCGACTGTTTAGCTGTTTACACGCAGAAAAAACGATTCATGAGTTACTGCCAAATATATTACATATATAGGTAATTATCGGCGGATAATTTCGTTTTGTCATGTCTAGAAAATACACGAACCTTGTTATGTCGCTGAGACATGGCTTTTAACATAATCACAACCACAACCAGAAGTTGGCGAAGAGGCATATAGAAATTGATAGGAAAGAAATCGGAGAATGGAACTATACGTCTATAGAAGAGAGGCACCATGCATACATACAGTGCTGCGCAAAGTGATTTCGGGTGGTGAAATACGTGAAAAAAATTATAAGAAATAGTTTATTTTGCTTTAATCAGCAATGAATCGGGGAGGTATGTGTACGATAACTAATAGATTCTGCTATTTGATTATCACAAATAGGCAGCCATCTTGTTCTTGATTAGTCACGATTATTAGCCTACGTTTCGTTTGACATATCGACGGAATTTCAACTTTGATCAGAGCGAAATCCGTAACTTTTTTGTTACTGCCTCTTCGGACAGCACATACACAAAACCTTTTCCGAATACCCGAAAATAGAGCCCGCGCAAAACACGTTGATCACGCCGCTAAGGCCATACCCGAGAATGTGCACTGATACCGGTTGTCTGATCGGTAAAACAACAACATCAACAAAAACAGCTACAACGTCAGTTCCGATGATAATCAGAGAATATGCGATTATTCTACGAACTGTTTTTTCTACCGGCCCGAAATGCGCTTTGGAATCGTTCGGATGAAACCACCGGTAAAGGATTTTCCAATTGTATCCGCCTGAATCCGGTGCGATCTCGCCGTTATCGTGATCTTCCTTTGAGGACGGGAATCTAGCGCGTATCGCGGCGTAGATTGCCGACCACAGTAACAAGCACTGCAGCGTGACCACAAAAGCCGCGCTTATTAAATTAATCGCCAACTTTTCTGAGTCGCTGGAATTGAAAAAGCACACACTATGTTCCGACCTGTATTTGCCGAACGTGTTGTAGACAGCGCATATTGCTGTGAAGGAAGCAGTCAGAAGAATACCGACTGCTATACTCAGATACTTCATCCATTTACCGATTCTGTCCTTGACGCAGGGGTGCTGATAAATTCGCCTTTGTAGAAACCACATAAACAGGTACGTGACGTAAATCGATGCGAAGTAGGCAGCTGCTTGCCCGTCCACGAGCTCTTTGCACAATTCGCGACCGGCGGAGATGCGTGGGTGCTGATTCACTATCTCTATCCCCACCAAAGCTGGTATTGTCGAAAACATTGCAATAGTGCAGAGCACGTAGCTCATTCCGCTGCTCAAACTAGACGAGCCGGGTTTCATGCGCCATCTGCGCGTCTTCGAACCGTAAACCACGAATGATAGCACTACCCACGCAGTAACGCCGATTGATGTGAAAACTATGGCGTCGACTACCATCCCTGCTATTTTCCATTCTTCGGCACCCTCCGCAATGTTGGTACCGTTAGAAATAGGCAGCATAACTATATAATATGCTACTCTATGTAGATTCTCTAGCACGTAAAGAATGGAAAAACATTGAGACAATAATGAAGCGAGTACCACAGACGCGAAATGCAAATATTATGCAGATGTCATATCCGCAAATATAAAATGAATGCGCATAGCAGGTAAAATGAGTCACTAAAATTGAGTGTGATAATTGGACACCGATATGTAAATTCGACAAGGCATGAGACGGTCACGGCTGTGTGAAGCACATTTATGCAAATATGCAATTTTCTAAACGGCGCTCATATACTCTATCGCTTATACAGCACAGCAGACGCATAGCGACTTCCGTGGGTAACGGTGGTGCTATTCAACTCACAAAGGGCAAAAGAAATATTAAACTGAAGGTTTAATGCAGAAGAAAGTAGAGTTTCCAGTTTCAGTAAATCCTTACATGTCAGCAATAAGCAAGGTAGCACTAGCGATCAAAGGACAGGAACGCAGCGGTGGGTAAATATACACTTCCGCGCACAGGTGGTCGAAGTGTTGTTAGTCAAGTGGAAGCCGAGAATAAAAGGTCAAAAAGCGGACAGGTGTGTATTGTCAATGTAACATCTATCTTTGCGACTGACCGAAAATGACTAATGAGAACGCAAATAGGCGCTATTTTGCGAAAATATGTCTAGTCACCGTGACGGAAGGGCTCTTTTGACCAGCTGCTACATGACTATATCACTTACAAATATCATACTGCGTTTTACTTGTCAAAATCCTTAAGTGTGAAGTTGAAGTAGTTTAGCTTAACGAACTGTTCAAGTAGAAGTGGAAGCGGTCATAAAACATGGTCATTTAAGAAGGCGAAGTAATTACTTAATAGACGAAAGCTATACCTTAAAATTCCGAAAAGTGTAAGCAATTTGTCGCTGACCACTTCTGCTTCTGAGTTGGTTTGAATGTAAATAAATTTGACCCAAATCGATGTTCGATACGCAACAAAACAGCACAGCTAGTGTCTCGTCTTTCACACAGAAAAGTTGCAATAGATTCGTTATCTCGAGAAGTCCCATCAATTTCTTATCAGGTGTTGTACGTCAGTACCGGTATAGAGCGCATTCTTATATCTCGGATTTCCAATCGCTTCGGACAGCAGAGCAGCATCACTTTTTGCGAAAATCTAAATATCAAAACGATGCAAATTGCGTTCACCATGTTGCCGACCCTGTACGCTATCGTATGCGCGGAGACAGGGTACGCACTCGGAACGATTATTACGTCAACACAGCATGTTACTACGTCGGCTGCGACGATTACGAACGGACTGGCGACCATGCGCCTTACATTCTTATCGATAGGACGGAAATTAGTCTTTCTGTCCGCTGGAAAGAACCCTTTTTGAAAAACTTTCCCGTCATTCTTCGGTGGCGAGTGTATCTGATCGTCATCGTCATCGAACCGCTAGACATATGGAGGACCGAATCAAAGCGACTTGTGTTGTGACTGCATCACACACGTTCGCAAAAGTGATGTGACTTTCCGAGTGAGCCTAGCGTTATATTTATAAGTCTCGTCTTCAAACTTGTATATCTTTCGTACATATTGAACACCACAATCACGGTTGCAAAGGCTACAGTCATCACACTGACGAAAGTCAGATTAAACACTTTTATCGCCCTGCTTACTCTGTCTTTGGCGCAAAGGTGGTGATAGAGCATGTATTGTAGATACCAGGAAAAAGTAGGCGGCGTATAAAGATAAGAATAACAGCAAAGCTCCGATTTCCGAAATAACTTTGCACTTGACCTCTTCGCCTAAAATTCGCGGAAAGCGATAAACAATCTTGGTCCAAATAAGCGCTGGAAGCGTCGACACGATAGCTATTATGCTTATTACGTAGCTTTTGGCGCTGTTTAGGCTTGAGGCACCGGGATTGCTCTTCCATCTTCTTAAGTCTAAGTTCCATAAACCATGAAGGAAAGCAGCAATCAAAATGCAAAGACACCAAATATCGCTAACAGGACATCAACCGTAGTTATAGTGCGCCTCCATATTCCAGTGCCAGACGAATTCAAAGGGTTTGATGCGTTCAGATCGAACTGCATATCTCCGAACGCTATAGGAGGCGGCTAAACGACACTGCTGCTACTGATTCCTCATCCCACGATCACGCAGTCAACCCTGTTCGTGGAGAGCACCAATATCCAGATTGAATAATAGATGACGTTTCGCTGCAGAATAATTCCAATGTGTCATCTAAATCTAAAATTAGAATCTGTGAATATATTAAGATACCGCCCTAACAATTTTAATTTGAAATCTTTAGGATCAACATTCATATGATAGTTCTTTTATTCACGGAGGCTTGATTACCTGTCTTGAAGCGGCACAATATTTTTCTAGTCGACATTGCCAGACCACGATCCGACTTTTGGACTTGGCCCACCAACGCATTCCATTTCATTTTAATTTGCCCTTTCATGTCATCGTCTGTTATTCTCTTCATTCAATGTACAACAGATTTCTAGCAATACATATAGCAAGATCAGAACGTCCAGAATTAAGCTTCACGACCCAGCTCGCAGAAACGAGATCATGTTATAGGGGAGATGTGGTATCGATGGATCACCGGGACCGAAAATACTTGAAAAATTCTCCATGATAATTCTATGATTACACTCCGTGAATTTGTCTACAATTACATGCTGACAGAATCTTTCCTCACATGCAAAAAAATTCGACCTGGGTGAGTTATGGGGTCTGTGACGAATGATTTACGTTTTAGGGGGTGTAAAGTAAATTTGGATCGACGTTTGCATTTTTCTATATCACCTTTCAGACTAACAAACCCGCCATAATTTTTAATGTGAAGTATAGAGCTTGTATCAGGGTATATAATTGCACATATTTTTTGAATCAATACCACCCTCGAGTGGACTGTTTTCAAGTCAATTACAATATTTATGGGGTGGGGGACCTATGGTACCATAGCCAAATCAAGCAAAATAGATGGACCAACTAATCACTTAACAACAGAAACTCGCCTACATATATATAGGCTGTAAATCATAGTTACCTGTGGTGTTTTATCGCTATTACGAGGTATTTGAAAGTCAAAATGTCGATTTGCGGGTAATATGTATGTGGCATTAATTTTGTAAGTTTAGGCGTAAATCAAAACATGATTCTATGCCAATAACATTTGAGTCGATATAATCAATTTTATTCTTGAAGGCCGCGACGAAACATTCTTCATTGGCTTGCTGTAGCTTAGCTTGTAGTACACAACAAAACAAGTTCACAAATTTGAGTTTTTGAGCTTATGTCTCATAGGTCCCATGGTCGTGAACCTTTGGACCCACCGGGTGGGGACCGATGACACGTTCGAGCAACAAATTTTAAACGTTTATCAATATTTTTTGAAAAGTCGGATATTCATGTAAATGTCCGCGATGGGTAGAGCTTGTATCGAAGTGTTGAGACAGCAAACGATCTGCTATTCTCGGCTGAAGATTTGAGAGCCAGAGATCATTTTGCAATTTTTGATCCATCGGTACCACATCTCCCCTACAGGTTGAACGTTACAATTCTGTCACATTCTTCGCTTGGATCCATACACTTCTAGACTTCATGACTTCCTATACAGTCACAAACATCGGTATCTCAAAATATGCGAAGTGTTTCCTCTGTGGAGAACTCAGTCAAAACACGTTCCCCCACCAACGTATACCTGCCACGGTCATCATGCAGGTACCGGCACATCGACGTATATCGCATGAATGTAGAATGTTGCCCGCGAAATAGTGTCAATCACGGTCCCTGACTGCTTTTACATCGTATATTGTAACTCCCCTCTGACGTCGTCGAAGAATAGATATTGGTACTGTATGATGAGTTGCGGGAAGTGATTCATCTAGAAAACGATTTTTGCTGAATTAACGCAGCTAGCACGTGGCCGACATTCAACACCCGTTAACTAAATTGCACATGAAAATTGGTCTATATATCTACTTGATCGGCATCACTAAGCTATCCCGGTGACTGGTGAAAACGTCAATAAGTTATGTGATTAAATCTGACTAGTCTGAATAGGAGAACGGAAAGAGAAAGCGAAATTACCATCATTAAATTAAGATTGGTGCAAGCACATGATGCGATCCATTTAAATAGTTCGTAAATGGAGATTGAAAATCTAGTCTGCCGCTTCACGAACTATACCTCTGCCAATCACGCCAACGTTAAATCATTTACTGCCCATTATATTGATGTTGTTGCGAAATCAATTTGAATTGGTTTAATTACAGCAGGACTATGGACGAGGATTGATAGTGTTTTGTGTCATTATTGGAACAACTCGTTGTTTGTCAATATATTATAGCATAACGGCGAGAGGAGTTGAGCGCATTTCCATCTCATTAAAGTTTAATGCCTTTGGTTTTTCAATAACATGCCAGAACGCATTTTGAATGAGATTAGATTGGATTTGTTTTGCTTTCAAAAAGCAATTGTAAACAATTTAAACTGGGAAAGGGCATCATACGACCCGCGGACCGGATATGGCCCGCGACGTGATTTTAAGCGGCCCGCAGATTTCCGGTAGTGATAATGTGAACCGCGACCTAAGTCTGCCGCAATCCTCCATTACTTGCCAAAATGATAGCGTCTGCAGGTTATTTGTTAGCGTGTGTGTGTGAGTAGAGTGTGAGAGTGGAGCTTTCGCGTAAGTTGGTCAACACTAAAATGATTGCATTACCGCCATATATATACATATATATCGGCTTTCAATTAAATAAAAGGGCAAAAGAAAACAGGAAACAAAGGAGCATCAAGATATCAGTTTTGGGCCCTTATCAAGCGCCTCCAGCGTGGGCCCACGCTGGCATATATGCATATACTCAACGGTAATGAATTGATATTGTGGTAAATTTGGAAACATCTCATGCCCGCGTTCGTATATACATTATACCAGGGTCGCGCAACATACCTGTGACTTCACTATAAGACCACTCGACTAATTAACGATATGTAGGCTATGCCATTGTGCTATTTTTGGATCAAATCCAGGTTGTTATAACCACCATCGCGTAAGGCCTACGGGCTCATGGCATTTGGTTCGAAATCGATGTAGACATCTCGAATTCTCCTTTGCGATGGGCAATACGGGGAAGTTGATTATATTACGTTTTGTGTTGTTTTATTTCTTTAGTCTTTATGTGACTACTAAGTCAACTGAGAGTGTGGTAGAGATTTGCTCACAATATATTTAGTCCAGCACCAAGCTATTAACTTTAACATGAATAGGGGTATATAGTTGGCAATGAGAACTCAGGGATATATAAAACTATTGTTCTACTATATAATCATATCTCCTCAGTACACTATCTACTGCAGAGGTCTCAAACACGCGGCCCGCGAGACCATTTTGTGCGGCCCGTGGTGGCATTTTGGATTTCGAAGTGTTCGACAATATTCAGCCACCATTTTTTTTTATTTGAGAACTTGAAATTCGCTCTAAAACTATACTCCACAAACCACAAACTACTCATCAAATTTCACTATTACATCTCTCATGATGTTGCCCTCTTGATGTATAGTCGGTTACATCCTGTTTCTTCCTGAGTAGCCTATCTTTATCCATGTTATTGTCGCCAATTAATGTGGCGAATAATCATTATATTCAAGTTGCTATTGATCTGTTCGAATATTCGAAGGTAAATCAGACGCTGATTTAATTTGACTTTCGTAATAACATGAATAATAGCCTATTTATCGGGAGTAGACCCGAGACCCGGACTAGGCTGTACTGCTGCAATGCTCTGATATCAGATCAATCTTTGTAAAATTCTATAAATCTACCTATAATTGCGGCACGTCAAATATACGCTAGCTGCTTAATTATAACACGACAGCTTTTGCGATGTCCTGGTGCATTTCTGCACTCACGTGATGTCTACATACAACTATATATTTTGACAAACTATATGCCAAGTACAGCAACAATTTTACTCAAATATGCAAAAATTTTGTGTTTTTTCGTGCCGGCAGGCGTGAATATACAATACTTGATCACATTTTTACGATGCGTGTGAAATCTCAGTTTGCAAGGTCCCGTCAAATAAGGCCTACATTGAATTATGCTATTTTTGGTGATGCGGCCCGCGGCGCCATCAAAAAGTAGGAAATTGGCCCGCGAGCACAATTGAGTTTGAGACCTCTGATTTACTGCGAGTCCGTTTTTCTTCAGCGCCCCCCTGAGCCCATTGCCCCCCATTTCGCCCGCTGAGCGTTTATGCTGCCTTCAAAATGCAAATCACCCACTGGGGGGAGCTGGGGACAACGTTAAGAACCACTTCTTCACAGTATCAAATTCATTGAATACTGTTTTGGTTTCTATGTTTCAAACTTAAAATTTATATAAATACGATTAAGCATGATATAGGTAGATAAGTAGACGTTTAATGTATCGATTCGGGGATCCGGCCCACCTGCCCACTTGCCCGCCCCTAATTTCAACTGTACTCTACTATATGAACTTCTACATTCATTCTGTGCCCTATTATGAGAAATAATACAGTTACACGCGATGCCGACCATTTGCAGATTAGATCATTTGAGAATGGTCGGCGTTGCGTGTAACTGTATTATTTATGTATGATTCCATGCAGTATTCATGTGTCGCTACGCTGTTTACACTTGATGGAAGAACTGAAAATGGAGCCGTGGAGCTCTTTTATTAGTACCATCAGCCAGTATTTTTCAAACCATTTCAGGGCTCGGACCCTGAAGTTTCTAGGCGGTAACGTAGACACCCTAACCACGAGTTTGGGGAAGGCGGTGACAAAAAAAGGTGATCACTTCAGTTCAGATCCTAATCATGGCCTCGTATATTGCCAACGGATCTAGTTGTTGTCTAAGAAGCTGCCTGATGACTAATAACGTTCATTACTTTCGACTGTGACGTGTGCTGATCGATGAGAATAAGTAAGTCGTGAATGAGAACAGAATAGATGTGCCAAATCCGCTACGCTAGCATACCAAGCCGAACCCTGTGTAGTCAATAGCAGACACTATAGCAGGTGTCGGGAACCTTTTATTGTCTTAACTCTTACCTAGGCCATATCTTCGTGCATGTACCGGTTCGCTACATCACAGTCTCAATAGCGTATATACGAGCATAATAGCGCCTGTGTCGACCCCAAAAGGCGTTTGTCTCCTTTGCAAGTCTGACGACAACGAGAAGGTTGAAGACAGTTTTGATGTGCATGTTGACTGAATACAAATTTAGATACGACTAAACGTCCTTGTAAGCTTATCCATTTATGTTTACCGGCTTACCATGTACCAATCTCTAACACAACTGCCGTGAAAAACCAGTGTACACAAATTGCCTGGCGGGGAATTTTTTTAATTTTATGTCTGAATTTAGTAAATAATATTGGAATACTACAATATTGATAAGATTTAATGATGGAACTGATGTAATTGCTGTCATCGAAAATTTAGGACACCCATGCCACACATCAGAAATAATAACAAAGTTTCGGGTCGATCCGCACAATTTTGTGGAGGCATGTTGTTATTTCATGGCCTCTGGTGAAGATTGTCGCTTGGCTACTCGAAAGAATATTTATTCGTATTTCTTGACCGCGTGATTTGTTTTCCTTTCGGGTCGCATTTGTAACGCGGTCTCGGACTTCAAGAGCAGGACTATTAGGTGCCGTCATTTCGGAGCCGCGCAGTCATATAAATATCGACGGTTTCGGTAAAGATGTTTCGGTCATATTTGATTCTAGGTGTTATCACCGTCGATTTTTCTGGGAGCACACCTCCCGGAGTCGCAGGTTTCGCGTAACATTTATATGTTGTAATTTATCCCAGCGCTGATATGCATTTGCCTGATATTCCGCACTAACCTACTGCGCAACTATAGACTAATGCATCTCTACGGCCTCGAGCGATGCTAAGAAAATACCGTACTTTTCGTAATTGTAAATAGAGTCTGACTCAATTTTATAAATCCAGCGTATTTAAGGCGTTATTTTTTCATTTTTAGTTTTCTAGTGACACTATATTGTGCGGAGCGCTTAAAAAAGTATTTCAGTTTAAATATATTTTTGCAAACCGTTGACTTGATAATAAAATAAATACTTTCACTAGAGGCCTCGTCATGATAGATTCGGCATGAAGTTTGCCCGCTTAGGAGAAATCTGGTTTAAAGGCTGACGTGGAACCAACAAAATTGTCTCGCCAACAGCACTTTTAGCACAGCTGAATAAGTTTTTTTTAAAGGGGAAATTTATACGTAAAGGATAGATTTAAAATAGCATTTGAACATACTTCCAGCAAACAAAACAGCCAAGAGGAACATGAGTTTGAAAATAAAAATTCGACGTCATTTCGGACATGGGAAATTTAGTTAATCTGTTACATTATAAAGCAAAATTCCCCCCTAAAAATTACAACCCCCCCCCGGTTGGGAACCACTGTTCTATGCCATCATCTTAAACACCTGTTCTGTACAACAGTAAGTTGTCACTTACCCAATCTATAATCCAGAAGACTCGACATGGTTCGAAGATACAAAAAATTACCCCGATGACGACTTCAACATTGCTCATAGATGTAAATCCAGAACCACACTTTCCGAACCAACATGAACTCAATGAATTAGTTTAAGACGCGGAACCTACTAAATCAAATGCGGAACATTTGACTTCTAGGTTGAAACTTGGAAACTTGCTGGCTTCACGTGTCTATGTTCTTCATCGAGAAAACGGCATGAAATATTTTCAGGGCGTTTTTTGTGGCAGGTAGGCTACACACTGCTTCTTTGTTTATGTAGTAATATTGACAACCTTTTTAAAGAAATAATAATTGCTCATGACCGAAGCCAGTGGCAGATATTCCTAAAGTTCAAAATGAGGTTGCCCTTCTATACCTATTGGCCATTCGGTCCATATAGCAGAATATGACAAAAATTTGAAGTTTCTCCTGGGAAGTATTAACTATGCTAGATATACATTCAACTGGTAACTCTGCCGGGATTTGAAAATGATTGGCTTCTGGAAAGGTTTCCAAGGAGGTTATACAAAACATTATTGTCTTCTTTGCTTACGGGACTCCCGAGCTGACACTGAACGCCTTTTTCGAAATAATATATAAAAATGGATGGGAAAGTACACGAAAAAATGGAGCGAGCATGTCCTTGAAAACCTGCACTTTCACATTCATTTTTATAATCCAAATATAGGTGGTGTAAGCGAGGAACATGGTGACGTGTTTCAGCGGGATCTTTCTGAAAATTAAAGAATATATAAGGGAGGTGGTGTTGCATCATGATAGGGGCTTTTTATAAGAAGATTTCTCTGTTCATGGACGCATATCCTGCAAAAAAAAACATAAGTTATTTGAAGTGTTTGCATGCTTCAGCCGATGTTTGTACATATTATTACTTTCTGTCCGAGTGTTTGTACGTCGAACAAGAAATTATGCAGATTATCACTGGGACATTTTGGGTAAACGAAAAGTAAAAAAAAATTACATTTCTCGAACACCTCGGATACTTCAGAAAAATTTTTGCATTTTAGCGATAAGTTCAGAATAGCAAAACACCACAAGGAAAAATTTTACCGAACTAAAAACTTTGCGAAATTTTATTACATGGTGTAATTCACTATTGCCGATGCGAGACAAAGTTATTGTAAAATCTGCGATTACTGTTTCGTCGTAAGGCAAACTAGTTTTTACAATTGCGTCGCAGCGACGATAAGGGAGCCACCGGACTTGAATTTTCTATTAGGTCTATTTAAAATATTCCATGTCAGAAAAAGTAACAATTTTTTACGATTTTCATCCGCCCTCATTCTGATTATCATCCGCACTGCAATTTTTTTCCGCCGCGCAAGCGCGTACCATTCCACAGGTTTGTTTGAGGTATTCATGATGTTTGTCGACTGCTATGGTCATTTACAACAACCCGAGTTTTCTTCATTACCTTCGGTAGATTCCGACTTTGCAGCACAGCTCATTACTAAGCTATTTATACGAACCCGCTCACATGTATGACACGGTGAGTAAGAGCCAAGATAAACCTAATACACTTACGTAGGAATTCTAGGAGTCGCCCTCGGTCGGACGCGAACCCGCAATCCATTGATCTCTCAGCTGTGGATTACACCACTGTGCTATCTCGCCACTATTCCAGTGAGGGAAAAGCATTGCCTCAGAGAGCACTCTATGTTATGCACTCGCGTGAACCAATGAATTGTTATTACCGATGTTATTCTCGCAGATAGCAGATCAATGCTCAAACAAATGAAGAAGCATAAGCGAAGTCCACGTTTCAAACATGTTTGATATAAATTGTTTTTTGTTTCAACTGCAAACCTACTTAAAAGGGATAAATGAATGTAGGTAGCAGTGGGTGACTTACATTTCATTCCAATTTAGGCACTGATGACATCTGTTTAATCATCGATGCGGTTACAATGCGGAGAAGGAAAAAACTGACTTTATGATACGTAACGAAATGGGATAATCGGCAGATGAATCATGAAACTATGACCAGTCAATTCGATGATTTCCGCAACGGCGAAAGTGATGGATTGCCAAAATACTCGTGATATTCGAGTGTCCACTCATAGACACTTTCATCTGCGTATACCACGTACTTATTCCACAAACTGTATCCATTCAACATTACATAGTTTCGAAATGTATACAGCCTATGCTGTTCGAATTTCGTTGGTGATTGTCGGTATCTTCTCAGTCTCCGTCGTTTTTATAGCCTTTTCCAGGCACTTGGAAGACATAAAAGGGGTCAAACGGTATCTGCGATATCGTAAAGACGATGATATCATGCAGGTGAGTCGAAAGTAACTGCCAGCCGGGTACAGGGGAGGTACAAGAAATCATGTTGACAGTGTTAGTAACGGTTAGTTAGTTAGTGTTACCGAAAACAATGGTTGCGTTGTACATAAAGAGCTGTAGCTTACTTCGTCGTTTGTCACAGGACACGCCTATATCTTGCAACCTGCTGGCAATACCTACACAGTATAGCAGGGGCGGGCAATTTCTGCAATCGGCGGGCCGGCTATAGGAAAATGAAGTAGGCTACTTGGCGGGTCGGAGTGCTGAATCGATACATTATTCGCCCATTTATCCACAATCCACATATACAAGGAATGAATCGTATTTAATTAATGTATTTTATCGATAGCTATGTCATTTCATAGCCATTTCGCGCCGATAATGACGAACACAATGTGGAATTAAGAAGAGCATTGTCATACAGGCACCGGTATGTCTGTTTCTCTCTGATCAATCAACACACGGTGCAATGCTTCATTAAGATTTCAAGGCGTTCGATAGGCCCAGTACCCAAAATTTACCAAGGTATCGATTCAATTGGATTAAGTAGGTGGCGAGATAGCGTAGTGGTATAATCCACAGTTACAACACCACTGTATTGTGGGTGCTGTTGGAGGTTTATCTAGGCTCTGCCTCGCCATCTCATCCGCATAAGCGGTGTCTTTCAAAAGCCTAAACCTGTGCCCTGCAAGAAGTCGGCGGTTACGGAATCAAAAATAAGAATTATCGGTCTGGTGCGAATGAACATTGTAGTCGACAAACACCATGATTACCACAAACAACATTGAGGTTGAGTAAATCTTAAATGTCGATAATGTAAGTCTTCTCGCTTCGATCGGGCTAGGCGAAGTGATTCGACTACTCGAATCCGAATCGAGTGTTAATTATAATGATTCGAGTCGAGTAGTAAAAGACTCTTTTTTCCGAGTATTGATATTAAACGCTCCTCGGCACTGAAAGTTAATTTATCAACGAAAATTATGGCTTCGATTCTATTTTCCACTGTGGAAGCCATGAAACCTTGATTGGCCGCACCGCAGCATGCAAAACGGGGTATTGAGTAATAGTACAAAGTTACGGATGATACTGGCAATAACACATTTTCGAAGTCATGGTCGTCCCACAGCATTGCGACAAAGTGCAATGAAATCGGTATGGTCGAAAAACACCAATTATGGTTAATGTGATGGACAACAGGCAATATATTTTTTGTGGTGGCATAAAAGGTTTATATTTGAACTTTGACATATTACATTATGAGGTCATAATGAGTGATAATAGAATACTCGACGCGAATCGAAGCGTGATACATGATTCAGAATCGAATTACTCAGGTACTCGAATTTGCCCAGCTGTAGTTTCGACGAACCTACGCGTAAGCTCCACTCTCGCACGCTGCGTAGTGCGCACAAACGTATAACATACAGTCACTGAATTTTGACGTAGTAAGCAAGTAGTGGGGAATCTCGGCAGACTGGTGCCGCGGGTCACATTATCATGTATGTTGCCCGCCACTGCTGTATAGTGACGAGTTGGCAGATAAAGGGTCCATCTCGATACTTCCGAGATTTTCTAGTGTCTAAATCAGTGGTTCTCAACCGCCGGTGCGCGACGACATTCCTGCCGGTCCGCCTGGCATATTAGAATTTTATACTTTAATTTCAAGATGCAATGTTGAAGGCTTGTTCATTGATAAAATAAATAAAACATCAAATTTTAAACTGATTCATAACATCCTGAGGTAAGATTAGGGCTGAAAACATGTTCGATTTGACTTAAAGTTCAAAGGTGTCATTTGACGTCATGCGAGCGACAAGTACACAGAACAGATACGAGCCGACTCATCGCTAAACAGCGCAGTTTGATCATTGGTTTTCGATTCATTCATTTTGTGCAGGACCGTAGCTGGGGTACCACAAACCGCCCAATTGGAGAGGGGCCGAGCTTGAATAGGGCTCAAAATTATTTCGCAAATGAGCATAAATCATAGCGTATTTATTTGAAACTTTTTCTATCATTTTTCAATTTCTTCTCGCGCTTTGCACGATTTAGTATCCCTAAATGTCTTGCTTATTAGGTGCCCTTTTCTGGGAAATACGGAATGATTTATAGGTAATTTGGCATCAGCCATTACCACGCGACGGCGCACCAACACATAATGAAGCTTAGGTTAACATGGGACTCCTAAAGGTGGGCCAAAAATTTGGCCCCGAGAAAACTGCTTCACTCGTGAATGATCGAAAATTTCCGCTATTGGCGCGATTAAGCTACGTAAACTCTGTGCTTACGCTGAGTAGAATGGATGTGCTCACAAGTACAGGAGAAAACATCCACCCAACGGTAAGGTCTGGGGGTGAAGCCCCCGGAAGTTTGACTTATCGCCCTGTGGGGACCCCAAGACCAGCGTATTTGGGGATGGGCTGACGAAGTTCTTTTTCGGCTCGGATTTGCGGATGGCCTGTATAGCTGCTGTAATGTGTTTTCCTACAGCACGCATTGTATTCGTATAGGTAGTTGCCAGAGCAGCCTGCGTCTGGTGGCAGTGGGCAATGAGCAATGTATCACGACAAGGTGCTTGGTTCGACTTCGATACGCTTCATCTCTCGATATTGTCAATGAGAAGAATATTATTAGAGTTGGCGTGGTCGGTTAAACCGACGGCCTGCGGCGCGAAAGACTGTAAAGGGCTCTCGGCGGTAGCACGTTTATCTGGACAAGGCATTTTTACCTCGAAGCGGCAAACTCACTACCTTAAAATCACACGGATGCCATCATGAATATAATTAAATACGATCAAAACCCTCTAAATATCACTCTCCACCACCATATAATTACGAAAAACGGTTGCATACTTTACATTTTGGTTTCATTTCAATTTTGATAGTTCAACGGTCCGCCAGAGATTTTTTGAAATTTTACCGGTCCGCGAGGTGAAAAGGGTTGAGAGCCCCTGGTCTAAATAACAATACTTCTCTCTGTTTACCACAAAATGTGCATGCTGCTCTTGTCTCCATAGTATGAGACTAATAGTCTATACCATAATCTACATAATTATAAATATGCCTTGGATAAAATGTGGACCAATGCGAAGTCTATTATCCACAATTATTTAACTGTGCCTAACAACGGATTGCGAAAGCTGTGCCATGGGTTGTCTATTTTGCTACATTTAAGTTGCGAGTAGCGCGACTGATGTAACATATTTTGAGTAGGAATGCTCTTAGGCTACTATTCTTGCAATTGATATTTTGCACAATAATTTGTTGAAATCAGAATGGGCCTAAGTAAATATGATGACATTTGCTTTTACTTCGGTAATAGCCTACACTAAATGTTGCAGAAAACCGATTCATTCATGTGTTTAAATTAATTCCGTGTTTGTGTAGAAAAGTGCTGACGATGACGTTGACCAAAAGCTCATATTCGTCGGCGGCATGCCAAGAAGTGGCACGACGTTGATGAGAAAGATGCTAGAGTCTCACATGGACATACGTTGCGGACCTGAAACGCACGTGATACCCGACATGTTGCGACTTGAGTCTGAATGGACGGGGTAAGTCGGCGAGAATAGGCTACTATTTTCAGTGAGTTCATTTCCACAGATGTCTCCGGGTAAATATACTTGGAAAACGTAAGTATACAACGTCTTGGTATATTTCATTCTGAGAACATTTGAAAGTAAATAAAATAGATATCTTATAATCTACAGTTGGATACTGTTATTTGGAACTTCATACCAACATACATAAACGCGATCTTCCCAATCAATCTTATAAAAGAAATTTTTCGTCGTCACATCCTCTCCTTTTACTAGCCGCATGATCTCAATCCAATTTTCAATGTATGTATTACACCAGTGGTTCTCAACCGGGGGTCCGCGAGGCCTCAAAGTATTTGATAAGCTAGTTTTTATTTTTTTAATTCGGAAAATCACGAGGCAGTTTCGCTTCATTACTAGTAAAACTCCAGAGCTCAGAACAACAGAATTGCAGTCTGAGGTGAAACATCTTTCTGAGCAGACTCATTTGATTGCTAAATCGTCGATAGATTACGGATACAAACATTTTCCTGTTGGGAGATGTCCTGTTAGGGACTGCGGGTAAAAAAGTTGGATGAGTAAGTTCAAGCATCGTGACTCCGAAATGTTTACAAAAATCCAGTTTCACCTGTGATTCATACAACCATTTTCTAATATAACTTCAAGATAAGCTGCTAGATAGAAATGACGAGGATTGAAGTAATATCAAGTGCGGGCAACTTCTCCAGTTGGCTGGCCGGATATGGAAAAATTAGGTTGGCCTACTTGACGGGCCAGATTCCTGAATTGATACGTAAATCGCGTATTTATCCACCTATACAACGAATAAAAGTATCTATTGTAACCTTTAAGTTTAATGTATAGGACAAAAACAGTATTTAGACTATTGGATTGAAGTCAATGAGACATATGTGGCAATCAAAGTTGTCAACAAGTTCCTCAAACTCTGGCTGCATGTTCGCCGTAGAAATCCTTGAGAAAGAATACCAGTAAACGTCACAGCTAGATTGTTAATGTTTATGGTGAAAAATGTTTGCTCGCAAATTTATGTAAACCCGCAGGTCACATTATCATGGACGACCGGAGACTGTCTGTGGGCCGCTCGAAATCCCGTCGCGAGCCGTATGTAGCCCGGTTCTGAGTAATATGATCATTAAAAAAATCGTCAATTTTGGTGCCATATTTGTTGCGATCATACCTAAATGTGTCGTCGGAAGCGTTACGCTTTATTATTACATTCGCTAACACCTGTACTTGGTGAAACGGAATCCTATCGAAGGCGCGGATTTTCAAGACACGACCACGTTGTTCAAGAAATGCAATTGCAGAATTTGCTTTGAAATAGTAGAAGTCAACTCAATTTCTACATAGAAAGTATTATCTTAGTGATAAACAGCAACAAAATGACTATTCTTGATAATAAGATCATACTATCCATGTAGAAATTTAGTTGACTTTAGTTATCATTTGCACAAGACAGATGACGTTTGCACGATTATTGAGCTAAATTTGAACTAAAACTTTATGGGGATCTGCGGGGTCCATGACGGATCGAAAGGGGTCCGCGAAGACAAAAAGGTTGAGGACCACTGTATTACACTGAGTCAAATTACGATATGTAGTTACCTCATCCAACCGTTACCAAATTTTCAAATATCGTCTGCGATCATTGAATTCTGGGTGCGATCAAACCAGTTTACCGTGTCCTGTAACCATGGTCATATAGAGGGATCAATAAATGTGTCTCTCTTCACTCTAATATGCAGGAGTAACTGAACTTTGGTTTTGCTCTTTTCGGTGGAAAGAAAAGCGAATTCAATATTTTCAAATTCAAACTCTGCATCGTATTTGATCTTCCAATCCACATAGCCGAAGTAGGCCTATACAAATCCAAATGCGGTACAAATTGCTGGAACATCGGGAAGTCGCGTTAAAATTGAAAAAGGAGTTGAAATTACAAGTGGATAGTTGAAATCCAATATATTTTCAAAAAATATTGTAACCGATACAAATCAGAAATATTTGATCGAAGATTCTCTCTTCGGAAATAGTTATGACCTCCGTCATTCGTTGTTCTACCTAATATAAGGTGAGTAAGTAGGTACGTGGCTACGTAATGCCATAAACTTCTACTCAAGTATACAAGTAGAACTATATCGCTTTCCATGACATGTGAAAACTACTTCAATACCAATTTCAAATGGAGGATTCGGAAAGAAGTGGACTAAAAACTAAGCCTGGATCTTCATAAAATTTTACAATAGAGATAGTATCAGACAATGATATGAAATTTCGCTCCAGTTACATCGTCATGAATTAAATATTTTCAATGACATCAAGCGTTCTCTGAATAATGACTTATACTCAGGCAATATCTTTTACAGACAGGGGCGTAGACATTACTGCATTAAATTGATTTGTGTTGCAAATATTACTGCTACATTGCATGACGTCATATGTTCGTGTTGACATAGAACACTTTATACCTTTTTATAAAAGTTCGCGTTCGTTCGAATCAGAACATTTTTCGCACCATGATTAGCCATAATGCACCAACAGAGTATATGCGATTCATACCTAATCCCCTGCAGTGCCAAAGACATTCAGCTCGTTGTAACTCTACCCGAAGGGGACAATACTAGCCGACGTTTATTGCAGGCCAACGCACTTGATGAGCAAACTTGTTGAAGCCGGGGTGGCACCAAGACCTCTGGATCGAGCGCTGGCCAAATTCATCCTAAGTATAATCGTGCATCACGCTCCGGAAGCCAAATACTACTGCAACAAAGATCCGTACGCGCTCGGAAGAATTGAGTGAGTTATAGACCAATGCAGTCAACTCAATCTCGATTTGAGTCGTTCCTCGGATTACAACCTTTTGATCGTTTCGGAGCCGGACCAGTCTAATCATACCAAAATTTCATTTTAAAATCCATTAGTTTGTTTCAGTGGAATGCTTATAGTGGGGCAGCATAGCAAACCTATTGTGCATTTTGTGATACAAGCACCAAATTTGGCACACATGTATATTAACATGTTGCGAACATTTTCAGATATTGAGCCACTCGGAACCCTCTCTTTAAGTCCGCAATATTGGATTTAAAAATGGCCGCCATTTGAAATCTACATTTGCGATTATGTCTGGGTCAAATGCTACTATTGACTTCATTTTGGTGAAAAAATGTATGTTGTTTGGGTCAAGGCATCCAATGGTACCAATTTCACAATCCAATGCTCAAACCAATGCACAGTTCTAATGCACTAATCCAGTGATTCTCAACCTTTTTCCCCTCGCGGACCGGTAAAATGACAAAACATATTTGGCGGACCGGTGGACCTTGAAAAATTGAAATCAACCCTAAATGTAATGTATGCAGCCGTTTTCTGCACGTATGGTACTAGAGCTGGGGTGGCCAACCTTTTTTGCTATTCACAGCCGCATTTCGATTACATATACGGCCTACGGCCGCATTCCAGGACATAGTCGCACTGAACTAACTTGTCACCAAATACCCATGCTAACTGTCCATGTCCATTTCTGGTGAACGCCGGACTAATCTTTTACATATCTTTTTACTATACGCAACGAAATCGCTACATAGTGGTCATGTTACGAATAATGACTAGAACTGGTTACGGTCGCGCGGAGTGCGAAAAATATGAATTTCGTCATTAAAGTTCGTAGTTCCACGTATTACTATCAAATGTTTATGATTTCTCAGCCAAAGAGATCAGATTCTTCGGTAGAGTTGATGGAAGGAGTGTTTTCAAAAAATTGGGATGGGCCATTTGTTGGTATATACTCACTTTGGGGCTTGTTGTTATTTCGTGGCCACCACTTTACTAGAGAGTGAAATTTCGAGGGTTCTGTTCGTAATTAAATATTTTTATGATGGTATTCATTTGGTTTCACGGTAGAGTCTGCTGAGTGCTGAGTCGAGGTAAAATGGACTTGCCCATATAATTTCGCGCCAAAGGCCGTGGATTAATCAACCGCACAAACTGTAATAATATTATTCTCTTCGACATTGTCCAGAGATGAAGCGTTTTAGAGTAGGACTAAGCACCTTGTCGAGCTACCTTGCTCATTTCCCACTATTACCAGACGTAGCCTACTACGAGTACAATCCACCGCAGGATACCTGGCCATCCACAAAATTAATGAATTGAGAACGAATGATCGTACGGATTGCGCGGTTTAGCGAGTCAGCTCGTACTTAGCAAGTCGCTCACATGTTGTCACAGGAGACAGATCGAACTTTAAGTCAAACCGAACCTAACCCTAACCGGGCCTAATCTTACTCAACGAAGTTCTGCATCAGTCAAAAATTTGAGGTTTTATTTATTTTACCAATGGACAAGCCTTCAACAACTTGCATCTTGAAATTAAGTTATAAAATCCCAATATACCTCGCGGACCGGCAGAAAAGTCGTCGCGGACCGGCACCGGTCCGCGGACCGGCGGTTGAGAACCACTGCACTAATCTACATCAAATGCACAAATCTAAATCAAATGCACAAATCTAAGATTCTAATGCACAAATCTAAAGCAAATGCACAAATCTAAAATTCTAATATGCCACTGCCACAAGTACATCTATGTTGTGGACTCATCGTCTTGTGCAGTCCCCGTCACACACACAGAGGGCTGTGCACTGAAGGCCAGCCTTCTTGCGTTTGCAGCGCTTCACACACCCTTTCTGGCACTTGCAAGAAATCAGCTCAATGCAGCTGTGAGCTGCCTCAGGTAGCCTGGTCCAGTATGGTGTGTATACTGTCCTCCAGTCATTGACCAAACCCAGTTGGTTGGTGGAAGGAGCTCAGGTGCTGGCAGCAATATCTGACCCCACACATATCCACCTTGATACACTGCCCTCTTGACATGCTCCTCTAAAGCTGCCTTCGTTGGAGGGATCAGCTGCACATCGTTCTTCCTTGCAAAGAGTTTCCTCCTGGCCGTGTCAATGTCCGTGCATTTGCTGGTTCGATCATGCAACAAGATCACAAACCTCTCGATGATGCACATTGCATCATTTGGTATGTCACGTGGTGCGGAGGACAGGAGCAGCAGCGCCTCAGTGAGTTCTGGCAGTACCGTCCAGACTGCCCACGCAGTCTTCTTGCCATGTCTGGCAAAACTAGACACAGTGTCGCATCCAGTTAGAGCGTGGAACATTGGCAGTGCACGAGCCTTTTCTGGTCCCAGTCCAGCTGCAATTTCGTGTGCTGCTAGGTATCGGAATCTTTGGCCTGTTCCGAATGCCAGCCACAGTTCTTCTTCTGGTTGCAACTCCTGTACCACGGACACTACCAGTACCACAGCATCGGTGTCTACAGTCCGGATGACTATAGAGTGGTCTCCATGCTTGGCTGCATGAGATGCATGCAGCAACATCCGACTGTCAGCCTCTTCATGGTTGCATGGGGCGAGTGAGGTCAGTTCTGGTAGTAGTGGCTTGCTGAGTACTGACTCTCCATCATTAATGACCAGTTGCTTGTCCTCCTGTTCAAACCATTCCATGAGAGCTGCTGACAGGAACTTGAACAGCTCGGTCTTGTTGCTGTCCACTCGTAGGAAATTGGCCAGTTTCCTGGTATGGATGCGGCGGCCACCACACGTCTCCGCACGCCTTGTCCCCGCTTTGCACGTGTACTACCTTTCAGTGAATCAGCAAGGTAAGTATCCCAGACCAGATCCAGGCGTGACACTGTTTGCAGCTTCGTAGACATATATGGGATGAAGATCTGATGTGCATACTCTTCAAAGGTCTTTAATGCAGCCGGCTTCAGCATCTGGACTATGGCCGCTCCATCAAGCACTATACAGGTAGTGACAGGAGTCTCTGTCTTGGGGTCGGAGACTTCTTCCAAGCATGTGATGAGATCATTCTTGGTACCAGTGAAGAGGTTTCCACCAGCAGACAGTGCAGGAGGACATGTCTGGTTCTCGTGACGAAAGAACTCGTCAAGGTTTCCATCCCTCGTCTGGCAGCTAATGTACAGGCGTGCGAAGAGTTCACGGTCATTCTAGAAAGAGGTGAGCTGTTGCTGACCTTTGCTCTGGTTTCTTGGAGTTGAAGTGTTGAACACCTTCAGCTTGTTACGAGGAATGGGGTCGTCCACTGCCTTTGTTCTGTCCAACAGACACTCTCTGGTGAAAGCCTCGAACTGCTCTTGGCCAATCCTCTTGGCATTCATCACGGTCTCCACGGCAGCAGGACCGCGTCTCTGCCTTGTCCTTCTGACATATGAGGCATAAGTCAGTTGTGGTGAGGTGCGGTGATGTTGATGGTGAAGTTCCCTCGGAAGGAGGTAGTCTGAACCTCTTGGGCATTGTAGAACTGTCTTCAGATTAATATCAGCTACCACCGTCAGTTTACAGACATGCATGCATCACTATGAACCTGGAATGACACAAAGTTACATTTCTGTTATCGTCACTGCACTACAGCTACCACTACAACAACTACTCTACCACCACCCCCACCAGAATCGAGTCATTAGACTATAATAACGACAAATGTAGATCGATAAGTGGCCATGTAATGTGAAGCCGCCATTTTCAAATCCAATATGGCGGCACATTGGTAAAAATACGCATTGCCGATTGTTACCATTGGATTCCTTGCCCCAAAAACATACATTTAGATACCAAAATAAAGTCAATAGCAGCATTAGGCCCAGAGATAATCGCAAATGTAGATTTCAAATGGCGGCCATTTTGAAATCCAATATGGCGGACATAAAGAGAGAATTCCGAGTGGTTCAATATCTGAAAATGTTCGCAACATGTTAATATACATGTGTGCCAAATTTGGTGCTTGTATCACAAAATGCACAATCCTTTTGAATACTTGGGCTAAACCGCCCCACTATTAAGTATAGACCTTATACATGATATATATTATTACGAGGCACTTCTCTAGCAAAACCTTCTCGCAAAAAATGGAATTGACAAAAATATAACAATCGGGTGCTTGAAGACGGATACTAATATCTAGATCAGGTGCTCTAACGTGCGGGGGAGGGGGACAACACTGATCGGTGAAACCAGCCAAATGTCAGATTACAGATAGAAGGTCGCTTATTTATGCATCCTGAAAAAAAATGAAACAATTTTGTAATTAACAGGTACTTACACAAGTTGTTTCCAAATATAAAGATAGTTTTGATGATACGAGATGCACGAGCTATCGCACATTCAATCGTCACGCGTAAAGTCAGTATTGCCGGTTACAATATTTCAGATTACAGGTACATTCTTATAACGATTTGCTGCCTGAATGATTTTAAAATCTTTGCATTTATCGAAGGGATGTTCTGTTCAAATGGAGTGAGGACATAAGACCAATGTATCAGGGATGTCTAAGCGTCGGATCTGACGTATGCCTTATCGTGCATTATGAACAGCTCGTGTTGAGACCCGTCGAAAACACGAAACGACTATTCGAATTTTTGGAAATACCGTGGACCCCAGAAGTGCTGCATCACGAGAAACATGTCAACGAAACTCATCTATCGTCGTAAGTGCATTATTAAATAATTGGGTGGCGAATTCCTGGTTTCTAGGCAATTTAGCTTTGGAAGCATTGGCATAATAACATTTTTGCTGTTACGGATTGTTGACCAATCCTGAATTTGGGAAAATCATTGAACCAGGCTCTATGCTCAGTTTGTGAGTTACGCGAGAAATGAGCTTTTCAGCCAAAGATTCTCGGTATCTATGGTTTTGAAATTGTGACGTTATATTTAATTGTTGCTTCACTTCGTCTGTAAGATCGATAATTCTGAGTATAATTGTCTGCTAACTATTGATCTGACTGACGTCTGATTACTTGCAACGTATCTTGGTTCTTTGTCGCAAAGCGCACGAGTTTATCCAATGGTAACTGGTTACACGTGTAAATGTAGGTTAATGTGAAGAGTTCATTGGCTGCATTTGCTCTTTAACACGAGCGTTACATTCTACGATAGGAAATCTGAGTGACATACAACACCTCATAAATAATGTTCCTGAAAATTGCCGATGAACCAGCAATTAAAATTTACAAATGACTGTGCTTTTTGGTGTATAGTGTAATTTGAAGAGATATTTCATTTTCAAGCATCCGCATACGCCTGACGTCATAGCATTTTAGATATATAAGCTACAATTGAGATATCAAAATTGGTGCTATCGGCACTTATCCATGCTGCGTTTATATAGTTATCGAAAGTGATGCGCTGTTCGCTAGCACATGAATAGGCTATATCATCAACATTTAGATGTGAAATGTCGACGGATCAAGTACAGCGACCTCTCTATCTTGACGCATTGACGAAATGGTGCGATGAGATCCCCAAAGACGTGCTGCGAGATGTACCCTATCTGGCTCCGATGATGCGCCTGCTAGGATACGATCCTACTGATAACCATCCTTCCTACGGCGAACCAGATGACTTCGTGTTGGGGAAATTAAAGTTGTAACGTTTGGTTGTGCCTAGTAGCCTGCCTGTATTTGGCAATTCCTATTTCGTATCGAAATGTGCAACAGGTGAAACAAACTTTATTTAGTTATTCCTGATAACGGTATCGCGATGAAATGAGTTCCTGACCTATTACTAAATTTCCACATCCAAAATAGCTCACATTCGAAAGATAGCGATCATGCAGATCAGGGGTTCTCAACTTTCCCTGTATAACGGGCCGCATTTTAACAGCAAAAGACGCTGCGGGCCGCAGAACTATGTCACCTTGCATACATGGGCTACTATTAAATTTAGGCTATTGTAGCCGATTTACCAGCAGTCGTATACCGGCATTTGTTACGTTTCTATGCATTATAAAGTAATAATGAACAGCGTTCGTAAGTTTGCAGCTGCTGCTTGTGAGAATGTGTATCTTCTAGCGGCGCATGTAAATCCCTTCATGGAGCGTGCATTACATTCGTTGTCAAGTCGGTATATGCAACTTCAAATCCTTCCACCAGAGAGCCGAACTCTTTGTTCCAATGCGATGGCGAGCAAGTATAAAATTACTATAACTTTTGCGTTACAGAGACCATTGAGCTCTGAGTGATATGAGAAGAAATCTGGTGTTTGGGGGCATTTCTGAGCAAAACAATCAACATTTCTCCTTTCCGTTCATGCCTAGGGCACTGTACCAATAGTACAGAAGTCAGCTTTGTCAAGTTGATATTTTTCGCTGGTCCCCTCCCCACGTTTGCCCAGCCAGTATTTCTCTGCATATATGTCCAATCTGATGAAATTCAACCAGATAATTAGTTATACAATGTCGGTGGATTCATCCAAGGCTGCGTAAAAGTAGTCTACGCGGCAACGTGTTTCAGAACAGGCGATAAAAGATTGACTGATATTGATGTTACTCGTCTGGTCAGGATTGAATCAGACGATTGTATCTTCGAAATTTGTCTGGTGATGTTGTCCTTGCTGCTAAGTTCCGGAAACAGCAAATATTCGCAAAGTATGTTACGATTTTATTGAAATCACACCTTCTATATCAGATTTCTTGGGTTTAGCGATATTCGAAGCAATTTTAAACGATGCGTCTGTAACGTCGTCGGCAATCTCAACAACCGTTCGCAGTGAGTCAAACACTCTTTAAAAGTGTAGGCCTACTAAGAAGCGGGATTCTCTTGAACCAGAGTCCAGCCGAATAATGATTCAAAACAATAACAATCTGAAGTCGAGCATATATCAAGAAACGAGTGCACATTGAAGCAGTGGTTCTCAAACATTTTTTAGTCACGCCCCCCCCCCTTTTTGATAGGGAAAAATGTCGTGCCCCCTTATCGTCATATAACAAAATGCAACCAGAATGCTAGCAATGCAAACGGCTAGTTTGATGGCATGGAAGATTATAGCCGTTGATCAGAGAATTCTCAAATATGAAATTCGGACTATACACAGAGAAATAACAGTGAATTAGGGAGAAATTGCGCGCAGCGCGAAATTTTTTTCAGTTGAACGCACCTTCGCGCCCCCTTCAGATGCTTCACGCACCAAAGAGGGCGCGTGCCCCCAGTTTGAGAACCACTGTCTTCAAGAATGAGTAATCAAACGAAACAGAAACGGTGCGATAAAAGAGCTAAATATCTAAATTAATTTGTAACAATACCGTGTCATTAGTAATTGCGTTTATAATGAAAGATGTCGCGATCCACAAATTATACGTCTGCGGGCCGCGGGTTGAGAACCCCTGATGCAGATTGTCTTATTATATCACTGTAACTGCGACCATAATGCGTACACACCGAGTGATTGAGACAAGTTTCCGAGAAAAATACACCTGTGTTTGCTTGAGAAATGAAGCAAAGCTTTTAATAAATACTCCTCCGAAAACTGCATTTGCGAGAATATTCCTTGACAGATTTAGCAAGCAATATTCGTTGGTAACTATAGGGACCTGCGAGATTTGCGAACAATGGAACTTTGCTACATACCATATGTTATGATATTGGAAAATGGGAGTTCTCAGTCACTGGGTCATGGCTCACTGATGGGCAACAGGAGCATGTTAAGGTGGACCAAAGAGCTATTTGAAAAACTGTAGATTCAGTGAAAGTTCAGATATATTTGTTGTGTTATTCTCGCAAAAGAAATATTCATAGTATCGAATTATATGCACGCTCTATCAAGCTTTTCAGCCGACACTAGTGAGGCGCAGTGACACGTATGGAGTCACACAGTACAAGGCGAAAATATGGGGGAGGGGAGACAGCGTCTTTCATCCACTGGTTACGCCTATGATGATAACCTACGGCTTCTACGAAAGCATTTCGATTATGTTATAACCAGCGCGATATTTTTGACATATCAAAATAAGTTAGAATTTTTTCAAAATCGTAGCGTTAGGTCAAGAAATTGTCAAATTGTATAAAAAGTCAAAATGCTTTCGACACCTGCATTTCGTTTGTATCGAAGATGTTTGCACTGTCGGTGAACTTATCATTTGACATTTTATAGCTTGTAGCCTACTTTATAGGCCTACCGTTGTAGACGGCCACTTATCTGCGCATTGTTAGTCGTAAACGGTCAATGAAATAAGTAGGTTTACATGGTGCTATGCCCAACTTACCGCAATATCCTAACTGAAGTACTGGTTCTTATATCAAGAAGCGCATGATGAACAATTGTGATGTTGAACGTTATTCTTTCTAAATTTTTAAGGCGAAAAAGTTTTTTCAGGTCAGACTACTTTGTAAGGATAGACAGTTGCAACCAGAAATGACGATTAGTAGTACGATTCTAACATTCTAATTTACATACATGAGGTCAAATTTGGTGAAAATTGGTTTTTTTAAGTTACACAATATCAAAATATTCAGGTGAAAATCTTCCCTTGTTTAGGTAAAAAATTGCCCTAGTAATAACTGAAAGTTGATGCTGATGCCAAAAAGTATTTCAAAATGGTCATATGCCGTATTGCGCGCAATAGGGCGTGGATTAAACTCTGGCCGAAGTGGATTAAATGTAGATTTACGGTACTTCGGGGGGTCGTATTATTGTAAAATTAAAATAGCTATCATTGCGATTATCAATTACACTGGTCAACACATGTTTTTAGGCGGACATGGTGATGAAGGTTTATTGGGTTCTGAGGGGCAATGATTCCGAATATGCCCTCATTTTTTGGCTCAGGTGTTGGAGATAGTCCATGGGGGTATTTTGACTAAAATCTCATATTTTCGCTAGGAGGGATAAATAAAGAAGTTGTCCCAGTCATATTGTAAAGTTTATAAATTCAATCTACTTTTTATTTATACATACTGAAGACTGAATACAGACACATAATTATGGGGTACTAGACGTGACCTATGGAACAATCCGCGCCGGCTGTATGACAGTCAACGAGCATGTCTACATTCAAGTCGAAATACAAGCAATTTATACTATAAGTCAAGGGTCGGCAACCTACGGCCCGCGGGCCGGATCCGGCCCGCCAAGCGAAATTGTCCGGCCCGCGACGAAATAATTAGTTACCTCGAGAATACGGCCGCCGTTTCGTAATGAGTTCCAATCTGCAGTGCAGCACTGCTTGGAAAGAATGCGGCATTGCTCCGATATAAAGTATCCTACGTCGTATAAGTCTATTGCTACGCCATAAAACTGGTGCGAAGGCGGTCGACTAGTAGCCTATCCCGTACTAAAAGTAGGAGATGGAGAATGTCTGTGGAGTAGACTAGACCAGTGCTTATCAAGCGGGTGTATCGCGCAACCGAAAGTATACCATACTTTTTTAAGGGTTTGCCACTCAGATAGGGTGCGACAAAGGTGTTCCTCTGCTCAGACGCAATGACAAAATCTCAAACTTTCCCTGTTTCATTATAGATAACTAGCATCGGTAGGTTAGTCATCTGTAGATTAATTCACCGGAAGACATTTTACGCCAAGAAAACAAACCTGAATAGTGTTTTGGACACAATGGTGAAAGCTGATTTTGTCTCACAAACTGAATCACTGACAGTTAGCCTACCTCAGTTATTACTAGAAGCAGAGCATCAATATAGCGATGTCTTGTATATCTGCCATGTTCGCGCATTAAGCCGAGAAGCTATGCTTGCACGAGTGTACAAACTGAGAAACGAAATAGCAACTTTCCTCGAAAATACACACATCGCCTACTCATAATCTTGTCATCGAAAATGGGTATCTAATCTTGCTTTCGTAGTACATCAAACGTCACATCTAAACAAATTGAATTTGCAACTTCAGGGGGAAATAACTAAATACATGAGATGTTGAGACACATTCGAAACAAAACTGTGACTCTGGGAATGCCAACAGTACAAAGAAAATTGTGCTCACTTTCCTATACTGCAGGAGAGTAAGCCTAGTACCAGCACTATACATTTGTTACTGTGATATACGAAATTTAATTACCGAATTTCCACCCGCTTTTCCGACATTCGTTCTGTACAAAATAAATTCTGACTAGCCTACTCAGTACTCCATTTAATGTGCACGCCAATACCATTGCCAGAAATTTCAAATGGGCCCATTTGAAATGTGATGCAGTTGAATTGAATGACAAATTTCATACAAAGAGCATATCGCTGAATGACTTTGACAAGGAGTACGTTCTTGAAATGGGTCTTCATCCCAGCTTGACCAACAATGCAAAAGAAATGGCATCGACTTTTGTGGTCAACAGTAAAATTCACGAAGAGCAAGCTAAGATCACGTATTCCAACGCCCATTTAGAATATGGTCTGATTCTTGCTTCATCTGACTTGTTACCAGAAGTTGAAAACCTTTCACAAAGCAAGCTGCGCCAAGTGTCACATTGATCCTGCGTTGTTGAAGTGTAATTAGCCTACATGTGTTTTGCTCTTTTTGTGATTTGTATGATTGAGATTGTAGCATTGTAGAGTAATATACCGACGTGAGCGATAAATATAGTATTAAGAAAAATTCCGGCCCGCCAAAATGTTGTGCACTCGAAATTTGGCCCGTGACTAGCAAAAGGTTGCCGACCCCTGCTATAAGTGAATACTAGTCCGCCCTCAAGATTAGCGGACCACGACGTGAACTATCGATCTCGCCTTCCTTGACATCCCACACAATTTTTTTCACTTCCTTTACTTTACTATACTATCTTATTTTACTTGTCATGCAGTGTGCAATTTGCATGCCTCCTCTTTACATCGCCTTTACATCCTATCTTTTTGTGGTGTATTGAATTGATAAAATTTTGTAATAAACCGAACTGCATGGTACCGCGGGTGGCCATAATGTACAAAATACTTATCCGGGTCTCCAGAACCGTAACTGCCGCACCCTAAAAGCCCAATGGGATTTGCATGATATTTACTCAACGGGGAAATTTTCTTCGCGCTTGGCGCGATTTCATGTCTTTTCCTTTTATTATGAAACACCATAACAAATTCGCGTATTTTAGAGGAATATGCATATTGGTGCTGACGATTACCATTGAGCAGGACTATGACTCTGCGCTAAGAGGTGGGCCATAGAATATTGTAAAACCAGAAAATGGGCCACGGCCAAAAATAGATGGAGAACCCTTGTAATAGAATGATTGGCTGCATATATATACTGAGAGTAATATCAAAATGGGCCGATAGGGATGCATTAGACAAGTGGTTCTCAACCTTTCCGTGTTCGCGGACCAATTTTAGGCCGTCACGGACCCCCACAGACACCCGCGGTTTTAGCTCAAATATCGTGCAACCGTCATCTGTCACGTGCAAATATTAACTATAGACAAGTGATAAATAGCAACAAAATGGCTTCTTGAAATAACATCATAATATGTATGCAGAAATTTTATAGACTGTTATCATTTCAAGGCGAATTCTGCAACCGCCGTTCTTGAATACATAGTCGTTTCTTGAAAATCCATTTCTACAAATGTAGGTGGTAGCGAATGCAATAAAAACGCGTTGCTCCTCCGACGACCCCTTTGGGTATGATCGCAAGAAATATCTGGCACTAAAATTGAGAAACATATTTTTAATGAACATATAGCGTCCAGCCTGCTCATTTCTATCTATAGCAGCTCATCTTCAAGTTTTTCTGGAATAGTGGTTATAGAGATCACAGGAGAAAATGGATTTTTGACTGTCGCAGTCACCATGATTGAACTTACTGCTCCAATTTTTTTGTTATCCACTATACCCAACAAAACATTTGTTTGGGTCAGTAGGCTATTGGCAATTTATCAATTAGGATTACTTTACAGTTGAATATTTTATCTCAGATGACGATTATATTGATAGAGTTTTACCAGCGAAAAAGCGAAACTATCTTGTGATTATCCTAATTTATAATAATTCCATTTAGGTTATCAACCATTTCGTAACGTTAAAGGCTTCGCGGACCCCCAGTTGAGAACCACCGAAATAGATCCATTCCGATCGCGGGGATTAAATAAGTAGATTGTCAGTCGATCAAGTCTGATTAAGGAATATTACAGATTACAGTAACACGAATCTAAGGCGCATTCACACCTGCACCGTTCGCAGCTACGTTTATAACCTGGTGGCTTTCCGCCTTGATATTTCCCAAGCTTTTCCACAGCGCTCCGTTAGACACGATTGTCACCATGGCTTGCATGAGATCAATGTCATGACTTTTGACGCAGACTTTGATAAATAGTTGGTCGGATGAATTTGGAATACAGTTAGGCTGTTGTTGACATATTGATGACAAAACATGAATGCGTGGATTGCCCATTACAAGTATTATCATATGCTGCACTCATACAACCTCATCTCGCGCTTTTAGATGGCGAGGTACGAGGTAGGCTACTTCACCCCACTTTATATAGATAGATACCGCAAGGCACGACATACTTACGCCAGTAGATTTCCTTACCCCAGTTACAACGTTCCTGGGTTAGTGGACTGCTAGTATTTTTTCAAATACCGCTCCCGAATGTCACCAAAACGTTCGCGTCGCCCCTTATCCCATACTTACTTGGCCTAATTTATAACCACCGGATTTTATGATGGTTTACTTCCGCAGTAAGTTTTTGTAACAATTATACATTTTGTGGCAACGAGAAGCCCAGCTCTACAAGATGAACTATAATTATTGCCAAACGCGATCGTAATCTAGCCTGCCGATGTTGCAACCGTAAAGCCCACCCCTCATGCTCGTCACCGTCACATTGAATATGACTAGCTGATTTTCACTAATGATCCTTCCAATCCCAACTCAAGCCCTACTTTCACGTGATAACTCAGACAGACATAGCCTTCATTTGCGATATCTGACCGTTTTATTCGTTGAGTTACCACATAAGTGCTCAAATTAGACCAAATATTAAATCATAGTAGGCTCTATGGGGAGTTTTCGATGCACTCATCTTATTCTTGATCGAAGTCGTCATCAGCTGCATTCGCTCGATCTGGAAAAATGAGGTATTAGCAATGAGCATTGGCGTTTCAGCTATATTATGCAAACTGGTGACGATGGCCCTAACAATGTTGCTAGAAAGATGAAAATATTTATTTGAGGATATCATGGTTTGCGGTTGGAACGGAAAAGTTGAGAGTGAGTTTGTCTGAGACAAATTGACTCTGGTATTTTCGAATTGTTTAATAGAAGTCCAATATATTTTAATCGTAATATTATGCGCAATTTGTCAGTAACGTCGTGGAGCAGGCAAGTCGTGCCTAATGCTGTAAAGAAATTGCGTGCCTGCTCACCGAGAAACATCTTCAATAGCGCAACAAGGGACACCAACTATATATCTGACCTACGCGTTACCACATTGAATATTGCTATAGCAGAGATTTTCACTAGCAAGGAGCCTAATTCCACGACTACTTCATCAGTTTGACGTCAAACTACTCCACGAACGAAATTGCCACTAAAGAACCGTAAAGGAATATGATTTTAAAAGTGCGTTCACGCAGCTGATTCTGCTTTAGTCACGATATGGTGTCTAATAAATTTGTAAACTGGCACCGACGATTGAATGACGAAAGTCGGCAAAACCACCCCTAATCTACTACTTTATACTTCTTAATTCGGTACTTTTCATGCAATTTTCCCTCTAATTTTTGACGAGTCTGCGCGCACTCAACAACTCACCGCGTGGTCCCTTGGACAAAAGTGCGTGACGACTAAAAAAAGGTCATCGCATCGAATTTTTTGTGCGCCGCCTAAATTTTCTGTGCGCAGAGACCGTCTCAGCACTGCGCAATTGCAGACGTGCGCAGCTTAGAGGGAACATTGTTCTCAGGCATTTACAAGTTATTAGCTATAGTTTTTCAACTTTTTAACGGTGCCTATAATTTTAGTATGTCTACAAAATTGTCACTTCTACTTGTATTTGAGTAGGAATACGACATTACTTCTACTTCTACATGTGAGTACCAACGATGATGACTTTGGCCACCTCTTGCCTACCTACATTTCTAAAAACGTAATTACACGTGTCGGCCACCCGGGTGGATATCTCATCGATATCTTATTCTAAAAACCTGATTCTGTTCAAAAGTTATGAATGCCCGACGACGGATCAGTAATGATGACAAATCGTCCACTTTTCAAGCACTATAGTTACGAAATATGTCTATACTTTATATAGAACTGAAATGCCATAATCGATATGCTGGCAAAAGACATCCTAGCATTGTGTCATACCTAGAGCGACAGCAAAGCCTGCCATGAAATTATTCTATCCTATAATATAACCATACGAGAATCCCAGAGGCGTGGTTCCGTTATTAGCGGGTTTACCACGGATGCGAACTGGTAATTATTGTTGCAGACCGGGTGGCACGAAACCTGATATATCGACTAATGCATATGCTTCTATATATGCATCATATAAAGGTCATTGTATACCGACAAATCTTATTTTAGTATGTTTTTAAAATTCTAGACCCTCAAAGGCATTCGTAACGGTTGGCAAAATCGACCATCAAACTTATCCGAGTTGGAGTGGATTCAAATATTAGTGCATTAATCATTATGAAGTCACAACACTATGAATGACTGTGAAAGTGAAATATGCATATGCTTTACCGCACAAAGAAAATATTGACACGTACGCCACAACAGTAATAACTTTGTTTTCCGCTACTTGAACTATTTCGTAGTGCACGGTGACAGTGATACAGGTTAATCCATACTTCAAGGAGTATCAAGGTATATTGCAACGGTGTTTGCCGTTGATTGAACATCTATCGGCTTATCACTATCAGTGCAGTTGACACTCGATATGAATTTGAGTATATTTGAATTGCTGTGTAACACCCTATTATTGTGTTTAGTGAAAGTACCAAGCGTTTTAAATTCACGGAAAATCCTTCAAATAATATTTCACCCTGATAAGCCTCTATCACCCAAAACTCACCATGCACTAAGGCGTCGTCGAAGTCTTTTTCATTCATGTCCTGAAAGAACACAGAATTTCAGCCTGTTTTTGCGCAATTTTGAAGATGACTTAAACTCGATTACGTACAGGAAAGGAATCATCGATGGTTTCAGGATCGTTTGCTCGTTGGTCACCAAAAATGCGTCGACGCCAGAAGGAGCGGCGACGCCGAACGTAACTGTATCGACGTCTATGATAAACTGAGAACCAAGCATTCGATTGCAAAACGAGGCCGACGACAACCAGCAAGGTTAAAACCACTTGAATGCGCATATTTTCTGAACAAGAATCGAGTCAGGATTATTGCGTGTGTGAGGCCCTATGCATAATAGTACATTGTGGATCATATATAAGAGATGGTCATTAATTATGGTCAGCAACACGAAGTTGTTGCGTTGTAAGCTTGCATCACGTGTACGTGCGAAATTCTAATACCAACTGCGGGTCTTTTTATCACGGTAGCTTAATTTATTCAAGAAAAATGCTCCATACGCAGTACTATTCTGTACTAATCGCGAAGATGCTCGCTTCAATTTTGGTTATAGAAACCTTCGATTATTCTTTAAAACTATGCCACCAATTAGCAAAATTTTAAATATACCTAGTCAAGTACTTTTACGAACGTCAACTATATCTTCCACTTGAATTGAGTGCGACATGTCTTGGTAATCTATATACCTACTTGCCTTAAATAGAAACGTAAGGCGTTACTTATACTTCTCCTTGAATACCATCAATGCGTATATTTTCACACTTTGGCCACCTCTGAGCATACCATTTATTTACCATTCACCGATGAATAGCCGCGGCAATCTTTGACGCTCAATGAAAAAGATCGTGATGATCGCCACCTTATATAGTCCCTCGTCAAATAGATCTATTACCCATCCCACTCGTCACTTCTCAAGCAATTTCCGAATAACACCTCGTCGGATGGTATATTGCAGCAAAGTGTATAACATCTCGTAATTCATTGGAACTAAGTTTCTAAGAAAGTATATAACCAAAACAAATTTATCTATGTGAAATATTCTATGTGATTTGTATCAGAGGTTCTTAACCCGAAGTTCGTCAAGTCACTAGGTTCCAAGGACTACTTTTAAGGGTTTCATAAGATTCCAATGTTGAAACAACAACTGTAATACTGCATTGTCCTTATACTTATAGGACCTCTTCTTATTTTTTTACTTATATTCTTACTTTGTCATGCTTTTAGTGTCAACCACAGGTCTGAACTCGTAATAGTCAAACCGAGGACTCGTACTATGGTAATCAGTCCACGACGACGGCTAGGCTAGGCGGCCTCTTGGACAGCAGTGCGTACCGACTAAAAAAAGTCCTCACTTCGGATTTTTTGTGCGCAACTTAGCTTTTCTGTGCGATTGCGCACGTGCGCGGCTTAGTGGGAACATTGGTTGCGACTTGCGATCATACACAAAGATGTCGTCAGAAGCGTTACGCGTTATTATTACATTCGTGATTATCCCTATCTGTGAAAAGGGATTATCGCAGCTAATTCATATTGAATTGACGGCGTTGGTTTTCAAGACACGACCGCA
This sequence comes from Botryllus schlosseri, assembly GCF_051294905.1. Lineage (NCBI taxonomy): Eukaryota > Metazoa > Chordata > Ascidiacea > Stolidobranchia > Styelidae > Botryllus > Botryllus schlosseri. Next base: position 13,453,179 of record NC_137239.1, on the reverse strand, counting down.
CATATCAAGAAATATAGCTACATAATTAGCTGGAGAATACTTAGTCTTGCCAATTTGTACTTAAATAGTATGATGTTATTTTCTAGAAAAGTCATATTTGTTCTGTTTATTATCAGCTTAGAGTAAATTTTTGCACAATACCGGTAACGGTTGTACGAAAATTGAACTAAATATGAACTAAAACTGCGAGAGGAGGAAATGACGTGATGTATTTTTGTCCCTGACATTTTTGCGGCATTTACACCGACTCGTGATATACATAAAGACGATGCTGCATATCCATACACATCATCATGCATATGCATACCACGTGTGCATGATGTGCATGTGCCGCTGGACAAGGAAGGTGCAGATATAGCCTTGCGAGGATTTTTAAGTCTTGTACCACTCATCCATGCTATTCCAGTAATGCATTGGCGTCAAGCGGAGAAGACATGGATACTACTGTTACCAATCAGGTGTTCGGTCTAACCTGGCCGGGGATCGAACCCACGATCAGGGCTTTGGGGCAGCCATAAATGTTGAATTCGTCCAGCTCCGGCTCCAGAGCTTTCTTCTACCATACATTAGCTCCGGCTCCAGCTCCGGATCCGCATTATTAGCACTTCTGCTTCGGTTCCAGCTCCGGCTCTGGCTCTGAAAACTATCGATTGAGTGTCTATATGAGGGGGTCGCCAAACCCGCGGGCCGGGGGCCATATGGGGCCAGTGAGAAAGTTTCGAGTGGCCCACGAGGTAATTTCCTACTATATTATCTAAATCCTGTTATATTATTGCAAATGAATTGTTCAGGCGGGGAACTTGCGAGCCCACCAAAAATACGATTAGTCTGACCGCGACACTTCAGATGTTGACGACTAAAGTATCAGTTCGGACGCATTCGTAGATCCAGGGTCCAGTCACATTTTTAGTAAAACGTCGTACATTACAAGAAACTAAAATAGTATTAATTTTTTTTCCACGTTTCACGTGTTTAATTGTCACACGACTTCTTGCTTGGTAGCCCGCCCACCAACTCCTAAAAATGAAAGAAAAAACGTCTAATTGACCAGATTGAGTTTAACTATATTCGCAATTACGAGAGAAAGTCTTTTCGCGTTTGCGCTCGCAGAAAGAGCGTCGGCGATGGAATGTAGTCACAAAATGATTGCCGCATATTAGCGGAAAACTTCGATGTCGATATGTCCAGATGCCGAATGGTCCTGTCCTTGCAAACTGAGCCCAGTGGGCGTAATACTGTAGACCCGCAATATACTCAAGTATAGTAATATCATTGACCTACTTCATTTATAAAGCTTGAAAATTTTACGCGCTTGGCGCGGCACAGCGCACACGTTCGTCAATAGCATATGGCCGCTTAGCCGAAAAGGTTGGCCACCCCTGGTCCATATAGATTACTAATCTACCCGTAGATTAGTTAGTAATCCAGAGTCAGTCAGCCGTCAGTAAGATCGGATGCAGCAACGAAGACGTATGTGCCGCCTTGTGTCGTCATAATGAATACCTGTCAATTGTCGATAACATGATAGTTGTACGAAAACGCACTTTACTCCATGCCATTGCTATGTACAGCGTTAAAATTCTGATGCGGCGTTTTAACATCTAGGCACTGTGCGGGTACTCGTTAACATCGTTAACATTGAGCCATACAGCTGAATTCAATCTTTAAATGTGCGGTTATTATTCAACTGTAACTGCATGCAGTAAGAGCAAGATGGGCGCATATCATGACCTGATCAATAGAATTCTGATTTGTACCAAATAGCCAATGGCTTGACGTTCGATATTGGTGCGCTCGTTGCCAGTCCATCCGGTGTCGATCAAGTTTTCCGGAATATAATATTCTTCCGTCTTTTTTGTTTGTGGTATTCATGGTGTTTGTCGACTAAAATGGTTATTGACACCAGACCGATATTTCTTATATTTCTGCTTCCGTAGCTGCCGACTTGTAACACGGCCCACTCCCACTCCTCTTATGCCAGGGGCGGGCAACATACGGCCCGCGGACAGTTTTCCGTCTTACATGATAATGTGGTCCGCGCCCCCAGTCAGCCGAGATTCCCCACTATACTTGCTTGCTATGTCAAATTTCAGTGACTGTACGTTTTCATATACGTGTATGCGCAGCGTGCGAGAGTGGAGCTAACGCGTAAGTTCGTCGAAGCGAGAAGACTTGCATTATCGGCATTTACGATGTACTCAGCCCTAATGTTGTCAGTGGTAATCATGGTGTTTGTCGACTGCAATGGTCGTTTACACCAGACTGCTATTTCTTATTTTTGATTCCGTAACCGCCGACTTGTAGCACGGCACACTTCTAGGCTTTTGTAAGGCACCGCTTATGCCAGGGGTCGCCAACTCAAAATTGATCGCGGGTCACTTTTCAAATTTCGTATAGAGGACGCGAGCCACATAAATTCAATATCGAGATTAATTAGGCCACACAGTTCAACAACGACGCTATCTCGTCACCTACTCAACCATAATGAATTGATATGTTGGTAAATTTTGGCTACCGGGCTTATCGAATGCCTTGAAATCTTTATTAGGGAGTGCACCGTAGTGTCCTATATGGTGTGGACTGTGGACCCAAGCAAATCCCAATGTTTATTGGTCTACGTCACACTTTTAATTTGGCCAAAGGCAATTTCAGGGTAACTTTTGACCGGCTTACCGAGCGCGAAATTTGATAAAACGGGTATAAATCGAAAGCTACCACGGTACTGATTGCGAAAATGTAAATTGTAATCTGATCGTGGTCCTGGAACCCCCCAAAATCAGCTTGGAATGTTAAATTTTACTGGAGCTTGGTATTGTGACGCCTAGATAAACCTCCAACACTTAGGTAGTATTTCCGGAGTCGACCTCGGCCGGACTCGAACCCACACCCATTGGTGTTGTAGCTATGGATTATACAACTACGCCATCTCGCCACGATTGCGCCGTGCGTTGATCGATCAGAGACGAGCACACATGGCGGCGCCTGTATGACCATGCTATTCTCAAATCCACATTGTCTTCGTCATTATCGGCTAGAAATGGCTTTGAAGTGACAATGCTGTCGTTAAAATACATTCATTAAATACGATTTATTCCTTGTATATGTGGATAAAATGGGTCAATAATTTATTGATTCAGCAATCCGGCCCGCCGAGTACTTAATTTTCCTATATCCGGCCCGCCGACTGGAGAAGTTGCCCGCCCCTGTCTTATGCGGATGAGATGGCGAGGAGGAGCATAGATAAACCCCAACACGTGGGTAGGAATTCTGGAGTCGACCTTGGCTGGACTCTAACCGACAACCCGTTGGTGTTGTATAGCTATGGATTATACCACTCGCTATCTCGCCACATATTTTCCCGCTGAATCGAATCGAGTTACCCAATTAAACACTATGCCATGCACATAGCGCCGTGCCCGTAACGGATATTGAACTACGCAAATTTACAAGTCACAGTGTGCGATAATCTAGGAATACTAGAGTATCAAGCAGACATCAAGAATGAATACACGAAACAGATGATTGACGAAAAATTCACTGACGTTCGCTACTGATGAGGGTCAGTCGAAAAGCTTTCAGTGAACAAATTAACAATATAAAGTTACTGTTTCGCGTTAAATTGGAAATCGCGTATCAAATCAGTAATTTGCCTCCAACGTAAAATACGATGTGGTTCTGACATCACATTGAGTAGCTCGCACCGCGGCAATTGTTTGCTGTGTGTTACGGCGTTTTGTGCTAGTCTTCTGCCATCCACTATTTACGCTCGCAAATCCTTACCGGAGTGAATGGCGATCATGCGCAGTAATGAATTCCAATTCGCGTGCATAGTTGCATACACTGTCCCATTTCGCAGCCCGATTAAAAAACTATCACGAAAGAACGAGTACTTTCTCATCCGATTCATAGCAACGATGAGATGGAATTTCTTGGCGCGTGCTCGTCATATCGACATGTGCAACGAAATCACGTATTTGATCCTCTGTCCCATTTCGCGTAATACATAGTGATCAATAATAATTGATCTAGTGCGTGGATTAGCATTTTGACACTATACACGCAGTTAGGATACCTCCAGTCATATCGTCTTTCCCACTCCTATATGCTAAGGAGACAGGATATCACTTCTTCAAAAAAAAAACTAAGGACAGAGGCGAAATCAAGTCGTATGACCAGATTAAGCTTCTGTCGGCACACCATTCAACATGCTATCAAGTTAGTACCAGTGATGAGCATCGGAGCGGAGTCGGAGTGGATTCGGAGCGGAGTTTTGTCGATTTTGTGACACTCGGAGCGGAGTCGGAGTTTACTACAGATATTTTTTTGGATAATTTCGGAGTATTGTAACTTTTGTATCCGATATATTTGGATAGCTCTGACCAGAATACACTATTGATTATGATTACAAATCAAAACACAGACAGTTGACACCTTGTAAAGTTGTAATATGACGGGCAACATGCAAAAATGATAGCCAAGTGCATAAAATTCAGCCATCTGCACTGCAATTGGGGACTGGAGAGTGAACAATACTATGAGGCCAACCATATTATCACATGTACCATGTTGTACCATGTACCATGCTTTCCACTGTTTCGGATACTTGACGAGATTCATCGGAGTATCTCGGAGTCTGGGATTGAGCTCTTCGGAGTCGGAGGGAGTTTTCCTCAGACACTAAAGTTGTCGGAGGGATTGGGAGTGTCGAAAAGCACTATCCGCTCATCACTGGTTAGTACTACCTCTTTGAAACTCATATGATGTATGCATTAGGCAAGCATCATCCCACTTCCTCTTTTTTAAAGATACCGAGTATTATTTGTTATTTTAAGCGACTTGTTTGCATTTGGTAGGTTATGATTCGCTGCACCACGCAAGCAAGCTTATAATCGATATTCGTGGATATTGCATTTATTGACACAAGTCACGCAATGTGACGAGATATAGCGTGTAGTGGAACGGGTCACCGCTGCAACACCGGGTTCAGCTGTGAGTACGAATTGGACCGAGGTCTGCTCGAGAATTTCTATTTGTTCCAAGTCCATCTAGTCTTGAGGTTATTAACAGTTATAATAGACGAATATATTACTTGTATCATGATCGTACTTCGAAAATTCAATAGGACTTGGCTTGTCTTTGTCTCTTCCATATATCAAGTGACTTGATTTGACTCGACTTATCTGCAAAAGCCGAGTGGCTCGACTTGAACCGAGTCAAAATAAGCGATGATTCAATGTGACTTGCGACTGGACGGTAGTGATTTGTTCCCGACAGTGGTACGATGTGAGGTTCACGACTAGGGCTGGGCACAATGATTCGAGTACTCGAATCTGAATCGAGTATTAATTTTAATGATTCGAGTCGAGTAGTAAAATACGATTTTTTTCAAGTACTGAAATTATACGCTTCTCGTCACTAAAAGTTAATTTATAACAAGAATTACAGTTTCGATACTAATTTTTCACTGTTGAAGCCTCGAAACTTTGATTGGCATAAAGTAACATAAAGTACAAAGCTACGAACGTTATTGGAAACAGCACATTTCCGAAATCATGCTCATCTCACAACATTACCAGTGCAATGAAATCGGTATGGTCGAAAAATACCAAAGTATCTTTAATGTGTTGGAAAACAGGCATTATATTCCTTGCGATCGCATAAAAGGTACATATTCGAACTTCGACATATTACATTCTGTTATGACGTCATAATCGGTGATACTCGATAACTCGAATAGACTCAAAGCATACTACGTGATTCAGAATCGTATCACTCAGGTACTCGATTTTGCCCAGCCCTATTCACGACTATAATGTGTTTCTGAAATCTAGATGACTCTTGTACGCTTGGATCATCAGAGGTTACCAACATGCTGGCCGCGGGCCACATGTGGCCCACGAAGTCATATATTGCGACCCGCGGCGTGATTTTTGATTTAGAAAAAACGCTTGGTAAAGAATGTTCTAATTCTGAAATTGATTTCAGTTTTTAAATAATGTTGTTGTTGCCTGTGCCCAACATCGCTATTCCTCACTCGCTGATACGGCTTCGGCGATGGTAATAGCATTCCAGGATTAGAATTAACTGATATGATGGCAATGGTCCAGACACGGCCAAGACCGAGGCGCTTAGATAACGACTTGGGGTTACCCCGCAAGATCAACCTTTACGATGAGAAATAGCTTTCCAGCGAGTACCCTGTCTATATAGCTAACCCCAATATCGACTCTTTAGCCGTTAAAATGTGTTGTCGGGTATCGTGCGCGGCTCAGAGTTCAAAATGGAATGAAAGTCACGATCGTGAAAGTGATTTTTTTGCCATCTTTGTATTTCTTTATTGAAATGGTATTTATTATGGTTATTAAAATATTATTTATTGTGGTAACCATGGCTGTGCCCGTCGCCCATGTTAGAAACAACAGCGCTTTACTTATGATGTTTTGAACCTTTGATTGCTAAACTGTGTGGCCTCCTTTATTTCGATATTGAGTTCATGCGGCCCGCGGCCTCTACAAAATTTGAAAAGCGGCCGTTTCGAGTTGGTGGCCCCGGCTTAGATCTATATTATCACGCCCTTCGCTAATCCGATAACTGCAGTTACATCGGATTTACCTACCCACACTTTACTTGGAAATTATTCACTATCAACAATATCAAAAAATTGCTTAAGATAAACTCTATCAGAAATCTCAGTCCCCCTCCTATATTGATCCGGATGCAATGTACACCTTGCGTTGTATCGGCGTCATTCGTGTGTTGTTATTCTTAAATTACACAGGACGTATTCGGTAAGGTATTGTGATACCGGACAAGTATATAAGGCAGCGATATTCGCTGAGAATATTCATTCAACGTCACCGATCAACGGTCGAAGGGTTAGGATAGATTACTGCGTCCGTATTCTAATTTCCAAATCATGGATGTCAAAATTGTGCTGGGCTTGCTTGTCGTAGTCGGACTTGTATTGCAAGCGAATGCATATTATAACTTTCATCATCATCATCATCATCATCATAATCGTCGTCGTAGCATTCACGACATTCATAGACGCCGCCGCCAAGAGTTTGTTATACGTCGCCGGCGCTCTGTTTTTGCGACACGGCGCCGCCACCACGGAGATGAACACGAGGGTGAACCAATCGAGGACAGGTCTCCGGTAAGTAGACTATTGCATCAAGTTTCGAAGCAAGTAGGTTGGTACAGGCGTGTGGCTGGTATTAGGAGCAGTGTTTCCCTAACTTTTTTGAGCTACCGCCCCCGGACAACAAATATGGTACCAGCAATGTTCCCAATAAGCTGCGCACGTGCGCAAATGCGCAGTGCTGACACGGTCTCTGCGTACAGAAAATTTAAGTGGCGCACAAAAAATCCGATGTGATGACCTTTTTTTTTAGTCGTTACGCACTGTTGTCCAAGGGTCTGCGCAGTGAGTTTGTCAGTGTGCGCGGACTCGTTCAAAATTAGAGGGAACATTGGTTCTAACAGCACACGATGAACCACGCTTTCTAGGGATTCTGCCGACTGCTAAATTAGTCCATTGATGGACACAATCAACATTGTCAAATAACAATTAATTTTTCTGGTACAGCTGATTGAATGGACGGACCACCATATTGAGTGAATCAAGGTTCCATTCTACTGCATATGGAGTTGTTTTATTCATCCATATTTTCAACACTACGCAGCAGCTGTCTTCTAAACCTACACCGCCCCCATTTGCCCTCAGATCCCCCTACCGCCCAATTTCATAGCCAGCTCCCAATAGTATGTTTGGTGGCCAGAGCCCCCTTCACGCTCGCGAACGTCCCCAGGGAGCTCTATGGTGGCCACTGCATTAGAGCATTTTAGGGCCGGCGTCATTTGATTTTCAATAACCTTGGTATTGCATTCACAGGACATGAAAGAAAATGATTTCGAATCTGCTTACGATGGTGAGTATCGAATTTTTAACACATTGTCTAGCTAGTGAGCTCCACCACCCGTTGTCCCGACAAAAGATAATATGATGTGTCAAAACCAGTGGCTCTTGACCAGTATTCCCAGGAACAACAAGGGTTCCCATAGCAGGTCTCACAGTTTACCTCCAGGTCAAGACCATAGAGGTGGTCAAAGTAGTAGAGGATAGCTTTTTAGGTATAATTAGAAAAAATCTAATCAAATTCGACTGTAGAAGTAGTTCTTTTGAAATCGCCCTAAAACTATTTTAAGTAGAAGTAGAATTGACTGGCTTTGAATATACTCGAGTAAAGAATTAGTTGTGACAAGCAGTCATAAATACGCTCTCATGGCCTGTCAAAAGCTGGAAACGAAGCTAAGGTCGGGCGCCGAGTAATGGGCTCGTGCTGCTACATCCCTGACAACATGAGAGTTCGACCAAATCATAGGATGAAATGATAATTTTGGTATGGAAGAGCGGTTCTTTTTTTCACCCCTGTGCAATGTTTTAGGAAATGTCATCCTATAAGGCGTGTTATTAAGGCGAAGGGCGATAGGGAGAAGTTGTATATATGCTGCAAGAAGGGAAAATCCATGTGATAACTTCGAAAAAGTAGAAGTTATTCGTTACTGACCACCGCTGGACAATACATACTCAACTCATGCAAATAATTTGCGATGACACGCGCGCCTCTGCCATCATTGGTCAAATCGCTACCCCTTCCTTTTGACATGGGAAATACTACCTCTGAAACATAATAATTATATCTGCAACCAAGCAACTGGTGTCACGATCCTGAGTTTTAACCCGAACAATTCGATGACACTCACGACTGAACCGGCCAGGATCCCCAAATCGCTAATCTTGGGCCTCCATATAGTGTGAGGAACATGACTTCTATGTGGGAAAGAGACAAATTGAGCGTTGATCTGGAATTCCCGAAGGTCATGCGGATTGGCGTGAGTGTCCCCAGGTTAGCAAACTTTAAGAGCCACTGGCCTAAACAATGCAGCTTAGATGCTACGTAAATCTCTATATTTCGTTATTGGGGCTGTGACCGAACATCTATATATTGGTGATCCGAGTATCATCCCTGGCCTGAAACGATGTCTCATACTCCACCCGGCCCGATACGGCAGTGTCAGCAGTCGCAAAGATGATTACGCTAATTATAATTTTGCTTCCTTCTCAGATACACGCAAGTGAAGACGATGAAGTGTTCGATGAATGTTCTCATGCGGGACCGCGCATTCTAAATCATTTGTTAATTTTTGACTTTGCGTGTTCGATGCACATGTGAAGTAAATTATTCATTCAATCGTCTGTGCGAAAATAGATAATACTGACTGCAACCGGATGATCTTGTAAACTATCCATCCGGATTGATGCGATCAGCCGGTCGATGAAATGCATCGTAATTCGTACCAGGGAACTTTTGAAACCGTACTAGATCAGTTTTACCAAATATCGTACCGTAATTTCGTACCTTCGCCTTACCATGCAAGATACATTTTGAGTGAACGAGCGCAGTTACCAAGGCGGCACAAAATATGAACGTATCTCATGCAGTGGCGTATCAATAGTGTGAAAGGGCTCACTCCAAGCTTCCGACTTGTGTGATGTGCCGTCAATCTGTTTCCCTGTATCGCGATGGATATTTCTATGGTCACCTACTTATTGTTAAAATAATATCTCACACTTTCCCAAAATTCAATTGATGTGATTTGAGTAATGTTATGGCCCTGATAGACAAGCTTGTTGAACTGTAACAGTTGCAATCTGTTGGATTTAATACTGTTTTCTTTCTATTCATTGGTGGTATAGTGTGGTAGGTTAATCACAAATATATATACCTGTATATTAAATACAAATAAATCATTCTGAAGCCAAAAGCCCGAAGCAGGACAAATCAATGATATGTCATGGGAAAAAGCTTTAGAATGGGGGTGACCAGCGCGGTGCCCATGGGCTACCGGCAGCGCGCGAGAACCAAATGAGTCCGCGGTCGCAGAGCAGCAGTTGAACATGGCTCAGTCGAGCCTAAGAAACATGCGAATCCAGTTTTTGATCGAAGCCCTGGTCGCTTTCGCCCACGCGAAGGCTTCTCGATGATCTAGCTCAGTGGTTCTTAATCTTTTTTTCCTCCAGCGCACCCTTTCCAAAATTATCGTGCTCCAGCGCCCCCCAACCTCATGTTGTAAGGAATGTAATAAAGACAATGAGTTAGAGGGAGGGCCGTAACAGCACTTCGTCAACCCCCCTAAAAAGGATTGCCTTGCCCACCCATAGCGTGATAAACCAAACTTCTGAAGGCTTTTCCCCCAAGAACCCCGTAGCGTGATTTCGATGGTCAGCAAAGTTTGTGTGGCCTGGTCGCCCTAGGTACCAAAATTTTCTATGATGCATGAATGAATAAGTGGTAATTACATATATAAGTCGCTATAAACTTTTTATCCTCTCAGCCCACATAATCACATTTACCAGTAGCGCTAAGTGAGCTGTTGTATCGGAAAATAAAGGGCACGTAATTAATAATTAAACATATTTGGGCGTGCCGTAGGTACAATTAATTCGTTACCAGGGCCGTAACAGCACTTCGTCAGCCCCCAGCCCCCTAAAAAAACCGTTGGTCTTGGGCCCCCAATCGGGTGATAAACCAAACTTCCGGGGGGCTTCGCCCCAAGACCCCCCTTCGGCCATCCGCTATTTGCTGAAACTAGCCATCTACATCGGGTGTCCATTTAATGAGGCAGCTATTCTCACCTAGACGCGCGAGGCGCGAAAAAAATCACTAATTAATGATTGAATTGGTCGATATGATCGGGAATTGCATGTATATTGAGGTCAATTTTTATCCTCTCTCTGCTCGCGTAAACAGATTTACCGGTAAAGCTGAGGGGTGTGTGATTGAAAAGGTAGGACCCCTCAATGATAATTACACATCTTCGGGCGTATACCCGTTGGCAGAAACGAAACGGCACTTCGTCAGGCTCCCCGAAAAAAATTGGGTCTTGGTAACCCATAGGGTGATGAACCGACCGCCCTCCATCACGTCGTTTGCTTTTGCCAGGAATCAGCTGTACTGTTTAGCGAGCCAGTGCGAAGCGCGGAAACTTTCGATATTTCATAATAAAATCGGTCAGTAAGATCGGGAATTGCATATATATTGCCATCAATTTCTTGTCCTCTCTGCTCACGTTACCAGATTTACCGGTAGAACTGAGTGAGGTGCAATGTTCCCTCTAAGCTGCGCCCGTGCGCAGTGCTTACACGGTCTCTGCGCACAGAAAATCTACGTTGCGCACAACAAATCCGAAGTTATGACCTTTTTTTAGTCGTTACGCACTGTTGTCCAAGGGTCAGCGCAGTGCGCAGACTCATCAAAACTTAGAGCGAACATTGTGAGGTGTCTCGGAAACTGTAGGGCCCGTAACTGATAATGAAACATATTCGGGCGGGCGAACCCGTTAGTATGACTTCGTTGCATGATGTTATTTCGTGACCTCCTGTCTGCTATATCAAAAAATATAGAATCGCCCAACAGGGATATCGCCCAACAGGAATATCTAGTTTTAGATATCCCTGTCGCCCATTCGTACTAAACTAAAAGACGTACCCGATTTCAGAGTGGTATTTCTCCACTTGCATATAATTTTTCCCTGCCAGATCGTATTCATCTTCTGAGGTTCAGATTGCCAAAGCAGGAACATTCGGTGCCAGTCATTTAGGCGACCATGGACAATTGAACCTATATGTCTTTTGTAGGCTACATATAACGAAGTTTTCGGTGTTAATTTACTCTGAATACTCATTAGGGATATGTCCTACCACCACATCATCTACTGCGAAGCCATATTTTACCAGCGCCCCCCCCCCCATACCGCCCCCCTGAGCCCAGCGCCACCCATATCGCCGCCTGAGCGTTCCCGCCCCTTAAAAATCGCCAGCGCCCCTTGGGGGGCGCTGGAGGCAAGGTTAAGAACCACTGATCTAGCTAGTTAATATTTCCGAGTCTCAGCGCAGAGACTGGCGGACTTCTATTGATTGAGTGTTTTCTATTCTTGGTAAGGAGGGGAAACCCTACCCAGTGCTCTGAATGTCTAATCTAGTGGTTCTCAAGCTGGGGGCGTGAAAGCATCTGTAGGAGGGCGCGAAGTCGCCTGAGAGAAATAAATATCATAAAACTTGTAATGAAAGTTTAATCTACGTTGAAAATTACAAGTTTCAATAACGGCAATAATCCTCACTATCTTGCGATTTTGAATGTAATCGTAACGTCGTACTGTGCAGTATCCATACACCGATGCTCGATTGTGACTGATACCGGACCTTGCGCCTATCAGAAGATGTATCTGAATTAGGATTAGCTGATGAATGTGTGTATAAGTGTTATCTGGTGCTTAAGATATTTTGGATATTTGCTTATAAGTTCATGTCATGAGTCATGTGTAATATGCCTATGGAATCTAAGAAAGAATGATTTAAATCGAAGTGGCTTAACACGTAGAAGTAGCCCCTCCGTGTATACTCAATCAGAACACATTTTGTGAAATGTCACTCTAAAGAAACACATTTTATGGCAGCCCTAAAGTGATCAACTGAAGGAGTTTCTTGCCAAACACCTGCGACCAGAAAAGAAGTCTGCTTGTCCCGTTAACCCTTAGGAGGTGGGCGTATCATATTTGATATAGCATGTCTCCGACACCGATTTCTCCATGTCGACACGCCCTAGACATCGGGTACTACGTTTTTTGAAAAGCTGAGACTTTTCCGATGTATTTGGTACCTTACTCAAAAATTTTAGTTTATAAAAATAAACAAAAAATTAAAAATAAAATAAAATATGGTTATCACCTAAAACTTCCGGATATTTTCCGAGTGGGAAATATTGTCGGAAAATCTGCCAGAACATCAGAAGTCGACACGTACGGTTTTCTGTGTAAATTTTCACCGTTTCAAACATCAAAACGTTTTCTGGAGAGTTGTCTGAGGGGGATTTGTGAATTTTGGTCACGCTTCAGTGATTTTCAAGTTCTAGGTCAAGTTCAAATGCAAATTCAGTCGGCATATGAGTCATAAACAGGTTTACTATGCCTGCAAATGGTTGGATATGACAAAAGAAAGCATATCGCGTTGTTTTATGCCATAAACCGGACTGTAGGGGCCGATTGAGTCTTGATCATGAACTTGACCTTGATGACCACTCACTGACCACGCCCATTTGTAAATTTTATGTATTTTCTATTTTTCGATATCTGACGAACCGCGCGGTTTACAACCATGGTTGACGGCTTGTTTGAAACCAGGCAACAGTGGCTACGCACTGAAGCATCACATTCCTCTCTCTGACGCCATCCTGGGGGTCAGCCTTGAAAATTGAGAGAGAGAGAGATTTATTTGGGGGGAAAGCTTGTTTATTTAAACTTATTAAAAAATCTAAGACATGTCATGGGGTGTCGATCAAGGGTGGAATCGGTAGAGGGTTATACTCCGCCCACTTTTAAACTGGAACGGCCCAGATTCAAGACCTGGTGGGGTCACGGTGAGAATTTGAAAAGTGAAGGTCAATTCTGCAAAATATGGCCCCACCTCGTAAGGGTTGAAGTGCCAGGTTTAAATGACGCGCAGTCCGCGCCATTGGTTTTTGATTTCTCTTATGGTCAGGTACATTTAAACCAAGCCCAAGTCAAGAAATACTTGGGATTAGACACCAAAATCGCACCAAAAACATACGACAAAATATTCGAATGAAAGTTTTTTCGCGCTATGCGCGAATTGCTTCCATCTCATAATTAATGCTATGTGTATAGTCCAGATTTTATATTTGAGAATTCTCTCAACACTGATAACTAGGGCTGGGCAAAATCGAGTACCTGAGTGATTCGATTCTGAATCCCGTAAAATGCTTCGAGTCGAGTCGAGTAATCGAGTATCACCCATTATGACGTCACAACATAATGTAATATGTCGAATTTCAAATATGTACCCTTTATGCGACCACAAAGACTATAATTCCTGTTATCCATCATATTTAAGGGATTTGGGTATTTTTTCGACCATGCCGATTTCATTGCACTTGGTGACAAAGTTATAGGATGATCATGACTTCGGAAATGGGTTATTTCTAGTAACGTTCGTAGCTTTGTACTATATGTTTCGTATGCTACGATACGGCCAATCAAGGCTCCGAGGCTTCAACAGTGAAAATTAGTATCGAAACTATAATTATCGTTGATAAATTAGCTTTCAGTGACGAGGAGAGTATAATTTCAGTACTCGAAAAAATCGTATTTTGCTACTCGACTCGAATAATTAAAATTAATACTCGATTCAGATTCGAGTACTCGAATCATTGTGCCCAACCCTACTGATAACCTTCCATGGCATCACACTATGCGTTCTCATTGCAAACATTCTGGTTGCTCCTTTTATTATTTTATAATATGACAATAAGGGGGCGCGTAATTGCTAACTATCATCAAGGGGGCGTGTTCAAAATAGTTTAAAAACCAACGCCCTAAAGTAAAGCACCCTAAAGGTCTCTTTCCTTCGCTTTACCCTGCACATCACGTTAAAGCTTTGTTGCAATAAATTGAGAAATATTACAAACACATTAAGAAACGCCCTGGTTTGGTCGCAATCCAGATTTATATCCTTCGCGGTCGATACTTTAGGAACCCATTCTTTCGACATATGGTTCTTAACCTTTTCCCCTTCAGCGCCCCTTTTCGAGTGTTGCCTAAGTCTGGTGCCCCCTCCCCCCTTCCCACATATTTTAAGGACTGTAGTAAAACGACGGTCAAGAGTTCGAAGTCCGGTCGGTCTTTTCCGCTTGGGACCGCACGACTAATTAACGCTATAATAGTTGTATGTGCTATATTCGAGATCAAGTCAAGATTGTTGTAACAGCCATCGGGAATGGGCTCATACCACCTGGTTCGAGCCCGGTGTATACATCCCGAATTCATCTCTGCGATCGGCAATACGGGGACGTTAGTTGTATTAGTTTTTATTGCTTTTTGTGACTAGTAGATTTATGTTGAGAAATGAGAAATATGTTCATTAAATAACCCCCCCGACAGTCGAGTGTATTTGAAAGCCGCATTATATATACCCATTGAGCTAGTAACTGGCATTGACACCCAATTCCAAGAAGGCAGAAATTGCATATCGAGCTGAGAGTGTTATTGGCTAAAATTGACTAAAAACAAGATATTCACTGAAGCGGAAACGTCAATGCGAAACCTGATCTGCAGTTAACATGGATAATTACAGAAATATAGTTCAAATATCTGTGGTTGTACTGCCTCGAGTCAAACCCGAATCGTAATATAAAAATATGAAGTCGATTCCAATGTCCTTGTTTATAATAAAACATTTTATATTTCTCACTACACATACGCATGGTCGTCGCCATTATACCACTTAAACAAAGGAAGAATAGAAACATGCCAAGATTGCCAACTTAGAACGTCGTTAGACCAAATGGTATCTTGGTTTATAACAGTGTTCACCAGCCCAATCGTATTATCGGCAATTCCATGGCTTGCAAATACAGGTGAAGCTATTTTCCGTAATATAATGTAATATAGTATACTGAGTTTATAGACTTGATAAAAAAAATATTCAAAATGTAAAACAAGACCATGTATTTTGAGGTAACATATTGGAATCATTAGACTGGTTTGACCCGCGAGCGATAGAAGTTTTGAATCGACCCTCGACCTCAGTTGAGTTTGACACCCCTGTTCTAGAGAGACTGTACAGTGTACAATCTTGAGGAAATTTAGTAATTAGGACCTGGACACGTTTGATGTATAGCCGGAATTGGCGTGACAGCAATATCACATTAGCGAGTTGTGACAGTAGCTAAAACCTACCTCACTACTTGGAGAAGGTTATAGCCACAACCACGAATGATTACTCATCCAATCAAACCTATAGTCATATATACGATAGTTTCATATCACGTACCGTATGCCTATACACGCCTAGACTGTAACCAGTTGAGGCAGCAACGAAGTAATTCTACTTCTTCAGAGTATAGTCAAGTAATTTTGCCTTCTTGTATCACTTGCTGTGGTCTCGATACTTTTAGCCTACTTCAACTTCTACTTAACAGTTTTTTTCGGCAAATTTACACTTTGTATTTTGTAAAGTAGCAATTAGATTTTGGATGAGGTTGCCTCCCTTTTTTGTATGATATTGTCATGACGACTGGACTAAAAGTTTATTATATGATGGTAAATAAACATATTTTTGAAAAACGCAATGTTAGTATAGTGTAATTGGTCATTTGGCGTTATTCGCGAAGATACACCTCGAAATTTTGAAAGTCATCGCCTCTAAGTAACTGCTAAACGCATGCGATCAAATCTAGCTTTTGAAACGTCAGGGTTTCCCCATTTATTTTGAGCTACTGCCCTCACCCCGATCAGACCAACGCTCCTCGCCACGCCTAAGTCATCAAACGAAAGTTGTTCTGCATTTATTACAGCTAATAATGGGACGGATGAAGCTGGTGTTTTATTATCACCATCCTCGTCATATTGGTTTTGAGTTTTGATAAGATCAATCTCATTCTAAAATCACCAGTCTCCACGTCCCTTGCTGTCAAGTCGGTTCTTGGTCACTTGGTCATGGCACTGAAAACACGTTCGATCGAATATGAGCGGGGATGGGTCACGACGAAAAATTGACCCGCTTCCAGTGAGAGTATTACTTTATGATTTGACTGTGTATCTAGGATGATTGATTTGATATATTGAACTTTGGGTTGAACTCAAAATTGTTCCACTCTACAATATAATCAGCTCTGAAATCATTGCATGCTCGGAAACTTTAATGAATGGATTGATTATCCGGTATAGAATGTATGATTGGAATCTATCCTAGAATCAAATCACCAAATCCTCGTGCAGTTGATGATTGAGATGATGGATTCATGTTTCTCTATCAAAATCGGGTATTCAAGCTGGCCGGTAGCTCATGCAAGCTTGACAATCGGAACACTCCACGAGTCGCAAAATTTCTGTGAATATCGCGGGGTTATGACTAGAGCCCGACCGATATTGGATTTCTGAGCCGATACCGATAAGACCGATATCCAGTACCTCCACCGATAACCCCGATATATTCAGCCGATATTCAAAAGATATGGAATCTAGCTCAAGGCCCATATCTAACACCTGAGAGCATTTCTTTCAACAACTTTACAGCCATTGATATGCTTGAACATGAAATAAATGATCAAGGAACTATTAAAATATATCAAAAGCACCAATCCAGCAGTTGCAGTTCACGAAGCACAATTTCTCGGCCCTTTCTCCAGGAACTTCTGTGGTCTTCCATAGATGATGTATATAGTACTAAACACAGTGAGCAGTCTTTCACTTGGTACCATAGTTAGTGGCACAGCAAGAATTGGAAATCTTTCTTCATTTCGGTTCCACCGCTCCCTTGCAGGGGATATTTCCTTCAATGGTTTCACCAAATATTGATATTATTATTGATATTCTTCTGGCAATGCACCTGGAGCCTTCAGCACATCATTAACAAATAGCTGAAGAGAACGTGCAAAACAACTCAAATTGTCCACGTCTGCAACTGCTCCACCCATACCCCTTGGGCCTTGACCATGGCCAGCATTTCAACAAGCAATCGATCACTATTTCACGCTCTTTTGTCAGAATTTGCCATGTCATCATGGAGTCAAAAATGTTCGTATCAATTATTGGCTTTACTCCACGTTTGCTTGATTTTCTTGCCCTCTATGCTCGCATATTTCCTATCATGGTGGCCCCACAGCCGCAGGCTTCAGTCAGACGACTTCATACATTATTGGTATAATTAGCTCTGTTGGTACCGAACCGAGAAATGTTTCGACGCGACGATTTTCTCTGTCATTACGAGGGTCAGTCCAGCATGATTGAAGTTCTCATTTCTCTTACTGATTGAAATCTTCTGCAGACAACTATCCAAAGTATCCATCAAGCTGCTCTCTGTCTTTGGTGATCGATTACTGCAGGCGGATTTCCACGAAGTCAGTGGGGCATAACGGTGGTTAGTTATCTATAATATTTTTCAGATAGGCACGCCTACTGCCTATGCACTATATGCAGCTTGGCCATTTATTTTTATAATTTACCGTCCTCACGTCTTCTATCGATTTCTCTGACTCCCTGCCACCATGTTGTGACGTCACGAATATGCCCGATATTTTTTACCTTCAATGGCCGATATCGATATTTCTCTCCAAGCGTGATACCGACTCGATATTATCGGCGAGCCGATAATCGGTCAGGCTCTAGTTATGACTTAATTCGGACAGTATCGTTTATCTGGTATCAGCATTACTAAGAACAAAATTATACTACTCATAAATTTTTCAAAATATGCCCGTCAAGTATAGAAGCGATATCGCTTCTCGCAACCAGAACGCCGTGCCGAAGGTCGCGGTCGCAGCACTGTGGAAACTGCACGATCATTTGAAACAGAGATTGATATCGCCCAAGACAGTTTCTCCTGAAAAGCCATCACACGTTGCAGTGGGCAATAACTGCTCAGATACTCCGTATTTCTCACAGCACACAATCAACCGCGCTTTCTATAGAAGTGGTTCTCAACCGCCGGTCCGCGTACCGGTGCCGGTCAGCGACGACTTTTCTGCCGGTCCACCAGGTAGGTCAATTTTAAAATTTTATATCTTAATTTCAAGAGGCAAAATGTTGAAGGCTTGTCAATTGATGAAATAAATAAGAGATCAAATTTTAAACATGTTCAGAACTTCATGTGGTAATATTGGGCCTTGATACATGTTCGATTTAACTTATTGAAGTTCAAGCCGTCTCCGGTGACGACATGCGAACGACAAGTACGAGATGACTCGCTAAAGCGCGCAGTTTGCATGATCATTCGTTTTCTATTCATTCCTTTGTGGATGACCCGTATCGCTGTTGTCATGTGTTTTCGTGCGGCGTATTGCATGTCTGGTGGTAAAGTGTGAAATGAGCAAGGTGTTTGGTTCGACTCCGAAACGCTTCTTATATAGATATTGTCGAAGAGAAGAATATCATTCGAGTTGGCGTTGTCGGTTAATCAACGTCCCTCGGCACGAAATATTGTAATCGATTACAGATAACTAACCCACGGATAGATGCGCAACACGTGACAAACGGTTGAGAACCCAGATGTCGCTAACGATTGCTGGTCGCTTCGTAAACAGCTATATTGTATGTCAGCGGCCGGACAGCACAATGTCTCGGGTAGATTCGGACTGTATCGCCACTTGGACACCACGTCTGGGGCGTGTTCGATCGTTGTTGCCACTCGGGCATCATATCTGGGGTAGACTCGGACTTTTGTTGCCAGTCGGATATCATGTCTTTGGTGTGATCGTAATGTGTTGCACCACTCGGACATCATATCTGGGTTATATTCCGCCTCTTTTGCAACCCGGACGTCATGAGAGGTTATGCCTGAGCTATCTTGCCACTGGGACATCATGTTTGGGGTATGTTCACATCGTGTTCTGCCACTCCACCATTATATCCGGGGTATGTTTGAACTATGCTGCCAATCGGACATCATGTCATTAGTATATCTGGGGTGGATTCGGACTGAAATGACGTCCAAATTGAAATTACCGTCCGAATCTATCTCAGACATGATGTCCTAGTGACGCAACAATGTGCGAACATACCACAGACACGATTTCCTAGTGACAACATAGTCCAAACATATCCAAGGTATGATGCCCGAGTGGCGGAACACAGTGCGAAATACCCCAGATATGGACTTACCCCTGTCACCTCTTGAACCAGGATCCGAACAACTCTTTCACTTGCAAAATTATTGAAGAAACCTGGCACGATATTGACAGTTTCGAGAATCCAAACTTTCAAACGTTCAACACTTATACTAAATCATCGCTATTCAATGGTTTCAGATTGGACAGGTACCGGCTACCCTTGTCTCCACCTTGGTTGTTGCCTCAACCATGCGTGGATTTGTCTCTCCTCACAGAGAGGTCTTCACGGGACGTTTTCGGAGCTTACAACCAGATTTGTTTGAGTCATGTTGCCGACGATTTCGATGAACACGTGCTTATATATACGGGCTGGTCTAAATCTCTATAGTTGGAGGCGGAGTGGCTTTTTGCGTCCCGTCACTTGACGTGGCAGTATCTGAGGCCTGTTCAATGGATCATTCGGTCCTGTCGACGGAGCTCCTAGCGATCGACCAAGCACTGAGCTGAATCTCCAGAAACCGATCCTCGTCAAACAAATTTCTCATTTTGTCAGACTGTTCAAGTGCCCTAGCTTGCATTAGCAATTCCAACTTGTATCCTGTCCATAGGCTCATATATGAGATATTGTCCTCTATTGAGCAACTCAGACAACGTGAAGTCAGCGTGTCATTCCTCTGGATCCCTGGTCACGTAGGCATTCACGGCAATGAAAAAGCGGACAGATTGGCGAAAATCGTCTCCGACTCCCCGCCGAATTATCGGGATTTGCCGATGCTCTCGGAACAAGAAGCTCGCCGTAGCGTACGTCGTCACTGCATGACGTTGTGGGATCAGGAATACCGTTTATCCGAAAAAGGATGTCAATATAAATCCTTCAAATCCTCGATTTGTGATTCTCCCCCTACTTGTGGAAACCGCCTCATAGATGGCATCATGTTTCGTTTGAAATCTGGACATTGCCGATTGAACGCTCATTTGTTTAAAATTGGAATAGTTGAATCACCATGTTGTAGTTACTGCCGATACCCGAAACCGTCGAACACTTTTTAATATGTTGTCCAAAATATACTTTTCACCGTGAATTTCTTAGAGATAAATGTGCGCAATTGAAAGTGAATTTTTGTATTACCGATTTACTGCTTAATCCTCAAATAACACCTTATGTTGTTAAATTTGTGTTATCGTGCAACCACAATTTGTAACTTGAGTTTATCATACTATTCTGATATTTGATTTGTTTTCTTGTGCAACCGCCTCACCCTCGTGATCTTACTCTACCCTCGTGTTCTTGTGATACCGCCTGTTATGATCTGAGTGCATCCAATTTATTCCGTTTCCGCCATTATTCATGTACAATGTTATTGGCTGTGGCGCAAAAGGCCGTGAGGCGATAAGCGCCATTATTTATGTTTAATAAACAACAACAACCCCAGATAAGGTGTCCCAGTGCCAAGACCGTCCAAACATAATCAGTCATGATGTCTGGGTTGCCATTACAGGCAGAATATACCCCAGTCATGCTGTCCTTGTGGCGGATCATAGTCCTAATCTACACCGGACATAATGTCCTAGTGGCGGAAGACAGAGTGCGAAGACATCCCAGATATGATATTGGAGTTGTAACAAACTCCAAATATCCCCATACGTGGTGTCCGTGTGGCGGAACACAGTCTGAATCTACTCTAGATATACCGTCCCAGTGGATACGTAGTCCGGACACACTCAGGACATGATGTCCCAGTGACGCAACACATAACGAACATACCAAAGAAATGATATCCGAATGGTAACAGCACAGTCCGAATCTACTCCTGATATGATATCCTAGTGGTGGAACACACTGCAAACGCACCCCAGATATGATATACGAATGGCATACAATATCTGCTCACGAAGCGACCAGCAATCGCTTGCTGTATCAGGATACTCAACCGTTTATCACGTGTTACGCATCTATGAATCGACTCGCTTCGCTAGCAGGTTATCTGGGCAAGAGGATTTTATCTCGACTCAGCAGACCTACCACCGTAAAATTACGTGAATATCATCATTAACATATTTAATTACGAATAAAACCCTCAATATGTCACTCTCTAATACCATAGTTGCAAATAATGGTCGCATTCTGGGTTGATTTCAATTGTCAAGGTCCACCGGTCCGCAAAATATTTTTTGAAATGTTACCGGTTCGCGCGATGAAAAAGGTTGAGAACCGTTGCTTTCTAGGGATTCTGACGACTGCTAAAATAGTCCATTGACGGACAGAATCAGCATTGTCAAGTAACAATGGACTGGACTGAATCTATTTTGCATTTTTACTACGTAATAGGCTGCTGTATTTATCAATCGTTTCAACACCACGTAGAAGTTGCCTTATAAACCTACACAGTCCCATTTTCTCTCGGCGCCCCCTACCGCCCGATTTTATCGCCTGAACCCCAATCCCCCATTTCATGGCCACCGTCCCCTTCACGCTCGCTGACGCCACCAGGGGGCGCTGGCGCACACTTTGGAAACCACCGACTGACATTATAGATCTTTCATATCTTCATTTTCTACATTTTTCTAAAAAGATTCAACGCGTACCTTTGAAATTTGTACTTCTACTTGAATAAGCAGGCGTTAAATTTCCACCTAGTATAGTGAGAAAGCTAACTGCTCTGACTACCGCTGACTTATACTCGTGTGATCCGGCATGGTGTTGTTTCGGTTCTGATCTCATCGCTGCACTTGAAATCTTGCGTATGGTGAATTGAGCTTTTGACGACTCGTACTTGGAATACAGTATCACCAACTTTTAAGGTAGGCCTACTGAGTCCATAATATTTCCATAATTTTGTCCAGATGAATTAAATAATTACTTTGAATCTTATGAGAATGTGTTATCTTAATGCAGTATTCACGATGCCGACTATACACTTGGTTGTGTTGTGTTTTGAATCATAATCCGCCAAATCCAAACAGATCGCCTACAATAACATATACCGCGCAGGTAATTCAAAATGATCTGGCAGTGGGTTGATAATCCGTAACGCATAAAGCAAATTAGCTTTGATGGGGTAGCTATTACGAACGAAACAAAAACATGTTGAATGGTGTGCCGACTATGGCCTGATCAAGTCATATAAACTTGATTTCACCATGCAATATTTTCCAAATAATATATTTCGCGGGCATACAATAATACTTAGCATGATATAAAAAATGTCATACTATGCCTCTACTGCGTAATTATTGTGAATCACTATTTCTTGAGTCAATCTATCTGCGTATTTTATATCAAAATATGAGTTCAGCTGTTTCGACATTTCCGCAGAACGAACAGTCATAAGTTCAATCCCAGTCGGGATGCCAATGGAGTTCACTTCGTGACCTCAAATTTCATACTAGGCTATAGAGATATTAGCTGTCTTTTCTCTGCGATCATGACATCGCATTATTCTTTGAACTCGCTGTTTTTTGGGATATCAAAATATACGAGATGAGCAGAAGGAAATCATTTAATGATACTTTTATCTATCATATTGTATATCTCGTATATATTTCACTCTTCTTTATTCATTAAAGATACTACCAACAAAACGTCGTTTACACTTTCAATATCGTTAATAAGAGTCGGTCTCTTACTTTGACTTGCGTTACTTAAAACAGGAAATCTAGCCGAAACTAGGTATATCTTACCTAACAAACTAGCTAAATGTAAGTGCCCCCTCTTAATACATCTTGGCCGCTCTTTCGTTGCATGTTTCCACAGTGAATATAGAACGTGGTATTGTGTAGGGTTACCATACGTCCTCACCAAATATTGCAGCAGCTCACCAAATTTTACAGCAAAAAGATACGAAATCAGCTGTTTTCAGTATTGGTCAACTAACTTTTCAGATTTGTCCTCCTTTCCCGATTTCAAAATATCGTAACCCTATATTATGGATTCACATCATGTGGGAGAATTGCACAAAATTAAAACGCACGGATCAGTTAATACTTGTTATTCAAAAGGAGTCCACCATATAGGTGTTACCCACGACATTTACTTAGACATATACACAATATCATGACCTTCCGCATAGGCATGATCCGCAGTTCAGATGGATATCACCTACCGAGAAGTCATATTGACTGTGATGACTATAGAGTATAGGAAACAATAACAAACAATATTATATCGACAAAACTGTTTTGGACACACTTCCTCAGACCCTCGCTTCCCGTGTATGATTAGCTACAAGTTGTATGTAATGTGATGCAATATCATCAGTAGAGGCGGTTTTCGGAAATCCTGAACAGTGTGATGGAGATATAAGAGATACGATATAAGACGGTGATCGTCACGAGCCTCTTTATCGAACATTAACGTTTGTCTCGAAGCTTCATCGGTGGCTGGTAAGTTATCTACGTTGGAGATGATGAAGATTTAACATTTTGCTAAGATGTGGTCAAGGTAATCAGCGTTGTATAAAGTAAAGTGCAAGTTACGTCATAACTTTATGCTCACGGACAAGTAGAAGTAGCGATTAACACGATATTTCAGAACTACTTGAAGTAAAAGCAGTAGTAAGTATTTTGAAAAAATACAATTGGTCTAAAGATCAAATATTTTCAGCGATAAATCGTGGGCTTACCTTCCGAAATTGCCGCGTACAACTTAAAGACAAACGCAAAGTGAATAATGACAGTATAAATAGAAAATGATTGCAGACTCCGTGATACACGGGCTATTTGTCCCAGTGTTTAGGACAATGTCACGCATGAAGATGAATGTGACCCAAAACTACTGCGAACTCGACAAAATTAAAGGAGTAAGAAGTAACTAATTTTTTCTTAAAGAGACTGGAAGTCGTCTAAAATCTCAGCCACTTGGAAAAGTAGTGCAAGTTGATAAAACTTACGTACTTGGTATAAGTACATGTAATTCGTTACTTACCACGTCTGGGTAAAGTCTAATTTTATTTCTATCACACGCACAATTAGGGTACGGCAAGAACGACTATATTTTATTGGATAAAGACGCCTAAATAAGGTACGCGTTATCAATCGTGGTGAGTAGCATTAAGGTATTTTTTGCTCTCATCTCTCATAACTTGATAATTCGATGTTGCTGTTACACTAACACGTCCGGATATGCTATTGAGTATAAAATGCATCACGCAATAATCGTGACTTCATTCCTTTACAGGAAATATGCGCATCAAAGTCGTTTTATGCTTGCTCGTTGTCGTCGGCCTTGCCGTGGAAGCGAATGCGTGGAGGAAATGGTATCATAGACGACGCTTTTACATTTCACTTTCTCCTCCTCGCGTTGTTTTCTTTCGACGTCGACGTTTTTTCGGAGACCAACGAGCAGACGTGCCCGAGAGCATCGATGACTCGTTTCCTGTATGTTATCAAGTTTAGACTTCTAAATCTAGAAACGGTACAGATGAAAGTGTGAATTGTTTCCGAACAGGATATGAATGAAAATGACTTCGAAGACGCCTTGGCTGGTGAGTATCGTATTGTGTAGACTGCACGCTATTCGGGAAAACTCTTACAGCTGTGAATTCAGTGAATTTAAAATGCTGATAACTCATGGTATTTCCGATATATCAATGCGATTCCTATACCCAGGACGCGCTACAAGGCGTATTATAAAGTATTCTATTTCACTTTCCACCTGGCAACATATGACGCATATATATGCCTATATTCCGCTGTATTTCTCATTATATGGTACTTTGGGCTAGTCAACGTGCGACATTCGTCGCGAGTTAAACTGGATGCCCACAAGTTGCGCCATACTTCAGGTGTATGAAGCAGACAAGAATCAATAAACGTAACACATGATCAGAGACGAGAAAACGCGTATCTTTTACGTTGAAAACAATGGGGTTCTGAGTAGTATAGGTCGCGGCAATTTGCTCATTATGACACAAAATCGAGTTGGATTGCTGCACTTCTCGATCAACGTGAACGAAGGAATTAATTCCAATTCTCAGCCATAGGCCCACACAATAACACACTGTCTAATGTGGGGCTCCAATCAAAATGACCGGTCACGAAAAACTCGCTCACGAATTATTCTGAGCACGAGAACGTGGCGCTTAGGGGTGCGAAAACATTTTATTTCAGAAGATGAGAACATGTATTTGCTCGTCTATAATCGTGAGAAGATACGGTACTCAGAATATTGAATGGGAAACTATTACATCTAGAAATCCTTCGCGACCCACCTGAAATAGCTTCGCAAACCATCAGTGGGTCGCGACCCAGCTCTCTTGGAAATAGCCTTCTTTTCTATAAGCTATTGAAAAATTGAAATGATTGAAATATAATTCGTCTCGATTGGTCTTGGACCATCTATCCCTCAATTTTGCGGTTTCTAATCGCAAGCAATGATAATCTTGCGGAAAATTTACAAGGACTAAATTATAATCTTGCCGTCGAACCCGGTATGCCCATCGCTAGAGTTGCATTTAAAACAAAAATCTATTTAAAACAAACCTGTTTAAAACAAGGCCCTAATTTGAAACATGTTTTCTATTGTTTTTTGTTTGTTTTTAAGCCATGACGCCACGAATATTCAATTATGACGTCATAGTGGATTGACATTAAGAATTGAAAATATAGGGTAAATATAGCTCCTTTGACGAAATATCTGTACTGACAATGTTGAACCGACTATTTTAAGGGTTTTACCCATCCCATATCGATATACGTTCGCTCTATCTGGTTGTAATTATCCGTGAGCTCATACAACATGTTTTTTGGAAAGTATTTACACAATTATGGCATAATTTTACAACTTACAGAAATTTTTTTAAGGCCGTTGTTTAAAACACTGTTAAAAACATGATTGAAACATAGTGTTTCAAAACACTGTTTGTTTTAAATGCAACCCTACCTAACGCCATCAATCTGCATAATAGCGTATAATAGTAGGTGAAACACTGATTCCCATGTTGCATTTATTCAGATCGCGTGAATGCAAGGGGTGAAGACTTTGATCAAGATTAACTTGAGTGCACGGAAATGTCGTCACTTACTATGATTCATTGTTAAGCCTATTTGTGGACCTTTTGGTTGTAAATCGGCCAATAAATCGTTGATATATCGAGAATGCAGTGGGCATTTGAGTTATCACGTGAATGTGGTGCTTACTCTGGTGTTGGACAGATCATTTGTGTTCACCCACTAGTCATTGTAGCTGCGGGGATTATCCTAATTGGTAGGTGTTACGGTTAGAACGGCGACGTTCAGGAAACAATTTGGATTTGAAATCTACATTGGTATTTAGTCATACAAGCGTCGCCGGTGATGTGCAGGCATGGAGGCAATTTAGACCGTGTCTCATGATAAGCCAGAATCGGCAATGAAATTTTTAAAACATTCAATGATTGGTCGACACATACGGTTAGGCAGGCAAAGTAAGCGTGGGTTTGGGGATTCTGAACGGCACTATTCCGAATATGACCTTAGTTTTTGTTTTGGAGATAACCCATAAGACTATTTTGACCAAAATCTCCCATTTTCTCTGTAAAGGATGGATAGAAAATCGGCTCAGTCGCAATATAAAGTTGAGAAATTCAATCTACCTGTTATTTTTACACACCGAAGACTCTTTTAAATCAAAATACAGCAACAGCACTATATTTACGGGTATTAGATTTATCATAGTGGGAGACTTTCATATCATGTACATAAATATACTCCATTCATGTATATCAGTGGTCGGGAACCTATTGCTCGCGAGCCATATATGGTTCTTTTGAGCATAAGATACGGCTCTTCGCGAAATTCTTATTTTTGTGCTCAATTTATTTATATTGCGGCAACTTGTTACTAAATCTTCAGCACGACCAATATAATTTTTCTTGTGGCAGTATAAACATGTCATCGAAAGGTTAATACAGTGGCATATTCGGATTTAGGGGCTTGGACCGCCTTTTCAAAATCCTCAAATTTCAGTTGCCGTCGCGCCAGCGAAATATATCACTTCCAAATTCGATGTACCCGCCACGAAATCTTGGATTGCACGATACGTTGATTGAGAGTGGGATACGTGGCGGCGCCTATATCACAGTGCAGTTTTCAAATACACATTGTTTTCCTGAACTACGGTTAAAAATGAAATACCGTGAAAGTGGCATTCACAATTACAAATTCAAATTACAAACAACGTCATAGCGATCCACGTTCTTGATTGATAACGTAGCTTTGTAGGCGTACATTGAGAATTGAGAAGTCGAATCGGAATCAGTGCGACAATTATATTGGATTAATATCAGTTATTATAAATTATATGATTTTTGCGATGAATTGCGCTATCACAGGTAAGGCATCGCCCGGCCGTGCCTCACCTATGCCTTACCTCTTCATTCACACTCCATTTTCAAACAATAAATAGGCAAGTTGCGTGATTTTAGTAGTAAAAATGTTCAAAATCTAGTAGACAGGTCAGTAAAACTGTGCAAAAAGTAGATTCATACTTTTACTGTTGTTTACGTCTGTTGGAAATCTAAATGGGAATTGTCTTAAGCTTCGAAAAATATGATATGCCTGTCAATGCAATACAATTAAAATATATAACTTGCAAACTATATGGAACTCAATTGTTGCATACTCATTACTCAAATAAAGGCAACCTACATGATTAGTACGATTTTTTACAAAGAAAGTACGGTTCAAACCACGAATCCCATGTAGTGCTTTCGAATTTGCGCTACCATGACGTCACAATTTTTCAATTGTGACGTAATAGTTGATTGGCATGTATGACTCTTTGAGAGTTCAAATGGAAAATATAGGGTCAATATGGCTCTTCGGATGAAAAAGGTTCCCGACCACTGATGTATATGAATATTACCTAAATACTCAAATAGCGTGGCCTTATTTCAATCAGTTTTATATTCACCACCACCTATTGTAAATTTAAAATAATCAGTTGGAATATAATATTATTAATTTATATTAAAGCAAAATTGTTTTTTTGTACGACCTTCGCTTGTAAGAAATTTAGTGCAGTTTCTCGAAAGGTGATGATCAGGAAATATATCATGATGATTGAACAGGTAGTGAACTTTTATGCTCATGTTTGTTCCAAGTTTCCCATGGAAAATACGAATTTTCGGATCACCTGTTTGTAGTTGGATGCTTTGTGATCTTCTGAAAAGTTTTATTTACTACAACTTAAGAGAAATGCCATGCTCTGGAGTCCTACCTGATATGAAATTGTAGTCTTTCATCCGTATTCAAATCTGATATCTATTAAAGCTACCAGATGTACGCTTCTAGTTTGATAGGAATACTAGGTATACCCACTTTGTTGACTCAGCGGAAAAATATCCATTGCAAGTCAAAAAAGATGAGAAGCATATGAGTATTGCAGTTAAGCTCTTCAATGACAAATTTGATAGCTTTGTACTCCTCTTTCAATTACCAATAACCAATTGGTACAGAAGAAATTGTATTTCCGTTGTGCAAAAGTACAATTTGTGGGCTTGATAAACTACATTTTTGACCAACAAAGATTTCGCATCAGGTCATCTTAATGTTTATAAAATGACTGAGAACGAAATGAGCGTTCTTCATAGTCAATTATCTTTAAATGTGCACTGTAAAATTGAAAAAAAAAACGATTTACTTCCTACCAAGTTAAATAGGCTATTCAAGGGTAAATACAGTAATTTTGGATTTTTAGGGGTATAAGTATATTCTAAAGAAGAGTCAATCTGGGACAACTAATGTGATATTTGTAATCAGCAACCTCGAAAACCCCCGAAACGACTCTCAGATATTCTGCCAAAAAATCATTTTGTTGACCATAGTGTAATAATTGGTGTTTGTATCCATGTTCATGAATGACTAGCATTGCAATATTTTACTTGAAAAATAGACACAAATTTTATATTCAAGGTTCAAAAATATATCGTGAAATGGGAAGTGAGGCGCAGGTGAGGACATTTTCAATTTGCTGAAAAAGGAGGACAAATCCTCTTAAAGAAGAACGTATGGTAACCATATGTCGAGACGCGAGTTGAACTACAGATGTAGGCCTACAAAATATTTAGACGATTTTCCATGGCCGTAACTGTCGCACCCTAAACCCATCCATAGCGGGGGATCTCGGTTATTTCGCTGGTATGATTGTTGAAGGAGATTTATCCAACTTGAAAATGTTCGTCGTTATTCACAAGATTTATTTTTCCTACAGGTTTAGATTTGAATAAAATATGAGAGAGAAAGATGCGCATATTTTCCTCAGGCGACTACTATATATTGACATGGTCTATGACTTTTAGATAAGAGGTGGGCCACAGAACATTCTCAATCAGGAAATGGGCCACGGTTTAAAAAAGGTTGATAGACCCTGTTATAAACAGATGCCAACTCCACCCTGTTCTTTCTTACGATATCAGAAGAAATACAGAATACAAAAAGAATGTAACTTACAAGCTAAGTACAGCTGATATGAACATTGTACGATATTATTGCACACTCGGTCAACACGTATTGAAGCACAAACTTGCCTGTTTATTAGGGTTGTCCATAATTTGGAAAATCTCAAAATTTATGCATATCCATGTCTCATTCTATAGATTATGGTTAAAAAACGTCAATGAACCTGCAATAAGCTCACAGGAAATTCGTTAACATTTGTCTAAATGCGTTTGAAAGTAGCTACCGTAGATTGGGCGTGTCAGCGACCATAGAGCGGCAAGCAGACTAGTAATCACGAAATCACGGCGTTTGATTGACTAATCTGCTATGCTTCAATGATCACGACGTTGGCGGCTTGTTGATCAGCTGGTCAAGGAGTCGGCTGTCGACGGTGATTTGTAGGTTGGTCCGCAACTAATGATTTAGGATTAATTCAGAACATGTCGAGTTACGAAATACATGATGAACTATAAGAACAGCTGCTTCACAATATCTTTAAATACATGACTGGATGGCTTATTGTGAAGGTAACCGCCGTAGCCTATATGGGTATGCCTTGATTTCATTGATGGAAAGCACAAAAACACACGGAAAAATACTGCAAAGGATCTTATGCAAGTGGCAAACGAGTTTCTAGTTTCAGAGGGGATGTACCATCATTGAATACAACTATAAAGCTTGACATTGACACTACTTTGTCTGATCTTATTAGGCTGTTGTCGTTGTACATAATTGAAGTCTTGAATGCTGTAAGGGCTGGATGAATCAGTCATTTATGCTTGGCACTTGTCAGATTCTTTCAGCATAATGAATCATACCCGCAAGTGCTATCAAAGTCCTCAATGATGCCGGGCAAAGAGGTCTAAAGATAATCACAAACTGTGCTGGTAGGACCAGCAAAAATACAGTTTGCTTGCATTGCTTTGCATGTCCTAAATGAATGTTAGATCATTACCGGCTGCATTACGGCTAATGCTTGAATCAAACCAGACATGGACAAAAAAGGATGGATTGAAGCGGTGTGGTAGTTACACTCTTCTTCAGAAATCCAGTGTAAAAGCTACCTGGTCGGCCCACATATCTTCTGAGCATACAGGATTGTGTCCAGCATCCATCTCACATGTTATGCTGCACCAGTTTGGTGATGTCTAATATGCCTTACCTGCACCCAGAGAAGCAGGACCACTTGGCGTAATCTCAAGCATATAATATATGTATTTCTTGGATCTTTACTTAGTTCTATAAGTTCACAATTATTCGCTGCTTCACCTCTGTCATGCCTGTAAGAGGCTATTGTTGCTCTAAACCTATCGTTACCTAGTTTTAACACTAAAACGTTCAATGACCAGATGTCTCATTTTATTATTAAATCACCAATGTACAATGCGCTTACATAATCATTGCCGTTAGCGATCTCCTTGGACTAATAGAAGCACATAATCAGCAAGCCGCTGTGGTCGTGATCATTCAAGCATAGCTGAATAACCAATCGAGAGACGTGATTTCGCGATTACTGGTCTTCTCGCCGTTCTACGGTTGCTAACACGCGCACTCTACGGCAGCTACTTTCAAACGCATTTAGACCAATGTTACCGACTTTACTATGAGCTTATTGCAGGTCCATTGACGTTTTTTATCAATAATCTACAGAATGAGACATGGATACGCATATTTTTTGAGATTTTCCAAATTATGGACAACCCTACAGTTTATTGTGATACCCAGTCACCATGCCATTTCAATGCGGATCTGGTACACCACATCTGAGAGGTACACCCTTTCAAAATTTTGGTACACCCTAGGGTCTACGAAACACCAGGTTGAAGAACACTGACCTAGGCACCTCCTCGCCACCTCATCCGCGTAAGCGGTTTCTTACAAAAAGCCTAGAAGAAAGCCGTGCTATAAGTCGGCAGTTTCGGAATAAAAAAAATAACGAATATCGGCCTGGTGTAAAAGACTACTAGTCGACAAACACCATGAATACCACAAAACAAACATTGCACATTTTGACTCGAGTCACGTCAAGTCACTCGATTTTCGAAAATGTCTCCAGTCAAGTCGAGTCAAGTGGAGTCCAGTGGAGTCAAGTCACGAGTCAAGTCACAATTCAAGTCAAGTTGCCTTTTCGAAGTACGAGGCATGATTTCGTATTGCATTTTGTACCTGTATGAACTGCAGATTGGATAATCATCTATTTTGAATAGAGAAAAGAATATATAGACTTATATGCAAAAAGACATTGTATCGCTCACACATACGTGTAGAACTGCATTACTACGTAAGTAACTGCATTGCCTTAGTCTATAAGCTACGGCTATGATTGACGAGTATTTTTACCTTTTTACCATCTATATTCGAATTATATTTAATTCAAACAATTGGTTTGGTTAAGGTGAGAACAGAGCACGATGAGTAGTCTATGGAACAGAAATGGAGATTTTGCTACTAGATTACTTTACTACTACTTTACGACAACTTGGGCTGTAAGCTCCGATGACTCCGTTGGTCAATTTATTTGTGATAGAACAGGGAAGGCTCAGTATAACGCACGATCATTGAATGAATGATTGCTCGCTGTCACAGGCAGGGCTCTGGAGCCGGAGCCCCGGAGCCGTGCATTTTCACCGGAGCTGGAGCCGGAGCTCTACATAACATTCAGCCGGAGCCGGAGCTGGAGCCTGTTATTTGAGGAGTAGCTCCGGCTTCGACCTATTTCATAACATGCTATTATATATACAACAACCACATCTGCTGATTTATCATAATTATACAGCAGGCCTGAATTTTAATGCTGTGCACTAGGGTTGTCCATAATTTGGAAAATCTCAAAAATTTATGCGGATCCATGTCTCATTCTATAGATTATAGTTGAAAAACGTCAATGAACCTGCAATAAGCTCACAGGAAAGTCGTTAACATTTGTCTAAATGCGTTTGAAAGTAGCTGCCATTGATTGGGCGTGTCAGCGACCATAGAACGGCAAGCAGACTAGTAATCACGAAATCATGGCGTTTGATTAGCTAATCTGCTATGCTTCAATGATCACGACGTTGGCGGCCTGTTGATCAGCTGGTAAGGGAGTCGGCTGACGGCGGTGATTCTGTAAGTGCATTGTAGGTTGGTCCGTAACTAATTATTTAGGATTAATTCTGAACATGTTGAGTTACGAAATACATGATGAACTATAAGAACAGATGCTTCACAATATCTTTAAATACATGACTGGATGGCTTATTGTGAAGGTAACCGTTGTAGCCTGCATGCCTTGATTTCATAGATGGAAAGCACAAAAACACACGGAAAAATACTGCAAAGGCGCTTATGCAAGTGGCAAATGAATTTCTAGTTTCAGAGGGGATATACCATCATCGAATACAAATATGAAGCTTGACATTGACACTACTTTGTCTGATCTTATTAGGCTGTTGTCGTGGTATATAATTGAAGTCTTGAATGCTGTAAGGGCTAGATGAATCAGTCATTTATGCTCGACACTTGTCAGATTCTTGCAGCATAATGAATCATACCCGCAAGTGCTGTCAAAGTCCTCAATGATGCCGGGCAAAGAGGTCCAAAGATAAGCACAGACTGTGCTGGTAGGACCAGCAAAAAGACAGTTTGCTTGTATTGCTTAGCATGTCCTTAATGAATGTTAGATCATTACCGGCTGCATAACGACTAATGCTTGAATCAAATCAGACATGGACATAAAAAGGATGGATTGAAGCGGTGTGGCAGACTGGTAGTTACACTCTTCTTCAGAAATCCAATGTAAGCTACCTGGTCGGCCCACATATCTTCTGAGCATACAGGATTGTGTCCAGCATCCATCTCACATGTTATGCTGCACCAGTTTAGTGATGTCTAATATGCCTTACCTGCACCCAGAAAAGCAGGACCACTTGGCGTAATCTCAAGCATATCATATAGGTATTTCTTGGATCTATACTCAGTTCTATAAGTTCACAATCATTCGCTGTTTCACTTCTGTCATGCCTGTAAGAGGCTATTGGTGCTCTAAACCTATCGTTACCTAGTTTTAACACTAAAACATTGAATGACCAGATGTCTCATTTTATTATTAAATCACCAATGTACAATGCGCTTACATAATCATTGCCGTTAGCGATCTCCTTGGACTAAGAGAAGCATATAATCAGCAAGTCGCTGTGGTCGTGATCATTCAAGCATAGCTGAATAACCAATCAAGAGACATGGTCATGATTTCGTTATTACTAGTCTTCTCGCCGTTCTATGGTCGCTAACACGCCCACTCTACGGCAGCTACTTTCAAACGAATTTAAACAAATGTTAACGACTTTACTATGAGCTCATTGCAGGTTCATTGACGTTTTTTTATCAATAATCTACAGAATGAGACATGGATACGCATATTTTTTGAGATTTTCCAAATTAAGGACAACCCTACTGAGCACACTGCACAGCAATGGCATAGAGTAAAGTGCGTTCTCATGCAACTATGATGTTGTCGACAATTGACAAGTATTCATTATGACTTCACAAGCCTATATGTCTTCGTTGCTACATCGGATGTTAATGACGGCTGACAGAAACTAGATTACTATAGATGACTAACGTATGGGTAGATTACTAATCTATATAGACCAGGAATTGCCAAACTTTTCAGCTAAAGGGGCACATGCAATCGACGAACGAGTGCACGGTCCACTAACCGCGCCAAGCGGGTAAAATTTTCAAATTTAATAAATAAACTAGGTCAACAATATTAATACTTGAGTATATTGAGGGTCTATTGTATATCACCCGATAGGCTCAGTTTGCAAGGACACTACTATTCGGCGTCTGGTCACATCGATATCGAAGGTCTCCGATAATATGCGACGATCATTTTGTGCCTACATTTCACCGTCGACGATCTTTATGCGAGCGCAAACTCGAAAATACGTTCTCCCGTAATTGCGAATACAGTTAGACTCAATCGGGTAAATTAGGCGTTTTTTTCATTTTGGTAGGGGCTAGGCCACCAAGCAAGAAATCGTGTGACAATTAAACACGCGAAGCGTGAAGAATATATTCGCTACTATTTCAGTGTATTGTAATGTACGACGATTTACTGAAAATGTGACTGGACCCTGGATCTCCCAATGCGTCGGAACTGATATTTTAGTCATCAACATCCCAGGTGTCGGAGCCAGAATTGTAATTTTTGGTTGGCATTGCAAGTTCACATTCTGAGCAATTCATTTTCGATAATATAATAGGAAATTACCTCACGGGCCACGCAAAACCCTCTCGCGGGCCACATTTGCCCCGCGGGTTGGCCACCCCTGATATAAACAGGCCCATTCGATAATTTCAGAGCCTGAGCCGGAGCTGGAGCCGGAGCAGTGGAAATAATGCGGCTCCGGAGCTGGAGCCGGAGCTAATGTATGATAGGAGAAAGCTCCGGAGCTGGAGCTGGAGCAGTTTAAATTTATAGCCGCTCCAAAGCCCTGGTAACAGGGTACACCGTCGTTTCGAGGGCAATCCGAACATGTGCAAGATACTGTGATTTTTATCGATACCGATTACTTGATGACTTGAATTTGACCCGTAAATTTTGTTTCGAGTCACGAGTCAATTCACATTTCTGATACGCCGAGTCAAGTCAAGTCGTTTTTGCAAAGTGACTCCAGCCAAGTCAAGTTATACGAAGAAGGTGACTCGAGACATCCCTATACTGGAGAAATACATTACTTTACGGATGTAGCTGTTATGTATGTTCCATCCATACCCATGGTTACCTACCTTCGATTGTAGATATGTAGTAGTTTCATGCGTAGCGGGCGTGTGGTGGGTTCTAATGTAATAAAATACGAGTGGCGAACTGAATCAGCTAACCGTTTGGTTTCATATATTTGTAATTCTGACACTATAAAAATGGATCGGTGCCTTATCATTTTACCAACCATGAACCCTCACCTCAAGTCACTGATATAAATCAGAATTAACCGACATAGTTCGGGGTCATGGTACTATGCTGTGAAACGAGCAGAGGCTTTTTGTTTGATGCATTGGGAACGTAAATATCCATTTTGAATTTCAATCCGCCATGATACTAGACCGTGACCAATTATCTCGGTCAGACCAACTCTTTATTGTAACGTAACGCTGAATAGCGTACAGAATGCGACGCCGTCCTGTGACACAGCACACGTACACCGCTGAACTGCTAATGACATCAGCCAGGAGAATATTCCTGCCTTGCTTGAGAGTTCAGATGATGATGCGATTATATACTGAGAATTTTATATTTTCGCAGGAGTCATTCAAAGATTTGGATCCGTCAAACAGGCATAGTAAAAATCTGAACTGATTTAAAATATTCGGTTCGCCCACGAGAAAATTTTTGAAATGCTTCATTGTCTTCATTCACGAGAATCTGAAACAGGACAAGCAAATTATTTATATGTTTTATTGTCTTTGCGGATGGTTTGCGCAGCCGCTTCAGTCAGGTGAAATAATGGCACAGGGGCCAAATTCGATTTCTTACGGCTGCGACATCTAGTCAAGAATGCAAAGTTGAAAAAATTTATTATTTATCCTACACATAAATTATCAACCTAGTCACAGGCATATTTGTGAATGATAATATTCATTCTATGTCGCAGAGTATATATATGTCTTCATACATTCGTTACAATAGTAATAGCCTTATATCGGTTCGAGTCCTACCAAGGGATTCCGAATCAAGCTCTGGACGTTTACCTATTGGTTCTACTGTTACCTGAGATGCCTGGCCATTGGGCAGTTTCCTACAAACGTCAAGACCGGTGGTTCTTAAACTATTTTAGACATACCTCTTGATCCGCGCATTTCGTATCGTCATATCAAAAAATAATACATTATGTTTGCAATCTCAACGCATAGTTTAATGGCATGGAAGGTCATCTTTGCAGAGTGACCGCTCAAATAAGAAATCTGGACTATAAACAGAGTAATAATTACGAGCTGGAAGTAGATCACGCCAAGCGCGAAAAAAACTTTCAGTTCATGATATTGTCAAAACTAATCATGTGCAATGGTAGCACGTAACATATACGTATTTGTGGTGATTTTGATGTCAAGTCCCGTCTATTTCCTGGCTTGGTTATAGGCTCAATCATACCTGACTACGAACTAAATCAAAAACCAATGGCCGGGGCAACACGCCATTAAAACTTGGCATTTTTTCGCGGGACAAACAATTCTTCTTTTCGGGTCGCAGATGCTCTGCAGGTTAATAATTCTATTGATTACTTTTGGAATGCCATGAATTGGCAATCTACAAAATGTTTCTCAATTGAGAACACTCTTGGTGGTTACCTTGACGTTCTAAGACACTTAGGTTTAAATCCTTGCACCTTAGATTCAAAAGGCATATTGTACATGGCATATGAGACGACCTTACAAGCAAATGTCTCATTTCTCCATAACTGTGTGTCTTTCTACGCACTCTGCACAGATGATTGACGGGCAGACCATAAAAGCATCAGCTTACACCTACCGCTACGCGCATTCACAAGCCAATCCTAATTCACAGACATCTTGTGATCGGTGTAAGGTCTGGTATGAGTTGCAATAAAGCATCGGCGAATGGATAGTATGACGCTCCTAGGACATTTCAAATCGCTCTATAATTAGGATTATTGTCTGAAACTCGGAGGTTATAGAACAATATAGACTCATTCCGAATTCCTAAACTTTTTTTCTCTCAGGCGACTTCGCGCCCAGATTCAGATGCTTTCACGCCCCAAAGGAGGCACGCCCCGCAATCTGATAACCACTGGTCTAGACTATAGATCGGAGGTTCTCAACCTTTGCTACTCCGCCGAACACCTACGTTAATCTGCAAGCCTTCACGGAACCTGTAATTTCTGATGAGTCATAAAAGAGAAAGTCTCACACATTACACATCCGATACCTTACTATAGATTATTAATGCTCAAACGAACTGTAAGTCAACAGAGTGGTAAAAGAACGAAACCATTAGAATTTAATTTTCACACAAAACGAAAATCAGTTTGACTTCCATTCAATTACCGGTTCAGAAATGCGAGGCTTCACCCTAGAAAGTGTCATCGTATTGTTCGGTCGAAACGCGATTGATACCAATTAATTACTAACAACTGAGCTTACAAGTAGTGAAGATTGAGTTGGCATTTCAGAAGGTCGTGGTTTACGGTATCGAACGCAGACCTTCCACTGCACATGACGTGCAACCACAACTAGGGTTGCATTTAAAACAAAAATCAATTTAAAACAAACGTGTTTTAAACAAGGCTCTTGTTTAAAACATGTTTTTATTGTGTTTTTTTTATCCATGATGTCACGAATATTTAATCATGAATTGTCATTGACAATTGAAAATGTAGGGTACATATGTCTCTTTCGGCGAAAAGGGCTACCGATCACTGTCATAAACTGACCAAAAGTATCTTTAACCAGGACTACATCGCTATGAAGCATTTTTACGGTCCGCTGTCATCATAATCAGAACACCCAATCCGTACCAACTGTTGAACAGACGACGATTTCGAGGGTTCCAGCCACCCCACATCGCATACGTCGACTATTTTGAGTGCAAATCGTCCGTAAGCTCATACTGCATTAGTTTTCAGACGTATTTCCACAATCATTGCAGAATTAAACAACGTTTGAAAAAATAACACAATTCTGTTTTTTTAAGATGACATTTGCTTAAAACGCTGGTTTAAACAAAGTGCTTCAAAACAACGTTTGTTTTAAATTCAACCATCACCACAACTATCACAACTCCACTACTTATCAGGCCTAATTGCGAACAATGAGTGTGCGTCTTGAGCTTCACTAGTGTTCCGTGGAGCACCGGTAAAGAACCACAGCTCTAGAGTAACAATGGGCTGATTCAGCAACAATATCTCATGGGCAAGATATAGACGAGAGCAACAACAACAACATAAAGATTGACGTGAAAGTAGGCCAATCCGCTTTGAGCTGGCGACCCTGTGCTAGTCGTGTAAACAGAGAAGTCAGCATGCCGGATCTGGCCGTCTCTGGTATTAGACTTTGATTTGGACTTACGTCTTTCCGTTAAAATTAGCACCCCCGATGATGATATGTAGAGCTATAGCACATAAATTGCATTTTTATACCAGGGGTTTTCGGTCTCGCCTTTGCTTGGTAATCAAATTCCCAAATAAGCTGTGAATCGGTATTGACGAAGGAGCTGAACTTTCCTTCAGTAATAAGCATACCAAATTATACGTAGAGGTGGGTCACGTCACGGTACATTTGTAAATCAGATATATCGCCGAGACCATGAAAATGTAAGGGACCAGTAGTTTAGACGGTGTCCGGTCAATACCGAGAAAACCATTACCGAGAATGCCATTACCGAGAATGGACACCACCGAGAATGGACATTACCGAGAATGGACACCGCCGAGAATGGACATTACCGAGAATGTAATATATGCAATGCAGGCATGTTATGCATATGCACAGGTCGTGTCTGTGCATCACGGCGTCGCCACATTCGGTATCGATGCTCAGGTATAAATTTCGCGACAACGTCAGTCTCAGTAAGCTATATTCTTGACATTGGTCATTATCGGTAATGTCCATTCTCGGTGGTGTCTATTCTCGGTAATGACCATTCTCGGTAATGTCCATTCTCGGTAATGTCCATTCTCGGTAATGATATTCTCTGTAATGTCCATTCTCGGTAATGGTTTTCTCGGTATTGGTATAGAACCAGTTTAGACACACCATATGCTCTATCTACATAATTGCTGGGTGTTTGGGACATTCATATCATTGATTTCAGTTTAGTTTTAACTAGTCCTTCATAAACCTCAACGGAATTCTGTCTATTAAAAATCGATACTCACCATCGTAAGCCTTTTCAAATTCATTTTCGGTCATGTCCTGAAATATCAAAATCGAAGTTACGACATTGATAGAGGTAGCGCAAATTACAACTTTAATTGTGCACTATTACCAGAGGCCGTCAGTAGTGAAGTAAAGTAAGTCTACCTCTTCGATGTAGCCAGGTAGGTTTCGCTCATTTGTACTGTTTACAAAAAATGGTCTTTTGTACTACTACCATATCCGCTATACATATTGAAGATTGATCTAGGCCATCGGTCGGCAACCTTTCGTATGCAATGCTAAAATAACACCGACTGGCGTGCCACATATTTAAGGTATTTTCGCAATTATCGTCTCAGGCAAAAAATTTCACCAACCGACTATCCGAAGCTGGCAACGGCATCGCTCACGTCGGTGATTCCTAACGTATCGGTGCCGAAGGGTATAAATGTGAATCGTAACTACACCAGAGCTATCGTGTACATAATGTGTGCCTAATTTCTTGCAAAGATGGCCGATTTCTAATAGTCACGCTCCAACAAATTGCACATGCCTGGACTGAAGCCATGTTTCAATGGCTTTAGTCACCTTTTTCATTTCATACATGCACCAAAAACGTATGGCATACTAACCGTTCAAATGCGTTTTTTTTTCGGATGTGTAAGGCTTCGGTCGTGAAAAGCCGATAAAGTTCAGATTTGGGTAGTGATATAAAAAGTTTTAGAACCAACTAGGCTTGTAAGACCAAATAGGTTTTAACTTCATTCGAACTAACTTTCAAGAAAACTTGGGATATTTTATTCGATAAAGGAAAAACATATTGGTTTAAAAAAGACCACTGAACGCATTCGACCGTCCATGGTGCAGTTTCGGATATCGTGTTGCAAACAAAATCATTGTTGGTGGGTTACCATCCCGGGCGCAACATGATTTTCCATTTTCAAAACTTCTGTTTCATTTTTTCAGCATATTTAAGTTATTAAGTCGTGTGCGTTAAATCATTTGGCCTGCCATGAAAATTCAGTTTGCGTGCCACTTGTGGAACAAGTGCCTAGAGTTTCCGACCCCTGATCTCGGCACCTCCTCGTCGTCCCATCCTCGTAAGCAGTTCTTACAAAAGCCCAGACGAAAGCCGGCCACACTATAGGGTTGCTTAGATGAGAATGAGGCAATATAAGCCCTAGTGTTAAATGAAAATACTGTCGATAAAACATGAGTAATAAACAATGGCGAATATAAACCGTCTGTAAAATTAGCTTCACGCTAGCATTGTTAACGTAGGTGCTTTGAAACGGGTTCGAACAGACAACCTACCGGAAACGTGTCGTCGATGGTTTCACCCTCGTCCACTCGTTCGTCTCCATAGCGGCGAGGCGGGAAATGGATATGACTCCGGCGTCTGTTAGCGCTATAAGGATGTCGATGCCAGTGATATGCATTCGCTTCCAAGACAAGTACGACGATTAGGAACAAACTCAGAACAACTTTGCTATGCATGTTTCGCAACGTATCCCACAAAATCACTCGCAAGAATGAACGCTGAACAGTGAAATTAAATAAATATGGTCTGCTATTATCGCTGTCTTATATCCTCTTTTGTCAAGTGTCACTGTCCCACCGAATCGGAACTGAGCCATTTCCAATTTTATCCCAGACGAGGTCGATAAACCGAAATGTCTATTCCGTTTCGAGATCAAAATACGCGGGGGAAAAGGATATAAGGATGTTTGTCCAAGGCAATTTGGTTGAAATCATTATATCCGTTCATTATCTCCGGGGCGCGGTATGTAGGCTGCTA
Organism: Botryllus schlosseri; assembly: GCF_051294905.1. NCBI lineage: Eukaryota > Metazoa > Chordata > Ascidiacea > Stolidobranchia > Styelidae > Botryllus > Botryllus schlosseri. The sequence continues at coordinate 13,411,425 of NC_137239.1, read as the reverse complement.
ATATCCGCCATAAACGTAGGCAGCACATTTGCGACGGGCGTGATAATATATATCTTAGTGAGGTCACGTAGCTTTTAGAATTCTGTTATACAGTGCAGACGTTTTCTACAGCTATATCACTGAAGAGCTTCTTGGAGGTACAGAACTTCAATATACAATTGAATAGTATATTCAATCATTCATATTCTAATAAACCCGAATATTGTTAGCTGACACTCGAGCAAAACCAAAACTACAAACGAAAAAAACATAGTAACCGGAGTAGTTTTTGAAATTTGACACGCTGCACATGCGATAGGTTGCCCACCCTGATCTAATGGATAGTTATATATCTCAGGTATAACTGTGAGCGACTATACACCGATAACTTCGCAACAGTAAGAAAATCCATTTATCGTACTCTGTTCAAGTTAGGGTTGGGGAAGAGACAAATGGAGGATTATCTTCTGGTAGCCATAAATTCACTATCCTGAAAAGATTAGGGTTCTGAGAAATACGCTAATTTTATAACACTATCAATGTTCAACTGCTTACACGCACCTAAAATATTGTGTAATGTTTTTGGTGACGAGTTTGGTGTCAAGCGAAACATGTTTTACCGATCAAGGAGTGTCAGCCGGAGCGTCAGCCGAAAATATTCGGGTTCATTTCAATACAAATATACCATTCAAATGTTATATCACTGTAAACGAAAAGGGCGTAATTTGCACCCTAGCGTATGATGCAAATTGGGTTAACCCCTCTTTTCGGTGAATAATCTTGCTTTTACACCAACCACGATGGTAAAAACGAGTCATATACATCAATTTTCATGGAGCTATGACAAAGGATTCAAGTGTTTTTACCACTACAAGAAGGCGCAAAATGAGGGTATAATGAACAGAAACCCCATCCATGGGATGGTGTAAAAGTTATATTTGTTACTAGGAAGTGCCGGGAGCCTGATTGGCGCCTTACAATATGGTGAAAATTTACCCAATACACCTCAACTGTTTGTTGTCATTGTTTGCAGTCAGTTTCCATGCTTCTATTAGTATGGCACTCTGCGGTTCTATTTGGAACGCTCGTGGGTCCCGCGAGATAATGTGGCCCTGCCATACTAACGCTTATTACTTTCTTTAGCTTGAACTTGTTAGGTGCGAATATTATGTATTCAAATTCCTCGTCACGCTTCAGTTCGTAATGACGACGAAATATTCGTCGTAGCGAATTACGAACAACGAATTGGATACATTTCTGTACACAAATAGACATCGCATTATTTCCCTGATGTGCTGAAGTGGTCAGGAGTCGTGACAATCTTCGTAATAATCGCGACCCAGACGGGATACTGGTGACCTGTTAACACCGACATTCGCGTAAGAAAAGAGACTGTAGCTTTATAATAATATGCGTTTGAATATGCTTTCAGATCGAGTCACCAGCTTGCTGCGACAACCTTTTTGAATTTGTCCTCGTAATTACTTGACGCGAGGAGTTGCCTTATGTCTCAAGCTATGGAGAATCAGGGCGTTTCCTGCTCCATAAGCGAAATTATTTGCTCATTACAAACACGACATTAATGGTTGAAGACATTGGTCAGACTGCGAAAAATCAAGGTATAAACATACCACCTGCATTGCCGGCGATATGCGAAGATATTTTAACAGATACGCTGCAATTGACGTATCATGTCTATTATGATAATTGAAGGATTCAGAGGCCGGGCTTTACTCGTTGCTGTCACACCTCGTATTAACGCATTTCAAGGCAATTCAAACTTATTCACGTTCAATTTTGAATGTGGAATTGTTCAAGATTATTCATCCTTCAACCTACGGACAAACATGTACGTCTTTCATCGTATACTAATTATATACATATTATATTTTACTTGAAAACATATTAGGTTCGTCCTTACGTAACTCCCTTGGCCCAACAACTTTCTCGAGCGTTTTTGTGGTATTCATGGAATCATGGTGTTTGTTGACTACTATGGTCATTTACACCATGCCGATATTCTTCATTTTTATTCCGTAACTGCCGACTTATAGCACGACCCACTTCTAAACTTTTTGTAAGACACCGCTTACGTGGACGAGGAGGCGAGAAGGAGCCTAGAAAAACCTCCAACACTTAGTTATAGGAATTCTGAAGTCGACCTCAGCCGGACTCGAACCGACAACCCATTGGTGTACCACTGCGCTATCTCGCCACGTGACTTTCTCGTGCTAATCGAGTTGTTGATTGTTGATGAGGAAAGCCGTCAGAGTCATGAACCCTTACGATAGTGGTTCAACAAGTTGTTCGAGTACCACTAAATGTCCTTATGGTAGGCCTACACAGGTAAGGCAATTGTAATGTGACAGCTAATATTATCAAACGTATAAACGTTGCTCTTAAATGGAAGAGTTTGTCTGAAAAACTAACACTTCGTCCTTAGGGCGCGTTGCGATATATATTTAGAAGGAACTGAAGCTCGAGCAGCAGAATAGAGAACTATCATTCCCAGTAACACGATGACATTACTGATGGGTTGGTACACGATGGGGCGGCAAGTGGTTAGTAACGTGCTAGGTGATGTGGTGCTGGTGAGTATAGTAGGAATGGTGCGAACCCATGAAAGGTTCAGGTACGCGCGAACGCGAACCTTTTTAAAACGTTCTGTGTGAACGCGAGCGTGAACCCAATGACCATATTGCTAATTCTAACCCTACATTTCAGAAAAGTGATATATGAATGTTCACGATACCTTTAGCGACGACTCAGGCCACATTATGCCACAATGCTGAAGTAAATGCTGTCTTTTTAACGTCACCAAATGTATCAGCTGGAGCAATCAAATGCTTTATTAATCCCATAAATCTAATACCCTACGTCGCTTTGCCGACAATTTCGACGAGAACTTGCAAGAGAATACAAGCTCACGCCTTAACGGTCTAGGCCAGGCCGGACATTGTATTAGGCATCTGACTGTTGCTACATTGATATTGAGCAAATAGTTAAACGGGTTTCTACCTATATTACCACATAGACATGTTATACAGTAACCAACACCCAAATGAAACGGATTATTTGGTTTTTATGATACGACAAACATATCAAATCAAGATGGAGCTCGTACGCCTGCTAGATTTTTCACATTACACACGGATGTAGGCCACTTCGTAATATCAATTTCATTGATTGGTTGAACAGTCAGGATTCTCTGACCACCTACATGCATTGTATTTTGTTATTGATGTTATCTGATTGCGTGATTGTGTGAAGCTCACACCAGAGAGTCATTAATATTCAAAAACGGAATGCTGAATATTTCGTTTCGTTTAGTGTTGATGTTTTAGACTGCAAGCGCCACACATAGAGTGATCCGATGTTGAAATGCATAGAATTTCAACCATAGATGTTATAATGAAGTGAAAATTGTTATATATGAAATAGGTTCACAGTGCAGAACCTACCAAGGTTCGTTTGTGATCGTGAACCTCTAAATAACGGAGGTTCACACAAAGAGCGCAAACGTGAACCTCACGTTGACACCATTTCAAGTGAGTATAATCTTAAAGTGTCTATCCTAATTGAACTCCACACTTTTAAAGAAAAGAATGTGTATTCACACCAAAAGGGCCTCCATATAATGGGCTACAGATTCGAAAAACTCAGAATGAGATCGCGGTCATAAATCCTGCGTGTCTACGTGCATGCATAATTTGGATTAAATTGCTGTACTGAATGTACTCGATTTATACCCCGGTATAAGTACGAAGGTTCTGGCTTCGTGTTTCATGGGAGTATATTCACGACCGTATGTCTAGGGGGTAGACGGGTGGAAATACACACGCTTTTCGCTAAGAGAGTTAAGAGCATTTAAGACAGCCAACGGGTGTTTACCGTCATTTGAATAAAGGGTGATTCGTATAACAGTGATCTATAGCAAGTGAGATCGATATTAACTCAGTTTGAACGTATCGATATCCCAGCGGCCTTCAGCATGAAACCGACAAGGAATTGTAAGAGAATTAGGTGACGCCATGCACGGGCCATATAAAGTGGATGAGGTGGAATTGTGGTAGTCTCAATATGATTGATCTCACCGTATCTCTGCGACTTTGGTATACTGACCATAACGCTGGAGTATGTATAACCGACTGGCAGACACGAAAGTGCTCCGTGAATCCTGCATTATAATATTTGCTACATAGTTTGTTTGTGGTATTCATGGTGTTTATCGACTACTGTGGTCATTTACACCATGCCGATATTCTTTATTTTTTTCCGTAACTGCCGACTGGTAGCACGGCCCACTTCTAGGTTTTTTATAAGACACCCCTTACATGCATGAGATGGCGAGGAGGAGCCTAGATGAACCTCAAGACTACATGTTAACTCACGTAACTTATGTTTTTAAAAATTATGGGGAATATAGAAGTTATGTAAATCTACAGATATGATAATTTTACATATCGCAAATAGTAACCTATTACTTCATTTTCCCAAGTCAGATGTGCCGTGTGTATGTCAGACGAGTTTGAACGCCATTCACGAGATGAAAGACGGGCAAATTAATAATAGTTGACTGATGAAATCGATAGAGTCGTGACTTATCCAGAGAAATCGCATCAACTCAGCGCTAATTGAACTCAATCAAGTTGTGCGCTTTACATCGATAGATAGTATCGATCCCCGCGATACGAATTCATCAGTCGAAATTTGGCAGAGCTCGCCGCAACGTTAAAACCTATTATAGTTTCGCCGCACGGGTTTTAGGATAAAGACGCCAAACTGTATTTGAAAACGGCGATTGTATTACCGTGGACCTCGTGCTAGCATTTATTATTTATTCCTCGTCGAAGCGCGCGGGCGCGACAAATCGAATCTTGAGACATACAGTAGCGTGAAAAATGTACTAGAATTCATGATTTGGCTTGGGCATTTTAATAATTCAAAGTAAATGAGACAATGTACGTGAGAGGAATTCATTTGGGTTTGAATAAATTCTATGACGATGGGAAGCAATATAGAATGTCCTTGTGAACAGATCATTCGCGCTTCAGTTATTAGCTTGCAGTCATAGAATTACGGTCAGAGAGATTCCACAACACAGGATTCTTGTAGTCGCATTGTCATAAATCATTCGCTACATACATGTCAACATAGTTTGAATGATTCGAACGTGAGTTAGTGATTCGTATATGTACCTATGGGTGACGTGCCGTGTTTCACTGTGACGTCATAATGTTAAGAACATTCGAGTGTATTTCAGCTATAACTTTTGTGGCAAATTAGTTATACCGATTCGTTTTGTACTGTAAGAATTTTGCACCTATGGTGGCCAGAAGATTTCCCATGGGAAAGGACGTTGTTGCTAACTCACCGCAGGATAATCGAAAAATGAGCTGCCAGCTCGCGGTGATTTTATAGAGCAATATAGATATTTGAATCGTAAAAACTCGATATCAATGTCGCGCTGTTACGTGAGGGAGACAGCGGATATAGATTTGTTATATCACTTGGATTTTTTAGTTATCATGAAGCCGTATCAATTAGATACAACGTTGTAACAAGAATCCCATCCATATCAACCACATTAATGACTTTTGTATCACGCCTTTTCATAGGGCCATCAAAAGGCTGGGAATAATGGTTCGAATATATACCGGGATCCGAGCGGAGTATTAGCCTAATTATGTTGATTCGAGTAGCATCGTGAAAGACGATTTTTTTTCGACAACGGAAATCATTCCGGTACTTGATTTTGCTGATTCCGATTAATATGGCCTTATTGATATGCAGTTTTTGTGATTTAACTGTTGAGGCCCACGACTGGCTATTAGCAGATAAACCAACGGCTACGAACTATACGAATATCACTCAGCTTTAACGATCCAATCCAATCCAAAACCTTCCTCTGGTCAGTTCTCAATTAGTTTATACGGACCAGCCATCGCATGTACAGAGTCGCAGAAGTAGCCAACCTTAGATTCACGTTTGATCGAAGATTGTCATGGAAACCACACATTAACTCTCCAACTATCAAAGTAACAAGTGCTCTGGGAAACCCCTGACTTAGTGATTTGATGCCATGGCATTTACTCCGCTCCATATAAGTTGCGATTTTTCAACCTCACTTAATATGCCATTCGTGTCTGGGGACTCGACATCAGGTTGTACATAAAACCCTCACATCTTCCGTAAAACAAAGCAATAAGAGCACTTACGAAGTTAGGATGCAGGGATGAGCTGGTATCTGTTTTGAAATGTCTAAAGATTCTTCACGTTTGTGATTCATCAGCTGGTACATAAATTTCGTCGTTTAATAAATAGTAATTTGACTCATTTTGAATTCCATCCGACCGATCACTCGCCTGGTATGCGATCTTAATCCCGTCGTTGTAATAGTATATTGCCTCCTGCGTTTTCTAAATGATCTTCTGAAAATGAGTTATTTAGTTCCAGTGTTGCTAAAATATGGAATGATTTGCCCAATGAGTTCCCCGAAATACATCCTCCTCAATTAAAATACAAATACAGATATCTAATTGACCAATATTGAAGTTAAGCTAGGGCAATAGTATTTGTTACCTACTGCTAAATGGGTTTATATTCTTTTTCACTTCCTGAATTATTTGCAATTTGTTAGCTTTTCTATCTTCCATTCCAGCTTGCCGCGTGGAGCAGATTGGTAAAGCAGACAGGATACGGCCCCTCTTCGTTGTCCTGTCCATATATACTTTTCATGGGCCTTAATCAATCATTTTTGCCCCATTCACTAGTTCAGAGGACAAGTAACCTTTGAAATAATAGTACTTCCAATGCACGAGTGATTTGATGTGAGCACTGGTCAACAACCCTTGCAATTGTTATCGCCGTGTAAGTCAGTAGCAGGATTTCAACCTATTGCATTCCGTTTGAAAGCGAAGGTTGATGTGGCGAGAAATTTAACTGGTATCTAAGCTGACTGTTCAATGTAACTTTTAAACCAATTATAGTGCTGTTGTTTACAGCTGATCAATATGACTGGTGGTGATTTACTGCGCCTTGTCGGCGGCCCGAGGTAGATATGTCAATAGACGCCAGAAGCTATAGTAGGGTTACCATACGTCCTCTTTTAAGAGGATTTGTCCTCTTTTTTGACTTCTTTGAAAGTGTCCTCGGAGGACGCCCTTTTGTCCTCTTTTTTGAAAATTTAGGTCAGATTTAGAGCAAATTGCGAGTGATATGCCGTAAATTAGCACAGAAGTGACGCTCCGGCGGGTATTTCGGAGTGAAAAACGGTGATTTTAGCTCTGAGCGAAAAGTTGACCTATTTTTTTTAGTCATCCACTTAGCAATGCGGAGAGAAAAACTGTATTTTGAGCTCTGAGCGGAAAGATGACCTTTTTTTTTTTAGTCAACCGATCACAAAGTGGGAAAAAGTCACCGGTGTTTGAGAATTCTTTTCCGGTTTTGCAAGTCTCAAATTTCTGAAAAAGTGTCCTCTTTTTAGATTTCCAAAATATGGTAAGCCTAAGCCAGTGGTTCCCAACGGGGGAGGAATTCTCCCCTTGGGGGGAATTTTGCAATTTTCAGGGAGGAATTCCACTTTAGAATTGTAACGGATTTCTCAAATTGTTCATGTCCGAACTGTCATGTAGTCAACTAGTTACATTCGAACGTATGCTCCTTATGCCTGTTTTTTGTTTGCTGAAAGTATGTTCGAATGCTATTTGAAATCTCCTTTTCACATACAAATCCCCCCTTTTTTAAACTAGTTCAGATTTTCTGCAATTTTGTAGGCCAGCGACGGCCTCAATCAAATGTATCCTAAGCGAGCACATGTCGTGCCGAATCTATCACAACAAGGCCTCTAGTGAAAATATATATCTTATATTTTCAAGTCAACATTTTCAGACAGTGACAAAATATTCCAACCTCATCGATTCAAGTCAAAGAGATCGCTAGCCTTGCTTTATTTTTAGTGAACAGCAACCTGATCGAAAAAAGACATGTTAAACTCGGTGCAATGTCGCCGAAGCGTAATCGATTTCCTAAATTTCAATGAGCTCTAACAGGGAGTCTGATCACGTGTACGTCATGTATCAATGCTTTAACCAAGTCCCGAGGCTCCAAGTCACAAATCAATCTCGCCTTCATAATTTTGACTAGAGTCAATTCGAATCACTTTCAATTCACCATTGAGTCAAGTCCGAGTCCAAGTCACCGAGCACAGGGTAGAGTCTGAATCATGGTATTATGACTCGAGTCCGAGTCCATGTCACACTCAAGTCAACACTGTTTGGTGATATTGAATAATATGCATTTGTTATATACTAATTTTCCTCACTTTGAGCAGTTTCTTGTAGCATTGTCAAGTACCACTAGACGAAATTCCGATAGGGTGGTCACTTTACTGTTCTTCGAAATTACAATGAAATATCGGTCTTGGCCGTCTTATAGTCTCGAGTCATATGGCTTGGTTCGAGTCATGCTCAATGACTGGAGTTCAAGTCGAGTCAATACCCAGATTGTCTCGAATCGAGTCGTTTCCGCATTTTGAAAAAATGACTCGAGTCAAGTCGAGTCATCAGAAAATGGTGACTCGAGTCAGTCTCGAGTCTGGTCAACCCTACCATATGTGAAAGTACCAATATTATTGGCCAAATGCATACGCAAGCTTGAGAAACAAATCGTGAGACCAGTAAACTTATGCATACTGATTTTTTCGCGGCAGTTATATTAGCGATTGGTGCATGGTAAGCCGAAAACACAACTGGAAGTGTGGGGGTCTGTCAAGTCGAGCCTTACAGAATTTGTTTGATTCGGACCAAGACCATTGTTTTTGGAGGTCTTCAAACTGTTATTACAGCACTGCTAGAAAAAACACTCGGTACAGCCCGTCTTATTCTCTCAGTCAACAGGTGTTTGCGCGGTAAAAATGATCTTTTTTAATCATCGGGCAGATTCATCCTAAGGGGGGAATTTTGGCTTAAATTTCGGCCAAGGGAGGCACGAGATGAAAAAGGTTGGGAACCACTGGCCTAAGCTATAGGTACTGACTCAAGACGAGACGTTCGAAAACTCACGAAATAGACTTTCCGGGATTATCGCTTCTTGGGCCGTGGTCCGCTACAAGTAAAATACTTCTACAAATGTTGTTATTCAGGATTACTCGCATAACAATAACAATGTAAATTGAAACAAAACATATCGCTGTCAAATAAGGCACGGCCGAAATGCAATCGCGTGCAATATTGCTCGGAATGCTGGTGGCAGTGTGTTTTACTGTATGTCTACTGAACAAATTAGCCATGGATAAAAAGAATATCGGATGCATGAAGTGTGGGCTGCCGAAAGAAGATAATCACGTAGGTATCGTAGGCATGCTGAGGTTTTTTACTTTATCTTGCGAAATGCAAAGGCAAATCAGACACTGCGAAATGGTCTCACGTATGCTAACGTATAAATCCCGTATTCGTCACATTGTCACCTGTCAAATATACTCTATGCAACTATTCGTGATTACACTATTGCACATTATACGTTGTAACATACATATTTGCCCGGACATGTATTAGCTAGCTGATGAAATTTAATGGCGTAAACGTGACCTAATAAATACACATTTGTATCACATGTAGGTCGATTCGGAATCAGGCCAAGCACGAGCATAGGACCCGCGATAATCTACTATAAAATAGTCGATAACGTGGTTTCATTCGTACGTAATGTTGAAGAATCCCGCGCCGCCTAGTTTCGTATTAACTCGAAACTTGAAGTCATGATAGTGTCGGGCCCTAATCTATGCGAGAAAACAGCAATACTAAAATAGTAGACGTGGTTACCTGTGGGGATTTTTGCGCAGAAAACACCTTATAGTAGCTATCACTTATCCTGATAATTTGTATACGTACCAATCGAAACTGTGTTTGACAAATTGCTGGATGAATTTCCATTTGCGGATTTGTGGAGTATAAGAAAATTGTCATCTACGTAAGTCGGTCTTGTCATACCAAGCATATATACACAAAGTGACCTTATTCTCGAATGTCCATATCGATCCAATTTTAGAGAGTGAGATATTCATCTATCTATTCGCGTAAAACCCGATGTTGCTTTTGCGGCTGTGATATTTAATCGAAAATCCTAATTCCATATCACATTGCGCTACAAATTGTGCACCCGTAAAGTGTAAAAGTTATGCAATCTTGCTAATCTGATCACGAATAACGCTATTGAAATGTCACGTGATCTGGCTTGAATCTGATCGTCATGCGTTCCGTGTTTGACATGATCTTGTTTTGCTAGCTTTTGAATATTTGCTTTTATCGAGGGATTTTTGGAGGTTTTGTAATATATATACAATGTAAGCTAAGACGTCGCAGACAAATTAATGTTTATTCGATTCGCAGATGAGATTAACCATTTAATTCTTCTTGAACGAGCGTAATGGTGGAGCGTCCGGCTTGTTGATCGGTAGGTCGTGGGCTCAATCCCGGTCAGTAGAATTGTAATGCGTGGCTTTCTATCTTGGAGCTCATCATTATCCGTATGGCATGGTAGGTGGGGTGGTGCAAGACTGTAAAATCCTTTCTCGGCGGTATATGTACATCATGCACTCATGGTATGCATATGTATGTACAATGTACATATCGTGTGTACGTATCTCATAATTCGGTGTATATGCAGCAAATAGGCTACATCATGACAAAAGTATACTACGTCGTATTCCTATTCCTATTCCTATAATCTTCATGTTCAACAGCTGATATAAGTCTAAAGTTGGGATGAAACTGTATTAAAAAGCAGCTGGATTAATGAGTAACGAGACGCCAAACATTTAAAAAAATGCAGTAAATGGCCAGTCGGCGTACACGCCTCAATATCATTATATTTCATCAAATGCAGATCTACAGCAGAAAAGATTTCCAACTCCCAATTATATTCATTGGAGGTGTACCACGAAGCGGGACTACCCTCATGAGGACCATGCTTGACGCGCACCCGGACATAAGATGCGGCCCAGAAACACATGTCATTCCGCAGTTATTGATTATGAGGAGGGAATCAATGCAGTAAGTCTCCTGCAATAAAAAGAAACGTAGGCTTTTATAGTAACTAGAGGTAAATCAAATGCTACTTGCTACAGCAGGATGCATACACAGTACATACCCATAGCAGTTTTATATGATCTTAATGACAATGTCGAACTGGAGATGCGTCAAAATGCCTTTTTCTATGTACATGATATTAGGCTGTGTTGGCAATCATTCTAGGGCAGTGGTTCCCAACCGGTGGGGAATTTCCCACTGGTGGGGAATTCAATGGTTTCTGGTGGGGAATGGGCCCATTTGTTAAACACTATACAGGACAGTCTACATATTTGCGGAGACACATGCGCAATTACAGTTACCAGTTAACTGCTCTGGAATGTATGTATCGAAAGCAATATTGCGTTTTGTTCACAAAAACTCATTTTTAACTCCGGATAATCAATGATGGCGTTACAGACACATTGAGTATGACCAATATGACGTGATATAACGCTTTCGCTGAATTTTTAGGGTTATCGGTAGAACTGGACACAATGATTCGAGTACTCGAATCTGAATCGGGTAACAATTTTAATGATTCGAGTCGAGTAGTAAAAGACGATTTTTTCGAGTACTGAAATTATACGCTCCTCGCAACTGAAAGTTAATTTACTAACGAATATTATAGTTTTTATACTATGTTCCACTGAGGAAGCCTTGAAACCTTGATGTGCCGTGTTGCAGCATAAGAGACACTTTACGAAGTTACGATAGTTTCTGGAAATAACACATTTCCGAAGTCATGATCATCCCAAAACATTGTCAAACAAGTGCAATGAAATCGGTATGGTTGAAAAAATATCAAATTATCTTTAGCGTGACAGATAACAGGCATTATATTCTTTGTGGTGGCATAAAACGTACATATTTGAACTTTGGCATGATACATTAGTTGTGACGTCATAATGAGTGATACTCGATTTCCCGACTCGACTCGAAGCGTAAAACGTGATTCAGAATCGAATCACCCAGGTGCTCGATTTTGCCCAGCCCTAGTTATCGGTATCAGTGTATAGATAACTAACCTACAGATAGATGCGCATCACGTGATTCACGGTCGAGTGATGCTATAGTCGCAGATTTGTTGTCGCTTCAAAGCATGAAACGGCAACGTAATTGCTAATCCCATAGATGACGACCCGAGCGCTCAAATTTATTAACGTTAATATTATTCGAAAGCTACAGTCGCACTGATTCTGATAATATACATTAAATTTTCATCAAGGCAATGGAACCACCCCGAAATAGCATTCAAAGTATGAAAATCGGCATTGTTCTAAACCAACGGTTCTTAACCTTTTTTCCTCCAGCGCCCCCTTTCAAAAATTATCGTGCTCCAGCGCCCCCCAAACCTCATATTGTAAGGAATGTAATAAAGACAATGAGTAAGAGGGAAGGCTGTAACAGCACTTCGTGAAACCCCCTAAAACGATTGCCTGGCGCACCCATAGCGTGATAAACCAAACTTCTGAGGGCTTCGCCCCCAAGAACTCCATAGCGTGATTTCGATGGTCAGCAAAGTTTGTGTGGCCTGGTCGCCCTAGGTACCAACATTTTCTATAATGCCTGAATGAATAGGTGGTAATTACATATACAGATCGCTATAAACTTTTTATCCTCTCAGCCCACGTAATCAGATTTACCAGTAGCGCTGAGTGAGCTGTTGTATGGGAAAATAAAGGGCACGTAATTAATAATTAAACATATTCGGGCGTTCCCGTAGGTACAATTATTCGTTACCAGGGCCGTAACAGCACTTCGTCAGCCCCCCCCCCCCCAAAAAAAAACGTTGGTCTTGGGCCCCCCATCGGGTGTTAAACCAAACTTCGGGGGCTTCGCCCCCAGCCCCCCATTCGGCTATCCGCTATATTTGCTGATACTGGTCATCTACATTGGGTGTCCATTTACTGAGGCAGCTATTCTCGCCTAGACGCGCGAGGCGCGAAAAATTTAACTAATTAATGATTGAAGTGGTCAATATGATCGGGAATTGCATGTATATTGAGATCAATTTTTATACTCTCTCTGCTCACGTAAACAGATTTACTGGTAAAGCTGAGTGATGTGTGATTGAAAAGGTAGGACCCCTCAATAATAATTATACATCTTCGGGCGTTGGCAGGAACGAAACGGCACCTCGTCAGGCCCCCGAAAAAACTTGGGTCTTGGGCTCCCATAGGGTGATAAACCGACGGCCCCCATCACGTTGTTCGCTTTTGCCACGGAATCAGCTGTACTGTTTAGCGAGCCAGTGCGAAGCGCGAAAACTTTCGATAATTCACGATAAAATCGGTCAGTAAGATCGGGAATTGCATATATATTGCTATCAATTTCTTGTCCTCTCTGCTCACGTTACCAGATTTACCGGTAGAGATGAGTGAGGTGCAATGTTCCCTTTAAGCTGCGCGCGTGCGCAGTGCTGACACGGTCTCTGCGCACAGAAAATCCACGCTGCGCACAACAAATCCGATGTTATGACCTTTTTTAGTCGTTACGCACTGTTGTCCAAGAGTCAGCGCAGTGAGTTGTTGAGTGTGCGCAGACTCATCAAAACTTAAAGCGAACATTGTGAGGTGTCTTGGAAACTGTAGGGCCCGTAACTAATAATTAAACATATTCGGGCGGGCGAACCCGTTGGTATGACTTCGTTGCATGATGTTATTTCGTGACTTCCTGTCTGCTATATCAAAAAATATAGAATCGCCCAACAGGGATATCGCCCAGTAGGAATATCTAGTTTTAGATATCCCTGTCGCCCAATCGTACTAAACTAGAAGACGCACACGATTTCAAATTGGTATTTCTTCACTGGCATATAATTTTTCCCTGCCAGATGGAATTCGTGTTCTGGGGTTCAGATTGCCAGGACAGGAACATTCGGTGCCAGTCATTTAGGCGCCCATGGACAATTAAACCTATATGTATCTTGTAGGCTATATATAACGAAGTTTTCGGTGTTAATTTGCTCTGAATACTCATTAAGTATATGTCCTACCACCACATCATCTACTGCGAAGCCATTTTTCTCCAGCGCTCCCCATACCACCCCCTGAGCCCAGCGCCCCCCATATCGCCGCCTGAGCGTTTCCGCCCCCTTCAAAATTGCCAGCGTCCCTTGGGGTTGCTGGGGGCAAGGTTAAGAACCACTGTTCTAAACAATCGCAACGACGCAGCACGATGACCATAGTAATGGTCCTTCCGGGGTTTCGATTGTTCAGAACAATGCCGATTTTCATACTTTGAGGAGTATTTTGCGGGGGTTCCATTTCCCTGATCAAATTTTGATGCGCATTATCAGAATCAGCGTGACTGTAGCTTTCAAATAAGATCAACTTCAATAAATTTGAGCGCTCGGGTCGTCATCTATGGGATTAGCAATTACGTTGCCGTTTCATGCTATGAAGCGACGACAAATCTGCGACTGTAGCATCACTAGGGTTATCACTACAAAAAAAAATTCAAAATTTTGTGTGTCCTGTAGTCACAAACGATGAACTTTTGTGTCCTGATTTCAAAATTAACAAAAATTAAGACTGGTTAAACAAAAACCTCACTCACAAAAATTTTCCAGTTTTCACTGTAGGCTTTTTTTGTAGATACAGACTATACAATATATATACCGACTTATTTCAATTTAACTGACACAATTCCAATTGCGAAATTTAAAATAGTATTTTGGTAAATTGTGATTGCCCAGATTGAATTAATCCGATCGTTTTCTTGCTTAGATACAATATTAAATAATTATTAAATAATTAAAAATTTTGATTTTAGATGTAGACTGTATATATCAGTGGTTCTTAACCTTTTTTCCTCCAACGCCCCCTTTCAAAAATTTTCATGCTCCAGCGCCCCCCAACCTCATATTGTAAGGAATGTAATAAAGACAATGAGTAAGAGGGAGGGCCGTAACGGCACTTCGTCAACCCTCCTAAAAACGATTGCCTTGCGCACCCATAGCGTGATAAACCAAACTTCTGAGGGCTTCGCCCCCAAAAACCCCGTAGCATGATTTCGATGGTCAGCAAAGTTTGTGTGGCCTGTTCGTCCTAGGTACCAAAATTTTCTATAATGCATGAATGAATAGATGGTAATTATATAAGTAGCTATAAACTTTTTATCCTCTCCCCAACGTAATCAGATTTACCAGTAGCGCTGAGTAAGCTGTTGTATTGGAAAATAAAGGGCACGTAATGAATAAATAAACATATTCGGGCGTGCCCGTAGGTACAATTAATTCGTTACCAGGGCCGTAACAGCACTTCGTCAGCCCCCCCCCAAAAAAACGGGTCATCGGGTGATAAACCAAATTTCCGGGGGCTTCGCCCCTAGATCCCCCTTCGGCTATCCGCTATTTGCTGATACTAGACATCTACATGGGATGTCCATTTTCTGAACAAGCTATTCTCGCCTAGACGCACGAAGCGCGAAAAATTTCAATATTTATTGATTGAATTGGTCAATATGATCTGGAATTGCATGTATATTGATATCAATTTTTATCCTCTCTCTCTGCTCACGTAAACAGATTTACCGGTAGAGCTGAGTGATGTGTGATTGAAAAGGTAGGACCCCTCAATAATAATTATACATCTCCGGGCGTATACTCATTGGCAGAAACGAAACTGAACTTCGTCAGGCCCCCCGAAAAAACTTGGGTCTTGGGCTCCCATAGGGTGATAAACCGACCGCCCCCATCAAGTTGTTTTCTTTTGCCGCGAAATCAGCTGTACTGTTTAGCGAGCCTGTGCGAAGCGCGAAAATTTTCGATAATTCACGATAAAATCGGTCAATAAGATCGTGAATTGCATATATATTGCTATCAATTTCTTGTCCTCTCTGCTCACGTTACCAGATTTACCGGTAGAGCTGAGTGAGGTGCAATGTTCCCTCTAAGCTGCGCACGTGCGCAGTGCTGACACGGTCTCTGCGCACAGAATATCTACGTTGCGCACAACAAATCCGAAGTTATCACCTTTTTTTTAGTCGTTACGTACTGTTGTCCAAGGGTCTGCACAGTGAGTTCTTGAGTGTCCCTTGGGGGGCGCTGGAGGCCAGGTTAAGAACCACTGGTATATATCGTATAATTTCAATTTGTCTGACACAAATCCAACTGGCTGTTCGAAAAGGCGAAAGTAGAACAATTCAACATATTTTCAGCGGTCTAGAAAACCGATTCGAGGAATGTGATGAAAATTTGAAAATGCAATATATTATGTGACTCAGTATCTGGTGATACCGGGC
This sequence comes from Botryllus schlosseri, assembly GCF_051294905.1. Taxonomy (NCBI): domain Eukaryota; kingdom Metazoa; phylum Chordata; class Ascidiacea; order Stolidobranchia; family Styelidae; genus Botryllus; species Botryllus schlosseri. The sequence continues at coordinate 13,395,133 of NC_137239.1, read as the reverse complement.
GGCGGCATGTCGTTGTGAAACTGCAAATTGCAATGATGAGCAAGGGTTTTCATAAAGCACAATGCATTGGTTGCCAACATAATATTATCGATTCTTAAAGCATATGTCAGAGTTCTTCAATCCAACATCCTCCACAAATCCAACTCTCAGCTACAAATTTGGAGATGATATGGTAAGACACTACGAAAACTTGGTACAATCCACCAAGCCATAATTTCAAATGAAAATATTAGAAAACCGAGGATGGAGTCATGATTTTAAGTTTATCTATGTGCTGTGCAGAGCGTGCCGCTCTTTCAGAGAAAATAGTATATTACCACTAATAGCATCAACTTCCATCTTCTACGCAATGCGAGATGGTGCTCAAGGGTATAATTCCGTACTGCCAAGTCCCCAGATGAAGAATAACTCTTGAGATATCATGCTTATTCATCGCAAATGCGTGTCAGGAAGCTTGGTATTCTAACCAGATGTCTATAGATGGAATATACTGTAGCCCGACCTATTATCGGTTCGCCGATAATATCGGGACGATATCACACTTTGAAAGAATCATCGGTATCGGCTATTGAAGCTGAAAAAGTATCGGCAATTTTCGTTACGTCTCAGGAAGTCACAAAACTATCATCTTTGACCGATAGACTGAGAATATTGATATATGTCACATAGCTTACACTTAACAGTATTCCAGATGTAGCCTTTCTAGTTTATTTCATGTTCAAGTATAACAATGGCTGCAAAGATGTTCAAATAAATGTTCTGAAGCTTTGAAAATGTGCTATTATATATATATGCTTCTTTTGAATATCGGCTGAATGTATTGCGGTTCTCGGTCAAGGTGTGAGATATCGGTATCGACCAAGAAATTCGATATCGGTCGGGCTCTAGAGTATACCAAAGATTATTTGCTGCCATCTTTGTGCTCGAATGTCCTGCAGCGATAAAGTACCTTAAAATCCCATTGGAAGTCGGATATGTCCGTTGTAGATGTCCCTGGAACTAACATAATAACAGAGAGGGAAGTCAAATTGATGGATGAACTTTACCAGAAGTGCAAAGGGACATATATATGAAGATTAAATTTGTAGCAAAGAATACCTTTGAATTGTAATTTTTTTCTATATTTGGACCAGTGTCGAAAATTGAAGTTAATTTGTTCGTGACATTTTTTTCGATTTGAACAAAATGATTATAATTTTATTAATTTATACCAAAATGTTCATTAATTCCTGCTACAGGCAAATTTTTTTTCTAGTCATAAACCTAAGCATCACTCGACCGTTAATCATGTGATGCGTATTTATCCATATGTTAGTTAATAGTATCAGCATAGTGTCATATATGATGGGGACACAAGCAAATCTCAAGGCTCAGTGAAATTGGTATACGTCACATTTTCCATTTAGCTGAAGGCAATTTGACGGTAAATTTTGACCGGCTTGCCGAGCATCAAATTTGATAAAAACGGGTATCAATCGAAAGCTGCCGCTGCCGTTACGAGAATATAAATTTCATTTCTCTTGTGGCACTGGAACCCCCACAATCAGCGTCGAATTGTTCATTGTTATGGAGAGTGGAATATTGACACAACAATGCTGCCTGGCGAAACGAGAGCCGTAGGTCAGGAGCAAATGCGTGGTTGCGCGGCGAGAGTGAGTGCTCAGCTGGCGTCGCGATAATGGGCCATGACCCATGAGCTTGTGTTTCGAAGCGCAATCGCGTCGCTGAGGAACGCTGCGCTGTTAACACTTTCTATAGACGCTTCGGTAGAAGCAAGCACACAAATTAACAGCCTTTCCTATACTTGTAAGGGTAGAACTGGATCCACAGGATGCATAAGGTCCCTACGACTTTTCGCGCATTGTCATTCAACTTATGGAGATGTTTCCGTCTGGGTAGCTGTATACATTGGATATGTCAGATTATTATGATATCGATTGGCTTAGCCCGCCTGCAGTATAGGGCTCCAGAGACACGTTGTGCTGTTGATGGAGGGTGTCGATAAAGTAGCTGTAATTAAGTGTGAGTACACTTTAGCAGCCTTTTCTTGACCTGTAAGGGTAGGGCTTGGTCCGCGAATGCAGCAGGTAAAATGTTGATTAAAGGTTTACAGCAGGGGTGTCGAACTAAACTGGGGTCGCGGTCCGGATTCAATCCTTTATTAGATAGCTTGCGGGCAGGACCAGTCAAATGATTCTAAAATGTTAACACCAAATCCTTACCTTTGCTTTTCGCTGTGATACTCTATTACTAAGCCTAGGCCTATACAGCCCTTGTCAGGAATATAGGAGATTTAACTAAACGGGGACGTTGGAATTTGGTTTATCATTTATCAATCACCATTCCGATTTCTCTGAATGCCGGAGACCTTTCGCGTCAGATAAGTAATACAACGGTATCATTGCCGCGACACCAGCTGAGCAGCAGAGGTGGTCAAAGTAGTCAAAAAAGCTACTCAAGTAGAAGTAGAAGTAGCGATGGAAAAATGTACTCAAGTACAGGTAGAAGTACTTCTTCCATAAGCAACCTGAAACTACTTGAAGTAGAAGTAGAATAGACTGACTTTAAATCTACTCAAGCAAGTAAATAGTTGTGAAAACGATCGTAATTCGTTCGCATTGATTGTCAAAAGCTGCAAATTGAGCTATGCGAAAGGTGCAGAGCTTGATTCATATTGATGCATACCAGGAAGTATCCAATTTTTGACAGCACAAGCGTTTGTCCGCATGATGGGATGAAAATTATAGTGTTGACATGAGAATGCGATACTTATCCTCTGTTCGCTCGAACAGCAAGTTGTAGAAAATATCATGGTATGCCACCCTGCCCCATATTATAAGGCCCGTAGTTTATTCGAAGAGCAATACGGATAAGTTGTATTGGATACGGCAGGCCTGGGCAAAGTGCGGCCCGCGAAGCTATTCTGTGCGGCCCGCGAAAGGTTACTTGGAATTCAAAACATAAAACTTGCTTGTTGAATGACTAAAACGATAGGTTGCGTTCTTGCGTATCAACTCAACGGGAATATTAGTTTCCTTTGAAGCCTGTTCAATGTTCATGTTCATTAATATGCCACGACTACGCTGCCTACGTACCTCGCATGCGTAATCCAGATTCAAAATATAGGCAATGGGGCAAAGTATGAGTAGCAATTAAAATAACAAGAAATCACTCTTTCTATATAGTTTAGTTCAAACCTTCTTTGTTGCCATTGTCGCATTACGCATTATACGGCATTTGTTTCAAATTGTCACGCGTGCTACGTGTGGTGAATTCTTGTGTGCGATTGTCTCGTCCTTTACATTTAGTTAAACCAATTATTACTTGATTACCTGTCTTCTCTGCTATATATTGTCTCGCTCCTAATTTGTCGTTTCTTAGTACCTTATAGTTGCTGGCCTAGCTGTGTTGCGTATAGTGCTCGTTTTCAGTTAATAAAAGCCTTGGTTCCTCTGTGAAATAAAGGTCATCACAATTTTATTAACTGAAAAGATCTACTATGGCGTCGAACCAGACGCTCATTCGCGTTCCCGTGTTAAAGGCTATGCCGAGGGATGATGATGCTGGTCAGGAGTTCAAGCACTGGATGCGCATGATAAAGGCGTATCTCACGTCCGTCGATGCTGCTAGAAGGGATGGTGACCCTGAGATCGATAGGTTCAGTATAATGGCAGGGTACTTGTCGGCTGAATCTTTTTCGCTGGTTGAGGAAGAATCGACCTTTACGGATGCGATGAAACTTCTTGAGGGCTTGTACGTGAAAAAGAAGAATATTGTCTATGCGCGCCATGAGTTAGCCACTAGGAATCAGCAGGCATCGGAGACCATATCTGAGTACGTTCAGAGTCTCCATGCTCTGTCTAAGCAGTGCGAATTCAAGGACATTTCGGCAGCACAATACAAGGAAGAGTCCGTGATGAATGCAATGATCACCGGATTGCGCTCTTCAAGTATACGACAAAGGTTGCTAGAGTATGAGGACCTCACACTGCAGAAGGCTATCCAAGTTGCTGATACTCTTGAAAAAGCACAGAAGTTCTCTGAAAACTATCAGCAGCCGTTGGCATCGGTCGCTAAGTTATCTGCCTGTGCGGATAGCGCTAATGACTACGCACTCGATACCAAACCCGATCCGTCTGCCATTGCTGCTTCAACCTCGAAGACTCGTAAATACCAGAAGAAATGCTGTTATTGCGGCACTCGTCATGTTTTTCGCAAGAGTCTCTGTCCCGCGAAGGATGCTGAATGCTTTGGATGTGGGAAGATCGGGCATTACAAGAAATACTGCGATTCGCCTTATTCCGACGAACCTAGTAAGGATTCGGATCGCCGACGTGTGGCGTCGCTTCTTGCTGGGATTTCGAGCTCGTTAAAAGGTGCAATTATTACGATTGGTTTGGAAGGCAATGGCTTGGATGCGCTATTGGATTCGGGGGCCGCCGAGAACTACATAGATTATCAGGTGGCGTCGCGGCTGAAGTTGTCGATTACACCATGTGATGTTACCGTTGGGCTGGCATCAAAAGATGCAGTAACCAAAATGCGTGGCTCCGTAGCGGTATCTATAAACATTTCCGGAAGCGACTACCGTAACATTCATTTTGGTGTCGTTTCTAATCTATGCGCCGATGTTATTTTGGGACACGAGTTTCTAGAACAGCATAAAGAGGTGATATTTAAATTTAATGGACCTCGTGATACACTGTATGTCGGACAGTGCAACCTCGCCGCTGCAAAAACCTACGAGATTCCGAGACTGTTTCGATTTCTTGATCCTGATAGCAAACCCATAGCAACAAAATCGAGGTATTATTCCCGTCAGGATAAATCTTTCATCAATTCCGAGATTGAGAGAATGTTGGGGGCCGGAATAATAGAAAGGTCTTCCTCGCCCTGGAGGGCGCAAGTTGTCGTAACCAAAGGCGACAGACATAAAAGACGGATGGTTATTGACTATTCACAAACGATAAACCGTTATACATATCTGGACGCTTATCCTCTGCCGAAAATTGACGAGGTCGTCAACGAGATAGCGAAAGGTAGCGTTTACAGCTCTGTTGATTTAAAGTCTGCCTACCATCAGATTCCCTTGTCGGATGACGACAAGCCGCCAACAGCGTTTGAGGCGAATGGGCGGCTGTATCAGTTTCGTAGAGTTCCATTTGGTGTGACTAATGGTGTTTCAGCTTTCCAGCGTTTCATTGACACCTTTATCGATCGCAATAAGCTGGAAGGTACGGTGGCATATCTTGATGACATAACAATCATTGGGCGATCACAGGAGGAACACGACAGACGTCTGAAGGCCTTCATGGAAGCTGCAAAATTGAGTAATTTAACACTGAACCTAGAAAAATCCGTTTTTTCAGTGAAAAAGCTCAAACTTCTCGGCCACTGCGTATCCCACGGTGATATCAGACCCGATCCTGAAAATCTGCGACCGCTCATGGAAATGAAACCACCTGGAAATGCTGCAGAAATGAAGCGATGCATTGGTATGTTTGCGTATTACTCTAAATGGATTGTCAATTTTTCAGAAAAGCTGAAACCTCTAACAGAAAATAGAGGGTATCCACTCGGGCAGGGAGTGTCGAACGCTTTTCGGAAGCTCAAAGATGGTTTGCTGGAAGCCAGTATTGGATACATATGTGATGATTCTCCGTTTGTTGTGGAGTGCGACGCATCAAACTCTGCTGTCGCTGCTGTTTTGAGCCAGAAAGGTAGGCCGGTCGCGTTCGCGTCGAGAACGCTCAATAAGACGGAACAGAACTATCCAGCCGTTGAGAAGGAAGCTGCAGCTATCATAGAAGGTTTACGCAGATGGGGATATCTGCTTCACGGTAAAAAGTTCAAGTTGGTTACTGACCAAAAGGCTCTGTCCTTCATTTTCAAGAAATGTCATAAGAGTAAAATTAAAAACACAAAGCTTCTACTGTCGAAACTTGAACTGAGTGCATTCGATTATGAAATTGAACATCGTCCTGGTATACAGAATTTTGCTGCTGATGCTATATCAAGGATATTTTCTGTGCATTCTATTTCAGCATTGCGGGAGGCGCATGTTAATTTAGGACACCCGGGAGTTCGGAGGCTGATGCATTTCGTCAGGGCTAAAAATCTGCCCTTTTCGATTGATGACGTTAAAGCCGAATGCCGATCGTGCATGGAGTGTGCCAGAATCAAGCCTCGTTATTTTCGGCCGGCGGAAGAGTGCTCGTTGATTAAAGCTACGAAACCAATGGAGCGACTAAGTGTGGATTTCAAAGGCCCCGTTGCTGGCAGAAATAAGTATCTTTTGATAATCATTGACGAGTTCAGTCGTTTTCCGTTTGCCTACCCGTGTAGGGATATGTCTTCGAAAACGGTAATCAATCGACTGTCCCAGTTGTTCTCACTTGTCGGCGCTCCTAACTATATCCATAGTGACCGTGGGATGTCGTTTCTTTCCAGAGAAGTGAAGACCTTCCTTGCGAAAAGGGGGATTGCGAGCAGTCATTCAACGCCTTATCACCCGACGGGAAACTCTCAGTGCGAAAGAGAGAACCAAACAATATGGAGAACTGTCAAGCTTCAGCTGGCATCGCAGAATCTGCGCGAAGATGACTGGGAAATGGTACTTCCTGATGCTCTTCATTCTGTGCGTTCATTACTGTGCACTGCAACTAATGTTACTCCACACGAAAGGTTTTTCGCATTCCCTCGTAAGTCTACGTTCGGGCAATCTTTACCAGATTGGTTGCTTCAAAGTGATACTGTTCTGCTACGCAAGCACGTCAGAAGCAAGGATGAAGCCTTGTGTGAGCCCGTGGATTTGCTGGATGCAAATTCGAAGTATGCCTCTGTCCGTTATCGCAATGGTACGGAATCGAGAGTTTCGGTGAAAGATTTAGCGCCCTATCCGAAGAACCGAGATGGCATCGAGTCGCGAGCCGCTTCGGAACATGTTGAACTTGACTACACCGATCCCTGTGATCAGCGTAACTCGCCTACTGTTCCAGAAGTCGTGTTGGACCAAGGCAGCCCGCAGACGGCTGAAGATAATGATAGTCCGCCTTTACGCCGGGCTACCAGAATCCGCAAAGCTCCCGATCGTTTTCGATATTGAGCCAATTGCCAATTCCTTGTACGTATTGTACGATTTCCTTTCGGGCGGGGAGATTGTGGTGAATTCTTGTGTGCGATTGTCTCGTCCTTTACATTTAGTTAAACCAATTATTACTTGATTACCTGTCTTCTCTGCTATATATTGTCTCGCTCCTAATTTGTCGTTTCTTAGTACCTTATAGTTGCTGGCCTAGCTGTGTTGCGTATAGTGCTCGTTTTCAGTTAATAAAAGCCTTGGTTCCTCTGTGAAATAAAGGTCATCACACTACGTTTCCGAATCCCTAATTCGTAAAACAAGTCAATCAGTGCTCGCGATTACTATATGACTCATCAAGTCATCATATCTATCACCCATAAAGGATTACAGGACATGCCAAAAAAGAAAGCTAAAAACTGAAATTCAAAGAAGGTTTAGACTTCACACTTTCTAGCACTAAGTATTTGTATATTGGAGTGAGGGGTAAACCCGCCCTTTTAGTTTTTGCCGAGCATGTCGACGAGATTAGGGATTTTAATTAATGTCGGTCGTATGACAAAAATACGGAACACTCGGTAAAGGAAGGGCGAATTTCAGAAAAATACCAGCTTTTTCGCTCAACATCAGGCTATTAAATAATTAAAGTGACCAAGAAAATAAGCTTTGTACGATTGCATATACATTACAGTGCAGTGGTTCTCGAAGTGCGGGGCGTGAAAGCATCAGAAGAGGGACGCGAAGCCGAAATTTAATGAAAAGTTTTTTCGCGCTCCACGCGATTTACGCTTACAGTTATTGCTCTGTGTATTGTTCGACTTTGATATTTAAGAATTCACTCATCGACAGCCATAAACTTCCACGCCATCAAACTATCCGTTGGAATTGCTAGCATTCTGGCTGCACTTTTTACTATTTTGTGATATCATTATAAGGGGGGGGGGGGAGGGGGTAGAGATCTTTCATTATCATAAAGAGAGGCGTGCCTAAAAAAGTTTAAGACCCACTGTTCTAGAGTCTTAATATAAGAACGTGGATAGTGGTTTAAAGAGAGTTAAAATGTATCATGTTTAACACAGCAAATAGATATTTTTTAATTAATCGTCAATTTCTCATTACCTGAAATGAACACATTCACTGATCAGCATTTATTACCAATGTTATTTAGAAATAAAATTAAAATACACTGGAGAATATAGCTAAAATGTTTCACTCGGCCCACCAACGTATTTTCTACTCTCATTTGGCCCGCGGAGGAAAATAATTGCCCGTCCCTGAGATACGGTGTAAACACTTTGCGCGATTCGTAAACGCTTATGAAAAATATGGTGGATTAGACAAATGTCATATTGTGTAGCTTTATTTCCGGAAATTAAAGGCATTTTGGCATAAAGGCACTTGCTTTTATATTTAAACATGTTTGTTCTCCAGACAAAAACAAAACTGATACTAATTAGAACTCAAAGTATGATACTGGGAATTGAAAGTGAAATATAAATACTACTTCTAAAAGTGGAAAATGTGTTTCGTGTCTTTAGTCCAGAAAGTTTCAAAGGCTATATGCCAAAACAGGTCTAAAGCTAAAAAAAAGTCAGAGCCCACTTTTCCAGATTAGGACACGCCATGGACTGCTAAACTACGATATGATAAGTAAGTGCTAGATTGCGAAACATCAGTTTCAAACGTTTTGATGGACCATATATAATATATTTCATATGTGCGACAATGCGGTGTGAACGGAACCACGTAACCTGCTAAACCTAAATTATATTCACCGATACTTTCGTGAAATCGTATTGGTCACTCCATATCCACTGTGCGCGAAGCGCGACGAAAATTTTGGGCTTTACTCAACTGTTCTGAAAATTAAATGTTGAAACTCCGTGAAAACAGCCTCGAAATTCCTCAGGCTATCTTCCTGATTGGAGGATTAAACTACTTCTACTTGACAAACTGAAAATAGCAAAATGCAAGTATGTAGATCACAAAATATTATGAAGTAGAAGTAGAAGTAGCAAAAATTAGTTCTTCTTGAGTAAGTACCAGAAGTAGAGGAAAATTACTTGAGTACTTCAAAAAAGTAGAGGTACTTCGTTACTGATCACCTCTGCTGACAGTGAGCAGTGAGCACTCACTCTCGCCGCGCAGCCGTGCATTTGCTCCCGACCTGCGCTCTCGTTTCGTCAGACAGCCTTGTTGCGTCACTATGTCACTCTCCATAACGATGAGAAATTCGAGGATGATTGTGGGGGTTCCAGGGCCACGGGCGAAATGAAGTTTATATTTTCGAAATCAATATAGCGGCAACTTTCGATTGCTACCCGTTTTATCAAATTTGATGCTCAAAATTTACTGTCAAATTGCCTTCAGTCAAAAGAAAAATGTGACGTAGACCAATTTCATTTAGCCGTGAGATTTGCTTGTGTCCACACCATATGGGACACCATGGTAATCGGTATCGGTTCACAATACGTTTTATGTTGAATTTATGGCGATTGTCTTGCGCATTGGTGTGGTTGTGTGTCTTGTGTAGCCTACTTAAAAAAGCTAAGAGCTGCTGCGTAATGACGAAAGTTTTGGGTAGTGGGGAATGAAGGCTCGGAATAAATCTCAAGTGGGGAATGAAGGCAAAAAGGTTGGGAACCACTGTTTTAGGCACACTTGGTGGGTTTATTCGGAGGAGATCAAAATACTATAGGACTATTCCAGTACATTTTGACTCAACCACAAGTAGCATTGGCGATGTTCAAGACTTGATGAAACTACTTGAAGTAGAGGCAAACGGAAAATTACCTGAAAATCAATAATTAAATAGTTGAAATGACTATATCCGAGTCAAGCACCGATAAGATGTAACTTCGCGACTAGCGTGGATATATAGGCTTGTACCAACTAGCCTACTGGATTTTCAAAAAGCCGAACTAGAACTAGAACTACACAATTTTTAAAACTCGTAACTATAACTTTAACTAGATCTGCTCACTTTTCTAACCCACAACTAAGAACTAGAACTAGAACTAACGAACGTTAAAATTATTACACCAGAGAATATAGTGCAAACTTTTGAGTTATCCCGCCTACGTATTTCCTGCTTCTCATGCTCAAAAACATAATTGCCCACCCCTGGCAATAGGGGTTCCCAAATCAGTAACTGTTAAGAGCCGCACTGAACTTCGTACGTACTGGAAATTTCATTTTCCTAGGCCACACATTCATTTAAATTTTATCGGACGTATGACACATAGAATCGACATTTCAATAGGACGGGGTTTCTAGTTTCTAGTAGTGATGGCTCTGAGCCATAGGCGCCGAGTTACGGGGTGGCAGGGTGGCGCAGCCACCCCATACAATAAAATTAAACACCCGCCGTCGCCGATTTCGAATCATCAACGCTGTCAATTAGCGAGTCCGTGATAGCGCGTAAATGCAACTATTGACCATTAACTATTTACGCGCGCGAATACTTGAATACGCAGCTTTGTTGGCGACGACGTACGAGTGCTTAAAACGCCCCAATAAATTGGAATCCGTGATTAGTAATCAGTAGGGCGGTTTTTTTTTACCTAAAAAAATAAAATTTTGACCTAAAAAATCAAAATTTTGACTTTTTTTGACCTAAAAAAATGAATTTTGACCAAATTTTGACGTGACGTATGCAAATTAGGTGTTTTCCCACATAATGTTAGAAATGTACCACTTATCTTCATTTCTGGTTGGAACTGACTGTCCTAACGAAGTAGTTTGGCCTGAAAAAACGTTTTTGGCTTAGAAACAGGCAACTTTTTACATGAAAAAAACAACATTTTACCGAAATCTGGCCCTATGAAGAACTCCAGTGGTTACAATATGTATTATGGTAGAAATAATTAAAATGTTTTGTAGTACAACGAGAGACACTTTCCTACATTCTTGGGTAGAAAGTGCACGTCCTTACTAAGAAGCTTGCCAAGGACGTTCAACAGCAGGAGTTGTTGGCTGACAACACTCAAGTTGTGCGTACACTGCTGGTGCTGGTGACACGCCGTGTTGCTTCATTCTGACAATGTTGTCTACATCACAATTTTTCATCATGCGCTTCTTAATGTAAGAATGATGCAATGCACAAGAAGTCTTTCTTCATTTAGGATATTGCGGTACGTTGACCATAACACCATGTCTACCTATTATTTATTTTATTTGATCGTTTATGATTCACAATGGGCAGACGATTAGCCGTTTACAACGGTAGGCCTATAAAATAGGTTGAAAGCGGTAAAATATCAAATTATAAGTTCACCGACAGTGCAAAATCTACAATACAAACAAAATGCAGACGTCAAAATTTTTTTGACTTTATGAAAAATTTTGACAAATTTTGACCTAACGCTACAATTTTGACAAAATTTTGACAAATTTTGACATGTCAAAAAAAAAAACGCCCTAGTAATCAGACAATCGAAACAACCTCTTTTACGACGTCAATTTCGACACGCTTGCGCTGAGAAACACCATCTTCTCTCTCGACCAGACGAGCGAATTCACGTTCTCCTTCTCTTAATTAAATTGTATTTGCGCTCATATTCGTTTACAAAATAATTCTTGAGTTAGTTCCGTGATAGTCTGTTCAATTGGAGGCTTGGAGCGCGAAATAGGACAGTGTGTTTGTGTATGCCTGCGAATTGAAAGTCATTCCTGCGCAAAGTGCGCACATTCATTACTGTACTGTAACAAGTCTTTGCCAACTTTTATCGGGAAATGCAACAACGCAGCTCAAACGTCGTTATAATGAGCAAACAATTGTCGCGATGTCAGACTTGGAACCCCATTGTGCTGTACACAAGTTGAGGAATTACTGATTAGATGCGCGCTTTCTCGTTCGCTATCATCAGTAGGCCACTACGGTAATTCTTGTTTGCTTTATACACTCATATTCCCTCGATGTCACTTGTCAGTGGTTGATTTATTATTAATACTGCGCATTGTGCAGTGCACGGCGTTGAATTACGTTGTCAAAAATTGATGCAACACGAGATTCTCGGTGGCGCAAATTCTGAATTTATTCGATTAGGTTGAACGGGAACCTTTTATGTTCCAATAAACTTCATTGCAGGACGAACTCTATCGAGCGCAACCATATCGCGGATCGAATTTCAAATCTTTGGAATATGTATTTCTATTGATAAGGTCGCGGCATGCGCACTGCAATAACACTTGGATAATGAAAAGTGCACCATTTTACGATCAAATTCAACTTGCTGATCGGGACGTACGTAGGCCGTAGGCTGATATTAACCAGTGCGTTGTCGGCATAAAAACCTCAGGTGCTCAGCCAAGGAGTTTCTCATTTATATCTAGAAATCCGGTCCTTTTGAAATGCCAATTCACTAATTCGTATTGTCGATGCTGCGTACTGCAAATTGGCGAGGATCATTTGTATGCGAAATGGCCAAATGGGTCATCGATATCTCATGTGCACTGTCGTCAGTGGTTTGATTTAGCGCGTCCGCATGCAGGCCTGCTACCGTCCGCAGAAACACATTCCCCTAACAGTAACAATCTCTGAGTGTAATATTGTTTGTGTTTATGTATCTTTTTTGATGAAAACTTTTGCTCGCTTCTGAACAAATTGTGCTCGTTGCCATTTGCCGAATCTGGGTATTTATGCATGACTAGCGCACCCTGTAATTGTAATTATTGCTGGTTTGCGGCATATCTGCCATTTCGTTATCAGCGCAACTTTGCCGGCCGATTGTACAGTCCGATAAAATTGTCCACAACTATGTATTTCGCACAGCGTACTGATGCTGATTTCAGCAAACTAACGATCCTTATTAGATGTACAAATTCGACCTCATCATTAGAAACGTAGATTTCATCGCGCGCTCTGAGAAACACCATCTCCTATCGCGATTTGACGACCAAATATACGTCCACCTTCTACAAATTAAAGTGCATTATTTGCATCGATGAGGGCCGCAAGCCGGGTTTAAAATATTTTATTTTGTGAACCATTTTTGTGATAAATATTCTCGGAGTGGAACAGTGTTTTATTGTGTGTGCCTGCTAGTCAGACATGGGGTGATTACTTCATGAATCTAATCGATTGCGATTACGATTACTTCTGAATGACGCAATTACGATTACGATTACGATTACAGCAAAATCAGGAAGTAGTCGATTACGATTACATTGGAAAAGTAATCACGATTACTCACGATTACATTTATTTTGCATCTTAGAAGCTATGTTGGAAGACAATAAATGGATTGCGCTGAAAAGGCCTAATGAGATAACAAACTCCTTTTTGAAAAGATGCGTCCTTGTTTGTTACGTCATAATGTATCCATTGCCTATTTTCATAGAGGTCAATTTATCGCGCCCAACGATTTGCATTCTTGCCAGAGCCATAACTGCCGCACACCAAATTTCCCAATAGGGTGGAGAGCGAGATCGAAGGGGACTCAAAAAGTATTTCGTAAACCAACATAAGTTATAGAGTATTTTCGAGAGATCTAATTAACTTGAAAATCCTCTCTAGATCAATGATTGCCAACCGCGGGTCCGAGAGCCGCATGTGGCTCTCAGCTAGCCAACTTGCGGCTCCCCTTGACGTTTGAAAATCCAACAAAAGTAATAAAAAATCAATCTGTAACAAAAAAAAATGATATTTCACTTGCTTTGCTCGGAATCTGGAGTTTAAAATTTAGGGTGAAGACCAATTCCTACGTTGTCGAGTAGCGATTCTCTACTCAACAACGATTTCGTTACTCAACTCACGTCAAAAAGTATGCTCACACCCAAATGCGTCTGGATCGGCACTCAAATTTAAGTCTGCTCATCACCAGACTTAATTAAGTGCAGGTGGTGTTACAACACGTTTTACAACGCTATCTGACCAGCAAACCGATGGATTATTTGACTCGAATGTTAAGTTCAACGGCCGCATTGAATGAATGCTTTCTAACCATGATGAAATGTTTTCAAGTCATATTGTAGTTAATGTGGCCACTGACCCTATAGTAATTTACAACTTGGGTTGCTACACATGCAGTCAGATATAAAGACATGACAATTTGTTTATGCGTCTCACGAAAGTTTTTCTTTTAGTCTGCTACGTTTGAGCCACTACAATATCTTTTGTAGGGCTCTTCAAAAATGACTTTTTTTCTCAAATCGTACTGGCTACTTGATAAAATCGTTAGGTTACCTAATTTAAGCCTACACACAAAATTTGGTTCAATACCAGCCAGTAACCGCTTTGCTACAGGAGAAGAAAATTTCTATATATCAGAGGTCTCAAACACGCGGCCCGCGGGCCGCATGCGGCCCGCCAGGGCATTTTGTGCGGCCCGCGACGACATTTTAGATTTTTAATAATTTGACAATATATAAGTGTCACATATATCTTTTCAGGTTATAAAGTGAAGATTCCCTCTTAAATTGCTCCGAAAGCCTGAAACTATTCATCAAACTTCACTATCACATCAATTGCAAACGCTACCATGCAGTGGACGATTCACTATTTCGCCACATTTCCACATCATGATGACAAAACCTGACCCTTGGAAGATTCGTGTCTGATATTTGTGAGTTGGACTTGGACGCGACCTTTCTTAGAATTACTCAGACTCGGGCTAACTCGATGGCAAAATGAAAATGACTCGAGTGGACTCGTAGTGACTCGGAATACCGTGAATTTGTTAGAACCATGAACGCAACAAACTAAGCGCGTATCAGGGGAATGGTAATAGATCAGAAAGTCGCAGCTTGGTATTTCGCTAACTAAGCAAGTAGTTATGACAACCATTGGAAATCTGTTAGTTACATCTTTGGTCGCTAAACCATGTTATTAAAACCACTTAAAGGTACCGAGTACCGTAGTGGTACGCTCCAGCGATGTAATAACAATGGGCCGTTCGGCTTTCCGACATTTCAATCCCTAGGACACATTCATTAATATATTCATATTATATTTATATTTTTTTCTGCTCCTATTTGAAGATATTTGGCCATGAGATTAATAGCCTACTTATCAGAAGCATACCCGAATCCTGGATTGGAATTACAATGCTCAACCTAAAAATGTTTTGATATCAGATCAGTCTCTAGAATCAGTCTGTTAAATTCAAAATATTCATAGTAGCTGAAAAATTATAACCCGATAGCTTTTATGATGGCATCATACATTTGTCCGCCCATATGGTGTCCATGTCTTATAATTAATATATATCAAGTACAAAATCAATTCTATTCAAATAGTTATAAATGCGATGACTCTTTTCGTGCCAGGCCTAAATTGATACAAGAGTAAATCAAATTTTGACGATGTGTGTTTACTGTCAGTCTGCTGGATCGGCCCACTTTCAATAGGACAATTCACTCCCGCCAAATAAGGCCTACTTGGAAAGACATAGAATACCCCTATAAATGCTGCGGCCCGCGGCGTCGTCAAAACTGGAAAAATGGCCCGCGAGCATATTTGAGTTTGAGACCTCTGCTATATATTATATAAAAATAAATCATAAAAAAATTGAAAATTTTCTGTTCACCCCATGAAAGTGTTAGGCTGTCTATAGAAACGATGCTCACCAAATTTAGTTCAATTCCGACCAGTAGAAGCGGAGTTATTACCGTCGAAAAATTTGGATTTGAATAAAATAGTATTTACGGTGAGCATAACTATAATAAATAAACAAATAATCGGTCACCGTAAATACTATTTTATTCAAATCTGAATTTTTCGACGGCAATAACTCCGCTTCCACTGGTTGGAATTGAACCAAATTTGGTGAGCATCGTTTTGGCTGTATTAAGGTATCGCATCTCTTGGTGAGGCAGGTGTCTTCTAGAACTTTTTACAGATTTATCTTAGACTGGTATCGCTGTGATACATTGACTTATCATAAATACTTAATCTACATCTGCGCTGTACAGCTAGATTAACAGCCGTACCGTCGTGCTTGGACTTTATTGCCGTACACGTGGTTGCCGTACCGCCTTGACTAGATCCTAGTGCTTTACACGTG
Source organism: Botryllus schlosseri (assembly GCF_051294905.1). Taxonomy (NCBI): domain Eukaryota; kingdom Metazoa; phylum Chordata; class Ascidiacea; order Stolidobranchia; family Styelidae; genus Botryllus; species Botryllus schlosseri. The sequence continues at coordinate 13,379,050 of NC_137239.1, read as the reverse complement.
GTTGCCGTAAACAGATTTTCTTCACAAACGTGGTTGTCGTTCTAAAAGCACACACGCGGTTGCCTTATTTCAAGCTGCCTTACCTGCATTTCAAAACAGACTTACCTGCAGTCCAAGACCGTCTTTCTTGCTTGCAGTTCGAATAACACGAGACCGCTTCAATCTTCAACCGCCTTTCGTGCAGTTCAAAACTGTGTTAACTGCAATTCGGCACACACGCAGCTATTTCATTAATTTACCGGAGCGATCTATTTGCAGTATTGCCTGTCGATCGGAGCTGCCTTACCTGCAGACTCAACACAAACACGGTCCCTTTACGGCCTTACCTGTAGATCAGATCTGCCTTTCCCACAATTCAGCAAACGCGCGTTTGCCTCTATTCAAACTGCAGCTTCAAAATACACAAGGTTCCCTTACCTTGAACTGGGAGACTCACCTTATCCGGGCACAGTAAAAGATTCTTCACACACGCGCATTAGTTGTGCCTGGCTTGCAGAGATTGCTTGCAGTTTTGGCGTACAAACTGTTGCATTATTCTAAAACTTACCTGCCGTCGGTGCAACAACAAATTTCTTCACAGACGCGTGGCTTCCGTACTCGATTGGAAAATTGACCTGCAATTGAATATACAAACAGTTATCTATCAAACTAAAAGGATACAGTACTGCTAGCTGCTATATATCGAACAAACGAGGCGGCGACAAAACAGCTGCCGCCGTACACATTTAGGAGAGGTTGGCGACACCGGTACCAATAATTAAAATTTGGAACATTGTTGAAAAAAAGGGTATCATTGAACAGAATTTTGCGTAAATAACACATCCCAGGTATCTAAATAACAAAAAGATCAAGAATAGAACCCCTACGACACAAAAAACGTGAGAAACCAACAAATAGTGCTTGGCCTGACTGACGGCATTGTTAAGACTTGACGAGACGAGCGCGAGTCGGACTCCAGATTGTTCGCTCGCGAAGGTTAACAATTGGCAGGATTGTCGGTCAGAGCCTAGAATAGAGCGCTACAGGCTAGATTCCAGACGAATGCAATAAGACGACTACTAAAAAGTGTATCGGATAAATAAGTATTGAAAGCCGTGTTTATAATAAAATACGGGTACTCAGACGTCACCAATTAGAGTAAATCAATCCTATACACTCAGAACAAGAAAGATGAATGAGTTTGAGAAAGCTGTCGAAAGGGACAGATCAATAGATGTATTAATACGTGAAGACATAACCAAGGATGAATTCCTGAAAAAAATCCTTCAGGATGAGCAATTGAAAGAAATGAAGGAAGACGTACAGTCGATTTTCCAAAACGGACCGAGGTCCTACAACATCACATTCAAAAATGAATGGGATGAAAACACAAGAAGACTGTTCTTGAACAAATCAAAAGGCAAAATACAGGCAAGCGGATTGCAAGCCATATGTAAATTACCGAGAAACACAACCGAAGTTGTGTGCCTCAGAGCAGTGCCTACAGAAATTGACGATGAAATTGTGGCCCAAGAAATAGAAAAAACAGGGGTGGGATCGGTGACTCAAGTCACAAGGTCATACCACAAAGATAGTAATATACAGAATGGATTCAGGAAAATTGAAATTGAAAAATATAATCCAGAGCTCCTTCCGAAATTTCTAAAATTCGGAGAAATATGGTGCAAAGTCTTTCCCCCGCTAAAGAGGAGAAATGAAAAACCCATCTGCAACAGATGTCTGCAAGTAGGCCACATACAGAAATGGTGTAAAAACCCGAAAAAATGCAAACAATGCAATGAAAGCGGGCATGAAAGGCAAAACTGCCCAACGCTCAATACTGACTTCCCTAAGCTAGGAGTAAGCAACAAAAGGGCCGAACCAAAAATAAATGAGGAAGAGGTAGCAGGTGGCGAGCAGAACAGAGGAAGCATAAACGCCGCAAACAATAATACACACTCGGACAAAGAAGGTCCAATAAAAGAAGGTGAAAAGGAGGCTGACACAAGCCAAAAAGCCTCAAGACTTAACAATGTTACAGACAACGAAGGTCTGACAGACATTATTGGAGAAATCCAAGAGGACAAGGAAGGTCTAATGAGTCAAAACGAAGAATTTCAGAAGGACAATGAAGGTCCGGAAAATAGAAAGGGAGAAATCCTAAAGGACAATGAAGGTCCTAAAAACAACGAAGGAGAAACCCAAAGAGAGATCAAGGGTCTGAGAAAGGATGGGGGAGCAACTCAGACAAATGACGTAGACCTAAACACAGAAGTCAGAACAAGCTGGGAAAATGCAAAACAAATGGAACTGGGTCTGGTACTATCGAGTGACGGCCCAGATTCAGATCAAGAACAAGAATATGACATTGACCTAGCAAACGTACAGACTGAGATAATCATGGTCGACAGCCAAATAGAGAACTCAGAGGAGCACACAGATGAAAGTGCTAATGAACAGCAGACGCTGTCAGAAGATGAAAATCCTACTGAATATAATCAGAAAGGAACCCCAGCGAAGAAAAAGAAGAGAAGAATGAGCAAAAGGCAGAAAAAACAACGGAAAGCCAGGAAACTTCTACAATCCAAAATGACTCCATAAGAGTAAACTCCCTCCAACAAATACATTCAACAAGATACTAAATATAAAATTGTTATACTTCAACATAAATGGCATAACTAGGAAGAAATCAGAGCTAAAACAGATATTAAGCAAGAGAAGTTTCGACGTAATAGCTCTACAAGAAGTTCATAGAGTCGATACAAAGAAAATAGAGAACTTGATGAACAAACACTAGAGCCTATAATAATTCACTAGATAAAGAAGAAAAGTGGACGAACCAAGATGACTCCCCAGCACTATATTTCTTAGGAACCATGATACTGGTTAAAAATGAGATAGCGAACGAGAATACATATACACTGAAGCATGAAATACTGATGCCACACAGAGTACAAAAACTCGAAATAGCATCAGAAGAAAATCTTGAGAACATAACTATATGGAACGTATATGCGCCAGCTAATATAGGAAAGTTACAAACCGACTTCTTTAAAGAATTAACCGCAAAGCTAGATGAGAAATGGAATGATAACTCAACACTCTGTGGAGACTTGAATATCGTAACATCGATCAAAGACGTGAAAAACAAAACGAACTTCAAATTAAAACCAGCAGAGAAAATTTGGAAAAGATACACTGAAATTAACAAAATAATCGACGTATATAGAACCAGGAATCCGGACAAAGAAATCTACACGATGACTAAACACAATCAAGCAAGGCGCATAGACGCCATATACATCTCAAGTACCATTCAGCAGAATATAAGAAGCTTCAAATATGTAACGAACGCAATCTCAGACCATAATCATATGTGCGCCATTGAAATCCGAGACCTCCAAAGACAGAAATGGGGCAAAGGTTTTTGGAAACTAAACGCCGAACACCTACAGCACAAAGTGCTAAGGGAGAGCATCAAACAAGCCCAGGAGATCTACGTAGAGCAAATAGACACATTTGACAATGTTGCGGAGGGTGGGACGCAATGAAGATAGAATACAAAAAAATATGTAATAAACACGCTACAAAACAAGCTTATATTGAAAAACGTATAAACAGAGACCTAGAAAAACAACTGAGGGAAACAAAAACTGAACAGGAATATGCATCAGTGCAAAAAAAGATTAGGGAAAGAGAGGAAAATAGAATTCTGCAAGAATGTAGAAAAGCCGAAATCCTAGACCTTGAACAAGGAGAAAAACCCACGAGGTACTTCTTCGATAAGATCAAGCTAAGACAGAAATCAACAAGAATAGAGGAACTAATTAATGAGGAAGGAAAGTCGCTAATAGGAAAAGAAGACATAATTGAAGAAGCGACGTTGTTCTATAGAGAACTATGGAGCAAAAAGCACGAAGTAATAGGGGAGGATAGAGAGGACGATAGAGCGAAATTCATAGAAACTATGAATGAGAGCGAGATAAATAGTCGAGATAGAGAAGAACGTAACACGGAAATTACGCTAGAAGAGTTGCACCAAACGATTAGAAATATGAGTAACGGAAGCACGCCAGGCTCAGATGGGCTTCCCTACGAATTTTATAAGTCGTTCTGGAATGTAATAAAAAATGAATTGCTAGCAACTCTTAATGGAGCCCTGAGGGATGGTCAAACATGCGAATCGTGGCACGTAGGCATAGCTAAATTACTTTATAAAAAGGGAACCCAAAACAAATCAAGAATTACAGCCCGGTAACCCTATTGAATTCGGACGACAAGATTTTGACAAAAATTATTACGCAAAGACTAAACAACATATTGCCAGAGGTCATATCACAAGAGCAAAAATGTGCCGAAAAAAATAGATCGATATTTGACGCAGCCCTAAATATAAAAACTAGCATTGACATAGCGAAAAGAAAGAAAGAAAAGATACACATAGTGAGCATAGATCAGCGTAAAGCATTCGACATGGTGGATCACAGCTTCATGTTCAGCGTAATAGACAAACTAGAGTTGGGAGATAACATCAGCACACTCATCAAAAAACTATACGAAGGAGCAATAACGAGATAAGAAATTAACGGTAAAGCGTCGGAGGAGATTGTGATTAAGAGAAGGATAAGGCAGGGCTGTTCGCTCAGTATGAGCTTGTACACGTTGTGTGGAGAGCCACTGACCAGGAAGATAAATAAAAACCCAATAATAAAAGGGTTAAAATGGGGTCAAAACGAAACCAAAATACAGAACTATGCAGATGATGTAACTGCGATAGTTAAATCATCAGATTCTATAGATGAACTGATGAGAGAATTTGGGAGATTCTCTAATGCCACAGGGCAAAAGATCAACGAAGAAAAGACGCAAATTCTCCCTGTAACGGCTGAAGCGAAGGAAGAATTAGAGAAAAGTAAATACAAAAATATCATTAAAACACGAGTTAAAATATTAGGCTACAAATATGGAGTAAATAACGTAAATGAGATGTGGAACGAGAAAAAAGATAAAATAAGAAGAATCCTTAAAAACTACGAAGGAAGAAGCCTGACGTGGGTAGGGAAGATCCTTATACTTAACAGTCTTGCAGTAACACAACTCTTGTACACTGCCAGGATCTTTCAACGGCAGAAAACAATAATCAGGGAAATAGAAAGGATGTTTTTCAGATTCTTGATAGTACCTGAGAAAATGGAAACGATCAGTCGCAAAACACTGATAAAATCCAAGTATGAAGGAGGACTAGATGTCTCCTACCCAAGTTCCAAAATAACCACCTCTGATTTAATGAAAATCAGCAGGCTGGCAAAAATAAAAAGACCGAGCGAACTTTGGGAGAATGAAGCAATATATCAAATCAGCACAAAAATAAAAAGATTCAATGAAGGAATCTATTCAAACAGTATCCCACATGCAGACAAGCCAGCGAAAGAGTGGGAAAAGCTGATAGAATCACAGCAAAAAATAAACTGGAATCAAGAAAAGTGGGAAGAAGCAAACTTCAAATTGATATACAAAGAAGTAAACAAACAATTCGAGAACGCATTAGAAGTGGAAAACAAGAATAAATGGTACGAAGTCAACAACGCTTACAGAAATGCGGAACCAAAACTAACGAACAAAGAAAAAGTTAACAACTACAGAATTGCGATGAACGCATATAACTTTGGAGAAAGAAAGGAGAAAAGAAACCTCTTGTCGCCAGGTCAGGCGAAAAGAGAGAAGTACGAATGCAAATTTTGCAGACATGCGACAGATAATGTGAAGCATGTTTTTGCAAAATGCCAGGTGTCGACTCGGGTTTTAAGCAAGGTTGCAAGAATCCTGAAAATAGGGAAACTGAAAGAAGAACAGATCCTTCAAAATAAAGACAACGGTAGCAGCCTAAAACTGCTGACGATCACAATATTCAAAAGGAAAATTTTAAAAACAAAACAAAAACTGGACATCGAAAACAAATGGCAGAATGAAACAGAAAGCTGGACACTAAACATGACGAAGAAAATATTGAAGAAAATCAGAAGAAGAATTCAATCGAGAGAGATGATCTCCTTGAAGGAAAAGGCCGACGAATGGATAACGCGCATCCAAACTTACCTTGATGGAAGCGAAGACGGACCCGAGTCCGATCGAGAAAACGAGACGCGAGCTGGAAATGATCCTGACGACGACGACCCGGCTGGAGATGATCCCGACGACGACGAATCTGAAGGAGAGGACTCGGCCGATGATGAATCTGATGACGACGACCCGAGTGATGATGATGACGAAGAAGACGATGAAGCAGAAGTGAACCTGCGAAGGAATGAATTTATATTGTGCCGATGATATTTTATTGTCATTTCACAACTGTTCTTATGACCATGTATATTTGAAATATCTTGTATTGCAATAAGTCTTTTTAGAAATAAACGCCCACGTCGGGCACGTACAAAAAAAAATGGGCATCGTTTCTATAGACAGCCTAACACTTTCATGTGGTGAACAGAAAAATTTCAAATTTTTTATCATTTATTTTTATATAATAAATAGAAACTTTCTTCTCCTGTAGCAAAGCGGTTACTGGCTGGTATTGAACCGAATTTTATCAAGTAGCCAGTACGATTTGAGAAAAAAAGTCATTTTTGAAGAGCCCTAATCTTTTGATTATATAACAAACCGGACGTCACGAATTAAGAACATACACTAACGTAATTATAACAAGAAACCAGAGGTCATAATTATGAATTACGTTGCCCCAGCTCTACAGGTAGGTAATTGTGTGGCGAGATAGCGCAGTGGTATAATCCACGGCTACAACACCAATGGGTTGCGGGCTCGAGTCTGAACGAGGTCGACTTCGGAATTCCTACGTAAGTGTTGGAGGTTTATCTAGACTCCTCCTCGCCGCCTCATCCACGTAAGCGGTGTCTTACAAAAAGCTTAGAAGTGGGCCGTGCTACAAGTCGGCAGATACGGAATCGAAAATGCATAAAATCGGTCTGGTGTAAATGTCTGTGGTACTAGTCGACAAACACCATGATTACCTCAAACAAATAAACTCTACAACTACAGGTATATCTGACAATCGCGGGCTGAGAGAGGATTAAAAATTAATAGTAATATATTGCAATTACTAAATTTCTTGACGAAATTCAGTCTTCAACTTCAGATTACCACTCTACGGGGGCCAAAGACCAACGTTTGGACTGGGGGACGAATTGCTGTTTTGGTCCTGGTTCCAGCTACAACCTACGCTAACATGATATATAAGCCCATGGCCATGGTGGCAGGTCCCAATGTTGAATAAAGAATTATGAAATAACGATAAGCGCCCGTTTCAAAGAGTCATATGAGAATAAGACGAAGCGAACATAAAATTCTGCCTTCAACTTAAAACGGATATTGTACTGCAAGCTGGCGTTACGAGAAATGGCAAAACGGCTCGCTTATGATATATATATATATCGCCAGCAGTTGATTTATACTGCTTCGTTGTGGAAACCGCAATGTTTTATTTGACGAGTACAAAATTTCAAATCTTTGTCTGGTGTACGTACGTACTGGATAGGCCTACTGCTCGACAAGCAGCAACGGTCAAACTGCGTTTAACTAAGCATAAGCATAACCAAAGATCAACACATAAGTTACTATATTAAACTATAGGCAGATTGGAGATAAATTATACTGCTGCGAGGTAGTGGCGTGTGGAACGCGTTGATAACCTGATATACAGCACAGCGGGTGTTCTTACAATCAGACTAATGGACGACGTAGGTACTAGGTACATCGAATATCTATTTACTGTGGATACTTCTTACACAATGACGCGCAAAGCTAATAGGCTGCTTCTGACGTAATAATAAGCAGTGGCGTTTGAAAATCAGACGTTTTTGCTGTCACGAACCTGGTATTACATCTTTTCCTTGTTCACGAATGTTCAATTTATGTCATAGTCCTTGTACAAATAAAAAGTAATCGTTCTTTCACAGAGAAATCGATTAGATATGGGAACTAGTCGATTACGATTACGATTACTTCGGAATTTTTTCGAATGTAATCGATTGCGATTACGATTACTTGAAAATGCTGTAATCGTCGTAATCGATTACGATTACTAATCACGATTACCCCATGTCTGCTGCTAGTTGAAATTTATTCCAGTGCCCATAATATTAATCCAATTATGCTTTGCGAACGTAAATCGGGAAATGCAGCAATGCTGTCAAAATCGATGTTTTAATCAGCAACCAATTGTCGCGATGCGAGCTACTCAATACTAAGTAAAAACCCATTGTGTTGACGGTAACGGATATCATTGATTGGCCGCGCGCGTTCGTAATCATAATTCTTGTCTGTCTTTCGTTTTCCAGAATTGCCGCGCTGTGTTACTGCTCAGTTCAGCAACGAATGCCTAATGCGCGGCAATAAGTGACCTAACTTCGCAATCATCTCAGCGGGAGATCGCGTTGCATTGTGCGAGTCTCGCTAATTGGTCGCGGCCCCGCGTAGCACTGATAGTACGACTTGTTGAATTGCAACTGAATATTAGCGTCAGAATGGTCGTTTCAAAAGGACGGGGTTTTGCGTTTCAGAAGAAGGGGGTTTAGACACCCCCCTGGCTACGCGCCTGCCGCCACCCCATGCAAAAATAAAAGTCTGCGCCTATGCTCTGAGCTATCAATGACTGTACAAACATCATTCAACAGAACACCGGTATCTCGGTTCACGCAGAACGACGACACGTGCGTTCTGGATGTTCCTCAACTACGCCTTATCATTTTTCAAATGTGAAACTAGAACTAGAACCAGAACTACTCACATTTCGAAATCCGCAACCAGAACTGTTGTTGTTTTTACTATTCATTGTGTTTGTCGACTACAATAGTCATTTACACCAGGCCGATATTACATATTTCTTATTCCGTAACTGCCGACTTGTAGCACGGCCCATGCACTTCTAGGCTTTTGCAAGACATCGCTTGCGCGGATGAGATCTCCGGACGGCGGGCCTGATATGGGAAAATAAAGAGTAGGCCTATACTTGGATTACAGAATCGATACATTAATCGCGTATTTATCCACCTATACAAGGAATGACCCACATGCAATGTACCGAATAAGTTTAAAACAGTGGTTCTTAACCTTGCCTCCAGCGCCCCCAAGGGGCGCGGGCGATTTTGAAGGGGGCGGAAACGGCCAGGGGGCGATATGGAGGGGCGCTGGGCTCAGGGGGGCGATAAGAGGGCGCTGAAGAAAAATGGCTTCACCGTAGACGATGTGGTAGTAGGACATATCCTTAATGAGTATTCAGAACGAATTAACATTCTACAAAACATGTCAAATCCCGGAATTTGTGGCCACGCTACACGACGATGTTTGCTACATATGCTCTCATAAATGTAGTGGCTTATTATATTTCATATAAAACGAAAAGCGCATACTTTTAGATCGCCAATTTCCCGTTATTTAAAACACTGCCTTCACGCTTGCTAGGATTATTTTCAACAAATTTATCGAATTAGGGATCACATCCCGCAGCACACAGCGTATGAAAATCGAAGAAGGAGGCACTGAATATCACTTTTGATTGAGAGTGAGAGCCTCTTGTACATAAAATAAGTTTTGAAGCTTTGTTTACGAAATGAATAACTAAATATACTTGTCAGAATATTTCTTCATCGTATCATGAAGGATGATACTATCTCGTGCTGTGGTTCACAACCTCATATCTAAACGTAATATAATATGAGTTGCTTTGTTTGGAATAAATTCATGTCAAAATTAATAACTGGGTACTGTACTAAATTCACTGTGAGCAGACATATATGCATCCCATTCTCAGTTGACTTACTTATAGTTACACAATGCACTAAGACAAAATCCAATACCATTAATTTCCCCGTATTGTCAATCACCGGGAATTTGGGAGGGTTCGAATCACAGGCTTAGATACCGTGCCCGATTGTTGTTATAACAACCTTGATTTGCCGCTGACTATATCACACACAATTATTATATGGTTTATTATAGTCGAATGGTCTTCGAGCGCAATTAAAGCGCGAAATATTTCCAGTATCAAAGTCCCAAAAAGACCGACTTAACTTTGACCTCTTACCAAGACCGAAACTGCTGCAACCCAAACCCCCAATCGGATAGCTCGAAGGGTGCCCTAAATTATTTCGGTGAATGAACATAAATTAAACATTATGTTTTGACGACTTCCCCACGGAAGAATACGCATAATTAGAGATAATAGAAATAGGCATTTCGGCGTCGGCCATTACCACGCCACGATTCACGAAGACATATGAAGTTGCGGTGAATATGGGACTCCGAGAAGTGTGTCAAAAAGATCGTCAGCGAGAAAACCTTAGCTGAAGAGGATTGCCCTTATGTTGAGCGTAAACTTCGATGTATATAAGTCTAATTGTCCACAGGTGCTTAAATCGCTCGTACCGAATGATCATGTCGTCGCAATCTGCACCCCAGCACAGGACAAATAACATCCATCAGAGAAAATTGTTTGCCAGTGGCAAAATACGAATTTTGAATAGTGTGCTTACTTTAGCTTAATACGCTTATGCGTTTCAATATCTTTTGACTATAGCGGAAAAGAGGTAACAAAATAACATGTAACGATTTAATTGTACCAACGGGCCCTCCCGAATATTTCCAAGACAGTACATCACTCAGCTCTAACGGTACAACTGAGTAGGCAACTACGGGGGCTGAGAGAGGTTAAAAATACAGCAATATATTTGCAAATACCAATGTTATTGACCGATTGAAACATGAATCATGAAAACATTCCACGCTTCGCGCGATTAGGGCATACAAGACATCCCGTGCATCGTGCATCTCGATGGGGACTGGTATTGATAGAAAAACGCGGATAGGGGTTTAAAGAGAGTTAAAATGTATCATGTTTAAAATTGTTTCAAAATGTGACGGCAGATAGATATTTTTTTGGGTAATGAACCGTCACTTCGTCATTTCTCAATATCATCACATCCACTGAGCACCAATTCGTTTGATACACTGCTTCCAATTTAGAAATAAAATCAATACGCTGGATATTCTAAAATTTCTGACTCGGCCCGGCAACATATTTCTGCTTCTCATTTGCCCCACGGAGAAAAATAATTGGCCACCCCTGCTTTAGGGTTACCATATTTTGGAAATCTGAAAAGAGGACACTTTTTCAGAATTTTCAGCCCTGCAAAACCGGAGGAGAATTATCAAAAAATGGTAGATTTTTCCAACTGTGTGGTCGGTTGACTAAAAAAAGGTAAACTATCCACTCAGCTCCCGAAATGCCCGCCGGAGCGTCACTTCGGTGCTGATTTACGGCATCTCCGTCGAATTTTGCTATAAATATGACCAAAATTTTCATAAATGGGGACAAAATCTCCAAAAAGAGGACAAATCCTGTTAAAAGAGGATCTATGGTAGCCCTACCTTATACCACTTTTCTCTTCGATAAAATATTTAAGCTTCAACGCAAACACTTTGAGCCCAAACGCTGTCCACATAGAGGTGGAGATAAAGTCTAAAACAGGGGTCACCAACACGCGGCCCGCGGGCCGCATGCGGCCCGCGAGGTCATATTTTGCGGCCCGCGACGTGATTTGAGATTTCAGAAGAAAGCTGAGAAAACCATTTTGAAATGCAGTATTGTTGTTGTTTCGAAATAAGCTATTCTCCTGTGCCCAACATCACTATTCGTCACTAGCTAAAACAGCTTTGGGGATGGCAACAGCATTCCATCGAGGAAGAATAATCTGCTGAAATGAATGGGCTGGGCATATTGCCTTGACGTGCAATGGCCAAAACACTGCCAAGATCGAGACGCCTATAAAACGGCATACTGCAGTGGTTCACTGGGGGCACGCCCCTCTTGTGGGGGCGTGAAAGCATCTGAAGAAGGCGCGGAGCTGCGGTCAACTGAAAAATTTTTCGCGCTCCGCGCCATTTACATCAAATTTTAATTTTGTGTACGGGCCGTGTATTTTATCTATATCAAAACAACAGTCATAACCTTCAATGCCATCAAACTATCTGTCTGGATTGCTAGCATTCTGGTTGCATTTTGTGATATGACGATAAGGGGGGAGCGAAAATTTTCAGTATCATCAAGTGGGGGTGTCTACAATGTTTGAGAACCACTGGCTTAGGGCTTCCCCACAAGATCAAGCTTTACGTGGAGATGGTCGTTCAGCTAGTAACGTATCTCTCTAGCCCCAATATCGAGTCCTTATTCGCTGAAAAGCGTGTCCAGTATCGTGCACAGCTCAGACTTCAAAATAAAATGAAATTAATGATAATGATTTTTTGTTGTATTTGTATTCCTTTGATAAAATATTACTTTTTTCGTGGTCACTTCGCTCACTGCCTAAGTTAAGTAGCACGGAGTCGTACTGACGTAGAGTCTCAAAACGATGGTTGCTTAGTTAATACCGATATTGAATTCATGCGGCCCGCGGCCGCTTCGAAATTCGAAAAGTGGCCCGCGATCTGTTTTGAGTTGGTGACCCCTGGTCTAAAACCATAGCCACCAGGTTCAATAGCGCAAGTAGTCAAAAACATTCCTGAGTAGCCTACTCCACAAAAGTTGACATAATTTGCTATCGATCAACGTTGCACTTGAAAGTAGGCCTACATCCTTTCGATTGAAACAAGGTATACCATACTCCATGATTTTTGTCATATAATTTATTTCAAATCGTGAGAAATGTAGTTGCAGATCGTACTGAATAAGATATTAAAATATGAAATGATACGTCGCAAATCATAACAGAGAAATCGATGTGTCGGAAATATGGCTTCCCGTCAAAACTCACAGAATACTATGTTTCACTCAGATCTGAGGATGAAGTAGCATTGAATGAGAAAACGGAGGATGCTGTTAATCTGGCTATGGCAGGTTTCGTGTTGGATATCATCAAATACCACGCCCCCGCGTCTAAATATTACTGCAACAAAGACCCATTCGTACTTGCAGATATGAAGTAGGTATTGTAGGTATGTACCTCCAGATTTACGGCTGACCAACATCCGATGCTGTGTTGTTCACAGGTACGTGAAGAACATTTTTCCGAAAGCAAAATTCATTTACATGATACGTGACGGACGCGCCACGGCTCACTCCATCGTTTCGAGAAAGATAATTATCGGTAAAGTTGACCATACCAGTTACAGGTAATAATAATAAAAATACTAGGCGACGATCGACTTATACAGTTAACGAATCATAGAACAGAAACCAATTTAGATTTGGTTTCAAAATGATCTATGTTCACGAGTTATCGTTGCGTGTTACGTCCCTCAACTATGAACAACGATGACCGATTAAACTGTTTGGAATCAGTAAGTACAGGGGTGTCAAACATACGGCCCGCTGGCCGCATCCGGCCAGCCAGACAATTTCATTCGACCCGCGAAGCAATTCTCAGTACATTGAAAAATGATTATATTATCCATCATATTTGTAACAAATTTTGAGACAGCAAATGTCGAGTATATGTTCATTGTTCATAGGCCACATTATACCGACCAGACTACTGCGTTTTGGTTTCTCTCTCTCCAATTCGCGAAGGCACTCTGAGCTCAGAGGTTTATGGAAAAATGGACCAAAAGGTAGTTTTTCACAGAAGAGAAAACGCCAATACGGAACCGTTATATGCAGTTTACATAGAAGATGTATTAGTTACACAAATATATAATTCAAATATCTATGATCGCACTGCTGTGTCACTTTCTACCCGCGGTATGTCCCCGGCTTAAGAGAAACTCGATTCGCGATTTAATAATAATATTCCAAATTTCAATGTCCACGTTTACAGTTGAATATCTTGTAGTCCTCAAAGCGCATACGCTGGGCTAACGTCAGATGACGACTACAACAAGGGAAGCAGGAGCATATAAATATGCCAGCTTCGGTGTTTTATCGGTTGAACCGGACAATCATCATATTTTGCATATTCCATTGCTCGCGAATAAAGGTCTTGCGACTTGCTAGAATAAAACGCATATGAGCCGTGTATTATTATCCATCCCTATATGCCTGATAGTAAAGTATTGAAGTGAAAAGCAAGGGCACGAGGTAATACTTCGGAATCAGTTGACTGGTCCGACCCGCGGGCGACTTGAAGCCTTGCATCCGGCCCGCGACGCAATTTGAGTTTGAAACCCCTGGGTTAGAACCATGGATATGTAGAATTCCTGGTCTAATATCGTACTAGATGTGTCTGGCAAGAACCGTGAGACATTTGCGAATCATCTTTTCGTTGCTCTATATCAGTGGTCGGGAACCTATGGCTTGCGAGCCATATATGGCTCTTTTAGGTATAAGATGTGGCTCTTTGCAAAATATATATTTTTGTACTGAATTGATCAATATTGCAGCGACTTGTTAGTAAATTTCATCACGGCCAGGATAATGATTCTCGTGGCAGTATAAACATGTCTTTGAGAAGTAAAGACGATGTCGTCTTCATGTTTAGCGACTCGGATCCCCTCTTTTCAAAATCATCAAATTTAAGTTATTGTCACGCCGGTGGCCGATATCACTCGCGAATTCTATGTACCCGAATTGAAACTTGAATTGTGCGATACGTTGATTAATCAAAGAGCATAGCATACATGGCGTGGCCCATTTCAAAACGCAGTTTTTCAATACGCATTGTCTTTCTGATCTACGGCGCGAAATGAAGCGATGTGGATTTGACAATTACAACCTCGAATTACAAACAACGTCATAGCTATCCACGTTCTTGATTGGAAAGTTTAGCTCTGTCTATAGTACCGGCGATAAAATGCAGGCGTGTGGCGCAACGTTATGTTACCGCCGAATATTTTGAGTATTGAGAAGTCGATAAGTATTTAAATAATAAGCATTTAGGTTTTCGGAATCAGTGTGACAGTCACATTCGATTAACATCAGTTATAATAATTTCTCAGCTACTTCCGATGAATTGCGTTATCAATGGTGATGCTTATTAGCCCGTATGTGCCGTACCTCTCGTTTCGAGCTTCATTATCGAACAATAAATACCAGTTTTTACTGAGAAAGTAGGGCGCAGAATCCCATGTATTGAGTTCGAATTAGTCCTACCATGACGTCACGGATTTTCAGTTATGACGTAACAATTGATTGACATGTATGGCTCTTTAGGAGTTGAGATTGAAAAAATAGGGCCTATGTGGCTCTTCGGACAACAAAGGTTCCCGACCACTGCTCTATATTGACACTGACGTATGGTCAAGAGTGCTATGGCATATGTTGAAGAACACAGAGTGTGTATTCGGCAGCGCAATCGCATATATAGGCTGCATATGCGAACAACAACATAGCCTCTCCTTGTCAGATCGAACACATTATACATTTACTGAACTACTAGACTGCAGTGGTTCCCAACCTTTTTCATCTCGTGCCTCCCTTGGCCGAAATTTTAGCAAAAATTCCCCCCTTAGGATAAATCTGCCCGATGATTAAAAATGGTCATTTTTACCGCGCAAACATCTGTTGACAGAGAGAATAAGACGGGCGGTACCGAGTGTTTGTTTCTAGCAGTGCTGTAATAACACTTTGTATACCTCCAAAAACCATGGTCTTGGTCCCAATCACACAAATTCTGGAAGGCTTGACTCAACAGACCCCCATACTTCCATTTATGTTTTCAGCTTACCATGCACCAATCGCTAATATAACTGCTGTGAAAAATCAGTATCCGTAAATTGACTGGACTCGCGATTTTTTTTTCTCAAGTTTGCGCATGCATTTGGCCAACAATAGTGGTACGTTGATATATAGCAGGGTTGACCAGACTCGAGTTTGACTCGGGTCACCATTTTCTGATAACTCGACTTGACTCGAGTCATTTTCTCAAAATACGGAAACGAAACGACTCGACTCGACTCGAGACAATCTGGGTATTGACACGATTTGGATCTAGTCATTGTGCATGACTCGAACCAAGTCATATGACTACAAAACTATAAAACGGCCAAGACCGACTGGTCATTGTAATTTCGAAGAACAGTAAAGTGACCATCCTGTTGGAATTTCGTCTATTGATCCTGGTACTTGACACTGCGACAAGAAACTGCTCAAAGTGAGGAAAATTAGTATATCATAAATCCAAATCATTAAATATCACCAAACAGTGTTGACTTGAGTGTGACTTGGACTCGTACTCGAGTCATAATACCATGACTCGGATTCGACCGTCTGCTCGGTGACTTGGACTTGACTCAATTGTGAATTGAAAATGACTCGACTTGACTCGAGTCAAAACTATGAAAGTGAGATTGGCTTGTGACTCGGAGCCTCTTGACTGGGATACAGCCCTGATATATAACATACACGTGATCAGATTCCCTGCTGGAGCTCATTGAAATTTAGGACACCCATTACGTTTCGGCAACATTGCACCAAGTTTACCATGTCTTTTTTCGATCGGGTAGCTGTTCACTAAAAATAAAGCAAGGCTAGCGATCTCTCTGACTTGAATCGATGACGTTGGAATATTTAGTCACAGTCTGAAAATGTTGACTTGAAAATATAAGATAAATACTTTCACTAGAGGCCTTGTTGTGATAGATTCGGCACGCGTAGGATATATTTGATTGAGAGGCCGTCGCTGGCCTACGAAATTGTCTTGCAAACTGCAGCACATCTGAACTAATTGAAAAAGGGGTGGGGGGATTTGTATGTGAAAAAGAAATTTCAAATGGCATTTGAACATACTTTCAGCAAACAAAAAACAGCCATAAGGAGTATACGTTCGGATATAACTGGTTGACTAAATGACTGTTCGAATATGAACAATTTGGGAAATCCGTTACAGTTCTAAAGTCGAATTTCCCCCTAAAAATTGCAAAATTCCCCCTAAGGGGGGAATTCCTCCCTGGTTGGGAACCACTGTACTAGAGTATTGAGGCGTAGAAATATGGTCCCCTGCGTAGTACCATGGGTTATGGTTGATGAGATATACAATGAATGCTGATACAAGGGCAGCTCGTACAAGGTTCGTATAAGGTATGTAGGTAGATAGGTAAGCAGCAGACTGTGTCAAACACATAGCAACCAATTCCCCTGAGGCCCACTTATGATATAAACCCGCTCGAAATGACCGTGATTGCTATCCGCGTGAACATGATCAAGGGGCCTTCGGTCTACCAACTACATTAAACACCCAGCTCGTATTCTCCAATATATATGATAGATCCGCTTATTTCAGATGTTGGGATGAAGGCGTATATCCAGCTGGCCACCCACGTTAACGTCTATGCCAGTGGTTTGTTTCGTTACTCTCTTCGCGTATATTTAGGAACTCTTCATTCTTCACCATAATAATACAAACAGAAAGGCCCAGCGTTTAATTATATAATTCCCCAAGGCAGTAGTAGAAACCACTACGCTAGGGCTGTATATACCAATGGGTTCTAAGGCTCCTTCCTCATTCCGATCGGAAGCTAAACAGGAAGGCGCACCGCACCAGCCGGCGGTCTGCTAATCTACTATAGTCAATGCCGGATGAAATTAACGTGTTATGTAACATAGTTTCCTAGGCCCTTTATAGGCCAAACCCATTATCTCTTTCGCAGATCAGTCTTCAAGATGTGGAATGGCATTTCACAGACTATCAACAAACAATGCAATGATCTTGGGGATGAGATATGTCTGCCGGTTAGATACGAAGATTTGGTTCTCCATCCAATGACGACAACAAAACGAATATTCGATTTCTTGTCTATTCCGTGGCAACAGGAGGTTATTCACCACGATCGGCATATCAACCGGACTATGCTTTCGAAGTAAGATTTAAAAAAAGTGCAACTTGATATATAGTCAGAGTTTAATCTTCGGAATAAAATTCACTGTGGGATGATCACGTTAGGTAATGAACCGGTCCACTTAAACATATAAATAGACCATTTTCTTTGCGCTGTTGTTTAGACACTGATATATCACATGAACCATATGAAAAAGTCATTTGCGAAATAAAGCCTATATCAAGGATACTCTACACGGCAAGTCGCCACCGCACCCTACAGCGATGTGATCACACTCTGATATAACTTTACGGGCTGTCGCGAAACTGCCAACTAGCGGATATTCATTCGGGAATCACATTCGGTTGTACTAATCTCAATGAATTTATGTCCAATGACTTCGAGAGCATTGATTACTTACGATGGATTTCCGTCACTTTTCTATTTTAACTCTACTGTATGATTGACTTATTATGCACTTTGCACGTAACTAACTTTCCATTCGCCGTAAACCGGTTAAAAAGTAAGCTATTCACGTGACAAAATAGTTTCTACGAGGTACCGAAAGAATATTAGCCAGAATTCGTCACCAAAATAACTTGTAGTGCTTCGGTTACTGGAAATGGCACAAATGCTCTATTGACGAAGCCACCATCATATACAATATATTTATATATATTTGGATTTAATTCAATACCATCAAGCGCCAAGTGTTACCGTGGGCGTTTCACGTTAATTTTAGGGTGTTCAATAATTTAGGAGCCATACTTTTATTCGCTAGATGGCGTATGCTTGACGACACTTCTTGGTCTGGTCTAAAAGGGAACTTTCTGGATATAACTGCCATAGGGTGTTGTTTATCAATAGTAATCGGCCCACCAGACGTTTACGACTGTAGGCTACCTAACGATCTTGTTGGATCCATATCTTATTCGTGCTACTGCTGTGTCGCATTATAATTTGAATGTAAAGAAATTTAGATCAATTGGGACTTCACGCAATGTACTGTTACTACCTTACTTCAATATCGCGTATATTTACATCGGAAAACTTATGGAACTTTGCGGCGCTGTCAGTTGAATGGAAGACCGCTTACGTAGAATCGTATTGGCAGTTCAACGACCGCAACACCAAGTCTTGTATATGTCAACATCAACATCGTTATACACTATTTCTCATGGTGAAAGCTCTTATGGTTTATCTATCAATGCTTTGGATATTAATGTGGCTACTCATATTGCTGCATAGTGCATATCCCCATCTCTCTGCATAGGTAGATCATTATCAAGCTATTTGCATTGAACACGCAGTGTAAGTTCATAATCAGCTGGCAATTCTTTTGACAGATTTGAACGATCCACGGACCAAGTCGTGAAGCCACTGTACCACGATTCGTTATATTCTTGGTTCGGCCACATACCAGCCGAAGTGGAAAATGACTTGCATTCTATCGCTCCCATGCTTGCCGAGTTGGGATACAATCCGATGTATAAGAGACCGTTTTACGGATATCCCGAAGATAGGGATATAGCGAAAAAAGATGCCCCTCCAATAGTGGCGGAGAACAATCCTAATTGACCTGGAACTGCCGTGGCATCACTGTGAGCGTACCGCATCCAATGCGTGATATAGATCCTGTTTCATTCAACTATCAATGTTCTTTGCACACAACCGATCCACACGCACGACGATTTATTCTACAAATACCCACTGGTAATCTCGGGTCGAAACTACTTGGTTAAATACAAATTGCACAGATCAACATAGCTCATTGGTACTATAACTGTCGTAGACATTCGATTAGCTCTAAAACACCATGGGGTTAAATTGTTTCAACCGTTGGTAAAGTCCTCTAGTGAATGTCATGGCGATATTCGAAATGAAATACCGATGTAAGTATTACATTCTAATCCAGCAAAATACCTTGGGGTGAAGGGTTTCGTTGCTCGGTGTTAACACAGCCGGGTACACGAATAGCTGCAGCATGAGTAAGGAGCAACATAGTGTTTGGTATACGGTAGGGATGGTGTGAACGTGAGGTTCACGTTCGCGTTCTGTGTGTGAACCTAGGAAATTTAGAGGTTCACGTTCACAACAGAACCTTGGTAGGTTCTGCACTGTGAACCTTTTTCATATATTACAATTTTCACTTCATAATAACATCTTTGGTTCAAATTTATTACATTTCAACTGCGGGCCGCTCTATGCATGGCGCTGGCAGCTTTAAAAATCAACTCTAAACGAGCATGCATCTTGACAATCTCAAAAGTTTCACCTGCTTTGTTACAAAAGTTTGCTCGAAATATCCAGCTTTCCGCTTGTGGATATTTAGTGACTCTCTGCTGTGAGCTTGAGCCGCAATCACACAACATCACAAGCGAAATACGTAGTCAGCGAATGATGCTTATTCAACCAATCTGATTGATTGATAATGTTTTCGGATGCAAAAAATGTAGCAGGCGTACGGGGTCAATCTTGACTTCATACCTTTTCTGCATCATTAAAACCAGATCCATGCGATTGAGGTATTGGCTACTGCTGTATAACTTGTGAATGGGGAAATATCTGTAGCAAATATAGAAACCCGTTTTACACTCTGCTCAATATCAATTTAGTAATACTCAGATGCCGAATACATTGTCCGGTCTGGCCTAGACCGTTAAGGCGTAAGCTTATATTCCTTGGTAAGTCCTCGTCGAAATTGTTGGCAAAGCGACGGAAGATATTGACTTTATGGGAGTATTATATGATTTGATTGCCTCAGTTGATACATTTAGCGACGTTTAAAACGCCAATATGCACTTCAGCATTGTGGCCTTATGAGGCTCGAGTCGCCAGTTCATTGAAAGATAAGGTTGGAATTGGCAATATGACGTCACGTGACGTCATGAGGTTCACGTTCGTGTTCACACAGAACCTTTCAAAAAGGTTCGCGTTCACACGAACCTGAACCTTTCAGAGGTTCACACCATCCCTAGTATACGGTATTCCTTGTAAATTAGACCCAACACATGTATCATGTTCCTCTTTATGATATGACGGATCAGGTACATACTTCTGTCTGCGACTGACAAAAATAATTGGTAATTATTGTGAGCTAAAAATGAATGAATTCACATTACTACACTGCGGGTGCATATATTTGAACTGATTGGAACAAAATACTTTTGGCATATAGTTGACTAATGATAAATGTATAGTGCCACTAGACAACGAATACGATGTTTTACAATGCTGAGACAAACTGCAACCTTCGAAGAATAAATATGAATTCACATATATATTAATGTGTGGATTATGTCCGGCTGCTTAGATCTGCAAAACAAATTTGCCGTTAACCGGTATGACATTATGAAAGTCTAATATTATAAGCTTTGTCGTGGATGCACTCTGCACTATCTAGACGTATATGTATCTTTGGGCGTTTACTTTACCAAAGGTAAATTGACGTAAAGCCTATATAACGAGCATGAATGGTGGCCGAGAAATGACTCTTAATCACCGCAACACAACAGTAGTTGCAGGCCTGGCTGTACCAGAGCTCGTTAAGGAATAGAAATTAAAAATTTTATACCAATCATATTCATAAATGTTACAAAATGTTTCATCTGCGTTAGCGAGCTACATCCCGCAAGCCATTGAGATCGTGCTATTTTTTTATACGTGGTAATATTTAATAAGGCCGTGACAGTAAAGATAAACGAGACATGAAGTATTACCAAAGGTTTCAAATTGTAGATTATGGAAAGTAACAATAAACACGAAACGCCACCCTCGGAAATCATAGCGAACAAATCGATGATCAATAAGTTTATAGTTCTGGTATTATGGACAGGATTACAAACTGAATTGCAGCTCCAAGCCACGTTGCTCAAGCGGGTGTAGGCCTACTCCTATACGACTTAGAATCAATTAGGAAATGGATTGGTGTGTCTGCTAACAAAATTGTATATGAAATAATGACATTTATCAATATATCATCTAGTCTAGAGTTAACAAACCTGGCATTTGGAAACTGACAGTATCCTCCCGAGTAAAGAACAATCAATAACACCGACATACTGCCAAAACAAACAATATCAAAATAATTCCTAGGCATTTCGCCAGTCAATGTAGCATGGGGAATATGTATTGTATAGTTACAGTATATAAAAACGAATAGATAAGTAAAAATTCGCAGCAGGTATAGTATGGCTGAACAATGAACATGGCGATTAAGGAAATTCTGTAGTCAAATAAATGATATTGATCCATTGCACAATGCACCCCAAGGTGTAGTAGTACGAATATTCGAAGAGTAAACGTAGTATGCATATATTTTCTTGGGAATTTTATAGGGCGAAATACGCTTTCATTGTCATACCCCTTATGCTTAGTGCTTCTTGACATAAGAAGGTGTCAATTAAGCTTCAATATATTTTTCATGATGCTCGATATTACATTGAAGTACTGGAACACCGGTGACGAATTGATACAAGTCGAAACAGTCACAAAAAGGCTATGCGAGGTAGTCTGTCTTGCGATGGCTCGGCATGTAATGTTGCCCTCGGCACTCACAGTTTCACGGTAGAGAATTTACGACTAGGATTCTGAGCTTCCTGAATCATAGTCACCAGTTCCAACTTGAGATCTTCTGTGAATGTCGGGTCCTGCTCGAATTGGGTCAGCACGTATTCTTCAGCGGACATCGTAATAGCGCCATCGTACACTGTAAATATATCCCTGCCTTTTGTGCACGCAAGAATATGCTTAATCGCGACCAAGCTAAAATCAAGTTCGCCTTCGTCTTTGCGCAATGCGTAATATAAGACGTTACGTGCGCTTTCGCCTGTACCCTGTCGATCTTCAAAGTCGAAATTGTAATAGTCGCAATTTAGCTTGCGTGCGTGCGGACGTCTTGAATTTGAGACGTTATAACTGTTGAGTATGTTAACGAGCAAGTCCCATAGTATTTTCTGTCACCGGCTGCTTCGACAAAGTGTTTAGCGTCGATATCCCACATCGAAAATTTAACTTTCGAGAGCGCTTCGTTTATGTCTTGGTAATTGTCTGCGAATTTTCTACCTTCGAATATCTTGTAGAGTTTAAAAAGAGCGTTGTTGCCGCCATAACGGTGCATGTGCACGTACATTTCGACGTAAGTCAAATCAGGATTCGGCGTCAGTATGTATCTGTGTTTCGACGCCCGTTTTGGTGGTGGATATTGGTTGTCGTCTTTTGTCGATTCCACATTTGTCACAGCCTTCGGTAAAAATCGAACCATCGACGACACCGCTTCTCTCGAGAAGATATAGTCCAACAGGCCGCCAAACCGCTGGGAGTCTACCGGGCTTGCATTCATCCAGAATACCTCCATAAAATGAGCGTACGCCTTCGCTTGAATGAAGGCATCCGAAAACGTATTTCTCTCAAGGGCACTGATTTTGGGCGGCCGAAGTTTGAAAGAGGCAATGGCTAAAGCTAAAAGCTGCCCCACAAACGCAGCCCCAGACAGGAGCATAAATGGAAACGTAACAGCCGCGTAATTGTACGAGCAAAAGTACGTTTTCAGTCCGTTCAGCGCCACGTGTAATTCGTCTTGTAATTCCTCCGACAGACTGCAATTAAAATGCGGATACACAACCAGACTTGTCATCAAAGCTGACACAATTAGCGTCGCTCCGAGGGCGAACAGAGTCAAAGTTATCACTAGAGCATTCCGGAATCGGTACTGCCATTGTATTTTGTTTGGATGGGACCATAACAGCAAACAAGCCTTGCGCAGTTCAAACGCTTCACCCTCCTCGTGAAACACCGGAGTCACCGCAAGCTGATTCAGTTGCTTCGACCGTGAGTGCAAGCCGCTGATGATGTTAGCGGCCTTGATAAAAGTACGGAATCCGTCTATGACATCAGGATGCTTGAGCCACACGTTGGAAGCTAACAGAATCAGAGATGATGTTATAAAGTTTAAAATACCAGCGTAAACCACGTACCATGGTATTTCTCCGGTACAGTAACCATTCATCAAGTTAACTTGCGATTCCGAAAGCATACTTGCGTTTTCGCTGATGGGCAAACAGTCCACCTGCTGTCCGGATGCCGTGAAATAGACTATTAAACCGGAAGCAGTTATGGTAATCGCTAAGAGGTATCCGTGAATCGTTTCCCACCATGGCTTCATGTTATGCTCTGTTAGCAAATCCAGCCCGAAGACCTGCTCCGTAATACCACCTGTCCCCGACATTTCTATTCCTCAACTGCGTTCAGTTTATGCCATAAGTCAAAATGAAGCAGACGGTGTAATCGCGCTTTGTCTGATAGGAAAATACTCCGCTGTGGTACCTTCGTGCGGTATCAATATTTACATTCCCCAAAACAGACACTTGAATGAGTAATTAGATAAGCTCATGACAAGCGCTCATGTATGCCAATGTCACAACATCAGTATGCCCACCACGCTTCCTTTCAAGAGACATGATTTTTCTTCTGGGGGCTTTTTCTTGGCGGGATTAAACCGGGTAGTTTTTTTTATACTTCCAAACCATTCCGCGCAACTCCACTGAAGTCGGGTGTATAGAAACAATTGACACCTTTGGTAGTACCAGTAGCAATAACCACCATAAATGAAAAAAGGAAGAGTAAGGCTAATTTATTTTGCAATTTGATTTTGTGATTTCAGCTGATGATGTCGTCTTCAATCTTGTAATTATTTGAGATTTAAAATTTAAAATATACTTTGAACTATTACTACATTGTAAATTTTAAATCTCAAACAATAACAGGATTGAAGATGACTCCAGAACTCCTACCTAAATGTTTGGTTTATCTAGGCTCCTTCTCGCTTCCTCGTCCGTGTAAGCTGTGTCTTATAGAACACTGGAAGTGGGCCGTGCTAAAAGTCGGCAGATACGGAATCCATATAAAGAATATCGGCCTTGTGTAAATGACCATGGTAGTCGACAAATACCATGATTATCACAGACAACAACAACAACAACGTGCAGCAGATGCGGTCCAAACTTCCAAATCAATTTTAAATTTGATGTTTTACTTCTCCGATCAATGGCCAAGAGTTGAACTTCTTGCATTTTTGAATTGATATAGAAAATGTTAATATACTTGGCGGGCCGGCAAGAAACTTCCTACGGACCGACGGTTGAGAACCACTACCCTATATTTGATCCGTAGCGACCGCCAAGAGATAACTCGGTGAAATATCTCTTTTCAAGCGTAAATAAAATGGAATGCATTTCAATTCCACGGTTCAAGCCTCTATTCCCCTTTGCTCTCATCGCATGATACTGTGTCTTTTTAGGTAGGCACAACTTGTATCTGTAAGTGTAGTTGTGCACTGAGAAATTTCCGTCCTTACCTCGGGCGGGAAAATAATAACCTAGTTGTCAGAGTCAGCAGAGGAACTCTTCTTCCGCCACTGTCGATGGCTCATGATTGCCCACTAGCGACTTGATATTTCAGATTCATATTGCACAATATGTTGCCATCTAGGATGACATGAACGAAAAATCACATGAGGATACATTAAAAGCAATGAAATAACCAGAAACTATGCTTGGGTCTCTCTCCTACGCCCCAGTGGGGAATCGAATGATCTACCACGTTGTTGATATCAGAATGCCGAGGTGAGTAAGTAACAGCTACAGTCTGAAACAATAGTCAGGTGATCAAAAACTCCTTGCAAACGAACATATTGCGAAGGAATGGTGACAGAGGCTGATGAGACTCAAAGATTTACTGCAGACGGTGCTTCACTAGTGAGAATACACACACCATGGCTGAGAACCGGGGGTAACTCGAAATAGACTAAATAAGTTGGAATATTCAATTCCTCTGCACTCGATGTAAAACAAGCGTAGGCGGGAACGTGACTGCTGCACTCCAACAGCTGACAACTGTTAAAAGGGGTGGTAAGCAAAAAGGTGAGCACAAAATCAGGCAACCAATAAATCATTACAAAATAAAGTATTTCAGAATGAAAATTCCAAATTATTTTACGTGATTTGTGAGATTCGCAGTTATTAGTATTGGTAAACGACTTTGTAGTATCATCGGCACGACGTATATCATTACTGTCATTTGAATTCCCAATGAGAATATCGTGTACTGAAGTTGTTATGTAGCTTGTGGTATTGATGGAATTCATTGTCGTGTGGTGCAAAAGACCACGCTGTTATATGCACTATAACATGGTTTTAATAATAAATAATAATAATAGTATTGGTAAAAGTTTAAAGTGGCACTTATCACACGTTAAGTAAGGTTTCCATATTTTGGAATCGAGAAAGTAGGACACTTATCTAAAATTTTCAGACTTATGTAACTGGAGCAAAATCCGAAAAAAATGGCAAATTTACCACGAAATTGCGGTTGGTTGACTAAAAAAAAGGTCAATCTTCCGGCTCGACTCCCAAAATGCAGTTTTTCTTCCACATTTGGCGTTGGTTCAGTAACAAAAAACGCGAATTTCCTGTTTAGCGTCAATTATGCCCATTTCAACTCGAATTTATCCCTCTTATTAGCTCTAAAAGCTGTACAGGAGGACGAATTGCCAAAAAGGAGGACATCTAGGCGTCATCGGAGGGCATTTTCAAAAACCTCAAAACGGAGGACAAATCCTCCTAAAGGACGTATGGTAACTCAATTGTTAAGGTCTTGTGCGCCACGGACTACAACGCAAACACATTCAGAAAAAATTGTATTCAGACAAACCGACTACTAGATATAACATATTCATCTACAGCGGAGATGGAAAACGCATAAAACAATTAGGGTTAAATTAAGTTTAATCCTAATACACTTGTCTTACTTACAGGAATCAGCGACGAAATAAGTATTCCACTATTGGTAATTTCTGAATTTCATTTGTCGACAGTAACTCTTTGGAAAAGAATAATAGAAGAATAAAGTTTAATTACGGCTAATAATACGGTAACAATAATATAAAATAATCCAATGCAAAGATATTGATAAACTAACACTTAGTTCTCCTTCAAGAAGTTACGGTGCTCAAACTGAAACCCGCATTTGACCCATTCTAATGAACTTAAGAGCAAGCAACTGCAGTATCACATGTGCGGAGCTTGGAGATTTGACTTTTGTACTGTACCGTGTACTGTCTTACGGCAACCTTGAAGTGATTCGCGTATAGATGCCACGCCGTCCATTGCAAGAGCGAGAAGCCTAGATAAACCTCCAACACTAAGGCAGGAATTTTGGAGTCGACCTCGATCGGACTCGAACCCGCAAGCAATTGGTATCGCAGCTGTGGAACGTACCACAACGCTCTCTCGCCACTACCTTCAGGGCTTATTGAAAATTTCAATGATCGGCCGTGGAAAGTCAGGAAAGAATTTAAGAATCGATAACCATACGGATGCGTAATCAGCAGAGTGATACTCTATCGAAGCATGGATTCCTAACTATTCTTGTGTGTATTTGACTCTATTCATCGAGGTCTTCTGTAGAAATTTTATTTAAACGACCAACGTCCGAAACAACGCGCCCAATAAATCGTGGTTTTGAATTGGCGCTAAGTGCATGTAATTTAACTGACCGAGATGGACTCGGACATCTCTACGATGACGCAATTCATCTGCGATGAGTACCCTCTAGTTTCAAGCAAAGGAATATTATATTTAATAAATTTATTCATGTATGCATATGGTTATTAGTATGGCAAGGTTTTGTAACTTTTGTTTACAGCTTCTGACAGCTTACTAAATACTCAGAAGTTATGTAGTATGGTGTTTCAAGCTGTTTTGAAAAATCCTATGGTGCAACTTTGTTGCAATTTTCCCCATTTTTTATGCATTTTTTTTTTGATTTTTCATGCAACTATTTGCAACTTTTTTCGATTTTTCATGTAGACTTTTGCAAGTTTTTTTCGATTTCTCATGCATCTAACTTTTCACCGGAAATATTTGGCACTATATGTAAATTGATCGCTTGATCATTTCACTGTCGTTTAAATTTGAGGTCCTTTCTGATTTGACGTGCATTCAGGCTAGACCGCCGAAAATTTTGTTTTCACTGGGCAAGGATTTTCAGGCTATTCATTTTGTTGAAGTCGTCAACACTGAGTTTTGCTACAGTGTCTTGGATACGGATAGATTCGAGTATCTCATACCCTCATAATTTCAAGGAACTTGTCCATAAATGCAACTTATTAGTACCACATTTGTGGAAAATAAATGCAACTTTTTTCTGCAACTTTTGGGAAAAATAAGTGCAACTTTTCACGGATTTGACTGCAACAAAAACTTACCCTAGTTATTAGTCATTATAATACCAAGGCCATTAGGACGTTACTTAGGTTATGGGGAAGTTTTTATGTCTGTGACGTTGCTGCTGACGGTATTATAACCATATTAAAAAGGTATATGAATAGTAATACTAATAATGAAGGGTTCACTTATCATCAAGGCTGGCAGGTTTCATCGTCACATGTGCTGAATTGTATATTAATTCGCATTAAAGCAGTTAGACAACTGCTTTAATGCGAATTAATATACAATTCAGCACATGTGACGATGAAATCTGCCAGCCTTGATGATAAGTTAGAGCACTTTAGAACCGCAAATGCTTGTCTGCATGGCTGTTGCCTATGTCAATAGTTATACAGTTCTTTTTTTTTCAAAATTTCAGGTATGTTAGCGATACCACATAGTTTCACAAGCACCGGTTTAGGAACAGACGCTGTTGTGCTGCGTGTCAGTTTATAGGCAAAGCAATATTATAGCTTTATAAATTGCTATATAGCCTATTTGACATGCATTTGAGTGGTATTTATTGATATGCCAAGTCACGGTCAATCCGAAAATCTTGGGCTGCGTGGCCTATGTAGCTTTCTGAAAGTGGCTTCAATAATGGAGAAGCTCTGCATTATACGGGTAATCAATCGGGCATCGCATGCGGAATGGCTCATAAGGGCCGCGAAAAGGGTCAATTTCATCGTAAATTGTCACTATAGTTGGCTACTTCAATCCGCTTCATTTGTACATTTGATGGTTAGGTATGGTATTAACATAGATCACGCATACCGTACATTACAACCTCACATGACACTTATACATTTGGTTTACCCGGAAGGTCACGCAGGCGCCACGTGAATCACGTCACATGGCGAACTCGATTATGTATTCTAAAATAAGCATTCAGGGATTGCTAAAATGAATCTCGAATGGCGAACAAACCTGCTCCCGCTATCACGCTCAGTTGAGCCTACGTGAACCTATAAGACCTACCGGCTATGACTCAGACGTCATTAAGACTGGGCCTACTTCCCTCTAATACTCTCATCACAACCGAATTGAACCGGCGGTCGTAGAGAATTGAACGCATAAGTCGACGCGATTCAGTTCGTTCGACTGAGCTTTATTAAAAATATCAACGAAAAATGACATCAAAAAGACCATTATCCGTCCTCGTTATAGCTCGTAAACTGGATCTGTGTTGCGCTTCGTTGAATACGACTTTTTTCGACCCAATGTGATTTATATCGGATGAACACTTTATTCTCGGCAGCAATATAAGAAGTGGTTGGTGGAAATTGGCCCCAAGAGTCCTCGCCCTCCTCGCATGATATCAATATGGACAATGCAGAAGAAAAGTGGTGCAATTGATTTTTGTCAGAATGCCGGCGGTTGGTAAACACTGCCCTGAAGTTTAGAAAACACGCTTGTGCTAAATAATAATCATTTTAACATAAAATTTCGATCATTTAAATTCAGCGAGATTTCTGATGTTATGATATCACCGGAATTTACGGGGCGCTGACAAAGTCAATTCTCATTGCGTTTCGTTCTTCTGTTGGTGGGAATATGCATTTCGAGATATAGTTCGCTTCTTGTGAAAACTGGATCTGTACAATAATTTACACTAGGTCTTTACTCAACCAATATGGTGATACGTACGTGTCGATGCTGGCTATCCGCAACTAAATTTCAACACAATAGGTGAATTCTATTCTGCAAACAACAATTGTGAATTTGTGTAATGCCAAAAATGAGTTGGATCTGACCGACGGCTTTCAAAGTAAATCATGAAGTTCATTTTCAGTATTTTGATGCGCAAAGACTACCGCGCTCCGTAGTGTTTTATATGGTATATGCTCTACTACTGTTGTTGACATGCATGAAGAACTGATAGCAGAAAGGATGTAATATGTTCCGTGACGTGAAATAAAGTGCAAAATCTACGCATTACTCACTTACCGCATTGTATTATATGGATGTTTTTGTTAATAACATTTTATATAGACCACTCATACTGGACGATATACGCTTTTTGCTATGCTATTTCAGTTATGCTATACGATTCCTTTCCACACCATATACGGGATCGCGATGATATAGATTTGCTATTGATCACTCCCTAACTCGCCAGAGAAATGCATTCTTCGCCCAAACTTTTAGAAACCATCAAGTGTTCGGTCACCACTTTAACTAAGATGCAGCAACCATTCCTTAGACCAGTGGTTCTCAAACTGGGGGCGCGCCTCTCTTGGCGAGGGTACGTGAAAGCATCTGAAGGGAGCGCGAAGCTGCAGTCAACCGATTAGTTTTCGCGCTAGTCGCGATTTACCTCCAATTCATGGTTAATGCTCCGTGTTTAGTCCCAATTTCATATTTGAAAATTCTCTCATCAAACTATCCGTTGGGATTGCTAGGATTCTGGTTTCATTTTGTGACATTACGACAAGGATGGGGGCGCGAAATACAGAAATTGACGTTATTTCGATATACCAAATTGTTAGCTTACGCATTCACACCATCCGTCCCTATGCCAAGGGAAAATTCCCTTCAAGGCGATGCCATGAAAAATTTCATTTATGCGAAAATAAAACTCCACTCTGTCCACGCAACACCGCGGCTCGCAAAGTTGCTCCAAACAAATAGAGAAGGTAGGCAAAACATATGCTATACAGATTCAATAATCCCGTACAAATATTGAGCCATTGTGCATCGAATAGTGAGCAATACAGCAAGGACACAATTTAAACTGATATTTTCAATGTTTTTGACTGGTAAAATATCAATACCGAGTTAATAAACGATTCCATGGTGCATCGACTAAATCTGTCATCAGACGGATGTTGTTGTTTTAGTATTTGTAGGGTTTGGATTACATTGGTCCAGACCGATGTTATTTACTATGATGCCTGAGATGTTGAACTGTAGCATGGGCCACTTTTCGTACAAAGCATTTTGTATTGACATATTATCTTGCACCAATGCTGTGTGTGAAAAGTATAGGGACTAAAGGTGGTTTCCTGAACATTAGTTCAGTGTAATTGGTGTTGCAGCACTTTCAAGTTTTGACTAGAAACGTTCGATCGTGATCGACATGGCATATTGTTGATTGTAGTGACTGATCCGGTTATGTGCTGAAGTTGCGAATATCCGACGTTTTATACTAGCGACAAATGCAAATTTGCTGGCCACAAAACAGTTTGATATATCAGAACAGTTTGACATATTCATTTCCAAACCACCAGGCACTCGAGGTTTTTCCGAGTGACATACGATAGTCTGGTGACACATACTTGTCCCAAGGGTCACGAGTTTAACACCCCTTCCATACACAAGATGAAATCAAATATATCCTTCCATACACAATATGAGATCAAATTTAATGAATGCCTATTGCGCACAAGTATGGTCCAATGAATACAAGTTTACATTCGAATGAACAAGGTCGAACGTTTGAGCGGTGGATTGAGATATGCGTCAGAGCATACTCATGCCATGAAGCAATATTATCTTATCGTTGATGCGTACACGCTCGCAATTTACCATCTCTCTAGGGTGAACGTAAACATTCTGATGTTGATTCCGAACTTACTTTATATTTTTTTTATTAAAAAAAGTTTTTTAACAGTATTCGACTGCTCTCTCGCTCATGAAATGAGTAAAAGCACGATGAATGGCCTAATATTCAAGGTAACAATAGTATTTTGCTTCCAATACACGCTGTATAAGACGCATCAGAGCAATCTTAGGGTAGGTCTTAAACGTGCGTATCTCAGCTTAGCGTATAGCCGTACCAGTGTTGTACACCAACAGTTTACCAATGACAACAAACTGAAGTTGTAATTTTAGTACAGTCGTAATAACCAGCAATCTCAGTAATTATTGTGTTCACTATTCAGTGTAGGCTAGATGTCTTTATATCGCAAAAGCATAAACAATATTTTAGAAGTTGAATCACAAATTCGTGGTATTGTAAATTATACAAATTGCGAAGATGATGCAAGCTATATTTATATCTGGAGCGCGTAGGATCGAGGTCATCTGCACGAGTAGAAATGAACGAAGTCAAGCTACATGTCCGACTGGTGCTTTCTTTGTGCAAATTACTTACTTTGGTGTTTGATATTCCGAGATTTAATTAATTTTTTTGCAAGTCGATCTCGGTCGCACATTCATCATTGTGCTGTTCTGATTTTATCAGCATGGTTCGGAGTCTCTTCGTTGCAATTACAATTGGAAATTTCCCTATAGCTATCATCCAAACTTTAGATCCAATATATCCTGTCCACGTCCACGTTATTATCCGGCACCGACTCAATTTCGCCCGGATTTATTGGGTTAGAAATATGAAGTTATTTCAACTCATATCGTAATCTAGTTTGACGAAAATCGTAAATCTCAACCCTATCCTAATCAAAATATGTTAGTTATCCTTACAATATGGAGGAAGGCCTGTCATTATAATCTTGAGAAAAATGGATGATTTTATTATTATTCGCCAAATATTTATAGTGAATATTTTAAGAAAAACAGCTTATATGGACCTGAAATGATTTTCGATGATTATAAAAATGATATCAGATTCGGTAGTGTTCCTAATATTAACCGATAAAGATTATATAGTCTAGATACCATGTAAATGTTACTCATAATTACAAGATTTGTGCAGGCATTTAAATTCATGTTACTGATACGTTTCCAATTTCATAAGAAAGAGGATAGAGATGGCACGTGTGGATTTAAATAAGAAATAAATGGTATGCAGCTACATGGGCGGACTTTCGAAATTGTAAACCAACAATCCACCTTGAAATGAACTTGAACGTACTTTTAAGGAATAGTTTGGCAAGCTTTCTGCGCCGCGGATGACTTGGGGCATTATCGAATTCTCTCTGAACTTGAAAACTGGTTCTGTTTACGATAAAATAAATTGGATAAGACATCAACACATATACTTTAGGCTTCGATCTATTTGGTACTTGCGTCCGTTTCGCTGTGGGCTCTGTCAAATACCGTACACTTTTAAATCGGCCAGTTGCAAAATTAATCTCGCAAAGAAAAGTGATAATGTACTTGTTTGCCGACGCAGGATAATTTTTCGAAGACAGCAGGTAAAATAATTTTCAAGTTACTTCAGATCCTACTATATTCAAAGTTGTTCCGTACCGATGTATTTCTACTTTGTCAGAGTATTTGAGTGTTTGCCTACTGCTACCACTACTTAATCACGTGGTTATATTTTGGACGAGGCCTACTTGTCAGTCTTGTGATGACAGCGAAGTACTTTTAAAGCTTTGGAATTTGTAAAGTGGAATGTAGTTTCGGGATATGTTTGCATCACGTTTGTGAATGAACTTTGTTAATCTCTTTGTCAGCAATGAATCAAGCTGTTTCTTTAACAATAATTGCAGTTTTTGCTGTGTGCTTAAAAATGTTATTCTATGATTATCGCAAATAAAACTGTATTGTCTTCTAGTGAGATTAACAGGTCTTAACGAGACTTTTTGGTTTTAACGACGGAATTCGGTCATGTTCGTCAAAGTGCAACCACGTTTCAGTCATAAATGTTCGTATAAACAAGCACATCCATCACATCAGCACGTAAAATAGTGTAAAGCAACTTTCATTCTCTTGTAAGTGTACCGCGACCATTTTATGTATTGTCTAGTGTGCCGAAAGCTTAAAAGGTTTGGGAACCACTGATTAATATCGTTACACGCAGCGATAAGCGAATAATGGTGGCATATTCGAGTTGATGATAGTGAATAAGTACTTCCATAAAAAAAGGCTATTTGCATTTACTGTGTTGAGCCACACATTTAAGATTAATTTGTATAGTAGCAGATCACTCGCGAAACACTAACAATCCTTTGAGGAACATCGGTTTCTAAAACGCACGTGGCATGCTGTATATCTAAGATTGAGTAGATAGGCTTCGTGGTGGGAATTGATGCGTGACCTACGTGGCATTACGTGAATTACTCGCGCCATTAACCGCAATCCGACAAATTCCCCACGAAATAGGCATACCCAGGCCTTACATGAAACTGAATATCTACTCGAAAACTTGACAATCATTACTTGCCACTCCAGAAGCTTAATGCACACTTCACTTTTCACTTCCATGTCCGTGGTATTTTAGTCGTCCGACTAAAGTGGAGTTTTAAAGTGAAGTGAAGTATTTTTTCACCTATTCTGCTACGGTTCTTCAGTGCACGTATATGTCCGCAAGAGGTACGTGACTGTGTCGTTCAAACAGTCTTGTTCCCTTTCATTTTATCATGATTTAATGGATTGGCTCCAGTGATTCATTGTATAACTTACCATGTCAGTCGTGCCAATAATACTATGTGGAGTTATGACATGGATTTCATGGGCAGTGAAATTATTATAACGGATTCGATATAGACTACGAAATCAGATATAGACACTTTAGGGATTCGGAGAGCTCCACTCAGCCTCCTGTAAAAAGCAGCGAATTCATGTTATCCATGGATGCAGCGTGCGAATCGAAATTGATAGGAGTTAATTTTCAATTGGTGATATTGTATTGCCAGTAACGGCTTATTCATCACAAAATATCCTTTCAATTATTTGAAATATATAGGCGGCAATAATCACATTATTGCTGTCTCCCCATTCCTGAAAGTATATCCTGATATCACAAAAATTATTGTCACCTAACTTTGAAATTAATGGCCTATATTACGTCAAGGTGAAAATTACATTGAAAAATAATTTATTTATTAATAGGGAATTTGAATATATTAATAAAAATATTTATTAAAATATATAGATAGACATAATATTTCTTCTGTTGTAATTACACTTTGCAGATTTTCTAGTTACCAACGACTTGGAAAGAAATGAAGCTGATTATAATGGTGGCGATTGTCTCAATGCTTTGTGTTAGTTCAAGTAAGTAGTTTTTGGTGCTTCCATTTTCTATGCCGTGTCCGGTAGTACTATTGTACAAGAGTTTACAGAATTTAGGTCACGTGAGCTGATATGTCTATCAACGACGGATTATTCAGTATTTTGATGTGTATTCGATTTTAAGTTTATACTGAGAGCCGCCTCCGGTGTTTGGACACGCTTATAGCTGTAACTATAAGGAGGATACCTTGATTCCAATTTGCCGTGCGTTATTCTGTACGATCGTTTGGAAATGAAAGCGGATGTAGTTACAATGATTTTGTGACTAACTTGCGATTCAAGAACAAGTATCATTGACTAATCTAGCACATCATGTGACATTACTTTCATTCATGGATTTTTGGCGGGGAAAAGATGCACTTGCCCCAGGTGCTGAGCCCACAAAGAGTGCACGACGTAATGCATAAGAATTAACAGTTTAGTCGACTCGCAATTGTTCAATAGTCGCTTGTTTACGGGGACAAGATTACGATACTATTAAGCAGGCGCGGAGCCAGCCTGATACTTTATTTCAATTTTTTGTCAATTCCATGAAATTGTTGCGTTGTCTCCAAAAAAAAAATTTTTTTTCATTTAATTTGTCCTAATAAGGTAAAAATTTTAATTGGCTCTGCGGCGACTTGTACTTGTTAGAACTGAAGCGAATTAGGTTTGAAGCGTTTTCCAAGGTAACCTGACAATTTAATCAGCGAATGGCTGGAATCCGGAAAACAGTTATTTTTGAACAACCCTACTGTGCAGTCAATTAGCGAGCTCGCAACGCCCCGTCAATACGCAACATATCTTCCAACATAAGCGCCGACAATCGGGAGATTTCAACAACTTCGTTTCGAGAACAAACGAATACGCATTTCGGTGATGGCTAATAATCTAAAGATTCCAACTCTGTTCTGGACTCTGTGACAATGATTCTAAAGGAGCCAGAACTTTTGATATCAAGAGCCTGCAAAACATATTCCGATCGTTGTGTATCAGTATTAGCCAATCAAAATCAATTACGGCGCTTGATTCTGTTCACATTATTTGGATGAAATCCGTCCGTGTTGAATGTCTTGAGCCAGTATTTTAACACAATCACAGCCGACGCGATAGTTCCGGCCGGCGCGCCAGATATCGTATTTCTACATGGTATGAGATGACAATCTCTGCATTTCGGGCATATAGAAATTGACATCTTTAGTATCGACGGCTTTGTCGCTCGCGTCGTCTCATTACTCGCATTCGATCAATGTATTGCTGCTGATTTTCTCAAGTAAGTAGCAGCATTACGAAACACATTGCTTATTTCTAAATCGCACAATTCACCAGCCAGTCAGGCAGTTACATGCCTAATGGAATCATGGGTATACCGCATACCCAAAACATCCTAGGTATGCGCGGCATACCTGAGTTCAGCGCCTATGCTTGCACGGATATTACATGCATACAATAAATATGTACGGAGGTGCAATACTGTTCTGGACTGTATGCACCTACAATATCATCGCGTGTCGTTCACAAAAGACTTTCCAACTCAAGATTGCCAATCACGGCGTCGCAAACCCATCTAATACAAGTAGCATGACGTGCAATACAGCTTTCAACGAATATTGCATGTTACCGGCATACAAGGAGTTGTATGGTACAATAAAATTGTCTACTATCACACGAATCAGAGATATTGGGTGCACTCTAAACTCCAATAAGCAAATAGTTATTCCGTGATATCCCGCATAGCACTATGGTAAACCTTCAAGTTTGATAAAGTGTATATAATGCCTAAAGTTAAATGAAAGCACGACCATCGTTTTCGTGACTTAATAGGATTTGCGTTTGTGGAGATATTTATGAGCAACTGTCCGAACAATTAGTTTTCTCTTCACGGGTCGTTATCGTCAATTCTGGTGGGTCTAAACTTGTACTGACAACGAGTGCTTACTAAATGTTATTGGAGGGGGCATGCTTAGAGGGTGTATAGGGTTGCGCGCGACGATATGGGAATGACGAAAACGAAGTTAAAACAACTGTTATAGAGTGATAACAAGGGGATGAGAGTGTAAGATGATATTATCGCGAGCTTGTCCATAGTTGCAAACTCAAATTAATCCCTTCATTGAAATATATGTTATTTTGTGTTTTGTTACAAAATGCCAAACAAGCTGCGGGCCGACAGTTGGTGACTCATGATGTAGATAGATGTAGTAGATAGATGATGTAGATACATATCCCAGACCTAATAACATTACCTTATAGCAGGGATATCGCGTTAACTTTGTTGTGCTTCAAAACTGGAATATTACTGCTTCAAATTTGCGGGAGCGCGTGTCACGCCATTGATGTACTTCCGCAGTTTCATTTTACTCGCCTCATTTTGTTTCGTTAGAATGTGATCGAAGACGACCCCAACGCTGCCTGAAGTCTTTTCATCGAACTTTCTCAGGGATGTACTGCGGACACCGAGACTGCTACCAATTCATGGCACGCTACGTCAAAAGAGCACCTGGTCTGTTGAAAAAAATGTCTAGTAAGTCCCTGTAGATAACTCAACTGTGGTATAGTCTCAATGACTGTAAAATTTTAGGCGTACAGGCGAAGAGATTTTGCGATGCATGCTTGAGATTCTGTCAGGCGAAAACGCGCTACCACACATTCATATAGCGTGAGGATTAAGTCAGCCTCGTGATTTCGACAATAACAATCGGTGTCACAGTGGTTTTTCATTATTATAATAATACTTATGACTCACCAGACACCACTTGCTACACGTGAAGACCGAGGCATGGAATTAGTAGCATTGTTCGGTGGGCTCGGCAACAGTTGCTGTTTTAATATTGTGTTGGTTTTATAGCTGTTTGTTTTTATCGTGTTATTACCGGAGTTTTTTTAATGCTAATAGAAGTGACAAATACATGTTGATCGTCGACTTTGTCATCATCGTACGAGTTGAAAAGGATGCATAGAAAAACACCAATTCTCCAGCCACTAATTATTCATCGTCTTTTTATTTTTTTGAGTCTTTTAGTTCGGTCCTAAGCCTGATACAAAATCACGTTCATTTGGCAATTTCACAGCATAGCTTCGTCAATTTATCAGCATTTAAACGAGAATCTTTTTTTCTGCGGTATACTATGATGATGACATGTTCACGGTTATTGCGCGGGGGCGACACTTATTGTTTGATTTAAAAACGTTTGAATCAATAATTTTTCAGTTCACCAAGCTAAGTGTGTGAACCAAAGGATTTTCTGCATTAAACCTACTAGCGAATCTCCCATTAGACTACTTTGATTTGCGTATTTCTGTCGATTTTAGCTTTCGCGTTACGATTATTATGCCGCAATTACCATAAACTCCAACTCGTGTTGTTGCCATTCAATGCGATTTCATGTTTCGTAATTTTGATTGCCGCATCATACTATGGGTTTATCTTTTGAATATGTCTGAATCACTTCAATATGCAGAAAACGCTCAAATGTCTTGGAGTAACAATAAATGTATTCTAGCAACGCATTGTATCAATATTCAAGTGGGTATACGGAATCAGCCATGAGTGGCCTATTGGTGTCATGGCTGCTACCGCAACCATTTCAGTCTTTCATCAGCAATTCGCCCATGTTTTCATGGTTTGGAGCAGGGGTGGACAATAATTTTTCTCCGCGGGTCTATTGAGATTTGAGAAGCAGAAAATACGTTGGTGGGCTGCGTCCAAAACTTTAGCTGATGTGCTTTCCGTTGCATTGATTATATTTCCGGATTGAAATCAGTGAGTTACAATGTTATTAAATGCTGCTCAGCGGATGTGTTGATATTAGGGAATGAGAAAGTGACTAAAAATAATTTTATTTGCAGTCATATTTCGAAACAATGTTAAACATGACACCTTTTGAACTATCTTTAAATCCCTATACGCGTTTTCTATCGAGAAATTAAATGTTTTTCGATACTACAAAGCTTATTGTTTTGGTCGCTGCCTTCCGAGAGTTGTGTAGCCTGGCGAAACGGACCTGATGTGAAGCGAAGCTTGAAGTTTTTCTAAAATTCGCGCTCCCTTGGCCAAATGTATATATTCGTGTTTTTGTCGTGAGGCCGACTTAAATTATACTCCTTAAACAAGGTGACCTCATCGGCACGAACTACTATAAATACCGATTTACCCCTAACTTTATTATTCGAATATTTCTAGCTCGAAACCTTCTTTTAATTTCAGGTTTCGGCTTGATCTTTTGACATGCCCGTTCACCCTTTACCGGTGCTGATGACTCATAGTAATCACTGGCTCCGAATGATTTATTTTACGAATGAGGGATTTGGAAACGTATCACGTCACAATTTCAATCACATACCCTGTGACCAAGTAGTTCTCAAACTTTTTCAGACACGCCCCTCATGGTTCCACGCCCCCCCCCCCCCCCCCACAATTCCGCGTCCGTCTTGTTATCGACATATCACAAAATGCGATCAGAATGCCGGCTATCATAACGGATAGTTTTATGGCATGAAAGGGTATGTCTATTGATGAGAGAATTCTGAAATACGAAATACAGATAATACACAGAGCAATAACTATGAATTGAGGTAAATCGCGGGTGGGTGGCGTGAATTTTTTTCACTTTATGGCTCTTCATGGCATGGCTCTGCAATGTGTACGGGCCTTTACGGATTATGTTTTGGCATTGGTTAACATCCTTTTTGACATCGCGGCACACTTGCAGTTTGAGTATCTTGAGTGGCGAGTATCTTAGTGGTACGTCTCATCGCTGCAATACCAAAGGGTTGCGGGTCTGAGTCCGATAAATGTCGACTGCACCATATATCTACATAAGTGTTGGTTGTTTATCTAGGCTCCTCCTCGCTATCGTATCTGCGTAATCTGTGTTCTACAAAAAGTGTGGAACGAAGGTGTGCCGTGCTATAAATTGGTATTTCAGGAATCGACCTGGTCTAAAATGACCAATGACAATAGAGGTGGTAATTATACGAAATCTACAAAAACGAGTACCTCAGTGCAGAAGTGCAGATATGGCAAGATCGTGAATAAACAAATAACAAGGGTAATTAACCTACGTCATGTCGTTGTACACGTTGAAGTTCTGTTATTGGTGACTAGAATAGAGGTCAACACCTTCGGCCATACCTCAATATCACGGCCAAATTGCCCAGGTGCTGATGAGCTTTTGTTAAGTTGTCAGGGAGATAGTTTTTTCAACTACTGAAACTATTTTACAGCTTCAGGCAACTTCCTAATTACCCATAATTTTTGTATTATGATTTTGTTAGTTGTTTGTAGGAATTTTATTTAGTAATTTTTTGCAACTTTTTTTTTATCTTCCACGCAACGTTTTACTGCAACATTGATCTAGTATAACGCAAAATGTAAATGAGTGATTTAAAAATCATGCTATGTAACTAATTCTATTTCTGGCTGGCTGACTGGCTGGATTATCTGACTTTATCTCAATATTGTGACGCAGCACTTGGCTTGCCAGCTGTAACAGTGCCCGACAGTGATCCAACGAAGCTTAAAGTGGAAGTGTGACTCGGCTCTTCGCCAGGCCTGCATAAACGGAAACAGGTTGTGTCCAGTCTTTCGAGGTCAAGTTTCATTGAGACAGCTTAGTTAGTTATATCGCGTGCTTATGAAAGTATATTCGTTATTTTGCAAGTAAGAGAATCAAGAATAACCTTGATATATGTTAAAATGACATTCGAAGGCAGGAAGGTCCAACCTGCGGCCCGCTTGCTATCTTTGTGCGGACCGCTAGTCAGACCAGCAGACATAATGTAAATATTACACTGTTAGTTATACAACAAAATCTTTCGAGTATCTAAGACCCTAATTCCACTTCCCGGTTTGATTCTTGCTTGTAGGATGTTACGAAGGCACGAAGGCTTATTTGAAATCCTCCTCACGTCGCTGTGCGGTGTGCAAATATCATCCCCGCAAAAAAAGACGGGAGAAAGACCATAGCAAGGATGAATTCCAGGAAGAGAATGAAAACAATGATAATAAACATATCAAGTCAAGATAGATTCCGCACGCCAGCTAGATTTAAATTAGATAACGATGCATTCTTTATATCAATTTCGGTGGTGTCATAATTGATTGATTGACCAAGCGAAATTCGCTGACTACCTATAGTGTATTTGGTTCTTGCTGTAGTATGATTGCGGGCAAAGCTCGCAGCAGAGAGTCAGTAAATGTTCACAAAGAGAAA
Organism: Botryllus schlosseri; assembly: GCF_051294905.1. Lineage (NCBI taxonomy): Eukaryota > Metazoa > Chordata > Ascidiacea > Stolidobranchia > Styelidae > Botryllus > Botryllus schlosseri. The sequence goes on along the minus strand of NC_137239.1, from coordinate 13,337,934 downwards.
GTTGAATATTTCGAGCAAACTTCCTAACAAATTTTGAAATTGGCAAGGTACATGCTCGTTTAGTGCGGATTTTCTTTTCATGCTAATGCGCCATGCGGTGAGTGGTCCGAATTTGAAATGAAACGAATGCCAACCACAGATGTTGTAATGACATGAAGAAATTTATTATATGAAAAAGTTTCACAGTGCAGAACCTACCTCGGTTCGTCTGGGAATGCTAATATCCAAACTTGCAAGGGTACACACACCGAACGCGAATCCCTACTGTGTGTCTTGAAGTGATAAAAATGCCATAATTAGGATTCTCCAATTTTGTTATAGGACGACCTTGTTTACCACTTCTCTCGTTGCACCTCTGAGCAGTCCGATTACGCACTAGTATAACGGTATAACTGCGAGATTCTGCCATATAGAAAGGACAACGAGTCAACGAGTATACAACACCAAGCACCATATAAGTGAGAGATTTTTCACTAAAGTAACATTCCGTAATTAGAGGATATTTATAATACTGCTTTCAGAAGTACGTTCATGATAAACGTTTATTGAAACTCGAAGGACTTTTGCCGTGCTACTTATCATGAACTACCGACACGATAAAGGAATTGCAACAGAGTGGAATTCAAAACCAATTGACAAACTGGATTCACAAACTGAATCCACGAACAGAATTCATTTCACCATTCTCTGAAATTCACGGTGGAGAGAAAACATAGTAATTCTCTACCATTTCTGGACATACTGGTACAGAAAGAATATTTGCATAACCTTAAGATTTCCCGCTATAGTTGCTGTGTGTCTTGCTATCAAACACCGTTTCCTGTTCCTGTGTAATATTACATTTGCTACGTTAATTGTATCATTTGTGTCTCACGCTCGCATTAGTGTTTTAAGCTACCGTTGCTATACGCTGCATTGTTGCAATGTTCTGGCTTCATTGATGTTCTTTATATATTCGAGATTATTGCGTCATAATTATTCAATTGATATTGAATTCAGCTTTGTTGTAATTCCTTTATCGTGCCGATTCACTGATTCGATAAAACACAACCTAGGAGGATTATCACGCCAGAAAACCTTTCATTTATGGGTATATGCCCTCGACCACACATCACGTTATAGCTTCATGGCATTGACCACGTTAAATGTAGCAGGAAATTCCCGCTTTAAATGAGTTCAGGGGTAAATATGGCGATTTAGTCCCAAGTATTGCGAGCATTCAATGATAATCGCGACGCCACCAAAGGTAAACACGGTTAGGCCTTCAGGTTTAACGTCACGCAAACACGAAAAAGGAAATTACGTAAGTAGGGCAAGTAAGTATTAGAAATATTACAAAGTCCTAAATTAAACAAAATTTAGTCCGAGTGCAGGCAACAATTGACTAGGCCTAAGGCCGGCAACCTTGAACCTACAAAGAGCTATTTCAATCTATTTCAGATTACATAAAACCAACCGAGAGCCTAACACTCCGTTCAAACCCAAAATGACGATCACCACACGGCAGAGATGAGCATGGATGAGGATTAGGTTTTGAAAAAATAGGATTTGTGAAATTTTGTCGGATTTGGATTGGATTTGGATTAGACATTTTTTTCAGAACGGATTAGGATTTGGATTGGATTTCCCTATTTTTTGGGAGATTGAAATGTCGTGTGGCGAATGGCGACAAACTTTATTCAGATCAGTTATTGATGTACCTATAATTACTAAGTTATCTTGAATTTTCGAATCCCTCCATTGCATTAATTAGTATTTTTTCTGAATTTCCAGTTGGAATCGGATTAGGATTGGACATGGACTTGAATATGAAAAAGTTATGGATTAGGATTTGGATTTGAAGGTTCGGATTTGGATTGGATTAGGACATTGAAATTTCAAAGCCGCTCATCTCTGCCACACGGTTCAACTTTACTCTTGCCAAAGTACATGCGATACGTGACATACTATAGCAGCTATCCTCGACATCTCTTAACAATCCGAAATCTTGTCTGCGGAAACCGTGGTAACCCTGGTCCAGTGACAACACAATCTTCAAACTTCAAGGATCACAGCTTACAATATGGCTGATATTGTCTAAAAGCTAACGCTGGATACATGACGTATCATGAGTAAAACAAAAAATGGAAGATATATACTGAAACGTAATTGATCACATGGACGCGTGCTGCTGTTTCGCACATATATTTAAACCGTTTCGCCGGTTGCCAGTGCTCATGCGATTCGTTTTCTGGTAATACCTAAATTAACCCGCCCAGCGTGACGGAAATACCTGTCTCGAAAATTATTTGTGTACTGCATGAAAGTCAACATAATGTAAAAGATGGGGGCGGGTGAGTTCTGCCACACGATAACCCGGCATACTGCTACATTGCGCGGGTTTTACGGAAACGGTATTCACGAAAGAAAAGGGTAGAGCTCACGTGGTGGTTCGATCACATGACAGGTGCGGCGTGTAGCAACGAAGCCGTACACTACAGAATAATACAATTAGACAACATATTTGAATTTGTGTTTGTGCTGCTACAGAATTTGCTCTTAATTCTCTGCTGGTTAGCCTGTTTTTCAACAACACTAAATAATCTGTCCCGAGAAAAGATAATATCAAAATTAAAAGTCATTTCATGCGATGAACATTTTTTCTATTCTAAAACTATAATGAGCTGCTGCCGATGCATGAAGGACCCGCAGTTTGCCGACCCCGAACTAGATATAGCCGCAGGGTGAATAATTGAATTGTATTCGAGTGAGTTCCAAACGATTTACCTTAATGCAGGTAAGCGCATGAAGATGCTAAGATGGCGGCTCCTTAAATCGACTGAATAATTGTCAATCTAAGACCCTATTTGCAGATTTTCTTTTCTAGTGACGATACAGTTTACGCGAGTCGTTTCTTTTCGCGGCAAAATAGACCGGATTCGATTCGCTCTGGCATTTAGTCACAATTAAATGAAAGGCACAGAGAGGGTTAAAGGTTTCAGTACCTTTTTAAGGGTGGAGAGTTAACTGGTTAACTCAAGCTGATGTATCAAGCATCAACAAACGAGATTTCTTGTTGTAAGCGGGGTTAATCCTTTAATTTTCTGCGATTGAGCAGCGGGAATTTCGCATTAATACCACTTTGCACGCCCAGTCGCTTTCGTACCTGAAAGTCGCCTTGTGAATACAGGTTAAAGGTCCCCCAAATTGCTGTTCTAGCGATGTCGGACAGTAATTTTCGCGAAATTGTATTATTTCATTTTAACACCCGTCCATTTCACATAAGTTAACGGATTTTTCAACTTTAATGGTCCGATGGCCCGTGACTTCGGTATGATTTTGATCTTTCATCATATCATATATTGACTTTTGGAATTTGGAAAGACGGTACTGGAATCACCATGTGAAAAATTAGATTCTTATATAATTGATTCTATGCTGATTCTAATTCGATGTTATGGTCACATGGAACGTATGCTGCTACTCAACAACTAGCTTGGCGCATGCAGTGATGCCTTTCCGATCCTCCATATTTCTACTGTAATTCCGACATTACTAAAACCTATGCATATCATGATATGACAGGGAATGAACGACGATACCAATATAAGAGTATCATCAATCACGCTTTTATCCCGGGTGTGCGCTCAGTTGCACCTCAAGTTATGATCATAGGACGATGGCCGCGCTGCCTTCGAAATCCGTTGACACTCGCACGACCGCATCTAGATTAACCGCGGCTAGACGTCTTCACCCTTTATGGGTTCAACAACATGTGACCAAGCAGTAAATAACGCTTGATGACAGGCGGTGACACAAACGATGGTCGTCGTTTGATCTTGGTAAACCAGGTCAGATGATATAGTAAATCTCGTGACAACAGTGAAAATATTGAGACGACCACCCTGTCCAAAAATATGTATCGAATGTGAATACTATCGCACGGAAAACGCCCAACTTGGCAGCGGGAAAGACAGCCGGCGCCACACCAGGGAGCCCTTTTGCCCCTGGTGGGCTGGGATATTTTGTCGATTTGTCCATTTCACTGCAGCACACTGCTGCTTGGTGCAATTAATCCTGATTTAGCGGAGACCCCATTGATCTTGAGTATAAACCAGGTGGTAAGTAGAATTTGACAGGTCGTCATCTACCTCTGTTTTCGAAATATATACGCTACTACATATTGCTCACTTCCATAAAAGCTAAGCCCGAAATACAAAAAGTAATAAAACAATATTTATATACTAACAAACTCTCATGCAGCCATGAGATGTATGACCTGCAGGAATAGTTTATAAGTGGTATTGTAGATATTCGGCTATTTTGTACCAGGATGTGTGCCCGTTACTGTCACCCGTTTATTGATACATGTCGTTCCAAGTCTGTGCATTTGTTTTCATAACGCCGCGCCGACAAGTCCTCGAGATAATCAATTTTGAATCGTTCACGGCAACCGTGTGCCGACAAAGTGTGACTGGCATGCATTAAAAAAAACAGTATATTGTTAGAGGAAAATAATTAAATTTGAACTTACACCAGTATAGCTAAATTCGTTTAACGACTGCAAAACCCGCCGTCATACGCCAGCACCTGTGATACGCAGAGTCGTCACGATAAATTATCATGCGGGGACGTGTAGGCTACTGCCGATATTCCTAATACTAATCTTGAATATGTTGTTCACCGCGATTTGGTAGGTTTGATATACCCCGATCGTGAATTCTGTGTTCAAATCTGCTAGCATCTTGGACGAGCGCATGATGTTGTATAATATACGAGTACATCATACATTCATGCACGTTGCACAATATTGGCACAGTCGCAATTAACGCTATATAAGCCACTCGCGAGTATGTTACTTGGGGTTTAACTGTAGAAAGCTTACCTACCTATCTACCTACCTACCTACCCGTTGGATGGTTTTCTATTATTTAACGCGTATAAATCTCCAATTCGCACTCATCGACTATCGACAAAAACGGGACGGGGACTTATAATATCAGCGTTTTATATTTTATATCATCAGGACTTGAATTTCGTTTGGAATTTGTCGTCCCATAGGATTATCGCATGCATTAGGTCTTCCTCTATAGGTAGGTTTACCAAATTTTGGAAATCTAAAAAGAGGACACTTTTTCAGAAACTACAGACTTGCAAAACGGAGAAGAATCCCGAAAACCGGCGGGTGGAAGACTAAAAACAAAAACGTCTTCTTCTCGCTCAAAGCTAAAATCACCGTTTTTCACTCCGAAATACCCGCCGGAGCGTCACTTCTGTGCTAATTTGCGGCATATCGCTCGCAATTTGCTCTAAATCTGACCTCAATTTTCAAAAAAGAGGACAAAATCTCAAACAAGAGGACAAAAGGGCGTCCTCCGAGTACACTTTCAAAAAAATCAAAAAAGACGACAAATCCTCTTAAAAGAGGACGTATGGTAAGCCAATCTGCAGGAAACTGGTTGAACATTCGTGCTATTATCATATGTATTAATATGCTTTGTCATCTGACACTGGATTGGAGAAGTTGTTATCGAATATCCTCGCAATAGGTTGAAGAAGGCGGTCAGAGATGAAAGCTCACAAGGACCAGTAATATGAATTTTAACTGACATGAGTTTTTCATAGCAGGATTGGACGTTATAGGTCGCATTTTCTGAGGAGGCGTATCCGTATCGTGACAGGATTCAGAATTTTTGCAGTGATAGTCTGCTCCAAGTATACTGGTTTCATCTGACTTCCAAATATTTCCAATGGAATGCAATCCACATTCCAAGGAAATGGGATCCGCACGGTTATCTGGCTCCGATTGAGAATTTAACTGATACACTGCAACTGACATACTGCAATATCGCCAGTGTCAATCAATAATATCTCCAATAGTATCCGTTTCGTAGTCAAACGTATATCCGAAATTTTCAAAGTCATCGGAGTAAAGAACCATCAACTTCTCCACGATATTTCGCGGAACTGATTTGAAAAAGAATTTAATCGTGTCTCTGTCTTTCTCCCATGGAGTTTGCACAGATGTTGCTGACGCGTCAGCACTCACCGCTTTCACCACATGCTTATTAAATGTATCCATTGTAGAGTTGATCTTCTCCAGCACGTACCATAGGTCGTCTAAAACAGTTTCCGCCCGTACAATATAATCGTATGGGTATTGGCATGGTTTGCATAACTGCGCGATTGACTTGAAATGTACGTCGACATTGTCTAGTCCTGTATCGGCGATGTACTCCACGAGATCCCTAAAGGCGATCACGTGATTTTCTTCGGGTTGGTGGCGGCCGGCGTAGGATCCTAGTTTGTTCATGAATAAGCCATTCTTTTCAAAGTCCCTTGACGAGAAAATATTGAATAGTTATAGGCGAAACAAACGTCCCCAAGGTTCGACAACCATTTTCACATGATATATTGCACAGTATCACTTTACGTGTTATGCCAGCGGTTCCTAAACCAGTGTTGGGATCAAGTCACTACCTTCGAGTCACGAGTCATTTCGAGTCATTGCACATTTTGACTCGAGTCAAGTCAAGTCAATCGATATTCGAAGGTGACTCGAGTCAAGTCAAGTCACTCGATTTTTGGAGGTGACTCGAGTCAAGTCGAGTCAAGTCAAGTCAAGTCACGAGTCAAGTCACAATTCAAGTCAAGTTGCCTTTTCGAAGTATGGGGCATGCTTACGTCATTACATTTTGCTAGCTGTCAAAAATACAGATTGAGTGGTCATTGATTCTGGACTCATGAACGAATATAGAGGTAAAGATAAACGCAAGAAGGCGCTTTTTTGCTCACATATACGTAGAAATGCTAAACTACGTAAGTAATAGAATAGCCGCGGATTATAGTTACCACTACCAGCCAAAATAGAGGATGGAGAAACTAATTGATAAGATGCAATACATTACCCAGTTACAAATTGATATGATACTATTCCAGCCTGCGCTATTGGTTGAGGACTATATAACCTATATTGGAATTCAATTTCAGTAAAACAACAGGTTTGGTTAAGTTAAGAACAGAGAACAGAAATATACATTTTGCTATCAAAATACTTTATTATACAGCGTAAGCTGTAAGCTTCCATCACTTCGTTTGTGGTCAATTTATTTGTAAGAAAACAATGGAGCCTCAGTAAAACGTACGGTGATTGAATGATTGGTCACTCTCACAAGTTACACCAGTGTTTCACGAACAATCCGAACATATGCAAGATGCAGTGACTTTTATCAATACTGATTACTCGATGACTTGAAATTGACTCGATAATTTTGCTCCGAGTCACAAGTCAATCCATATTTCTGGTTCGCCGAGTCAAGTCAAGTCAAGTCATATGAAAAAGGTGACTCGAGTCTGACTCGAGTCAAGTCATGACTCGATTCATCCCAAGACTGTCCTAAACTAGAGGTAGTTTGGCTATTCTCTGGGTCGGCGGGGACGAAAATTAAATACCAAGGTATATTAAAAGAATGCCAACTAAGCGGATGCTATCGGTGGCTCGTTTCTGAAAATTTCAGTTAACTTTTGTAAATAGAAGATGAGACGATCGTTGAGGAATGCGAACCAGGTAAGTAGGGAATCAGATCGGTCGAAGCGTCATTTCAAAGCTCCACTTATGGCTTGTGTCTGACCATCAATATGAAGATTAAAGAGTCGGGAGCATGATTAAAATGACTGAGACAGTAATTTTTCATTTCAGAAAAACTACGAGTGACCGGTAGTGCACCATATGTACCATGTGCACCACGTACACCATATAATACATACACACACGCACGCTCGGCACGGCCGAATAACCTATAGATGGTTTTCTATTTTCCGTGTGACGCAGGATGTCACGTAGCAGTATTTGGCTACACTTCGATTGGATATGGATAGAAATGGTTCCAACAGACCTTATAGTTGCTATATCATTGATTGAGTTTTGTTATTCTGAGGATGGAGATTGACGATTGACGAGTATTTGCTATTACTTATATATCATATCTTGGAATTCGGAGAGGCCACTTTTTACAAATCATAAAAGTAAGTTATGAAATTGAAAACAGCTCATTTTGAAATATTTACTGGAAATCTTGTGCTGACTAAAAAGAGAAGGTACTCCCGCATTATCCACTTTTTAGGGTTTTAAAATTCCTGAAGAAAGAGGACAAATCCAGCTAAAGGAGAACGTATGATAACCCTACTGTTACTGCGGACGCATATAGTTGCCAGCTTCAAACATACAAGCAGTGAGTGGATTTGGGCGAAATTACTAACCATTATGTTCGTAACCAGCCCGCCAATTGAGAGTTCGGGTCACGCATCATTTTCAAATCGAAACTCTTGGTCGCGATCATAAAAGGTTTGAGATCCACCGTGTTATGTGAATGTTTCCACTAACTTAGGGTTACCATATCTTCGTAGCTGAAATTCCGGACACTTTTTAGCGCCCACTAGCTGATTTTAAAATGAGGTATGACACCTTCTCTGTCACGGCCTATTTCGGATACTGATTACGTTCAACATCTTCGCGAATCCCAGCATAAAGACAACTGACTCCCTGGTTTAGATCCACTACTTTGACTAGAGCATCTAAACGGCCTTAACCGACTCTACAGTAATATACCATTCTCCTATATTCGCGATCACAATTAGACTTATTTCAGTAAATGATGGTCTTTTTTTTGCGAGGGCGGTGGTCTTCATATTAAAATCAATGTATATGACACTAAATCGCGTACGGCGCCAAGAAAAATTTAAAGTCTCATAAATTGTCCCAAAATAATATTGGTGAGCTTGATTTATTTTCAGCCTATTTCAAGCCTTCAAGATTCCTGACATTAAGGAATAATCTACAATTTCCTCTCGGACGCACTTTGAACAGTGAAATTCCCGACATTTCCGGAAAATCCGGACGAAGGGCAACCCTACAATATCTGCGGTGTATAAGCAAAGTCTCCGATGGCATAAACGACACGCCACAATTAAGTGGCCAGAGGTAATTGTTATTATTTTGTCATAATCAAATCCTCTGAGCGTATGTATTCACACTTCGAGAACAGGGCTAAGGAAGTGTAGTCGCACATGTGTACAGTAGGGCTCTTCAAAAATGACTTTTTTTCTCAAATCGTACTGGCTACTTGATAAAATTGTTAGGTTACCTAATTTAAGCCTACACACAAAATTTGGTGCAATTCCAGCCAGTAACCGCTTTGCTACAGGAGAAGAAAGTTTCTAATAATTATATAAAAATAAATACTAAAAAATTTGAGAATTTTCTGTTCACCCCATGAAAGTGTTAGGCTGTCTATAGAAACGATGCTCACCAAATTTGGTTCAATTCCAACCAGTGGATGCAGAGTTATTGCCGTCGAAAAATTTGGATTTACATAAAATAGTATTTACGGTGACCGATTCTTTGTTTATTTATTATAATTGTGCTCACCGTAAATACTATTTTATTCAAATCATAATTTTTCGACGACAATAACTCCGCTTCCACTGGTTGGAATTGAACCAAATTAAGTGAGCATCGTTTCTATAGACAGCATAACACTTTCATGGGGTGAACAGAAAATTTTCAAATTTTTTATCATTCATTTCTATATAATAAATGGAAACTTACTTCTCCTGTAGCAAAGCGGTTACTGGCTGGAATTGAACCAAATTTTATGTGTAGGCTTAAATTAGGTAACCTAACAATTTTATTAAGTAGCCAGTACGATTTGAGAAAAAAAGTCATTTTTGAAGACCTCTAGTGTACAGTGCATGTAGGCTACACTATACAGTCTAGGCTGCATTGCAAGATGCCTCAAAATGGTTTTCACGGCGATGTGCTCAATTATTGTGCCATTATTATTTTCGGAATGTGCATGTAGGTGTATTATTTGCTCACTTGTAAAATTTGTTGTGCCATCCTGATATCAGCCTCGAAAAGGGGTGTCTGACCGTTATTATCCGCTTAGCTTGACTCGACAGCGTAAGTAGCTCTTTGGTCTCCTCAGAGAGGTCGATCGTTGCTTGTCGGTTGGACTGGTGTCCCGATTTCACCCATGCTTGACCGGTTCGCATTTTGTATATCATCTTGTGCCTATATTCAACAATGCAATTTGAGAATTTTTATTTTTCATGTCGTGTATGACCAAACATTTAATGAATGACTTGAATGATGTAGATTAGCCTGTAACATTATTACGATGTGTTGGAGTATTACATCATATGTTCACTGCTGTAACAGTTACATTGCAATACACTAATGACATATAGCGATATGATCCACGTCCGCAACATAATAGTTTGTGGATTCGAGTCCGATCGAGGTCAGCAGAATCCCATCCCCAGTTTTGGAGGTTCATCTAGGCTCTTCCCCGCCATGATCGCGTGAGCGATCTCTTCAAAAATCAAGAAGATGTCCGCGCTACAAGTCGAAAGACACGTAATCCTAGTGAATAATATAGTCCTGGTGTAAATGACCATTGTAATAAAAAAGCACCATGAATACCACGAGCGAACAAACAGCACAATAATCTCGATGTCCATATTATTACCGAAGGGCGCTGTGTGAATCACGGTTATCGACTCTTTTTGGTAACAAAAGAGAAGTATTTGTCACCTTTACACAAGTTGAGTGAAATGTCCAATGTACTTGTACATATAATACCGAGATATAATATATTAGGTCATTTTCTTGCGCCACTGAATAACGCGTTTGTTAGGTGGCACACAGAGTAAAATACGGCTTACGCCGTTCAGCTATACCATGGTGTGTTCGGCTCAATTATACACGAATTGACATAAGCGTGAAAGCGGAGTATTGTAGCTAGAAGCAAGGCGAAGTGCAGTGAATTGCACCAGATCGACAGGGAAGATGTTGTCGATGCTTGTTCCTCGTGCGCAGTGCAATCAGGGCTTTGGAGCAGTCGTAAATTTAAAACGGCTTCAGCTCAGGCTGCAGAGGTCTTTTCTATGATGAATTAGCTCCGGCTCCCAGCTCCGGAGAGCATTGATACCTGCTTCAGCTCAAGCTAAGGCTCCGGCAACTATGGTTGGGTTGTAGCCGTCGCAAGGAACCACCATTTTGTGGGCATATGCAAAGTCCTGTGACATAATAAATACTTCGTCTGTTGATGACGTCATATCCGCACGAGAGCGCAATTTACTCCATGCCATTGCATGCACATTGTACATGTAGGGGAGACTGGGGACAATTGTAACAATTTTTGGATTTTCTAACATTACGTGTTTTTCTCATGGAAATTACGTTTCCAAAGTTTTATATAAAGAAGCCAGCAACTCGATAGTTAGTATAAAAACTAAAATGTAACTCAATCAACAATCAATCATGGAAATTTTTGGTCGCGAAAATCGCCGCTCAAATGTTACAATCGCCCCGTACCCAGGGGCAATTGTACCACCCATGCGGGGCAATTATAAAAGTGCTATTTATAATTAAAATCAAATGAAATGAACCACGTAAATGGGAGCACTAATTGTATTATTGCATTAAACTAAAGAAAGAGAAGTTTGAACGTTTCCATAGTACGCCCCATCGCATTATTGGCATCTGAATACAGTATCACCATTCGTGCCTTCTTCATGAGCTCAAAGTGTACGAGAAGCACATTAATTTCATCTCCCTACACATATTCGGCCTCTTCCACCAAGGTGCTGTTGTTCAGCGTGCATTATGGATTGGTCATTCGGTCACTTGCAAAGGTGCGAAACTGACCTGGCTAAAATATCTTGGTTGAATGGGCCGATGATGGTGTAGAAAAAGGAGGACACAACATTATGTGGCTTCAAAGCTAATGGCATTCTTCGGTTCTGTACAAAATTAAAATAAATTGTTCCCACCAAATGACAAAATGTAAGTGGGCCATGTGCAAATTCAGAAGGTGAGGATTCAGTCATGGGCAAGTTCTTAAGTGTCCATTGAAGGTCGACACACCAGAAGCCGATCAACATGAGAAAGGATGGTAGAATCACGGAAATAAACGAATTCTAAGTTTGACATCGCTACTTTTGTATGGCCTTTCCGACAAATGATCATGTTGGAATTTATAGGGCAAGGTAGTATCTGTTCTGGTATTGAACTTATTGCTGTTGCAAGATTGGTCTTCAGTAGATAAATGGTGATACCAAAATAGGAAACAAAGATATTCAGCATTAAAAATATATTTTTAAGGGGAAAAAGTAACAGAGTGTTACGATTGCCCCTGACACGCTCCACCATGATTAGCGTCTTAGTATAGTACCTTCCCGGCGATGCAAGTCCTAGTTTTCCTATCATCACGGTAGACTATTGTAACATTGTTCCAGCTACATATATTACGTTGCAACTACTTGAGGTACTATCCGTCTGAACAAATTATTCCTGACCAGAAAATATTTACTCAGGGGTCCAAAATTTCGTTTTTTTCAAATTAATCCGGGGTTTCGCGTCGTAGCTCAACGTTGCTCCATGTATGTTAGGGGAGATAACTACCGCATGCGCACTCAAAATATCAAGGCGATATCTCCACCCCACTAGCGGTGAGGTCGATTGTTACATTTGCCCCTAGCTACATTTGTCCCCGGTCTCCCCTACATTGTATACATGATACAGCATTGAAACAGTGACGTGATATTTTAATACCGCTAATGCGCTCGTTAATATCGAGCCATACAGTCCAATGTAATCTTGAAATGGTGCGATTTGTTCAGATGTAACTGCAGAAATGAGCGCATGTCGCGACCTTGTCAGCAGAAATCCACTTTTTACCCAACATACCCAATGGCTTCAAATTCGATATTGGTGCGCTCCTTACCAAACCATCCGTCGTCGATCAAGTTTAGTGGAGTATATAGAAGGTTCCCTTTCAGACGAATCGAATACACTCGAAACTAGTGCTATTGACATGACATAGCCATTGCCATTGCCTCAATATTGAAAACCTAATTCAACGTCGTGTATTGTCACAGTGTATAGTGTACAAGTCAGTAACCAATTATACTGCAAGCTCGCAAGTGACATTGCGCGGCAATTCAGGAATACGAGTGTCTCAAGCAGACAAGAATGAATACACAAAAGTGATGATTAGAAATAGGAAAGCGCGCATCCAATCACTAATTGCTCTATTATACTCAACACCAGAGCAGAGTTAGGACACCGCATTGCATAGGTCGCCTCGCGGCAATCGGAGGGTATGCGGACTGTAATAGCGATCTCGGCTGCTTCGATGCATTTCCCTATTTACGTTCGCAAATCGTTACTGGAGTAAACGATCGTGCGCTTGAATGAATTTCAATTCATAGGCCAAAACGATAACACACTATTCAATTTGGCGCGACGATTAAAAAGCTATCACCGAAGTACGTGCAGTTCAGAAAGTAGACAATGTTTCTTGGTGTGCGGCATGCGCACCTCTAAATCTACATGTGCAACAATGTCATGGTTATATCCGTCGCTTATATATTCGTCTCAATACAAGTTAGGTCTATTGCTTTATCTCATATAAGCATCAATCTCGCAATGCATAGTTTTCCATCGGTGTTATGCTGATTACGAATTACCATTACGGCTCCAAAGCCCTGAGTGCAATCACCAAGACAACAAGTTTGAAATAAGCTTATTTCTATTATGGGCACGATGTTTCACAATGCATAGTTTTCCATCGGTGTTATGCTGATTACGAATTACCATTACGGCTCCAAAGCCCTGAGTGCAATCACCAAGACAAGAAGTTTGAAATAAGCTTATTTCTATTATGGGCGCGATGTTTCATCATTATAAATCAGGGGTCGCCAACTCAAAACGGGTCGCGGGCCACTTTTCAAATTTCCAAGCGGTCGCGGGCCGCATCAATTTAATATCGATATAAAGTAGGCAACCACGTTTTAAAACTCTATGTCAGTACAACGCTGTGCTACCGAACATAGGCGATGGGTATAGTGACCACAAAAGCAGTAATATGTTATCAAAGGAATAAAAATACAACAAAAGATCACTGTCATCAATTTCATTTCATTTTAGACTCCGAGCTGTGCAAGATACCTGGAAACACTTGTGGGGGCTAGCGAGGTACGGTACCAGCTGAAAGACCATCTCCACGTAAAGATTGATCGTGTGGGGAAGCCCTGAGCCAGTGGTTCTTAAACCTGTTTAGACATGCCCCCTTTATGATACTGAAAAATTTCACGCCCGTTATCATATCAAAAAATGCATCCATAATACTAACAATCCCAACAGATGGTTTGGTGGCATGAAAGGTTATGAATGTTAATGAGCGAATTCTCTAATATGAATTCCGGATTATATACAGCAGGGCAATAACTGTAACCACAAATCCGAGGTAAATCACGCGAAGCGCGAAAAATTTTTCAGCCTACCGCAGCTTCACGACTCCTTCAGATACTTTCGCGCCTCCTGAAGGGGGTTTCAGAGCCACTGTCCTAAGCCGTTTTCTAAGCGTATTGTTCTTGGGAGTGTTTGGGACATTGAACGTCAATTTCAGCATTTCAAAATGTTTTCTTAGCTTTCTTACGAAATCTCAATTCAAGTCGCGGGCCGCAAAAAATGATCTCACGGGCGGCGTGTTGGGGACCCATGTTATAAATGATGTTCAAAGCTCTGGGAATTCAGCTGACATGAAGCGCAGTGTATCTCACCTATGTTTTGAAATGGAGATTCGAATTGCTAGTCTAAACATAGTGACAATACCCACGTTCCGTAACTCTGATGAATGTTACGTTCGTTTCAATCGCTGTTGAATAAACAATATCTCTGTTATGGCAACTGCCCACTCGAAATCTCTTGTTCATTCCGAAGAAAACCTGGAATCCCCATCTGCCCTATAGGGTCATTATTTACCGATTATACGGTATCACTCAAGCGCACAACACCTAATCCGGTATTTGCGATGGAGTTATTTCAAGGTCCAGGGTCACCCGTGATGATGATCACATTACCCCACTCGGTGTGGAGGATATTCCGCACCTGTTAATTGTGCAAACAAAACATTGCAAAACTGAGCCGACAAGGTAACGACTTCTAGCGGTCCTATTGCATCAATGCAGTGATTCCCAATGTTAATCCGATCGTTTAAGTAGGGTATCATCGATTTGTGTTTTTAATGCACTGTGTAACATCTGGCTCCTTGACTGACTTATTGTAATGAAATGTACCGGTATGCTATTACTCTGCAATAACACCAATGTTACACCCTTTAAATGCGATGTGGCAACTGTTCTTTTTTTGCAAAAGCTTGTCTATCAGTGTGTAGGCCTAAAGTATTACTTACAGCAGATCAGTGATCTCGATCTTTTTCTGCATGGTTCGAATCAAGGCAATGAATGGATCAAGGCACATGATGGCGGAATTAAAAAGGTCTTTTCATACAACCACAGACTTTAACAAATATAATATTTCGTATTTTATTGTGCTGAATCAATTCTGGATTATACCTTCGCTTCGACTTTAAATTTATCCTGCATACAAATATGATCACTGATCACTGATCAATTAGTCTATTAGTCGCAATAGTCAAGTTTGCCAATCATAGCAGTTGATTGGCTTTCTCAGTTGTGAATTTCATTAGACGCAATGATACTGATGTGAAATTGCTGCAAAACTGAATTAATTCTTGCATCGCGTAATTTCAGTGGTTTTAGCAAGAACCAATTTCGGACTAAATTAAACTGAAAACCGCCGAACTCTTCGATTACCACTTGCATAGGCCTACGCGTACCACTGTTTTATTACCATGGTATGTCATACCTATTTAAATTGATGATGCCCTAGTAGACATGTTTTTAAGTTTATAATAAGCTCACACTTTGGTACACATGGCCAATGGCCATTAGACACAGGAGGTTACCCATGGCACAATTGCACATAATATGTACATATTATAAGTATATATGATATTCCACCGTGTATCGAAGTTATGAGACCGGCCTTCTCGATGATCAGTAAACCCCTTCTAGTATCGAACAATATATAATCCTCGAAAATCTCCAATAAGCAGAGTGATCACTGCGAAATATTCAAGGAATATGATATCGATTTGGAAACTACTCTATTCATGGCCCTCCAGGACAATACGCACAGTCGCACACCCCTCACACGCGATTTTGCAATGACTCAGTATTCCATACAACACACATGACTGGCTATCATAATATCCACAGCAGTCGCACACGATGTTATAATGACCCCGTGTCCACTTCAAACAAAATGCAGTCAGGCAAGTGTAAGCAGAATAGAATTATCAAATGCGGTGCTATTTAAGTTCCCAAATGATTAATATATCTGAATTCGTGTTAATGTTTCTGATCAGTGGCGGCTCGTGACAATATCGGGTGGTGGGGCAAGGGCCGCAAGCGACTTGTTATCAATATGACGTCACAGTAGCGTTTTTCAACGTTCATGATGGCCACATGAATTTCCCGTAAACAATGATTTTTAACGTAGGTGCCGCGAGAGGTTTGCCGGTGGCGTGACTTGAAGCGCGGTAACAAATGTTTTATTCATTGTTTTTTATTCAAATGATTATTTTACAAAATGTACGCGAACTAAGAATCGTTCCCATGCCACGAATCAATCATCAGGTTATCCTTAGTAGCATGCGTTATGATTTCGTGGTAGAGATTACGCAAGCGCCGAGTAAGACTATACCAAAAATACACAGACCAACTACCTACAAAGAGCATTCGCATGACACCTTGTGGTGTTTTAATCGTTCCATGCTCAGCAATTCTGTAAAGTGCTGCAGCGCCTCCGACCCGATTTGTATATGGATTCTCGTCCCGAAAGCGAGTCAAATCGATTTGCCCTCGTCCGAAAGTGTTTGGTACACGATCCTGATGCGTTACGACCAGGGGATAGGCAATCAAAGCGGTGGCACCCATAAACGTAAAACATTATAAAAAGCCAGCTGTTATCCATGGAAGATTAATTACGAGTCTGCCTGCCATCATTCAAGCAGGAATCAAAGCATTGTGTTAAATTGAAATGCGAGCACATATCGCATTAAACAATTTCATGAATAAATTATTTCATCTTGATGAATTTTTCACTTTTTTTTCCATAGCCATAACAAAATATATCGGTAAATTAACTGTCAGTGTGCCTCGAGTAATAAGGATGAAAACCACTCACTTTTCCTTAGCCATAGACATGGTTGAGTTACCTGGGCTCACTTGATTGAAATTATTCGGAAAGAACATGATGTGTACAGTAGGGCTCTTCAAAAATGACTTTTTTTCTCAAATCCTACTGGCTACTTGATAAAATTGTTAGGTTACCTAATTTAAGCCTACACACAAAATTTGATTCAATTCCAGCCAGTAACCGCTTTGCTACAGGAGAAGTAAGTTTGTATTTATTCTATAAAAATAAATAATAAAAAATTTGAAAATTTTCTGTTCACCCCATGAAAGTGTTAGGCTGTCTATAGAAACGATGCTCACCAAATTTGGTTCAATTCCAATCAGTGGAAGCGGAGTTATTGCCGTCGAAAAATTTGGATTTGAATAAAATAGTATTTACGGTGAGCATAACTATAATAAATAAACAAAGAATCGGTCACCGTACATACTATTTTATTCAAATCCAAATTTTTCGACGGCAATAACTCCGCTTCCACTGGTTGGAATTGAACCAAATTTGGTGAGCATCGTTTCTATAGGCAGCCTAACACTATAGAACAGAGGTCTCAAACTCAGATGTGCTCGCGGGCCATTTCCCAGTTTTTGATGACGCCGCGGGCCGCAGCACCAATCTTAGGGATATTCAATGTATAATTTCAAAGTAGGCATTCCACAAACATCGTGGCAATGTAATTTGCTATTGCATTATTCACTCGTGACACGAAAAAAAAAACATTTTCAAATATTTCAATAAAATTGATTTTGTGTCGGGCATAATTTTTCTAATTAATGAGTTATAGACATCATACAAGAGCACAGATCATGCCTCATGACATTGTAAAACTGACGGGCTATAATATTGCAGCTAGTGGACATTTAACGTGCCACAATTCTATGTAAAATATTTTAAAATCTACTGAAGATTGATCTGATATCAGAGCATTTTAGCGGTGTAGCCTAATCCTGGTTTTGATACAGTCGTGATAAGTATCGGCTGTTGTTACTGTCATTGCCAAAGTCAAACTAAATCAGCGTTCGATTTTGCCTTCGATTAATATTGGAATATATCAATAACCAATAACAACCTAAATATAATCATTATTGAGCCATAGTAATAGCATTGCTTCTTAACCTTTTTAGCGATCGTACCCCTGGTGCTTCCGATAAGATTTCTCGTAGCCCCTGTCCATTTACACCACAGTTTCTGATGGTACCTACATTAAAATCAGAAAGCCCATTCACATGAAATCGCGCGCAGCGCGGGGACTATTTTCCAGTTGAATCAATTGGCCCAGAAAATATTCCACAGCATATAGGCCTAATTCCACAATGCATCTCGTACACCCTGATGTGGTGCTTCGTACCCCGATGGAGTCTACGGACCCTGGTTAAGAACCCATGGAATTGGAATGTCCAATCGGCGAAGAATTCATTGGTGTTACAGCTGTAGAGCGTACTACTATCTTACTCGCCAACGATAATAACATGGATAAAGAGAACAAACAACACCTAGCATATATTCAACTATACGTCACGGGGGTCACAGAATACCAATGGCTGTCATACTGACCTGATTAGATAGCTATATACCCCACGCAACTTATGCTACATCCTTTTTATATATATTAACATTCCCCATGACAGTATCATAGATTGTTGCGTCCATAGGATTACCAACCAAGTCACCGATCTGAGTCGCAAGTCCTTCTTTGATTTTGGCGTTTAACCCGACTCAACTCAAGTCATTTTAATTTAATCACCCAGTCAATCCGAAATCGAGTAACGAAAAGGTCGCATCAAACCAAATCACAATTTTCAGTCACGAATCATCGACGGGTCATGTCGTATCATTATAAACTAGAAATGAGACGTAGTAGTCGATCTTCCACAGCATGGTAGCTTTTAAAAGTGATGTGATAGTGAAGTTTGTTGAGATTTCGGTTATTATATAGTAGTTGCACGTGAACTTTAAGTTTATATATCTAAAAAAGATATACGGCACTTGAATATATTGGTGAATACATGAAATTCCAAAATGCCGTCGCGGGCCGCACAAAATGGTGTCGCGGGCCGCATGCGGCCCGCGGGCCGCGTGTTTGAGACCTCTGCTATAGAATGTATACGTGGAATGGCAGCGACCGATTTTGCAGCTTCGTTCCGCTTCGCTGAAGCTTTACTCAGACTTATTTTACGGCAGCTACTGTAGGATTTCTGGCAATCCAAAAGTTGTCTTCCAGAGCTCAGAATTTACTGAATCCGGTCTTGATCGAAAGCTACTGTCGCACTGATTCCGAAAATGTAAATAAAAATATGATCAGGCACTGAACCGCTTAGAATTCACCCTCCAAGTCTGGATTATCGGCATTGTCCGAACAATCGAAGAGCCGCAATGGGTCATTGTTATGGTCATTGTTTTGCGATCATCCGATTGTTCTGAACAATGCAGATTTTAGATGTTGAGGGGGGTTTTTAATCTCAGTACGGTGCTTCACCATATTTTGATTGATATTTTCGAAATCAGTGCGGCAGTAGCTTTCGATCAAGACCGGATTCAGTAAATTCTGAGTTCTGGAAGACAACTTTTGGATTGCCAGAAATTCTACAGTAGCTGCCGTAAAATAAGTCCGAGTAAAGCTTCAGCGAAGCGGAACGAAGCTGCAAAATCGGTCGCTGCCATTCCACGTTTACATTCTATACTAACACTTTCATGGGGTGAACAGAAAATTTTCAATTTTTTTATTATTTATTTTTATAGAATAAATAGAAACTTACTTCTCCTGTAGCAAAGCGGTTACTGGCTGGAATTGAACCAAATTTTGTGTGTAGGCTTAAATTAGGTAACCTAACAATTTTATCAAGTAGCCAGTACGACTTGAGAAAAAAAGTCATTTTTGAAGAGCCCTAGTGTACAGTCGTCCGCCCACACACGAGTGCGCTTTCCTCCGGCGTACGATTGGATCAATGGGCAATTTCTAGGCTGATACGGACCTAGTCGCTTTACCTCTAATTTTTGCTCTAAAGGCAGCTGGCTAAACGGCGTACGGAGCAAAGATTCAACACGATTCATGTTCGCACTTGACCTGACTACTTATCTGCAGAAATGGAAATGACTATAAATCGAGAGATTGCGTATGCCTAACTGGAAAGGTCAACGAGTTCGGACACATACGCAATTGTTATCTCATAGATTGGACAAGGAAATGTAATATTGAATCCAAAACATCATTCTGAAGAACTACGGATAGCAGCCTCGGAAATTCGGTCCCGGTACAGCTTGTGAGATTCTGGCCTTGAGGCTGGAGACTGTCACAGACACATACGGCTTACGGTCTATATGTCTGCTGCAAAATCGCCTTCGGAAAATATATTACCGAATAAATACGTGGATGAAAGCCGAAAACTTGGTACACTGTTACATGAAATCATCGAGAAGTATAGCCTCATGACCGTTTTCGGTATGGTACACTGTCAAAATTAATACGAACAGATCAACGCCGAATTTTGCGTAATATTTACTGAGGAATCGGCTGATCAAGCGATCAGCTGTTAGCCGCCATCGAAAACGAAACAGCTATCGCGCTTGACAGGGGTTGTAATTGTGAGCAAATTGCCCGAAGGCCACCATTCCACGGTGAAATTGACATTGGAGAATATAAAATAAAACTAAATATTTGAATGCAAACCGAGGATGTTAGTAAACTGTTTCATGATATCATCATCTCATCACCTATCTCAGTATGGAACACAGATACACCGGCTTTTGCGTGAAATCCGCAATGCGTTAGGTAGGCTAAGTGTCAGATCAGCGCACATCTCTACCATACTCGAACTTAATAACGAAATTGCTGCCCTAATCATTGAGTGTCAACCTTGAGACTTGGCACAGCGTTCGATACTAAAATCAAGACATACCATGTAAAAGTTCATGACGGATCTAGCTAAGGAGCATCGTTAAAATCAATGGAGACCAATACCGGCTTTGCGTGAAATATGTTTGCGATACATGACCGATCAGCACACACTCGACTTTGGAAACGGAATTACTACCCTAAACTTTGAGTAGAAACCCTGAAACTTAGGACAGTGTTAAATACCACCATCACGGCATGACATACCAAGTTTCAAGAATTATCATGGTGTGAAACACCATCAAAATCGACCTGTACCAGCAACGGTCGACTCAACGCATATCACGGTATCCGAGTTCAGATATAGATACGATTGTTACATCACACCTTAGGGGCGAGCAAGCATATTTGCCCCGGTTGCTCGGCCATTTTACGAACAGGAGAGAGTAAAGCAACGTTTCTTAATTGTGCGCAGCTTTGAGAGAATAGATAGTGAAAGCTTGTTATGAGCGCTACCGGGGCAAGCCCCGGCTAGGCATTCACAAAGCGAAAACACAGAAGAGAATTCGATTTTCGCGGAGACTTCGCTATGTATGGGCATTTGCAAGCGAAAGCACAAGAAGAACGCGGGTTTCGCTGTGATCTCGATATATATTGAGCGCTGTGCGTCTATAAATGGTTAAATTGTTATTGAACAGAATTTTAGGTGGGGCAATGCCCCAGTTGCCCTATAGGACGAGCCGCCACTGTTTCT
Organism: Botryllus schlosseri; assembly: GCF_051294905.1. Classification (NCBI taxonomy): domain Eukaryota; kingdom Metazoa; phylum Chordata; class Ascidiacea; order Stolidobranchia; family Styelidae; genus Botryllus; species Botryllus schlosseri. Next base: position 13,316,244 of record NC_137239.1, on the reverse strand, counting down.
GATGGTGTTCTACCGTCACGACAGTGGCGGCTCGTCCTATAGGGCAACTGGGGCATTGCCCCACCTAAAATTCTGTTCAATAACAATTTAACCATTTATAGACGCACAGCAATCAATAAATACCGAGATCACAGCGAAACCCGCGTTCTTCTTGTGCTTTCGCTTGCAAACGCCCATACATAGCGAAGTCTCTGCGAAAATCGAATTCTCTTCTGTGTTTTCGCTTTGTGAATGCCTAGCCGGGGCATGCCCCGGTAGCGCTCATAATAAGCTTTCACTGTCTATTCTCTCAAAGCCGCGCACAATAAAGAAACGGTGATTTACTCTCTCCTATTCGTAAAATGGCCGAGCAAGCGGGGCAAATATGCCTGGTCGCCCCTAAGGTGTGATGTAACAATCGTATCTATATCTGAACTCGGTTACCGTAATATGCGTTGAGTCGACCTTTGCTGGTATAGGTCGATTTTGACGGTGTTTCGCACCATGATAATTCTTGAAACTTGGTATGATATGTCGTGAAGGTAGTATTTAACACTGTTCCAAGTTTTAGGCTTGCTACTTAAAGATAATGGTAGTAATTCCGTCTCCGAAGTTCAGTGTGTGCTGATCTATCATGTACATAGTACAGCAAACGGATTTCACTCAAAAGCCGGTATTGGTCTCCATTGATTTTGACGATGTTCTATACCGAGATCGGTCATGACTAGGGCGGTTTTTTTTTGACCTAAAAAAAGCAAAAATTTGACCTAAAAAATTTAAATTTTGACTTTTTTTGACCTAAACAAAATGAATTTTGACCAAATTTTGACTTAACGTATGCAAATTAGGTGTTTTCCCACATAATGTTAAAATTATACCACTTATCTTCATTTCTGGTTGGAACTGACTGTCCTAACGAAGTAGTTTGGCATGAAAAAACGTTTTTGGCTTAGAAACATGCAACATTTTACACGGAAAAACCAATATTTTACCGAAATCTGGCCCTATGAAGAATTCTAGTGGTTACAATATGTATTATGGTGAAAAAAATTTAAAAAATTCGTAGTACAACGAGAGATACTTTCCTACATTCTTGGGTAGAAAGTGCATGTCCTTACTAAGAAGCTTGCCATGGACGTTCAACGGCAGCAGTTGTTGGCTGACAACACTCAAGTTGTGCGTACACTGCTGGTGACACACCGTGTTGCTTCATTCTGACAATGTTGTCTACATCACAATTTTTCATCAAGCGCTTCTTAATATAAAAATGATGCGATGCGCAAGAAGTCTTTCTTCAGTTAGGATATTGCGGTACGTTGACCAACACCATGTTTACCTACTTGTTTTATTTGACCATTTATGATTCACAATGAGCAGACAATTCGCCGTTTACATCCGTAGGCCTATAAAATAGGCTACAAGCTGTAAAATATCAAATGATAAGTTCACCGACAGTGCAAAATCTACGATACGAACGAAATGCAGACGTCAAAAAACTTTTGACTTTATGAAAAATTTTGACAAATTTTGACCTAACGCTACAATTTTGACAAAATTTTGACAAATTTTGACATGTCAAAAAAAAAACGCCCTAGTCATGACATTTGGCACGGTAAGTGTTAGTATCGACCGATGTAACAAGTTTTAAGTTTGTCACTGAACTATGTGGGTGGTAATTTCGTTTCCAAAGTCGAGTAAGAGCTGACTCTTCATTTATCGCCAACAAATTTACGCAAAAGCCGTTATTGGTCTCTATTGATTTTAACGATGTTCCATACCTAGATCTGTCATGAGCTTTCACACGGTATGTCTTGATTTTAGTATCGAACGCGGTGCCAAGTCTTAAAGTTGACACTCAATGATTGAGGCAGTTATTTCGTTTTCGAGGTCGAGTATGGTAGAGATGCGCGCTGATCTGATACTTAGCCTACCTACGTCATTGCGGATCTCACGCAAAAGCCGGTGTCGGTCTGTGCTAATCTATAGTCTGCGTTCCATAACGAGATCGGTGATGATATTTCCAATGGTATATCTCGATGATCGCATGAAACAGCTAACCAAGATTCTCGGTTTGCATTCAAGTATTCGCATAATTTTAGGTTCGCCAATGTCCATTTCACTGTGAAATTGTGGCCTTCAAACCATTTGCTTACAATCCCCTGTCAATTGCGATAGCTATTTCATTTTCGATGTCGGCTAACAGCTGATCATTCGATCAGCCTATTCCTCGATCTATTTTACTCAAAGTTCGGTGTTCGTCTGTTTGCATTGATTTTGACAGTGTACCATACCGGAATGGGTTATGAGATTACGTATGCTACTTCTCGATGATTTCTTGTAACAGTATACTAAGTTACGGCTTTTATTCATGTATTTATATATTAATATATTTTCCAACGGCGATTTCGCAGCAGACTTATAGACAGTGAGCCGTATGTGTTGTGTCACAGTCTCCAGTTTCAAGGCCAAAATGTCCTACGTTGTTCCGAGACCGAAGTTCCGAGGCTGCTGTCCTTAGTTCTTCAAAGACCATTCAAATTGATGTTCTGGATTCAATATGACAGGCCCAATCTATGAGATAACAATTGCGTATGTGTCCGAACTCGTTGACCTTTCCAGTTAGGCTTACGCAATCTCTCGAGTTCTAGTCATTGGAATTAGTCAGGCCAAGTCAAGTGAGAACATGAATCGTATTGAATCTTTATTCCGTACGTAGTTTACGCAGTTGCCTTCAGAGCGAAAATGAGAGGTCTAGAAGTTGTCCAGTCTATTGATCCAATCGTACGCCGGGTGCCTCCGCTTTGGTTGCCTATTATCACCTGGTCGTAACCAGAGATGGCCACAGTCCGGTTCAGGAGCAGGAGCAGGATTTCAATGTTTTTTTACCTGGCCGGACTGGATCCGGATTTCGAATTTGGGGTGACGGTCGGATTTTAGGGTCTATCGATTTGCGTAATCTATAACTCTACCATGAAATCAAAACGCATGCTACTAAGGATGACCTGATACTTGATTCATGGTATAGGGTCGATTCTTAGTTCACGTACATTTTGTAAAATAATCCTGTGATTAAAAATAAATGAATAAAACATTTGTTACCACACTTCAAGTCACGGCTCACCGGCAAACCTCTCGCGGCACCTACGTTAAAATCACTGTTGTCGGGAAATTCATGTGACCATCATAAAGTTACTTTTTTTACGTTGGAAAACGCCATTGTGACGTCATGTTGATAAAGGTCGCTCGCAGCCCTTGCCCCACCACCCGATATTGTCACGAGCCGCCACTGCGTCACGAGTCTCGATCCAACGCTCGTATATAATTATTCTTTATGCCTCGCAGTGGTTGCTACCGTTTGAATTGGTCTACTTGTTGATATGCATAACTAGCAACACTGTTAAAACATATGTGGTAGGTAGGCCTACTCTTGAAACACCAGCCCACCCTGCGATGATGCCGATTTGAAAATTAATTCCAATCAATGATCGCAGTCTACACTCACCAACTTGTGCTGCCTGCTTTCTGTACAATGCAGACCGTTACGTTTTGATCCGGAGCAGCTATCAGTTGGAGAGTATCATCCCATTTGCGGCCCAAAGCTCCGCCACACGTCTACAATGAATAATTGTCATTTATTTGTAATTGCGATTCATTAGAAATGTGTTGCTTACCTCAATCAGTAACTTTTTTCTGTCGTCATATCTTCTACTCATCTGTATCAACGCCAATTTCTTGTTTTTCGCAGATGGTGTGGGGATGAGAACTTTCGAAAGGACTGAAATACCCGCGATTTCAAATGATCACCCGTGTCTATATGACTACTATACTTTGGGTTGCATTTAAAACAAATGGTCGTTTAAAACACTTTGACTAAAGCATGTTTTAAACAGTGTTTTAAACAATGGCCTTAAAAAAAATCGTGTTTTCTCAAGTTGTTAAATTATGCCACAATTGTGTCAATACTCTCCAAAAACATGTTTATGAGCCTACGTACAATTACCAACCGATATAGCCGACATATACGACATGGGAGGGTTGGAACCCTGGAAATAGTCTGTTCAACAGCTATAGTACGTAGGTATTTCGTCAAAGGAGCTATATTTACCCTATATTTTCAATTGTGAATGCCAACAGAACGCGAACGGGAACCTCACGTTCACACCATCCCTAGTAGCTAACATAAATAGGCTACTCGGACATTTTTATCCGACAGATACATGATATTTTCCTTTTCCATTCCTTTCCACATCAACCAGGTCTCCATTGACTGACGTTGGATGCACACTAGTAAGAATTTTTGAAATCCATTTTCATCTTAAAAGGGATGATTGAACACGTGACCTACATCACAAAAATCTGCAACATCTCAATTAAACCAGTGGCATTCGTCGGTAGATGGTTGCAAAACAACTGCAGACATGAACAGGCACTCGGACTTATATCTTAAGTCTTATTAGTTGATGACCTTCGATATTACAAAAGATGTGTGAAAGGTTTGTTTACAGGTAAATCTAAGTCAAATACTTCTCTTCATATGTCGAAAATACAGGACAGCGTAATAGCGCCAGCTTACGACGAAAACATACAACGCAATGTATAATCGGGCCCGATAATTTACAGCAGCCAATAAATGAAATATACCACGAGATGAAAATGAAATATATGAACTGTGGCGCCACATAGCACACTCCGCACACGAGGTGTGCTCATCCAAACCTCCGAGAGGGTTGCCTTGCAAGTGCACCGGACTTATAGACTGCTGGATATGTTGATTCTGTGCAAATTTGCCGAAATCACGATGTCGATATTAAATAAACTTTCTCTTAGTATAGGAATAATACTCTTAAAATAAATACTTAATTCTGTATGATATGGATATGATCCCATCGAAATTCAGATGACTTATAATGATGATACGGAAGATAGCAGCAAATATTCAGGCTTACTATGCATCAAATCTTACTTCCTTGTTTTCCCGGGCCCTTTCTGTTATGCTTTTGTTGGGCCTCCGTAATATGTATGCGCTCATTCAGGGTTTCATTGACTGCATTTGCTGTTGAAAGTGAGAGAAGTACTGTTTTAAAATGTGGCTGCCCTTAAAAGTAAGCTGCATTCTTAAATCTCCAAATAGGATTGCGATACCAATCAACACAATTGATATATATGACACTCAGCGAATATTAAGTTCACGTTCATGTTTGGTATGCGAATCGTAGTAATTCGGAAATGGCGCAAAGATAATTGTATTTAACATAGACATTGCGCAATGCGTCATGTCGTCAACATGCATAGCAATTCAGATAGGCCGACAAATATAGATCTCACATCATTCATATATTTTCTAATTAAAAAATGCGGGAATATTTTGATAACTTGTGTTTCTATACAACATATAGTGTCATCGATATATTTTCGACAACAAAGATTGGATTGGTACTTGCAAGCGTTTTCATTCCCATATCTTTCTACATTCGTATATTCACAGACTACTCCGCTTAGTTGTATTTGACTGCATGGGGCAGGAAATTCATACGGAAAAGTGTTTAGGGATGACTCATCCGCCTCATCATGACTTCGAAGCCGGAAATATCCTCGCTGCTATTTCTGTCGAAGAATATAGTATGAAGTAAGGCTGTGACACAGATAGGCATATGGCTTTGATGCAACTCGTACATTTAAAAAGGGTAAGTGTATATTGCCCAAGAATATGCTGAGTTGTGCATAGGCATCATCAGTCAATCATTAATCCATAAACCACAATCTCCCGGCGGCGTTGCAATCTGTCACCTCTGGAAGGTATATGATTACTAGGGCAAGTTTCTGCAACTTTTGCATTTTTTTACCGCTTTCGGCAGCTTCATAAATACCAGGATTGTAATGACCCGACTCGACTCGCGATTTTCTTGTAACTCGACTTGACTCGAGTCATTTTCTTAAAAATGAAAAATGACCCGACTCGACTCGAGTCAAGTTGTGCATTGACTCGACTTGTACTCGAGTCATTGTGCATCACTCGGACCAAGTCATATGACTCGAGACTGGGCCAACCAAGACAGACATTTCATTGTAATTTCGAAGAATAGTAAAGTTATCACACTATTATTATTTCGTCTATCAGTAGTGGCACTTGAAAATGCTACCAGAAACTATTAAAAGTGAGGAAAATTATTATGTTATGAATGCAAAGCATTCAATATCACCAAACAGAGTTGTGAAAAGTGGGTTTCACTTGACATTAACTCGGTACTGAACATTCCACACAATGACTTCGACTCGGACCTGACTACATGGGGAATTGAAAATGACTCGACTTGACTCGAGAGTCAAAACTGTAAAAGTGAGGTTGACTTGTGACTCGAAATCTTGTGACTTGGTTACAACCCTGATAAATACTAAAAAGTTATGTAGTATGTTGTTTTAGGCTGTTGGGAGGATTCTTATATTGCACCTTTCTGCTACTTTTCTCTATTTTTTCAATGCAGCTTTTTGTAACTTTTTCGATTTTTTCATGAAACTTTTTGCAAGTTTTTTCTATTTTCAGGCAAATTTTCGCACGTTTTTTTCGATTTTTCATGCAGTCAACGTTTTACTAGAAATATTTGGCTCAACATGTAAATAGATCGCTTGATTATTTCAGTATCGTTTAAATTTGAGGTCGTTTCTGATTTGACGTTACATTCATGGTAGACCGCCTAAAATTCTATTTTCACTAAGTCAATTTTTTCAGGCTATTGCTTTTGTTGAAATCGCCAACGTTGAGTTTTTCTTTGCTACAGTGCATCGATACGGATCGATTCGAGTATCTCATACCCTAATATTTTCAAAGAACTTGTCCTGTCCATAAATGCAACTTTTTAGTGCAATTTTGTGAAAAATGAATGCAACTTCCACTGCAAGTTTTGTGAAAAATACATGCAACTTTTCACGGATTTGACTGCAACAAAATCTTGCCCTAATGATTACTCACCGATAAGTCTATTCCTTGCGTATCTCTTGTAGTGATGAAGCATCACCACCTCCGAGTCATGCGCCGATAGCAGATAGTTTCTGTAAGCGACGAGCCCGACAAACACAAATAACCCGCATATCGGAGCAAACACGTTTTGAAAATCGTGGCGGCGTTTCTTCTTCAACTTTTTGCTAACTTTTCTCTTCGAAGGTTTTGTTCTGAAGTAAATAATTTAGTCTTCTATACATGGATTCTGCGTATCAGCGTAGTCAAGAATGAATCATTTATTCTGTGAAATTGCAACCAGCATATACTGCTGCATAACAGTGCTACTCAACTAGCGAAACGCGTTCCTAACGTGAACCTTTCCAGTGTTGCATCCCGATCTTAGCTGTGCAATATTTCTTTCTGCCGAGCTCCAGATCAGCGGTTCTCAAACTGGGGGAGCACCGTCCAAATTTAATATTTGAGAATTCTCTCATAAACAGTCATAACTGGGAAAATTTTTTGACCTAAAAAACGGAAGATTTTTACCTAAAAAATCTTTTGACTAAATTTAGACCTAACCTATGGGAATTTTGTGTTTTCCCACAAAATGTTAGAAATGTACTACTTAGTTAGCTTCATTCCTGGTTCGAACTGTCTGTCCTTATGAAGTAGTTCGGCATCAAAACTGAAAAAAAATTAATGAAGTAACTTGATTTTAACGAAATCTGGCCTTATGAAGAATTCCAATACTTACATCGCGCATTATGGTGAAAATAATTAAAATATGTTGTAGTACAACGAAAGATACTTTCCTACATTTTTGGGTAGAAAGTGTCTGTCGTTACTGAGTAGCTTGCCAAAAATGGAGAAAGAACGTTCAACAGTAGCAGTTGTTGGTTGACAACACTGAAGTTGTGCGTTCGTACACTGCTGGGGAGACACCGTGTTGCTACATTCTAACAATGGTGTCTACATCACAATTTTTCATAATGCGCTTCTTGATATTAGAACCATGCAATGCCAACGCAGTCTTGCTTCAGTTAGAATTTTGCGGTGCGTTGACTATAACACCATATTTTATTTGAATGTTTATGATTCAAAATGAGCAGACAATGGGCCGTCTACAACCGTAGGCCTACAAAGTAGGCTGCAAGCTGTAAAATGTCAAATGACGAGTTTCCCAACAGTGCAAAATCTACGATACAAACGAAATGAAGGTTTAATTTTTTGACATTGTAAACCATTACAATCTTGCCATTCCTTGACCTAACGCTACAATTTTGACCTAATTTTGACTATTTTTGACATGTCAAGAAAATTGCCCTATTCATAACCTTCTCATCAAACTATTTGTTGCTAAATTTCCCAGCATCATAAGGGGGCGTGTCTAAAAAGGTTTGAGAACCACTGCTCCAGAGTAACAACACGTAATAGCATCCGAATGACCAGAACTAGCAAGAAGCAAAAGTATGCCAATTCCCCGGCTAGCTGTGATTAACCAAACAATAAATTAATTTGATATTGCCTTTGGTAATACGAATTTACTGGATTTTGTAGTAATAACGTATTACCCGCGAGGTAATTCCCGATATTAGTTACAATATCAACAAAATAAATTTTCCAGATAATTTGCAGGGCAAACCAAAATGTTGATAGCCCCACCGTGGAATTTGCGATGTCAATGACAAAAATATTATGGCGTAGCCAGATGCCAGCAATAATTTTCGTAGGTCTTTGTATATGGCCATGAAGTAAAATATTTCCTAGCAGATTCATTTGACTTGATATTTTTCTTAGCACTTTACGCGATTTATTGGCACTCGATTTCTTGCTTTTACTATGGATAACCTTCGTAGAAATTTAAAAAATATAGTACACTCAATTTACAGAACTGAGTCTAAATATATTCGCAAATATGAGAGTACGTGTCGTCCAACATGCGACTTCGCGACTGCACTCGCAGAAAAATCTTTGCACAAAATGATAGACGCATGTTCACGGAAATCTTCTATCTTGATATGGCCAAGCGCTGAATAATCCTTTCCTGAGCCCAGCGGTATACGGAGGCCACCCAGAATATATGCAAGTAACATTATTATTGTTCGAAAAATTTCGCGTTTTGGCGCGGCTATATGGCATCGATTCACACTCCGTTTTCATTACATAATTTTTTATTGATTTTGATGGGTAGTAATATAAGACTTGTTTTCACCGTTGCCTAGTACAGTTCGCTTTAATCGGACAACTGATAAAAGGTCCTTAACATTCGAGTGTTCCGCGCAATGGTCCGTAAATCTCATGTGGTCCGTTGGTCGAAAAGGTTGGCCCCCCACCCTGGTCTAAAAAGTAGTTGAGTAGCCCTGCTGTCGAACAAAAATTTACCTCAGATGGTAATCCTGGCATTCCCGCTAAACCATGTGTCAATTGTGCAGTTGGAATCAGAATTGGAGGTGAGAATTTTACGGGCTGTATATAATCCCAATCCTAGTCCTTCCGCGTTTATATTTTGCAAGTTAGCAGAGATATAGTGTTAAATGAAAAGCACCGTGGATGCGAAAATTGTGGAAACACACATCTTCTGAAGTTCAGAGTCCAGCACGTCCGGAAGTTCAGTAACCCACCATATCGGCTATATCATTCGGAAGCGTCCGCAGTTGCGAGTAAACGCCGTAGCGAACGGACGTGCTTCTTCGAGCGGGTAATTAGTTGAGTAGGAGCTTTCGATCGGCGACTTCTGTCAGCTGAACGAGCATCGTACGGACTCTGCTTCAATTAGTAAGCAAGGAGGATTTACCATTCGGAAACACGTGACTACGGTATAAGGTGACTTGTGAAAGCGTGTTATAAATGTCACAAGGCAGAGGGGCGGTAAAACGCCCCGCCGAAAATTCTACTGATGAACCTGCGCCAAAGGAGTCAGCTTCTCATGGAATAAGTCGATTCAATGAGCATTCTGTAGTTATAACGGGTATCAAAAAGCCAATCCGTCGTCAAAATCCTTTAGTCATCAACAGGAATCTGATCAAGATATTAGGAGGTTCCTACACCGAGATACGTGTTCTTCCATCAGGAGATCTCTGCGTAAAATGTGCAAACAGCGGACAGGTGGCCAAACTATTATCATGTAATGATCTGGGGACAAATGAAAATAAGATTGAGGTAAAAGTGGAGCTTTACAAAACCAAACCACCGGAAACGCGCGGAGTCATCTCCGACGTTCCAATGGATCTTAGTGAAGAAGAAATACGACAAGCACTATCGAATGACAACGTTATATATGTCAAAAGGTTGCCATACCGGTCAAAGGAAGGAGTCATTCCAAGCAGGTCGGTTATTCTATGTTTCTCAGCGAACATGCTTCCCACTGTGGTACATATAGGCTTTTTGCGGTTCAAGACCAGGATATACAACCCACCACCCTTGCGTTGTTACAATTGCAATCGATTCGGCCATAAGGCAAAGCATTGCCGTAGCTCAGCACGGTGCACTAAATGCGGTAATAATCATGAATACAAGAACTGCACGAACCAAGCCAATTGTGTTAACTGTGGCCAATCTCATTCAGCCAGCTACGCGGGTTGTGATAGGTATCGACAGGAAACTCGAATCCACGCTATTATGGCGAACTCCGATGTCAACTACTGGACTGCCAGAGGAATCGAACAAGAACAGAGACAAATCCCAAATGTTTTATCTCAGAACGAATTCCCACCATTGCAAAAAGACAGCAGTGACCAAACCTCAAACCAGGTACTTCACCAGCAGCATCGTAACGTCGCTGTAAGATCAGCTCCAATCAGTCGACAAGTCATCTCCACAAACCATCCATTATTGCCATCGAATGATAGCATAACCTTATCAACATCGGCGCTGTTCAGCTTTATCGCAGGCGTATTGAAAAGTACAATAAAATCGATCACCGAAGGACAGGAAATTGACGTTGAAAAGGTCATATCGGAGACCGCACAGAAGGAACTTGGAATAGGATTTCCCGGATTGCAACTAAATACCGCCAATCGACAAGAAGCCAGCTCAAGCGTCGGCCGACACAGGACGTACGGCGGACAAAATTCACCACAAACTACCGACGCGTCTTCTATTGCAATGGACCTCACACAAGCTTCGCCTTCAAAGGTAAATTAAAAATACTTCAATGGAATTGTAGGAGCATTTATAGAAAAATCTCGGAATTGAAATATTTCATAGAAAGACTTGATACAAAACCTGATCTACTCGCACTGCAGGAAACTCATTTGGTTAAAAAGTACACTCCTAAAATCAAAGACTATACCCTCGTTAGGAGAGACCGTGACATCCATGGCGGTGGCATCTGCTTCTTTGTCAAATCGAATCTATCATTCGTTCAATTAGATATAGAAATTGTACACCCAATAGAGATGCAAGCCATCAAACTTGACCAGATTACTGTTTTGAATGTTTATATCCCTCCAAATCGCAATCTATCGCGCACGCTCCTCGAACGATGTTTTCGCCCCTTCACCACAAAGTGCATTATAGTCGGAGACTTTAACGCCCATCATCCCTTGTGGAAGAGCGACCGAATAAACAGTTGCGGTAGACATCTTTACCATGTTATTGATACCAAGGATTTTGTGGTAATAAACACCACTATCCCGACCAGGATTGACATTTCATCCCAATCTCCCGACAATAGTTCATTATTAGACCTGACCATATGCACCAAAGACCTGGCCCATAACGTCTCAACAGATGTTACTGATTATCTGTTAGGAAGCGATCATTACGTCGTGCTCACGGAACTCAGCGTAACGGTTGATACTTCGCAGACATACACGAAGAGTTGGTCATTTCATCGCGCGGATTGGGATAAATTCAAAAGCCTCTGTAGTGAGCGATTCTCCGTCGCCTGCGATACACCTCTAAAAATGGAGGACATATCAACTATCATTATAGACGCCGCAGTGAAAAGCATTCCTGAATCTAGACCGGTCTCCAAAAGCTCCGTTCCATGGTGGAATAAAGAGTGTTCGAAATCCCTTCGCCTCAAACGTGCGGCCTTCAAAAAGATGAAGCTGACCTTCAACACGGAGGACGTTATCAACTTCAAGCGTCGACGCGCACAAGCAAAGAAAACTATTCTCGCCGCCAAAAAACAATACTGGGAAACCTTTTGCAGTTCCCTCACTGAAAATTCAAACTTGGCGCGTGTTTGGCACGTAGTCAAAACCATGAGCGGAAGCCGCACCTGGAGTCGTATCACCTCCCTTAAAGTCGGCGATCAAGTGTACACAACAGAGCAGGATAAAGCAAATGCACTGGCATCCTACTTTGCGAGTGTCAGTAGTGATGATAGCCTTCAACCAGAATTCCGACATAGACGCGATGCTATGAAGCAAGCAATGCACCAACGCTTATGCGAAATGCATGAAGACACCACGGGAATAAACATCGAATTCAGTGTTTCGGAACTTATTCAAACATTAAAGCCTCGGAAGAATACAGCCCCAGGCCACGACCGAATATGCTATCAAATGATAATGAATTTACCACCCTCCTGTCTAAACCTTCTATTACGATCCATTAACGAGGTGTGGAAGACAGCCCAGTGCCCATCTGCATGGCGTCACTCCATCATCGTACCTATCCCGAAAAACGGTCAAATTCAAAATTCAATAAAGAGTTACAGACCGATCGCTCTCACCAGCAATATGTGCAAAATAATGGAACGGCCAATCTGCAAAAGGCTATATTGGTGGCTTGAAAACCGAAAAATCCTCCACCCATCTCAAAGCGCATTTCGCAATGTCAGGTCAACTAAAGATAGTATGATGGCGTTACATGATGATCTCTACAAGGCCTTGGGAAATCAAAGATCCGCAATCTGTATATTTCTGGACATCGAAAAGGCCTATGATCGTGTTTGGAGGGACGGAATAATAATCAAACTGCAAAAAATGGGCTTATCCGGAAAACTTATGCGATGGCTTCACAGCTTCTTACATAACCGCACATTTCAGGTCAGAGTAGGAAATAAGGTGTCGGACAGTCATAAAGTTGAAAACGGCATCCCTCAAGGAAGCGTTTTAAGTCCATTACTGTATACCGTAATGATGAACGATCTCCCCGAAATGATTAAAACTAATATAAACGTATTTGCAGATGATGTCTGCATCTGGGAATCTGGCCTCAGTTTTGATAAAATAAGAACCGCGATCCAAGAGTCATTAACCGTAATAGAATCATGGTGCGAGAAATGGGGACTCAGTCTAAATACTAATAAGACGGAGGCAATAATTTTTACGAGGAAAAGGAAAATTCCCGCCGTCAAACTAACGCTCAACCATTCCTATATTAGATTTGTCAAGCAGTACAAATACCTAGGAGTCACTTTTGACTCTCGGCTGAACTTCGCACATCATTCCAAAGCTGTGGTCAAGAAATGCACAATGCGATTGAATGTGCTGCGCTGCCTGTCAGGAACTAATTGGGGTGCTTCCAAATCTTGTCTCCTGATTCTGTATAGGGTGTTGATAAGGTCGGTCATCGAATACTGCATGGAAGCGTACATGTTCTCCCCGAAGTATGTCAGAAGACCAATCGCCACTATCCAGAATACCGCGCTCCGAATATGTTGCGGAGCAATGAAAAGTACCCCGATATACGCACTGCAACATTCGTGCAGAGAAATGCCCATGCACCTTAGACATCTCCAGGCATGCCTAACATACAGGTCGGTCATTCTAGCTCACGATTCCCATCCATGTCAATCAATTACACAGGGATCATGGCATGAAATCTTTCCTGACTCGGAACATTTTATTACATTTAACATGCTGACGAAACGTGCTCCTATATTTCAGAATTTCGGTATAGCGAAACGAAATCTCCTGCCAACGCCACCATGGAAAGCAATGAAGTACTCGATTGACTTGAAAATCGAATCATTGATTAGAAACATAGTACATCCCGAAATCGTCAAACGGGAGTGCGAACAGTATATAGACGATCACATCTATAAAAATCTATACAGACGGGTCAAAGAACGATAACCAATGTGGAGCAGCCTTCTACGTGGACGAAGAAAATCACTCCTGGAACCAGAAACTAATGGGCGTATTGTCGATATTTTCAGCAGAGCTTATTGCAATAAGAGCGGCGTTGGAATGGGTTACGATAAATTGCTTGCCAAATTCTAACATCACGATTTTTTCAGACAGCAAAAGCGCTCTGACAGCAATTAACACGACCACTACAACAGATAACATCGTCATCGACATACAAGAACGCAACAACGTCTTGGCCTTCAATAAGAAATCAGTTTCGATGGTATGGATACCTGGACACAAGAATGTTGGTTTCAACGAGAGAGCTGATCAACTGGCGCGAGACGCAGCAAACGATCTACCAAACAACATAGAAAAACATGACATATCTACGAACGAAGCAAGAACTCTGATCCACGAATTCTGCAAAACCAAATGGGATTATCACTGGACTCAAATCGACATTGAGTCGCAATATCGACGAATTTTTTCAAGCATCGATGATCATACGAACATGCCGCGGCTCTCCCGTAGAGAATCGTCCATTCTCATTAGGATGCAAACGGGGCATTGTCGACTAAACGCTCATCTGTATAAACTTGGACTTCATGAAACGGGACTTTGCGACACGTGTAATCAACTAGAGACGCTTGACCATTTTGTTACTACATGCAATCGCTACCACCGAGCCAGGGTCCATCTAATTCAATCCGCACATAGACACAATATTCCACTTTCGCTTAGTTCGCTTTTGAAAAGTCCTCACGCGCTACAATCACTGTTAGACTTTGTTATATTGTCCACTAGAGACTTATAGTTGTATTATTGAACAAAATAGACATGGTGCAAAAGGCCTCAGTTAGCCGAGAAGCACCCCCCCCCCCTATACATACATACATTCGGAAACGTTATATACCATTATGATTGGTGCCCAGATTACACATATTTCCTGATTTCGGATATAGGTTACTGATTAGGTTATATATATAAATATATATGAGTAGATAATAGTGGACTCAAACCTCTTCATGCGTATGCCATAGTGCAGCGACTGCCTACGCTCCTTCCTCTTGTCCATCACCGAACACTGCGACTAAATAATCCTCCTTCCTTCGCATAAATTCCTATCAATGATCGCGCGAAATCATGTACGGAGATTTATTTCAAATTCCAGTCAATATTGACAACCAATTTGCTAATCAGTCTCGATTAGTGTTTATGGTAATGTGGCGCCAGGATGCGAAGTGAAATTGACCAATTCACTGACGAAAGCGCAATTACGAGTGCCGTGACGCAGTTACATCAGCGAATATTTTCTTTTGAATTTTTTGCTTATGTTATATGTTATGTTATGTTAGTTATGATAAAAGGCAGTCGAAGTGAAGGGTACTGCTTTTTTGAATGTGGTCATTCCGCCAATCCCATCATGTTCGGTTTCCCAGATATCCTTTTCAGCAGGAGCTGAACATATATGCGACACAGTTTGACTGTAATTTTTTTCAGGAACAGTCATGTTTCACAGGAAGCTAAAAGGAAGTGGATACTATAATCCAAGCTTATTGTTTGAATATGTGCACAATACAGCTCGCATCATAAAAACTGCGTCTATGTCACGAAAAACGAGGAGATTTGCTGCCCAATACACGCAAGTAAAGATTGCGATAAATAAAATGACATGACCCGTTTCAATTCATGCTTATCGAGACATCGTAGTAACGTTACTTTGTTACAGTTATGAAATACCTCGATTACGCTGTAAATCTAATGTCGGGGTATTTATTCGGCACTGGTTAACGTTTACAAATTAATAAACCGCCGTATCACATGCACAATTGCACATGCACATGCACATTGCTCATGCATCACATGTAACGCTCGGCAAGCTATAGTGGCGCAGTTGGTTAACACCAATGAAAGTGGGCTTGAACTCCGGTGCGGCCTATATTCTATGTGTCGAGATTTATCTGTGGCCTCATCGCTGACATCACTGCCATAGCAGTGTTTCAAAGCCCAGACTGAAGGTGAGCCGTGCCAAAAGTCAGCAGTAAAGATCAAGTTACGGGAGCATAAAAACGAGAGCGACCTTTGGAGGAAAAGCGAGAGCATGAAAGTCGTCCAAAACATTATAAATACCTGACACTTACGATTGCTGAAGTTATGTGTGGATTAAACCAACGAACATATGCTTCGTATGACTTCTCCTGTGACAGTGCTACTGTTATCAAAGACTAATAAAGCGAATCGGAAAATATGGTAATCCCTCCATAGTCAACCATAGGAATTATGTGGTCAAATTTAAGCAGCAATCGCACATGTGGAAAATGAGACACGGAGACACATTATCAGCCCACCTTGCCCAATATTCACAACCATCACATGACGAGTGGTGTGCAGAGTATAGTCCTGCAACGCTAATGGCCCGCGAGTTCGAATGTGACCGAGTTCGTCTCGAGAATCCCCTTCCTAGCACTTGATGTATATATGAAGGCTCCCTGCGGCCATCTGATTCGCTGAGGCAGCGTCGTACAAAATTCTTACAGCGTATATGTGGATCTTGCTACCAGTTAGGAGCTCCAAATCATAAAAGGATTATTGGCCTAGTAAAATATCGACACAACATGAATATTAAACAATTACAACGGGTTCGATAACATTCGAAACAGGCATGTTCTCTTTCAAAAAAATTTTAATATAGAATTCGACTATTTGATAAATAAATAAATGAACAAAAACATTTTGGCACATGCAATTTGCAACGACACGCTGTTCAACTTTGTCATGGTGTTTTGAAATAATTCTACTACAATTAAATCCAAGACCGCGCAACCCGCCTCCTTCAAGCTTAGTGCAATGTCGACGACTGCGTACAATTGTCACTTCACACTTTCTTCCCGGGGATCATTCCGCCAAAGTTGAAGTTCCCCTCCGGAAATTGGAATATTAGCTCCGGAAATCCTGGTGCACCTACAATAGGCGGGATGACGAGTTTACCGAAGTGTAAATTATGATTGGCTTATAAGTAAATAATATACTGATCCGCTGATTCTAGTGACAGCAATGGAATCCATGTATGAGACAATAATCTTTTGTCCCACATACTGGACTCGGCTCGCATCCATCATTTCAAATCTCTGTATCAGATATAAAAGCGCTCCAAGCGTAGCCTTGGCCACCATGGGTGATGGTAACGATGGATGGGCAAAATGAAGTGATTCGGTCCTCAATATAGTATTAGGCTTCGGTATATTCGAGTATCACTTATCATGACGTCATACTGCATGGTATCGATAGTTTCGCAATTTCAAAGATTATTGTTGCATGCAAACAAAAAGAATACGACGACAGTTAGGACAGATAATTTGTTATTTCATTCGCAATACGATTTCATTCCTCTTTGTGTAAATGATGCGGGTCGATGTCTACATCACATTAATGTGTATTCCACTAACGCGTATAACTTTGTGCCACATGTCCAGTGTGCTCCGATAACACCAAACGGCGATTCAAGGCTTCCTCGGAGGAAATAAACTATCGTTGGAAAAATATCTCTTTGTGGCAGAGGTATATCATCTCGGTGCGCGAAAAATAGTTTCTCAAGGGGAGGTAGAATTAGAAGTACTTCAATATTGACCATCTCTTATTACGAGTAATACTTAATTTAATATCTAATAAATATACCCATCCTCAGTCGCCACTTATAAAGACATTTAACACATAAATTCCACTATCCTCTCATTCCTCTTTGCATTTAATCGAATGAAATGACTCAATTCTAAATTATCAATCCTGCTAAGTTAACATCTTTGACAATTGCACTTTTCCACAATAGTGTGCAAATAAATATATATATATATGGATCTACAAACTATCAGAAGCACTAATCACTCACCATTCCCAACGACAGAAAGAACGCTATCGTGTCGTTTAATTCCGCGAGATAACCGATCCGTAAGAATCGTTTGCGTCCACGAGGAAAGCGCAGCTCCGAGATAGAGAGTCGATTCTGAAGTATTGATAATAACCTTATACACCCGGCGGGATTAAAATATTGATGAACTTACTGAAGCATATTTCTTGCTCCACAAACGAAGCCTTGTAATTGTTGTCCAGAAATTTCGGGCCGTTCTTCTTCTGCGAGTATTTCATGACGTCATCAGCGTAGAAGAAATTTCCCGGGAAGCTCGCGTTCAAGAGCCGCACCAGCTCGATGTTCTGAACGCATTTTGGGAAATTGTTATTCATCGGCGGACGATGCTTAACTCGTTGCACGATGGTACGTACGTTGGGTGGACTAGCCAAATAGATCACTTGTAGGTTGTAGTCCGCCATCTTGTTTTTTAGGCTTTGGACGAAATTGGATCTGAGGTCTTCGTCAAAGTCTAACCCCATTACGATTTTACAGATTGCTTTGTTCCGCTCCCGGGCTCCTTTTGGCCTTGAGGGTTTACACCTGATAATAGCATGATCATGATTCCATAATGAAGTCGAATGATGCGATGTAGCGGCCGAGTTCCCAGACTATTCAAGTAACCATACAGTTGAGATTTATGGCTCTGTAATCCTTCACTAATGGTGCCATGCTTGGTTGTTGGACACTGTGGAACGAAATTTATCAACATAGGCCTATAAGGTTATCTTGTAAATGACTTTTATGACATATACATGTCGAGCACCATGGAAGCATCCGCGTAAACGGTGTCTTAAAACGCGTATAAGTGGACCGTGCTACCAAGTAATCAGATAAGGAAATAGAATATAAAATATCGGCCTGGGTAAATGACCGTTACAGTCGATAACATCAGGAATACCGCAAAACACCAATATCAACCATGTAAGGAAAACAGCAACAACATCGCATAGAGATATTGAAATTATTGAACGATTCTTAGCAATGAATTGGACAATTTATTAATTTTACGGTTGTTATTGTTATCTTCATATATCATGAACATGTGATAGAGTTATTAAGAATGACTGATTTTGATTAGGTTCTCGTGACAGTAGAGGGAGTGTGCGTTCGGAAGATGATGTAGTTGTAGGTAGGTAATAATAATAGTAATGATGTGTGACTTGGAACGGACAAATCACGAAAATGTCTACTTATCAATATGTATACTTCGTCGTCCAGTACAAAGCCATCGAAAAGTATTGCATGTAGGTTAGCATGTTACTATACAAAGACGGCGAACAACGAAATATTCGCAATCAGTAACAAAATTCCCAACTTCCTAACGATAAGGTACCGAATAGAAGTGGAGCAACTACACAAATTTCGTAAAGTTCCTGCGATATACGATTGGATTCAACCTAAAGTTCCTTTAAATTCCAGCACTACATCTGAATACACTCTCTAACAAACGACGTAGACTAGGGCTTCCACTGAAACGGCAGTTGATTTAACAAGAAGGCAATTACAATGATGTAATTTCCGTCAGTGAGTTCAGTTTTCAGTATAATGAGTTTTAGCTGTAAATCGAGATTTTTACCGATGTTTGATCGCCGGCGATATTTACTCCCTGTCAATCAGAGGTCATGATCTCAGTATAAAGAATGGCGACACATGCGATACGTATGGCTAATGTCCACCTTTTGCGTTACACGTGCTATTCGCCTACTGAACCGACACGGTTTATGCCTCGAGGTTATAATTAAAGGCTGTGATGATATAGGATCGGTAGATGTAATTGCGGATAACTAATCCAAACCACAGAATGAACTTTAAAATCATCGCTGAAATTCATA
Source organism: Botryllus schlosseri (assembly GCF_051294905.1). NCBI lineage: Eukaryota > Metazoa > Chordata > Ascidiacea > Stolidobranchia > Styelidae > Botryllus > Botryllus schlosseri. The sequence goes on along the minus strand of NC_137239.1, from coordinate 13,296,561 downwards.
AGGACTCGCTCGCTGGATTCATCCTTACTCAATGAGATAACGGAAGTGTTCGAGTCTCCGTTTAAGATTATTGCTGTTTTGGTATGCATTGCGATTAAAAATAATCATATTCTTATGATTATCTTGTCAATTTTACAGGCCCACCTCGTTCATCGCTCATTCCGATGAAACTGCAGCTCATGAAGCCGTCTCCTTTCAATATGTTTAAAAGTTGCTGTTGTTCATAAATGGAAGGAATCTGGCTGCCTAACGCTATCGACAATGTAGGCTACTTGTGGATAAGGTACATAGAGATGTATACTCACATGTCCAACCAATCGCTTTCGTACCGCCAGTGAACCGCCATGAACGGACGATTCCCCATTACTTTCTCCATAAATTCTTGAGCGAATAGTCGTATCTGTTGCGGTCTAAAACAATTTGTTGTTTCAGTGTATCGGACAATGTAACTCCACTTTTACTGACTTTATTGTAGGAAATTATATGTCTTTTAGTCCGTAGGTATCTAATTGCATTGCATTTAAGTGTCATCAGTTCGCAAACATGATATTTCTATCTCAGACATAGGGCGGTTCATTTATTGTATAGGCCTACTAACCCGTAGAACACTTACGCTTATCTACAAGCCTTTGCGTATCCCCAAATTCATAAAAGCAAGATCTAGCACAATACACATCTAGTGATGAGCGTCGGCGTCATCTACGCAGGCGGCCCGGATTCAAGGTCTGAGGTTATTCTGGGCTCCTTGTTCTCCGTTCTTACGGAGACAAAAAGCCCAGTGAAAAAATACCCGATAAAGAAGGTAAAGAGCAAGAACATAGCTGCTAAATAAGGAGAAAGATCTCGAGGAAGACTGTGACATCGGGCACTAGGTCGAGGTGGATCCCAGTTTTGGATACCCAAACTGGTTGGTCGTTCGACTACCCCTATCTGCTCATTACATCTAGGGTTATCATGCGTCCTCCTTTATCGGGTTTTGGAAAATGTCCCCCCTTTTGAGATTTTGTCCTCTTTTTTGAGAATTTTGCTTAAATATAGGGCAAATTCGACTGATATACAGTACATAAGCACTGAAGTAACGCTCCGGCGGGTATTTCGGGAGTTGAGTCGGATAGCTGACCTTTTTTAGTCAACCAACTGATAATGTGAAAGAAAAACTATTTTGGGAGCTGAGCAAGAAAGTTTACCTTTAAAAAAAAAATTTAGTCAACCGACCACGAAGTGGGAAAAATTACCAATTTTTCATGATTTTCCTCAATTTTGAAGAAGTGTCCTCCTTTCCCGATTGCTTATTACATCGCATTACATCTTGTATATCGCAATGTACATTGTGCGTATGTCTTGGGCAGATTATTTTTATTGATGACACATTACTGTAGGTTACTGGTGCACAACATAAACTATGCATCCACATAGTGTCGAAAGAACCATACCATTAACGTATAGTTTTCGCACAAAACAAAGCCATTTCATTGAATATTCAGTGAAGATCATTGTGACATCTGCTGTTTCATGCAGATACTCGTTCAGAAAGGCGAGGCGTCAGCTTGGAAAGTTCCATCGTATTGTTCGGTGCAAACGCAACAGCGTCAGAGCCACGTCCTAATACCAAATGAGCTTTAAACTATTAAAGTTAGAATCGGCATTTCAGAATGTTTCGGTTCCAATTACGAAGGGCAATCTACCATCCGTACGCCACTGCATATGACGTGCCGCCAACACTGTCACAATTTTACTACCGATCGGGTCTAATTGCATGCGACCAATTAGGGCAAAGATGGGCTTATCATCACAAATGATGTGGTTGGGTTGAGTGTGTGTCCCGACTTCCATGGAGCTTCCGAGACTGGCTCGTGGACCGTAGTGCTCCGTGGAAATCCGGTTAAAAAGCAACGGTATAGAAGTATAGAAGCATTGCAATCAACACCTTCCCCGATATCATGATGAACTACATTATACATTGAAGGAAGCTATAGTTTAATTTTATAGTGGAAGTATTTAGGTTATTATTGGCAAGATTGAATATCACCAACAATATGTTTACAGCTGCTTCCTTCTATCATGACAACGACGGGCTGCTGTTTTTTGGTATTCGTGATGTTTCGACATCAGTGGTAATTTTACACCACACTTGTATGAGACATCACTTACGTTTATGGGATAACAATGATGAGCATCGATAAATCTCTAACACTTAGGACAGTGGTTCTCAACCGGGGGTCCGAGGACCCCTGGGGGTCCGTGAAGCATTTTCAGGCAGTCCGCGAAGCCTCTAAATTTGTAAAATGATTGACGACCTATTTTTATTTATTTTTCAATTAGGAAAAGCATGAGCCATTTCGCTTCGCAATTGATAAAACTTTAGAACTCAAATCATTCAAATGGTCGCCTGAAATGAAATATCCGACTGTGCAAACTCATTTTAATTGTCTCAACTGCCTGCTGGCGCAAACATATTGCTGATTAGAGATGCTTTGTTAGTGTTTTCGGAGAAATGACATGTTGGAGATAGCAAAATCAAACATGGTGACTTGTAAATGCTTGCGAAACATTTTGGTGATCTCAGTGTCAGCAAATTAGTAAACAGTCGTTTGAAACAGAAATCCCGTAATTTTTTCGAATCTGTCCCAATAAAGGAATTGAAACTCTCCACGAAATCCATTTTCTCTGTGATATATTCAACCAATAAAAAACTGCAATATGAGGTGCTAGATAGAAATGACTATAGGCTGGACGTCATATGTTCATAAAAGACCCACACCAGAATCTGTCGTCGGAAGCATTACGCGTTAATATTACAATCGCCACGTTATATCTTAGTGGAAATGGATTTTCGGCACTCCTTCATATCAAATCGAAGACGCGGATTTTCAAGACAATAAATATAGCTAGAAAAATCCCTTCAAAATTATAAAAGTCTGCCCAATTTCTACGTATAGCGTGCTTTGATTATCAAGAAACGACAGTTTGTGGCTGTTTATCAATTAATATTTGCACGAGACTAGTCACGATTGAACGATAATCGAGCTAATTTTGAACGAAAACTTGCGGGGGTCCACGGGGTCGGTGACGGTCGAAAAGGGATCCGCGAAGACAAGAAGGTTGAGAACCACTGACTTAGGAGGAGATTCGGATGTCGAGCTCGTTCGGACAACGATGGTTATGTCCATATATAGTTTAGGCTGAAGTTAACACTAGCGCATTAATATCGGTTCCGAGACCATACATTGAACCGCATATATGGACAATACGACCAGCAAGCGTCTGGTAGTGGATCATCTGAACCAACTCGGAGTTCGATTAATCTCGAGAACAGTAAATCGCCAGCAATGAGTTAGGGAAAGTATACCTTTTGAAAGCCTTCGCAATCTTGGCAAAGGTTGCCAGCCACCGATCCTGGCTTGGCAAACATTTTTTTCCATATACCATTCCGAGGCATTTGTAGTCGTCCACCTTGATGATTCCTTCACTGAGGTCATTTGGCACTAACTCTTCATACGTCTTGATTTCAATGACTTTCGTAAACTGGAATATAAGTGTGTTAGGGTCGGAATAATCCTCTGATAAACATCTAATTCACGCACCCACTCTACGACGGAACAGTATGTTGGTATGGTGGGCCTATATGTTTTGCATATGGGCAGTTGAATAGTCGCGAAAAGCAACAATACGGCGATGGCTCTTGTTGCTACTACCATTATTATTAATATATATATTATATAATATTATATTATAAAAGTCTAGTGGCGCTTATCACTTATATCAGGGGCGTGCAACTTCTCCAGTCGGCGGGCCGGATATGGGAAAACGAAGTAGCCTACTTGGCGGGCCGGATTCCTGAATCGATACGCTAAAGGCATATTTATCCACCTCTACAAGGATTGGTCGTATTCAATGTAAACTTTATGCTTGAAACATCGAGATGAAAGAAGTATTCAATGAATTTATTAACGCTGTTGAAGTCAATGAGACATCTGTGGTCTATCAAAGTTGTGTACAGGTTCTTTTAACTCTGGCTGCATGTCGGATTCAAAGAAAACTAATAACCAAAGAATAACTAGCAATCACCATTATTTGTGTCTGAAAAAAGAAACTAAAGAATAACCTACAGTCCCCATAACTTGACGTAGTAAGCAAGTACTGGATAATTGTGGATGACTGTGACCGCCGGCCTTATGTTGCTGTCACTGACCTATATAAAGGACTGGTGCGCCATCGTCTGTAATTACCTTCTGTTACAAAAAAAACTTTGGAAGTTAATTTAGGGTGGACTCTACGGATCGCTAGCACCCGATATGAGCATTTGAACACGGATTCGAATGATTTTGAATTGCAATTATAGGACGTCATCTTGTTTGAAAGCCCACATCAGTGCACAGTGTTAAGATTATGATTGGGCATTATGATTTCGCTTCCGTAACTGTTTTGCGATTTTCAGACGATAATACACTTCGCTAGAAGTTGCACAACTTTCGCCAGGAATCAATTGAATCAATAACGTCAAATCCGTCACCACAATAGGATGCACTGATTCACGTAATCGCTTGCGTTGTTTACAGCCACCCGTAAACATGCAAATGTCACATGACGATATTCGCATTGCTGAACAAATATTTTTACGGATTGTAATTACCGGGTTCGATAAATCAAAACAACACTATTGTAGACCCATCGAGTAATTAGCTGGAACTGCGAGTCACTAACACTCCACTTCAGACACTGCAATGGTTTGGATTGCAATTCTAGCTTGATCCTAGAGATGAATTGCATCGTTAATACGCTATTTACCCGTAGACCGGCCGCTCTCTGAAAGTGGCGTATTCCGTCGTCCCTCTTCTTGTCAAATATTCCGCACTTCACGATTGCGTCAAGATTGTTTTTGCAATTCTTTTGAAAATCCCTCATGCCCAACGTAGGGATAACCTGGAAATTTATCGTACAGATGCGATTCCTCAGATATTCATTGAACTCCGTGTGTGCCAGACCTGGGCAAAGTGCGGCCCGCGTAGCTATTCTGAGCGGCCCACGATAAGTTACTTGGAACTCAAAACATAAAACCTACTTTTTAATGCTGCTGCGTGGACTATAACCTTAGGCTGTATAAACTGAACCGAAAATGCGTTTACTTTCAATCCTGTTCATTAATATGCCGCAATTACGCAGACTACGTTCCTCGCATGCGTAATCCAGATTAAAAATAATGTCAATCTAGCCAATTATGACGTAACAAAAAAGTCAGCAAACCTTCTTTGTTGCCTTTGTCACATTAGGCATCAATCGGTCGGTGCTTCAAATTGTCACGTGATACGTAAAATAAGTCAATCAGTGTAGAGATAATTAACCTACGGATAGATACGCAACACCCGTCGTCACTCTTGCTTGCTCAGTGAGAATTGCTTCTCAGCAATCTGAAAGCAACATAATTGCTAATCTCATAGCTGACGACCCGAGCGCTCAAATGAAATATAGGTAATCTTATTTGAAAGCTACTGTCGCGCTGATTCTGAAAATATACATTAAAATTTCATTAAGGCAACGAAACCTTCCCGAAATAGCCTACAAAGTCTTAAAATCGGCATCGTTCTAAACAATCGCAGCGACGCAGCACAATGACCACAACAATGACCCTTGCGTGGTTGCGATTGTTCAGGACAATGCCGATTTTCAGACTTTGAGGTGTATTTCGAGGGGGTTCAATTGTCGTGATCAGATTTTATTGTATATTGTCGGAATCAGTGCAACAATAGCTTTCAAATAAGATCAAATATATTTAATTTGACCGCTCGTATCGTCCGCTACGGGAGTAGCAATAATGTTGCTTTCAGATTGCTTAGCAGTAATCGACTCTGAGCAAGCAAGCGTGACGACGGGTGTTGCGCATCCATCCGTAGGTTATTTATCTATAATAAGTGCTCGCGACTACTGTAAGTCATCATCACACATAAAGGGTGAATGGGCATGTCATAAAAAGAAAATCGAAAGCGGAAATTCAAAGAAATTTGGAGCACCAAATATTTGTTTACTGGAGTCTGGGGGAAACCGGTCTTTTAAGTAGTTAGTACCGAACAGGTCACAGTGTTTAAGGAGTATAATTTAAGTCGGCCTTATGACAAAACACACGAAGACATACACTCGGTCAAGCGAGAGTGAATTTCAGAAGAACTGCAAGCTTCGCTCAACAACGAGACTGTTTCGCCATTCTGCACATTTTCCGGAAGGCAGCGATCAAGACAGTAAGCTTTGTAGTATTCCAAATATATTTCAATGTATTGGCAGAAGCACGCGGATAGGAGTTTAAAGAGAGTTCAAAATGTATCAATTTTAACATTGTTTCGAAATATGACGGCAAATAAATATTATTTTTTGCTAATAAACTGTCAGTTTCTGATTCCCTAATATCAACACATCCACTTAGCAGCATTTATCAAGAGTGTATTTCAATTCGTTCAATTTAGAAATAACATGAATATGCTGGAGAACACAGCTGAAATTTTCGACTCGGCCCGCCAACGTATTTTCTGTTTTCATTTCGCCCGCAGAGAAAAATAATTGCCCAGGCCTGGTGTATACGGTGAGACATTTTTTAATCCGTTTTGTGTAACCAGAGTATTGTCTTTATATAGGGTTAGCATATTATGAGCTCAGTAAAAAATGACACATTATACAGGTTAGGGGTTATGTTAGCAGACGAGAATGCGACTAATTTGTAAATTGTTACAGGAAATTCTATTAGGTTGACTAAAAAAATGTCATTATCCCAACTCGACCCGAAAAATTAGCTCTACCGTGAAGTCGTTTATTGTAGACCTTCTTCTAGTCCATCTTGCCGTCACTGTCGTCGAAATCCAGATTTCGCGTCATTATTTACGTTTTTTAGCTGTACCTGTACAATCACCAACGAATTGCCAAAAATGTGGACATTCAAACGTCCTCGGAGGACATTTTCGATTTCTTGAAAAAGGAGGACATATGGTAACACTATATTTTCCTTGACCCAACTAGTTATGATTCCGATAAAACAACATTCATACAGATGAAGTAAAACAAATGATTTTACTTCCTCGTAGCGTATACACGGCACTGTTTTGTGTAGCCTACTCTTGGTACACATGTGTGTTTCCTCCAGTGGTAATTTTTATCACAGGTATCAATTGTAGTATTCAACAAGTAGTCGGTGTGTAAGCGTCAGTAAGTAGAAATAGAAGTTATGAATTTCTACTTTAATAGAAGCAGATGAACCAAAGGCTTGAAGTAGAAGAAGAAAAGTGAAGTTCCATAATGTGCTCAAGTATGAAGTTCCGAAAATAAGATTTAGTCGATGGTTCGCATACTTTTAGCAGTAAATCCGAGTTGGATATTTTCATAACGGTAGGGTGCATCTTTGTGACTAACGCAACAATTACTATTCAGACACTACTAATAAATGACATTTTTGGAATATATTCAGTTTCAAGCGGTTTTTATGAGAATTTCAGTCAGAAAAGCGACGCAAAAATATCGCGAAACTAGATTCTACTTCATAAAGTGTGAAACGTAACCAGTTTTTCCTAATAAACTGTTGAGTAGTACTGGGAGTAGTCTAAAAATTTACGGAGGTGTCACTTTACGGAAGCTCAGGACGCGTCTTCACGGCTAACGCAAAATGACCAATGGCGACATGAATAGGTGTAATCGTCGGATGTAGGCCTATATATATAGTTCCCATTTTACAGGGGTTATTTTACGTAGTAGATATAGGCCTACTTCGTTACTGGTAACCAAGGTAGCAATAAATGATATATGTTACTGATTACGAATCGTACAACACACAGCAACATAAAATAACGTGATAGCATAAGTCGTTGACACTCTTTGATAGGTACAATGGGATGCTAATCAAATCCGCTACTAAATGTATGCTTTTATTTGCCTGGTTTGACATTAACTTAAATGCATTCACGAAAATTAATACTATTGAATGTATGTCGGTTATAAAATGGTCCGAGGACGTACCTTTCGCAAAGCTCCGACGTCTATCGTATCCATCGCAGGCCATACTAAATCCACAGTGTAATTGGTGTCGAAAATCGGCAGCACAAACGGATTTTTGGCTTTGTCCCCCATTCTCGGATGCCTGCCATAAAAAAGTCCCCATGGATGTATTACAACGAGGAAAGCAGTGGACATATGCTTGACTCAACCTATGAAACACAGGTACCACTGCTGTTCGTCCCATTTCATACGCTGTAACCACGCCTTGACGGAATAATCGGAAAAGGTTGTTTGGCCCCATGTCGAAGTACAGCATCGGTAATATATACCCGCTAGATTTGAGCTTTGGATCAGGCTGAAATTATAACAATCGTCGGTAACTCTTCCTAGCCGTGGTTATAGTCTGGTAAGATATGTCAGTTATTGTATATACCATCATTGCTGATGATCGAACACAGGATTTGCCAGAGATCACATATGTGAAGATAACTACGGTAGAATGTCGTCTGTCTCGTGTTATAATCCACTCAATCATGCTACATATGACACGGTCAGACTTCTTACAATGAATTATACCCCCGCAAATCTGTAGATAATCTTGTTGAATATTATAGATCGTCTTGATCGGATCAAGTTTACTATAAGATAAGGTAATGATATGAGATATGCTGGCATCTCAAAATATTCGTGCCTTCAAATTATTTTCATGTCACGTATACAGATACGCCAGGGGTCACAAACACGCAGCCCGAGAGGTCACATTTTGCGGACAGCGACAATATTCGAGATTTCGGAAGAAGGATAAGTTAAGAACTTTGATATTCTGAAAATTGATGTCAGTTTCAAAATGTTTTTGGTGTTGCTCAAAACAATCTATTCTCATGTGCCAAACATCACTATTCTGCACTAACTGATACGGCTTCGGCGATGGTAATAGCATTCTATTGAGGTCGAATTAGATATTATGAATGGGCATATATTGCCTATGCGTGCAATGGCCCAGACACTGCCAAGACCGAGACGCTTAGAACACGACTTTTGGCTTCCCCATAAGATCAAGATTCACGATGAGGTAGTTTTCCAGCAAGTACTGTGTCCAGCTAACCTTAATATCGATTCTTTATTCGCTGAAAATTGTTGTCAGGTTGACTATCGTGCGCAGCTAAGAGTTCAAAACATAATGGAAATGATGATCGGATATTTCTGTGCCATTTGTATCTTTTTCTGATAAAATAATATTTCTACGGTGGTAACTATGCACATCGTCCATGTTTAAAGAGCACAACGTTGTAGCGACGTAAAGTTTTATAAACGTGGTTGTTAAACTGTGCGTTATCTCGACATTGAAGTTATGCGTCCCTGGACCTTCACGAAATTGGAGAAGTGGCCCACGACCATATTTGAGTTGCAGACCCCTCATAATGGCAGATATGTAATCTAATATGTCTCCAATCTACTGTATGGTAGATATCAGAGATGAGCGGATTTGAAATTGCTATGTCCTAATTCAATCTAAATCCGAAGCTTCAAATCCAAATCCTAATTCATAACTTTTGTTTATTCAAATCCTAATCCTGATCCTAATCCGTTTCAAACTTGGAATTCCACTTAAAAACTAAAGCCTACATCTTATATGCCTATGTAATTCTGTAAAAATGAAATAAAGCGCTGAATGGGTGAATTAATAACTTTGCAAACTACGTAAAGTCGTGGTGGGAAGAAAAACTTGGTCGTTATTTGCTACGGTACATCTATCTATCCGAAAATCAGCAAATCAAATCCTAATCCTAATCCAATATAAATCCGACAAAATTTGACAAATCCTGTTTTTCAAAATCCCAATCCTAATCCATGCTCATCTCTGGTAGATACGGTATCTTTTTTAACCACTATGTAAGTTTATTCTCCAGTAGTAAATGTTCTTAGCATTCCTCCTTGCCTGAGCGCTCCTGGTGTATGATAGCCCGTATGATAAGGCTAGGAAAGGGATAGTTGTTTTAATGCACACAAGAGTAATAAAATTTCTCCAAAGGTAATTTTCATTTTCAACTTTACGGGAAAGTTCGTGCGGATACATTTTTCAGTTCGACATATCCTTTCTTAAGACACGCTCTCATGAATAACAATATGTCAGTTTTGGTCAGAATTAGTTCGAGTCATGATTTTGTGATTATTCCTGTATTGATGAGGAAGGGAGTATACATCGACGAACATCGTCTTTTAAATACAGACACATATTCGAACACCAGAAGCTATGTTATCTTGATATGCTTTAGGTAAAGGCTCTCGGTACCGATACAAACACCCTGCCGTCAAGCTGCCTATACCAGGATAAATCTGACGAATCTGATACTTACAATGTTTTGGTTGGCAAAGTCAGTCCTTACTCCGAGATCGGGGATTTTACCTTTACCCTTAAATTGCGACTCATCAAACGCCGGCCCCACTGCTTCTAAAAATAAAAGTGAACGAAGTATATGATGCGGTTTGTAGAATATTATGTCTTCTCAACCCGCTCAGGATCATATTTAACTTGTTGAAAAGTTACACGGTCACTGATACTAAAATCTCTCTATGGGTCGTAAACGCGCGACTATAGCAATTGTGGTTGTTGGATATTATAACGCAAGTGGTCTTGCTCACCACATCCAAAAATTATTTTGCACGGTTTATATAGAACATCGTCTTTTAAATACAGACACATATTCGAACACCAGAAGCTATGTTATCTTGATATGCTTCAGGTAAAGGCTCTCCGTACCGATACAAACACCCTGCCGTCAAGCTGTCCCAACTTTTTTTTTATAGCTGTGGCCCAGTTTCCGGTTTAAAAATGTCTTCAGGCCCACCTCTTATCCTAGACTCCTAGAGTCATAGTCCCGTTCAATACGTGGTAATCGCCGGTGCCGATATGCCTATTTCTCTAAAATATGCGCACTTTTCTCTTTCTAATCGTATTTAAATCTAGACCTCTAGGGACATGAAATTTGACATCGATTGTTAGGGAGCCTGAAGATTTAATCGCCAAGCGAGCAAGATTTGGAATAAAAAGTTCAGCGCTAACTTGCATGCATAATTTGGATTAAGATGTTGTACTCTACTTATACCGCGGTAAAAGTGTAAGGTAGGTTCGAGTTTCGTGAGCCATAGGTGTATAATTGTATACTCACAACCGTATAAGGGTGGTACCGGTCGAAATACACACTCTTTTCTCCAAGTGTGAACAATGTACTTCCATAATAATCATTGTAGCTTATAACTGCCATTAGAATATACTATACGCACTGAACGCGCTTGATGTGGAACCATGCCATGGAACCATGGAACCATGTCATAAAGCCCCAATAATTTATCAGCATTGTTGCGAGCAGGATGAAACTATATTGATAGACGCTCTCGATAACCCGTGGTCTACACTGAAGAACGCACCTTTTCGCGGTTTCGTGAGTTTCTTAGGCTTCTTCGCAGCTGCCTGAGGTTTGTTTCCATCCATCGGTTTTTCTTTTAGTTCCTCTGCCTGGACTTTCAGTATTTCAGCCGGTGGTGCCTTATCATGAATCTCTGATTTCTGTTACCCCACGAGAAATACAATAATTACTTTTCGATAGCAACGGAGTGAGGACCGGATGACAGAGGAAAGTAAAAAAACTGTACAACGTATCTGACGATACGGTTGAATTGTTGAGTATCCATAGTTATATACGATTAGGCCAATATCCACAACATGTGAACTACAAACAATTTCACATAACCTGTTGCTGGATTGCAACAAACGACGAGTTGCAAATAATATATATACATGGACTCGAATCTGATATGGAAATAGTTTAAATAGAATATTTAAATTACGATCACGAAGGGTATGCATATCTTCATGTCGGTAAACGTTATATGCCGGTATTTATCAAGCACGTGTACTCTGTAAGTTTTTGTTGTTTGTGGTATTCATGGTGTTCTCGACTGCAACGGTCATTTACACCAAGCCGATTTTCTTCATTTTGATTTCGTTTCTGTCAACATGTAGCACGGCTCACTTCTACCTTATTTTAAGACGCGGAGCAGATGGCGAGGAAGAGCCTGACTAGATAAACCTCGAACACCTCGGTAGGCATTATTGAGTATACCTCGTTCGTTATCGAGTTGCAGCTGTGTATCATACTCCTACGCTATCTCGCCACTAATTTATAAGATAGAGCTCTCATTGATCATTTCATTCCTCATCGTTAACAAACAATTAACAATAATACGCATCGATAGGATTATCATTTAATTTCAGGTTCTTTAAATTGTAAATTCAAGCATGTGTGTATACATAAGAGGTATTTACCAACAACAGAAATATTAATCTAGCTAGAATGCCGTCTATTGGGCGGATCCAGAATACATGCGGCGCTTCTTATCGACTTCGATGTCCATTCTAGTTTGGAAAACGTATGATTTGTTACATATCTCTCTAATTAATTGCCCATGCCATGCTATACAAGACTTGGAAACATGAGTATTTGATTACGCCACTGAATTATACAATTCTTAAACACAGTTTAACATCTTAAATGTAACGAATACCGTATAAAATGACGTTATTTGTAGTGGCTAATGTCACAAAGTATGTGCGATAACCGTAAAGTAGATATTTTGCGAGGGCTTTGATCATCTCTATACCCAGCAGGCGCAGCACACATGTGGCCGTTCCACTAATAGGCTATATAAGATAAACATATCCGACAAGTATAGGTATTACGGGGTACTCGCTGCTTGGAATCAGGCCGATCAATGCAATATGGGGATTGTTTCCCAACCACGATGAAACAGACGTCAATGTGTTGCCGAAGAGATATCAATATGATGTATTTCGCCTCAAAGTCGTGCATCCCCGAAATATCACTGATTCAAATTGGGAATAACAAATGTACCAGATTGCTGAACGTTGTGTTACTTATTGTCTTGGGACGATTACCATCACCACAGCAGAATGTCCAAGTGGCCTACATCAGTCGCAGCGAGAATATCTCTCCTATGCGAACTTCATGACCGACGCGCTGTGGAATATGTATTCGCGACGAAACCGTGAAAGAGTTAGTATGTTTGTATTGTCGGCCAGCCGTTATCTGTATAAACATAAGTCTTGGATGCAATCGAATAATTGGATGTCAAATGAAATCACTTGTGATGTAATCGCCACACAAACACAATAAAAACGACACATATGAACGAATTGCACAAACAGTGTTCCATCCTACAGGGATTTTATTGTACATATATAAAGATATAGAGGGTGAAACCAATGCGATCCAAGCAATAGCATGAAGGTTATTGATGTATTATATATCATTTTCTTTTCATAGATATATTGTAAAAATTTAGTCTTTTAGGTTGATTTTGCAAACACCAATACCATATAATCCGAAGAGCGGCGATAAGCTCGCGTCTCCTTATCCTTACACTCTAGATCCCAATTTGTGTTATTACACGAAATCGAGTCAGGCGCAACAAAAAGATTTGCGGGTGTGCTCAATAACTTTTAGGTATATCAGAACTCTCAGTCTGTAGATCAGGGTACACCAACCTGCCGGTCGAGTCGCATGTGGCCCGGCAGGTCACATACTGCGACCCGCTTTAGGTCAGGGCATCAGGTCTGAGTCACATGGCAGAATGAAATCGAGTGGTCATCACAATATCCGATTAGTTTTCCCGTTTATTCAACTTGATAACTAAATAGGTCTATCGCCCGACTTCGAGCTCAAAATCAGTGATACAATATCGTACAACATTGTTAAAGTGATAAATTAAGTTATGTTACGATATTGCAATATTGCGGCCCGCTGCGCCTCGTCAGTTGCAAAGTAGCCCGTTACCCACTTTGAGTTGGTGACCCCCGCTGTATATTATATAAATTATAAAGGCTATTCGCTTGTAATACTGTTTTCAAAAGTAAATGTCGAAATACGTACCATCTCCATCACATGTTGCTGCATGGGATGCGAATCCTCCTTTGCGTCTTGTTCTGCCTGAAAGTATATACAATCCGCTAACACAGTGTTTCACAACTCCTGGCTCGCGGCGCGAACATGAATCGCCGAACAGTAGGCTACAAGATGGGTGTCGGTAGTGGCAAGACTCTAAAATTTATAGCGACTTCTAGAATAGGCATATTATGTCGAGGAATATGAATTGTTTTGTCGAGATGGAGAATTGCACACTAGGGGGTGATCTATATTTTTTAGGGGGAATCTGAGTGCGGGATTGGAAATCTCTTTACAGGGTACGGTAAAACCGGACTCGACACATTTTCATATTTTAATGGTAGAGCTGCTAAGTATTAAACTATTTCCAAATGTGTAGGCCATTACTTTTTCGTGATTTATGGATAAAATTATATGCAAAATACTATTTGAAATGTTACTATTTAGAATGAATTACCCCATTTAATTTCTAAAACCATATCAGGTGAGCTAAAAGTGGGGCGCTCGATAGGCTTTCGTGCGGCCCGGGACGTTCTGTCGACCAAAGTACTGCTATAAGTTGGTACAAAGTCAAGGCAAATACATGAAAATCAGGCCACTAGTGATGATTTCGAATCTATCGCGAAAAACGATACCCAATTCATGCAATTACCGCAATGTCCTCACAAATGAGAGCGATGATTTATTTTGACTGAACATCGGGCCGATCGTGCAAAATATGTTAAACTTCCCACAATGTTGCCACAACGAAAGTGACGACATTATTGTATTTTGATTTATTTATTTCATGGACAACATCATACCGAGTGTTCAATAAATGAGATGGAACGGTACGCTTTGGATTCGCAGAAATCCCTATTTTTAGTCAGGTCCTGACGTGGGAAAGATGATCGTGTTTAGTAATTTCACATGTCTTTTGTATTCTAGTTAAATATCGGTGGATAGGGTCTGCGAGATACAAACGCTTTGAAACAAGTGCTTTAAATCAGTGGTTCTCAAAGTGGGGTCGTGAAAGCATATGAGGGGGGCTCGAGACTGCGGTCAAATGATTTTTGTCGCGCTCTGAATGACTCACTTCCAATTCATAGTTATTGCTCTGTGTAGCCTACATTCCGAATTTCATATTTGAGAGGGCACTATCATGAAGGGGGGCTGCCTAAAAAATGAGAACTACTGCCTTAAATGATGGTGAATTATGCTCTGTCACAGCGTTTGAATTTCAGTAAATCGAACTAATAAGGAGGGCAGGATGCTGCATATAGGTTAAAACCTATAGGAGCCCATCATCTAGTAATTTCCCATATTCAAAGGAAAATGAGCCGAGTTACAACTTAAGTCGGTGTGGAAGCCGGGTCAAATATGATATTGTCATTACCTTTCTGACATCTATTGGTGGACTAACGAGTCGTGACACTGGTACATCATCATTTTCGCCTTCTCGCTCATGAACATTCTGGAATATGAGAGGCACATTGGTGCAAAGACTCATCATAATCTGGTCTTCATCAACTTCCCATACTTACTCTTCCGGAGTTTGGCGTTTGCATAGTTTGTGCTTCTAATATTTCTAACATAAGATAGACCATCGCCACAGCGCCAATGAGTTCGAGGGTCCTCTTCAATAGCTTCTTGCGGAAGACTCTTGCGATCTGAAGATAATTTTCTTGAGCTATGCATGACCGTAACTGTCGCACCCCAAACCCCCCAATTGGGGGGGCCCGAGCTCGAAGGGGTCCAAAATTATGTTGTGAATTAGCGTAAATTATAGAGTAATTTTTGAAATTTATGCAACTTTTTCAAAAAAAAATTTCGCTCTTGGTGCGATATCAAGTTGCCAAATATCTTGGTGATGGGATACTCTTCCCCCAAGAAAATTAACGCAAGATTTATATAAATGGGCATATCGGCGTTGGCCATTACCGCGCCACGAAGCACCAAGAAATAGAAATTTTTCGGTCATGTTTCATGCGACTCCAACAAGTGTTCCAGAACGATCAGCAGCGAGAAAACCTTGGCCGAAAAGGACTGACCTTACGTTGACCGAAAACTTCGTTATATATACGAAATACATATAGCTTTAATTGTCCATAGGCGCTTAAATGACTGGCGCCGAATGTTCCTGTGTTGGCAATCTGAACCTCACAAAACAAATACCATCCAACAGGGAAACATTATATGCCAGTGAAGAAATACCAATTTGACATCATGTGATCTTTTAGTTTAGTACGTTTTGGCGACTCTATATTTTTTGATATAGCATACAGGAGGTCTCAAAATAGCATTATGTAACGAAGTCATACCAACGGGTCCGCCCGCCTGAAGATGTTTAACTAATATTTACGGGCCCTACCGTTTCCAGGACACCTCACTCAGCTCTACCAGTAAATCTGATTACGTGAGCAGAGAGGACAAGAAATTAATAGCAATATATATGCGATTCCCGATCTTATTGACAGTTTTGATAATGAATTATCGAAAATTTTCGCGCTTCGCGCTGGCTTTCTAAACAGCACTGCTATAATTTCGTGGCACAAGCAAACAGCCAGATGGGGGTCGGTTTATCACCCTATGGGAGCCAAACACTCAAGTTTTTTGGGGGGGCTGACGAAGTGCTGTTTCGTTCCTGCCAACGGATATACACCGGAAGATGTTCAATTATTATTGAGGGGTCCTACTTTTTCAAACACACCTCACTCAGCTCTCCCGGTAAATCAGATTACTTGTGCAGAAAGGATAAAAATTGATAGCAATACATATGTAATTCCCGATCATATAGACCGATTCAATCATGAATTATAGAAATTTCTTGCGCTTCGCGCGTTAAGGCAAAATTGAAGCTGAATCAGTAAAGGGACGCCCCATGTAGATGATATGTAGCGATAAACAGCGTAAAGCCTGAGGGGCGTCTGGGGGGCGAAGCCCTCCAGAAGTTATGTTTATCACCTTATAGGGGGGGCCATGACAAACGTTTTGGGGGAGGGCTGACGAAGTACTGTTACGGCCCTGGAGCTATGATAGTAAATATAATATTCATATCTTGAGTTGTTGAAGCTAAGCGATTTGATGTTTTCTGAGGCGACCAAGAGTGCAACGTAGAGCAATGAAGTAAGCAATATCTTACTGATATTCTGCATTTTCTTCCAGATCGGGCCATCTCAGTCGTTCAGTGATGGAGCCGTTGCATTAAGAATTCTGCTTCTTTAGATCATCATCAATCTCAATATCACTTCAGTTATTGGTGACACAATAATATCATAGATCATCGAAATCTGTTTATATTGGTAGGAATAGATAAAAGGATACTTGCGAAAGAGAGATTCCGGTTTAAATCAGAAAAGGGACTGTGATGAAAACATTTTAAATATTAGTTGTTAATGCGAATATTCTACGTGGTAACTGCATTTATGTATGTATGTATGCATAATTGGAAATGGTGCGTATAACTGCAAATGGTCTTTTGCACCATGCCATTTCAAAATCGAAAGCTCTATAGTCTATACCAGTGCTTTTCAACCTGTGTGACGGTTCGCACTTGTGCGAATGAAAAAAAATTGCAGTTCGAATGACGAACATGGTGCGAACGGTGCGAATGAAAATCCCGGATGAGTGCGAATGACGAAGGTGGTGCGAATGGTGCGAATGAAAATCCCGGATGAGTGCGAATGAAAATTGTGAATAATAATTGTTAATTTTCCTGACCTGGAATAATTCAAATAAACCTAATAGGAAATTCAGAGGCGGTGTAACTTTTGTTGCTGCGACGCAATAGTAAAAACTTGTTTAACTTACGACCCACCACTAATCGTAGCTCTGACAAGCCATAGTGAATTAATATTTTCGCACTATAATTATTACGAACCAAAAGCCTGGTTTGGAAGCTTGTGCTGTGGCAGACATACAGTATACCAGCATGTCCGAGCCTGCGATGCACTGGAAAATTGTGTTAAATTGATTTGCTGCTTACTTTCGCTACACAATCATCATACTTTCGTATTAACTGTTCGATTAGTGCGAGGCACGAAGATAGTAGTAAATACCATCATTACGGACACCCATTTGCAAGTTACTGTAACGCAAATTTTATCCCTAAAGGGTTATTAAAGTAGGGACCAGTGGTCGACACGGTGTCAGAGCTATCTCTTAATATGTATGTAATATTTGTTGAATTCATTGAAAAATTCCTGCGATAGCTTTTACAAATCCAAGATCAAGATGTTGGGTAAGCGACACACGCAGAAAATATGGATTTATCATGAGAATTCATCATAAGATTTGTCCGACTGTTCTTTTTTCTTCTGGAATCATGGTCGAAGACCGTTGGGATGAACTACTGTAGTGACTAGGGATGTGCAACGAGCGAGTTCAGGTCTATGAGACTGATTCATTTCGAGGCCAACCCCTTCTGCGTCGGGTCACATGAGGACGTTTTGGCCAACAAACGGCTGATAAAATGCGGTGTCAAAACATAAGCGTCGACATAACCTTGGCCAAATAATGACCGATGCCGGATGGCCAAGCCGTTCGATATGGATATGCTCTGCTGTCGCCACGGAATAGTCCCGTTCTTGTAAACCAGGGGTGTCAAACATACGGTCCGTGGGCCGCATACGGCCCGCCAAACGATTTTATCCGGCCCGCGAAACCATTCCGAGTAGATTGAATAATGCTGGTATAATCCAGCACATTTATCACAAATGTTGATTTTTTAAATAAAATACTTCCGTTTAGTATTCTCTAAAGACAGCAAATGTCGGGTATGTTCGCAGGCCACATCATAATCACCCCACTATAGTGTTTTGGTTTCACACTCGTTACCACGATAGGAGCAAATCGGCGACATTGACACCCAATTTCGAAAAAGAAAAAAAGTGCGCACTGAGTTGAGTTTTATGGAATAATATGCCAAAAAGTAGTTATTCACAGAAGCGAAAAGGACATTGCTTGACCGTTATAGGAAGTTTACAAGGATAATATTATATTAACACAAAGATATTGTTCCAATATCAGTGCATGGTCCCGCTGCTGTATCATTCCAAAGTCCGCGTTTACAGTTTACAGATTACGACTAAAGCAAAGGGAACATAAAAATAAGTGGACTTGTATCGTCGTTTCCGCGACCGCTTTAGCAGCGGTTCAGTGTTCATACGTGTATTCAACCAGCCAATCATCATCGTCAATTATATTGTTCGCGAATAAAGGTGTTGCTACTTGCTAGAATAAAAACCCTATGATCCGTGATACAATTGTAATATACTATATATGCTTGATAATAAAGTATTCACGTGAAAAGCAAAGCTTGCGGCCCGCGACCATTTGGAAGGTTTGAATCCGGTCCGTGACGTAATTTGAGTTTGACACCCCTGTTATGTAATCTGAGTAGACAGTAGTACAAATGCGACACGCAGATGAATTTAATTCACCCTAATTTGAAATCGCATGCGTCAGATATATTTTGTAGAGCTGTGTTGGATAGAATTGTGGTATTTTAAAAATGAAATCATTTTCCACCCTTTCGACATACTGGAGCCTCCCAGACCCTTTTGATCAGCTCTCAAAATCGATTTCTTCCAGCAAGCATTTTTCACTCCTGAAAACTCAGGGTTGTAATGACTCGAGTCACTTTCTCAAAATATGGAATGACTCGACTCGACTCGAGTCAATCCGTGTATTGACTGGAGTTGGACTCGAGTCATTGCGCATGACTCGAACCATAAGTCATGTGGCTCTAGCCTCGACTCGAGACCAAGATCGACATTTAATTGTAATTTCGATGAATTGTAAAGTAACTACCCTTGAGATTTCGTCTATTGGTACTGGTAGTTGAAAATTGGACCAGAAACTATCTAAAGTGAGGGAATTAGAATACTTTAAATGTGAGACACAGTGTTAAAAAGTGAGCTTAACAAGACTTTGAATGGAAACTGAGCAATCAACAGGCTGACTTGGACTCGGACTCGAGTCAATATACCATGGCTCGGACTCGACCCTCTGCTCGATGACTTGGACTCGGACTTGACTAGGTGCTGAATCGAAAATGACTCGACTTGAATCGAGTCAAAACTATGAAAGTGTGATTGACTTGTGACTCGGAGCCTTGTTACTTTGGTTACAACCCAGTGAAAAATACGTTGTATTTTGGGTAGGAGTGCAGAACAGATTTTAAGACATGACCGTCCAAGCACTAATACACGTTCTTGTACAAAACCCAACTACTTGTTTGGCCGAGAAGGGATCCAGTGAAATAGTTGAAATCAAAACGCGCGAAAATAGCAGCCATTTTAATGAGACACTTGATAGCTTAAGATAGATAGTAGCCAATTTGTTGCGCATCTAAGCAAATAAATGTTGTATTTACATCTTCTTTTTGTACAACAATTTTCGGTTAGCATGTGCGAATGAAATTTATTTTACAAAAAAAGTGCGAATGAAGCTCAAAAAGGTTGAAAAGCACTGGTCTATACTATATTATATCTAGTGTTATATATATTTACCAGATTGCAAGTCGGTGGATTAAAATCAGAGAAATGAGTGATTCGCTATGCATAGAAGCACCGTATGATTACACAATCAGGGTGTCGGTATGTGAGTGCCACAGATGATCGTCACACTAAATTTTATTGACATAATTAGTGTCTATAATCTATTAGAAACTATTTTATTTTTAATGAATAGTCCACATAACAGCTTGATCCGCTGCTTGTACAACAGGGAAGCATGTCACCAGATCTGCCATCGAAATTTTTATTTCCGAAAGTTTCACTGCTATACTCCACATCAGTTTGCTGATATCCAAAAGTGCGAGAAGAGAACAGTAGTCAAATAACGGAATTCCATTTGATATTGCTATTTGGTTTCGGGATGTTTCCATCAAGTCATAATATTTACGTTGAATATCAAGAGATTTGTAAGAAAAACATTCCATAGCATTATTAGAAGAAATCCGATAAGGGAACCATATTGTATACCATGCCTAATATACTGCATATATTAACCCGTCGTTATACGGATAATGCTTATCATCGTTATTCGAGTCATGTATAGGCTATCTGGCTAACACGACACTGCAACACGATGTCGCTAATCCGGTGTTTGTTAAAGGTCAAATCCAACGAGGCACATTCTTGATTACTGGAGTTTTTCGCTGGCAGATGTTTCGAGAAATATTTAGCAACTTCTGTTGATCAACCAGTTGGTGTCATGTTGAGTAAAAATCGCGAACTATTCTGATATTGGATATGAATGTAAAAGTTACATGTACATTAGGGCTGTTCAAAAATAACTTTTTTTCCCGGATTCCAGCCATTCACTGATTAAATTGTCAGGTTACCCTAAAAAACGCTGCACACCAAATTTGGTTCAATTCTGAGAAGTATAGGACTCCGCAGATCCAATTAAAATTTTTAATTTATTAGGGAAAATTAGGAAACAAAATTTTCAATTTGTTTTGCCAACCCCATCAAATTGTTGAGCTGTCTTCAAAGACGATGCCAAACAAATTTGACTCAATTCCGACCAGTAGAAGTGGAGTTATGTGAGATTTCGATGATAATCCTCGGATTATCCTTGATCGATGATAATCCGATAATTATCATCGAAAAACTCACATATTTCCGCTTCTCGTGTGTCTATCTCACCAATAAGCTATATCTCAGCGATGCATATAATTGCATTCAATCCTGATTTAGTAAAATGTAGTAGGAAAGTTAGCATTATATAACCCATTCATTCTCCTTTTGATAATTATATCGATCTGGCGGTTAGACTTATGATTTTCATCAATGTTCCCAGTAACAAAGGCGAATTAATATTGCCGATCTTGTGAAGCCAGTATCTGCAGAGTTACCAAAAATTGGGTTAGCTGTACCAATACTATACTGGAGCTAAGTTCTTGCTTTGGCTTAATACGACTGCTTTGCATTCATTACATTTAATAAAGGTGACTGATGAAAATTTACCAATACTGGCACATTGTAGGCCTACCGTAGTACAAGTTTACCTATAGGGTTCTATTTCAGTAGCAGAATGCGTTAGTTATTCTATATTGTTTATACTGGGGTGCCAAACTCAAATTGCGTCGCAGGCCGTATTCAAACCTTCAAATCATTCCCGGGCCGGACCCACAACTGATTACAAAATGTTACCTCTGACCTTGATTTTCACATGAATACTTTATCATCAAGCATACGTACACATTATAATTTTTTACATCGATGATCCAAAGGATTATATTCTAGCAGTAACTTTATGCACAAGGGTGGAACTGACAAAATGCGATGATAGACCAGTCGAGTACAATTTTGAACTGCTAAAATAGTGGCACTAATGACAACATAAGTTGGCTTATTTCTATGCTCCCTTTCAGTCGTAATCTGGCGTTGGCCCCGCGAATGCGTTGTGAGGAAATCAAGGGATTCAACTGTGAAAGCGGACGTTGCGATTTGTTTATTGTTATTAATATTATTTTCAATCGCTAATTCGCGTTACACTGGAGTCCGGGTACCTTTTGAGTCAGAAGTTGAACAGCAGTGCGACCACAGATATTTGAGTAATATATTTGTGTAACTGATATATTTCCATTTAACCTGCATGTGACGGTTCCACATTGGCGTTTTCGCTTCTGTGAATGACTAGTTTTGGGTTCATTTTTCCATATAACTCTGAAGTGAGTGTGCACTTTTTGGCTTTATCGAAATTGGGTATCAATGTCACCTAGTTGTTACTAATGACAACTAGAGTAACCACGACGCCGCATGCAGTCGGGAGGCTATAATGCGGCCTATGAACATGCTCGACATTTTCTGTCTTAAGGGGCGATTTAGCGGAAGACTTTCCTACAAAAAATCTCAATTTTTGTTACTGCTGTGCTCCTGCTGGATAATATACAAACATTTTCAACCTACTACGAATTGCTTCGCGGGCGGGATGAAGTCGTCTGGCGGGCCGTATGTTTGACACCTATGGTTTACAAAAACTAATGGATCATAGTTTTTCTCGACATAATGGCGCTGTTCGAAAATTAGCTTGTGTTTATGATATTCGGTTCATTCAAGCTGACAAGAATCGCCGACAGAGATCACATTCAACCAAATTCAAACAATAGTATCGTTAGCATATATACACTAATAACGCTATTGGACTATGCTTTGCATTATTATCCCCTTTACATCTATATACACTGAACAAGGTGTCGTTACCAGCAACAAATATAATGCCAGAGGCAGTACAGTAATACTATGGTTGCAAATTCCATGAGAAGCCTTTCACCGATGTCAAATATCCTCGATATGTAACCGGCGCAAGTGATAAGATGTATCTGTAACAACATGCAAATTTACACATCTTATCAGCCAATTAGTGTAATGCACAGTCCTGTGATAGGCATAACCTTCAATACACATTCTCTGTGTCTATGGTATATACCTATAAGGCCGCGAGGTGTATGTAAGCCTGTTGTTATGACTATTCTGAGATAATTTGCCACTACGTTCATATTTTTACTCCATATGATAACAGAAATGTATATAAGAATTTTCTTATAAATCCTGTCAAGTTATAATAACTGTTCGACTACAGATGGTACATCTTAGTATTGGTCTCACTGCTTTCCTATCTACTTACATTTCTCACGCAAACGTATGAACGTAACTCCAAGCCGGCATGTCACATAAGAAGTATTGGATTGTAACTACAGCCTCCGGCTACGTGACGAAATTGCGTCTGCCGTGCGATCACCAAAAACCTGTTGTCAGTACGGCTCCACATATGTACCAGTGACAAGCCATGCTGTCGGTTTTAGAGTTCTATACAGTTATATTCAGTGTAAACAAGAATGTAATCTATACCAAGGTCTCATAACGCATCACATGGCAATTTAATCTTCCGTAAATGACCTTACATCAGGAGTCACTAATAGAGCCCGACCGATATTGGATTTCTGAGCCGATACCGATAACACCGATATCCAGTACCTCCACCGATAACCTCGATATATTCAGCCGATATTCAAAATGTATGGAATCTAGCTCAAGGCCCATATTTAACACCTCAGAGCATTTATTTCAACAACTTTACAGCCATTGATATGCTTGAACATGAAATAAATGATCTAGGGGCTATAAAAATATATCAAAAGCACCAATCCAGCAGTTGCAGATCACAGTTCACGAAGCACAATTTCTCGGCGCTTTCTCCAAGGAGTGAACTTCTGTGGTCTTTCATAAATGATGTATATAGTACTAAACACAGTGAGCAGTCTTTCACTTGGTACCTAGTGGCACAGCAAGGATTGGAAATCTTTCTTCATTTCGGTTCCAACGCTCCCTTGCAGGGGATCTTTCCTTCAATGGTTTCACCAAATATTGATATTCTTCTGGCAGAGCACCTGGAGCCTTCAGCATATCATCAACAAATAGCTGAAGAGAAAGTTGAAAACAACTCAAATTGTCCATGTCTGCAACTGCTCCACCCATCCCCCTTGGGCCTTGACCATTACCAGCATTTCAACAATCAATTGATCAATATTTTACGCTCTCTTGTCAGAATTGGCCAATGTCATCATGGAATCAAAAAGGTTCGGATCTGTTATTGGCTTTACTCCACCTTTGAGTAGTTAGTATGATCGGTCGCGATTCGTAATGGGTTTCTTATGGGTGCGCTGGTGATGTGCCTGGAAACTCGTGTTGGTGATGGCACCCTTTTGACCCCCCCTTCCGCTCGTGATGTGCCATGTGTTCTTATGGGATCTCTGGTGATGGTACCCTTTCGGGTATAGGCTGCGTCGGTGATGTGCCATGAAAACTCGTGTTGGTGATGGTACCCTTTCAGACCCCCTATCGCTCGTGATGTGCCAATGGTTCTTATGGGATCTCTGGTGATGTGTCATTGGTTCTTATGGGATCTCTGGTGATGTGCCATTGGTTCTTATGGGATCTCTGGTGATGTGCCATTGTTTCTTATGGTATCTCTGGTGATGTGTCATGTATTCTTACGGGTGCGGTCGCATGCGGTTATTGTGTCTTATGGGTGCGGCCGTGAATCGCCCTTTCGGTATAGGCATCTCTCGCACGTCGTACTTTCGCATGTCGTACTTTCGCGTATAGGCTGTGGTGGTGATTCGCCATGTGTTCTTATGGGTGCGGTCGCATGCGGCTATTGTGTCTTATGGGTGCGGCCGTGAATCGCCCTTTCGGTATAGGCATCTCTCGCACGTCGTACTTTCGCATGTCGTGCTTTCGCGTATAGGTTGTGTTGGTGATTCGTCATGTGTTATTATGAGCGTGGTGGTGATTCGTACTTTCGAGTATAGGCATCTCTCGCGCGGTGTTGAATATGTACGAGTCACCAACAATAACCGCACAAACGGAAACGTGGCTTGCAAGAGGATTAAGCAGTGCGTGCGACCTATATTTCGAATGACCTGCGCGCTGAATTGTTTCCGTGCAGTCGTGTGCTACTATCGATTATTACACTAGACCAGTCAGTGTGAAATAGTTTGCTAAATCTAGTAATCAGTCGCATGGTGTTACTTTAGTAATTAGTTTACCACAGAGCCGGCGTAGTCGGTGATTCGAATACCAACAATAGCCGCGTTCACATACTATCACTTCGAAAAAAGGTGTGAAATATTTGTAAAATCCTACGATCGCCCACAAGATAACACCTAAGACATAACCATTTTTGTGTCTTGTCATTACTTACATCGCAATCGCTACAGTTTAATATGTCGATGGTTTTTACTATCAAGTAATAAGTAATGAATAACAGAACCGGCGCAGACTGTGATTCGAAAACCAACAATTTGGCACTTGCACGCGATCGCTATATGTTTTGACACTTCGGAAGAGTGGTTGACTTTAGTTGCGTGATACAAATCATGAGAATATTCAATCAATGTGTCAATTTGTCAACTTGAAATGAAACTCACTATATACAAATCAAGTTGATTCGTATTTGAATGTGTTGATTCGACACAACTCAAATCCTTTGAGAAATCCTTTTAACACGATCTATCGAATCAAACGTAACCTGAATATTACTGACGCTAACATTCGGCCGCGTCGGATTATTCGCACATTCCGCGCTGCTGTTTTCACGTCTATAGAATCAATACCAACTATAACTCTACAAGAATCAAGAATCACAAGTATGTGCATTATACAGTTATTGTCTTTATCAACTTGGAATCAATCCCTTAACAAAAACACACATCTTATCACTTGTCAACTCTATCATGAAAATCCTCGAACCCGTATTATCAAAAATGTTATAGCGCGGCGTCGGAATCCATTCGTGGGATGTACTAAAGGTAAATCCAGATAATCCAAAATGAAATAATTGGACTTTGACATAGTCTGAATTGAAATAGATTGACAAACATGACTAACAACTTTCAACCCAGTCATAGTTAGAGATTATACGCATATTGATTCGAAACAAGTAATGAAACATTACAACTCTATTCGCGACCTGTCTTTACGTTTGTCAAAGAGAGTTTCAGAAATATTATCACTATGACATCTCAACATTTTAACATCTTGCCACCAACAAAAGAGTAAAATACAAAAACCTTGTCAAGTCAATCCGTTTGTAACTAACCGAACCAAAGCAAAAAGTGTCCATACGAAAAGTAGACAAGACTACGCAAGTAATCACTACAACCCACAAACAAATCAAGTTCGGTTTTAGACATATACCACCAACTCGTCTTTTTTGTTCAACTGTAAAAGTCGTTACTATGCCGCAAGACCAAGAAATTACTATGCAGTGTATTTTGTAAGACAAAAGTAATTACTTCTCGGTGTCGGCGACTTGAGATTAACATAATATATTCGAGTATTCGACATTTGAAAGTATGACCATCGTAGTTTCTTACAATCGAACGCAGGTGTTGTATCGAAAATTATCGTGATGTGAACATAAGGATTGACACATCGATTTAACATAGGAGATTTGTAATGGTCTATCATGACTTGATTATTAAATTATTCGCGTTAATTAGACCCGGCGTTGTGGTAAAGGTTATTAGGACAGCAACAAACTTTTCAGTACCGTTATTATTAACATATTGAGTTGAAAAACTATATGCGTGTCTGAAATGTTCTTGAATGGAAAATTATTCCACCTTGGTACATATCACCCTGCGTATCGCGGATATCAGAAAATATTTTACAAATGTAATTGTCTCCACTAACCAAGACTAAAGATGAAACAACAATTTCCTTTGTTAAACAATAACCGGTACAATACTTTACCATCGTAATCAGCAGTGAGAATTGAAACACTTTCGCACATTATCCGGCGTCAAGATATCACACTAGGTGAATTGACATACCGCCGCTTGATTAATACCTAATCCATTCGCAGCATTTCACATACTTTGATCATTACAAAAGTAAATTGGAATATGTTTGCTAGATGCATTCAATTCAGTTACAAATGTCTGGTACACAACAATCGTAATATCAAGGAAGTACTTGCTACGCTGTAATTCACTTAACGTGTTTTGTATTGTTGTTCATTTGTAGTATTGATTGTTTTTGAACCCCCAAATAATAATTCCCGACATGAAACCAAACCGCCGAAAGTCGTTACCATCACAACGAAACAATTTGTACGATGTTTGCCAAATGTATCCTATAGTTAGGTGTACTAGAATTATTTGTCTAACACATACACCGACAATGCAACCGAAAATTTTTCCGTTATCATTCGTTAAAGTAAATGTCATCACAATACTCATCAAGCTGTCATCTGTAAATCAAGATTACATCCAACTTGTAACTGTATCGTTTAACTACCGGGTTGCATCAGTTTGCTATTTTTGTCATTTAGTGACTGCTGAACATACCAAACGATACATATTCACTTACGAAATACTGTGTTGATCGTAATTTCCATCATCGTGATAATCAAAGTACATTTGTTTCGAGTTCATAACAACCGACTACTTTTCTATGACATGATAAATTTTTGACAAGTTATGCTTAGAATATTGGTGCATACCGCGAAAAATAATATACCACTCATATTGATAGTGTTACTCCATTCATCGGTATATTTTCCGTTGTCGATTTTCAAACGAGTAAAATTTATTACTTGAGTTGTTCTGCTTACTATATTTAAATGTCAACTCGCCCGTCTTTCAACAAAAAACAATGATAAAAAAGTATGCAATCAAACACAACAAGTTTTACTGTAGGACACTAATTATTACCCCACATAACTCATTTCTTACCGAAGACATATGAAATATATTCATGTTACACGAAAATACTCGATATACCCATGCTACGAACATACGCAATGATTGGTGACGCTTTCACACTATTTCGATTTAGTGTAACAAAAACAACAACAATTTCCACTCTCTTGACAGTAGTGTAGTCGATCGCTCTGGGGGTGGTAGGGGTTCTTATGGGCCCGCTCGCACGGTGCCTCGAAACTCGTGTTGGCACGGTGACCCTTTTGACCCCCCCTATCTCTCGCACGGTGCCATTGTGTCTTATGGAGCCTCTCGCACGGTAACCCTTTTCGGTATAGGCATCTCTCACACGGTGCCTCGAAAAATCGTGTTGGTGAGTCGTACTTTCAAGTATAGGCATCTCTCGCACGGTGCCATTGTGTCTTATGGAACCTCTCACACGGTAACCCTTTTCGGTATAGGCATCTCTCACACGGTGCCTCGAAAACTCGTGTTGGTGAGTCGTACTTTCAAGTATAGGCATCTCTCGCACGGTGCCATTGTGTCTTATGGAACCTCTCACACGGTAACCCTTTTCGGTATAGGCATCTCTCACACGGTGCCGCGAAACTCGTGTTGGTGATTCGCCCTTTCGAGTATAGGCATCTCTCACGCGGTGTTGAATATGTACGAGTCACCAACAATAACCGCACAAACGGAAACGTGGCTTGTTGTGAGGATTAAGCAGTGCGTGCGACCTATATTTCGAATGTCCTGCGCGCTGAATTGTTTCCGTGCAGTTGTGTGCTACTATCGATTATTACACTAGACCGGTCAGTGTGAAATAGTTTGATCGTAAATTATGATATATGATGTCGTAGTTTAGTCGTGTCAAATGACCGATCGTGTTCTCTTTCCTCGCTATTGATTGCTACCTGAATAATACTTTGGGCTTATTCACACCGCTGTTTCGCACCTACAGAATAGTCCACTGTTCACAGTTACAACAAGAATCACAAGTATACACATTTACACATTCGTTTATTACTCTGAAATCAAAC
Organism: Botryllus schlosseri; assembly: GCF_051294905.1. Lineage (NCBI taxonomy): Eukaryota > Metazoa > Chordata > Ascidiacea > Stolidobranchia > Styelidae > Botryllus > Botryllus schlosseri. Next base: position 13,267,387 of record NC_137239.1, on the reverse strand, counting down.
TCTTCACAAAAGCACGTACAATCGTATCATTCACTTTTTTATCATCGCCAAAATTATCCAAGTATTCCTCGGTTGAAAACCCTTGAGCTCTTTTTATCAAGAATGCGATAGCATGATCTCCACACACATCCGAAGTTTTACTCTGTAACTGTTTGCCCTTATTCAAAAAAGGTGTGAAATAATTGTAAAATCCTACGTCGGTGACGCGATAATGCATCAGACATAGCGATCTAGTTATAGTACGGTGTCGGAATCCATTCGCGAGATGTTCTATAGGTAAATTGAGATAATCCGAAACGAAATATTTTGACTTTGGCGTAGTGTGAATTGAAATAGGATTGACAAACATGACCATCAACTTTCCCACAGTCCCATATTGATATTATACGCACATTGATTTGAAACAAGTAATGGAACATTGCAACTCTATTCGCGATCCGACTTTTCGTTTGTCAAAGCGACATTTTAACATCTTACCATACTCAAAAGAATTATTTACAACATTAACAAGTGTTCAAAATCTAGTTTTCACTTACTTGATTATATCACTGCAACTCACAAATTTGAATTAATTCATCCTGGTTGTATTCGTATGATCGGTCTTTTTTATTCAATTGTAAAGATCGTTACTCTTCTGAAGACAAAGTAAGCTATTTACTAATCGACACATAAATGACTTGACATAAACATATTATATTTTGAGTATACGAGATTTGGATGTCTGAACAATAACTGAGAAATAATTTATCACAATAAAATCCGCATATTACAGCGTAAAAGATGTTTGAATGTCAGCAACTCTGTACGGCCATAGTTACTATCACTAATTTACCCGACCAACTCGTCATGATCATTCCTGAAATCAACACAAATATGACCACTGACTTGAGTTAACCACAAAACAGCGTCAAGTTTTAAATCCACTTGTAGCGTACGGCTTATTTGAATGCGGGTTATGTTTTGTTGTAATTGAGTGTACGGAAATAGTATTACATCTCGACATCTTACCATCTTACCATATTCAAAGAGTCAACCACGAAAACATTGTCAAGTCAATCCGTTTGTAACTTACCCAACCAACTCAAGCAGTATCAGTATGAAAACACCCAAGCATACACGAGTCCATACAATCGCTACAATCTAAAATCCATAGCAAGTTCGGTTTTAGGCATATACCACCAACTCGTCTTTTTTGTTCAACTGTAAAAGTCGTTACTATACCACAAGACAAAGAGATTACTATGCGATATATTTTGTAAGATAAAAGTAATTTCTACTCGGTGCAGGTGACTTGAGATTAACACATTACATTTGAGTATACGAGATTTGAATGTCTGACCAACGTAGTTGAGAATTCATTTCTTACAATCGAACGCTGGTGTTATATTCGAAGTTATCATGCTGTAAACATAAGGATTGACACATTGATTTGACATATGTTATAGTTGATCATGACTTGAATATTAAATTATTTGCGTTAATTAGACACGGCGTTGTGGTAAATGTTATGACAGCAACAAACTTTTCAGTGGCATTGTTCTTAACATATCAAGTTGTAAAACTATACGTGTCTGAAATGTTCTTGATTGGAGAATTACTCCACCTCGATAAAAATCACTCTGCGTATCGCGATATCAGGAAATATTTTACAAATGTAATTGTTTCCAGTAACCAAGACTAAAGATGAAACAACAATTTCCTTTGTTAAACAATAACCGGTACAATACTTTATCATCGTAATCTGCGGTGAGAATTGAAACACTTTCGCACATTACCCGGTGTCAAGATATCACACTAGGTGAATTGACATACCACCGCTTGATTAATACCTAATCCGTTCACACCATTTCACATACTTTGATCATTACAAAAGTAAATTGCAATATGTTTGCTAGATGCATTCAATTCAGTTAGAAATGTCTGGTGCACAACAAACATAATATCAAGGAAGTACTTACTACACTGTAATTCACTAAACGTGTTTTGTATTGTTGTTCATTTGTAGTATTGATTGTTTTTGAACCCCCAAATAATAATTCCGACATGAAACTAAACCGCTGAAAGTCGTTACCATCACAACGAAACAATTTGTACGATGTTCGCCAAATGTATCCTATAGTTAGGTGTACTAGAATTATTTGTGTAACACATACGCCGACAATGCAATCGAAAATTTTTCCGTTGTCATTCGCTAAAGTAAATGTCATCACAATACTCATCAAGCTGTCATCTGTAAATCAAGATTACATCCAACTTGTAACTGTATCGTTTAACTACCGGGTTGTATCAGTTTGCTATTTTTGTCATTTAGTGACTGCTGAACATACCAAACGATACACATTCACTTACGAAATACTGTGTTGGTCGTAATTTCCATCATCGTGATAATCGAAGTACATTTGTTTCGAGTTCATAACAACCGACTACTTTTCTATGACCCGATATATTTTTGACAAGTTATGCTTAGAAGATTGGTGCATCTCGCGAAAAATAATATACCACTCATATTGATACTGCTACTCCATCGACCGGTATTCTCAAACGAGTCGATTTTCAACCGAGCAAAATTTATTACTCGGGTTGTCCTGCTTACTATATTTAAATGTAAACTCACCCGTCTTTCAACAACAAACAATGATAAAAAGTACAAAAGCAAACACAACAAGTTTTACTTTTGTAGGACACTAATTATTATTCCACGCATCTCATTTCATACTAAGTGTATATGAAAGATGTTCATGGTACACGAATATATTCGCTCATGCTACGAACATACGCAATGATTGGTGACGCTTTCACACTATTTCGATTTAGTGTAACAAAAACAACAACAACAATTTTCACTCTCTTGACTTATGAAAACAACAGACGAACCTTCATTCAATATTTTGTTTTTTGTCAACTAGTTACTTTTTCATGAGACCCCCACTACTCTTACAAAAGTACGAAAGATATTTACATCACACAAAGTAATCAACTTTACTCGCTATTCCCATGCTACGAACCTGTACAATGATTGGTGACGCTTTCAAACTGTTTCGTTACCTCAAGACCTTTATTGTCTGAATGGTTGTTCATGTATCTTATTATTCAAATAGTTCAACACACAACAATAGTACGAACAGAAACATCAGAGTTGTTTACACAAAAGTTTGTATGCGTACAGTATGCGAATACCATGTGTAAGTCGAGCGCAATTGCGGTATCCATCCAAGTTTAGTTAACACAAATTCATTACAACGGAGCCGCGTAAACTTTCGTGAAAGAAAAGCATACCCACTTCCCGAGGGTTCTGTCAATGTCATAACAATAAACCAGATACTCCAACAACAGAGTACATATGTTTTCTAGTCACGATCCTTACATCTTTCACATAGATCAATCTACTTTGCTACCGAAAAGTGCTGAGTCATCATATGGTTGTCCTCACAACTAAAACATACTATCATACAAAATGGTCGTTATAGTTTGCACACCAACGGTACATCGTACAAGTAACAAGTCTCGAGAATCCAGTTATTCAAAAAAACGTGAAAGTATTTCTACACCAAGTCGTTATGTTCACGAAAGCGTATATTGTAATATCATGATCGATTTGCATTCGTTGGCCACAAACTGTCACTACTCTAAATAATTCTTTTTCACTCAAACACAAACGCATACTTGTCACCATTCGTTTTCATCAAGCACGAGTTCAAGAAACTTACTTACTACGACATGAATTTTTATTTTTATGTTGTGTAAATAGGTAATAATTAATTCAAGTAACACTATATCAACATCATCGACTTGTGCTAATAGATTTACATGCGGTCTTGTGGTTTTCGTCGGGACATACAGCACGAACTAACTGTAGACTCCTCTCTGTTGTACAACTACTCGGTAATCGAAATGCATTAACATGTAAACAACGATCTTGTTTCGTCACACCAAAAATATGTTCACTGTCGCGATACTCCGCACAAGACGTGCATAGCCTTTTCACACTCGTAATAGTATACCAACGTCAAGCGATAACGTTTAACAAGACCAACGACACTGAACCCACGACGTTTACCTATGTAAAATTACCACTTTCACTTGCCAGTCCATCGTTTACCTGACTAAACATATTATTTTCCTTTGGAGATCTGACGTTTACCCAGAGTAAGAAACCATTTTCACTTGTAAATATATTTTTTCCTTGGCTAACAAACCTTTTTCACTTGTAAATATATTTTTTCCTTGGCTAACAAACCTTTTTTCACTTGTAAATATATTTTTTCTCTGGTTAACAAACCTTTTTCACTTGGAAATATATTTTTTCTCTGGTTAACAAACCTTTTTCACTTGGAAATATATTTTTTCTCTGGTTAACAAACCTTTTTCACTTGGAAATATATTTTTCCCTGGGTAACAAACCTTTTTTCCCTGAGCAACAAACCATTCTCACTTGGTGGTCCGTCGTTTAGCCGAGTAAAAATATCATTTTCCTTTGGAGATCCGGCGTTTACCCAGTGTAACAATACATTTTCACCTGGAAAAATACTTTTACCTAGAGTAACTAATCATTTTCTCCTGGATAACAATCCCTTTTCGTCTGGAAACTATCATTTAACTGAGTACCAATACCGTTTTCACTTGGAAATACATTTTTTCCCTGGGTAACAATACCATTTTCGTTTTGAAAACTGACAACCACACCGGTCAATTTGATATTTTTGTATATTGTTACAACAAACAGTGACGGAAATATACACAGACAACCGGTTTCAGAGTATACCCCATCGGTCGTATCACATCAATATCATCGGTTAACCACATACAATATGCTCTTGTACACCGAAATGCATGTTTTGGAAACTTGGACAATAGGCCTCGATAGTTTTGTGATGTCCGGGTTCGTGCTTTGGATTTTCCAGAGTCAAAATGTCTGAATAAAACACCTCCTCGACGACGGTTGGTATGTGGATAACGGTGTTCGGAAAACGGTTGGATTTATGTCACCCATCGCGATAACAATTCCTGGTCGAGTTTTCCTCCGGCATGTTTGCTATATTGTGTCTTTATTGGTCAATGTATGTCTCGACATTCAGTTTGAAATCGGAAATGATAAAGTATGTAACCGGATCCGGATATCAACTCTGAATCGATAAACCAATGAACAATATTCAAAGTAAACATGTCACACCCTGTGTTTCCACGAAAAAATACCATCCAGACATACGTCGCGCTTGTTTGCCCACACCAGTATACGCGCAAATGGAGGTGTGTGACATTGCATGCAATGCGTTGGTATACAAACATCGATCCACAGACATTATCATAGTCGGTAGTTTTGATGTAGATCGAATGTCACCCGATAACAATACCAATAAGCCACATTGCAATGACCCTGAGTCAATCTGAAGCATGACATACAGACACACAAACACGGAACCGTAACATGGGTTATTCGCACGACGGTGAAAGTGAACTATACAGCATATACCAATAGAGCATTCACAGTCGAATATGCGTACCACGCACAATCACATACCCTGGTTTTTGTTGGATATGTACGAAACCAATAAATCGATACATTTCTTTTCCCTGGACATCAATAATACAAGCGTCATTCCAATACATCGCTCGAATGCAAGGTTCGTCGGGTGTAAAATCCATATCAAATAACACCAAAGTATGCCTTCCGTGTTTTATCATTTCCACCGACGCTTCTTGTCTGTGTCGTAACACTATAGTGTGGGGAGTTGAAAAACGGTACATTCTAAAACGGATTGACATGACCAACAGAATCGTCCTCAATAGCCTTGTGACGATGTCGTTTCAAAATGTTACCGATCTCTTGTGGCGACGACCGTTTCGAAACCGGACGAACTGGACCCTTACGATGATGTGTTTTATGACTGCGTGTGAAATCGCGAGGTAGTGTTCTATTGTGGTGTACGATTGCAGTCTTCATTCCACAGAAACACACCTCATTGGATCACAGTATCAGTCTGAGATTTGCAGAATCACTGTTCACGATATTTCTCTGGAGTCGTTATGTGGGAGTAGTGACATCCATGCATCGTGATTTAGTGAAAGACTGATCGCAAGCATTTCGAGCACCCGTGATTCGATAGTTCACCTTGGTCAAACGCTGCAGTCTCAGCAGAAAACTTCGGTGTCGACAACACGATGGATATTGACCGATGTATCCAATTGTTCTGGGTGGTCTGTCCGGAGATAGGGCCATGACTATCTTGTAATGTTACAACACGATAACACCATCGAGTAAATCAGTGAACGGTGCCGAAATATCGATGTAATAGCGCGGACTCAGAGTCATTGCAATGTGGCTTATTGGTATTGTTATCGGGTGACATTCGATCTACATCAAAACTACCGACTATGATAATGTCTGTGGATCGATGTTTGTATACCAACGCATTGCATGCAATGTCACACACCTCCATTTGCGCGTATACTGGTGTGGGCAAACAAGCGCGACGTATGTCTGGATGGTATTTTTTCGTGGAAACACAGGGTGTGACATGTTTACTTTGAATATTGTTCATTGGTTTATCGATTCAGAGTTGATATCCGGATCCGGTTACATACTTTATCATTTCCGATTTCAAACTGAATGTCGAGACATACATTGACCAATAAAGACACAATATAGCAAACATGCCGGAGGAAAACTCGACCAGGAATTGTTATCGCGATGGGTGACATAAATCCAACCGTTTTCCGAACACCGTTATCCACATACCAACCGTCGTCGAGGAGGTGTTTTATTCAGACATTTTGACTCTGGAAAATCCAAAGCACGAACCCGGACATCACAAAACTATCGAGGCCTATTGTCCAAGTTTCCAAAACATGCATTTCGGTGTACAAGAGCATATTGTATGTGGTTAACCGATGATATTGATGTGATACGACCGATGGGGTATACTCTGAAACCGGTTGTCTGTGTATATTTCCGTCACTGTTTGTTGTAACAATATACAAAAATATCAAATTGACCGGTGTGGTTGTCAGTTTTCAAAACGAAAATGGTATTGTTACCCAGGGAAAAAATGTATTTCCAAGTGAAAACGGTATTGGTACTCAGTTAAATGATAGTTTCCAGACGAAAAGGGATTGTTATCCAGGAGAAAATGATTAGTTACTCTAGGTAAAAGTATTTTTCCAGGTGAAAATGTATTGTTACACTGGGTAAACGCCGGATCTCCAAAGGAAAATGATATTTTTACTCGGCTAAACGACGGACCACCAAGTGAGAATGGTTTGTTGCTCAGGGAAAAAAGGTTTGTTACCCAGGGAAAAATATATTTCCAAGTGAAAAAGGTTTGTTAACCAGAGAAAAAATATATTTCCAAGTGAAAAAGGTTTGTTAACCAGAGAAAAAATATATTTCCAAGTGAAAAAAGGTTTGTTAGCCAAGGAAAAAATATATTTACAAGTGAAAATGGTTTCTTACTCTGGGTAAACGTCAGATCTCCAAAGGAAAATAATATGTTTAGTCAGGTAAACGATGGACTGGCAAGTGAAAGTGGTAATTTTACATAGGTAAACGTCGTGGGTTCAGTGTCGTTGGTCTTGTTAAACGTTATCGCTTGACGTTGGTATACTATTACGAGTGTGAAAAGGCTATGCACGTCTTGTGCGGAGTATCGCGACAGTGAACATATTTTTGGTGTGACGAAACAAGATCGTTGTTTACATGTTAATGCATTTCGATTACCGAGTAGTTGTACAACAGAGAGGAGTCTACAGTTAGTTCGTGCTGTATGTCCCGACGAAAACCACAAGACCGCATGTAAATCTATTAGCACAAGTCGATGATGTTGATATAGTGTTACTTGAATTAATTATTACCTATTTACACAACATAAAAATAAAAATTCATGTCGTAGTAAGTAAGTTTCTTGAACTCGTGCTTGATGAAAACGAATGGTGACAAGTATGCGTTTGTGTTTGAGTGAAAAAGAATTATTTAGAGTAGTGACAGTTTGTGGCCAACGAATGCAAATCGATCATGATATTACAATATACGCTTTCGTGAACATAACGACTTGGTGTAGAAATACTTTCACGTTTTTTTGAATAACTGGATTCTCGAGACTTGTTACTTGTACGATGTACCGTTGGTGTGCAAACTATAACGACCATTTTGTATGATAGTATGTTTTAGTTGTGAGGACAACCATATGATGACTCAGCACTTTTCGGTAGCAAAGTAGATTGATCTATGTGAAAGATGTAAGGATCGTGACTAGAAAACATATGTACTCTGTTGTTGGAGTATCTGGTTTATTGTTATGACATTGACAGAACCCTCGGGAAGTGGGTATGCTTTTCTTTCACGAAAGTTTACGCGGCTCCGTTGTAATGAATTTGTGTTAACTAAACTTGGATGGATACCGCAATTGCGCTCGACTTACACATGGTATTCGCATACTGTACGCATACAAACTTTTGTGTAAACAACTCTGATGTTTCTGTTCGTACTATTGTTGTGTGTTGAACTATTTGAATAATAAGATACATGAACAACCATTCAGACAATAAAGGTCTTGAGGTAACGAAACAGTTTGAAAGCGTCACCAATCATTGTACAGGTTCGTAGCATGGGAATAGCGAGTAAAGTTGATTACTTTGTGTGATGTAAATATCTTTCGTACTTTTGTAAGAGTAGTGGGGGTCTCATGAAAAAGTAACTAGTTGACAAAAAACAAAATATTGAATGAAGGTTCGTCTGTTGTTTTCATAAGTCAAGAGAGTGAAAATTGTTGTTGTTGTTTTTGTTACACTAAATCGAAATAGTGTGAAAGCGTCACCAATCATTGCGTATGTTCGTAGCATGAGCGAATATATTCGTGTACCATGAACATCTTTCATATACACTTAGTATGAAATGAGATGCGTGGAATAATAATTAGTGTCCTACAAAAGTAAAACTTGTTGTGTTTGCTTTTGTACTTTTTATCATTGTTTGTTGTTGAAAGACGGGTGAGTTTACATTTAAATATAGTAAGCAGGACAACCCGAGTAATAAATTTTGCTCGGTTGAAAATCGACTCGTTTGAGAATACCGGTCGATGGAGTAGCAGTATCAATATGAGTGGTATATTATTTTTCGCGAGATGCACCAATCTTCTAAGCATAACTTGTCAAAAATATATCGGGTCATAGAAAAGTAGTCGGTTGTTATGAACTCGAAACAAATGTACTTCGATTATCACGATGATGGAAATTACGACCAACACAGTATTTCGTAAGTGAATGTGTATCGTTTGGTATGTTCAGCAGTCACTAAATGACAAAAATAGCAAACTGATACAACCCGGTAGTTAAACGATACAGTTACAAGTTGGATGTAATCTTGATTTACAGATGACAGCTTGATGAGTATTGTGATGACATTTACTTTAGCGAATGACAACGGAAAAATTTTCGATTGCATTGTCGGCGTATGTGTTACACAAATAATTCTAGTACACCTAACTATAGGATACATTTGGCGAACATCGTACAAATTGTTTCGTTGTGATGGTAACGACTTTCAGCGGTTTAGTTTCATGTCGGAATTATTATTTGGGGGTTCAAAAACAATCAATACTACAAATGAACAACAATACAAAACACGTTTAGTGAATTACAGTGTAGTAAGTACTTCCTTGATATTATGTTTGTTGTGCACCAGACATTTCTAACTGAATTGAATGCATCTAGCAAACATATTGCAATTTACTTTTGTAATGATCAAAGTATGTGAAATGGTGTGAACGGATTAGGTATTAATCAAGCGGTGGTATGTCAATTCACCTAGTGTGATATCTTGACACCGGGTAATGTGCGAAAGTGTTTCAATTCTCACCGCAGATTACGATGATAAAGTATTGTACCGGTTATTGTTTAACAAAGGAAATTGTTGTTTCATCTTTAGTCTTGGTTACTGGAAACAATTACATTTGTAAAATATTTCCTGATATCGCGATACGCAGAGTGATTTTTATCGAGGTGGAGTAATTCTCCAATCAAGAACATTTCAGACACGTATAGTTTTACAACTTGATATGTTAAGAACAATGCCACTGAAAAGTTTGTTGCTGTCATAACATTTACCACAACGCCGTGTCTAATTAACGCAAATAATTTAATATTCAAGTCATGATCAACTATAACATATGTCAAATCAATGTGTCAATCCTTATGTTTACAGCATGATAACTTCGAATATAACACCAGCGTTCGATTGTAAGAAATGAATTCTCAACTACGTTGGTCAGACATTCAAATCTCGTATACTCAAATGTAATGTGTTAATCTCAAGTCACCTGCACCGAGTAGAAATTACTTTTATCTTACAAAATATATCGCATAGTAATCTCTTTGTCTTGTGGTATAGTAACGACTTTTACAGTTGAACAAAAAAGACGAGTTGGTGGTATATGCCTAAAACCGAACTTGCTATGGATTTTAGATTGTAGCGATTGTATGGACTCGTGTATGCTTGGGTGTTTTCATACTGATACTGCTTGAGTTGGTTGGGTAAGTTACAAACGGATTGACTTGACAATGTTTTCGTGGTTGACTCTTTGAATATGGTAAGATGGTAAGATGTCGAGATGTAATACTATTTCCGTACACTCAATTACAACAAAACATAACCCGCATTCAAATAAGCCGTACGCTACAAGTGGATTTAAAACTTGACGCTGTTTTGTGGTTAACTCAAGTCAGTGGTCATATTTGTGTTGATTTCAGGAATGATCATGACGAGTTGGTCGGGTAAATTAGTGATAGTAACTATGGCCGTACAGAGTTGCTGACATTCAAACATCTTTTACGCTGTAATATGCGGATTTTATTGTGATAAATTATTTCTCAGTTATTGTTCAGACATCCAAATCTCGTATACTCAAAATATAATATGTTTATGTCAAGTCATTTATGTGTCGATTAGTAAATAGCTTACTTTGTCTTCAGAAGAGTAACGATCTTTACAATTGAATAAAAAAGACCGATCATACGAATACAACCAGGATGAATTAATTCAAATTTGTGAGTTGCAGTGATATAATCAAGTAAGTGAAAACTAGATTTTGAACACTTGTTAATGTTGTAAATAATTCTTTTGAGTATGGTAAGATGTTAAAATGTCGCTTTGACAAACGAAAAGTCGGATCGCGAATAGAGTTGCAATGTTCCATTACTTGTTTCAAATCAATGTGCGTATAATATCAATATGGGACTGTGGGAAAGTTGATGGTCATGTTTGTCAATCCTATTTCAATTCACACTACGCCAAAGTCAAAATATTTCGTTTCGGATTATCTCAATTTACCTATAGAACATCTCGCGAATGGATTCCGACACCGTACTATAACTAGATCGCTATGTCTGATGCATTATCGCGTCACCGACGTAGGATTTTACAATTATTTCACACCTTTTTTGAATAAGGGCAAACAGTTACAGAGTAAAACTTCGGATGTGTGTGGAGATCATGCTATCGCATTCTTGATAAAAAGAGCTCAAGGGTTTTCAACCGAGGAATACTTGGATAATTTTGGCGATGATAAAAAAGTGAATGATACGATTGTACGTGCTTTTGTGAAGAGTTTGATTTCAGAGTAATAAACGAATGTGTAAATGTGTATACTTGTGATTCTTGTTGTAACTGTGAACAGTGGACTATTCTGTAGGTGCGAAACAGCGGTGTGAATAAGCCCAAAGTATTATTCAGGTAGCAATCAATAGCGAGGAAAGAGAACACGATCGGTCATTTGACACGACTAAACTACGACATCATATATCATAATTTACGATCAAACTATTTCACACTGACCGGTCTAGTGTAATAATCGATAGTAGCACACAACTGCACGGAAACAATTCAGCGCGCAGGACATTCGAAATATAGGTCGCACGCACTGCTTAATCCTCACAACAAGCCACGTTTCCGTTTGTGCGGTTATTGTTGGTGACTCGTACATATTCAACACCGCGTGAGAGATGCCTATACTCGAAAGGGCGAATCACCAACACGAGTTTCGCGGCACCGTGTGAGAGATGCCTATACCGAAAAGGGTTACCGTGTGAGAGGTTCCATAAGACACAATGGCACCGTGCGAGAGATGCCTATACTTGAAAGTACGACTCACCAACACGAGTTTTCGAGGCACCGTGTGAGAGATGCCTATACCGAAAAGGGTTACCGTGTGAGAGGTTCCATAAGACACAATGGCACCGTGCGAGAGATGCCTATACTTGAAAGTACGACTCACCAACACGAGTTTTCGAGGCACCGTGTGAGAGATGCCTATACCGAAAAGGGTTATCGTGCGAGAGGCTCCATAAGACACAATGGCACCGTGCGAGAGATAGGGGGGGTCAAAAGGGTCACCGTGCCAACACGAGTTTCGAGGCACCGTGCGAGCGGGCCCATAAGAACCCCTACCACCCCCAGAGCGATCGACTACACTACTCTTGACTCATGAAAACAAGAGACGAACCTTCATTCAATATTTTGTTTTTGTCAACTAGTTACTTTTTCATGAGACCCCCACAACTCTTACAAAAGTACGACACAAAGTAATCAACTTTACTCGATATTCTCACATTACGAAACTAAAGAATGGTTGGTTTGACTCCACAAACTGTTTCGATACCTCAAGAACTTTATTGTCTGAATGGTTGGTCATGTATCTTGATAATCAAGTAGTTCAACACACAACTAGTATTAACAGAAACACCAGAGTTGCTTACACAAAAGTTTGTATGTGTACAGTATGCGAATACCACGTGTAAGTCCAACCCAATTGTGGTATCCATCCGAGTTTAGTTAACACAATTTACGACACCGAGGTCGCCTCATCTTTCGTAAGACAACAAACCAACCAAGGCTTCAGGATATGTCCAAGTCATAACAATAAATCAGCTACTCCAACATCAGAGTGCATATGTTTTCTAGTTACGGTGCTTACATCTTACACACAAATCAATCTACTTTGCTAACGAAAAGTGGTGAGTCATCACATGGTTGTCCTCACAACAATACAACGAAACATACTATCATACAAAATGGTTGTTATAGTTTGCACGCCAATGGTACATCGTACAAGTAACAAGTCTCGAGAATCCAGTTATTCAAAAAACGTGAAAGTATTTCTACGCCAAGTCGTTATGTTGACGAAAGTGTATATTGTAATATCATGATTGATTTGCATTCGTTGGTTACAAAATGTCACTACTCTAAATAATTATTTTTCACTCAAAAGCATACTTGTCACCATTCGTTTTTATCAAGCACGAGTTCAAGAAACTTACTTACTGCGACATGAATTGCTGTTTTTATGTTGTGTAAATAGGTAATAATTATTTTTAGTAACACTATATCAACATCATCGAGTTGTGCGAAAAGATTTACATGTGGTCTTGTGGTTTTAATCGAAGTACACAGCACGGTCTAATGTAGAGTCATCTCTATTGTACAGCAACTCGGTAATCGAAATGCATTAAAATTTAAACAGCGATCTTGTTTCGTCACGCGAAAAATATGTTCACTATCGCGATACTCTGCACAGGGCGTGCAAATCCTTTTCACACTCGTAATAGTATACCAACAGCTACCAGTCACAACGTTTAACAATACCAACGACACTAAACATACGATACCTACCCAAGTAAAATTACCATTTTCACCTAGAGGTCAGCCGTTACCTGAGTAAAAATACCATTATCCTTTGGAGATTTATCGTTTACCCTGTGTAACAATACATTTTCTCTTGGAGGTCTATCGTTTCCTAGAGTAACAAACCATTTTCACTTGCAAATATATTTTTTTCCTGGGTAACAAACCTTTTTCGCTTAGAAATATATTTTTTCCCTGGGTAACAAACCTTTTTCGCTTGCAAATATATTTTTTCCCTGGGTAACAAACCTTTTTCACTTGGAAATATATTTTTTCTCTGGGTAACAAACCTTTTTCACTTGGAAATATATTTTTTATCTGGGTAACAAACCTTTTTCACTTGGAAATATTTTTTTCTTCTTGGTAACAATCCTTTTTCACTTGGAAATATATTTTTTCTCCGGGTAACAAACCTTTTTCACTTGGAAATATATTTTTTCTCTGGGTAACAAACCTTTTTCACTTGGAAATATATTTGTTCTTCTGGGTAACAACCCTTTTTCACTTGGAAATATATTTTTTCTCTGGATAACAAACCTTTTTCACTTGGAAATACATTTTTTCCCTGGGTAACAATACCATTTTCGTTTTGAAAACTGACAACCACTCCGGCCAATTTGATATTTTTGTATATTGTTACAACGGACACTGACAAAATGTACACCAACAACGACTCCGATACATTTGTGTAATCGCATACTCACTTGTTCTGGTGCATCCCATCAAAATCGACGGTTAGCCACACACACACACACACACACACACACAATAACAATGCGCTATTTCGATATGACTGCGATGTCCGGGTTCGTGCTTTAGATTTTCCAGAACCAATCCGTCTAAAGTTGTTATTCCCCCGCCTTTGTTAACTGGTTGATACACGGATAACAATCTTCTTAAAATGTAGGAACGCATACTACCCATCGTGCTAACGATTCCAGGTTACTTGTGATTAATTTTCTTGCTCACCCTATACAGATTATACGTACAGCGATATGTAGCGGTAATCGGTTTGGTCAATACATATCGCCCCATTCAGTATGGAATTACAAACCCAATACAGGTCAGTTCATAACCGGATCCGGATATTCAATGCAAAGCGATAAAGCAGAACCAATGACCAAATGTAATTAAACATGTAGATTCACAACCCTTGATTTTTTTTTTTCGTGAAAAATGACAATACATATCGAATATATATTTTACGATGGTTCAACCCTACCAAGTATTCACGTAAATGTGGTTTATGACATTACATACAATGTATCAGTGTATCAATGTTGGGTGTTTATGCACACATCGGTATGACCCATAGACAACATCATCATACCCTCCAGGACTTCGTTATTGCATCGTGAGGTCAATAAAATCAATCGGTGGCATAGACGACAGAAGGCTTGGAGATCCAATGTAAAATTCAGACAAACAAACGGATATATTTGTCCATCTTGGTTATTCACTCAACTACCATTGGTGCTCTCGATACAGCGAACGGTACAGTATGCAACGCATATCATTAGAGTGATATATCCTCAGGTAAATATGGGGCTGTAATTTAGACAGCTAGCAAAATGCAATGACGTAACCATGCTTCATACTTCGAAATGGCAACTTGGCTCGTGACTTGACTTGACTTGACTTGACTTGACTTGACTTGACTTGACTTGACTTGACTTGACTTGGCTTGACTTGACTCGACTTGACTCGACTTGAGTCACCTCCGAAAATAGACTGACTTGAATTGACTCGGGTCAAAATGTGAGATGACTCGAATTGCCAGGCCAACTAAAATTTGTTTAGCCTGACCGCGAAATTCGATGATGACTAAGACATCAGTTCCGACGCATTGCGCAACCAGATGCCAGTCAAATTTATCGCTCATCTTCGTACATATGACCAGTAGAATATTTCGTGGCAGATTTGTTTGACTTGAAATTTTTGTTAGCACTTTGCATGATTTCTTGTCACTCGATTTTTTTGCATTTAGTATTGGAGCCCTCTCCTGAAACTTATAAATACGCGTAATCTACAGAATCGAGTTTAACTATATTCGCAATTAGGGCATAACTACACAGAGTTTTCATGACATAATTGTTATCAATTTTGATGCGTAGGAATATAATTCTTGTTTTCAACGTCACCTAATTCGGTTCGCTCCTATCGGACGACTTGAAAAAGGTCATCAACATTCAAGTGGCCCGCGCAATGGTTCGTAAATCTCATGTAGCCCTTTGGCCGAAAAGGTTGGCCACCCCTGAACTAATGAAAGTATTTCGCGATTAAAAAAAAAACGACAAACAAAACATCCAATAACTGTATGTACTCTTTTTGCGTGCAGTTCCCAATTAATTTTGTAAAATTGATGCAGTACTGCACCCGATTCAGAACACCCTTATCTAGCATGATGGAACTATGTTAGGAAGGAATTTGCAATCTAAACGTAAACGCGCATAAGCATAAAACCCACATTTTGCATGCATTATTATTTGTGGAAATATATTGCATAGATCGTCATTATATTTTGAGCCTTGCGCGACGAAATATTCGGAGATTTGATGAATTTGACCAAGTTAAGAACCACTGTAATACAGGATATCGACGTCGCGTGAATCATTTGTGAAGTTGCGACGTGTAGCGAAGAGCAAAAACAATATCTTACATGTGTATCTATTCTGTATTTTCAAAACCAACTTCATTTACCTACCTTCAATTTTGTATAGGTTGTCTATGGCGTGAAGAGTGCCAGTGTGCTAAGAAGTAAGAGGTCAATTAAATCAGTGAACCTTTCAGGTTTATATATTCGTAAATCTGACTCTATTCTGACGATAAGGGTCTGCGTGGGCTGTTTACAGATGATGTATGTTTTTCTATGTCCCTGTCGGAGACCAACCTCGGATTTATTCAAATACTGATAATATAACGTTACGAAAATTGGCCCCAAAGACATCTTTCGAATAACATCAATTTTACTCTGAATATAATATTAAAAATCCTAATACAGGTATTCATTATTATACATTAGAAAACTCATGGACAGGAAAAAAAACTGATTTGTGCGGGAATGAAAATTTCGACGTGATACGCTATAGGCAGGGTTGCCATCGACATGGACCCAAAAATAAGAACAGTCAAAAAATCAGATAAGCATCAAAAAGCATTTTTCCACATACTTATACGAGCCGTGGCCTATCACATCCCATACTTTTCGCCAGAAACAATCTGCTCCAGCAACTCCTTTTTATTAGAAAGTGCTTCATGGATCTCACGACAGCTCAGGTCTAGCTTTACCTTTACTCAGGACCAAAACAGCACTTCGTCAGCCCCCCTCCAATAAAAACGTTGGTCTAGGGCCTTCATAGGGTGATAAACCAAGCTTCTTCATCTCGTTGTGATTGAAGGCATCAACCAAAATGGAATAAGGCTGTACACCAAGTTTAGACAAAATCATTTTCGAGCATATGGAGCGAGAACTCCGGTAACAATGCTTGTAGTCTTGGTCCTGACCGAAGCAAACTTCTTTCCGATGTTGGAGTCCGCGAATATTGCTTTGAGCAATTGCGATGATGTAGTCGTTGGTGAGGAATAATTGTTGGTGTTTGACAGTACAGAATGCCCAGATACCCTCAGCAGCAGCTACCTTGTAGTCTGTGGTCGTTGGTGCTGATCAACTTCTGAAAAAATTATTCATCGACTGGCTCGAATTATTCAATATGACACACTTCTTGTGTTTTTCGGTATCAATGTGAGTTGGAATACCGGTCTTTCCTATATGGCCTCCAGGTTAATGTCACAATTACAGATACTGCAATGTGCGAAATATTCGCGCGTTGCGCCCTTCAAGCTCAGTTCGATACCTTTCAATTCTCTCTCATCGTCACGAAAAACCTTTTTACGCTTACTCGTTTTCAATGATCAGATTTAGCGTTAATAGTAGCTGAGACCATATGTGCAATATAATTTAGATAAATTGATCAATGATTTATAGCTTTACTACTTTTAACCCAAGTGTCGTCTGCCTTCCCCACAGCCTATTCTGTTGTAGACTATACAGCAGAAACCTGGTACTGCTGTTTACTGCTAAAATGACGTCCGCTGCGACAGCTTGGTACAGCCGAAACTGCTATAACACCCACTGCCCTAGCTATCACACCACTAGACGCCACGGGAGTTCTTTTGATTTATGATATCATAAAATCTTGAAGCAAAAGCATAATTTTAGAATAATATGAAACACGAACACAGATACACGAAGAAAACGATCGAAGTTCTGTATAGCTGTTGAAAACAGGACAAAATGAAGACTGTCGAATTTTTTAAGACCTCGCCCTTCAAAATGAAGACAAATCTTGGAAATAAGGACGGTATGGTGACCCTGACTATGGGGATGTAAAAAGTAATTTGTTTATGCGCAATTTCAATGGCCCCTGCAAACTCGATGGCCACTCGACGGTACTTCGTACATTAAACAAAGGTTGGCTCATGCAAATCCAACGAGTAAAAGTGCAGTAAATTCAATTCCAAATGTTTTTCATTTTTTAGAATATCATAGTATTTACGTAGCGAAATCGTTACTTCGCCATCGACAGCCATCGTGTTGCAGGCATAGGCTTACTTCGTGGGAATGTAATGTTTTTTTGCCGCGTTTTTATGTTGTGTTTGGCCCGAGCCTGGATAAATCTATTTTATTTGAGGACAAATTATATGAAGCATATTAACTGGAAATTATAGTCAACTTCATTGAGATCGAATCATAAAAAAGATGATATATTGATGCAAATGAAAGTTTTTTCAGACTAAAGTCGGCGATTACCAAGACAGAATATATCAAATACAGGAAGTATATTTTCCAAGCGATATTCGATATGCGGACGTCTTTTTTGTCGCAAAAGGATTAAGTTGGATAATTCCCAGATAATCATATTTTTTTAATCAAGCGGATATGTCTGTATCCAAGCGCTCTAATATGCCCATGACAAGATGGGCGTCCAAAACGTATCACTCTCCCATTCAGGCATGTCTGCTCTTTGTGAAGTAATGTTTTGGCTACCGTAATACTATTACTTTAATGAAGGGAAACAGTTCAAGGGGTTTCAAGTAATCGTAATAGATTAAATTTAAATATTTCCGATGTCATTGTAACCGTAATCGCATATTTCAAACATATAATTCAATGCTTGATAAAATGGCAAATATTCAAAATAACGATCACACACAAATTATACATCCTTAACCCGGTTGCGTCGATTCTTAGAACCCATCCGAAATTTGAATTCGTGAACAGTAAATTTGCATATTCCGGACACAGAGGCAGTATGCTGACAGGATCGTGACTATTATGGTACATTTAAATACGCGTCAACAAATGTTGTGGTTGTTTATGAAAAAAAAAGATGTGGCGCTTATCGCCTAACGACCTTTTCAGTGATTATATTTCAAAACATAGGCGCTGAACTCTAATTTTCCCTAGGTATGCGAGATCGATGACGTCACAAAGGGATGACGTCATAATGCGCCAGAATTGGCAAATTAGCCGACTCGCAAGCGTTCAATATCACCTGGCACTTGTACATGGTGACAAAATTACGATATGATTAAGCAGGCCGCGTAGCCAGCCGGCCGCTTGCTGAATTGATTGAATCCATTTCAAATTTACCAAGGTAGCATCAGTTTATTATGGTTAAGAACATGCAGCAATGCCGATAATACAGCGATCGGATCAGCATCCTTGTGTAATATACTCGACACATCACGCTACCATAAGATTACCAACGCGTGCGACTGTGTAGTCAATTAGCGAGCTCGCAATCTCCGCAACATATTCGCCAACACACGCGCCGACAATCGGGAGATTTCAATCACTCCGCCTCGAGAACAAACGAATACGCATCTTCGGCGACGGCTAATAAGGTTGCAGGAATTATTTTCCCGAATAGAAAGTCTGTTCTGGACTCTATTCATTAGTGACTTTGATTTCATAGGAGTTGAAAGTTTCAATATCAAGAGCCTGCAAGACATTTTCGGATCGTTCTGTTTTAGTATTAGCGTTAGTCAGTGGCGGCTCGTCCTATAGGGAAACTGGGGCATTGCCCCACCTAAAATTCTGTTCAATAACAATTCTTTACCATTTATAGACGCACACCTATCTATATAAACCGAAATCACAGCGAAAATCGTATACTTCTTGTCCTTTCGCTTGTAAATGCCCATATATAGCGAAGTCTATGCGAAAATCGAATTCTCTTCTGTGTTTTCGCTTTGCGAATGCCTAGCCGGGGCTTGCCCCGGTAGCGCTCATAACAAGCTTTCTCTATCTATTCTCTCAAAACCGCGCATAATAAAGAAACGGTGATTTACTCTCTCCTATTCATAAAATTACCGAGCAACCGGGGCACGATAGCTCTGTGCCCTTAAGGTGTGATGTAACAATCGTATCTATAGCTGAACTCTGTTACCGTCATATGCGTTTAGTCGACCTTTGTTGGTATAGGTCGATTTTAATGGTGTTTCACACCATGAAAACTCTTGAAACTTGTTATGTCATGTCGTGATGGTGGTATTTAACACTGCCCCAAGTTTCAGGGTTTCTACTTAAAGTTTAGGGTAGTAATTCCGTTTCCGAAGTTGAGTGTGTGCTGATCCGTCATCTATCGCAAACAGATTTTACTCAAAAGCCGGTATTGGTATCCATTGGTTTTGACGGTGTTCAATACTGAGATCGGTTATGACATTTGGCACGGAAAGTCTTAATGTTAGTATCGAACGCTGTACCAAGTTTTAAGTTTGTCACTGAACTGTGTTAGTGGTAATTTCGTTTCCTAATTCGAGTGAGAGCTGACTCGTCATTTATCGCTAACAGATTATACGCAAAGCCGGTATTGGTCTCTATTGATTTTAACGATGCTCCTTGCCTAGATCCGTCATAAGCTTTTGCACGGTATGTCTTGATTTTAGTATCGAACGCTGTGCCAAGTCTCAAGGTTGACACTCAATGATTAGGGCAGTAATTTCGTTATCAAGGTCGAGTATGGTAAAGATGTGCTCCGATCTGACACTTTAGCCTACAACACATTGCGGATTTCACGCAAAAGCCGGTGTATCTGCGGTAACGTTAAGTGAGATGATGATATCATTCTCAGTTTGCATTCAAATATTTACTTTGATCGTATATTCTCCAATGTCAATTTCACCGTGAAATTGTGGCCTTCAAGCCATTTGCGTACAACCCCTCGTCACTTGATCAGCCTATTCCTCAGTAAATTTTACGCAAAATTCCGGTGTTGGTCTGTTCGCATTAATTTTGACAGTGTACCATACCGAAAAGGGCCATGAGGCCACTTCTCGATAATGTCATGTAACAGTGTACCAAGTTTAAGGCTTTCATCCACGTATTTATTCGGTAATATATTTTTCAAAGGCGATTTCGCAGCAGACCTATAAGACAGTAATAAAAACGTATGTGTCGTGTTACAGTCTCCAGTTTCAAGGCCAAAATCTCTTATGCTGTACCGAGACCAAATTTCCGAGGCTGCTATTCTTAGTCCTTTACAATGATGTTTTGGATTCAATAGGACAGGCACAATCTATGAGATAACAATTGCGTATCTGTCCGAATTCGTTGACCTTTCCAATTAGGCTTACGCTATCTCTCGAGTTATAGTCATTTCCATTTCTGCAGATAATTAGTCAGGTCTAATGCGAACATGAACCGTGTTGAATCTTTGTTCCGTACGCCGTTTACGCAGTTACCACACTTCAAGTCACAGCTCACCAGCGGACCTCTCGTGGCACATACGTTAAAATCACTGTTGCCGGGAAATTCATGTTACCTACCATCATTAACTTACTTGTTTACGTTAGAAAACGCCATTGTGACGTCATCTTGATAAAAAGGTCGCTTGCAGCCCTTGCCCCACCACCCGATATTGTCACGAGCCGCCACTGGCGTTAGTCAAAATCAATTACGGCGCTGTCTGTTCACGGTCAGTATGTATTTCAATCAATTCCGTCCATGTTCATTGTTCAATGTCTGAGCCAGTCTGACATCACAATCACAGAAGAAGCGACAGTTCCGGCCGGCGCATAAGATATCATGTTTCTTCACAGTAGGAGATGACAATCGCAACATTTCGCGCATATAGAAATTGACATCTTTAGTATCGAGTTCTCGGTCTTGTTGCCTCGCGTTGCGTCTTCTGACCACTCGCGTTTGATCAAATATTCAGGCGCATAGCCGAGTTGTTATGGAGTGTGTTCTATAATGGAATCCGCATCGATTTCAGGTGGTTCAAACCTTTCTCAAAACTCAAGCCTTGACTCGCATCTTCTGATGGTTATTGGTTATGTTCAAGTATTAGCGGAAATCAAGTACGCATGTACGCACAAGTCACACGGACATTCGATGTCAGTAAGTTTCGTAATATCAATCTTTAATCACAACCGATAGATAGAAGCCAAAGCATGCTAGGCCGGAGACGCGATAGTTAGGCCGGCAATGATATACTTCGAACCACGCAGACGCAATTGTGTAGGCCAACGATGTTATCGTGTGCAGGCCAGTGATGGTATAGTGCGCACCGGGCCTATTGCAGATGCGATTCATCAAGCCAGCGGAACTGGACCTTACGGAGACGCGATAAATCAGGCCTGCGACCATTGCGCGCGGTAATCAATGACCTAATTTCGCAATCATCTCAGCGTCGAGATCGCGTTGCGTTACATTGTGCACAAACGATTCTCGCAAATTGGAAACGCGCTTCCGGCTAATTGGCCGTGGCCGCGCGCAACACTGATAAAATACGGACAACTGAATTGTAACTGAAGGACGGAGTTTTGTTAAGCGCCTGAACGTATTGCTGCCGGTTTACTTACGTGTTCAGCAGCACTACGAAACGCTTATTTCTAAATCGATCAATTCACCAGCCAGACAGTAACAGACCAAACCGAATTATGGGTATGCCGCATACCCAAAAAAATTCCTAGGTATGCCCGGCATACCTAGCATACCTGAGTTCAGCGCCTATGCATATTAAAAACAATAAATGCGATGGTAAATCGCGCGCAGCGCGAAGAAAAATATCATGTAGCAGATATATTCCCAAAAATAATGTTATTACGTTGATTTAAGAAAAAACTATGAGCCTACGTCAAGCCTTCAAAATTCCGGACATTTAGGCATATTTTAGAAATTCCTCCCGGACGCAAGTTTGAACAGTGAAATTCCGGACACGCCCGGGAAATTCCGGACGTATGGCAACCCTAAACTACGGTAACACGAACTTCCCGACAACAGTGATGTAACGTATGTGCCGCGAGAGGTCTGCCGGTGAGCTGTGACTTGAAGTGTGGTAACTGCGTAAACGGCGTACGGAACAAAGATTTCACACGGCTCATGTTCGCACTATACCTGACTTGACTAATTATCTGCAGAAATGGAAATGACTATAACTCGAGAGATTGCGTAAGCCTAGCTGGAAAGGCCAACGAGTTCGGACACATACGCAATTGTTATCTCATAGATTGGACAATGTCATATTGAATCCAAAACATAATTCTGAAGAACTACGGATAGCAGCCTCGGAAATTCGGTCCCGATACAGCATAGGAGATATTTTGGCCTTGATGCTGGAGACTGTCACACGACACATACGGCTTACGGTCTATATGTCTGCTGCAAAATCGCCTTTGGAAAATATATTACCGAATAAATACGTGGATGAAAGCCGAAAACTTGGTACACTGTTACATGAAATCAACGAGAAGTAGCCTCATGACCGTTTTCGGTATGGTACACTGTCAAAATTAATACAAACAGACCAACACCAGACCAAACCGAATTCTGGGTATGCCGCATACCCAAAAAAATTCCTAGGTATGCCCGGCATACCTAGCATACCTGATTTCAGCGCCTATGTTTCAAAATGTAGTACACACATAAACATAAAAGAAATGCATAGTAATAGGGCAATACAGGTATGCGTGGGGTGTTGATATTGTATAATATATCATTCATCTTTCGGTTAGCGGTGGGCGTGGTCAGTAAGTATATTGGCTGAATATTTCATTTTTTTACGGTTGATTTCAGGATAAATGTCAAAATAACAGTACGTTAAGTGTTATAGGTTCTATAGCAGGCCTGGGCAAAGTGCGGCTCGCGGGCCAAATGCGGTCCGCGAAGCTATTCTGTGCGGCCCGCGAAAGGTTGCTGGAAATTCAAAATATAAAACTTACTTTTTAATGTTGCTGCGTGGACCAAAAACATAGGATGTAGATACTGAACCCGAAATTCGTTTACTAGCAAGCCAGTTCATTAACATGGAGTGATTACGCAGCCTATACGTACCTCACAAGCGTAATCCGGATTCGAAATAAAGTCATAATGCAGCAAATTGTGCCGTTACAATTATAGTCACAACAAGTCACCAAACCTTCTCTATTGCCATTGCCCCATTACGCATTGCACGGTCTAAGTTTCCAATTGTTACGCGATGCGTTTTCCAATCCCTAATTCGTAACACAATTTAATCAGTGCCCGTGATTTCTATGAGTCATCATCACTCATAAAGGACGTCAAATAAAGAAAGCGGAAATTTGAAATTCAAAGAAAAATTAGAGGAGTAAATATTTGTTTACTGGCGTCAGGGGTAAACCAGTCCTTTTAGTAGTTAGTGCCGAGCAGGTCGCCGTGTTTAAGGAGTATAATAAAAGTGGGTTCTATGATAAAAACACGAAGACATGCACTCGGCCAAGGGACGGCGAATTTCGGAAGAATTGTAAGCTTGGCTCAACAACAAAGTCAATTCACCCAGCTGCACACTGCTCGGAATCCAGCGACTAAGACAATAATCTTTATAGTATCTCAAGGACCGTAATGCCACACCCCAAACCTCCCAAATGGGCTCGGACGAGCTCGAAGGGGGCTCAAAATTATTTCGTGAATGAATATAAATTATAAAGTATTTATTGAAAATTTATGCAACTTCCTTCAAATTTTTCTCGCCCTACGCGCGATTTAGCGACCAATGGATTATAGAATTGGGCATTTCGGCGTCACTCATTACCGCGCCACGACGCACCTAGACGTAGGAAGTTTTGCAGAAAAAAACTACCCTTATGTTGACCGAAAACCACGATGTCCAATTGTCCATAGGCAATATTTTGCAGTAAAGAAATGCCAATTTGGAATCGTGCCGGTCTCTTAATTTAGTACGCTTTGACGATACAAAAAATACGCTCAGAAGTAGTGTTAGAAATGTGCATCCCGATGGAGGTTTGATCTGGGGGCAACTTTGGTTTATAACTCTATAGGGGGCCCAAGACCAACGTTTATTTAAGTGGGGCTGACGAAGTGCTGTTCTGACCACCCTAAATACATTTTAATGTATTGGTAGAAAAACGTGGATAGGGGTTTAAAGAGAGTTCAAAATGTAGCATGATTAACATTGTTTCGAAATATGACGGCGAATAAATATTCTATTGGTAATTAACCGTCACTTCCCCATTCCTAAATATCAACACATCCACTGAGTACCATTTAGTGTAATTTACTGCTTTCAATTTGAAAAAAAAAAACAATACATTGGAGAATACAGCAAAAGTTTCTGATTTGGCCCGCCAACATATTTCGGCTTCACATTTGGCCCGCGGAGTAAAATAATTGTCCACTTCTGTTTTATAGGAACTAGTCAAGTGCTTAATGTCGCTTAAAATCGCGTCATGCATACTTCCTATGTATTTCGGTATTAGCGTTTGCGCGCGCGTGGTCGATTTCAATTGTTCATTAGGTCTGCTTCGCGTTTCACCCCCAATCCCATAGTCTTATTACTGGTTTGTGTAGTTTTCTTCTGATCTCGTCGGTTTTTGAATTGATATCTTCGGCGTATTCATTTTTAATATCGAGCGTTTTTTTCCACTCCCATATTTCGCATTTCATTTTCATGAAGGTTGCAATCGCGATGAGTTTGTGCGGCCCCTCGTAGGTGTTTCTGAGGATTTCTTCTGTGGAAGCGTTGATGTCGGTTTGCAGGGAGTCTTCGAGATCGGATCTGACAAGGTAGAATAATTTTTTGTAGAATGGGCATGTCGTGAAGATATGATATAGGGTTTCAAGGCTGCTTTTGCAGAATTTGCAGTTGTTTTTTAGTTCTGCATCTTTCCTCCTCGTCCATTTCGCTTCGTTCTTCCTTGTGCCTGTAAAATATGCTTCATTGTTAATACGATATGATATTACTCTTTGGTGATTGGTTATGTTGTGCTTTATGGTGTCGTTGTAGAGCCATATTTCTTTCCAGTAAGTGTCTTCTTGATCACCGTGTCTCGTTTTTCTTCGTATTAGTGAAGCATATAGCTCTCTTTGAGTCAGATCGTACGTTGGCGTCTCTTCGTTTTCGAGTGAGTCGTATATGCGTTTCTGCTCGGTCCATTTGTGCGTTGGCATTTGTCTGTCAGGAAAGAGGTTGTTGTAGAGTGATTTATTTATTGACATCACCTTGGTCCCCAGGTTGTGAATGGCCTCGGCATGCCATATGTCCTCGGGAGTTTCGAGTTTTGCCAGTTCCTGTAGGCGCTTTGCATTTCTGGTGTTGATCGCGGTCGTTATGTGAGGCATTCCTATTCCTCCATATTCTTTTGGCCTGATCAGTGTGTTCCTTGCTTTTTGTTCCAGGTATTCAGGACTCCATAAGATGTTGTATAGGATCCTTTCCATCTGCTTTGATTGTTTTTCAGTTATCTGTAGATTGTAATAGACGTGAGTTATCTTGGATAGCATGTATGCTTTTATTGCCTGAATTTTTCCAATCCATGTCAGATTTTTGCTTTGATGTTCCTTGCACTTGCTTCCAGCTTTTTTATCAATGCATCATGGTTCTTTTCAACGTCATAGTCGCCATGGTAGATTCCCAGAATCTTGATTGTTGGTTTCATTAGTACAGCATGTCGGGAATTTTGGAGGATTACTCTCGACTTGTTCTTGAGGGGGAGAATTTCTGTTTTTTCAAGGTTGATATCTTGACCAGTTGTTTTGAGGTATGTGTCATATTCGTCGAGCGCTGCTATAGACCCTATATACCGAGTGACATCGTCTGCAAATTGGTCTATTTTCTTGGTGATTCCCCCAATTCTTAGTCCGTCAATATCTGGGTTTCCAATTAGCCTGTGAGCTAATGGGTAGGCACTTATTGTATATAGTGTCATGCTTAGGCGGCATCCTTGTTTGATTCCACTTGTGCATCGTGTTTTTGCTATTTTTGGCTCGTTGATTTCAATCACGGCAGTTGGGTTTGCATATATAGCTGCGATTGAGTTAAAAGTCTCTCTTGTTAGCGGTAGTTTGGCCAGGATTTTCATCAACATTTGTTGATTTACTTTGTCGAACGCTTTCCTTGCATCAACTGTCATTATGTAAGCCTCTTTGCAATTTGATTTATAGTAGTTCCTAATTGCGCTCACATTGTCATGAATTGTATTCATGTAGCGTCCAGGGACTCCGGCTTTTTGCGATTTGCTTATAGATGATTCAATTTCTTTAGTTAGTCGATTATTGAGGATTTTAGCCATTATTTTATAGTCACTGTTAAGAATCGAGATTGGTCGCCAATTTTCTAGTTGCTTTTTAATTCCTTAACTTGTGGATTAGTATTATTTTTGCCGACTCCCAGCTTTCCGGCATGTTGTTAAATAGAATCGCATTATTTATCAATTGAGTAAGCCTCCTACCAATGATTTTTCAGATCGTGGTGTAGAATTCACTGGTAATGCCGTCTCTTCCCGGACTTTATTCATTTTTCATGGTGCTCAGCACGTTCCAGACCTCTTGTTGATATATGGGTTCCGCTTTCGGTTCCTCTGAGTTGGTCTGCTGTGCTGTTGACCAGGTGCATGGTGCGAGATAGTCCTCCTGAGAGCGTTGTATACTTGATTGGGGTTGTGTCCACAGATCTAGATGAAATTGCTCGATCCGGGTAGCAATGTCATTAGGATTATTAATCGCCATCGTTTGAGCGCAGTTCTTTTATGTCAGTCCTTCGTTTTCTTCCTTTAAATTGTTCCCAGAACTGCATTGTGGAGCATTTTTCCCCTTCAAAGGTGTCAGTTCTGGTTAGCATTTTTAGCTTTCACTTTGCACGTTCATATCGTATGGTTGGGTCTGGTTGTTTGTCCCTTGGGATTTTGTATCTTTTACTAACGTTTCCAATTTTAGTTTTTAGCGCATCCCACCAGCAGACATGGGATAATCGCGATTAGTAATCGTAATCGATTACATTCGAGAAAATTCCGAAGTAATCGTAATCGTAATCGACTACTTCCCATATCTAATCGTTTTTTTCGTGAAAGAACGATTACTTTTTATTTATACAAGGACTATGACATAAACTGAACCTTCGTGAACGAGAAAGAGACATTATACCAGGTTGATGATAGCACAAACGTCTTATTTTCAAATGCCAGTGCTCATTATTACGTCAGAAGTAGCCTATTAGCTTTGGTAGTCATTACGTAAGAAGTATCCACAGAAAATAGACATCCAATGTACGTACATAAGTGTGATTGTCAGAACACCCGCCGTGCTGTATATCAGGTTATCAACACGTTCCACACGCCAGTACCTCGCAGCGGGATAATTAATCACCACTCTGCCTAGTTTAAAATAGTAAGTTCTGTATCGATGTTTGGTTATGCTTAGTTAAACGCAGTTTGACCGTTGCTGCTTGGCGAGCAGTAGGCCTATGTCAGGGGTGGGCAAACTTTTGAGCTCGCGGGCCGCATTCAACATCTGAATCCTTTCGCGGGCCGCACTATATAAAATTAGGATTATAAACCAAAACGCAATATTGATATTTGATTATAAAGTGACGACATGGAGATAATATAATATATGTGTTTATTTAAAAATGCCAAACATTGTTTTGATGATATCGTATATACATGCGTCAGAAACATATAGTGGCGAGATTTCATAGGTTGGCGGACCTCATTAACCAATTTGTCAAAACTGTAGAGATGAAAGTCGGTTGGCCCGATTCTTAGAACAGGATTTAAGTTTAAATGTGTGAGCAGTGATCTGTTCAGAGATTTACTAATTCCACTTTTAATTCAGTTCCGGGACACACAATTCTGACAGTATCATAGCCATGTTAGCTTCAAACACGCTTCTACTATGGGTAGATAAAATGCAAATACCCTATTCTGTGCATACAACGAATCTACCTAAGGCACGCCCTAATCTTTTTTTATAAGCACATCACTGAAATAATTAAAAATGGAGTGGCCATTCTGAAATCCCACAGGTGATCCAAATTATGTAAATCTTGCTGCAGCTATGCCGCTGTGATATTAAGTATGTGCCTCAGATTAGTGGTTCTCATACTTTTTAAGACACGCCCCCCCCACCTTATGATGGTGAAAGATTTCGCGCTCCCTTATCGTCATATCACAAAACGGAACCGGGATGGCAGCAAACCTAACTGGTAGTTTGATGGCATGGAAGGTTACGACTGTAGATGAGATATTTTAAAATATGTCATTCAGAGTAAATAAAAAGCAACAACTATAAATATAACGCCAATCGCGTGGAGCGCGAAAAATTTTTCAGTCAAGCTCAGCCTCGTGCGCCTCTTCAGAAGCACTGTCTCAGAATTATCATGGTGAAATACACTAAGAAAAAGTTGATCAAATCCCTGCATTAAGTCGATTTTAGTATGCATTTTATCAATATTTTTAAAAAGTTTATTTAGACTTTCGCGGGCCGCACAGAACGGTGTTGCGGGCCGCACGCGGCCCGAGGGCCGTAGTTTGCCCACCCCTGGCCTATGTAGTACGTACGTACAACGGACAAAGATTTGAAATTTTGTACTCGTCAAATAAAACATTACGGCTTCCACAACGAAGCATTGAAAGTCAACAGCTGCTTATATATATATATATCATAACCGAGCCGTTTTTGCCGTTTCTCGTAACGGCAGCTTGTAGTACATCATCTGTATTAAGTTGAAGGCAGCATTTTATGTTCTCTTCATCTCATTCTCAAATGACTCTACTTGAAATGGGCGCCAATCGTTATTTCACAATTCTTTACTCAACATTGGGACCTGCCACCATAGCTATGGGTTGTAGCTAGAATCAGGACCAAAACAGCAATTCGTCCCCCAGTCTAAACATTGGTCTTTGGCCGCCATAGGGTGATATTTTCAAGTTGAAGACTGAATTTCGTCAATAATATTGGTAATCGCATTATCTTATTATTAATTTTTAATCCTCTCACTGCCCTCGATGTTCAGATTTACCTGTAGAGCGGGGGCACATAATTAATAATTATAACGTCTGGTACCTTGTTATAATTACATTAGAATATGTTGTTAATTCGTGACCTCCGATCTGTTATTATATTCAAAAGATATTGTTGTATCCCAAACGTAGCAGACTAAAAGAAAAACTTTCGTGAGACGCACTCACAAATTGTCATGTCTTTAATGCTCTGTGGGTACCCGGGTGGCATTTTCATTGTGGGCCGAGATTGGAAGAACCGGACTCTTAGTCACGCCAACCCAGCGCGGTTATTGACAATGGACACATACCCCAAGTTTCGGCCAAGGTCTTTCTTCAGTAGCACACTTCGTGAAGTGGCGTGTTGGTCGAAACTGCATATGTCTTTTGGCGTGTCGTGGCACGGTACTGACTGGAACCTAAATGCCTATTACTATAAATTAGGGTTGCATTAAAAACAAAAATCAATTTAAAGCAAACATGTTTAAGGCCCTCGTGTTTAAAACATGTTTTTTATTTTCATTTTTTTTGTTTATTTTTAAGCCGGGACGTCACAAATGTAGATTGATATTGACAATTGAAGATCTGGGGTAATTATAGCTCCTTTGACCAAATACCCGTATTATAATTGTTGAACCGACTATTTGCAGGGTTCCAACCATCCCATATCGATGTACGACGGCTAAATCGGGTTGTTGGTAATTGTCCGTAGGCTCATACAACATGCTTTTTGGAAATTATTTACACAATCATGGCATAATTTTACAATTTGAAAAAACATATTTTTTTTAAAAGCCAGTGTTTCAAACAATCATTTACTTTAAATGCAACCCTTCTATAAATTATGTATGTTTTTTTTGTTGAGGGGGGACGTATGCATTTCAAAATCAAGCTCATCTAGAGAGAATTTTCAAGTTAATTAAATCTCTCGAAAATACTCCATAATTTATATTGGCTTACGAAACACTTTTGAGTCCAATTCGAGCTCGCTCCTCACCCTGTTGGGAAATTTGAGGTGAGATAGTCATGGACCTCGCAAGAATGCAAATCGTTGGGCGCAATAAATCGTCCTCTATAAAAATGGGCAATAGGTATATTATGACGTAACAAGCAAATGACACATCTTTTTTAAAGGAAGTTTGTTATCGCATTAGGCCTTTTCATTGTAATCCATATATTGTCTTTGAATACAACTTCTAAGATGCAAAATAAATGTAATCGTGAGTAATCGTGATTACTTTTCCAATGTAATCGTAATCGTAATCGACTACTTCCCGATTTTGCTGTAATCGTAATCGTAATCGCGTCATTCAGAAGTAATCGTAATCGCAATCGATTACATACATGAAGTAATCACCCCATGTCTGCCCACCAGGTTGTAATTGATTGGTATGATTCAGTCTTAGAGTTTTCTGTTTCAATCCGGTTTTTCATAATGTCACGGTAAGTTTCATCTTTCAGGAGGTCGTTGTTACACTTCCTATTCGGCCTATGCCACCTGGTTTGTTTTTCAAAGACTAGAGTTGCTGTAGGGCAGTGGTTCTTAACCTTTTTTCTTCCAGCTCCCCCTTTCAAAAATTATCGTGCTACAGCGCCCCCCCCCCCCACCTCATATTGTAAGGACTGTAACAAAGACAGTGGGTAAGAGGGAGGGCCGTAACATAGGGTTACCATATTTCAGCAACCCAAATTCCGGACACTCTTTAGCGCCCACTAGTGGATTTCAAAATGAGTTATGACGTCTCACTAACAAAGTTTTGCTTGTAGACCAGAGGTGGACGCGATCCGGTTCAGGAGTATGTGGCTGTGTGTTATGTAACCGGGACCGAAAGCACATGTTTTCAGCCCCCTCCCGCCCAAATAAAGAATGATTTCGAGCCCACCCTATAGGGCAGTGGTCGGGAACCTATGGCTCGCGAGCCAGATATGGCTCTTTTGGGTATAAGATATGGCTCTTTTCCAAATATTTATTTTTGTCCTGAATTGATCAATATTGCAGCGACTTGTTGGTAAATTTTCATCACGGCCAGAATAATTATTCTCGTGGCAGTATAAACGTGTCTTTTACAGGTAAAGACAATGCGGTCTTCAGGTATAGGGGATCGGACCCCCTCTTTTCAAAATCATCGAATTTAAGTGACTGTCACGCCGGCGGCCAATATCACTCGCGAATTAATGTACCCGACTCGAAATCTTGATTTGTGTGATACGTTGATTAGTCAAAGAGCATAGCAGACATGGCGACGCCCATTTAAAAACGCAGTTTTCAAATACATATTGTCGTCCTGAGCTCCGGCGCGAAATGAGCTGTTGTGGATGTGACATTCACAATTACAAACTCGAATTACAAACAACGCCTTAGCTATCCACCTTCTTGATTGGTAAGTATATAATATAGTTCTATGTACCGGCGATAAAATGTATGCGTGTAGCCCAACGTTAGTTACCGCCGAATGCTTTGAGAATTGAGGAGTCGATAAGTATTTAGATTTTCTGAATCAGTCTGACAGTCACATTCGATTAATATCAGTTATAATAAATTCAAGGGATATCTAAGCAACTTGCGATGAATTGCGTTATCAATGGTGAGGCTTGGTCCGTCTGTGTCTTACCTCTCGTTTCGAGCTTTATTTTCGAACGATAAATATCAGTATTTACAGAAAAAATGCGGCGCACACGAGGAATCCCATGTATTGAGTTCGAATTTGTGCTACCATGACGTCACAATTGAATTCCAGGACTTCACGAATTTTCAATTGTGACGTAACAGTTGATTGGCATGTATGGCTCTTTGGGAGTTGAGATGGGAAAAAAGGGCCAATATGGCTCTTCGGACAAAAAAGGTTCCCGACCACTGCTATAGGGTAATCTATGTCACTTGCCGGTGCGCACGACGAAGCTTTATAAATAACCCACATCCAGTGGTTTTCAACTTTTTATGGTCGCGACTCAATATCCAATTTGAAAATGTTCCGTGACCCAGATCGAAATTAGACGAGCTGATTACTAAAAGAAGTCAGCACCTTTGTCCAAACTTACTCACGGGGTATTTTGGAAGCTGATCACGTTCAACATATTCGCAAACCCCTGAACAAAGGTAACTGACCCTTCGTTTGGAACCACTATCTTTGAATAAAGCATTTAGTTGGCCTTAACGATCTCTAAGAATATACCGTTCTCCTGTAATTGCGATTAAAATTGGGCTTATTCCAGTAAATGCAGGTTGTTTTTATTTATATTCTATTGCAGTTTTTGCGAGGGTGGTAGTCTCCATATTAAAATGAATAAATGCGATAGTAAATCGCGCGCAGCGCGAAGAAAAGTATCACGCATCAGCATGAATGTTCCCAAAAAATATTGTTTTTATGCTGATTTACGAAAAAGTTATGAGCCTTCGTCAAGTCTTCGAAATTCCGGACATTTGGCATATTTTAGAAATTCCTCCCGGACGCTAGTTTGAACAGTGAAATTCCGGACATGTCCGGGAAATTCCGGACGTATGGCAACCCTATCCTAGCAGCCCGCCGCCTATGTCACAGAGCCATAAACGCCAAGTGGCTGCTATACGCAACCGGACTGGAGGCCCAAATTTGGAATCAGATTCAGTCTCATGAAACGCTACTAGACTATACTTCACAGCATCCGGCCCGCGAAAGCGAAACGTGGGTTCCTATAAAAAGCCTTGGCCTGAACATGACGGAACGGCGCTGCAACTCGACATCTCAGCCGTCACAATGATGAGTATCGGCTTGATGTAAAGTGTCCAAAATAGTTGAAAGACAATAAAAAAAAATTAATTGACTCTCTACTCGCTCTCACTGCAAGGAGTGTACCTTATTTAGCAGATTGAGTTTAGGCGGGCTTCTGAAATTAGAACAATTTTTGTAGCTCTTTGACATGCCGAAACTGTTGATTGTCAACATAATCCACTGTGCGAGAGATGTAAAATCGAATTAAATGTTCAAAATCCCAGTATCCGTCAGATAATGAAAAAGACACAGCCATCCAAATGGCTCCTACTCCTACATATATCCTAATTCAGGGGCGGCCAACCCGTGGCCCGCGGGACAAATATGACCGGCTAGAAGATTTTGAGTGTCCCTTACGATAATTGTTGAAATTAGTATTCATATCTAAAAACAAATTAACCAGGTAACTTATTGTAAACTGGAAAGGCCAACTTGGAATTTAATTCGCCTGACAACGTTTTGGATGTTGATGACAATAATATCCGTCCGAACGCATGGGCGTAGCCAGGAGCTATCCACAATTAGGCTATTGTAGATCTTCCCATACCAGTGTTTCTCAAACTTGTCGCCAGCGCCCCCCAAGGGACGATTTAGATTTTAAAAGGGGGCGGTAAGGCTCAGGGGGCGATATGGGGGGCGCTGGGCTCAGGTTGGCGGTATGGGGGGGCGCTGGAGACAAAAGGCGTCGCAGTAGAGTAGTGGTCGGGAACCTATGGCTCGCGAGCCATATATGACTCTTTCGGGTGTAAGATATGGCTCTTTGAGAAATTTCTATTATAATTTTTTTGCTTAACTTATCAAAATTGTAGCAACTTGCTATAAATTTTCGTGACGGCCAGAATAATTATTCCCGTGGCAGCATAAGCCGCCCTCCTTTCAAAATCCACAAATTAAGTTGCTGCCGCACCGGTGACTAACTCTACCCGCGAATTCGAGCTGCCACCATCGCGCGCCTCGAAATCCTGGATTGCACGATTGGTCAAAGAGAATGGCAGACATGGCCTGGCCACGCTTGTAGGACAATGCAGTTTTCTAATACACATTGTCTTCCTGATCTACGCCGAGAAATGAACCGCCGTGGAAGGGACATTCACAATTACCAATTCGTATTGAAAGCAACGTAATCGGTATCCATGTTCTTTATTGGTAAGTTGCTTTCTAGCACCGCCGTAATATGTAGGGGTGTAGCACAGTGATACGTACGCCTAATACTTCAGAAGTCTATCAGTATTTAGATTATCGGAATCAGAGCGACACTTTAATTTGATTAATATTTGTGATTACACTGGTCAACAGTATTTTTGTTGACTTTGATCAGACAATTGTTTTTGACTAACTTTTGGGCGCTGAATTCAAAAATGACTTCCGTCTTTCTCTATCACGTCAATTTGTTGGGTTAGGCACCCACCACATTGTCTCATGATCCACATATTAACACTATTTTTACTATTTTTTGTGTATTGTATAAAACGTTTCAAAAACCACAAGCAGTCGAAAGTAAATCAATAGACTTCAAATAAACATTTGCACTGCTTTATTTGGTTGATTTAAACTGATATTGCTTGTACATGACAAATAAAGTGCGAGTTTCAGGGTCCAAATTTACGCTAATAACCTATAATTCTGTAGGTTGTCTAGTTTGATACTCGAGCAACAGTCAGCTATCATATGTAAGCTCCATTCTACGCTGGTATCATACCCACATCATCTTCAGGTGTTGGGGGACATTTTCTCCTTGTCCATCTCTGAATATCTCAGGGTTTTTAGGGAAATTATTCGGATATTTTAGCTTTTTCGAATATCTGCTGTCCGACATAAAGATATGGCAGTGACACCTGTGTATCAGGGTTACATGTGCATCCTTATTGTCTAACCACTAGAAAACACAATATTTCAAAGCTGACACATATGATTCAATCGTGCTCGTGATATTGCAACAATTCAATGTTTCTCTATTATAGGCTTACCATATTTTGGAAATCAAAAAAGAGGACACTTTTTCAGAAATTTGCAACTTGTAAAACCGGAGTGAAATTCTCAAAAATCGGTTAATTTTACCCACTTTGTGATCGGTTGTCTAAAAAAAAAAAAAAAAAAAAAAAAAAGGTCATCTTTTCGCTCAGAGCTAAAATCACCGTTTTTCACCCGTCGGAGCTTCATTTCTGTGCTATTATGTGGCATATCACTCGCAATTTGCTCTAAATCTGCTCTAAATCCTAAAAAAGAGGACAAAATCTCAAAAAAGAGGACAAAAGGGCGTCCTCCGAGGACACTTTCAAAAAAGTCAAAAAAGAGGACAAATCCTCTTAAAAGAGGACGTATGGTAAGCCTACTCTATTACTCTTAATGTTTCTGTAATATTCACGAAGACTAACTGAGTGTGCAATTGTTATTGCACCTAAGACTTTGCCATTTTGGAGAATGGCACACTTTAGTATCCTTTTTGAGCTACCTATAGACATTTGCCATTCACAGGACTTGAAAATCGGGATTCCCAACTCCTTCGGTAATCCATGGTAACGGTATCATGCCAATGTCAGTGTCACGGCAATACAGTAGGCCTACGAAGAAAAGCCTGTTTCTCCTGATCGAAAGTGAGATATCTTCTCTACCTTGCATCCCAATCTTTTCTCACTTCATACGGATGTCAGAAGCTCCGAAGATGTCTATTCCAAGTCCCAAAGCTTATATCAGATCAATAACTCGTGTTGATGGACTACTTTACTTTCTGAATCAACTTCGATTTCAAAATTTCATTATTTGGCCAGCTATCCTTAAGATCAGGGGTTCTCAACCTGGGGGGCGCGGGAAATTGACCTCGTCTGTATGAATTCTGACTAAGAATATGCTTCACAATCATTCTGATAAGACGATTGTTAAAGATGAAAGTTATTTCGTATTCAAGAAATCACGCTAAATTCTAACTCCAGCAGTCGCGCTCAACGGAGTATAGGCTAATTTCAACTTCATTTGAGCAAATTTTTGATATTCCTTGAAAATTTGGAGGGCTACCCACCCCTGATATAATAGTATACATAAGGTATATCTTACGCCAATTTTGAATCTGCATTACAGTTGTTTAGTCTTTTACATTGCTGACAAACTTCCCCAAACTTGTTTGAAAATAACAAAAGAAACATTGAAAAGGACATCAATTAATTTCAAGGTAGGTTGCACTGATACTAATCCTGATGCTGGTAGTGACTACAGAGAGCACGGCGTCGTTCAGTCCTGCCATGCTAAATTTGATCAGTTTTGGAAATGAATTAAATTGTGTTGATTTATAGCAAAATTGAGGGCAAAACCGGGCAACCTATATTCCATCTAAGTCTGTCTTAGGCAGTGCAGTTCGCCAGCTATCAACAGCAGCTACCTAGCGCACAGAGATTTAGGCTAGTGCCAAAGCTATAAAGTAATGAATGACTTGCATGTAGGAATTTCTCTAAATCTTCAAAGAATATCAAAAATTTGCTCAAATGAAGTTGAAGTCAGCCTATACTCCGTTGAGCACGACTGCTGGAGTTTGAGTTTGTCAAGCTTTCTAGAATACGAATTAAGTTTAATCTTCAAAGGTCGTATCTTCAGAATGGTTGTGAAACACATGTTTAGTCACAATTTATACAGACATTGACAAAATTTTCTCGCCCCCCCCTAAGAGCCTCCCGCGCCCCCCTGGTTGAGAACCCCTGAGTTAGTTCATTACGGCTATGCCCTGGAATGCGGCCTTGGGCTACATAAGTAATCGAAATGGGCCGTGATTAGCAAAAAGGTTGCCTACCTCTGAATTAGATGATGTGCTCTTTTAGACATGACGAAAAGTGTAGGGGGGGATCAAGGGGGTGCGCAATATTTTCGACCATATCCAAGGGGGGCGCATGTCCAAAAGGGTTGAGAACCGTTGATTTAGGCTAATATTAGGTTGATAAATCCGATTCCGTGCTCAGAATTTCCTTATGACGTCAAAAAAATTTCGGTAAGTAATTTTCTCATTTTTATAAATTAATCAAATTTCGGCTTTCGTTATTGACATTACGGTGAGCGTACACAGCATCAGATCAAATATTGTCATTGAAATCATCCATAATGATGAAACCTGGGTTGTCGTAGAACAGCATATTACCTCTGAGTTTTCGGTGAACTTGAATCCAGTGGTTCTCTATCTTCTTTCAATCAGGACCTCTTTTCGACCCATTAATTTATTTGTGGATGCAACTATTTTTAGTTGGTAGCAGTTATCATCTTTATATGCCACTCTTCGTTTATGATTAGTATCTCCGTAGCTAATTTAGTTCCCTACGTTATCTATCTTTATACATCTGTCCTACAGACTTAATCGGTCAATGAATTTTATGATAGCATACTGCTCTTTCGTAAAACGTAAAATTTTGCAAACAATAAACATTGTATAGTTGGTATATTATGTAGAAGAGAATTGTTCACTCCGGTACATGACTGCAAATATGTGTCCCTTTAAGCTTGTTTTGAAACAGTAAAAGAAACAGGATATCTACTTTTCAAAAGAAAAAAGTGCTTATCATGATAACTTGAAAGAATTTATCATCATTAATCTCCGCCATGCTAATTCTTCTCCAGTTTCCATACACTGTCACATTTTATCGAAATCGAGGAAAGCTGCTTCTGATCTGTTTTTCTTTTGGTTTATTGCCATGATATAAAGGACTTCTCTTGAATCGTCTATTATAGTCAACCAGGTGAATGGAGACTACTTAATAACAGCTCAACACGAAACCTGAAGTGTGTGTTACTTCACAATATAAATAAATATGCGAACAGCTTCTTGGAGGTACAGAACTTCAATGTACAATTGAATAGTATATTCATATTGAAATGAACCCGAATAT
Organism: Botryllus schlosseri; assembly: GCF_051294905.1. NCBI lineage: Eukaryota > Metazoa > Chordata > Ascidiacea > Stolidobranchia > Styelidae > Botryllus > Botryllus schlosseri. The sequence goes on along the minus strand of NC_137239.1, from coordinate 13,228,847 downwards.
TTTCGGCTGACACTCGTCAGGGGTAATCGTCAACAGCTAGTAGAGAATTCAAAAGAACAGCGTATATCAACAATCGCAATACAAAATATGACGTCATCCGCACGAAATGTCGAATACGAGAGCGTTCAATGTACTATTTCCAGATGATACACAAACTTTTCTTGTTGACACAGCCTTGCCTGGTGTATTATGATAAAAGTCGACTCCAAGGCACACAAATGAAAGTGTGAGCGACCCTTTCCGAGTATGCGAAATCTGTCGTCTCGATAATTTTTCGCACAATCGGGATTATCCAACAAGTGTTTGCCAATTGCAGAATTTATGGCCTTTGACTGTTCCGCATCAATCTTGCGCGGATGAATTAAGGGTGAGCTTTTCACCGAGCGTGTTCTAATGAATCTAGGGACATGCTGATTTATGCGTTCCTGCAAGCGCAAATAAATATGCATCGGTCCTAGGAGAGTCGATCAGTCTCAACATAGGACATTCTGTGGCCTACACCAAATAACATGTAATCTATGATGGAACAGAGCTAGAGATGAGCATTGGTTACCTTCTAGTGATATTTTTAAATGGTTTGAAAGTTTTTTGTCAGTTCTAAATACAAAAAGCTTGAAATTTTTGGCAGTTTCAGATTTGCCGTAATATTTTACTATGTACTAGAGTTGGTCGAAGTGATCGGCGTTGCTACTCAAGTAGCACAAGTAACGCCCTACATTTCTACTCAATTACAAGTAGAAGTAGTAATTTCTAAGACATGTGAAAACTATTTCAAGTGGACGACGAAATGACAGGTCCGAGAAATACTAAAAGTCAGTAAATATCAAAGTATATTTGGTCGGGGAGAGCGGTCGCATACTTTCAACAGTTAGTCGGGGGTGGCTACAAACGAAATCGCAAGATGTCTCGCCGCTGCTAACGGAAAATGACTATAATGACACTACCCATGGTTAGAATCTTCGAAAAAATATATTCATTTAATGTTATTCGGAGGCTATTTCACGCATTTCTTATGACAATTTAACTCATGATAGTGGTGCAATATCATCCCTGAACTACTTTCTACTTTACAAAAACCAAATTAGTTTATCCAGAATACTGTTCACGTAGATTAAGAAGAAGTTGTAAAACATTACCACTTCAGTAAGTACTGCAAGTATCTAAAATCTACTTGAGTACCCCGAAAAAGTAGAAATATTCAATATATACAATATCTCAAAAACGTGATGTGATAGAGCAAAAGTAACGTCCTATTCGTATTCAGCGCCCCCAAATTAGTAATAGTTGACCCAAAGAAGTCCTGGCGCAAAAATTGTGTAGACCAATGATAATCAATGCAGGTTTCACAAAATTCTTCACTCATCTCTGACGACATCTAAGGCACTGCCTCACTTGCCTCCCCTAACCCAACGTCACTGACGTATCAAACCCTGCAGTGGGTATGCGCTGTTGCGCACACTACGAATCCCATGTATTAGCGCTACCAATTCGTCACGGATTTTCAATTGTGACATAACAGTTGGTTGATATGTATGGCTCTATGGGGGTTACAATTGAAAATATTGGGACAATATGGCTCTTCGGTAGAAAAAGGTTCCCGACCACTGCAGAAGGGGGTGCATTAGGGACATATGATTATACAGTAGAAAAAAAGTTTTTTATATCCCTGAGTTCTCGTTGGAAATGATTATTCGACAAAATCTGTCACATCTCGAATATTTTCGTCGCGCTTGGCGCGAAATATCCGCCGGCAATGTTTGCAACATCTTTCCATGCATGCAGTGGTATATTATATTTCATATAAAATTGATTGTGCGTACTTTTAGATCGCCAATTCTCCGCTGAAAAACTATCATCACGCTAAATCGAGATATTTTCCACAAAATGTGTCAAACTAGGTATTTTATCCTTCAGCGAACAGCGTGTCAAAATTGAAGAAAGAACCACTGTGCCACTTTAAGAGTGAGAGTGACAGTGAGAGCCCTTTGTATATTAAAGATGCTTTGAAGCTTTTTGGTCAAAGCGATTAACTCGCCGAGCGAGATAGTGTAACGGTGATGCGTCCGGCTTCTTGATCGGTATAGGCTGTGGCTTCGATCGCCGGCCGGGTCAGATCATAGACTAGAAACCTGGTATTGCAGCTATCCTGCTAGGCGTTGAGCATTTACGGATAGTATGGAGGAGAAAAAAGTACGGGTTCAGACTAGGTGACCTACGGTCGTATCGAATCTCCGTTGTCAGAGCATCTCGATGATGCAGGCGAAAAGTAACATCCTCTCTCTCTCTCTCTCTCTCTCAATTTATTTGTATTTGAGAGCTATAAAATTAAATCTTCGGAATATTCCTTTATCGTAGCGTATGTTTAGTGTTGTGGCTCGCCACATCACATGAACGTTATATAACAGGGACGGGCAACATTCTGCCGGCGTACAGTTTCCCGTCTTACATGATAATGTGGCCCGCGGCCCCAGTCTGCCGAGATTCCCCACTGCTTGCTTACTACGTCAAATTTTAGTGGCTGTATGTTTTATATGCGTATGTGCGCAGCGTGCGAGAGTGGAGCTTACGCGTAAGTTCGTCGAAGCGAGAAGACTTGCATTATCGGCATTTACTATGCACTCAACCCTAATGAATTGATATGTTGAAAAATTTGGGGTAACGGTCTTATCGCACGCCCGGAAATCTTAATTAAGGATTGCACCGTGTGTTAATTGATCAGAGAGAAGCAGACATGGCGGTGCCTGTATGACAACCCTGTTCTCAAATCCACAGGCTTTGTCATTATCGGCGAGAAGTGGCTTTGAAGTGACATTGCTGTCGTTAAAATACATTCATTAAATACGATATATTCCTTTTGGATAAATGAGCGAATAATGTATCGATTCAGCAATCTGGCCATCAAGTACTTGATTTTTCTACATCCGGCCCGCCGACTGGAGAAGTTGCCAGCCCCCAGTTATATGATATGGATTGCTTTGTTTGGAATACATTCATTTTAAAGTTAATCGACCAGATGGTATGAGCCCGTACCCGATGGTTGTTATAAAAACCTTGATTTGACCCCGAATATAGCACGTACAATTGTCATAGCATTAATGAGTCAAGGGGTCCTATGGCGCGATTCAAGCTATTTCCAAAAGTGAAGTCCCATCCGGTAAAGACCGAACAGACTTCAAACTCTTCCCCCATGTTTTACTACCGTTCTTAAAATGTGACGTGAGGGGCGCCAGACCAAGGCAATTTTCGAAAGGGGGCACTGCAGGAAAAAAGTTGAAAAACCACTGGACCTATACGAACATAAAATAGAATATTTCGTGGCAGATTTAGTTTAATTGTTATTGTGACTCCATATCTTGCTTTCAGTATTGGTGCCTCCTCCCCTGAAAATTAAAAATTACATATACGCCCAATTTACGGGATTGAGTCTAACTTAGGGTTACCATATTTTTGTGAATCAAATTCCGGACACTCTTTAGCGCCCACTAGCGGATTTTAAAATGAGGGTTGACACATTGTCCGTCAATATGACGTCACATACACAAGCTCTCACAAGTTCTCAACCGGGGGTCCGCGAAGCCTCTAAATTTGCAAAATAGTTGATAACCTCATTTTTATTTTTTAATTAGGAAAATCACGAGGCAGTTTTGCTTCATTACTAGTAGAACTCACATGAACAGAATGGCCGTCTGAGATGACATATCCTGCTGTGCTGACTCATTTTAGTTGCTAAATTGTCAATATCCTACTGATACAAATATTTTGCTGTATAGAGGTGATTTGTTAGGGATTGTGTAAAATTAAAAAGTTGGATTCAACAATCACGGTGACTTCGTAATGTTTATAAAAATCCATTTTCTACTGTGATATCCATAACTGTTTTCCATAATAGTTTCAATATGAGCTGCTTGATAGAAATGTCCAGGCCTGGCGTTATATGTTCAATGAAATAAATTAGTTTTTCAATTTTGATGCCCTATTTGTTGCGATCGTACCCAAATCTGTCGTCGCAAGCGTTACGCGTTATTATTACATTTGCCACCACCTCTGTTTGTGGAGACAGATTTTCAACACTCGTTTGAATCAAATCGAAGGCGCAGATTTTTAAGACACCGTCAAGTATTTCAAAATATTTAGCTTCAGAATTCGCTTTGAATAAATAAAAGTCTTCCCGATTACTACTTAAATAATAGGCTTTTATGCTATTCTCAAGAATGATCAGTGGTCACTTCGTTACTGTGTATTGTTTGTGTGGGGTATTCATGGCGTTTGTCGACTACAATGGTCAATTGGTCATTTTCACCAGGCCGTTTCCCTGCATTTTTGATTCCGTATCTGCCAACTTGTAGCACGACCCACTTCTATAGACTTTTTATAAGACACGGCTTACGGGAATGAGATGGCGAGGAGCAGCCGAGATAAACCTTCAACACTTAGGTTGGAATTCTAGTGTCGACCCCGGCTAAAACTTCCGGGAGTTCGCGGGGGTCCATGACAGTCCAAAATGGGTTCGCGAAGACAAAAAGGTTGAGAACCACTGGTATACACTATACAGGAATGGAGTGGAACATAGGTCATGAATTGGGCTATCTGCAATGTGAGCTCTGGTGATTGCTACTTGCTAGGGTCTGGAATAGATTTCTCCACGGGCCGGATGAAATCATCTGAAGGGCCGTGTCTGGCCTGTCAGGATTGTGTTTGACAGTTCTGCTCTACTGTTAGGTCGGTGCGGTTATCTGTTTATGTGTTTTAATGAGGTCCGAAACTACATTTTTTTCTCCTCCCTGCCGGCCAAAAAAGCACTGCTCTTGGGCCCACCATAGGGTAGTCGATGTAGCTTGTTGGGCACTTACTGTATGCATTTGGCTCTTAAATTTTATTTATGAATTCTGTCAATAATATTGATTCTTCCATATATATTAGGCTTCTATAAAATGCACCAACAGGTTGCACATCTGGTGATTTCCAACATTTTATGGTAGCGACCTCATTTCCGACTTGAAAATGTTCCGTCGCAAAGCTCAAAACATGATCAGCTGCATGATTAATAAAAAAAAATTCAGCTTGCCCAAACTTACTCACGGCCTAGGAAGCTAATTACGTCCAACATCATCGCAATCCCCAGATAAAGGCGAACGACCTCAAGATTTGGAACTACTGTCTGTGACTGAAGCATCCAATCGGTCTTAACCAACTCTAGGAATATACCGTTAACTTAAAATTGCGATTACAATCAGACTTATTTCAGTAAGTGATGGTTATTTATATTTATTTTGATTACATTTTTGGCTAGGGTGGTGCCTGGTGCATATACTAATATCATTATACGTCGCAAGAACTCGCGCGCGGCGCGAAGAACAATTTTGAATAGCATATATCTGCTTGAAAATAATATTGTTTATGTTGATTTACGAAAAACTTTTGAGCCTGCTTCAAGCCTTCAAAATTCCGGACATTTAGGCATATTTTAGAAATTCCTCCCGGACGCAGATTTTTCAGTGAAATTCCGGACATGTCCGGGAAATTCCGGACGTATGGCAACCCTACCGTAACAGCAATTCGTCAGCCCCCTAAAAAACGATTGTCTTGCGCACCCATAGCGTGATAAACCAAACATCTGAGGGCTTCACCCCCCAAGAACCCCGTCGCGTAATTTCGATGGTCAGCAAAGTTTGTGTGGCCTGGTCGCCCGAAGCGCCAAAATTCTCTATAATGCATGAATGAATAGGTGGTATATGTCGCTATAAACTTTTTATCCTCTCAGCCCATGTAATCAGATTTACCAGTGGCGCCGAGTGAGCTGTTGTATTGGAAAATGAAGGCAACGTAATTAATAATTTAACATATTCGGGCGTGCCCGTTGGTACAATTAATTCGTTACATGTTGTTATTTTGTTACCTCTTGTCGCTATATAGTCAAAAGATATTGAAACGCATAATCGTATTAAACTAAAGTAAGCACGCGATTCAAAATTGGTATTTCATCACTGGCAAATAATTTTCTCTGATGAATGTTATTTGTCCTGTAGGGTGCAGATTGCGACGACATGAAAATTCGGCACGAGCGATTTAAGCACATATGGACAATTAGACTGATATACATCGAAGTTTATGGTCAACATAAGGGCAATCCTCTTCGGCTAAGGTTTTCTCACCTGACTATCTTTATGACACTCTTCTCGGAGTCCCATATTGACCGAAACTTTATATGTCTTCGTGCATCACGCCGAAATGCCTATTTCTCTTTTCTATAATTATGCGTATTCTTCCGTGGGGGAGTCGTCAAAACATTATGTGTAATTTATGTTCATTCACCGAAATAATTTAGGGCACCCTTCGAGCTCCCCGATTAGGGGTTTTGGTTGCGGCAGTTTCGGTCCTGGTAAGAGGTCAAAGTCCAGTCGGACTTTTCGGGACTTTGGTATTGGAAATATTTCGCGCTCGACGACCATTCTACTATACTGCTATATTAAACCATACACTCTTAGCGAAAAGAGTGGGTATACACACCCCAAAAGGTGGTACACGAAAACAGAACTTACGGAACCCTGCGAGTGTATATGACCAGAATCGACCCCATTCCTTGCGGTGTACATCGGATATTTCACCCTACCCATTAGAATTGATGGGGGCGTAATTTCAATATATACACCCTACTTGAAATCCTGTATCTTCTTCCAAATGGCACACTATTGCAAATAAACAGCCTTGATTGCATATATTTGATATCAATTGAACAATAATAACATAAAATGGAAACATATTTCGTGAAATAACAAAAACAGAGATGCCAGCGATGGAGAAAAAAATTCACTAAAATACTGCTCGAAGAACATTGCCCATGTAATATTGGGAAGTCGCCTCCTCCAGGTTTCCGCAAAACACTCTTGTACGGCGAAGGTCGAGTCCCTATCTTCAGCAAGAACTTGTGACATCATCCTGAAATCAAAAAGCATATTCACAACCCAATTAACAGGCACATATGCTAACATGCATAAACTAGAAGATTGATAACTTAACGAAAGACCACAAAAATAGAAGCCGTTACGAAGTATACGTATATATTTTCACAAAATACTTACAAAAAATCAGATGTTTCACTTGCTAAGGCATTGCAGCACAGACTGTGGCCCGATCGGGTGAACTTACCGCTATAGGAAACATATTTCCACATGATCACTGTATGTGCGGACAATTAGGCATCGACAAGATGGAAATTTATGGATAGTTTTCATGAAAGCGCATATAACAGGCAGACTTGGACAACTAGAAAACGTTCCGTTTTTCCAAATTAGATTGGAATTAAATTACAACTACAAGTTTTTTTTCGAATTAGAGTAGAATTAAAATTATAGCTACACAGTTAGAAATTAGATTAAAATTATAATTCTAGCCAACAGTTTTTTTTCAAATTAGATTATAATTAGAATTACTAAAATCGCGAAAAGTTGAATCAAACTCCGTTAATATCAAATCATAGTTCATCTTATGAGCATGAGAATAGCAAATGTCTGTACACTGTACAGTAGGGGTGTTCAAAAATGACTTTTAATTTCAAATTCTACTGGCTACTTGATAAAATTGTTAGGTTACCTAATTGAAGCCTGCACACCAAATTTGGTTTGATTCCAACCAGTAGCCGCATTGCTACAGGAGAAGAAAGTTTTTTATATATTATAATTATGAAAATGAATAAAAAAAGATTTAAAATTTTCTGTTCACCCCATTAAATTGTTAGGTTGTCTATAGAAACAATGCTCAACCGATTTGGCTCAATTCCAACCAGTGGAAGCGGAGTTATTGCCGTCGCAAAATTTTGGATTAGAATAAAATAGTATTTACGGTGACCGATTCTATAATCATTTATTACAATTGTGCCCACCGTAAATACTATTTTATTCAAATCCAAATTTTTGGACATCAATAACTCCGCTTCGGCTGGTTTGAATTGAGCCTAATTTGGCGGGCATAATTTCTATAGACTAGACCAGTGGTTCTCAACCTTTTTCACCTCGCGGACCGGTAAAATTTCAAAAAATATCTGACGGACCGGTGGACTTTCGGAAATTGAAATCTACCCAAAATTTAAGTATGAAGCCGTTTTTTGCAAGTATAGGATGATAGCGAGTGACATTTTTTAGGGTTTTGATCGTAATTAATTATGTTCATGATGGCATCCACGTGATTTTACGGTAGTGATTCTGCTCAGTCGAGGTAAAATAGCCTTTCCCCAATAAACGTGCTACCGCCAACTGTCTTTCGCGCCGTTTGCCGTTGATTTAACCGACCACGCCAACTCGAATAATATTCTTTTCTTCGACAATACCGAGAGAAGAATCGTTTCGGAGTCTAACCAAGCACCTTGTCATTGCACACTAGCCTACCACCAGGCGTAGGCCTCTGGCTATTACGGATGCAATGCGCCTCACGAAAACACCTGGCAACAGCCATACCTGGCCCATGGCCATACACAAAACCAGTGCCGAAAAAGGCACATCGTCAGTCAATCCCTCGAAAAACGTTGGCCTTGGGCCCCCCACGGTTAAAAGGATGCTTTCATCAGTACTTTTGAGCACATCAATTCTACTCAGTGCAGGCAGAGAGGTTACGTAGCCCAGTGGTTCCCAACCTTTTTTGTCTCGTGGCCTCCTTGACCAATATTTGAGCTGAATTTCCCCCCTATGAAAAATTTGCCCGTGGCTAAAAAAGTTGCTTTTTAACGCACAGCCATTGTTGACTGAGCAATTACTGGACAATTATATTGAGATATGTCCGAACTATGTCGAATGCTGACCGCACTACCTACACTGTGGTAAAGTACAGCTAAACTTGACTTGTTTTTTTTTACCGGTTGGGTAGCCGCTGACGAAACATAAATCACTATGAGCCCGCTTGCTATGGCGTTGAGTGGAATCGATGAATTTGATATGTTTTTCACATTAGCTCATATGTTGACTTGGAAAGGTAAGGAAAACAATTTCACCAGCGGCCTTGTGCTGAATTCGGCTTGACTTTTTCCTGCTTAGTAGCAATTTCATCGGGAGGCTGTGTAGGGCCAGGCCAATTTCCTGCATTTTTTATATTCCATAGCGGCCGACTTATTAAGCACGGCCCACTTTTAGGCTTTTATAAGACACCGCTAACACGGATGAGATGGCAATGAGGTGCCTAGATAAACTCCCAGCACTTTGGTAGGAATTCTTGAGTCGACCTCGGTCGGACTCTAACCCAGAACCCATTGGTGTTGCAGCTGTGGAGTTTATCACTGCACTATTTCGCCACCCATTGTGAACCCTGTGAATCTTCCGATGCAACGCCAAAGCCACTTTCCCCCCTAAAAATTTCAAAATACCTTCCGGTTGTGAACCACTGACGTAGCCTAATCGCGCCATGCGCGGAAATTTTCTATAATTCATGGCCGAATCAGTCAATAATATTGTTAATTGCGTACATATTACTATAAGTTATTAGATTACATATTACTATAAATTATCAGATTATCCGGTAGATCTGAGTGAGGTGTCGTCTTGGAAAATTTAGGGCATGTAATCAAATTAAACATATTCGTACTGGAATGTTGCAAATAATTACTTCGTGGCATGTCATTAATTTTGTTATATAGTGAATCGAGATTAAAATCGCCCAAGCGTACTAAGCTAAAAAGACGCACAGGATTCCAAATTGCTATTTCTTAACTGGAAAATACCTTTTCACTGTGGGATGGCGTTTTACCTGTGGGGTAGAGATTGCCAGGATAGCGAAATTTAGCTCCAGCCATTTAGGGGCCTATGGACAATTTGACATATGCATATCAAGGTTTTCGTTCTACAAAGAGCATACGTTTTCGGTCAAGGTGCTTCCGCTGCCAAATTTTGGCACACTTTATGCAGTCCTATGTTAACCTAAACTTCATCAATTGTTGGTACGTCGTGGCGCGGCAATGGCTGACGCCGAAAATGCCTAATCTTATAAATCATGCGCATTTCTTGGCGGAAGGGCACTTAATAATCAAGGTATTTAGTGACACAAAATCGAACAGAGCGTGAAAAAAATTGAAAAAAGTTGGATGAAGTTTCAACTAAAATAGTCCATAATTTATGTTCATTCACGAAATAACTTTAGGCCCCCTTCAAGCTTGGCCCCCATCAATTGGGTTTTTGTGGTGCGGCAGTTACGATAGGGCCTAGGCTACTGCACAAAATGAATGAATGGAAAACGAATCATCGTGCAAACTGAGCATTTTAGCGAGTCAGCTCGTACTTGTCGCTTGCATGTCGTCAAATGACACGGCCTGAACTTGAAGTCAAATGTTTCCAGACCTAATGTCACCTCATGAAGTTCTCAATCAGTTTAAATTTTGATGTTTTATTTATTTTATCAATGGACAAAGCCGTCAGCATATTGCTTCTTGGAATTAAGGTATAAAATTGCAAAATGCCTGGCGGACCGGCAGGAAAGTCGTCGCGGACCGGCACCGGTCCGCGGACCGGCGGTTGAGAACCACTGGACTAGACAACCTTACAATTTCATGGGTGAAGAGAAAACTTTGAATTTGTTAAAAAAAACTTTTTTCTCCTGTAGCAATGCGGCTACTGGTTGGAATTGAACCAAATTTGGTGTGTAGGCTTCAATTCGGTAATCTAACAATTTTATCAAGTAGCCAGTAGAATTTGAGAATAAAAAGTCATTTTTAACACGCCTACTGTACAGCAAGCTTGGCTTGTTTCGCACTATACAGTTCTCCTGTAGCATTTCCAGGAAAACCAGACATTTGATTAGAATTAAAATTAGACCATAGAAAGCTTTCATACATTCGATTAGAATTGGAATTTGAGCATAGAAACATTTCACAAAATAGAATAATATAATTAGACAGACTAGAATATCTATAGTTGTCCAAGTCTGGCAACATCGCCTGTATCAGGAATAACTGAATATATTTTTGAAAATTCTTTCTGTTGGTAGTGTCATATGCCATTAGTAATTTTATATTAGTCGCGAAGATTCATATCGCAATTTTCAAAGTAGAAACCTCAAAAAAACTGCTTACCATACTTGTCTATTTTTCCGACATTTCGTATTCTACTTCCGCTTGACGTTGTTTTGACTTGTAATGGGAACTGTTGCATCTACTTGTAATCGAGTATAGATTGACGGCGATATTTCTACATCGACTTGAGTAGCAACGCTGATAACTTTGACCATCTTTGCTTTGGTTTACCTCATATATGCGACTACGAAAGTTGACATCAGGTGTCGTTAACAAAGTTGTCATACCTGCTGGCTTGATAACGAGTCTTTCAGTTTTCGCAGCATATTCCTAACCTCGGTTAGTTCCTGTGATATAATCTTGCTCTTGCAACATGCAGTCTTCAAGCAGCATCCTAAAATTTGAAGAAAATCAGAGAAAGAGATGCATGGACTTGATTTAAATTTGACTACTTGGTATTAATCCAAAACACGAAACATTTCCTGATTGGGCAATATTGACTTTCAGAATGGATTCAAAGGGACCACAGATCAGGGTTGTACTGACCCGAGTCATGACTCGACTCGAGTCACGATTTTCTGATGACTCGACTTGACTCGAGTCATTTTCTCAAAATATGGAAATGACTCGACTCGAGTCAATCAGTTTATTGACTCGACTTGAACTTGAGTCATTGCGCATGACTCGAACCTAGTCATATGACTCAAGATTCAGACGGCCAAGATCTACATTTCATTGAAATTTCGGAGAATAGTAAAGTATCCACACTATTTGGATTACGCCTGTTGGTACTAAGGCATTGCAGCACAGACTGTGGCCCGATAGGGTGAACTTACCGCTATAGGAAACATATTCACACAGAATCACTGTATGTGTGTGGGCAATTAGTCATCGACAAGATGTAAATTCATGGATAGTTTTCATGAAAACCGCATGTAACAGGCAGACTTGGACAACTAGAAAAAGTTCCCTTTTTCCAAATTAGATTGGAATTAAATTACAACTACAAGTTTTTTTTTCGAATTAGAGTAGAATTAAAATTATAGCTACACAGGTTCGAAATTAGATTAAAATTATAATTCTGGCGAACAGTTTTTTTTCAAATTAGATTAGAATTAGAATTACTGAAATCGCGAAAAGTTGAATCAAACTCCGTTAATATCAAATCATAGTTCATCCTATGAGCATGAGAATAGCAAATGTCTGTACAGAAGGGGTGTTCAAAAATGACTTTTTCGTTCAAATTCTATTGGCTACTTGATAAAATTGTTAGGTTACCTAATTGAAGCCTGCACACCAAATTTGGTTCGATTCCAACCAGTAACCGCATTGCTACAGGAGAAGAAAGTTTTTTATTTATTATATGAAAATGAATTAAGAAAGATTTAAAATTTTCTGCTCACCCCATTAAATTGTTAGTTTGTCTATAGAAACAATGCTCAACCGATTTGGCTCAATTCTAACCAGTCGAAGCGGAGGTATTGCCGTCGCAAAATTTTGGATTTGAATAGAATAGTATTTACGGTGACCGGTTCTTTAATTATTTATTACAATTGTGCCCACCGTAAATACTATTTTATTCAAATCCAAATTTTTCGACATCAATAACTGCGCTTCGGCTGGTTTGAATTGAGCCAAATTTGGTGGGCATCGTTTCTATAGACAACCTTACAATTTCATGGGTGAACAGAAAATTTTGAATTTTTTTAATCAATTTTTAAATAATAAATAAAAAACTTTCTTCTCCTGTAGCAATGTGGCTACTGGTTGGAATTGAACCCAATTTGGTGTGCAGGCTTCAATTCGGTAATCTAACAATTTTATCAAGTAGCCCGTAGAATTTAAGAATAAAAAGTCATTTTTAACACCCCTAATGTACAGCAAGCTTGGCTTGTTTCGCACTATACAGTTCTCCTGTAGCATTTCCAGGAAAACCAGACATTAGATTAGAATTAAAATTAGACCATAGAAAGATTTCATACATTCGATTAGAATTGGAATTAGAGCATAGAAACATTTCACAAATTAGAATAGCTTCAATTAGGATAATTAGACAACTAGAATATCTATAGTTGTCCAAGTCTGGCAACACCGCCTGTGTCAGGAATAATTGAATATATTTTTGAAGATTCTTTCTGTTCGTTGTGTCATATGCCATTAGTAATTTTATATTAGTCGCGAAGATTCATATCAAAATTTTCAAAGTAGAAACCTCCGAAAAACTGCTGTCCATACTTGTCTATTTTTCCGACATTTCGTATTCTACTTCCACTCGACATAGTTTTGACTTGTATTGGGAACTGTTGCATCTACTTGTAATCAAGTATAAATAGACGGCGGTATTTCTACATCGACTTGAGTAGCAACGCTGGTAACTTTGACCATCTCAGCTTTGGTTTACCTCATATATGCGACTACGAAAGTTCACATCAGGTGCCGTTAACAAAGTTGTCATACCTGCTGGCTTGATAACGAGTCTTTCAGTTTTCGCAGCATACTCCTAAACTCGGTTAGTTCCAGTGATATAATCTTGCCCTTGCAGCTTGCAGTCTTTAGGCAACATCCTAAAATTTGAGGAAAATCAGAGAAAGAGATGCATGGACTTGATCTAAATTAGACTACTTGGTATTAATCCAAAACACGAAACATTTCCTTATTGGGCAATGTTGACTTTCAGAATAGATTCAAAGCGACCGCAGATACAGGTCTGATTAGAAAACCTTGACTTGCCTTATACATGGAAATTAGCAAATTAGCTGGATGCTAATGATTACCTTGCAATATGTGCTGTTTGATAACGATCCATCACTGTTTCGCAGCATACGGTTTTACGGTTCAATATGCGACGTCGACTTGGTTGAAATGGCCTGACATGATCTTGTATAGTAGCATCCTAAAATTGAAAAAATAACCATGAGGTAGAAACGTTTAGTTGACAATTTGGATTGGATTCTAAACTCATCTAATATGTGCGCTAGGGGTCTTCAAAATGAATTTTTTTTCTCAAATCGTACTGGCTACTTGATAAAATTGTTAGGTTACCTAATTGAAGCCTGCACACCAAATTTGGTTCGATTCCAACCAGTAGCCGCATTGCTACAGGAGAAGAAAGTTTTTTATTTATTATATGAAAATGAATAAAAAAAAATTTAAAATTTTCTGTTCACTCCATTAAATTGTTAGGTTGTCTATGGAAACAAGGCTCAACCGATTTGGCTCAATTCCAACTACGGTAGTGAAAGCGGAGTTATTGCCGTCGAAAAATTTTGGATTTTAATAAAATAGTATTTACGGTGACCAATTCTTTAACCATTTATTACAGTTGTGCCCACCGTAAATACTATTTTATTAAAATCCAAATTTTTCGACATCAATAACTCCGCTTCCGCTGGTTTTAATTATGGCAAATTTGGCGGGTATCGTTTATAGACAACCTAACAATTTCATGGGTGAACAGAAAATTTTGAATTTTTGGACTCATTTTTATATAAAAAATAAAAAAACTTTCTTCTCCTGTAGCAATGCGGGTGCTGGTTGGAATCAAACCAAATTTAGTGTGCAAGCTTCAATTAGGTAGCCTAAAAATTTTATCAAGTAGCTAGTAGAATTTTAGAATAAAAAGACATTTTTGAACACCGCTGCTGCACAGCAAGCTTGACTCGTTTCGCACTATACAGTTCTCCTGTAGCCTTTTCAGGTAAACCAGACATTAGATTAGAATTAAAATTGCCGTAGACCATAGAAAGATTTCATAAATTCGATTAGAATTAGAATTAGAGCATAGAAACATTTCACAAATTAGAATAGCTTCAATTAGTATAATTAGACAACTAGAATATCTAGTTGTCCAAGTCTGGCAACACCACCTGTATCAGGAATAACTGAATATATTTTTGAAGATTCTTCCTGTTAGTAGTGTCATATGCCATTAGTGATTTTATATTAGTCGTGAAGATTCATATCGCAATTTTCAAAGTAGAAACTTCCGAAAAACTGCTTACCATACTTGACTATTCTTCCGACATTTTGTATTCTACTTCCACTTGACGTAGTTTTGACTTGTATTGGGAACTGTTGCATTACTTGTAATCGAGCATAAATTGACGGCGGTATTTCTACATCGACTTGAGTAGCAACGCTAGTAACTTTCACCATCTCTGCTTTGGTTTACCTCATATATGCGACTACGAAAGTTGACATCAGGTGTCGTTAATAAAGTTGTAATACCTGCTGGCTTGATAACAAGTCTTTCAGTTTTCGCAGCATACTCCTAAACTTGGTTGATTATATAATCTTGCTCTTGCTGCATGCGGTCTCTAAAATTTATAGAAAATCAGAGAAAGAGATGCATGGACTTTGATATGAATTTAATATTGATTCAAAACACGTTTGAAACGTTTCCTCTTTAGGCAATATTGACTTTCAGAATGGATTCAAAGGGACCACAGATCAGGGTTGTACTGACTCAAGTCATGACTCGACTCGAGTCCGACTCGAGTCACGATTTTCTGATGACTCGACTTGACTCGAGTCATTTTCTCAAAAATATGGAGATGACTCGACTCGAGTCAATCAGTGTATTGACTCGACTTGGACTCGACTCATTGCGGATGACTCGAACCAAGTCATATTTGACTCACGATTCAGACGGCCAAGACCTACATTTCATTGAAATTTCGGAGAATAGTAAAGTAACCACACTATTTGGATTACGCCTATTGGTACTGGTACTTAAAAATTCGACCAGTGAGGAAAATTAGTATATTGATAAATGCGAACCATTCAATATCACCAAACAGAGTTATAAAAAGGGGATTTACCAAGATTTCAACTGGAAACTGATCAGTCAACACAATGACTTGGACTCGGACTCGAGTCATAATACCATGACTCGGGCTCGACCCTCTGTTTGCTGACCTGGACTCGGTGGTCGAAGGAAAATGACTCGACCTGACTCGAGTCAAAACTATATAAGTGAGATTGACTTCTGACTCGGAGCCTCGTGACTTGGTTACAACCCCGCCACAGATACATGTCTGAGTGTGTCTTGATTAGAACACGTTGACTTGTCTTATACATCGAAATTAGCAAATTAGCTGGATGATAATGATTACCTTGGAATATGAGCTGTTTGATAACGATCCTTTACTGTTTCGCATCATACGCTTTTACCGGTAAATGCGATGTCGATTTGGTTGAAATTCCCTGATATTAGCCTGTATAGCAGCATCCTAAAATTGAAAAAATAACTATGAGGCATAAACGTTTAGTTGACCATTTGGATTGGATTCGAAACGCCCAAGGCATCCTAAATGTGTACTGATGTTGCAGCCTTGACTTGCTTTATGCTTGTAAATAAGCGAGTTAAAATACAATTTTGCAACTCTCCTACGCATAGTATATTACTCACCAACAACATATTTGATCTCACATTCACAGAGTAAGAGTCTACCACTAATAGCAATAAGTCCTTGAATCTAACAAGAAGCAGATTTGTGCATATGCACAGATCTTGTGTATGTCATATCATGAGTCAAGAAGTGCATATATTAGGATTTGTTTATATTGATCAAAAAGACAGTTTAATAAACTTTGGCAAGGCTATGTTTGCCTCTTCATATTGGTAAAACATTGAAGACCAAGCTAATCGTGCACTGTTGCACACCGAGTTGACCGCAGTAGTGCGCATTGCTACTCAAGCAATAGATGTAAATTTCTACTCAATGACAAGTATATAGAAGTGACTATGTCAAATCCATGTCAAACTGCTTCAAATGAAAATAACTATATGAACAGAACTCAGAGAAGTAGTTTCAAAAGAAGTAGTCTGGCTGATGGGTCAAATACTCTTAGCAGACAGTCTGAGGGGGCCACTGCAAAATATGTTCAATAAGGCAAGCCTGTTCCTACTCAAGTCTATCATATTCATAGTGATAGCAATATAGCATCCTCATATTTTCACCCGTGTCATAATATCATTAATATTTACTGGCCCCAATTTATGGGAATCGAAAGCTTTCATCAAATGTCGATTGCTCACCTCAGATACCATTGCTTCATATGCTTCAACCCTTTGATGTTTGTATGTTACACTTGTTTTCTCATGAGGAGAATCGATAATTTCATTCTTCAAGAGCCACAAATTTGTGATATTTGATCAAGTCTGAAGTAGAATAGAGAATATGTTTACCTTCCTACCATAACATAACATAACATATAATGTTTATATAGCTCAGTGATAATGACAAGGTGATAGGCTTATAACATAACTCTGCATAGTCAGTGGTAGGCTACCCTTTACACTTAAAAAGGTCGCGATGTGCTTTGGTAATCATTATACTTACGGTATATAACGACAATCGAATCGATTTTTTTTTCAATGCGCTTACAAACGATGTTGCTCAAACCCAAATTACCGTAGTTTATAATCATAGCCAGTGGCGGCTCGTGACAATATCGGGTGGTGGGGCAAGGGCTACAAGCGACTTTTTATCAAGATGACGTCACAATGGAGTTTTCCAACGTAAACAAGTAACTTATTGGTACGAACTACGGTAGGGTTACCATATTTCTGTTACCCAAATTCCGGACACTTTTTAGCGCCCACCAGTGGATTTCAAAATGAGTTATGAGCACATTGTCTGTCAATATGACGTCACACTAGCAAAGCTTTGCTTATTGACCAGAGATGGTCAGTTGGTCACGAACCAGGTACAGGGGTATGTGGCTGTGCGTCTTGTAACCAGGACAGAAACCACATTGGTCAGCCCACTCCCGACCAAATAGAAAATGATTTGGGGCCCACCATAGGGTAACCGATGTCACTTCTTGGGAGGGGGGCTTGCTATATGCATCTGGTTTCAATATGGATCTGGTCGTTAAATTTTTGAATGACTTTTGTCAATAATAACATTAATTAATAATAACAGTGGTTTTCAACCTTTTATGGTCGCGACTCCATCTCCAATTTAAAAATGTTTCGTGGCGCAGATCAAAATTTGGCGATCTGATTACTAAAAGAAGTCAGCACCTTTGCCCAGACTTACTCACAGGCTATTTTGGGAGCTGATCATGTTCAACATCATCGCGAACCCCAAAATAAAGGCAAGCGACCCCCACGTTTGGAACCACTATCTTTGAATAAAGAATTTAAAAGACCTTAACCATCCCTAGGAATATGCCGTTCTCCTATAATTGCAATTACAATTAGGCTTATTTCGGTGAATCAGGGTTATTTTTATTTATATTTTATTGCAATTTTAGCGAGGGTGGTAATATTCCCACATTAACATAGGCGCTGAACTCTAATTTTCCCTAGGTATGCGAGATCGATGACGTCACAAAGGGATGACGTCATAATGCGCCAGAATTGGCAAATTAGCCGACTCGCAAGCGTTCAATATCACCTGGCACTTGTACATGGTGACAAAATTACGATATGATTAAGCAGGCCGCGTAGCCAGCCGGCCGCTTGCTGAATTGATTGAATCCATTTCAAATTTACCAAGGTAGCATCAGTTTATTATGGTTAAGTACATGCACCAATGCCGATAATACAGCGATCGGATCAGCATCCTTGTGTAATATACTCGACACATCACGCTACCATAAGATTACCAACGCGTGCGACTGTGTAGTCAATTAGCGAGCTCGCAATCTCCGCAACATATTCGCCAACACACGCGCCGACAATCGGGAGATTTCAATCACTCCGCCTCGAGAACAAACGAATACGCATCTTCGGCGACGGCTAATAAGGTTGCAGGAATTATTTTCCCAAATAGAAAGTCTGTTCTGGACTCTATTCATTAGTGACTTTGATTTCATAGGAGTTGAAAGTTTCAATATCAAGAGCCTGCAAGACATTTTCGGATCGTTCTGTTTTAGTATTAGCGTTAGTCAAAATCAATTACGGCGCTGTCTGTTCACGGTCAGTATGTATTTCAATCAATTCCGTCCATGTTCATCGTTCAATGTCTGAGCCAGTCTGACATCACAATCACAGAAGAAGCGACAGTTCCGGCCGGCGCATAAGATATCATGTTTCTTCACAGTAGGAGATGACAATCGCAACATTTCGCGCATATAGAAATTGACATCTTTAGTATCGAGTTCTCGGTCTTGTTGCCTCGCGTTGCGTCTTCTGACCACTCGCGTTTGATCAAATATTCAGGCGCATAGCGCATAGCGAAGCTTTAATTGCTTATGACCTGTGAACTCTCATTTCGTATTTCTGTTCCTCTCATTTGGTGATTGGGTCAATGATTATTTGATTGTTGGGTTAAGACGTAGTGTATAAATGCGTTTGTGTGTTAGCTAGTGCTTGCTGTTAATTTACCTGTGTTGTCTACGCTGGATGCTACTTGCTGCTGTAAGAACAGATTTTCTGCTTCTGTGAAATATATTTAATTCGATTGAAGATATATCTCAAGCCTCGACGGATCAGGTCAAGATAGATCGTTCATCAAAGGTTATGCGCCCTTGTTAATCTCGTGTCTACAGCCACAATGTCAGCAGTTTCAAGCCTAGATAAACTGAAATGCGGTAAAAACAGTAATTGGACGTCGTGGAAAGTCCAAGTGAAAGACCTCCTCATGGCGAATGAATTGTGGAATAGTGTTATGGGCACTGACACCGCAGAAGGAGCTGCCTCTAGAAAAATGAAAGCCGCAGGAATTCTGCTCTGTAACTTGAGTGGATCGGTGTTACCAACTATACCTGAAGATCACCACGATGATCCCAAGGAAATTTGGAATGACTTGAAGGCAAAGTTTGAACCACAGAATGCTACGCTTTATCTTACATTGAAAATGGAGATCGATATGTTGCCGACATTCACGGAAAAGAACGTCCTTGAGAAAATTGAGGAATGTCAAATGCTATTCCAAAGGATGGCAAGCTTGGGTCGTGCCGTTTCCGAGACCGACCAAGTATTCGAAGTGATCAAGCACTTGCCTCCTAGTCTTGATGTAACTCGAAGCTATATTCTGAATGAGATACAGAACAAGCCGAGATTCTCGTTAAATGATTTGTTACTGCGCGTACAAACTGATCTATCGATTCGACCGAAAGAATCTGTACAGGCGTACCACGCAAGAAACAATGCAAGACGAAAGAGTGGAAAACCGAAATTTAATGGAAATTGTGATCATTGCGGAAAGTATGGTCATAAAATGTCGGATTGTTGGAACCGTCCTGAAAATAATGAAAAACGCGTGTCTTGTGAACGTGGAAAAGGAAGTGAATTCAGGAAACACCGAGAAAGTAGACAACGTCAAAGTGCTAACTTTGCCGGCGATCAAAACGGCAATAGTTGTGCACAAGCATCTCGTTCTAAGAAATCACCGAAGCATGCGATGTTTTATTCATCTGACGTCGTGCGTTCTAAGAATCTTGGATCGAAGAATTACATGCCAGGTGTTGAATCAATCTCTGGAGTCAAAAGACATTACTTGCTTCACACGTCAGCATTTTTGTCTCGAAATCGACAATTTGTAATATGTGATAGTGGTGCAACTAGTCACATGAGTTGCAGGAAAGAATTATTTATCGACCTGAAAGATTGCCACGAAGAAATTGAATTAGGCGATGGAAACCTGATTTACACTGAAGGGATCGGAACTCTTCGAATAATTATCTTCCGTGATGGCGAAGAATATGGCATTGCAGATTTGCAGAATGCGCTTTATGTGCCAGACCTATCGACAACGTTATTCTCGATTCGAGCTGCTGTTGCCAGGCATCAGTATGAAGTTACTTTCAAGTCGAAGAAGCTTCGAATTCTGGATCGATACGAGGGTCATATTGTTGCAACTGGGTCACTGAAAAATGGTCTCTACATGTTAGATTATCGACCTTGTAACAAAGAAGAAATGAAGATACCGTTGAAAACCAATGAGAACAGCGGAATTCAGGATCTTTCTGATGATGATCATGACGAATTGAATCGTGATAGCAATTGTTTTCGTACTGGTGCAACTGGTACAGACACTGAAGAATCTGACACCGATGATGCAGAGCTAGATCGAAAAGACTCTCAAATCATGCGCTGTGCAGAAGGAGCCTCATCCGGACATCCTGTTAATGGTGATGAACAAAACGAAAAGTGCTTTGGTGGTACCGCATCAGCTGATGTATGGCATCAACGTTTTGGACACATTGGCGAGGAAAATCTTCGTAAAATGGTTGCGAAGAATATGGTTAACGACTTGAAGTTGAGCGAGTCGAAGAACATGAAGTTTTGTGAACCGTGTGCTTTGGGGAAATCCACGAAGTTAGCATTCCCGAAACGATCTGAACGCCGTGCAACGAGGACGTTGGAATTGATTCACTCGGATGTTTGTGGACCCATTTCACCAGAGTCACAAGGTGGTTCAAGATACTTTCTAACGTTTACTGACGATTACAGTCGAATGTCGTGGGTGATACCTCTGAAACGGAAGTCCGATGTGTTCGCTGAACTGAAATTCTTCGTTTCAAACCAAGAAAAATTTCGCCGTCAGTCAGTTGGATGTATACGCACGGACAATGGCGGAGAATACGTGAGCAACGAATGCGAATCGTGGTTGAAAGAAAAAGGCATCCGACATGAGAAGTCTGTACGGTCATGTCCTTCGCAAAATGGAGTTGCAGAACGCTTGAACCGAGTTCTCTGTGAGAGAGCTTCTGCGATGCTTCATGGAGCAAAATTACCTGGTTTCTTGTGGGCGGAAGCAATAATGACAGCCGCTTATCTGAAGAACAGAAGTCCAACCGTTGCTCTCAACAGCAAAACTCCATTTGAAGCTTATCATGGGACTAAGCCGAATGTAAGACACTTGAGAATATTTGGGTGTAAAGCCTATGCCTTCATAGAGAAAAGTGAAAGGAAGAAAAAGCTTGATCCGAAAGCTGATGTGTGCAATTTAATCGGGTATGATTTATTATCCAAAGGTTACCGTCTGTGGTCCGAAGACAGGAAAGCAGTTCTGATTCGGCGACACGTTAAATTTGATGAATACCGATTTGGCCAGGAAGGAGAATCGACTGAGGTTCAGCCTGAGTGTCCTACATCGTCATTCATCTATCCTTCATTAAACAGTGACGAACAGCAATCAGCGGATAACCGATTGGTAGAAACGCCGACGAATGAACAAGTGGAAGGAGTGCGTCGATCATCGCGACGGAATGCAGGAAATCCTCCACCAAGACTTGCTTACAATGAGAATTTCGAGCAAACCGAAGACACAGAAGTGCTGACTTATGCGATACCCGCAGCAGTTCATCAGTTGAATGAACCGAAAAACTTGAAAGAAGCCTTCCAGTCAGAGCACTCTGATATGTGGAAAGAAGCTGCAAATGAAGAAATCACATCGATGAAATATTTAAAAGTATGGGATCTCGTTAATCCTCCACCCGATGCGAAGATTTTGGGGAATAAATGGGTTCTCAAGTATAAATATGACGAAAATGGAAACGTCACGCGCGCCAAAACAAGACTTGTAGCACTTGGAAATATCCAGAGATATGGAAAAGACTACGAACAAACGTTTTCGCCTGTCGTTCATGCAAGTTCAGTTCGAGCGTATGTTGCATTGGCAGTCGAAGAAAATATGGAAATTCATGAGATGGACGTCAAAACCGCTTTTCTACATGGTAGATTGGACGAGATCATCTATATGAAACAGCCCGAAGGCTTTATACAGAAAGGACAAGCGGATAAGGTGTGTCTCCTGAGAAAGTCCATATATGGTTTGAAGCAATCACCGCGATGCTGGAATCAAGCTCTACACGAGGAATTGATTAAGGTGGGCTTTGAACAAACGAAATCTGATCCTTGTATTTACAGTGGCGTTTACGACGAAGGAGTCGTACAATTGGCAGTCTACGTTGACGATATACTCTAAGCGGGGAAAACAAAGAAAGTAATATTGAAGACGAAGTCTACTTTGCAAAAGATGTTCAATGTCAAAGATATGGGTATGTTACACCATTTTCTTGGTATGCGTGTCAAGCAGACAGATGATAGTATTTGGATCGGACAAGATTGTTATGCAAGAAGTGTGCTAGAACGATTCGGAATGTCCGAGTGTAAGCCTGTGTCTACTCCAATGGATTCGGGAGCAGTGCTGGAGAAAGCAAAACCGACAGACAAAAGGTTCGATTCGTCGACATATCAAGCTGCAGTTGGGAGTCTACTTTATCTGGCGATGTATACTCGACCCGACATTGCCTTCGCAGTGGCTGAACTATCACAATACAACAGTGATCCGACCGTATATCATTAGCAAATGATTAAACATTTATTGCGTTACATTCGAGGAACTGTAGATTACGGTATAACTTATAAGAGTGGTTTTAACACTATTACAGCTTTTGCAGATGCCGATTTCGGTGGTGACCGTGATGACAGGAAATCAACCTCGGGGTACATTATCTTGATGGGAAGTGCTCCAATTTGTTGGAGATCAAAGAAACAATCAGTAACGGCGCAGTCCATAGCTGAAGCAGAATTTATCGCACTGAATCTCGCCGCTCGTGAGACCGCATGGCTTCGTCAGTTATTTGAGGAGATGGGAAAAAGCGTCAAAGTGCCGATCACCATCTTTGAAGACAACCAAAGCGCGATCGCGATGTGCCGAAACCCGGTTAATCACCAAGCAACGAAACATATAGCCGTGAAATTTGGATATATCCGAGACGAGCTCGATGCGAACAGGATTGACATCGAGTACGTCTCGACTGAGAAGCAGCTTGCCGACATATTTACAAAGCCGCTACGTCGACAGTCTTTCTGCAATTTGAGGGAGCAAATTGGAATTTCTCGTATTCCTGAATGAGAGATGCTGCATGTCATAAGAGAAGGAGTGTTGCGAAGCTTTAATTGCTTATGACCTGTGAACTCTCATTTCGTATTTCTGTTCCTCTCATTTGGTGATTGGGTCAATGATTATTTGATTGTTGGGTTAAGACGTAGTGTATAAATGCGTTTGTGTGTTAGCTAGTGCTTGCTGTTAATTTACCTGTGTTGTCTACGCTGGATGCTACTTGCTGCTGTAAGAACAGATTTTCTGCTTCTGTGAAATATATTTAATTCGATTGAAGATATATCTCAAGCCTCGACGGATCAGGTCAAGATAGATCGTTCATCAGTTATGGAGTGTGTTCTATAATGGAATCCGCATCGATTTCAGGTGGTTCAAACCTTTCTCAAAACACAAGCCTTGACTCGCATCTTCTGATGGTTATTGGTTATGTTCAAGTATTAGCGGAAATCAAGTACGCATGTACGCACAAGTCACACGGACATTCGATGTCAGGAAGTTTCGTAATATCAATCTTTAATCACAACCGATAGATAGAAGCCAAAGCATGCTAGGCCGGAGACGCGATAGTTAGGCCGGCAATGATATACTTCGAACCACGCAGACGCAATTGTGTAGGCCAACGATGTTATCGTGTGCAGGCCAGTGATGGTATAGTGCGCACCGGGCCTATTGCAGATGCGATTCATCAAGCCAGCGGAACTGGACCTTACGGAGACGCGATAAATCAGGCCTGCGACCATTGCGCGCGGTAATCAATGACCTAATTTCGCAATCATCTCAGCGTCGAGATCGCGTTGCGTTACATTGTGCACAAACGATTCTCGCAAATTGGAAACGCGCTTCCGGCTAATTGGCCGTGGCCGCGCGCAACACTGATAAAATACGGACAACTGAATTGTAACTGAAGGACGGAGTTTTGTTAAGCGCCTGAACGTATTGCTGCCGGTTTACTTACGTGTTCAGCAGCACTACGAAACGCTTATTTCTAAATCGATCAATTCACCAGCCAGACAGTAACAGACCAAACCGAATTATGGGTATGCCGCATACCCAAAAAAATTCCTAGGTATGCCCGGCATACCTAGCATACCTGAGTTCAGCGCCTATGCATATTAAAAACAATAAATGCGATGGTAAATCGCGCGCAGCGCGAAGAAAAATATCATGTAGCAGATATATTCCCAAAAATAATGTTATTACGTTGATTTAAGAAAAAACTATGAGCCTACGTCAAGCCTTCAAAATTCCGGACATTTAGGCATATTTTAGAAATTCCTCCCGGACGCAAGTTTGAACAGTGAAATTCCGGACACGCCCGGGAAATTCCGGACGTATGGCAACCCTAAACTACGGTAACACGAACTTCCCGACAACAGTGATGTAACGTATGTGCCGCGAGAGGTCTGCCGGTGAGCTGTGACTTGAAGTGTGGTAACTGCGTAAACGGCGTACGGAACAAAGATTTCACACGGCTCATGTTCGCACTATACCTGACTTGACTAATTATCTGCAGAAATGGAAATGACTATAACTCGAGAGATTGCGTAAGCCTAGCTGGAAAGGCCAACGAGTTCGGACACATACGCAATTGTTATCTCATAGATTGGACAATGTCATATTGAATCCAAAACATAATTCTGAAGAACTACGGATAGCAGCCTCGGAAATTCGGTCCCGATAAAGCATAGGAGATATTTTGGCCTTGATGCTGGAGACTGTCACACGACACATACGGCTTACGGTCTATATGTCTGCTGCAAAATCGCCTTTGGAAAATATATTACCGAATAAATACGTGGATGAAAGCCGAAAACTTGGTACACTGTTACATGAAATCAACGAGAAGTAGCCTCATGACCGTTTTCGGTATGGTACACTGTCAAAATTAATACAAACAGACCAACACCGAATTTTGCGTAAAATTTACTGAGGAATAGGCTTATCATTGATCAAGCGATCAGCTGTTAGCCGCCATCGAAAACGAAACAGCTATCGCGCTTGACAGGGGTTGTAATTGTAAGCAAATGGCCTGAAGGCCACAATTTCACGGTCAAAATTGACATTGGAGAATATAAAATAAAAGTAAATATTTGAATGCAAACCGAGGATGTTAGTAAACTGTTTCATGATATCATCATCTCATCACTTATCTCAGTATGGAACACAGATACGCCGACTTTTGCGTGAAATCCGCAATGCGTTAGGTAGGCTAAGTGTCAGATCAGCGCACATCTTTAACATACTCGACCTTGATAACGAAATTGCTGCCCTAATCATTGAGTGCCAACCTTGAGACTTGGCACAGCGTTCGATACTAAAATCAAGACATACCATGGAAAAGCTCATGACGGATCTAGGTAAGGAGCATCGTTAAAATCAATGGAGACCAATACCGGCTTTGCGTAAAATATGTTTGCGATAAATGACGAGTCAGCTCTCACTCGACTTAGGAAACGAAATTACCACTAACACAGTACAGTGACAAACTTGAAACTTGGTACCGCGTTGAATACTAACATTAAGACTTACCGTACCAAATGTCATGACCGATCTCGGTATGGAACATCGTCAAAATCAATGGATACCAATACCGGCTTTTGAGTAAAATTTGTTTGCGATACATGACGAATCAGCACACACTCAACTTCGGAAACGGAATTACTACCCTAAACTTTAAGTAGAAACCCTGAAACTTGGGACAATGTTAAATACCACCATCACAACATGACATACCAAGTTTCAAGAATTATCATGGTGTGAAACACCATCAAAATCGACCTATACCAGCAAAGGTCGACTAAACGCATATGACGGTAACCGAGTTCAGATGTAGATACGATTGTTACATCACACCTTAAGGGCGAGCAGGCTATGCTGCCCCGGTTGCTCGGTCATTTTATGAATAGGAGAGAGTAAATCACTGTTTCTTTATTGTGCGCAGCTTTGAGAGAATAGACAGTGAAAGCTTGTTATGAGCGCTACCGGGGCATGCCCCGGCTAGGCATTTGCAAAGCGAAAACACAGAAGAGAATTCGATTTTCGCAGAGACTTCGCTATATATATGGGCATTGGGCATTTACAAGCGAAAGGACAAGAAGAATACGATTTTTGCTGTGATTTCGGTATATATAGATTGCTGTGCGTCTATAAATGGTAAAGAACTGTTATTGAACAGAATTTTAGGTGGGGCAATGCCCCAGTTGCCCTATAGGACGAGCCGCCACTGATCATAGCTGATGCTGGACCTGTCAACAGTATCTCCATTGAAGCCATTGAGCTACGGTACTGTGTCTTGGATATTGGTATCGGTACCGGTGATACAACAATGTATGTGAATTTAATGTATCGTCACTACCGGTAGGCTACGTTTAAAATTCCAACTTGCTACATTTAATTCTGTTCAGTAGAGCTGCGACAATGAGTACCAGGAGTCGGATCTGTACCGGAAACGCAACGGAACAAATGTTCTTTGCGACTATAGTACCGATACGAAATGTAACTCACCATCCAGATATTTTCAATCTCGAAAGAGGCTTTTTTCACCGATTCACGACAACTAATACGGTCACTCGATAGCCAGTCTGGTCTCGTAAGCGCGGAAATACGGCATATAACTTTAGATAACTAACCTCCGTAGGTTAGTTATCTATAATATAACGAAACATTTTACATAGCTGTAGCAAAACATAGCAGCAGCTGTTCTGGTGAAGACGGTTTGTATGTTCCATTATGATGTGACAATAGGCCATTTGCAGGACTTCGATCACGTGACTAGATACGCATAGCAACCACAAATAGATACTTACGTGACCTTTGACACGAACCAATCAGGTTGCAGCAGGATGTAAACAAAGTACAAGGCCTGGCAAGCTTACTATGAGCGCTTATGGAAAAGGGTTGAAAAATGAAGGTTTTTCGCAAACTTACATTGAATTTGGAATAGCTGGCTTTGGTGAATGGTAATAACGTAGAGCTAGTATGTATTGGCAGTGTTCTAACCTACAATAAACATGAATGGTGGCATGCACTCATCAGCATGGTATGTCCAAATGAATGGATTTCTGGCAACTTTTCGGATGAAGCAACTATTGCTGTATTATCCTTAGTCTTTAGTCGTACACAATAGGATTGTCGTACCGAAAGCATGTATTAGATTAATCTTGAGTCAGGATATGTGGGGTATCCATTATGTGGGCTTGGCGTTATAAGCGTTCTATTTATGAAATCGTATATAGTACAGTCTACAGTCTGCATCATTATCTAGCAAATTACTGTTACACTGGACACTTGTCTGCATATTCAATGATCATATTTATATGATATATGTTAGGCAACATGATCCGTTCCCAGCTGAAATCGTCATTTTTTTGTTCTAGCTCATGTATTGAATCAATCAGGACAAATGCCGGATAACCACTGCGCTAATAGCCTGTGTAACTTGGAGATGGCTACCCAGACCGTTCCTGGTGTGCGCTTGTACCTTTCCCAGAGCCAATAACATGCATGGAAGAATATAAAATCTGGATAAAGGCATGTGGACTTCCTTGTAGTCATCTGAATTCTCATTTTATTAATAAAATGAAATATCTATTATTGTACCACAATATGGAATCGTGACATAATTTAGATGAAACAATTCTGTGTTTCAAAATGAGTTCAATCTGAAATGCAGTCACACTTGATGCCACAATCGACTTGGTATGTGTCTCGTTTTATTCCACTCCAGTTTTGTTGCTTGATGGTGTGTAATGGATTGAAATTGTTGAGAGCAATATATTCAATAATGAGATGAATAGTTGAAATTGGTAGCGGTGATACGTTGCATGAGTCGGACGAGTACGCCTTGATAGGTGCCTGCACAGCAGTGTTGCTCTGTAAAATAAACCTATTATATATATTGTGCAGGCTTGATGGATATCTTATATGAAGCTGCAGAAAGAGGAAGTCGATGGATAAAACGCAAGAAAATCAAATTTCTGGAAGAAGTAGAAGCACAAAACAGGAAACCCGTCCAGGAAAATTACAAATTGACGGACAATTATTGCTAGTGAAGTTCAGTTCTCAGAAGAGCATCATAATGTCAAAAGATGCGGAGAAGCTGAAATTTTATGCTAGACTACATTAAATTATTTCTGAATTGCCCGATATATCCTACTGACGTCAAATTTATAGTATTGCTGTAAGCATAGTATTAAACCATTGGGTCAACCGTATATAACTGCTTCATTAGATTTCGATTTGGCCATGTAGATATGTGGTTCTTAAAAAGGCACCATTTGCATTCATTCATGATTTCTCAAAACTAGAATGATTATTGACTGTCAATAAATCACATACAACTTTGAAAGGATTGATGGATTGTGGTGCACTTACTTTTGTGCAGGAACTGTTCACAAGGACAATTTCAGATCGAAATATTAGTGAAATATGTGGATTCGACAAGAAATGTGAGACAATGATGGAATTCAGCTATGCAGTGTTGGGATCAAGTCACTACCTTCGAGTCACGAGTCATTTCGAGTCATTGCACATTTTGACTCGAGTCAAGTCAAGTCAATTGATTTTTGAAGGTGACTCGAGTCAAGTCAAGTCACTCGATTTTTGGAGGTGACTCGAGTCAAGTCACGAGTCAAGTCACGATTCAAGTCAAGTTGCCTTTTCGAAGTATGAGGCATGCTTACGTCATTGCATTTTGCTAGCTGTCAGAAATACAGATTGAGTGGTCTTCGATTCTGGACTCATGAACGAATAAACAGTTGAATATAAACGCAAGAAGGCGCTTTATTGCTCACATATACGTGGAAATGCTAAACTACGTGAGTAATAGCATAGCCTCGGATTATAGTTACCAGCCAAAATAGAGAATAGAGAAACGAATTGATAAGATGCAATATTACTCAGTTACAACCCAGGTAGCACGCCTACTTGGGTACCACAAGGTATATCAAGGTGAGATGAATTGTGGTATCCAGCTGCGGAAACCAAGCGGGAACCGTACATTTTTGGCCCCATATTACAGAGGTATTTTCTGGGAGACCATGTGGGTAACCCACTTAGCTGGCAGCGAAGACAATATTACGACCCCGGTCCTTGTAGCAGTGGCAGTAGCAGTGTAAGTGGGCCGAGAAGTCGACGTAGAGGTGTGCTAGGAGATGTTAGGTAAACCCTACACCAGGGGTTCTCAACTTCCCATGCACCGCGGGCCGCATTTGAGCAATAACAGATGCAACGGGCCGCAGAAAATTTTTACCACGCATTTGTATTATTTGGTTCCCGTCGGCTTGTTTCACCTGTCCTATCCTGATGTCTAATTCATTCTTATGCATTCTAAAACATAGGTGGACATACTTGGACAGTGTTCGTAATTCTGCAGTTGTAATCACGTTCTAGAGCGAATTATACCAAACAACAAGTGTATGTTCCTTTACATGCAATCTATAAAACAGAGTACAATTGTTGACTTAGTGAGAGTTCTGAGTCTGCATTTTGTTCACAAGCACTTTAAAATCCGGTTGCAGCTCCGTTGTAGCAGCTCTCATGTAATCTTCCAAATGTATGTCAGTTATACGGGTGCGCTCTTTTGATTTTATCATTCCCATGGCAGAGAAAGAGGCTTCACATAAATAAGTGGATCCGAAACAACAGAGAATCTTATGAGCACACAAAATCAATGCTGGGTATGAATTCTTCGGTACGTAGGATATCCAGAATGTTTGAATGCTCTCCTCCTTTTGCCTTTCTTTGAGGATATTGTTGTGCTGCAGTTCGATCAGTTGTTCCTCAAATTCAGCCCTTTTTACTCCAAATTTTGCTGCCTCAACTGACAGTGAAGTAGTCTGAACGTTGCAAGAAAACGGATTTTCTGTGAATGCCAGCACGGCTCCCAAGT
The DNA here is from genome assembly GCF_051294905.1 of Botryllus schlosseri. Lineage (NCBI taxonomy): Eukaryota > Metazoa > Chordata > Ascidiacea > Stolidobranchia > Styelidae > Botryllus > Botryllus schlosseri. Next base: position 13,198,165 of record NC_137239.1, on the reverse strand, counting down.
ACTTAATGTCCGCGAATCGAGATGAAAACTCCGCCTTCAATTCCCTGACGTAGGTGCAATAAAGGGTTGGTGAGTAAAATCCTGGTTATTGCGACACTTGGGTCTCTAGAACAGGAAAATGCGTGAAATCACCGACCTCAAGTTGCTGCGCAAACAGGTTCAGTTTTGTCTCAAATGCAGCCACGTCATTCATCATCGTTGGCAAAATCTTTTTTTCTCCTTGAAGGGTAAGATTTAGTGAATTCAATTGGCTCGTTATATCAGTAAGAAAAGCTGCGTTCTGTATGAATATTTCATCTTCCAGTGACGCAAGTAAATCATGTCGATTTTTCTCTTTCAAAAATATGCGGACTGCCGGAAGCAGCTCCATGAATCGAGCGAGAACATTTCCTCGACTAAGCCACCTCACTTCCGCATGCATTGTCAAGTCGGTATATGCACTTTTATATCCTTCCACAAGAGAACGGAACTCTCTGTGTTTCAATGCGTGAGCAAGTATAAAATTGACTGTTTTCGTCACGGAATCCATTGTTACTTTCAGCTCTCCACCTCTCAGCTTGCTGCACAATTGCTCTTGGTGCAAAATGCAGTGATATGAGAAGAAGTCTGGCATTTCGTTAATTTTTCTGAGTAGACCAATCAACCCTTTTCCCTTGCCTACCATGGACGGAGCCACGTCAGTATAGTTACAGAAACCAGCTTTTTCAAGTTGATGTTTTTTCCTGGTCCTCGAAAAAAGCTCATCATTGCGGCACAAATGTCCTCGCCCCGCGTTTGCCCTCTCATCGGTATCAAAGCCAGCATTTCTTCTGCAAACGTGTCCACTTTGAGAAAACGCACCCAGATAATTAGCTGCGCAATGTCTGTGGAGTCGGTCGATTCATCCAATGCTAGACTAAAGTACTCAGCTCTCTCAACGTGATTCAGCAACTGCGATAAAAGATCGTCTGAGATTGCTTCTACTCGTCTAGTTGTAACATACCCCCGTCTGTAGTTGATCACACACGATTCAACAATGCTGCAGAGACTTTATTATACGTCCGTCCGCCGAAGCGGCCAGAAGCCAAAGAGGAAGTCAAAGCACGATGCGATAATACTACCACTGACGTAAGGGGCAGTATAGAGCATGGCTGCCACACTATTCCCCAACAAACTTGAGAAGTGCCTATATAAGCACTCTCACAAAATACAATTAAAAAAAACAACAACATCAAAACCGATAATAGTCCAAAATCATCAACAAAATCGCAAACACCCGCATGACCGCATCACATCAGCAGAACACTAACCCTAAACTAACAATAATGAACAATTCCCTAAACTAAAACCCTAACAACGCCGCGCCACATCAACGGGAGAGTCACATGCTCCATCCCCTCTTCATAACATCGGACCGGGAGAGTCACAAGCTCCATCCCCTCCACGCGCGCTCACATCAGTTCCGCCAGTGAAACAGTCATTACGAAGTGAAGCCATCAGTCAAGTCTTTAAACTTCTCACCTCGATGCAAAACTGCTTCTTCAATGAGTTCAAATAGCCAATGCCGTAATCGAATTTCCGCCCATCTTTCAGGATACCGGTACTGTCCAGGAATCTTCAGATTTGCAGCCAAATTAATGAAGTAACGTTTTTAGCGTGCTCGCCATTGTAACAGACCCCCGTCTGTAGTTGATCACACACGATTCAACAATGCTGCAGAGACTTTATTATACGTCCGTCCGCCGAAGCGGCCAGAAGCCAAAGAGGAAGTCAAAGCACGATGCGATAATACTACCACTGACGTAAGGGGCAGTATAGAGCATGGCTGCCACATAGTCACGGTTGAATCAGACAACTGCAACTTCGAGATTTGCCTGGTTATGCTGTCCTTGTTTTTAAATTCCGAAAACAGGGAATTCGCACAGTCTGCCAGTGTTTTCTTGAAGAACTCACCTTCTGTAGCAGGCTTCTTAGCTTTGGCGATGTTCCAAGCAATTGTGAACGATGACTCTGTAACGTTGTCTGCACTATTGAGAATGCCGCGAAATACGGACTGCTGGGCTTGAAGACAAGCTAGCCACGCCTGGATTTTGTTTTTCCTAAGATCACTACCAGGTGGATAAGTAGTTTTAAACTCCGGGTGAAGCCTTTCGTGGTGCCGTCTTAAATTATCTCGCTTCACCACGCCCACTGTTCTCTGACAAATCAGGCACATAGGTTTGCCATTTATCTCGGTAAAAGCAAATTCATTTTTCCACGCAGAGTTGAAAACTCTGTTTTCGTCGTTCACCTTCCTTTTCTTTGTCGCCATATGTTCCAGTCGGTCGCGGCGAGTACATCAGTCGAATGTGAATCAGCCCGGAATTAGCGTACAAAGTCGGAAATACGGCATTGTCCGATAATAATCGGAACATCGCAATAGGTCATTGTTAGGATCGTTGTGTTACGACGCTCTGATTGTTCTGAACAACGCATATTTAAGACGTTGACGACGATTTTGCGATAGGATCCAGTGCCCTGAGCTGATTTAATTTTTTATTTTTGTGATCAGTGCGACGATAGCTTTCTGTCAAGGGATGGGGGAGCGATGAGCGAGCTAAGTAACTGAATTAAGCCGCTAGGCTGCCCTCGAAATAGAAAGTCATTCATACACCCATAACTTTGAAACTGAGGAAGCAAATCTTTCCAAAATTTCGAGTCCGGTAGCGTTGGTGGACATCCCATTATTTCAATGATAGTATAAATTTCTCTTCAGTAGATGATCCCGATACAGGAAAACTTTTCAGAATTCACTCAGTACCGGTAATTAATCACCTATTTCACAATTTTCAAAATCTGGACACTTTAATTCATGCCTCATACCTCGATTAGTGTGTATATCGAATAGAGATGGACGAGTACGACTACGAAAGTCGCATATTAACACGTAGTAGCACCGAAATAATAATTGCGGTTTTAATCAATATGAGAGTTTCGGATTTAATCAATAAGCCGCGGGCCACAGAAAATGCTTCCGCGGGCCGCGGGTTGAGAACCCCTGCCCTACACGTTAGTTAACTTAACATTGTATACTGTACAGTACATACCTGGAACCCGCTACTTCCGATCACGCAAACCAATATATACGGTAATCTGAGTATATATTAACCTTTACGGTTGGTGAGTGAGGCCGTCATCACTGTTTAAGTGTAATCGTTGAGTTATATTTTAAACTGAACAAGACACACACAATGTACAATACGATAAGATAGAAAGCGATGTAATGAACAGATAGGAGGATGCCGACCGACGCGCAGTTGCCGTCTTTTAGACTGACATCTACCTCGGCTTAGAGTGCCCGCCGTCACAGTTACTCTCGATGTCATAGGTGTATGGGAGCAAAAACTTTTGAGTATGCAAAAAAAAAAAAATTTCGCCCCTATAGACAATGAATCACAAAAGAAGTTATAATGCACTTATACGTGCGGATGTCGCACTGCGAAAAACTTTTCATATATTCAGGATATACTGAAATACACTGAAAGCAAATATGCCAACACTGAAACCAAGTCCAAAATTAATCTAGGCTGTTGTTAGGTTTATTAGCAATTTTTATCAGTTCAATACACCACAAAAATTGCGATAAGATGAAAAGATAGGAACGTGTCGAAACTACTTGGAGTAGTCTTTGAAATCAGATACACATCTTGGCCTAGGCCAGTGGTTCTCAATTATTTTACACACGCCCCAATTTATTATACTGAAAGATTTCGCGACAATGCAGCCAAAATGCTAGCAGTCTCAACGGATAGTTTGATGACATGGAAGGCTATAACTGTTAATGAGAGAATTCTCAAATATGAAATTCAGACTATATAAAGAGCAAAACTAATAATTGGAGGTCAATCGCGCGTAGCGCGGAAAAAATTCCAGTTGACCGCGCCCCCTTCAGATGCTTTCACGCTCCCAGTTTGCGAACAACTGGCCCAGGCGAAGTAAAGAGGAGGCATGCACACTGAATGAAAAGTAAAACATAGTATAGAAAAAGCAAGCGACAAAAAATGGGGTGGCATTACATGGAAGGCCAAATCGATATTTGACATTACAAGGGTTTCAATATTCAGAACAGATGATGAAACATCATCACTGGACGCTATCAAAGGTGCTTCTGGCATTGAAGGACAAGACACTTGCAAAACATTCACTGCCACAGTAGGTATATCAGGTTCAGGAGAGCAGGAGTTTACATCTGCTGCACTGTCAATTGGCACCAGCACCGACTGCTGTGAATGTTCAATTCCAAATTGCCGAGCAATCGGTTTAAATGTTAGCTTGTTTTGTTTAAGATGACCACGATATTTTGCACCGCAATCCGATGCGAATAAAGTCAGCAAATTGAAAATCTATCACAGAGCTATGTCGCGAGCGGCGAGTGCACGCTGGTTCACGACACCTTAAAAAACAAACACACAGTGTGCAATGAACCAAAGCCATGTTTAAGATATGACTTTAAAATATGATTTCATTTTTATTCTATGCAGGAATTATTTCTTGTATACGTCTGTCTGTCTCTGTTAGTCCTATTGATATCCGGATACTCTGAATATGTTAACCTATGACCTCAACGTTTTGTTTCAACCCAGTGACCATGACAACGTTCATGTTCAGCGTCTAGCTTGTCGTTCATCGTTTGGTTGTTTTGTTGGCGATGGTCAGTGATAGTTGATAAACAATAAGAAATTTAGCAAGTTACAAATTTAGCTAATCAATGAGTTGAATTACTTTAGATTTTTAAACTTATTGCTTAGCAAGAAAATGTGGGTACCGTCATTGTTTCGCGGGAAAATGTAGACTAAGTACCGTAATAAAATAACTATAGGTATGGACTGGGCAAAAATCCGAGTGATTCGATTCCCGATGAGTTTTCGGTTTCAAGCCGAGTATAAATCATTAGAATTTCATAACAGTTCAAATATGAATATTTTATGCCATAGAAAAAGAAGAGGCGGAAATTTTTGTCGTTATCCTATTTCGAATTCGAACGGATGGCAACTTTAAAACGTGGAAGAAGCGGAAAATGTAGACTTTACGGCCTTTAGAGATGATGGTGAATTTGGTACAGATAACCCATCGATGACCTAGCGGACTTTGATCCGGTCAAAATATGCCGAAACCGGGATCTAAATAAGTGGAAAATATTTCTAAGAGTGGAAAAGCCAACCATGCAAGTTCCAGGCTGATTTGGCGGAAGATTGCCAACGCCCATCGATGATATATCGTACAGCGATACAGTCATAATATGCTGAAACCAGCATCTGAATATGTGGAAAGATTTCTAAAGAGCAGAAAAGCCAACCATGCATGTTCCAGGCTAATCTGGAGGAAGATACCCAATGTCCATCCATGACACAACCGACAGTGATGCGGTCGTAATATGCTGAAACCAGCATCTGAATATGTGGAAAGATTTCTAAAGAGCAGAAAAGCCAACCATGCGTGTTCCGGGCTAATCTGGAGGAAGATTGCCCAATGTCCATCTATGGCACAACCGACAGTGAAGCGGTCGTAATATGCTGAAACCAGCATCTGAATATGTGGAAAGATTTCTAAAGAGCAGAAAAGCCAACCATGCGTGTTCCAGGCTAATCTGGAGGAAGATACCCAATGTCCATCCATGACACAACCGACAGTGCTGCGGTCGTAATATGCTGAAACCAGCATCTGAATATGTGGAAAGATTTCTAAAGAGCAGAAAAGCCAACCATGCGTGTTCCAGGCTAATCTGGAGGAAGATGCCCAATGTCCATCCATGACACAACCGACAGTGAAGCGGTCATAATATGCTGAAACCAGCATCTGAATATGTGGAAAGATTTCTAAAGAGCAGAAAAGCCAACCATGCATGTTCCAGGCTAATCTGGAGGAAGATACCCAATGTCCATCCATGACACAACCGACAGTGATGCGGTCGTAATATGCTGAAACCAGCATCTGAATATGTGGAAAGATTTCTAAAGAGCAGAAAAGCCAACCATGCGTGTTCCAGGCTAATCTGGAGGAAGATTGCCTAATGACGATCGATGACATAGACATAGCGGACGGACGTCATACAGTCATAATATGCTGGAACCGGAATCTAAATAAGCCGATAATGGAGACTCTGTTCTGAGATTCTCTATTCGTAAGCTTGTCATGGTGTCGCTAACTCCATAAGAATCTCATGTCATCGAGTTGATAACTTATACTGCAATGAATGTAGTCTTCAAAGAAATATACCCATTACTATAAATAACCGGTGCTCCGTGTATATTGTATGCACGCGCATACGCCGCATCATACTCCCATACGCTGGTGCTCGATGTTGATCATTTTCGAGGCCAGCTAGCGATTTCCATAACTTGTGTGTGAGTGCATTCTTTCGTCGAGTCATTCTCGGGTCTCATGTCGCAAGAAGAGGAGCCCGGACAAACCTCCGACGGGAGTCGAACCGAGACCGCCCGATTCTTATAGGCGCTTATCGTCACCAGTACCCGAATTCAATTCATATGGAGGTGGAATTCAATTTGGAAATGTCCCAGCGACCAGCATCGCAAATGAATAAATCGGAAGCCGATTATAATATGACTTTACTCTATAGATGAACAAACCTTGCTGTAGGAAAATATAAAAGAAGGATCTCTTTCGGAAAACTACTCGGTCACATATGGGAGCCCTATGAAAAGTCGATCATTCTTCATTGACGAAAATAACAAGTTCCAATTATTTGATCACAGATATTTTACGAGTAAAATTAATCCTGAGTTAAAAATAATAGATACAGATAAGGGATAAAGGTAATGGGATCTACGCAAGAAAATTATAACGCACGCTGTGAGGAATTGAGTACTCTAGCAACGGAAATTTAAGTTCACTTCAGTGTGACAACGGTCAATTTTAAATAGTTCAAATCACATTGACGAGGTAAAGCATGGTAGGGGTTTTAATGTTCGAGGTTCGAGCAACCAACAGGGATAGCATAATAGCTAGAAAACTTTACTACATACGGAACCACCTTTATTATTCGATGAAATAAACCAAATAACATTGATGGAAAATAAGGTTGGTTCCTCCTCGCCACCTCATCCGCGTCAGCGGTGTCTTACAAAAAGCCTAGAGGTGGGCCGTGCTATAAGTCGGCAGTTACGGAAAAACAAGAAGAATATCGGCCTGGTGTAAATGACCATAGTAGTCGATAAACACCATGAATACCCCAAAAACAAAAAAAAAAACAAGGTTGGTTCCTGTGTGGGTGATATATGGGAAATCTGAGCTCCTCTATAAGTGGGTTTCTCATGTTTCAAGATGATTTGATATCAAAAACTCAACAAGTAAACCTTCCCCGAGTTCAAATTGATAGGTACAATTAGAAGAGACTTATTGCAATCTACCTGGGATTGGTATGGTATAACCACGCATCTTTATGGATGGAAATCCCGCTTGGTTTCGATGTGGGTTACATGTTACTAACCCATTCCGATCATCCATCCCACCTAACCACTTAAATTCCACCTGGATACCAAGTGGGCGTGCTAGCTGGGAAATTGATATGATACAATTCCAGCCTGCGCTAATGATTGAGGACTATATAAACTATATTGGAATTCAATATCAATAAAACAAGCGGTTTGGTTAAGTTAAGAACAGAGAACAGAAATATACATTTTGCTATTTAATTACTCTACTATACTAGTTTACGACAGCGTAAGTTGTAAGCTTCGATCACTTCGTTTGCGATCAATTTATTTGTGTGAGAACAATGGAAACTCAGTAAAACGCACGATCATTGAATGATTGGTCGCTCTCACGGGTTACATCCGCGTTTCGCGTACAATCCGAACATATGCAAGACACAATGGTTTTTATCGACATCGACTGCTTGATGACTTGAAATTGACTCGTGAATTTTGCTCCGAGTCACGAGTCAATCCGCATTTCTGATACGCCGAGTCAAGTCAAGTCAAGTCATTTTAGCAAAGTGACTCGAGTCAAGTCAAGTCATGCGAAAAAGGCGACTCGAGTCATCCAAACACTGAGCTATGGTGAACCAGGATATGCTATCATGGCAGTAAAGGGATTCACCATTGAGTCTGAAATCAAGAAATTGAATCTAGATTTAAATATTCCTGCACATGATTTGGCACACCGTCAAATGGCTGAGCCAGACTGTTCCACAACAAGAAAGATGGCGAGACAACGTATTCATATTGAACAGCTGATCGGAAGAATCAAGGAGTACAAAATTTTGTCTTGTGTCATACTATGCAGCATTGTGTATCAACTAACCAAATATGGACTAATTGCTTACTCTAATTCAAGATTGAAAATTAAAAATGACCGACGCAACATATTCGGCAATTGTGCAAATTCAGTTCCATTGTGAATATCGTAATGCCTAATAGCATGCTACGGATCGTAGTTGCGCGGTGCCATGGTCAATGTGTACCAACAGTGCATGTCTATTCATACTATACTCCAGTGGTGTGCATTGAAGCTCATTTAGAGGCCCAATTTGTTGAATGAACAATTCTCCAGGTGAAAATGTTCTAGGATTATTTGTGTTTGGTGGAATGTTATAAAACTGAAGACACCAGATACACCAAAATCTACCTTGAGGCAGGAGTTGATCAGTTGCGAGTACGGTCGAGAGATTGATTGTCAATCACAATCGAGCTCACTGATGCTGATGCAAATCACAATGTAATCCTTGTAGCTTCAGGTGCTGGATTGTCTTAATCAATGCATATATGCATGAGAGCATATATCAGAACCTAATGTGAAAATAAATCATGGTTACACTTACAATATCTATTGCAGAAGTATCTGAAAAAATGTCTTATTCCTTACTTACCCTGTCTTACAAGTGCAAGACGAATCAATAATGGATTTTATGAGAACGTGTATTTCCATTGAGTATGATATCTCACTTTTCCGCAAGTTGCGATAACATTGGCTGTTCACTAGAATATTGCTTCCACAAAGAGTGGATTGTCTCCTGAATCTTTGTCCCTAAGTCGTGTACGTAGCGCTCCATGAAATATTTCGTAGCTTTCTCCGCGGTGTTAGAAGAAGATGCTGTTTCACTCAAATCCAGAAATTCGATAGAATCTCCATAGCTTTCAAGTTTCATAATCAATACACCAAAATTGTGATGTGTGGCAGCAGCTGTATTTTATAGCATATTTTTCTGAACATGAGATATATGCTTGAAAATTTCGCTCGAGACCGGCAGCCTATGAAATCGTCAAAATATGCATTACAACAACCCTCGCTTAATCAGAAAAGTTTTCAAAAAACCATGCATTTGGACACAGCACGCTGATGCGTACTTACCACCATTCATGTTCATCCTAGACTAAAAGCTGCAACTACATACTAGCTCTACGCTATTACTATTTATTAAGGCCAGTCATCCCCAATGCAACGTAAATTTGCTTAAAACCTTCATTTTTCAACCTTTTTCCATAAGAGCTCATAGTAAGCTTGCCCGGCCTTGTTCTTTGTTTACATTCTGCTGCAACCTGATTGGTTCGTGTCAAAGGTCACGTAAGTGTCTATTGGTTAGCAAGCTACTTTCTCGCGTACCTGCTTCAGTGCTAAATACCGCATAGTGTACTGTTGATCTCTGGTTGTAAACGTTTCGGAAATTTGTTGTAGAATTCATCAGAGATTTACCTATGCTAGATGTCAATCCTGTACAAAGCATATAGAATGATATCGTCAGAATTACGCAGAAATCCCTCGTTAACGTAGCCGTATTTCGGATACAGTATATTATCGTTTTCGGGCTGTAAACGTTTTATATAAAACGCAAGTGTCATGGAAATGCGCAAGGATTCAAATATGTTGGATGTCTTTGATTCATGAACTATGTAAACTCCTTGCGTCAAAATGATCGACATTGTAGCCGTTATTTGGTAGTCAACTATGATTTTATGACACAAAATTCGAAATTGCAGGGCATTGACTGCGTGATATTTATTGCAGCATCAAGTTAGGTGTGGATAGTATACTATACTATAGTTGTATTGTAGTGGTAGTTGGTAATCATTGCAGCATTTTGATGATTGATATCGATTGCAATATATACGATACTGCTATTTTTAAGCCTAGAGACAATGACTGCCAGTACCAGTAGCCTACGTTGATGTGTTAGGAATTCATGCAATGTGCTACATACCATATATATATTAAACATCCTATGCTATTGTATGGCTTCTCAGTTAAACAATTCAAAATATTTAGACCTCTGCACCTATATTACAAGCTATTGATCATTCTGTCATGCTGCCAAGAGCCACTACCCAAAGAAAAATGATCATCAGCTCCAATTGAGAGTGCAACAAACTGTCTCGAGGCCTGGATTACTTGATTGATTGCCTGGATTGGATTACTTCACTGTTTGGCACAGCGCAAATATCTTGAGTTTCAAGACATGGCTATACCACATGTATACGAATTAATGATCTGATGGATTATCCCAAGAGAGCCGAACATAGGCAACTAAGAAATTGATGATGCCCTCGTCAAGAATTCAGCCTGGACCAATTATGATCACCACGTAAAATTTGGTCATGCGGTAGCAGGCAGCTTGGTTTCATGCCAACAGAAAATGTCAGCAGATGATCTGACCACTGACTAACTGTCCTGAACTTCTTTCCCGATGCTGATGTCTGCTTTGAAAATGATATCTCATTTGTGTACAGCAAGACAAGCGCTCTTCCGTATAGATGCTATGAATCTGTCTAGACAAGTGGCTATGGAGGTAGAGGAAAATACATAGGCCTAAGAGTCTCGGCAGTTATTGAACTTGATAAGGTTGACATGCATTTTTCTTAAACTACTTCTTATGCTCTGGGTATCGAATGCAAAACAAAAATTAATAAATTGCACTTCTTTCCAAGTTTATTTGTAAATTCAATGAATCAAAGAATATCATAAGTTCAGAATATTACGGAGTCAATGCAAAAGAAACAATGTTCGTCGTCTTTAGAGGATGTTTCTGAGTTGGTTGAACCAATTCACAGAGGGGGTCAGCAACGAAGTACTATTTTACCTGAGTACTAGCGTCATTTGAGTTTAGGCTACTTCTACTTCTACTTGACACTTTTTAGGTAGTACTTTTTTGTCAGATTTGGGATTTTGTCAACTAGAAAGTAGCTTTGGCGCATGATTGCATCCCCTTCAAGCGTGAGGTTGTCATAACAACTGGGCAAAATAGCCCCAGTACCACGGTAATGAGTTATTTGATAGTTACGGAGTTATTTGATAGTTACTTCCCTTAGTTCGCTAAATAGCGCACATGTGACATCAACTATTTATCAAAATCGCGTGTGATTTGCCAAATCCACTTCAATCGCAGTTGCGAAGTAGTGCTAATAAAATCGGCATTGTATAAGGCAACAATAAAGTGCACTGCTTTGCTTAGTCTTCATGGCAGGTTCTCCCAAAAGATACTTCCGATGTGTTCAGCGACATTGTTTTATAGCAGCACGACAGCACCCAAACCAGCAGACAGTATATCCTGATCCTTGCGGGTCCCGGCTGCTTCAGTCATATCTTCCATCCAAAATCAGGCTCCACAACAGACAAATAGTACTGCTTGAACTAACAAGTACTCTTACCAGAATATAAACCAATCGCTTTACTTCAAATGCATAAATTTAAGTACATATGATCAGAGTTGAGTACCGTAATACGACTACGTTACCGATGGATTTCTGCGTAATTCTGACGATATCATTCTAAATGCTTTGTACAGGATTGACATCTAGCATATGTAAATCTCTGATGACTTCTACAACAAATTTCCGAAACGTTTACAACCAGAAATCAACAGTACACTATGCGATATTTAGCACTGAAACAGGTGCGCGAGAAAGTAGCTTGCTAACCAATTTGTGGTTGCTATGCGTATCTAGTCACGTGATCGAAGTCCTGCAAATGGCCTATTGACAGGCCGTGTTATTTTTTGCATTTCAGGAGCCAGATGCCAAAACTGCCAAAAATAAAAATTTGAAAATGCCAAAAATAAGCAATTTTTGGCATATGCCAAAAATAACACGGCCTGCCAAATAGTGTGTTTCTTTCATGGTGTTGTGTTAACAGGGCCGCGTTAAAAGCGAGAAGAGCGTTTGTGAAAGGCAGGTTTCTTAATCTGGGTCCAGCCCACCCATTAGGGGTGAAAGCATGGTGTCCTAAATGGTGTGGGCACAGCGAGATTGAACGGCTGACTGCATTTGGTTTACGTCATACTTTCCATTTGTCCAAACGCAATTTTACGACCATTTTCGACCGGCTTGTCGAGCGCTAAATTTGATAAAACGGGTATCAATGAGAAGCTGTCGCAGTACTGATTATTAAAATATAAATTATATTCTGCTCATGGAACTGGAACCCCCAAAATCAACCACGATTTTTGCATTGTGATCGAGTTGAACATTGTGACGCAACAAACTATCTGGCTATTTCTGAGCTGCATAGTCTCGTTTTGCCAGACAGTCTTGTTGCGTCAATGTTCTTAAACAAGCTAACCTTCCCAAGACTCTTCCATGCGAGTTGGTAATATTAAAGCCACCTGAAGTGACAAAAGTCCTCCGAAAATATATCGGTAGACTGAAGGAGAAATGATAGTCGGGCTACTAAATAGAATGTGTTGAGAGACAACACAGAAAACTCCTGGAAAAGGATCGGGAAGAAAATTCTTTCCGCGATGAGATCGATCGCACTGGCGAAGTGATCTCTTTTCATGATGCATGGAAGCCGGTTTGGCCCTCCAAAGATTTTGACGCTCTGAAAACCTTTTGTGGATGACTGGCAACATTCTTTCCCTCAACGGCTACTGTTGAAGCCGATATTACCCAGATTCGCTGGGCGAGAAATGAATTGAGGAGAAATTTACCTGACCTGAGTTTGGAAGCATTGTTACAGTGCAAACGAGTTAAGTCCATTCAACAGCTGTAACAATCAGCTGTTGAGCGTGTTTGTTAGGCATTTCTTTCTTTTTTTTTGCTTATTGGCACCGATTCCGATGGATACTACACATTTTGTGGTTTCGTTTGATATTATTAACCTATGAAATCGTTAGGTTTTTTCTTCTTATTATTGTTTGTTGGCACTGATTATACGTGGATGCTGCACATTTTGTGGTGTGTTTTGACAAACTAGCCCAAATAAAGCGTTTTTGTGACTAATTCGCGGCTGAAACTATCTATTTAGAGGACGATGCCAAAACTGCCAAAAATGAAAATCGAAAAATGCCAAAAATAAGTTATTTTTGGCAGTTTTGGCATATGCCAAAAATAACACTACCTGCCTATTGACTAACTCAGGGGTGGGCAACATACGGCCGGCGGGCCGGATCCGGCCCGCGAAGGGATTTTGTCCGGCCCACGGACAGTTTTTCGTTTTACATGATAATGTGGCCCGCGGCCCTAGTCTGCCGAGATTCCCCACTACTTGGTTACAACGTCAAATTTTAGTGACTGCATAGTGCATGTTATTATATACGTATATGCGCAGCGTGCTAGAGTGGAGCTTACGCGTAATTTCGTCGAAGCGAGAAGACTTGCATTATCGGCATTTGCGATGTACTCCACCCTAATGTCGTTTGTGGTAATCATGGTCTTTGTCGACTACAATGGTCAATTACACCAGGCTGATATATCTTATTTTTCATTCTGTAACCGCCGACTTGTAGCACGGCACACTTCTAGGCTTTTGTAAGGCGAAAACACTGCTTATACCAGGGGTCGCCAACTCAAAACGGGTCGCGGGCCACTTTTCAAATTTCGTAGAGGTCGCGGACCGCATGAATTCATTATCGAGATTTCTCAGGCCACACAGTTGAACAACAATGCTATCTCGTCACCTACTCAACCCTAACGAATATATGTGTTGGTAAATTAGGGGTACTGGGGTTATCGAACTCCTTGAAGTCTTAATTGAAGATTTCACCGTGTGTTGATTGATCAGATAGAAGCAGACATGGCGGCGCCTGTATGACAATGCTATTCTCAAATCCACATTGTCTTCGTCATTATCGGCGAGAAATGGCTTTGAAGTGACATTACTGTCGTTAAAATGTATTCTTTAAATGCGATTTATTCCTTGTATATGTGGAATGTGGATAAATGGGCGAATATTGTATCGATTCAGCAATCCGGCCCGCCAAGTACTTAATTTTCCTATATCCGGCCCGCCGACTCGAGAAGTTGCCCGCCCCTGGACTAACTGATGCAATAACTATATCGAAGTTAAGGATCTCCGGAATATTTGTATGTATCGGAAATATGGATTTGATAGCTGTGAAACTGCAGATTACATCATAATAAGCTTAAAAAAGTCTTGCAGTACTAGATTTATCTTCATAGATCGAACCATTGATACGATCCGAAAGCTGTATGCGAATTGTCGGTTAGGCTTAGTGTGCAATTCATAAAGCTACCAAATAGTGAATAACAAAACAATATAGATATGAAAATAACCAGGAAACTTTGCCCCAATTTAGTCCCCCGTTCGCCCAATTCAATGATTGTTCCGTGATGTAGCCTCGTGTCCCATTCTAATTTGAATTCTTGCTACGCCCATATTGCGTACTGCTCACGTAAGTTTGTGGCTGAAATTTAACTCCTTCTAGTATTCCCAGCTCTAAATACCCTTAACCTGCATTATACTGTGGTTATACACTAATGCCGTGCGGAATAGGCCCGAAATATTTTGTACATATACGTACAATTGTGCATTTGACGTGGCATGAAAGAAATTATAAACCAATATCGTGGCAAGTTCATAATGTGTCGTATTTTTGCCACACACTTGAGATACATCGGTCACACTATAGTAGCCAGAGTGAAATTTCAGCCAAAGCACGAGTACCGCAGTGTGCGATAAATGTGAATTACAATATGATATTGCGGTCTGAGCTATTATCCATTCATGTCGATGTAGCACACTAACTAATAAAACGAATGCTATTCGTTACTGAAGCTATATGCCTAGAGCCTAGGCGAATTTACTTGATCGGACCTGGTTTAATCCATAAAAACTGAACAATGCCTAAGCCTATAGCCAAGAAGCCTTAAAGACAAGGAAAACCGTAAAGTGGGCAAAACACGCATTTCGGTGGATAATTCAACCCCAAAGAGAATATGTCCTACACGACCTACAGTTAGACACAGCAGAGAAGTTCTCAAGTGCCCATACAGTGATCAGTACAGTGATTCGACTGAATTTTTACCAAGAATGCAGACTTGCCGCACCCCTGCATGGCCTGCATGTTTAACCAGGCTTCTGACCGACACAGACTTAAAACTTCAACAGTCAAGTTTTGGGGAAGCGGTTAGCGCAGATTGAATCCCTAACTTCATATCTGTCTGACAAAAGGTGTAATATCTAACAATTCACCCCAAATGCCAATGCTTGGGGGGTGTATTTTTTGATATGTGCGTATAGGGGTGTATTCGGCTTTATTCCCACCACTGGCTTAGGTGTAAATGACAAATTTAGTACTCAATAGGTGTGATGACTCAAAACCCAACCTACGCTAGGGTGTGAATTGCGAAAACACACCATTTTCGTTTACAGTGTATAATAATTGTGTGTGGTATTTAGGGTCAAATCGAGGTTGTTATTACAACAATCTGGTATGGTCTCATACTCTGTGGTTCGAACTATCCCGAATTCACATCTGCGATTGGCAATACGGGGAAATTCATGGTATTGAATTTTGTCTTAGTGCTTTGTGAAGCTATAAGTAAGTCAGCTGAGAATGGGATGCATATATCTGCTCACATTGAATTTAGTACTGTACCCAGTTATTAATTTTACCATGAATGTATTCCAATCAAAGCAACTCATATTATATAACGTTCATGTGAGGTTGTGAACCACAGCACTAGATAGTATCATCCTTTATGATACGATGAAGAAATATTCCGAAGACTTAATTTTGTAGCGCTCAAATACAAGTATATTAAGTTATTCATTTCGTGCACAAAGCGTCAAAACTTATTTTATGTACAAGGGACCCTCACTCTCAAAAGTGATTTACAGTGCTTCGTTCTTCGATTTTCACATGCTGTGCGCTGCGGGATATAATACCTAATTCGAAACATTTTGTTGAAAGTAACCCTAGCAAGCGTGACGGCATTGTATTAACGGGAAATTGCCGATCTAAAAGTACGCGCAATTCGTTTTACATGAATTATAATAACCCACTACATTTATGAAAACATATGTAGCAAACAACGTCGCGAAACGCGACCAAACATTCCGGGATTTAACATGTTTTGTGTAATGCTAATCTGCTCTCAATACTTATTAAGGATATGTCCTACTACCACATCATCTACTGCGAAGCCATTTTTCTTCAGCGCACCCCATATCGCCCCCCTGAGCCCAGCGCCCCCCATATTGCCCCCTGAGCGTTTCCGCCCCCTTCAAATTCGCCAGCGCCCCTTGGGGGGCGCTGGTGGCAAGGATAAGAACCACTGCTGTAGGGCTTGGATGGTCGGCCACGTAATTGTTCTCATGTCCCACATGCACGACCTGATCAATGAGTTCATATGTCATATAAATTCTATCGATTCTGCTTACGCCATATTTTGTATATTCTTCTGCTCCGGGGCGCTCATGCCTGAAGATGTCAACCATGCCTGCATCTTCTATAGACCTTTCTAACTGTTTAGCTTCGCTTGTACTAGTAAAATTTCGTTTGGCTTTAACATCTTTATGATCAGTCACAAAATTGAAGTCGCCTCCAATTATAATGGGGGTATCGATTCTATCGAGCTCTATGTCCAGCGCGTTCAACAATTTGATTCTATTTTTTATTGCAGCTGGCGTATTCCCGGAAGGGGCGTAGACATTGATTACTTCAACAGGGCATTGGTCCATTTATATTATTATACTTTGCAGCCTATTCTCGACGGGAGTGGAATGTTTTAGGATTTTACTTTTGTGGTTCTTATTTACCATTATTGCGGTTCCATCGAATTGTCTTGTGTAATTTGTGTTGTTGAAGAGCCAGCAAACACCCGATCTCCCACGGACTTACGGGTACGTCCACAATTGTGCCCAATCGTCCCACGTCCCACGTTTAGTGACTGAGGACTTGCTCAGTAAGTCACAAATTGACGTCCAATTATGTAACTCAAAGTGACCCCCAGAGGAAGTAACTTTTAGAGTGCTCCTATGCCAGTCACCAATGACCATTCCAGTGGATGTCATAATAGTGTGATGCCTGGATGCCACCTACACAGGAGTTGATTTGGATGTCCCTACTGGGAAATCGTTTCTAACTCAAATGTGCATTATTCTGCAGTCAATGCTAAATAAGTTGTGTGAATACACTCATGATACATGTGAAATCTAGTGGAGTGAAGCCGTGAATGTTGATATGGTGATGATTTTCCCATCGCGTGGAACTTCACAAGCCCGACTATCGATCATTGCGGTCGCACAGTGCTAAAGAGGCTCGATATAATGTGCGATACAGAGACACAGCAGCTCATTTTATCGTGACATTACTGGGACGGAAATGCCCACATCAGAACTTGATAATCGTCATGATGGGATTGTGATGACTATTCCAATCACGGAACAACGCAGTATGCAATCCTCTCGGCTATTTCGATAATGGAGTCGAACACGCCTGTTGTTTCTAATTCATTCGACCATAAAACCAGAAGTCTGCCTTCTTCTATTTGGCGAGCATCGCGCATGCGCGTCTAATTCAAGTTGATCAGCGTATGTAGCAATGGCCAATGATATATATACAATGATTGGAAACTGCCACGCCCCCTAACGCTGTAAGGTTTACTCCCGCCGAAATCAGCGTGTGCGCGGATAAGGTTGACTGCATACACTTCATTGAGTAATGTTGACTGCGGTGGAGTGCTGCCATCACCTTTGCTGGCCGATATTTCACTGTTTTCTCGTTTGCTGGTTGATTGTAAACAAGTTTTGCGAGGATAGTGAGACAGTACTACATACTAAGGTCTAATCAAACTTCCGCCAATGCGCTATGTTCAGGTACTGACTAGCTTCTTATGTTTTTGCATTTGTATATGAGCGGGAAAAGCTTGAAAAATTATGACTGATTCAGATACTTATATGAGTGATCTTATTGCTGGTGCGTGGCCAACCAACCTTAGAAGTCGATGAGACCCATTCTAATAGAAAGCAACCAGGCTACTTTATAACTCTTTCCCGGGTCAGGGGAATGGAACCTCTTCGCTTCTCTTAAATCAGGGGCGGGCAACTTCTCCAGTCGGCGGGCCGGATAGAGGAAAATCAAGTACTTGGCGGGCCGGATTGCTGAATCGATACATTATTCGCCCATTTATCCACATATACAAGGAATAAATCGTATTTAACGATAGTATTTTAACGACAGCAATGTCCCTTCAAAGCCATTTCTCGCCAATAACGACGAGGATATAATGTGGATTCGGGAACTGCATTGTCATACAGACGCTGCCATGTCTGCTTCTCTTTGATCATAGTGTCCTATATGGTGTGAACACAATCAAATCTGACGGCTCAGCGAAATCGGTCTACGTCACACTTTCCATTTGGTCAAAGGCAATTTGACGATAGTTTTTGACCGACTTGCCGAGCATTAAATTTGATAAAACGGCTATCGATCGAAAGCTACCGCGGCGCTGGCTGCCAAAAAATATAAATTCTATTCTGCTCGAGGTTCTGGACCCCACCCCTCCCCCCCAAAAAAAACAGCCTGCAATGTTGCATTGTAACGGAGTTTGGTATTGTGACGCAGCCATGCCATCTGAGCAGCTCAGGAGCAAGCGCGCACGAGAGTAAGAATGTGAATGCTCAATCGGTTGCGCAACAATGGCCAATACGCTTGCGGTTTACTCTGCCCCTCACCTGCTCCCAGACGGCATGGTTGCGTCACAATACCAAACTCCGTTACAATGCAAGATTCGAAACTGATTTTGGGGGTTCCATGACCACGAGCAGAATACAATTTATATTTTCGCAATCCGTACCGCGGTAGCTTTCGATTGATACCAGTTTTATCAATTTCAATGCTTGGCAAGCCGGTCAAAAATGACCGTCAAATTGCCTTTGACCAAAGGGAAAGTGTGACGTAGACCAATTTCACTGAGCCGTGAGATTTGCTTGTGTACACACCATATAGGACACTATGCTGTGATCAATCAACTTACGGTGCAATCTCTAATTAATATTTCAAGGCGTTCGATAAGCCCGGCACCCCAAATTTACCAAGATATCAATTCATTAGGGCTGAGTAGGTGATGAGATAGCGTCGTTGTTTATCTGTGTGGCCTTATTTATCTCGATATTAAATTCATGCGGACCGCGGCATCTACGAAATTTGAAAAGTGGCCCGCGACTCGTTTTGAGTTGGCGACCCCTGGCATAAGCGTTGTATTACAAAGGCCTACAAGTTGGCGGTTACGGAATCAAAAATTAGAAATATCGGTCTGGTGTAAATGACCATTGTAGTCTACAAACACCATGATTACCACAAACGATATTAGGGTTGAGTACATCGTAAATGCCGATAATGCAAGTCTTCTCGCTTCGACGAACTTACGCGCAAGCTCCACTCGCACGCTGCGCTTACAAATAGCATATATTCACTAAAATTTGACGTAGTAAGCAAGTAGCGGGGTATTTCGGCAGGCTGTAGCCGCGGGCCACATTATCATATAAAACGGAAAACTGTCCGCGGGCCGGACAAAATCCCTTCGCGGGCCGGATCCGGCCCGCGGGCCGTATGTTGCCCACCCCTGTCTTAAATTATCATTGAAAAGGAAAATTAGCATTTCGAAGAACAAAGTGCATGAGTGAAATAATGCAGCAATAATACTGGTGTCCGGTAGTCAGCATGATGTTCCGTTTGATTTGAGGTATTTTTCAAGCAATATAACACCCCTCTGTAACAATCTTACACTGGAATATATTTGTACAGATTTTACATCTACACTAGGGTTGTTCAAAATTCGGAAAATGTTTGGAATACTGCGTATCCATGACTTCTTGTGTGTAGATTATTGTTAAAAAACGATATTGGGCCTGAAAGAAGCTCGCAGGAAAGCCGGCAAGATTTGTCTAAATGCGTACATGCCGTACATTTAAAACACACGTGTTAGTTGAGTAGTTACTTGTTACCATAATGAATATTTATTTTGATCCAATGGTATGGTTGACTGGCAAAACTGACAAAACGAGTTTCGTATCTAATGTATTTGTTGACAGGGCGTATATTGAACAATTCCAACCTTGAATTTACCAGAAAAGAGTGCTCGTATGAAACACGCAGACACCACCTCCAACTGGGAGCAAGTAAGAACAGGCTGCATACTACAAGAAGTTGAAGGATATTGAAAAATGTGCAATTTGTTCCCAGTCTGGAACTGCCATCGGATCGATTGATTGCTGGAATAATCTGTGTTTGCCAGGGAATCACATCTGTGACAATTATAGTTCAAAATATGCTGGTATTATCACGCATTAAAGGAATGTCATATGTAGGCTCAGGGGATATGCTTACAGTTCCTCCCCCAACGTGTGTGGACATACTGACATTTATTGAAGGTTTAGTATTCAATTCATCGTTATCTCCTCCTGGCTCTTTTATCCTTGATATCATACACAGTTACAGAAAATGTTCCCCTTCCTACCAATGATTCGGGCAAGAGCAAGCTAACATCTAAACAAGGCAGGATATTTCATCACGAGTAGATGAGGCATCATTCAGGTCGTAGCCTAATTGGCCACTTTTGAGCTAACGAAAGCGAGTGTACTATTGCATTTTTGAAGGAAATTTTTCAAAGTTGCAGATGACAAAAATTGATATCTAGCACTGTTATTGCTTAAAAGATCACACAAAAACTGTTTTTGTTGTCCACATTGTTCCTTTTGCATCGATCTATTTCTGTACCGTTGCATATTAATGTTTTTTTTCAAATGCATGCATCATTTCGTTTATATACGCATGAATTAGGGATTTGAAAATTCAATACTGCATTCGTAAATGTTACATCTGTAAAGTATATGTGTCTTGTTTTATCATTCCTCATTTCTTTGCATAACATGATGGGATCCTGAAAAGTCGACCTGGATTTTGTGGAATGATCATGGATAGGCGACGTTTTGTCAGAGAAGATTGATGTATACCGCGTTGCTACTGAAGTATTGCTACAATGATTTACTCAGGTTCAAATAGAAGTAGCGAAAATAGAAATCTGTGACGTACGCAGTTAGTTGGAAATAGTCACTTTTAAAATTGGAGGGTGAAGCTTTTATGACTACCACAAAATGACCGTCCAATAAATATGTGGGTGCTATTTTCAAATACATTCAAAACCCAGGGATATCTAGATAACCCTGGCAAAGACCAAGTTCTGATGCTGTTGTTTGGTGAGCGGTATGGAAGCACAGCAAATATCCGAGGAAGTAGGCAAACCTACCCGAGTACTCAGAAAAACTAGAATTACTTCTCTAAAAACTACCTCCACTTGATATTTATTTATATATGATGTTATTGATGTACTAATATGATGGAAAAGCGACACCTCAATTCGGAATGAGGGTTGTGTCACTTGCAGCAGTGGTTGAACGTCCGCGGCTATGGGAATGTACGCCGCGTTGGCCGTCACAAGGCTACTGCGTTGTGATTGCGTATAACCGTGAGACGTCAATGTGTGAATTGGATTTGCAATACGTGCATGACGCGCGAAATTCAACCTAACTTGACCGCGTTTGTATGGCAGTAATCAGAAAAAAATCCCAGCCGCGAGTAAGAAATGCGTTTCTAAAACTATTCAACACGTTAACGTTGTATTTCACTGATAAATATACCCAATGTATCATATATCATTGCTAATTCCATAAAGAAGTATTGCTGAGGAAGCTTTTGTTTACAGCACAACTGTGTATGCGATGAAGCGTGACCTGGTACACGCTGAAACGCAGAGCTCACGGTAGTTTCCAATCATTGTATATATCATTGGCAATGGCGGAGGGACGAATTTATCACAGTAATAGTTTAGTTCATAATTGGAAACGTTAACAGCGTGGATTGTGAGATGTCTCTATCATGAGTACCGGAAGGGCAGGAAGCTTCGTATTTGAGTGCTATATTTATTAAACAGCAACAGTCTCGATCTTCATGAACTGCTGATGCGATATTATGAATTCGACTACCGTATATGATTATTGTGACACGGCTGTAATATTAGGCTTACCATACGTCCTCTTTTAAGAGGATTTGTCCTCTTTTTTGACTTTTTTGAAAGTGTCCTCGGAGGACGCCCTTTTGTCCTCTTTTTTGAGATTTTGTCCTCTTTTTTGGAAATTTAGGTCAGATTTAGAGCAAATTGCGAGTGATATGCCGCAAATTAGCACAGAAGTGAAGCTCCGGCGGGTATTTCGGAGTGAAAAACGGTGATTTTAGCTCTGAGCGAAATGATGACCTTTTTTTTTAGTCATCCACCTGGCAATGTAGAGAGAAAAATGGTATTTTGAGCTCTGCGCGGAAAAGATGACCTTTTTTTTTTAGTCAACCGATCACAAAGTGGGAAAAATTCACCGGTTTTTGAGAATTCTACTACGGTTTTGCAAGTTGCAAATTTCTGAAAAAGTGTCCTCTTTTTAGATTTCTAAAATATGGTAAGCCTAGTAATATCACCAGAGAACCCGGACCTTGGAGAACCTGGCCTTACAAACTCGGCCCTCGGAGAACCCGGCTCTCGGTGAACCTGGCCCTCGGGAAATTTTGTATTCACCGGCAACCCTAATATCCCACCTCCGGCAATCCTAATATCCTACACCAACCCTAATGTCCCCCACCCCAACCCTAATATCCGACCTCCGGCAACCCTAATATCCCACCTCCGGCAACCCTAATATCCTACCCCAACCTTAATATCCCCCCTCCCTCAACCCTAATATCCTCCCTCCCCCAACCCTAATATCCCACCTCCGGCAACCCTAATATCCCACCTCCACCAACCCTAATATTCCACCTCCGGCAACCCTAATATCCCACCTCCGGCAACCCTAATATCCCCCCTCCCCCAACCCTAATATCCCCCCGGCCCCAACCCTAATATCCCACCTCTGGCAACCCTAATATCCCACCTCCGGCAACCCTAATATCCTAACCCTAATATCCTACCCCAACCTCAATGACCCCCAACCCTAATACCCCCCCCCCTCCACCAACCCTAATATCCCACCTCCGGCAACCCTAATATCCCCCTCCCCCAACCCTAATATCCCCCCTGCCCCAACCCTAATATCCCACCTCTGGCAACCCTAATATCCTAACCCTAACCCTAATATCCTACCCCAACCTTAATATCCCCCAACCCTAATATCCCCCCTCTACCAACCCTAATATCCCACCTCCGGCAACCCTAATATCCCACCTCCACCAACCCTAATATCCTGACCTCCTTACAAGACCGACAAATCAGTTGATAATAACATTATTAGTTTATTAATTCATATTAATACTTGTGAATACACTTAATTTCAAAATTTCCCTAGAGCGGAATTCACCGAGGGCCGGGTTCTCCGAGGGCCGAGTTTGTAAGGCCGGGTTCTCCAAGGTCCGGGTTCTCCGGCAACCAATATCACCTACAGACGAAATTGATCGACCTGCTGCTAATCGGTAACTCATGCAAGCCGATAATTCTTGTAGTACATTTGATACTATACGATAATGTATTGATCATAGAAGTCTGATTTATTGTGCTCTGTTGCATAATGTCTCACAAGCAATAGCTTGACATTTTATGTGCATCCTGTGAAAAGTTTTACAAGGATTTCCTAGGGCTGCAGGATCCAATCAGCAAACCAGATGCCGCATAAAGTAATGTACAGGTATTTTATAACATATTGGTATATACTGAATTTTGAAATGTTATGTCGGCTAATAGAAATGTGGAATGTTCCTTTATGGAATGTGAGATTGCTGAATTTGTGGATGCATGGAGATTGTAGCATCACATTAACATCCATTTTCGTATTTTTGTGTCCACAACAGTATAAAAGTAGGCTATGGATGGGCCCTAAGGAAGGCTGATTGCTCATGGTCATCTTGCCATCGATAAGAAAACGCAACCTTATTATCAATGGATTCTTACTATATAGATGGGACATATCTGTGTTTGTGTATACAAAGTTACTTCATTTCTACCAGGAGACTAGATATTGAACAGGCAATGTTATGTAGTTCTAAACTTCAGAGGAAGGTGCCGCAGTGGTGCATTGTTCATGGATCAACATGTTGAATTATGTAAGTTGAAGTTACGAACTATATATGATGGTTTATGATTATTCATTAATAAGCAATTTATTACCCTGAAAAAAGTGCCATCGATGATGCGGGAATATACTATTGACGATGGTTCGAAATCGGGCTGCTCAAATGTGCTGGGTGAAACTATAATTTTATTATCAACTGCATTCTTATAGTGGCAAAGAGCGTGTAATTCCAGTCGGCTGTCTTGAAAATAGTCACATACTTGGCTCGAATCATAAGAATTGATATTCGTTCGAGATTTGAGTAACCATACCAATGTGCTCAGCCCTACTGATTAAGGTAGTCATTATAGTGAGTAGAATGTGGGAATAGTCCAGCTTGAACTTCATTGTCTTTGTTTTTTTTTACAGAATATTCTAGATTCCTAAGGCTTGGCTTCTTGACAAATGGCTTCACTACAATCATTATAATAATTTTGATTATTTAGATCGGCAATGTCTTCAATTGATAGTGTTCAACAACGTCAAGAACACTGTACAAAGAATGTCTTGTTGACTGGAACCGAAAACGTTCGGAAGAACTATTGCCACATGGAACAACCATTGCTGCAAAATCGGTGCTGCGTCATCCTCAGGAAAAAGTCAAAAAACTATCGAAGGTATAAAACATTGAATACACTTCATGGAAACCAGAGGCTGTGAAAGTAATCATCTTTTGAATTGAAGTAGATGTAATGTTATGGATTTATACACACCTAGAGGTAACAACTTTAAAGTTGCGTCAAATCTACTCGAAATGGAAGTAGATAATGCAGTTCTAAAAAGTGCACACATAATAAGTTTTAAAATGTAGATTTGGTTGAGGTGCTGCGTAGGCCTTCTTAGCGTTTAATCATAGTTGGTGGTCAAAGTAATTATTGTTTGCACTGGAGTTGAAATAGTTGCAACGCCTTGAATTTCTACTGCTGTACAATTAGCCATTTACCAGACTTGTAAAAATCACTTCAAAATGAAGTATAAAGTTCTAAAAGAAGATTTTGTGCTCTATTCTATCCCAGGGGTTCATAACCAGGGCCCGTAGACCCGTTCGTGGTACGAAGCACCACATTAGAGGGTACAATCCGCATCGTGGAATTAGACCTATATGCTGTGCTCCTCGTGCTATGCGCAATTTTATGTAAATTGACTATCTGATAACAATATAGACGTACCATCAGAAATTGGGTTAAAAATAAATTGTGGGCTACTAGAAATCTTACAGGTAGCATGAAGGGTGCGATCGCTAAGGCTAAGAAACAATGCTATTACTATGGCTAAAGTTGTTATTGATATGTTCCAATAATAATCGAAGGCAACATCTAATTCTGAATTAATTTGACTTCGGTAATGACAGTAGCAACAGCCTACTTATCACGACTATATCAAAACCCGGATTAGGCTAGACCGCTCAAATGCTCTGATACCAGATCAATTTTCAGTATATTTTAAAATACTCTAGATGAAACTGTGACACGTCAAAGGTCCACCAACTGCAATATTTTAACCCAGAGTTTGACGATGTCATGATGCATCCTATTGCATTATCTCTGTAACTCATTATTTTAACAAATTATGCCCAGCACAAAAATAAATTTATTGAAATATTCAAAAATGTGATTTTTTTCATGTCAAACGTGAATAATACAATAGTAAATTACATTCTCGAGATGTTTGTGGAATGCCTGTCTGCAAGCTCCCGTCAAATAAGGCCTACTTGGAAATTATTCATTGAATATCCCTATTTTGCTACGTCGTCAAAAATCCGGAAATTGATCCGCGACCACATTTGAATTTGAAACCTCTGCAAACATTATGAACAAGGAAAAGTTGAAATATCTATCTCGTATGCGACTTCAAAGAAAATGAATACCAGCTCTACATCACATCGAAGAATATTTTTTAGATTTAAGATAATTCCTATTTTATTGTACTTTGAGACAATACATTTGTCATTCACACGATCGTGCGTAGCTACGTCCTACATGTGCCTTGTTCGGCGATATGACCAATCGATGTTTTAGGCCTCACATTGGTACATAGAATCGGAATTCTAATTCTTGTTAGTACAATTTATGTACCCGAAAAGATCATCTGTTTTTTAGACTTATCGTTACTCTATTCAGATTCGTGACAAGCCCTAGTTGTAGTAGGTGGTAACTTCCAAATTAAGGTGGTCAAAGTATTCATCGTTAGTACCGTACTAAATAGTATAAATAGCGATTTGCAAGACATCAAACTACTTCCAAGTGTCGACATGGTCAAAATATGGAGACTTGTGGAATGTCATAGTTGTATGCTTTTAAACAGATAGGGGAAGTAATCATTTTCAGCACTCGATTAGAAATATTTGTAGCGTCAGTAGTCTAGTAGAAGTATGAGTAACGCAATGTATTTCTACTCGGGTTCAAGCACTCAAGCAGCGATATACACGGCTTATCAAAACTAATTTAGGTGAAAGTAGAAGTTCTGGAAAGTGCTGAAGTATGTACTTAAAGTGTTTCCACAATTTAATTTGATTGACGGGTTGCATACTCCGTATCACTCAGCACAAGTAGAAGTAGCGGTTCACAAGACATATCACAATTTATGCATGAGGAAATAGAAATTGAAGCTCTGATGCAAATTTCATGTGCTTGTGCTATGTCAGCAGAGTGGCTCTACAAATGATTTGGTGACATTGTTGTATATGTTTCAGGCAAAACAAAGACAAAGAAGAAAACTGTTGTTGTAACCAAGTTTATTGCGAATACGCGATCGCGCTCTCAACATGATAGATGCAAATGATGCATCGTTTTATAATATACCATGTAAATTATTACTTATGATTGTTCCATGCTTTTCCCTGTTTTAGTTGTATTAGCAGTTGTACTTTTCAAATTCATGTGACACGTTTATTTCTAATTTCATGATGCAGTTCAATTGAAATGTTTGTAATGGTAATTTAAAATTGACTTAGAACTTGCTGTTATATACAAAATCCCACTGACACATTTATTCATAGTGATTCCCTGATCGATTTTTCACGTAAGCCTGAGCTTTGTTAACGAGTAATAGTTCATTAGTTAATGTTGTACTTGTATTTTGCAATTGTCGTTTTCCAGTAACCCAACATAAACAGTTTGTTAGTTTATATGAATGTTGAATTCCATGTAATTGCACCAGGTGTGGTGGAGGCAGTCATCATGGAGATGATAAAGTGGTCTCCACAGGGAGTCCTGATAGGGTAATTCTGAGGAATAGAACAGGTAGTGAATGACATATCCATAGGGAGTCACGACACGTCCACAGTAGGTCTGACGCATCCATAGGGAGTCACGTCACGTTCACAGCAGATCCGATGAGTCCATATGGAGTCCTTCACGTCCACAGTAGACCAACTCAGGAAGTGTTAAGGACGCTTCTAGTTGTCGACAAATCCACTCCAGGGAAGTAACGCTGGGCGCCCTGCGGCTATTCCGCAGGAAGTCAACTGGAAATCGAGTGTTTGCTGGGGAATATCTTGAATCCCAGTCTTTCAGCCCAA
Source organism: Botryllus schlosseri (assembly GCF_051294905.1). Lineage (NCBI taxonomy): Eukaryota > Metazoa > Chordata > Ascidiacea > Stolidobranchia > Styelidae > Botryllus > Botryllus schlosseri. Next base: position 13,170,345 of record NC_137239.1, on the reverse strand, counting down.
TCCATTATTCCGGTTTATTTGTTCTGTGCGTCTCTTGTAAGAGGAGTATGTCCATATTTGATCGTTGAATGTAGTTCTTTATTTCCTCAAGTCTGTTTTGTATTCCGTTTGCGTTTAGGGTTGAAATCTTCATTTAGGACGGTGTGCTGGAGCAGTTTGACAAATGATCTGACAGCTCTGTTTCTTCACACTCTTTCTTACTCATCTTGTATGTTATTGTTTCTTCACTACTATTCGGGTCTCTCTATCGTTTGTTGGGTTCCGACATGAGAGAGTCCTTTTCAATTGCAGTTTCATTAAACGGATCCAGTGACTTGTATTCATCCGAGTCATATTCTATACCTACACCTGTTTTTTCAACGATATGCGGTGAGATCGGTGTGTCCCTTATTACTTCGTTTTCTTCAGGACTTTTGTCAGTTGAGGCTGGTATGTTTGTGGCAAAGAGGGTCTTGTTGGATACCACATTTTTTATTTTGACGGCCATTCTGTTTGGCTTTCCTGGGCTTTGAGTTTTGGGTTTGTTTCTGTTTTTGGATTTTGACTTGTTTGATGATTTTTGGGCTTTTGGTGATTTTGTTGGAGTTCCAGTGCGTTTGTACTAGTTGTAGTTGTCATTCTCTTCCTCAGAGTCATGTGCATCGCTCTCGCCATGTTCAGGCAGTTCACTTATTGCATCAAATTGGTTACTTGGTACAATGTTTTGCATTATTGTTTACAGTTGGTTATTTCCACTATGAACGCTTCTTGTTCCTTTTTTACTTCCCGCACTTTTTTTTATTTTATGTAGATGTAGCGTCTTTTCTGTTTCTTATTATAATATCCTGATGGACTTGTTTGAGAGTAGGCCTACTGTTTTTTGTCGGGCAGTCTCTCATGTAGTGATCTTCTGCGCTGCATATATAACCTTTTAGGCTGTAGATGTTCTCAGCTGTTTTTATTGAACACGTATATCCGTCTACTATGAGCGATCTTGGCAGGTTTTCCCTGTTAAAGTCTTCGATCCATACGTTTGTGCAACCATTATACAGATTAGTATTTTTTTTGAGTACCCGAGTCGCGTTCACAAAAGTGCCCATGTCGTATTTCCTCCATTAATGACTTTGTGGTTGATTCGGTTGGTATGCCCCTTACTATCAGGTGGGTTGCTGGTAGTCTAGATAGTTCCAGCTTGATGTCTTCGAATTGTTGTTTTCTTTGGTTTTGATGCAGCTTGTTATATACGACATCTCTATTGTTTTGGCCCTGCTTTTGGATTTTGAACGTCATAACCCAAGTTCCTTTTCGGATCTCATACAGTGCTTCGAGTTTTTCTTTATATGCTTTTGTTATCGGGTTTTCCGTGATTTGTTCCCATATCCGTTCGAAGGTAATATCGTCGGGACATTTCAAAAAGAATGATCTTGGCCGGCTGTGGTCATAGATCGGCTGCGTTCTTGGTTTCCTAGCTGCAGTTGCGTAACTTTGCTCTTCCATGTTTGTATGCATATCCCTTTAGTTCAGCGTATATATCTAAAATATAGTCCTGTCCGATATATATGTATACACAAGAGTCCGTATTTTGGGCGATGCCCAAGATCGCCTTTCTAGCGCTTTCTCGCGCGCGTAAATCTTCTCTCTTCCAGACTATCGCAGCTGTAGTTTATACTACTGCTAGTGTTAATCTTAACACAATCAACAATATCTGTCATTCCGAACCGGCGAACCCCAATATCTGTCATCATCCCTCAACCCCAAAACCTAACGACCTTTTGCACCACGGTCAAAGACATAATGTAAGCGATATGAATAAGTCGTATGCGTCAATAAATGGATTACTATACCACCGTGTTATGCTTGCCTTCTTTGCGTTCTTTTTGGAGATGACATCAACATAATTTACTGTCGTCTCGAACATCGTATGAATTCGATTGCTTTTTGCGTTAAGATTAGGATGTTCGCATTAAAATGATGTTACAAAATGCAGCAATGGTTTCGTTATACATCAGTCAAACATATTGTATTACCTCAGACGCCGAAACAGAATTACTTGTAAGTCGAATCTTTGATAAAAGCAAAAGATGGATCTTCAACTTTTCGCTTTTTAGATTGTTTTGAACAACTCGTTATGAATGAGTTGCCTGCCACCCAAGTTATGAATGAATTGCACCTAGCTGCACGTAGGACGAATCTGCATAACACGTTGTTGTTTTCAAGGACAGCATTGAAACTTGCTTGAGTTGACAAACTAAAACACACACGTCATTCCAATAACGCCATTACTGTTTTGACTTTCTGGGATGTTTTGCTACCGAAATATATCACAATATGTTGGCTCCGAGGTATTGAGCCAGCAACTATCTCGTAATCTGTTGACAAAATAAGTGCTCCTTTTGTTATATTCACATCCCCCACTTCAAACGAAAGCATCGTGCTATTTCTGCATCAACGATAACATAACGCAAAACTGCGAGGAAAGTTCGAAGGCGCTATGAAACAAAGTGATTTTTAATTACTGAATGAGGCGTGTTGAGTACAATTCTTATTCACATTGTATATGTCGTAATGTTTGCAAAGGAGTACAGAAAGGTGAAATCAGAATACAACTTCACACAATGCTCCCTCTTCCAGTTTGGTTGGTGGAACACCCCACAATCCGCCATGACTCGGGCTGTTTTTATCAACCTCAATAACCAGATTTGTGGCCATTTGAGGACCTCCGCCATGCCATTCAAATATAGAGCTTTGGATTTTCATTCCACTACGATACTCCAGCGTACTTTCCTGAAAAAATGTATAGGAAGTGTCTACCCAGCTGCAATTATGCTTCATATTTCTCATAATAGGCTACATCAGCCCATATTACGTTCTCTGCATTGCCAGGACATACGACGAACTAGCTTCAATGTTATTTAACACATTATCGGTAAAGTGGGGTGTTTACTGAATTGGAGATTCAACGTCTGAAAATTGATTTCATTAGGGGTGGTGATAATTAGGGCAAGTTTTTGCAACTTTCTTACAGCTTCCGACAGCTTCCTAGATACTCAAAATTTGTGTACCATGATGTTTTAAGCTGTTTGGCGGGATTTTATAGTGCAACTTTTTGCAACTTTTCTCAATTTTTCATGCCAAATTTTACTGCAACTTTTATCATATATTGCGTAAAGGAGTTATTTAAAAACATGCTATAAACTATTTTAAACTATTTTTTTTAATTTTCATAACAAAGAGCGATAAATGGGTTAGCTGCACGTCACCGTTATCTATGCCACAATGGCTTGCACGCAAGCGGTTCAACTACCCCTGACAAGCACGACAGTGCCCGAACAATATGTAAATAGATCACTTTATTAATTCTGTCGTTTAAATTTGAGATAATTTCCCATTTCATGAACGCCTAAGCGAGATCACCTAAAATTACATATAGACTGGGTCACCTTTTCAGGCAATTGATTTCGTTATCAAGTCGCCGAGAGTGAGCTTTTCTGCAATGCTTTGGGTCAAGTTTGTAGACCTAGGGTGTTTGGGGTGTGTTATTCGACTTGTTTCAGGGGGGATTGTTATGCTGTTTGCCTTTCTGAGGGAATATTATACCCGCCCTTCGGAATGTTCTTGTTGTATACCGGGAAAATGTAATTTTTTGCGGGAAATGGCAATGTAACAAATTTGACAGATTTGCAGGAACTAGGTTATATAACGAAACCTTTCGAGTATCTCATACCCTAATAATTCAATAAAAAATAGAAATGCAACCTTTGGTAAAATTAAGTGCAACTTTCTCGCGATTTTAGTGCAACAAAAACTTGTCCTAGCGATAATCCGTTTGCTCTGAACATCATTGCATGATCAATTTGACATTTGCACCGTAGTTTACACCATTACCACAAGACTGGAGCAGTGGCGTGGAAGCATATGCTATCGCATATGGTATTCGTTGAAAATGCCATCCAAACTTCGAAATACTTTCAATGTTTTTAATTATATTTACTGGAAGTATTGTGGCGTTGACTAAAAGAAGGTCATCACCTCACATTTTACCGCCTCCTAGCTAACTGTATTCGCAATGATGAATGAATGTGTCGTCCAACCTGAGACTTTGTGTCTGCACTAGCAGAAACCAGTGTTGGGATCAAGTCACTACCTTCGAGTCACGAGTCATTTCGAGTCATTGCACATTTTGACTCGAGTCAAGTCAAGTCAATTGCTTTTCGAAGATGACTCGAGTCAAGTCAAGTCACTCGAATTTTGGAGGTGACTCGAGTCAAGTCGAGTCAAGTCAAGTCAAGTCACGAGTCAAGTCAAAATTCAAGTCAAGTTGCCTTTTCGTAGTATGAGGCATGATTACGTCATTACATTTTGCTAGCTTTCTGAAATACAGATTAAGTGGTCATTGATTTTGAACCGATGAACGAATATAGAGTTAAATATACACCCAAGAAGGCGCTGTATCGCTCACATATACGTAGCCTCAGTTTATAGTTACCAACCAAAATGGGGAATAGAGAAACGAATTGATAAGATGCAATACATTACCCTTTACCCATTTGTACACATTGATATGATACAATTCGAGCCTGCGCCAATGGTTGAGGTGTATATAAACCATATTCGAATTCAAAATCAATAAAGGTAGATAAGGTAGATAATTTTCTATTAAATTTCTGTACTACTGGTTTACGAGAACGTAAGCTGTAAGCTTCGATCACTTTGTTTGTGGTCAATTTATTTGTGAGAGAACAATGGAGGCTCAGTAAAACGCACGATCATTGAATGATTGGTCGCTCTCACGGGTTACACCAGCGTTTCGCGAACAATCCAAACATTTCAAGATACAGTGATTTTTATGGACACCGATTAATTTATGACTTGAAATTGACTCGTGAATTTTGCTCCGAGTCATGAGTCAATCCACATTTTTGATACGCCGAGTCAATTCCAGTCAAGTCATTTTAGCAAAGTGACTCGAGTCAAGTCAAGTCATGCGAAAAAGGTGACTCGAGTCATCCCAACACTGGCAGAAACATCGTAAGCTATGAAACTTTTGCACAGAATGATAGACGTAAGTAGTTAGTATGATCGCTCGTGACCTGCCATTGTCGCTTATGGTGCGGTCGCACATCGTATGGAAAACTCGTGGTGGCACATCGTACTTTTTGACCCCCCCCTCTCGGTCGCACATCGTAATGTATTCCTATGGGTGCGCTGGCATGTCGTACTTTCAGGTATATGCATCTCTGGCAAAACCTATTGAAAACTCGTGTTGGCACATCGTACTTTTAGGTATAGGCATCTCTCGCACGTCGTACTTTCGCATGTCGTACTTTCGCGTATAGGCTGTGGTGGTGATTCGCCTTGTGTTCTTATGGGTGCGTCGGCATATCGTACTTTCGGGTATAGGCATCTCTCGACCGGTGTTGAATATGCATCAAGTAAATAGCCACGTGATTGGTCCTTTCTTAATGCATATACCCCAAATTATTATATATGACCGATTCGAGTGAATCCTAACGTTTACGGTGAGTGCGACTGCAATATATCGTTATTCTTATGGCAGCGGCGGTGATACGTACTTTCGGGTATAGACTGCGGGCGGCATGTCGTACTTTCAGCAAAAAGGGTGTGAAATAGTTTGCTAAATCTAGTAATCACTTGCAAGGTAATATTTTGATAATTAGTTTGCCACAGAGCTGGCGTAGACAGTGATTCGAATACCAACAATAGCCGCGTTCACATACCAACACTTCAAAGAGGTGTGAAATATTTGTAAAATCCTACGAGTGCTCACATGATAACACATCAGACATAGTCATCTCTCGTGGTTTGGTGTTACAGAGGTAGGAATCACGCACAAGTAATATTTTGGTAATTAATCGGTCACAGAGCCGGCGTAGACGGCGATTCGAATACCAACAATAACCACGCTCACAAACTAACACTTCAAATAGGTGTGAAATATATTACAAACCCCACGATCACTCACAAGATAACACCTAAGACAGAGCCATTTCTCGCGTCTTGCCATTACATACATCCCAATCGCTGCAGTGTAATGTGTCGATGGTTTTTACTATCAAGTAATAAGTAATGAATAACAGAACCGGCGCAGACGGTGATTCGAAAACCAACAATTCGGCACTTGCACGCGATCGCTATATGTTTTGACACTTCGGAACAGTGGTTGACTTTAGTTGCGTGATACAAATCATGAGAATATTCAATCAATGTGTCAATTTGTCAAATTGAAATGAAACTCACTACACAAATCAAGTTGATTCGTATTTGAATGTGTTGATTCGACACAACTCAAATCCTTTGAGAAATCCTTTTAACGCGATATGTCGAATCGAACGTAACCTGAATATTACTGACGCTAACATTCGACCGCATCGGATTATTCACACATTCCGCGCCGCTGTTTTCACACATATAGAATCAATACCAACTAGCTCAATGAGAATCAAGAATCACAAGTATGCACATACAATCATTGTATTTATTACTGAGAAATCAAACGCTTAATAAAAACACGCAACTAATCATTTGCCAACTCTAGCATTATCAAAAAATTCAGGAATTGTTGATTGAAAATCCTTGAGTCCTTATTAAAAAAAATGTTATAGTGCGGTGTCGGGATCCATTCGCAGGATGTACTAAAGGTAAATTCAGAAAATACAGAATGAAATATTTGGACTTTGACATACATTCATGACATGTGAACGAATGACATTCATGACATTCATTAAATTATTCACGGTAATTAGACCCGATGTTGTGGTAAAGGTTATTATGACAGCAACAAACTTTTCAGTACCATTGTTATTAACATATCGAGTTGTAAAACTATGCGTGTCTGAAATGTTCTTGATTGGAAAATTATTCCACCTTGATACAAATCACTCTGCGTATCGCGAATATCAGAAAATATTTTACAAATGCAATTGTTTCCAGTAACCAAGACTAAGGATGAAACAACAATTTCGTTTGCTGATTAACAACCGGCGCAATACTTCATTGTCGGAATCTGCGATGAAGAACTGAAACACATACCCGCATTACCCCGGTGTCAAGATGTGTGAATTGGCATACCGCCGCTTGATTAATGCTTAATCCATTCGCACCATTTCTCACACACTTTGATCATTACAAAAACAAATTGGAATATGTTTGCTAGACACCTCCTATTCAACTAGGCTTGAGTAATACAGAAAACTCCTCACAGTAATAAAATCGCAACATATGCTTCACCGAATACTACAAAATGTGGTTGCATTGATGTTCAATGTTTATAGTAGTGATCATAAATTATCATTTGAATCTTCTAAAATTGTAATCGTAAAACCAAACCAGAGGAAGTCATCAAAAACATATTGCAGGATGTTTGCTCAATGCATCCTAGTTTGGTAAACTGGAATTATTTGTAGAACGCACACCAACAAAGAAAAACACGCAACCACTAACACGATTCCTAGTTGAGATTGAACTCCTCGTCATTTTCTACGCGTGCACAACTATAGGGTCGTTTTTCTGGACACAAGACCTAAAATCTTTGAGTTGTCAAAACGACACACATATTTGTAAATATCACTTACTTGGTTAAAGCTAATGCATCGACGATAACAACCGACACGGATCATTACTATTTATTTTATAATCATTTCAACAAAATTACACACACTGTACATTGTTGCTTTTTGCGTTACACGAGAATAAATCAGATCACAACGAACTTAAGGTGTATTTTACTCACTCGTCGCATTATGGATATTTACCATCATCGTTTCAACGGCGTGCATCGTTTTGCCGAATACGAAATATGTTAGTGTAGCAAACGTTTTAGCGTAACAGAAAACTATTTTCACTTTCTTGACTTTTGAAAACGATACACGCGCATTTTGTTTGTGTCAACTATAGTTACTTGTATGATACGACTGATAATCCCCGCGACTCATACAAAAGTATGAAAGATATTTACATCACACAAAGTACTCGACCTTACTCGATATATTTGGTGTTACGAAACTGAAGAATGATTGCCTACGCTTTCAAAGTAAAGAATGCTTAGTTAGACTCTACAAACTGTTTTGACGTCGCAAGTGTTTTTGACATGAATGATCCAACATAGCTTATTATTCACATAGTTCGATACAGTACTAGTACTTACAGAAATATCAGAGTTGTTTACACAAAAGTTTGTATATGTACAATATGTGAATACCATGCGTAAGTCCTGCACAACCGCGGTATCTATCCTAGTTTAGTCAACACAAATTTATTACACCGGGTCACGTAAACTTTCGTAGAAGATAAGCATAGTCACTACTCGAGGGTTCTGGCAATGTCATAGCAATAAACCAGTTACTCCAACAACAGAGTAGAGTACCTATGTTTTCTAGTCACCGTCCTTAAATCTTACACACAAAACAAACAACTTTACAAACGAAAAGTGCTGAGTCATCACATGATTGCCGTCACAACAAAACGACTAGTAGATGGAGCCGTAATAAAAATGTTCCTAACCCTCGGCACACCAGTGAGAAATCGTGCAATGGATATGTTTTGTCGAGTTGTTGTTGAGCGTCAAGTCTTCGTGTTGAACCGTACATTTGAACAGCACAACCACGATCCAATTATACCCACGAATCTATTTTCATTTTGACACAAACTGTCCCGTACAGAAAAATAAATTTTCTTTCCTCAACACACACTTCTACATATTGGTTGAATTAAGGGCCTTTGAGTATTTGGTTGTATTAAGGTAATATACCTACATATATACCAATAATATATGTGCATTGTACTGAACTGTGATGCTCGAAGATGACACAAAGGACCAACAAGAAAAATGTGGATTATGAGACCATCCTGTCAAAGCTGGATTTACTAACAGAGAAAATTGACGAACAAAAAGATCAAACTGGACAGAAATTTGCTGATCTGATGAATGAAGTACAAGAACTTAAAAAGAGTGCTGAGTTCCTAAGCGCCCAGTATGAAGAAATCAAAAACAAACTCGACATCTCAGACCGGGAACTATCCGAAGTCAAATCTCAAAATTGTGAACTAAGGAAAATGGTTTACGACCTTCAGTCTTCCAATAACGAAGCATGTAGAGCAATCAGTGACCTTGACCAGTATGGGAGAAGAGAATGTATAGAAATAAAAGGAATTCCCTACAACAAGAATGAATGTACTGACGATCTAGTAATCACTATGGCAAAAAAATTGGAAGTGAACATCAGCAAACATGACATAAGTGTATGCCACGGACTTGGGCAACCCACCGAAGACTATCCAGACCCGGTCATACTAGCCGAATTCTGCTCGAGGAGAGTCAGAGACGCAATCTTCAGCAACAGATCAATATTACATAAAGAACGAGAAATTTAGATTAATGAAAGCCTCACAAAGTCAAACCACACAAGATTCAATGCCTGTCTCAAGTACAAAAAAGCCAATGCATTTAAATACATTTGGACAAGACATGGAGTTACCTACCTGAAAAAGAACGACGATGAACGAGCTATGACAATCAAAAATGATGAGGACTTATCAAGGTACAACATTTTCCTATAATACGAAAAAGTGGATCTATGATGATGAGATTGTTTGATAGCCATGCCTATTAGGTTTCCTTGCGGCTTCTGCCGACAACCCTGTAAATCAAATCAGAGAGCTATTTACTGTGATTTATGTGATTCTTGGCTCCATCTTAAGTGTAGTAATTTGACTATTCTTCAATTTAATCATCTTGGATCATCCGAAGAGAACTATTATTGTTTTCAATGCGTTAACTCCATATTACCTTTTTCTTTGCTTGACAATGTGCAACTTTCACAAGAATACCTTTGGTCACCGAGAATGAACCTACCTATTAGTACTAGTTATCATAACATTGAAAACCTCAATTGCTTGTTTGATGATAGTCCTTCTATGTTGTTATTACATGCAAATGTGAGATCTCTACTTAGGAACATAGGGATTCTTTCCTCAATAATTTCAGATCTTAGTCATAAACCTGACATAATTGCAATCAGTGAAACTCGACTAGCCTCTGTCCTACCATATGAAATTGACTTAGATGAATACTCATTCATAAATGCTAACTCTCCAAACATAGTTGGGGGAGTGGGGTTCTACATTAGAAGTAGTATCCAATTTCAAACTATCACTGAATTTGATCTAAAACTAAAAAGTTGTGAAGAACTTTGGATAGAGACCCCCTTGATCTGCAACAAAAAAAGATCTAATATTATCATAGGAGCTATCTATAGACACCCCCACCAACCACTGGCTCAGTTTATTGAAGTTCTTGAGAATTGCCTAGAAAAGCTTACTGCACAGCATAAGACATTCTACCTGCTAAAAGATTTCAACATAGACCTTCTTAAAACATCAAATAAATACTCTAGGGAATTAGCCGATCTTATAACTAACTATTCTTGTCAATCACTGATAAATGACCCTACTAGAATAACTCAAAAAACTCAATCGCTGATTGATCATATCTTTACGAACAACTATTCTCAGCACGACTCTGGTATATTAATCGGTGACATATCTGATCACCTGCCAATATTCCGTAAGATTGCTAATACCTCTCCAGGAGTTAAACCAAAAATATCTTTTATTCGCGACTATAGAAGACTCTCACTTGATTTGTTTTCATCCGAACTTACTGAAGCATTAACTGACCTACAACCCGTCTGCAGTTCCGAACCCAATAACAGTAACCAATTCTTTACCTCATTCATTAGTTGTATTAATTCACTTTTGGACAAATACGCACCGCTTCGCAAACTAACGCGCAAAGAACGCCGGTTCTCGACCAAACCTTGGTTCACTCATGCAATCCGTAAATCTATAGCAACTCGACGTAAACTATATAAAAGTCATTTTTTATCAGACAATGCTGATAAAATAATTTTATACAAAAAGTACACTAATATTCTTACCAAAGTGAAGAAAAAATCTAAAATCAATTATTATCGGGAATAATTCCAGAAGATTCAAGGAAATCAACAAGAAATCTAGAATCTCTTTAATCGATTATTCAAAACCTCCAAACCAAAAAAATTTCTATCGGAAATCAGTAATGACAATGTCATTATTACTGCTGAGAAAGACATATGCAATGAGTTTATTCAATACTTTGCGAACATTGGAAAAAATCTTGCAGATAAACATGTGTTATCTAGAACCTACAAGAAATACCTAGGTAGGCCACAACCTAACTCAATTTTCATTGAACCAACAACAGAGAATGAGATCATCACAATTGTGCACAATCTAAAAAAAACTCGGCAACAGGGCCTGATGGTGTTCCTGTTAATATTTTGAAGGAAACCATATCCATAACAGCGCCAACCCTCACTGTATTGATTAACAAATGTTTCGAACTTGGGATCTTTCCTGATTGTCTCAAAGTAGCACGTGTGACTCCAATTTTCAAAGAAGGAGATCCACTCAAGTTATCCAACTATAGGCCAATATCAATATTACCAGTCTTTTCTAAAATTTTAGAAAAATTAATGCTAATTAGATTAACCAACTTCACAGATGAATTTAATATATTATCTAAAAAACAGTTTGGATTTAGATAAAACCACTCAACCTTGCATGCAGTAATTGACAGTGTTGATAACATATATCAGAGCTTGTTTGAGAAGCTATCAACCATTTGTGTTTATCTAGATCTGCAAAAAGCATTTGACACTGTCGATAGAACTATACTACTAGGCAAATTACATCACTATGGATTTAGAGGCGTGATGTATAAACTATTGGAGTCTTACTTGAACAATAGAAGTCAATTTGTCAAAAGTAACGAATTTTCATCTGATAAATCAATAGTTGAAATGGGTGTACCACAAGGATCCGTTTTAGGTCCCTTCTTGTTTTTGATCTACATAAATGACTTAAATAATGCCTTTGACTTTACTATCCAATTATTTGCAGATGACACATGTCTGATGCTGTCGTCGAACAATATAACTGACTTAGAGTCCTCTTGCAACTCACACCTGCAAAAATATTGGATTGAATGAATAATAATAGTTTAACCATAAATACCTCAAAAACTCACTGTATGTTCTTTGGAAGGAATTCGAATAGTAATTTTGATATAAGGCTGAATAGGGAAAGCCTGATTCTACAGAAAAGCATACATTATTTAGGTATAGTTATTGATAACAATCTGACATGGGGTGAACATATAACCTCTATTTGCAACAAGCTATCTAAAACCATAGGTATCATTCGAAAGTCACGTTTTATTTTACCACAATCCACACGAATAATGATTTATCATACCCTATTTCACTCTCATCTAACTTATGGTATCATTCTCTGGGGATCCACATGGGAGAAACATTTGGATCGAGTTAGGAGCCTGCAAAATAAAGCCATCAAACTAATATGCCTTGCCAATCGTAGAGATCACGTTGACCCTTTATATTATAATTTAAAAATCCTGAAAATTGATGATATTTACAGATTGTAAGTCGGCATTCTGATGCATAAATTCTACAATAACACCCTACCTGACATTTTCTCGGACTACTTTACACCTATCAGTGAACATCATTCTCATTTTACAAGAGGTTCTGTTTTGAATCTGTAATTACTTAAGGCCCATCACAAAACGATTGCCTATCAAGGTCCTCTAATATGGAACTCCATTCCTTCGCATATTAGGAGCAATACTTTATATGTATTTAAAACCATGTATCGTGCCTTCCTTATTGAATCATACAAAAGCTAAAATGTATTTTTAGTGTGAACTAGTACCGGTCAACATATCTTGTTTGTTTCAGACCTGTACACTTTATATTCTTTTCCTCCGTTTATCCTAACATGTGCTCTTACGTTTATCCTGTCAATCTTACAATTCACTGTTGCAGTACGATGTATGCAATTTATAGCCAATCTACTTCGATCAGCTGCAGTAGATTCGATGATCAACAGATCACTTCGCTGCAGCTTCATCTTGCAATCGTAAAACATATTGGCCAATCCTATGAACTGTAAATCGTATTCGTACACATCTCATTTGCTTTGAAATTGACACTGTAACCATTTCTTTTGTATGTGACCGTGATTCTGAAGTTTATGCTATTTTGTTGCCTGTTTTGTTATTTTGCGATGATGAATAAAAAAATTCTCTTTTTCTTTCTTCTCTAACCAATCACTTTCATCAAACACACAACTCAATAAAATTGTTTACTTTGTACAACATCAAAACCCCGATTTAGTTGTACATGTAGTTGAGAAATATTTTTAATAATCCATATCACAATCATCGACTTCCGTTTACGGTGTTAGTGTGTGAGTCATACCGGGAGACTTGTATCAAAATTGGTTCGAATTGACTAAATACAACGAGGGTTGAAATACTTCGAGTCGATTCATAAGTGGTCTCCGTTGCGGTTTTAATCGAAGCATACAGAACGGTCTTACTGTAGGCTCTTCTCTCGTGTTCAGCAACTGAGTGGTCGAAACGCATGCATTCAAATTTGAACAACGACCTTGTTTCGTCACGCGAAAAATATCTTCACTGTCTCGATACTCTGATACTCTGCACAAGATGTGTAAATCCTTTTCACACTCATAATACTACACTAACGCGATACCGACGTCAAGCGACAACGTTTAACAATACCAATGACGCTGAACATACGACGCTTACCCCAGTAAAAATACCATTTTCATTTGGAAATATATTTTTTCCCTGAGTAACAAACCCTTTTCGTCTAGAAATATATTTTTCGTAGAGTAACAATACCATTTTGGTTTGAAAAACTATCATTTATCTGAGTAACAATACCATTTCGCTTGGAATACTACCATTTACCAGAGTAACAATACATTTCACTTGGAAGTCCGCTGTTTACCTGATTAAAAATACCATTGTCCTTTGGAGATCTATCGTTTGCCCAGATTATCAATACATTTTCACTTGGAAATCTGACATTTACCTGAGTAACAACACCATTTTCGTTTGGACAACTGGCAATTACCTGCGTAAAATTACCATTTTCACTTGGAAGTCCACAGTTACCTGAGTAAAAATACCATTGTCCTTTGGAGATCTATCGTTTACCCAGAGTAACAATACATTTTCACCTGGGGTCTATCGTTTCCTAGAGCAACAAAACCATTTACGTTTGGAAATATATTTTTTCCCTGAGTAACAAACCATTTTCACTTGGAAATATGTTTTTTTTCCTCGAGTAACAATACCATTTTCGTTTTGAAAACTGACAACCACACCCGACAATTTGATATTTTTGTATATTGTAACAACGGACAGCGACAAAATATACACCAGAGGTCTCAAACTCAAATGTGCTCGCGGGCCAATTTCATAGTTTTGATGACGCCACGGGCCGCAGCATCAATAATACGGATATTCAATGCATATTTTCGAAGTAAGCCTTATTTCACGGGACCAAGCAGACAGGCATTCCTCAAACATCGTGGAAATGTAATTTCCTATTGTACTATTCACGCTTGACACGGAATAAAAATCACATTTTCAAATATTTGATTAAAATTGTTTTTGTGCCGGGCATAATTTTTTTAATTAATGAGTTATAGACATCATGCGAGAGGATGCATCATGACATCGTAAAACTGTCGGGCTATAATATTGCAGCTAGTGGACCATTGACGTGCTACAATTTTATGTGGAATATTATAAAATCGACTGAAGATTGATCTGATATCAGATAATTTCAACGGTGCAGCCTATTCCTGGTTTTGATATAGTCGTGATAAGTATAGGCTATTGTTACCAGTGGCGGCTCGTCCTATAGGGCAACTGGGGCATTGCCCCACCTAAAATTCTGTTCAATAACAATTTAACCATTTAGAGACGCACAGCGATCAATATATACCGAGATCACAGCGAAACCCGCGTTCTTCTTGTGCTTGCGCTTGCAAATGCCCATACATAGCGAAGTCTCTGCGAAAATCGAATTCTCTTCTGTGTTTTCGCTTTGTCAATGCCTAGCCGGGGCTTGCCCCGGTAGCGCTCATAGCAAGCTTTCACTATCTATTCTCTCAAAGCCGCGCACAATAAAGAAACAGTGATTTACTCTCTCCTATTCGTAAAATGGCCGAGCAAGTGGGGCAACTATGCCTGGTCGCCGCTACGGTGTGATGTAACAATCGTATCTATATCTGAACTCGGTTACCGTAATATGCGTTGAGTCGACCTTTGCTGGTATAGGTCGATTTTGACGGTGTTTCGCACCATGATAATTCTTGAAACTTGGTATGATATGTCGTGAATGTAGTATTTAGCACTGCTCCAAGTTTCAGGCTTGCTACTTAAAGATAAGGGTAGTTATTTCGTTTCCGAAGTTCAGTGTGTGCTAATCTATCATGTACATTGTACAGCAAACAGATTTTACTCAAAAGCCGGTATTGGTCTCCATTGATTTTGACGATGTTGCATACCGAGATCGGTCATGACATTTGGCACGGTAAGTCTTAATGTTAGTATCGACCGCTGTAATAAGTTTTAAGTTTGTCACTGAACTATATGGGTGGTAATTTCGTTTCCAAAGTCGAGTAAGAGCTGACTCTTCATTTATCGCTAACAGATTTACGCAAAAGCCGTTATTGGTCTCTATTGATTTTAACGATGTTCCATACCTAGATCTGTCATGAGCTTTTGCATGTTATGTCTTGATTTTAGTATCGAGCGCGGTGCCAAGTCTTAAAGTTGACACTCAAGGATTGAGGCAGTTATTCCGTTTTCGAGGTCGAGTATGGTAGAGATGCGCGCTGATCTGATACTCAGCCTACCTACATCATTGCGGATCTCACGCAAAAGCCGGTGTCTGTCTGTGCTAATCTAGTCTGCGTTTCATAACGAGATCGGTGATGATATTTCCAATGGTATATCTCGATGATCGCATGAAACAGCTAACTAAGACTCTCGGTTTGCATTCAAATATTCACATAATTTTATGTTCGCCAATGTCCATTTCACTGTGAAATTGTGGCCTTCAAATTTTACTCAAACTTCGGTGTTCGTCTGTTTGTATTGATTTTGACAGTGTACCATGCCGGAATGGGTTATGAGATTGCGAATGCTACTTCTCGATGATTTCATGTAACAGTATACTAAGTTTACGGCTTTCATTCATGTATTTATTGAGTAATGTATTTTCCAACGGCGATTTCGCAGCAGACTTATAGAGTGTAAGCCGTATGTGTTGTGTCACAGTCTCCAGTTTCAAGGCCAAAATGTGATATGTTGTTCCGAGACCGAAGTTCCGAGGCTGCTGTCCTTAGTTCTTCAAAGACCATTCAAATTGATGTTCTGGATTCTATATGACAGCCCCAATCTATGAGATAACAATTGCGTATGTGTCCGAACTCGTTGACCTTTGCAGTTATAGGCTTACGCAATCTCTCGAGTTCTAGTCATTGCAAGTAGTCTGGTCAAGTCAAGTGCGAACACGAATCGTATTGAATCTTTGCTTCGTACGTAGTTTATGCAGTTGCCTTTAGAGCGAAAATTAGAGGTCTAGAAATTGTCCATGTCCAGTCCATTGATCCAATCGTACGCCGGGTACCTCCGCGTTGGTTGCCTATCACCTGGTCGTAACTAGGGCTGGGCAAAATCGAGTACCTGAGTGATTCGATTCTGAATCACGTAAAATGCTTCGAGTCGAGTCGAGTAATCGAGTATCACTCATTATGACGTCATAGCAGAATACTATTTGTCAAAGTTCAAATATGTACCTTTTAAGCGACCACAAAGAATATAATGCCTGTTATCCATCATATTCAGGATACTTTGTTATTTTTTTCGACCATCATCATCATCATCATCATTTGTTTATTAGCAATTTTATCAGTTCAATACACCACAAAAATGCGATACAATGAAAAGACAGGAAGATGTCGAAGCGACAAGGAGTAGTCTATGGAATCTGACACCCACCTTGGCCTAGGCGATGTAGAGAGGAGGCATGCACACTGAATGAAAGTAGAGAAGATAGTATAGAAGAAGAATGCGACAAGAAATAGGGCGGTATGTCATGGGAAGCGAGATCGATAGGTCAGTCGTGGTCCGGTAATCTTGAGGATGGACTGTATTTATTTAGTAGTAATTGCTTGTATTTCGACTTGAATGTGGACATGCTCGTCGACTGTCGGATGGCCGGCTGGATACTGTTCCACACATCCACCATACCGATTTCATATGCACTTGGTGACAATATTGTGGGATGATCATGACTTCCGAAATGTGCTATTTCCAGTAACGTTCGTAGCTTTGTAATTCATGATTCGTATGCTACGATACGGCCAATCAAGGTTTCAAGGCTTCAACAGTGAAATTAGCATAAACTCGTTGATCGTTGATAAACTCCTCGTTGATAAACCAACTTTCAGTGGTGAGGAGCGTATAATTTCAGTACTAAAAAAAATCGACTTTTACTACTCGGCTCGAATCATTAAAATTAATACTCGGTTCAGATTCGAGTACTCGAATCATTGTGCCCACTGCCCATCCCTAGTCGTAACCACCAGCTCAGTGGTCGTAACACACCAGAATCGTGTACGAAACACTTTCGGACGTGCTTAGAAAAATTAGGGCCTATTGATTTGCGTAATCTCTAACTCTACCATGAAATCATAACGCATGCTACTAAGGATGACCTGATAATTGATTCGTGGCATAGTGAAGATTCTTAGTTCACGCACATTTTGTATATATAAAATATTCCTTTGATTAAAAAAATGAATAAAACATTTGTTACCACACTTCAAGTCACGGCTCACCGGCAAACCTCTCGCGGCACCTACGTTCGTTAAAATCACTGTTGTCGGGAAATTCATGTGACCATCATAAAGTTACAGCATTTTTACGTTGGAAAACGCCATTGTGACGTCATGTTGATAAAAGTCGCTCGCAGCCCTTGCCCCACCACCCGATATTTTCACGAGCCGCCACTGATTGTTACTGTCATTGCCAAAGTCAAATTAAATCAGCGTTAGATTTTGCCTTCGAATATTATTGGAACATATCAATAACAACTTAAATATAATCATTATTGCGTCATAGTGATAGCATTGCCTCTTAACCTTTTAGCGATCGTATACCCATTGTGTTTCCAATAAGATTTCTCGTAGCCCCTGGCCTTTTTCAACACAATTTCTGATGGTACGTATAATAAAAATCAGAAAGTCCATTCACATTAAATCGCGCGTAGCGCGAAGACTATATTCCAGTTGAATAAATTGGCCAAGAAAATATTCCACAGCATATAGGCCTAATTCCACAATGCATCTCGTACACCCTAATGTGGTGCTTCGTACCCTGATGGGGTCTACGGACCCTGGTTAAGAACCTCTGGAATAGAAATGCCCAATCGGAGAAGGATTCGTGGATGTTACAGCTGTAGAGCGTACAACAACCTTACTCGCCACCGATAATAACATGGATAAAGAGAACAAACAACAAGTTTGTTGAGATTTCTGTGATTTTATAGTCGTTTTAGCGTGAACTTTAAGTTCTTATATCTAAAAAAGATATATGGCACTTGAATATATTGTTGAATACTTGAAATTACAAAATGCCTCCGCGGGCCGCACAAAATGCTCTCGCGGGCCGCGTGTTTGAGACCTCTGATATACACCAACAACGACTCCGATACATTTGTGTAATCACATATTCACTTGTTCTGGTACATCCCATCAAAGTCATCGATTAGCCACACACACACAATTACAATGCACTGCTTCGATATGTCCGCGATGTCTGGGTTCGTGTTTTGAATTTTCCAGAATCAATCTGTCTAAGGTTGTAATCCTCTCGACTTTGGTAACTGGATGATACATGGATGACAATCTTCGGGAAACGACTGAATGCGTGCTCCCCATCGTGCTAACGATTTCAGGTTACTTGTAAATAATTTTCTTGCTCACACTATACATATTATAGGTACATGGATATGTAGTGCTAATCGTTTTTTGGTCAATGCATATCGCTCCAGTCAGTATGAAATTACAAATCCAATACAGGCCAGTTCATTACCGATCCCGGTTATTCAACACAAAGCGATAACACAAAACCAATGACCAAATGCAATTAAACATGTAGATTCACAACCCGTGTTTTGTTTCCGTGAAAAATGACAATACATATCGAATATACTTTACGATTGTTCACCCCGACCAAGTATTCGCATAAATGGGATGTATGACATTACATACAATGTGTAGATGTACAAATGTTGGGAGTTTATGTGCACCTCGGTATGACCCATAGACAACATCATTATACCCTCCAGGACTTCGTTATTGTATCGCGAGGCCAATAAAATCGATTTTGTATATTCAATCGGTGTCATAGACGACGGAAGACTTGGAGATCCAATGCAAAATACAGACAAACAAACGGTCATATTTGTCCATCTTGGTTAATCACTCAACTACCATTGGTGCTAACGATACAGTGAACGGTACAGTATGCAACGCATATCAATAGAGTGATATATCCACAGGTAAATATGGGGACCGACCACAATAATTGTACCGATATTTAACCGAGATTACTATCCGTTCACTGGTTCACTCGATCGTTTTAGCAACTTGTAA
Organism: Botryllus schlosseri; assembly: GCF_051294905.1. Classification (NCBI taxonomy): domain Eukaryota; kingdom Metazoa; phylum Chordata; class Ascidiacea; order Stolidobranchia; family Styelidae; genus Botryllus; species Botryllus schlosseri. The sequence goes on along the minus strand of NC_137239.1, from coordinate 13,150,746 downwards.
CATCACAAGATAGACACGACTCGAATTACTAATATTCACAATTTTTATGATAAGTGTCCTTACTGATCGTTCACTAAGTCTATATGAATATTCGAAAAATCGGATATCGCTACTCTCAACACCAGTGATTCGGTTTAAGTTTGAAATCGATTTGGTAATGTAATCCGAAATGATGTGTTTTTGCGGGATCTGTTAACCTTCTCAAGAAAGTGCTGTCTCTTTGACACATGAAACAAATATTATCAACCACACCTTGCGTGCATCGATTTGTCGGCGTCATACAATTATTGTGGCCGGTCCCCATATTTACCTGTGGATATATCACTCTATTGATATGCGTTGCATACTGTACCGTTCACTGTATCGTTAGCACCAATGGTAGTTGAGTGATTAACCAAGATGGACAAATATGACCGTTTGTTTGTCTGTATTTGCAGTGGATCTCCAAGTCTTCCGTCGTCTATGACAGTGGTTCTCAACCTTTTTCATCTCGCGGACCGGTAAAATTTCAAAAAATGTCTGGCGGACCGGTGAATTTTCAAAATTGAAATGAAGCCGAAATGTAAAGCATGCAGCCGTTTTTTTGCAATTATATGGTGGTAAAGAGTCACATTTAGACGGGTTTGATCGTAATTAATTATCTTCATGATGGCATCCATGAAATTTTATGGTAGCCAGTCGAGGTAATATTGCCTTGTCCAGATAAAGGTGCTACCGCCGAGAGTCGTTTACAGACTCTCGCGCCGAAGGCCGTGAGTTTAACCGATCACACCAACTCGAATAATATTCTTCTCTTTGACAATATCGAGAGAAGATGCGTTTCGGAGTCGAACCAAGCACCTTTTCGTGTTACCTTGCTCATTATCCACTGTCACCAGATGTATGGGCTACTCTGGCAACTATACGAATACAATGCGCGCCGGAAGAGAAAACCTCACAGCAACTATATCGAAAATACGATCCGTGCCGAAAAAGCACTTCGTCAGCCCACCCCCCCAAAACGTTGGTCTTTTGCCCAAAAGGCGCCAATAGCCAAAATTTTCGATAATTCATGACTGAATCGGTTTTCTCGCTGCCGAATTTTGGCACACCTTTCGGAATCCCATGTTAGCCTAAACTTGATTATGTGTTGGTACGTCGTGGCACGGTAACGGCTGACGCTGACATGCCTATTTCTATAAATCATGCGTGTTTCTCGGAGAAGGGCACCTAATAAGCACAAGACATTTAGCGACACTAAATGTCGCAAAGCGCAAAATGAACTTGGCAAATAGTTGGGAAAAGTTAAAAAAAAAATAATACGGTATGATTTATGTTCATTTGCTAAATAATTTTGGGCTCTTTTCAAGCTCGGCCCCTCACCAATTGGGTGCTTTGGGGTTCCCCAGTTAAGGTCCTGCACTGAATAAATCAATGGAAAACGAATGATCGCGCAAACTACGATGTTAACCGATGAGTCAGCTCGTACCTGTTTTGTACTTGTCGCTCGCATGTCGTCAAATGACACGTCTTGAACTTTAAGTCAAATCGAACATGTTTACAGCTCTAATCTGTTACCTCACGAAGTTCTGAATCGGTTTAAAATTTGATGATTTACTTATTTTATCAATGGACAAGCCTTGAACATTGCATCTTGAATATAAGGTATAAAATTGTAATAAACCTGGCGGACCGGCAGGAATGTCGTCGCGGACCGGCACCGGTCCGCGGACCGGCGGTTGAGAACCACTGGTCTATGACACCGATTGAATATACAAAATCGATTTTATTGGCCTCGCGATACAATAATGAAGTCCTGGAGGGTATAATGATGTTGTCTATGGGTCATACCGAGTTGCACACAAACTCCCAACATTTGTACATCGACACATTGTATGTAATGTCATACATCCCATTTATGCGAATACTTGGTCGGGGTGAACAATCGTAAAGTATATTCGATATGTATTGTCATTTTTCACGGAAACAAAACACGGGTTGTGAATCTACATCTTTAATTGCATTTGGTCATTGGTTTTGTGTTATCGCTTTTTGTTGAATAACCGGGATCGGTAATGAACTGGCCTGTATTGGATTTGTAATTTCATACTGACTGGAGCGATATGCATTGACCAAAAAACGATTAGCACTACATATCCCTGTACCTATAATATGTATAGTGTGAGCAAGAAAATTATTTACAAGTAACCTGAAATCGTTAGCACGATAGGGAGCACGCATTCAGTCGTTTCCCGAAGATTGTCATCCATGTACCATACAGTTACCAAAGTCGAGAGGATTACAACTTTAGACAGACTGATTCTGGAAAATCCAAAACACGAACCCGGACATCGCGGACATATCGAAGCAGTGCATTGTAATTGTGTGTGTGTGGCTAATCGATGACTTTGATGGGATGTACCAGAACAAGTGAATATGTGATTACACAAATGTATCGGAGTCGTTGTTGGTGTATATTTTGTCGCTGCCCGTTGTTACAATATACAAAAATATAAAATTGTCGGGTGTGCTTGTCAGTTTTCAAAACGAAAATGGTATTGTTACTCGAGGAAAAAAAACATATTTCCTAGTGAAAATGGTTTGTTACTCGGGGAAAAAATATATTTCCAAGTGAAAATGGTTTGTTTACTTGGGGAAAAATATATTTCCTAGTGAAAATGGTTTGTTACTCAGGGAAAAAATATATTTCCAAACGTAAATGGTTTTGTTACTCTAGGAAACGATAGACCCCAGGTGAAAATGTATTGTTACTCTGGGTAAACGATAGATCTCCAAAGGACAATGGTGTTTTTACTCAGGTAAATGTGGACCTCCAAGTGAAAATGGTAATTTTACGCAGGTAATTGTCAGTTGTCCAAACGAAAATGGTGTTGTTACTCAGGTAAATGTCAGATTTCCAAGTGAAAATGTATTGATGATCTGGGCAAACGATAGATCTCCAAAGGACAGTGGTATTTTTACTCAGGTAAACAGCGGACTTCCAAGTGAAAATGTATTTTTACTCAGGTAAATGGTAGTATTCCTAGCGAAATGGAATTGTTACTCAGATAAATGATAGTTTTTCAAACCAAAATGGTATTGTTACTCTACGAAAAATATATTTCTAGACGAAAAGGGTTTGTTACTCAGGGAAAAAAATATATTTCCAAATGAAAATGGTATTTTTACCAAGGTAAGCGTCGTATGTTCAGCGTCATTGGTATTGTTAAACGTTGTCGCTTGACGTCGGTACCGCGTTAGTGTAGTATTATGAGTGTGAAAAGGATTTACACATCTTGTGCAGAGTATCAGAGTATCGCGACAGTGAAGATAGTTTTCGCGTGACGAAACAAGGTCGTTGTTCAAATTTGAATGGGTGCATTTCGACCACTCAGTTGCTGAACACGAGAAAAGAGCCTACAGTAAGACCGTTCTGTATGCTTCGATTAAAACCGCAACGGAGACCACTTATGAATCGACTCGAAGTATTTCAACCCTCGTTGTATTTAGTCAATTCGAACCAATTTTGATACAAGTCTCCCGGTATGACTCACACACTAACACCGTAAACGGAAGTCGATGATTGTGATATGGATTCTTAAAAATATTTCTCAATTACATGTACAACTAAATCGGGGTTTTGATGTTGTAGAAAGTAAACAATTTTATTGAGTTGTGTGTTTGATGAAAGTGATTGGTTAGAAGTATGTGTTGAGGAAAGAAAATTTATTTTTCTGTACGCGACAGTTTGTGTCAAAATGAAAATAGATTCGTGGTTATAATTGGATCGTGGTTGTGCTGTTCAAATGTACGGTTCAACACGAAGACTTGACGCTCAACAACAACTCGACAAAACATATCCATTGCACGATTTCTCACTGGTGTGCCAAGGGTTAGGAACATTTTTATTACGGCTCCATCTACTAGTCGTTTTGTTGTGACGGCAATCATGTGATGACTCAGCACTTTTCGTTTGCAAAGTTGTTTGTTTTGTGTGTAAGATTTAAGGACGGTGACTAGAAAACATAGGTACTCTACTCTGTTGTTGGAGTAACTGGTTTATTGCTATGACATTGCCAGAACCCTCGAGTAGTGACTATGCTTATCTTGTACGAAAGTTTACGTGACCCGGTGTAATAAATTTGTGTTGACTAAACTAGGATAGATACCGCGGTTGTGCAGGACTTACGCATGGTATTCACATATTGTACATTCGGGTTGTTCAAAATTTGGAAAATGTTTGGAATTCTACGTGTCCATCGCTTATTCTGTAGATTATTGTTAAAAAACAATAATGTGCTTGAAAGAAGCTCCCAGGAAAGCCGCTAACATTTGTCTAAATGCGTTTGAAAGTCGTTGTTGAAGAGTGGGCGGGCAACCGACAGCAGAGGCGGGCAATCACGAAACCACGGTTCTTGATTGGGTAATCGGCTAAGCTTCACTGATTACTGCAACAGCTGACTCGGATTCGGGAGCTTCGCTTTACTAAATTGAAGTCTGTTTTGCTGAGGTAGAGTCTGTTAGTAGCGGTTGTGGTTCTGTACAAGCGCGTTGTGTGTTGATGAGTCATTAGTAGTACTGTAACACGTGTTCTTTGAATGCTTCAGAGTCGATAGCAGTAGTTTATGCTTTGGAGCAACAATAGTGCAGTCATGGCAGAGGCAAAACGACGAAAGATTGCACACATGCCGCAGCGAAGAACAAGATCCAAATCTGAGCAGTACTTGGTCGGATATACTTGCGATTAAATCTGTGGCTCGAGATTACCTACTATACGAGAAGTAATGAGTTACTTGCTGCATCTGAAAGAGCATTGTCCTCAGTCAACCCCTACTCATGAACTATGTACTGTGGTGGTGGATGATGTAGTGACAGTGTGGAAAATGGCGAGAATTGCGACAATGCAGAAATCACATGTGGTGCGATCACTTCAAAACTTGCACGAAAGATGGCGTGATCTGAAGAAGAATCCGAAACAGGAAAGTGATCCCAAGGGTAAGAGGAGAAAATTCACTGATAATTTGGACAAGCTGTGGGATATTGGAAGTAGAGATGCCATAACAACAATAAAAAATGACATTTATCTATCACATGAAAGAAAGCTTGAAGACATTGCATTTTATGAAGATCAACGGCAATCTCGCCAGTCAATAATGTTGGGAAGAGACAAAATTCTGACTAAAGACCTCAAAACGAAAACAGCAGCCATTGCAGATCAAACTGTTGAAAACGTTTCACACGACTCAAGTTGTGACTATGTTGTTTTTGCATCATCGTCATCTTCAAAAGAGGGTGACAGTTTGAGTTCAAGTTCTGACTATGATGCTGATGTTGGACTTGGCACCTCGACCCAATCCGTTAAACTGATAGCACCTAAAAATATTATGAAAAATACGCATGTTTCCCAAGCTCTGGATCGATTGCAAGTAACTGGCAACGATGCTGATGGGAGCATTTATTAAGGCTTGTGGAGGAGATATAGCCATGTTCTCCCTGTCAAGATCTTCAACGAAGAGAGCCAGGGAAACAAATCGCCTGGAAATATCTCAGGACATTTTGGAAAAATTTGCCGAAAATAGACCACAGCATGTTGCCATTCATTGGGATGGAAAGCTCACAGAGGATAGATTAGGAAATCGATATGAAGCTTTGTCAATTGTTCTATCTTGTCAACCTCAATACTCGGAAGGAAAACTACTTGGAATTCAGAAGATACAAAATGCGGCAGGTCAGACACAAGCTGAAACTACTTTCGACATAATTAACACTAGAACTACCGGAACTTCAAACTACCTAGAACTACCGTGTGGCTTTTTTGACGCATATTAAATTTTATTTTCTTCGATAAAATGCATTCACCGGCGCTAAAAATCAGCACAAATCTCAACAAACGGCATTAGAAACCATTGTTTATTGCGCTCACAGCTACTTGCAATATTTTACATACACCTTGATGCAAGACTTATATAACAAATCGCCGTTTTTGGGTGTAACATATAAGTGTTGTTCTGGTGCGCATTTGGTATTTGAGCACGTTGTTTAAAAATTTGGAGTAGGTTCCAGATCCGCTTTAGCCACATCATCATTCTTGGTTATTGCTGACATATCATAAAGCTTATCAGATGAGATTTGCATAATGCAATCTCGCAACTAATCCTCGATTTGCATATTTTTGTAGCATCGGCATTTTGGCAAGTAATAGACGATCATTCACATTCTAAGAAAACATGCACGGACCATCGTCGACTTGTTGGTACCCTCATAGAATACTGCATTGCAACCTGGCCAATAATATCCCCCGGGTTTTGTTTCGTTATAACATTTAACCGTCACTGGTTTCTTGTCTGTGTTGTTTCTGAAGGAAACAGTTACCTCCGGTTGGAGTGAACTCGATATGTGTACAACTTCGATCTCTATACCGGCATCTCGCCGTTACGCTTATAAACAAGATGATAGCTTTGAAAAGTGTGGCTACATGATGCTGCCTGTGTTCCTTCTGATCCTGGGTAGCTTCAAGCAGCTTTTGACAATAGTGTCCACTGGGACTTCGTTTGCTTCTCCAAGCGTATACGGCCATATTCACGTAACATTGTTTCAAGATGGATTACATCAGACTCTTCACATTACTATGCTTGGCAAATGTATAGATTATGGAAGAGGTGTCCTGTCCTATCCTTGCCTAAATATGAGACGCCCGTGTACAGATACTTGGTAGCAGCAGCGTACACCATCTGACATTTTACCCCAATTATTTGCTGGCATTTCGACCATGTAATGAACGAAAACAATATTATCTTTATCGAGTCCGCACCTTTTTGTACTCCTGATGTCAATAGAAAGCTCATGACTTCCATAAACCTGTTCCTCGGGAGGGCCTGACTAAACATAATGCACCCAAGCCCTCAATCGTCATATGCATTCAATTTACTAGATTCAGCTCACTCTCCCCCCCGAAGATCCATCTCGTAGACCGGAGCAAAGGCCCTTTGCCTTTGTACAACCCTTGTATATTAGTATGGACAATACAGATGTAGGCTTGGTCTAATGGTACATTTCAAATGTGATGTCCTGTAACACGCTGAGCTTCAGAAATATAACATTACAGAGCTTTGGTGACTCGGAACGAGGAAGATCCAGGGCCTTCTGTTACAGGGGATGTTGTTGCTAACACAGTTAGACCAAGTAGATATTAACAAAGTTCTGTTGTTACAAACGGCTTTTCTGCGTTTATCAGATATATAACCACGTCAAGAATATGAAACTGTGATGCCTGAAGGTAGAAAAACTGTAATGCGTCAAAAAAGCCACTCGGTAGTTCTAGGTAGTTCTGTGTATAACTTTTTTATTTGTACTAGATGAGTGATGAAAATCATAGGTAAGGTGGCCTACATAAAATAAATAAAAGTCAAGAAGTTTCAACCGAACAGCGTAAGATTTGACTGAATGCCAGCTCTTTAAAAATGAAAATGCGTCAAAAAAGCCACCTGATCGTTCTAGTGTTAAAAAGTGGGATATACAAGATGCTGTAACAGCTTTGGTTTTTGACACCACAGCAAGCAACAGCGGCTGGAAGAAGGGTGCAGCGAAGATCCTTGAGGACCTTCTAGGAAAGAAGGTTTTTTACCATGCGTGTCGGCACCATGTATATGAGGTAGTAGTCAAAGACGTCTGGAAATGTTTATTTGGAAAAGCAACAACCGGACCAGAGAACACATGGCTTGCCCACCTTAAGAAGAGCTGGAGCAGTCTTGACAGAAAACAGCAATTCAAGACTCTGACTATTCCTATATGCTTTAAAGAACGAGCAGCAATGACAGTTGAGAACTTCAAGCTACTACTCGCCAGAAAAGATTTCTTCACACGGGATGACTACAAACAATGTGTGACTAATGCTCTTGCTCTTTTCGGTGCAGATGGAGATATACATCATCACAAACCTGGTGCAACACACCATGCAAGGTGGATGGGCACCATAGGCGTAGGGGAGAAAAAACTTTTGGGGATGCGAATTCTTTTTTGCCCAAATAGATGGTGAGCGACAAAAGTAGTTATAAAGCACATAATAGTGTAAATGACGCGCTGGGAAGAACTTTACCCATATTTAGGACAAACTGCAATACAGTCAAAGCAAAGCGCGAAATCCAAAATTATTTCAAGGCTCGGATGTTTATGAGCAGTCAGTATCACCTATTCAAAAAAAAAAATTTGTCTCTGCCACTGCCATGATGCATACCAAATAGGCCCACATCAATGATGCGTTCAATATTGACGATAGGTAAAATACCGCCATATTGGTAAGTCGTGCTTGACCCATAGTCTATCTTAGATGTTTTTTAGTCTTTTCAACTTCGAAAGTGCACTTTCAGAACCGAAGTCAGAATTTTTCCATCGCTGTAAGATGAGTCTTGCACTTTGCATGATTAACCAATTTATGAGGCATCCTCCATTGCGAATACTTCTATCCATCGTTTGATTTGTTGAATTTCAGGCATGGCCAGCGTTTCATAGTCTTGTCATTTTTGTTACAAGTTAACCAGGGATGAGTTTTGAAGACTTGAGATTTCGTTTTGAAGAGTTGGATAGAAATCTCCTGTTTCTCATCGCCATAGGCTATTTCTTTGGATTGTAGCATTGTAAAATTTGTCGATTAGGCTCAATGTTGTCGCCAGCAGATGTTTTGAAATCATTGCTCATGGCCGGATCAATATTTGACATTGTAATTGTTTCAAGATTTGCTATCACACTCGTTTCTGGCACTGACTGAAAAAAGAGACACTTGCAAAACAATCGCTGCAACAGTAGTTATATCGTGAGCAGGAGTTTCCATGGGCTTGTGCACTGTCAATGAGTATCAGTACTGACGGCTATGAATGTTCCATTCCAATTGGCCGAGAAATTGGTGTAAATGTTAACTTTCCTTGTTCAAGTTTATCTTCAGCGCTAAATTCAATGGAACAATTGGCAGACTTTATATGCTGTTCTTTGTAGGATGCAGCATGCATATAGGGATTGGCGGCAGTTTTTGCATGTCGGTTGATGTCCGAAAACTTTCTCTTTTGATGCTTATCCATTGGATTACCTGGGTAAAATTCAAAACCTTTACTGACTTTTTAGTAGTTACACGATTATTTACTATTTCTCAAGTTAACGAGCAACTGATCTCCACTTGCATGGTGGAGAATACCGTATGTATACCTGATAGGCGAAAACTACAAGAAATTAGTTTGAATACTGCTTATCATTTAACCTTACATAATTGACATGCAAAATCCCAATTGAAAGAAATATACAGCTCACCTGCTTTCTGTATACATTTTGAATCCAACAAATTCGCGACAGCGCGACACTTCTTATTCTCCTTCAACCAACACACCCTCAGCTAACACAAAAGACAATGACATTTTTCATTGCAATTCGGCATAAATAAAGTGGCGGAGCTAGGTATGACATGAGCCAACAAACCAAACATATATTCTGTTGGATTAGTGTGCGATGAACCATAGCTGCAATAATGCCTGTGATATTAGATTTCCTTTTCCAAGATATGATTTAACGATATGATATCATTTTTACTATATGCAGAAATTGTCCCTTGGTTTATGCGACTATAATCTCTGTCAGTCGTGTTCATCTCATATCCGGATTGATAGACTGTTCGTTCACCTATGACCTCAAATGTTTTGTTCCAACCCAGTGACTACTAGAGATGGCCACAGTCCGGTTCAGGAGCCGGAGCAGGATTTCATTGAATTTTTACCTGGCCGGACTGGATCCGGATTTTGAATTTGCGGTGATGGTCGGATTTTAGCCGGATTTTTTGCTGCAATATGATTATTTAGCATTGTTATGGCAGGATTTTTTCGGATTCCAAGCTGGACCTTCAACAGCCGGACTCCGAATCTCACATTGCCAGCCGGATCCGGATAGATTCGGATACCGAAATTTGGGAATTCGCCCATCTCTGGTGACTACTGACGAGTCTACTACGTCCAGCTTGTGTTATTTTTGGCGATGACCAAAAATCGTTGATGAGCAATAACAAATTTAGCATCCTGAAAGCTGCATACTTAGTAAATCCATAAATTTAACTTCCTCTACATTTTTAAACTTCTTGCTTTGCAGGAAAATGTAGGTACAGTTATTTTTTCAAAGAAAAATGCAGGTTACGTACCGTACCGGTAACGTTTTCTAGTACGCTGGGCTGACCAAATCTAGAAGTTATTCTATTAAAGAATTAGATTGCAAGTCTGGTGTCAATAATTATTATCTCATAACAGTTTGTATGATTTAGAAATATGAATATCTTATGCCATATAGAAGAAGAAAAAGCGTATAATATCGACTTTACGGCCATAAGAAGATGGAGAATTTGATGCAGATGCTCCATCGACGGCCATAATATACTGAAACTAAGATCTAAGTAAGTGGAAAAGATGTCTGAAGAGGGGAACGCCATCCATTCGCGTTCCGGGCTAACCTGATGGAGGATTGCCGAATGTCCATCGGTGACATAGTGGACAGTGATACGGTCATAATATGCTGAAACCAGGATCATAAATATGTAGAAAACGTTTCTAAGGAGAGAAAAGGCCAACCATGCATGTTCCAGGCTAATTTGACAGAAGATTGGCCAATCTCCATCGATGACCAAGCGGACAGTGATACGGTCATAATATCCGGTATGCAGAAACCAGGATCATGAATATGTGGAAAACATTTCTAAAGAGAGGAAAGGCCAACCATGCGCGTTCCAGGCTGATTTAACAGAATATTGGCCAATCTATATCGATGACATAGCGGACAGTGATACGGTCATAATATGCAGAAACCAAGATCATGAATATGTGGAAACCATTTCTGAAGATCTGGGAAAGCCAACTATGCGAGTTCCAAGCTAATCTGGGGAAAGATTGCCCAATTTCCATCAATTACATAGCGGATATGCGGATACGGTCATATTATGCTGAAACCTCAATCAAAATATGTGGATAATGGAAATTTTGATGCTCGGTTCATACGCTTGTCATGGTGCCGTTATCTCCATAAAGGGCATACGAAGGGTCCGCGAATTAATAACATATACTGCAATGAATGTATTGCCTTGAAAAAATATACCTGTTACTGTTACTACTACAATTTTCTGTCAATACTAATGTAATATAGTAAGGAAGCAGATTAGAGTATTCTTTCGAAGTTATAGTGAAACTAAAATAATCAATTTGCAAAAAATTCCAAACATTTGGGGATGCGGCCGCATCCGTCGCATACTCCTCCCATACGCTGGTGATGGGCACAATTCTGTATGCTCAGAAGATGTTCATGTGGGCTGATCAGTTACATTACAAATCTGAAGAAGTGGAACTGCTGCATCGCTTCAATTTATTTTTAGTTCTCTTTTATATCCCTGCCTGGGTTGCTTCCAGCATCGGTCGTGATGTAGCCGGTAATGACTTGAGATTCAACCAGGACATGTTGAGTTACAAGGAACATGATGAACAAGTTTCCAAAGCTGCTTCACAAAAGATTTTAAAGCATGACTGGTATATCGTGGAGGAAACCGCTGTATATGCCTTGTTTTTGCCGAGTGAAAGCAATAAAACCCGAGAAAATATGGCAAAGACGCTCCTACAGGTAGAGCGAACTTCAAGTTTCAGGAGAGGCCCGCCCTCGTTGAATGCAACTGTACACATCAACAAGGACACTACTTTGTCTGATTTTATTGGGCCACAGTCGTAATACATATTTGATGTTTTTGAATGCTCTGGGGCGTGGCTAGCTCAACCGGTTGAGGTTTGGCACTTATCAGATTCCTACACCAGAATGAGCTCCTACATCAGTTCTGTCAAAGTCGTTAATGATGCCGCAGAACGAGGTGTAAGTAGTATAGAAAAGAGCGCGATGGCCGCATACAAGCTTTTAACTTAAAGAAACTAACTTCTCTAATATAATAAAGAAACAAAGGATAACCGACTTACGCATTATGCAGAATTGTAGTGGGTAGTTCCCACCGTGACGGATTGCTGCAGAGGTTTGATCAATAATTTCTGTGGCTGAAGGTGTGATGTCGCTACGGCTAGTGATTTTCGGTTCAAATGAGGGTGATATATGTGTATTCTTGGTATCATTTTCAAGGCTGCTTGCAAAATTACGTAACTCACTATCGGGCGATGAGTGGATTCCTAAACTAGAAGTGGTCCTGTCTGGCGATTTAAAACTCGACTGACCTATCATGTCGATCAATGATTTCCGGTTCAATTGAGTACGGGTGCCATCTGCGTATAATGAAAAGTCGTTTGTGTTGAATAAAGTTTCATTATTAAGCGAGCTTTCTCAAGGTTATTGTAATCTTTGCTGTAATTTTCCGTGTATGACGATCGAAACTTTCTTGATCTCTATGGTGTGTAACCCGACGAAACGGAAAAGTTCGCCTGGCGTGACTCGGCGTGTAATGGCGGGTTTGATTGACTGATGGGTCTATGATGACAACTTATGCCATGTTTCAAGCGTATGGTCAAGGTCACACGAATCGATGTAAAGTCCCGCTTGGTTGAATTGTCCTTCTTCGATTGGGGTGGGGGACAGTTGGCTGTTTTTAAGGGCTACATTCAAAACTACTATCGTAGCCCGCTGTCAGTCAGGCGCAGAGACGCAGGGATGTAAAGATTTGGTATTATGAAACCATCCTGCTCCTGTTTATATTTTAAAACTCAACTGGCGTATGATTTCTCTTGGATCTCTCGATCAATGATTTCCGGTTCAATCGAGTGTGACTGCAAGCAGCAAGCTATCTGTGTGGTGCACGTGTTATCAAATCAAACTCGTTTGTGTCATTGAGTCCATGGTATATCACATTGTTATGATTGTAAGCAGACAGTTTTGAATAACCATATGGGTTCTATTGCTGCTACTTGCTAGCCGCCATAATCAAGCGGTTGTTGACGACGTCCAAAGCTACTTGCCGCAGCTCAGGACAGTAGATAGCGTACGTGCCAGCAGAGAGCCTCGTATACGATACAAACGAACGTCAATTTGGATGGAAAAGCAACGCATTGGAGGATCTTTACTGGATTATTTTTGGATTTACGTTTATGCGGACCCGGATTTGTGGATTTTACATGCTACTCGCCAATAATTTCGCTGGCAAATGATGTCCATTGTCCGTGAATCAGCCGTGGTCGATCAAGCGTGATGCGATGATGTCAGTCGGAGTTCAAAATACTCGTTTATATCAATCACATCAGAGTAGTCATTTTTCTTCTGACTCGTGACTCTTGCACCGATGTGGTTCCTGTATCGAGTACTACGATACTCGATTCCATTGTACGCCGACGAATCGGGGCTCGTATACTATACATATAAGCGTGAATTCGGATGGGAGTACAGCGTATTGGATAATTTTTACTGGATTGCATTTGGATTTACGCTTATCTGGACCCGGATTTTTCAAATTTTACATGGTACTGGCGGTATAATTGCGCTAGCAAGTGATGGCCATAAATCAGCCGTGATCGATCGAGCGTGATACGGTGATGTCAGTCGGGGTTTAAAATACTCGTTTAGATTAATTACATCAACGTAGTCATTTCCTTCTGACTCGTGACTCTTCCATCGATGTGGTTCCTGTGTCGAGAACTATACGATACTCGATTCCATTGTACGCTGACGTATCGGAAAAGTTCGCCTCGTTTCGTAGGATACTGGTGGTATGGCTAAATTTCGCCGAATACGAGTTTGGGAATATTTGGCGTCATATTCGAGTGATTAAAAACTTATCTCTAGGCAAGTAGACGTACTTGCTGAGTGATTATAGCCTGCGACCCACATTCCCACTGTCTCTGTCCACAATCGCTTGTGAAGTATGGTGCAATGAATCGGTGATCCGGCTCCTATTTTTCATATAATCCGTGTAAGCGACGCCTTCTAGAAGCTCAGAAGTGGGCAGTGCTACAAGTCGGTAGCTACGGGACACAAATGACGAAAATCATCCTGGTGTAAATGACCGTATTAGTAGTCTACAAGCCCCATGAATATCACAAACAACGAATCAAACTCTACCCGCCATGATATCAACTCCAGCAGGACATATTTTCAATATATTGAGATATGTAAATTTCATTCTTAATATTTTCAATTTTGCAAGCGAACCATCTTTTAAGGCAGCAATAATACAAGATTTGTCGTTATCGGCTAACGCTCTAAAAGGCGATTTGGTGTATGTGATTTGGTTTGGATTTGGTGGAAATGTGAATATTGATTACGACGGTGCGATCTTTGGACGGTTCGCCGCGGTAAACAATCCTTCATACCAGGAAACAATCATGCGCAGTCTGAAAATATAGTCGAACATTCGTACCATGCTACAATACCAAGCACAAAGCGTTATTGGAAAAAACATTGCGATGAAGCGGCGATCGACATGCATTGTACATTCTACTTTACCTATGCCAAGGTGGGTGTCTGATTTCAAAGGCTACTCCAAGCTCCAACTCGTTTCGACACCTTATGTCTTTCATTGTATCGCAGTTTTGTATAGTGTTTTGAAACGATGAAAATATTAATAAACTGACAATGATACACTAAATTCTCCCAAGAACAGCTACAATAGGCTACAGTAACGGTCAGAGGTGGTCAGTAACGAAGTACTTCTACTTTTTGCACTAGAATACTAGTCCGATTATCGGACCACGACCTAACATATCGATCTAGCTTTCCATCCCATGCCACCTCATTTTGTCGATTACCTTTCCTATTGTTTGCTTTAGTTTTCATTCGGTGTGCGTTCCTCTTTTCTACTTTACCTATACCAAGGTGGGTGTCTGATTTCAAACACTACTCCAAGCTCCAACTCGTTTCGACACCTTATGTCTTTCATTGTATCGCAGTTCTGTATAGTGTTTTGAAACGATGAAAATATTAATAAACTGACAATGACACACTAAATTCTCCCAAGAACAGCTACAATACAGTAACGGTCAGAGGTGGTCAGTAACGAAGTACTTCTACTTTTTGGAAGTACTCAAGTAGTTTTGCTGTACTTCTGGTACTTACTCAAGTAGATCTGATTTTGTCTACTTCTATTTCTACTTCGTAATATTTTGTGATCTACTTACTTACTGTTCGCTATTTTCAGTTTGTCAAGTAGAAGTAGTTTTATCCCCCAATACGAAAGCTAGGCTGAGGAATTTCGGGACTGTTTTCATGGAGGAACAAGATTTAATATTTATAAAAGTCATGTAAAGCCCAGATATTTTGTTGCGCTTCGCGCATAGTAGTGATGAAGTGACAAATATGTTTTGATGAAAGTATCAGTGAATATAATTTAGGTACCGGATTGTTTGGTTCCTATCACACCGCATTGTCGCCCATATCAAATATTTCATCACAGTAAATATGGCCCACCATAACGTTTAAAACTACCGATTCGTAATCTAGCAATTACCTATGCTAATCTGGAAAATTCAGCTTTTTTTAACGTTACACCTGATTTAGCAGATCACCTTTGAAGTTTTATGGACAAAAGACATGCAATATATTTTCCGATTTTAAGAAGTGGTATTTGTATTTCACTGCAAGTATCATACTTTGAGTTCGAATTAATTTTAGTTCTTTTGTCTGCAGAAGATGCATGTTAAAGCATATAAGCAAGTGTAGTAATGCCGCTCTATTTTCCGAAAATAAAGCTACACTAAATATAACTTTAACGATTCATAATATTTGTTATTAACGCCATGCCATGATATTCTCTAAAAACGGGGTCTTCTAGTAAACAAAGTGTTAGTGTCGCATTTTCATATCAATACTATAATTTGCATGCCCATGATGCGAAACAATGCTTATTCTGTCGGGAATTGATACCTCCCATGATGCATCAATACGAATCAAGCTCTCCGCCCGTCCCGCATAGCTCGATTCGCAGATTTTGACAGTCCATGCGAACAGATTAAGACTGTTTTCAAAACTACTTACTTACTTGAGTACATTTAAAGGCAGTCAATTCTACTTCCACTTCAAGTAGTTTTAAGGGATCATTTTCGTTGAGCATTAAAATATGGTCTCTTGCAGAGCGTGACGGTAAAAAAAATGTGTGTCTCAAATATTCAGCGGAAACCGCCGTACATTATGATACGAGACTCCTATATATGGCTTGGAATACAGCACCGATGCCTTATAATTCAGAGGCTGCTGTATCGAGAGCGTCCATGGCAGTTGATCGAATAACCATATGAGAAGATGGTCAATGATCGTTTACCTCTCTATTATAAATATTCTATTTCGGAGTGTTTCCTTGTATATCCCCGAAAGCGACGACATAGAGCCGATTATTACTGATCTCCCGGTGTGAGAATGAAACTCGTGAAAAGAAGCTTGTGATCTATAATGGATTACAGAATATTCCGATGTCAACGCTGACGTTCGCGAAAATGGTGCGATTCGTTATAGTTCTGATCTTGTGTGACTACCCCAAACAGTAGATTATCGACTATAAAACGTTTGTGTAGCTATAATTCGTATCCAAGTTGTTGAACTAAGACATATGACGCTAGAATCGAATGTAATACATAAAAACTTATTCAAATACCTAGTAAGAGTGAACATTACAACGTTGAGTCACTTGAAAAGTTGTAGTGGTAGCAGAATATTGTTTGTGAATCGATATGGTTAGTACCAGTTGCCTTGTTCGCACATTTAATGCTATTTATCGATATCGGATCGCCTTATGAAAAATCAGTGTGAGAACCAAGTGCGTGCCAACTGCCCTTTGTCGATGGAAAGAAACACCTGTCTCCAACATTGCTGCCAGAAAACAATATGTTTTCATGCAATACGCATATTTGCACGCCAATTCCTGCTAATTTTGTTGTCCGTTCGTTTTTGTATCGACATTAAGTGTCTTGTATCGCTCCTTTGGCGATGGTATAATTTGCCGGAAAAAGTCAGCTCCTCAGATTAAGAATTAACCAGAGAACGGGCGCTTTCTTCGTGACCTTTCAATATTCACCTATGGTTTTGAATTCACAGCAAATGACATTATTGTTGCCGATATGTGAATTGCTATCGAAGATTCGTAGTAATGCTTTCGTCTGTTTTTAGGATGATATATTTCTCAAATAGTTTCCCAAAATGAGAGACTGTTATGGAAAGACACTTCGATCCGGATCCGCCAGTACAGGGATGTGTATACATCGCGTCGGGTTCTCACCGCTCCGAATTATATAGACTCGCAAAGTTCGCCAGGTTTTCGAGATTATCATACCCAAAACGTGCAGATTTAGCATCTGACGGATATTACTGGCTAAGGTTCGAAGACAAAATTAAATGTTTCGGATGCAGTATTTCACTCGAAAAATGGGTTGAAAAGGATTCGAATGTAAGTTGTCATGAAGCGAGTTGTGTTCGAGACGTATTCAATATTCCCGTTGAAAGATCGAATTTCAGGAGTCTATTACGGGAGTTTAAGCTCCAAATCGAGACACCGCAAGTCAATAACAGCGACATAAAACTTGCGAATATCATTGACCGAGAACACGCGTGTTTGATTAAGAACCTCGACTTGAAAAGGGAATCGAAGTGACGCGAAAATTCAAGAAATGGCCTAGCTATCCAATACCCAAGACAGTAGGCGAGTTGGCGAAACAAGGGTTTTTCTATCTCGGTAACTTAGACAGAACGCAGTGCTTTAGCTGCTTCGATGTTCTTCGCAATTGGAAACCCATAGACGACGTATCGGAAATACACATTACACATTTTCCAAAATGTACTTCCGCACGTGGTAGCTTTTCAGGAAATATCGCACTAGCAGAGCAAGACCGCGGTAATTTGGATGACTTACTTCACGAGAAAATACGACGGCTCACTATCAATGTGAAAGAACCAGATGAGCCCTCCGAGGATGAAAAACACTACCTTGCTGAGCTATTCCCTTGCCTTAACCCCGCGAATCCTGTAATGTCGTCCTTGTCACGAAGAATAGCAACCTTCGACGAAGGTTGGGATCCCGCTAAAATCAATGCTAGCGTTGAGCAATTAGCAAATGCGCGGTTTTATTACATCGATTCGGACAAGACGAAATGTTTTTACTGCAATGGTGGACTTCGGTGGGACCGGACAGACGAGGTTTGGACGGAACATGCTAAATGGTTTCCGCAATGCGAGTACGTACTTCGTATGAAAGGTATCGAATTCGGGCGACGCATCGAAAACACATATCCAAATCTCAACCGTCCGATTATTAGAAACCCCATCATGAAGTTGGAGTTGACTAAACGACAAAATGTTCTGCGAAATCGTCAATCAAACGATGGATCACCGTTGAATTGAATCGAAAATGGGAGAGGCCGTGACGTGTAAACGATGTGAAATAAACATAAATGAATATGACTATAGCATGTGGACATCTTTGCATTGTTTCTAGACTTGTGGGACTGACGTAGAACGCAGTGGTGGCAGTCATGAAGTACTTCTATTTTTTTCTCAGAATTGTGGTAGGTTTTACCTAATTACACTACATACTCAAGTGCTCTGTGTTGAACTACTTCTATTTCTATGAGTTGGATTAGACGGGACATTCTAACTGGTTGTAAAACTGATAGAAATAGAAGTAGTGCAACACAAGGCACTTGAGTATGTAGTGTAATTAGGTAAAACCTACCACAATTCTGAGAAAAAAATAGAAGTACTTCATGACTGCCACCACTGCGCTCTACGTCAGTCCCACAAGTCTAGAAACAATGCAAAGATGTCCACATGCTATAGTCATATTCATTTATGTTTATTTCACATCGTTTACACGTCACGGCCTCTCCCATTTTCGATGCAATTCAACGGTGATCCATCGTTTGATTGACGATTTCGCAGAACATTTTGTCGTTTAGTCAACTCCAACTTCGTGATGGGGTTTCTAATAATCGGACGGTTGAGATTTGGATATGTGTTTTCGATGCGTCGCCCGAATTCGATACCTTTCATACGAAGTACGTACTCGCATTGCGGAAACCATTTAGCATGTTCCGTCCAAACCTCGTCTGTCCGGTCCCACCGAAGTCCACCATTGTAGTAAAAACATTTCGTCTTGTCCGAATCGATGTAATAAAACCGCGCATTTGCTAATTGCTCAACGCTAGCATTGATTTTAGCGGGATCCCAACCTTCGTCGAAGGTTGCTATTCTTCGTGACAAGGACGGCATTACAGGATTCGCGGGGTTAAGGCAAGGGAATAGCTCAGCAAGGTAGTGTTTTTCATCCTCGGAGGGCTCATCTGGTTCTTTCACATTGATAGTGAGCCGTCGTATTTTCTCGTGAAGTAAGTCATCCAAATTAAGGCGGTCTTGCTCTGCTAGTGCGATATTTCCTGAAAAGCTACCACGTGCGGAAGTACATTTTGGAAAATGTGTAATGTGTATTTCCGATACGTCGTCTATGGGTTTCCAATTGCGAAGAACATCGAAGCAGCTAAAGCACTGCGTTCTGTCTAAGTTACCGAGATAGAAAAACCCTTGTTTCGCCAACTCGCCTACTGTCTGGGGTATTGGATAGCTAGGCCATTTCTTGAATGTTTCGCGAGTAGTATAGTTGGTATCGTTATACGCCGTCCAATCACAGAAGGCCACGTCGCCCTAATTGCCACGCATACATTGCTACATCATCCGCCCATTGCCGCACTTATGGGACGCCCCTTGCCGCATCATCCGCCCATTGCCGCACCTATATGACGCCCATTGCCACATCATCAGCCGCACTCATTGCCACATCATCTGCCACGTCATCTGCGCCACATCATCAAGCGCCACGCCTATAGTGCCACATCATCCATCCATTGCCACATCATCACCGCATTGATTGCCGCATCTATATGACGCGCAGCAGCCCGTCAACCAGCGCGATGTCGATTGCTGCACCTATGTCACTCATTGCCACGTCAAAACTTACCTTAGCTAGAATCGAACCTGGCTTGTTTGGGTATAATTTCACGTCGCTTACCACCAGGCTATTGAGCAAACTAGCCAGCAAAAGTCAATATTGCTTTGTGATGATGTTGATGTTGTTAGAGTATGTATGTTCACGAAGACTGCGATATCGCACGGATAAATGCATCATCACTAATTAATTACTGAAATGCGACTTGATATTAATAATCCCTAGAATAATATAAAATGCGATTTTGAGTGCAGACATATCGCGGTTTCGATTTCCGAGGTCTCCACATTTTAAGCCTTATTATCAGCTCGCAGTACAGCCGCTACCTGTATAATGTTTGCATGTCCGGTATAAGGGTATTTAACTCAGCACTATAATGCCAACGATCTAGCCGCAGGGGGCCCGGTACGCGTCGCTATAATTAAACGAACACCTTCGCCGCAGGTACGCGATCCCCGACGTTATAATGATAGGGACAAATTAGCCGCATGAAAGCGAGTCTAATGAATATAACGACAGACAACAAGTTAGTTGAAAAGTAAAACTAATCATGACCGATGCAAGACGGCGTGAAACAGCGCTTTCGCTCGATTCTTGTAGTGACCACATTTCATACGATTCATTCCTTTTCATGTCACTAGAATTAGGGTGATGAAACCGACAGTGAAACGCCGCCGGCGTCTTATAACGTAATAGTGTAAGCTGCGTCGGGTGCTGCTATAATGTTAGGAGCGAATATAGTAGAAAGTCCACGTCTGGACACCTGTAAGCAGGTGCGCATACTACCGTAGTAAAACGCATAACAGAATTCAGGCAAAAGTCGATATTGCTTTGTGATGATTTTGATGTTGTTCCGTATCGATTGGGAAGATAGGACTCCTAATTTCTTAACTAACTACATAATCCCTAGTAACCTAGTCAGACGCATAACGGAATTTACGCAAAATCGGTATTGCTCTGCGATAATTTTGACCACTATGTTTTGATAATAACTTGCTTCCGAGAAATAAATAACATTCATTATACGTTAGATGATACTTTTCCTTGATATTCTATTATGTCTATTCAGGGCTAATGCGACATCACTATGTTGGCGACAGGCCTGATTTGAACACACTAATTTTGCGAATTAAACTTATCGCCCAACACGGACACTCAATGAAGAGCACCCTGGAGACCCACATAAATGCTCCACAATTCTTGACATATAATATACTGAGCATATAATAAGCTGACAAAACCTATACTTGAGTACTCCGAAATGTACAAGTACTTCACCTTTACACGACGTTTTTGTAAACTGAATACTAATTTTAATGAAAAATAAAAATTATATACTCAAGTAGGTTTTTGTCTACACGCACCAACTACTCAAGTGTTTATGACACAGGAATGATTCATTAAGTATAGCGCAAGCAGGCCAAACCTATACTTGAGTACTCCAAAATGTACAAGTACTTCGCTATGTACTCCCACCACGTAAAAAGTGACTAGGTTTTAGACTACTTTATCGATTTTCGATGTTGCGCAAATACCACAAACTTGACTTGCTGTCAGAGCTGGCAACTAAATGCAAGACAGACTTTACGCAAAAGTCTCTATTCTGAAAATTTTAAGTTAATACTTATATATACTTATTTATACTGAGCATATAATAAGCTGACAAAACCTATACTTGAGTACTCCGAAATCTACAAGTACTTTACCTTTACACGACGTTTTTTGTAAAATGAATACTAATTTTATTGAAAATTTAAAAAATAAAAAAGAGCGAAAAATTATGGCAAGTTGAGATCAAGTTACGGTACATTTTCGTATAGATTTGCACTAAATTTGGTTATAATTACACCACGCAGATGTTTTCGACATAAGATAAGCGTGAAGTGTACAAATTTCGAAGTTGCGCAAATACCACAAACTGTGCTTGCTTTCAGAGCCGGCAACTAAATGCAAGACAGACTTTATGCAAAAGTTGCTATTCTGAAAATTTTGCCAAGGTAATGGTTTAAAAACTTATACTTGAGCACTACGAAATGTACAAGTACTTTATCTTTACACGACGTTTTTTGTAAAATGAATACTAATTTTATTGAAAAAATAAAAAATAAAAAAGAGCGAAAAGTTACATTTTATCCCGGAACGCAACAAGAAAAATCGTATGAATTTGTAAACTACTTATTCATGACATAATAATAATTCTACTTGTACACTTTTTCACATTTTATAACACTTTAAGTAGTACCTAACAGTTTTAGTTTTAAATAAAATACGGAATATAAACTAATCGAAAAATTCGGTAACCAATTTCGCGTAGGCTATGCATACAAATGAGGAAAGTTACATCAACGCGTGTTAAACTAGTTGTATCGAGTTATCGAATGATTTTTTCCTTACATCAAAACAAGTAGTATGTGTACCTACATTAAAAAACGTATCTAAATGAGCTCCAGGGCATTGTGATTATGCAGCATACCAAATTTCATCACACATTTCATGATGGAACAAATTTAAAACTAACGAAGCTCTATAGCAACTTTTGCCTAAATCTGTTTTCGGTAGCGTGTACATATACATAGTCAGCTTTAATAACAGAATTACCGTGCTAATATGTGACTCCTCACCTTGAAACTTGGTACGTAGTTGTAGGACATTGTGATTACGCAGCATACCAAATTTCCTCACGCATTTCATAATGGAACAACTTTAAAACTAACGCGGCTCTACATCGACTTTTTGCGTACATCTGTTTTGCGAGGACGTATAGCACGTACCTATACATAGTCAACTTCAATAACGGAATTACCATGCTTAACATTGAATCCCAACTCTAAACTTGATACGTAGTTGTAGGACATTATGGCAATGCACCATGCTAAATTTCATCACACATCTAATGATGGAACACATTTAAAACTAACGCAGTCGAATACCGACTTTTACGCATATCTGTTTGCGTGAACATAGCATATACCTATACATAGTCAATTTTAATAGCAGAATTACCGTGTTAAACATTAAATTCCCACCTTGAAAGTTGGTACGCGGTTATAGGAGATTATAACAATGCACCATACCAAATCCCATCACACATTTCATGATGGAACAACTTTAAAACTAACGCGACTCTACATCGACTTTTTGCGTACATCTGTTTTGTGGGAGCGTATAGCACGTATCCATACATAGCCAACTTTAATAACGGAATTACCATGCTTAACATTGAATCCCAACTCTAAACTTGATACGTAGTTGTAGGACATTATGGCAATGCACCATGCTAAATTTCATCACATATCTAATGATGGAACACCTTTGAATCTATCGCAGTGAACACCGACTTTTACGCATATCTGTTTTTCGTGAACATAGCATATACCCATACATAGTCAATTTTAATAACATAATTAGCATGCTAAACAGCAAATTCTCACCTTGAACGTTGGTACGCAGTTGTAGGACATAATAACAATGCACCATACCAAATTTCGTCAGACATTTCATGATGTAACACCTTTAAAACCAACGCAGTTCTATACAGACTTTTGGCTGAATCTGTTTTTCCGTAGCGTAGCACGTACCTATACATAGTCAACTTTAATAACGGAATTAGCATGTTAATAATCGACTCCCCACCTTGAAACTCGGTACACAGTTGTAAGACATTATGACAATGCACCATGTCAAATTTTGTTACGCATTTCATGATTGAACAACTTTAAAACTACGCATTTCATGATTGAACAACTTTAAAACTACGCATTTCATGATTGAACAACTTTGAAACTAACGCAGTTCCATACCGACTTTTGCGGGAGCGTAGCACGTACCTATGCATACTCAACTTTAATAACGGAATTACCGAGCTAAACATTGAATGTGCAACTTGAAGATTGGTTCCCAGATGTAGGACAGTATGACAATGGAACATATCAAATTTCATCACTCATTTCATGATGGAACACCTTTAAAACCAACGCAGTTCTATACCAACTTCGCGTTAATCTGTTTGCGGGAGCGTAGCACGTACCTATGCGTGATCAACTTGAGTGATGAAATTACAGATGTAATTAAGTTTCAACACTTTTACAATTATTTGTCTTGCTTCCTATAACATCCCACTCGATGCCCTCGTTATTAGGCTGTAACCTCAGCCTGAGCTATGTCTTGAAGCCTACGGGACTCTGCAAATTGTTTCGATTTATTCTGTCCGTTTCAATTTAGATAAGGAAAGCCATTTTATCAATGTATCGATGCCTACGGTACTCTACAAAATTTTCTGATTAATTCTTCCTATGCTTATTTATCATAAGAAAGATGATTTGACACCTAAAGTAAGGAAATGACTCGAGTCCAAGTCGAGTCAATATGATCGATGCTTGAGAGATCATTTTTGCTATTTTTCATTGACATAAGTCATTCTGGAGTGCGAAAACGCATTGTACGATATAGATGAAACTTGAGCAAATCCTAGGATCCTCATTTTCAAAGTAGCTTAGATCTCGAAATAAGCTCTGACTCGCTATTCTCCTCAAACCATGGAATTATCACGAGTATCACCTTCGATCGCTAAAGAAAAGTATGAAATTATATCCGAAGCATATTCCTTGACCAGGAATTTTATCATGTACGAACTCGACGGCTCATGCGTTAAGGTAAATACGAAAGCAGAGAGAACCTTACGTCGAGTTGGGGATGAAATGTTCGAGCGACATCGAACAGTCCTAAACGCAGTCTCCAAACGTCTCCGCTATAGTGATGTTGAAGTTAATTTATAATATAAAGAATATTTACCCGATGAGCGAATGTTCCTGATGATAGCTGAGGAAATTTTCAAAGATACCAAAGAAAATTGGGGGAGGATTGTGTCCCTTTTTGTGCTCGGTAGCATTCTTGCTCGCAAGAACGAGGATGAACATCACGGGGAGCATATAGAAGCTATCATACAGACAGTTGGGAATTACATTGCTAGCAAAAGACGAAAGTGGATAGTGCGAAATGGAGGATGGGTGGGTGATTTACATGCCTTGCTTAGGATTTACAAATTATCTTTAGCATGAGATATATAGTGTATCTGCTCTCCAGAGCCCATGTCACCTCTCGATGATGAAATTCAGCTTTACCTTCTAATTCGGTTCCCAATTTATATTCTACGACACGATAACTTTCCTCCGTATGATCATTAAGGCTTCTATTTTTATTGCAGGACGGCTTTGTAGAATTCTTTGATAATACCGCTTTCGACTACAATAAAGTTTGGAAGGGACTCGTGTTTGTCGGAATCGGACTGACATCTATTGCAATAGCATTATCAAGATAATGGATGTTCGCATGTTTTATCTCATGTAATATTTTAAGAATATAATTCTTCATCGTTTAATCGCGGTCATTTTTCTGTAGGATGTATACAGTTTTTCTGAGAATACTCGAAAGATTGCCCCATAAGAAAACCTTCATTATACTTTTAATTTTTCAAATTTCTACAGCTACGTAAGGGAATTGTTAGGGTTACCCAGAATACGCTGCAGGTCAAATTTGATTCGAATACGAGCAGTATTGTGACAGAGATTTACGATAATGTAAAATAACCTACCTTATACGACATCAAATTTCGTCTTCTCTCCAAGTGGAAATATCATGTTCTATAATATTGTTTATACCGAACAAATATAAAATTGCCTATGCTGTTGCTTTGCAAGAATACTTCGCTCAGTAACCAATTTCTGGTGGATTCCAAATCGATATAGATAGAAATGCGGCATACTTTACGCTCCAATTCGATTCCCACACATTCCATATAATTACTAACAGAACCATTGAGTACCAGCCTTGAAATTTTGCGTAGTACTAGATGGCATGTATACAATTTCATGACATCCAACAGTACGACGGAGACTATCAAAATATCGAAAGGACCTAGAGTACTAACGTTTTACTTACTCGAAAATGACTACTTCTACCTTATTTTAAAGGATTCCTCGCTCAGAGCGAAATTTTATGTGGTTTTGGATACTATCCAAGATGTAGGCTCACTTTAATGGGTACTTCGTAAAATTCAAATATTGCGCAGTGAGAGTTCTCAAATTCTCGAAGTATTTTTGTTATTTTTATTGCGATAAGTCATTCTGCAGCGCGAAAATGCGTCGTATGATATAGATGAAACTAGCACCACTCATCAAGACCACTGAAAACAGTACATTTCAACATTTAGTAGCAGTAAATTACTAGTAAAGTACAAGAAGGTATGATTTCCGAGTGAGTTAAAAAGTAAGTATTGAAGGAATAGTTTACCTGAAAACCGAAAACTCTGAAATAGAAGTAGATGCAATGTTAATAGTTAATCACTTGATTAAGTATAGTGCAAGCAGATAAAACCTATACTTGAGTATTACAAAATGCACGAGTAAATCGCTATCAACTCCCTCCACGTAAAAAGTGACTACGGTTTAAGACTACTTTTACCGATACTCGACAGTTTCAGTTTTAGATAAAATTCGGAAACCAAGTAATTTCATAAACATAAGCTAATTAAATGAATTTACCCGAATGTACTATGCCGCGCTGATAAGATTAATTATAATCTACTTATCATGTTACAGCGATTTTTCTAGCGTAGAAAATCTTTAAAATGTAGTAAGCAGGCCAACTGAAGATATTCGTTGAGCTGAATAAACATAAAAAATACTCTAGACCACTTTATCGGTACTTTACAGTTTCAGTTTTAGATAAAAAAATTCTCTTTCGCCTATAATTACAACTCCCCGCTATCTAAACATGTTTAGAATATATTATTTGCGATGATACGAGCCCGTAAAGTACTCATGTAGCTTTTCGTAGGATATAGATGAAACTGACACCACTCACCAAGACCACTGGTCCACTGAAAAAAGTACATTGTAGCAGTAAAGTCCTACTCAAGTACAAGAAGTAATGATTTCCCAGTTAGTTGAAAAGTAAGTATTGAAGGTATAGTTTGCTGGAAAAAGCGAAAAACTCTGAAATAGAAGTAGATGCAGTGTAAATAGTTAATCACTTCATTAACTATAGTGCAAGCAGGCCAGACCTATACTTGAGTACTCCAAAATGTACAAGTACTTCGCTATGTACTCCCTCCACGTAAAAAGTGACTAGGTTTTAGAGTACTTTATCGGTACTCGACAGTTTCAGTTTTAGATAAAATTTGGTAAGACTTTAAATTTTAAAGTAGTTTGAGCTTACGTTTGTATCACCTTGACAAGTAACATTATCAGACATGAAAATGATACTATCACCTAATATAGAAGTTAACACGCGTCAATGTGCTTCGGAATTCACGAGAAATTGCTTACTAAGAGAAGTATATTCCTGTATACACAATAGTGGAGAGAATCTTTAAAATGTAGTAAGCAGGCCGATGGGTATTCGTTGAGTTGTATAGGCATAAAAAACATTCCCGCGCGCTCTTAAACAAAACACTTCCTAACCCTACCACCTAATACTAAGGCGCGCGGGAATGTTTTTTATGCCTATACAACTCAACGAATACCCATCGGCCTGCTTACTACATTTTAAAGATTCTCTCCACTATTGTGTATACAGGAATATACTTCTCTTAGTAAGCAATTTCTCGTGAATTCCGAAGCACATTGACGCGTGTTAACTTCTATATTAGGTGATAGTATCATTTTCATGTCTGATAATGTTACTTGTCAAGGTGATACAAACGTAAGCTCAAACTACTTTAAAATTTAAAGTCTTACCAAATTTTATCTAAAACTGAAACTGTCGAGTACCGATAAAGTACTCTAAAACCTAGTCACTTTTTACGTGGAGGGAGTACATAGCGAAGTACTTGTACATTTTGGAGTACTCAAGTATAGGTCTGGCCTGCTTGCACTATAGTTAATGAAGTGATTAACTATTTACACTGCATCTACTTCTATTTCAGAGTTTTTCGCTTTTTCCAGCAAACTATACCTTCAATACTTACTTTTCAACTAACTGGGAAATCATTACTTCTTGTACTTGAGTAGGACTTTACTGCTACAATGTACTTTTTTCAGTGGACCAGTGGTCTTGGTGAGTGGTGTCAGTTTCATCTATATCCTACGAAAAGCTACATGAGTACTTTACGGGCTCGTATCATCGCAAATAATATATTCTAAACATGTTTAGATAGCGGGGAGTTGTAATTATAGGCGAAAGAGAATTTTTTTATCTAAAACTGAAACTGTAAAGTACCGATAAAGTGGTCTAGAGTATTTTTTATGTTTATTCAGCTCAACGAATATCTTCAGTTGGCCTGCTTACTACATTTTAAAGATTTTCTACGCTAGAAAAATCGCTGTAACATGATAAGTAGATTATAATTAATCTTATCAGCGCGGCATAGTACATTCGGGTAAATTCATTTAATTAGCTTATGTTTATGAAATTACTTGGTTTCCGAATTTTATCTAAAACTGAAACTGTCGAGTATCGGTAAAAGTAGTCTTAAACCGTAGTCACTTTTTACGTGGAGGGAGTTGATAGCGATTTACTCGTGCATTTTGTAATACTCAAGTATAGGTTTTATCTGCTTGCACTATACTTAATCAAGTGATTAACTATTAACATTGCATCTACTTCTATTTCAGAGTTTTCGGTTTTCAGGTAAACTATTCCTTCAATACTTACTTTTTAACTCACTCGGAAATCATACCTTCTTGTACTTTACTAGTAATTTACTGCTACTAAATGTTGAAATGTACTGTTTTCAGTGGTCTTGATGAGTGGTGCTAGTTTCATCTATATCATACGACGCATTTTCGCGCTGCAGAATGACTTATCGCAATAAAAATAACAAAAATACTTCGAGAATTTGAGAACTCTCACTGCGCAATATTTGAATTTTACGAAGTACCCATTAAAGTGAGCCTACATCTTGGATAGTATCCAAAACCACATAAAATTTCGCTCTGAGCGAGGAATCCTTTAAAATAAGGTAGAAGTAGTCATTTTCGAGTAAGTAAAACGTTAGTACTCTAGGTCCTTTCGATATTTTGATAGTCTCCGTCGTACTGTTGGATGTCATGAAATTGTATACATGCCATCTAGTACTACGCAAAATTTCAAGGCTGGTACTCAATGGTTCTGTTAGTAATTATATGGAATGTGTGGGAATCGAATTGGAGCGTAAAGTATGCCGCATTTCTATCTATATCGATTTGGAATCCACCAGAAATTGGTTACTGAGCGAAGTATTCTTGCAAAGCAACAGCATAGGCAATTTTATATTTGTTCGGTATAAACAATATTATAGAACATGATATTTCCACTTGGAGAGAAGACGAAATTTGATGTCGTATAAGGTAGGTTATTTTACATTATCGTAAATCTCTGTCACAATACTGCTCGTATTCGAATCAAATTTGACCTGCAGCGTATTCTGGGTAACCCTAACAATTCCCTTACGTAGCTGTAGAAATTTGAAAAATTAAAAGTATAATGAAGGTTTTCTTATGGGGCAATCTTTCGAGTATTCTCAGAAAAACTGTATACATCCTACAGAAAAATGACCGCGATTAAACGATGAAGAATTATATTCTTAAAATATTACATGAGATAAAACATGCGAACATCCATTATCTTGATAATGCTATTGCAATAGATGTCAGTCCGATTCCGACAAACACGAGTCCCTTCCAAACTTTATTGTAGTCGAAAGCGGTATTATCAAAGAATTCTACAAAGCCGTCCTGCAATAAAAATAGAAGCCTTAATGATCATACGGAGGAAAGTTATCGTGTCGTAGAATATAAATTGGGAACCGAATTAGAAGGTAAAGCTGAATTTCATCATCGAGAGGTGACATGGGCTCTGGAGAGCAGATACACTATATATCTCATGCTAAAGATAATTTGTAAATCCTAAGCAAGGCATGTAAATCACCCACCCATCCTCCATTTCGCACTATCCACTTTCGTCTTTTGCTAGCAATGTAATTCCCAACTGTCTGTATGATAGCTTCTATATGCTCCCCGTGATGTTCATCCTCGTTCTTGCGAGCAAGAATGCTACCGAGCACAAAAAGGGACACAATCCTCCCCCAATTTTCTTTGGTATCTTTGAAAATTTCCTCAGCTATCATCAGGAACATTCGCTCATCGGGTAAATATTCTTTATATTTTAAATTAACTTCAACATCACTATAGCGGAGACGTTTGGAGACTGCGTTTAGGACTGTTCGATGTCGCTCGAACATTTCATCCCCAACTCGACGTAAGGTTCTCTCTGCTTTCGTATTTACCTTAACGCATGAGCCGTCGAGTTCGTACATGATAAAATTCCTGGTCAAGGAATATGCTTCGGATATAATTTCATACTTTTCTTTAGCGATCGAAGGTGATACTCGTGATAATTCCATGGTTTGAGGAGAATAGCGAGTCAGAGCTTATTTCGAGATCTAAGCTACTTTGAAAATGAGGATCCTAGGATTTGCTCAAGTTTCATCTATATCGTACAATGCGTTTTCGCACTCCAGAATGACTTATGTCAATGAAAAATAGCAAAAATGATCTCTCAAGCATCGATCATATTGACTCGACTTGGACTCGAGTCATTTCCTTACTTTAGGTGTCAAATCATCTTTCTTATGATAAATAAGCATAGGAAGAATTAATCAGAAAATTTTGTAGAGTACCGTAGGCATCGATACATTGATAAAATGGCTTTCCTTATCTTAAATTGAAACGGACAGAATAAATCGAAACAATTTGCAGAGTCCCGTAGGCTTCAAGACATAGCTCAGGCTGAGGTTACAGCCTAATAACGAGGGCATCGAGTGGGATGTTATAGGAAGCAAGACAAATAATTGTAAAAGTGTTGAAACTTAATTACATCTGTAATTTCATCTATCAAGTTGATCACGCATAGGTACGTGCTACGCTCCCGCAAACAGATTAACGCGAAGTTGGTATAGAACTGCGTTGGTTTTAAAGGTGTTCCATCATGAAATGAGTGATGAAATTTGATATGTTCCATTGTCATACTGTCCTACATCTGGGAACCAATCTTCAAGTTGCACATTCAATGTTTAGCTCGGTAATTCCGTTATTAAAGTTGAGTATGCATAGGTACGTGCTACGCTCCCGCAAAAGTCGGTATGGAACTGCGTTAGTTTTAAAGTTGTTCAATCATGAAATGCGTAGTTTTAAAGTTGTTCAATCATGAAATGCGTAGTTTTAAAGTTGTTCAATCATGAAATGCGTAACAAAATTTGACATGGTGCATTGTCATAATGTCTTACAACTGTGTACCGAGTTTCAAGGTGGGGAGTCGATTATTAACATGCTAATTCCGTTATTAAAGTTGACTATGTATAGGTACGCTACGCTACGCTACGCTACGGAAAAACAGATTCAGCCAAAAGTCTGTATAGAACTGCGTTGGTTTTAAAGGTGTTACATCATGAAATGTCTGACGAAATTTGGTATGGTGCATTGTTATTATGTCCTACAACTGCGTACCAACGTTCAAGGTGAGAATTTGCTGTTTAGCATGCTAATTATGTTATTAAAATTGACTATGTATGGGTATATGCTATGTTCACGAAAAACAGATATGCGTAAAAGTCGGTGTTCACTGCGATAGATTCAAAGGTGTTCCATCATTAGATATGTGATGAAATTTAGCATGGTGCATTGCCATAATGTCCTACAACTACGTATCAAGTTTAGAGTTGGGATTCAATGTTAAGCATGGTAATTCCGTTATTAAAGTTGGCTATGTATGGATACGTGCTATACGCTCCCACAAAACAGATGTACGCAAAAAGTCGATGTAGAGTCGCGTTAGTTTTAAAGTTGTTCCATCATGAAATGTGTGATGGGATTTGGTATGGTGCATTGTTATAATCTCCTATAACCGCGTACCAACTTTCAAGGTGGGAATTTAATGTTTAACACGGTAATTCTGCTATTAAAATTGACTATGTATAGGTATATGCTATGTTCACGCAAACAGATATGCGTAAAAGTCGGTATTCGACTGCGTTAGTTTTAAATGTGTTCCATCATTAGATGTGTGATGAAATTTAGCATGGTGCATTGCCATAATGTCCTACAACTACGTATCAAGTTTAGAGTTGGGATTCAATGTTAAGCATGGTAATTCCGTTATTGAAGTTGACTATGTATAGGTACGTGCTATACGTCCTCGCAAAACAGATGTACGCAAAAAGTCGATGTAGAGCCGCGTTAGTTTTAAAGTTGTTCCATTATGAAATGCGTGAGGAAATTTGGTATGCTGCGTAATCACAATGTCCTACAACTACGTACCAAGTTTCAAGGTGAGGAGTCACATATTAGCACGGTAATTCTGTTATTAAAGCTGACTATGTATATGTACACGCTACCGAAAACAGATTTAGGCAAAAGTTGCTATAGAGCTTCGTTAGTTTTAAATTTGTTCCATCATGAAATGTGTGATGAAATTTGGTATGCTGCATAATCACAATGCCCTGGAGCTCATTTAGATACGTTTTTTAATGTAGGTACACATACTACTTGTTTTGATGTAAGGAAAAAATCATTCGATAACTCGATACAACTAGTTTAACACGCGTTGATGTAACTTTCCTCATTTGTATGCATAGCCTACGCGAAATTGGTTACCGAATTTTTCGATTAGTTTATATTCCGTATTTTATTTAAAACTAAAACTGTTAGGTACTACTTAAAGTGTTATAAAATATGAAAAAGTGTACAAGTAGAATTATTATTATGTCATGAATAAGTAGTTTACAAATTCATACGATTTTTCTTGTTGCGTTCCGGGATAAAATGTAACTTTTCGCTCTTTTTTATTTTTTATTTTTTCAATAAAATTAGTATTCATTTTACAAAAAACGTCGTGTAAAGATAAAGTACTTGTACATTTCGTAGTGCTCAAGTATAAGTTTTTAAACCATTACCTTGGCAAAATTTTCAGAATAGCAACTTTTGCATAAAGTCTGTCTTGCATTTAGTTGCCGGCTCTGAAAGCAAGCAAAGTTTGTGGTATTTGCGCAACTTCGAAATTTGTACACTTCACGCTTATCTTATGTCGAAAACATCTGCGTGGTGTAATTATAACCAAATTTAGTGCAAATCTATACGAAAATGTACCGTAACTTGATCTCAACTTGCCATAATTTTTCGCTCTTTTTTATTTTTTAAATTTTCAATAAAATTAGTATTCATTTTACAAAAAAACGTCGTGTAAAGGTAAAGTACTTGTAGATTTCGGAGTACTCAAGTATAGGTTTTGTCAGCTTATTATATGCTCAGTATAAATAAGTATATATAAGTATTAACTTAAAATTTTCAGAATAGAGACTTTTGCGTAAAGTCTGTCTTGCATTTAGTTGCCAGCTCTGAAAGCAAGTCAAGTTTGTGGTATTTGCGCAACATCGAAAATCGATAAAGTAGTCTAAAACCTAGTCACTTTTTACGTGGTGGGAGTACATAGCGAAGTACTTGTACATTTTGGAGTACTCAAGTATAGGTTTGGCCTGCTTGCGCTATACTTAATGAATCATTCCTGTGTCATAAACACTTGAGTAGTTGGTGCGTGTAGACAAAAACCTACTTGAGTACATAATTTTTATTTTTCATTAAAATTAGTATTCAGTTTACAAAAACGTCGTGTAAAGGTGAAGTACTTGTACATTTCGGAGTACTCAAGTATAGGTTTTGTCAGCTTATTATATGCTCAGTATATTATATGTCAAGAATTGTGGAGCATTTATGTGGGTCTCCAGGGTGCTCTTCATTGAGTGTCCGTGTTGGGCGATAAGTTTAATTCGCAAAATTAGTGTGTTCAAATCAGGCCTGTCGCCAACATAGTGATGTCGCATTAGCCCTAGATAGACATAATAGAATATCAAGGAAAAGTATCATCTAACGTATAATGAATGTTATTTATTTCTCGGAAGCAAGTTATTATCAAAACATAGTGGTCAAAATTATCGCAGAGCAATACCGATTTTGCGTAAATTCCGTTATGCGTCTGACTAGGTTACTAGGGATTATGTAGTTAGTTAAGAAATTAGGAGTCCTATCTTCCCAATCGATACGGAACAACATCAAAATCATCACAAAGCAATATCGACTTTTGCCTGAATTCTGTTATGCGTTTTACTACGGTAGTATGCGCACCTGCTTACAGGTGTCCAGACGTGGACTTTCTACTATATTCGCTCCTAACATTATAGCAGCACCCGACGCAGCTTACACTATTACGTTATAAGACGCCGGCGGCGTTTCACTGTCGGTTTCATCACCCTAATTCTAGTGACATGAAAAGGAATGAATCGTAGGAAATGTGGTCACTACAAGAATCGAGCGAAAGCGCTGTTTCACGCCGTCTTGCATCGGTCATGATTAGTTTTACTTTTCAACTAACTTGTTGTCTGTCGTTATTTTCATTAGACTCGCTTTCATGCGGCTAATTTGTCCCTATCATTATAACGTCGGGGATCGCGTACCTGCGGCAAAGGTGTTCGTTTAGTTATAGCGACGCGAACCGGGCCCCCTGCGGCTAGATCGTTGGCATTATAGTGCTGAGTTAAATACCCTTATACCGGACATGCAAACATTATACAGGTAGCGGCTGTACTGCGAGCTGATAATAAGGCTTAAATGTGGAGACCTCGGAAATCGAAACCGCGATCTGTCTGCACTCAAAATCGCATTTTATATTATTCTAGGGATTATTAATATCAAGTCGCATTTCAGTAATTAATTAGTGATGATGCATTTATCCGTGCGATATCGCAGTCTTCGTGAACATACATACTCTAACAACATCAACATCATCACAAAGCAATATCGACTTTTGCTGGCTAGTTTGCTCAATAGCCTGGTGGTAAGCGACGTGAAATTATACCCAAACAAGCCAGGTTCGATTCTAGCTAAGGTAAGTTTTGACGTGGCAATGAGTGACATAGGTGCAGCAATCGACATCGCGCTGGTTGACGGGCTGCTGCGCGTCATATAGATGCGGCAATCAATGCGGTGATGATGTGGCAATGGATGGATGATGTGGCACTATAGGCGTATCGCTTGATGATGTGGCGCAGATGACGTGGCAGATAATGTGGCCATGAGCGCGGCTGATGATGTGGCAATGGGCGTCATATAGGTGCGGCAATGGGCGGATGATGCGGCAAGGGGCGTCCCATAAGTGCGGCAATGGGCGGATGATGTAGCAATGTAGGCGTGGCAATTAGGGCGACGTGGCCTTCTGTGATTGGACGGCGTATAACGATACCAACTATAGTACTTTCGCGTCACTTCGATTCCCTTTTCAAGTCGAGGTTCTTAATCAAACACGCGTGTTCTCGGTCAATGATATTCGCAAGTTTTATGTCGCTGTTATTGACTTGCGGTGTCTCGATTTGGAGCTTAAACTCCCGTAATAGACTCCTGAAATTCGATCTTTCAACGGGAATATTGAATACGTCTCGAACACAACTCGCTTCATGACAACTTACATTCGAATCCTTTTCAACCCATTTTTCGAGTGAAATACTGCATCCGAAACATCTAATTTTGTCTTCGAACCTTAGCCAGTAATATCCGTCAGATGCTAAATCTGCACGTTTTGGGTATGATAATCTCGAAAACCTGGCGAACGTTGCGAGTCTATATAATTCGGAGCGGTGAGAGCCCGACGCGATGTATACACATCCCTGTACTGGCGGATCCGGATCGAAGTGTCTTTCCATAACAGTCTCTCATTTTGGGAAACTATTTGAGAAATATATCATCCTAAAAACAGACGAAAGCATTACTACGAATCTTCGATAGCAATTCACATATCGGCAACAATAATGTCATTTGCTGTGAATTCAAAACCATAGGTGAATATTGAAAGGTCACGAAGAAAGCGCCCGTTCTCTGGTTAATTCTTAATCTGAGGAGCTGACTTTTTCCGGCAAATTATACCATCGCCAAAGGAGCGATACAAGACACTTAATGTCGATACAAAAACGAACGGACAACAAAATTAGCAGGACTTGGCGTGCAAATATGCGTATTGCATGAAAACATATTGTTTTCTGGCAGCAATGTTGGAGACAGGTGTTTCTTTCCATCGACAAAGGGCAGTTGGCACGCACTTGGTTCTCACACTGATTTTTCATAAGGCGATCCGATATCGATAAATAGCATTAAATGTGCGAACAAGGCAACTGGTACTAACCATATCGATTCACAAACAATATTCTGCTACCACTACAACTTTTCAAGTGACTCAACGTTGTAATGTTCACTCTTACTAGGTATTTGAATAAGTTTTTATGTATTACATTCGATTCTAGCGTCATATGTCTTAGTTCAACAACTTGGATACGAATTATAGCTACACAAACGTTTTATAGTCGATAATCTACTGTTTGGGGTAGTCACACAAGATCAGAACTATAACGAATCGCACCATTTTCGCGAACGTCAGCGTTGACATCGGAATATTCTGTAATCCATTATAGATCACAAGCTTCTTTTCACGAGTTTCATTCTCACACCGGGAGATCAGTAATAATCGGCTCTATGTCGTCGCTTTCGGGGATATACAAGGAAACACTCCGAAATAGAATATTTATAATAGAGAGGTAAACGATCATTGACCATCTTCTCATATGGTTATTCGATCAACTGCCATGGACGCTCTCGATACAGCAGCCTCTGAATTATAAGGCATCGGTGCTGTATTCCAAGCCATATATAGGAGTCTCGTATCATAATGTACGGCGGTTTCCGCTGAATATTTGAGACACACATTTTTTTTACCGTCACGCTCTGCAAGAGACCATATTTTAATGCTCAACGAAAATGATCCCTTAAAACTACTTGAAGTGGAAGTAGAATTGACTGCCTTTAAATGTACTCAAGTAAGTAAGTAGTTTTGAAAACAGTCTTAATCTGTTCGCATGGACTGTCAAAATCTGCGAATCGAGCTATGCGGGACGGGCGGAGAGCTTGATTCGTATTGATGCATCATGGGAGGTATCAATTCCCGACAGAATAAGCATTGTTTCGCATCATGGGCATGCAAATTATAGTATTGATATGAAAATGCGACACTAACACTTTGTTTACTAGAAGACCCCGTTTTTAGAGAATATCATGGCATGGCGTTAATAACAAATATTATGAATCGTTAAAGTTATATTTAGTGTAGCTTTATTTTCGGAAAATAGAGGCATTACTACACTTGCTTATATGCTTTAACATGTATCTTCTGCAGACAAAAGAACTAAAATTAATTCGAACTCAAAGTATGATACTTGCAGTGAAATACAAATACCACTTCTTAAAATCGGAAAATATATTGCATGTCTTTTGTCCATAAAACTTCAAAGGTGATCTGCTAAATCAGGTGTAACGTTAAAAAAAGCTGAATTTTCCAGATTAGCATAGGTAATTGCTAGATTACGAATCGGTAGTTTTAAACGTTATGGTGGGCCATATTTACTGTGATGAAATATTTGATATGGGCGACAATGCGGTGTGATAGGAACCAAACAATCCGGTACCTAAATTAGATTCACTGATACTTTCATCAAAACATATTTGTCACTTCATCACTACTATGTGCGAAGCGCAACAAAATATCTGGGCTTTACATGACTTTTATAAATATTAAATCTTGTTCCTCCATGAAAACAGTCCCGAAATTCCTCAGCCTAGCTTTCGTATTGGGGGATAAAACTACTTCTACTTGACAAACTGAAAATAGCGAACAGTAAGTAAGTAGATCACAAAATATTACGAAGTAGAAATAGAAGTAGACAAAATCAGATCTACTTGAGTAAGTACCAGAAGTACAGCAAAACTACTTGAGTACTTCCAAAAAGTAGAAGTACTTCGTTACTGACCACCTCTGACCGTTACTGTATTGTAGCTGTTCTTGGGAGAATTTAGTGTATCATTGTCAGTTTATTAATATTTTCATCGTTTCAAAACACTATACAGAACTGCGATACAATGAAAGACATAAGGTGTCGAAACGAGTTGGAGCTTGGAGTAGTCTTTGAAATCAGACACCCACCTTGGTATAGGTAAAGTAGAAAAGAGGAACGCACACCGAATGAAAACTAAAGCAAAGAATAGGAAAGGTAATCGACAAAATGAGGTGGCATGGGATGGAAAGCTAGATCGATATGTTAGGTCGTGGTCCGATAATCGGACTAGTATTCTAGTGCAAAAAGTAGAAGTACTTCGTTACTGACCACCTCTGACCGTTACTGTAGCCTATTGTAGCTGTTCTTGGGAGAATTTAGTGTATCATTGTCAGTTTATTAATATTTTCATCGTTTCAAAACACTATACAAAACTGCGATACAATGAAAGACATATGGTGTCGAAACGAGTTGGAGCTTGGAGTAGCCTTTGAAATCAGACACCCACCTTGGCATAGGTTAAGTAGAATGTACAATGCATGTCGATCGCCGCTTCATCGCGATGTTTTTTCCAATAACGCTTTGTGCTTGGTATTGTAGCATGGTACGAATGTTCGACTATATTTTCAGACTGCGCATGATTGTTTCCTGGTATGAAGGATTGTTTACCGCGGCGAACCGTCCAAAGATCGCACCGTCGTAATCAATATTCACATTTCCACCAAATCCAAACCAAATCACATACACCAAATCGCCTTTTAGAGCGTTAGCCGATAACGACAAATCTTGTATTATTGCTGCCTTAAAAGATGGTTCGCTTGCAAAATTGAAAATATTAAGAATGAAATTTACATATCTCAATATATTGAAAACATGTCCTGCTGGAGTTGATATCATGGCGGGTAGAGTTTGATTCGTTGTTTGTGATATTCATGGGGCTTGTAGACTACTAATACGGTCATTTACACCAGGATGATTTTCGTCATTTGTGTCCCGTAGCTACCGACTTGTAGCACTGCCCACTTCTGAGCTTCTAGAAAACGTCGCTTACACGGATTATATGAAAAATAGGAGCCGGATCACCGATTCATTGCACCATACTTCACAAGCGATTGTGGACAGAGACAGTGGGAATGTGGGTCGCAGGCTATAATCACTCAGCAAGTACGTCTACTTGCCTAGAGATAAGTTTTTAATCACTCGAATATAACGCCAAATATTCCCAAACTCGTATTCGGCGAAATTAAGCCATACCACCAGTATCCTACGAAACGAGGCGAACTTTTCCGATACGTCAGCGTACAATGGAATCGAGTATCGTATAGTTCTCGATACAGGAACCACATCGATGGAAGAGTCACGAGTCAGAAGGAAATGACTACGTTGATGTAATTAATCCAAACGAGTATTTTAAACCCCGACTGACATCACCGTATCACGCTCGATCGATCACGGCTGATTTATGGCCATCACTTGCTAGCGCAATTATACCGCCAGTAGCATGTAAAATTTAAAAAATCCGGGTCCGGATAAGCGTAAATCCAAATGCAATCCAGTAAAAATCATCCAATACGCTGTACTCCCATCCGAATTCCCGCTTATATGTATAGTATACGAGCCCCGATTCGTCGGCGTACAATGGAATCGAGTATCGTAGTTCTCGATACAGGAACCACATCGGTGCAAGAGTCACGAGTCAGAAGAAAAATGACTACTCTG
The DNA here is from genome assembly GCF_051294905.1 of Botryllus schlosseri. Classification (NCBI taxonomy): domain Eukaryota; kingdom Metazoa; phylum Chordata; class Ascidiacea; order Stolidobranchia; family Styelidae; genus Botryllus; species Botryllus schlosseri. Next base: position 13,111,234 of record NC_137239.1, on the reverse strand, counting down.
ATGTGATTGATATAAACGAGTATTTTGAACTCCGACTGACATCATCGCATCACGCTTGATCGACCACGGCTGATTCACGGACAATGGACATCATTTGCCAGCGAAATTATTGGCGAGTAGCATGTAAAATCCACAAATCCGGGTCCGCATAAACGTAAATCCAAAAATAATCCAGTAAAGATCCTCCAATGCGTTGCTTTTCCATCCAAATTGACGTTCGTTTGTATCGTATACGAGGCTCTCTGCTGGCACGTACGCTATCTACTGTCCTGAGCTGCGGCAAGTAGCTTTGGACGTCGTCAACAACCGCTTGATTATGGCGGCTAGCAAGTAGCAGCAATAGAACCCATATGGTTATTCAAAACTGTCTGCTTACAATCATAACAATGTGATATACCATGGACTCAATGACACAAACGAGTTTGATTTGATAACACGTGCACCACACAGATAGCTTGCTGCTTGCAGTCACACTCGATTGAACCGGAAATCATTGATCGAGAGATCCAAGAGAAATCATACGCCAGTTGAGTTTTAAAATATAAACAGGAGCAGGATGGTTTCATAATACCAAATCTTTACATCCATGCGTCTCTGCGCCTGACTGACAGCGGGCCACGATAGTAGTTTTGAATGTAGCCCTTAAAAACAGCCAACTGTCCCCCACCCCAATCGAAGAAGGACAATTCAACCAAGCGGGACTTTACATCGATTCGTGTGACCTTGACCATACGCTTGAAACATGGCATAAGTTGTCATCATATACCCATCAGTCAATCAAACCCGCCATTACACGCCGAGTCACGCCAGGCGAACTTTTCCGTTTCGTCGGGTTACACACCATAGAGATCAAGAAAGTTTCGATCGTCATACACGGAAAATTACAGCAAAGATTACAATAACCTTGAGAAAACTCGCTTAATAATGAAACTTTATTCAACACAAACGACTTTTCATTATACGCAGATGGCACCCGTACTCAATTGAACCGGAAATCATTGATCGACATGATAGGTCAGTCGAGTTTTAAATCGCCAGACAGGACCACTTCTAGTTTAGGAATCCACTCATCGCCCGATAGTGAGTTACGTAATTTTGCAAGCAGCCTTGAAAATGATACCAAGAATACACATATATCACCCTCATTTGAACCGAAAATCACTAGCCGTAGCGACATCACACCTTCAGCCACAGAAATTATTGATCAAACCTCTGCAGCAATCAGTCACGGGGGGAACTACCCACTACAATTCTGCAAAATGCGTAAGTCGGTTATCCTTTGTTTCTTTATTATATTAGAGAAGTTAGTTTCTTTAAGTTAAAAGCTTGTATGCGGCCATCGCGCTCTTTTCTATACTACTGGTGTAAAGCTAAGCACAGACTATGCTGCAATCTTGACTGACAATGAACAACAAAGAGACAGTCTGCTTCAAGCTGTCGAACAGCATAGGAAGACAGTTGGAGACAGCAGGAAGTCAACTCTAATCAAAAGCCTGTAATCTGCAACTTGTGCCTGACAATGCAACACTGATCTGCAACGTACTTTTTTAATGTCTTTTGTAAATAGTGCTTTTCGCCTTCATTCAATTGTGAATAAAAAGTGTAATATGCGTTTGTTTATGGGTGAGACGTCGACCAGTCATAACAAGTACTACTGAGATGTTGACTCCTGGTGGTAATTTTTTGAGTTTCACTCACTGTCAGTAACTTTTGGAAAGGTTGAAGGTAGCAATATGCATGCATCTAGTTTATTCGTATCTCAACTAGCGAGAGCACCTGTGCAATACATAGCACTTTCTGCAGGTAGATATTAACTTAGGCGGTTGCGATGTTGTACTATGGACTCTTGATGACAACATTAACAAAGGCAATATATCATGTCTGTAATGCCACCAACAGAAACGACTGCACAACAGAACGCAAAAATCGTTACCAGCAGTGTTCACAAAGTCGGTCTTTCAGCCAATCATTAGCTTATTATTACCGGCTTCAACCAATCAGGATTAATGGCTTCTCTTTGCCCGCCCACTTCATCGATTCCCCGCCCACTCGCCGACGGCTACTTTCAAACGCATTTAGACAAATATTACCGGCTTTCCAGCGAGCTTCTTTCAAGTCCATTATTGTTTTTTAACAATAATCTACAGAATAAGCGATGGACACGCAGAATTCCAAACATTTTCCAAATTTTGAACAACCCTATAGTACATATACAAACTTTTGTGTAAACAACTCTGATATTTCTGTAAGTACTAGTACTGTATCGAACTATGTGAATAATTAGCTATGTTGGATCATTCATGTCAAAAACACTTGCGACGTCAAAACATTTTGTAGAGTCTAACTAAGCATTCTTTACTTTGAAAGCGTAGGCAATCATTCTTCAGTTCCGTAACACCAAATATATCGAGTAAGGTCGAGTACTTTGTGTGATGTAAATATCTTTCATACTTTTGTATGAGTCACGGGGATTATCAGTCGTATCATACAAGTAACTATAGTTGACACAAACAAAATGCGCGTGTATCGTTTTCAAAAGTCAAGAAAGTGAAAATAGTTTTCTGTTACGCTAAAACGTTTGCTACACTAACATGTTTCGTATTCGGCAAAACGATGCACGCCGTTGAAACGATGATGGTAAATATCCATAATGCGACGAGTTAGTAAAATACACCTTAAGTTCGTTGTGATCTGATTTATTCTCGTGTAACGCAAAAAGCAACAATGTACAGTGTGTGTAATTTTGTTGAAATGATTATAAAATAAATAGTAATGATCCGTGTCGGTTGTTATCGTCGATGCATTAGCTTTAACCAAGTAAGTGATATTTACAAATATGTGTGTCGTTTTGACAACTCAAAGATTTTAGGTCTTGTGTCGAGAAAAACGACCCTATAGTTGTGCACGCGTAGAAAATGACTAGGAGTTCAATCTCAACTAGGAATCGTGTTAGTGGTTGCGTGTTTTTCTTTGATGGTGTGCGTTCTACAAATAATTCCAGTTAACCAAACTAGGATGCATTGAGCAAACATCCTGCAATATGTTTTTGATGACTTCCTGTGGTTTGGTTTTACGATTACAATTTTAGAAGATTCAAATGATAATTTATGATCACTACTATAAACATTGAACATCAATGCAACCACATTTTGTAGTATTCGGTGAAGCATATGTTGCGATTTTATTACTGTTAGGAGTTTTCTGTATTACTCAAGCCTAGTTGAATAGGAGGTGTCTAGCAAACATATTCCAATTTGTTTTTGTAATGATCAAAGTGTGTGAGAAATGGTGCGAATGGATTAAGCATTAATCAAGCGGCGGTATGCCAATTCACACATCTTGACACCGGGGTAATGCGGGTATGTGTTTCAGTTCTTCATCGCAGATTCCGACAATGAAGTATTGCGCCGGTTGTTAATCAGCAAACGAAATTGTTGTTTCATCGTTAGTCTTGGTTACTGGAAACAATTGCATTTGTAAAATATTTTCTGATATTCGCGATACGCAGAGTGATTTGTATCAAGGTGGAATAATTTTCCAATCAAGAACATTTCAGACACGCATAGTTTTACAACTCAATATGTTAATAACAATGGTACTGAAAAGTTTGTTGCTGTCATAATAACCTTTACCACAACATCGGGTCTAATTACCGTGAATAATTTAATAATCAAGTCTTGATCAACTATTACATATGTCAAATCACTGTGTCAATCCTTATGTTTACATCATGATAATTTTCAATATACCGCCTGCGTTTCATCGTAAGAAATGAATTCTTAACTACGTTGGTCAGACTTTCAAATCTCGTATACTCAAACATATTATGTTAATCTCAAGTCACCTGCACCGAGTAGTAATTACTTTTGTCTTACAAAATATATCGAGTAGTAATTACTTTGTCTTGCAGAATAGTAACGACTTTTACAGTTGAACAAAAAAGACGAGTTGGTGGTATACGACTACAACCGAACTTGCTATGGATTTTACATTGTAGCGATTGTATGTGCTCGCGTAATCTTGTCTACTTTCCATACGGATACTGTCGAGTTGGCTGGGTGAGTTAAAAACGGATTTACTTGACAAGGTTTTCCTTGTTGACTCTTTGGAGTATGGTAAGATGTTAAAATGTCGAGACGTAATACTATTTCCGTTAACTCAATTGCAACAAAACATAACCAGATAGCTTGTTCAAGGTTTCGACAAAGTAGATTGAAATATTCCGATTCAACTCATCACGTCGCAACTCGATCGCGGTATGCACAAGTGGTTGTCAAGTTAAAAATGTTTACAACAGTAGGTGCTATTTCATTGATTGACTTGATTGTGTGTAGTAACACATTAAAATATAGCGATGCCATATTGATATTAGTTACTGAAACTCAATTTGACAAACGGAAAACCCAGTCGTGAATAGAGTTGTAAGGTTTCATTACTTGTTTCAAATCAATACGCGTATAATCTCTAAATATGACTGGGTTGAAAGTCGGTAGTCATGATTGTCAATCTATTTCAATTCAGACTATGTCAAAGTCCAAATATTTCATTCTGTATTTTCTGAATTTACCTTTAGTACATCCTGCGAATGGATCCCGACACCGCACTATAACATTTTTGATAATAAGGACTCAAGGATTTTCAATCAACAATTCCTGAATTTTTTGATAATGCTAGAGTTGGCAAATGATTAGTTGCGTGTTTTTATTAAGCGTTTGATTTCTCAGTAATAAATACAATGATTGTATGTGCATACTCGTGATTCTTGATTCTCATTGAGCTAGTTGGTATTGATTCTATATGTGTGAAAACAGCGGCGCGGAATGTGTGTATAATCCGATGCGGTCGAATGTTAGCGTCAGTAATATTCAGGTTACGTTCGATTCGACAGATCGCGTTAAAAGCTTTTCTCGAGGGATTTGAGTTGTGTCGAATCAACACATTCAAATACGAATCAACTTGATTTGTGTAGTGAGTTTCATTTCAATTTGACAAATTGACACATTGATTGGATATTCTCATGATTTGTATCACGCAACTAAAGTCAACCACTGTTCCGAAGTGTCAAAACATATAGCGATCGCGTGCAAGTGCCAAATTGTTGGTTTTCGAATCACCGTCTGCGTCGGTTCTGTTATTCATTACTTATTACTTGATAGTAAAAACCATCGACACATTACACTGTAGCGATTGGGATGTATGTAATGGCAAGACGCGAGAAATGGCTATGTCTTAGGTGTTATCTTGTGAGTGATCGTGGGGCTTGTAATATATTTCACACCTATTTGAAGTGTTAGTTTGTGAGCGTGGTTATTGTTGGTATTCGAATCGCCGTCTACGCCGGCTCTGTGACCGATTAATTACCAAAATATTACTTGTGCGTGATTCCTACCTCTGTAACACCAAACCACGAGAGATGGCTATGTCTGATGTGTTATCATGTGAGCACTCGTGGGATTTTACAAATATTTCACACCTTTTTGAAGTGTTAGTATGTGAACGCAGCTATTGTTGGTATTCGAATCACTGTCTACGCCAGCTCTGTGGCAAACTAATTACCAAAATATTACCTTGCAAGTGATTACTAGATTTAGCAAACTATTTTACACCCTTTTTGCTGAAAGTACGACATGCCGCCCGCAGTCTATACCCGAAAGTACGAATCACCGCCGCTGCCATAGGAATAACGATATATTGCAGTCGCACTCACCGTAAACGTTAGGATTCACTCGATTCGGTCATATATAATAATTTGGGAAATATGCATTAAGAAAGGACCAATCACATGACTATTTACTTGATACATATTCAACACCGGTCGAGAGATGCCTATACCCGAAAGTACGATATGCCGACGCACCCATAAGAACACATGGCGAATCACCACCACAGCCTATACGCGAAAGTACGACATGCGAAAGTACGACGTGCGAGAGATGCCTACACCTAAAAGTACGATGTGCCAACACGAGTTTTCAATACGACATGCCAGAGATGCATATACCTGAAAGTACGACATGCGAGCGCACCCTTAAGAACACATTACGATGTGCGACCGAGAGGGGGGGTCAAAAAGTACGATGTGCCACCACGAGTTTTCCATACGATGTGCGACCGCACCATAAGCCACAATGGCAGGTCACGAGCGATCATACTAACTACTGACGTATGTTCACTGAAATCCTCGATATTGATATCAGTGTTGGGATGACTCGAGTCATGACTTGACTCGAGTCAGACTCGAGTCACCTTTTTCGCATGACTTGACTTGACTCGAGTCACTTTGCAAAAATGACTTGACTTGACTTGACTCGTCGCTTCAGAAATGTGGATTGACTCGTGACTCGGAGCAAAATTTACGAGTCAATTTCAAGTCATCTAGTAAACGATGTCGATTAAATCGCTGCATCTTTTTTTATATTCAGATTGTTCGCGATACGCCGGTGTGACTTGTGAGAGCAATCAGTTATTCACTGATTGTACTTTTCACTGATCCTCCATTGTTACATCACAAATAAATTGACCGAAAACGAAATGATCACAGCTTACGTTTATGTACTAGCTGTAGAATAATCTAATAGCAACGTATCTCTGTTTGTTAAACGGCTCAGTGCTGACATCGCGAAGTGCCCACTTTAGCCGACCCTCTTGTATGATTTGAATCGAAAGAATATAGTTTATGCGTTTATAATCTCACGGATGTGTGGATGGCCCTGGATGGGTAGTGTGTTGTACCGTATCAATTTGTTCCATCTTGTCGGCGCTTCGTATTCGATTCTCTATTTTGGCTCACGTATTTTATTAGCAGCTCTAAGCGTGCGTGAGCGATACAACGCCTTTTTGCACATATAATTAACCTAATACTCGGTAATTGATTCAAGATATATCACCAATCAATCTGTCATTCACACAGCTAGCAAAATGTAATGACTTTGAATCATCCTCATACTTCGAAAATTCAATTTGACTTGAATTGTGACTTGACTCGTGACTTGACTTGACTTGACTCGACTTGACTCGAGTCACCTCCAAAAAACGAGTGACTTGACTTGACTCGAGTCACCTACGAAAATCGATTGACTTGACTTGACTCGAGTCAAAATGTGTAATGACTCGAGATGACTCGTGACTCGAAGGTAGTGACTTGATCCCAACACTGATTGATATGGCCAACCAAGGATAAATCATGTCCTGGTCAAATGATCCCAGCCGTATTCAGCAGCAACCCACAATATATGCAACTAACATTATGATTGACCGAATTCATCCATTAACCACGAGAAATTCCACGATTCGCGCGGCTAGGACATGTACCTATGCAGAGTTTTCATTGCATAATTGTATCAATTTTGGTGCGTAGTAATATAAGTCCTATTTTTACCGTTACCTAATCCGGCTCGCTCTATCAGACGATAAAAATGGCTTCAACATTCAAGTGGCACGCGTAATGGTTCGTAAATTTCATGTGGCCCTGTGGCCGAAACGGTTGGCCACCCCCGGCCTAATTGCAGTAATGATCAGTAAAGCGCTTACATGAACGCATAAATCAGCATGTCCCTAGATTCATTAGAACGCGCTCGGTGTAAAGCTCACCCTCAACTCATCCGCTCAAGATTGATGCGGAACAATCAAAGGCCATAAATTCTGTAATTGGCAAACACTTGTTGGATAATCCCACTTGTTCGAAAAATTATCGAGACGACAGATTTCGCATACTCGGAAAGGGTCGTTACTCTTTCATTTGTGTGAGTCGACTTTTATCAAAATACACCAGCCATGGCTGTGTCAACAAAAAGAGTTCGTGTATCATCTGAAAACAGTACACCAAACGTTCTCATATTCGACATTTCATGCAGGTGACGTCATATTTTGTGATACGATTGTTGATATACGATGCTCTTTTGAATTCTCTACTAGTACTGACGATTACCCCTGACGAGTGTCAGCCGAAAATATTCGGGTTCATTTCAATATGAATATACTATTCAATTGTATATTGAAGTTCTGTACCTCCAAGAAGCTGCGCTGTAACTATAATTGCAAACGAACATCAGGTTTTCAATTCGAGAAAATTTAAACTTTTGCAGTTCATATACCCTCCACATTCTCTGGACTGCCCAACAAAACCTATCCATGACCAACTTTATTGGCATGTCATCTCACATATTATTGTAATGAGAAAATGCTCATTCCTGCTGTATTTTGTTTAACAAAATAGCAGGTGGACAGAGCAATCTTCTATCGCAAGATGTGTCTTCTCGACTAATGATAAATGACGACAATGACACTGTCCATTGGTAAAATCTTCAAAAATATATTCAATTGCCGTGAGTCAGAGGATATGTCACGCGGTTCGTCTTTCTACTTTTCAAAATCCAATTGCAGAAGTAATTTGTTTATCAAAATTACTGTTCGGGTAGAAGTGGAAGCAGTCGGAAAACATTTTAGTAATTACTGCAAGTAGGTAAAATCTAGCTGGCTATCTCGAAAAAGTAGTAATGATAATTGAAATATACGTAATCCCAATATTGCGATGTGATAGAACAAAAATAGAGAAATATTCGCAGTCAATGCACCAAAATTATGTAAAGTTTACCCAAAGAAATACAGGCGCAAAAATAACCTAGAGTGGTGTTAATTACGTGCCCTAAATTTTCCAAGAAAGCACGTCACTCACTACTACCTGTAAATCGGATTACGTCGGCTGAGAGAGGATGAAAATGTGTATAGCGATATATATGCATTTACCAATATTATTGACCGATATGGATCATATATAGTCTTCGCGCTTCGGGCGATTAGGCTACATAATCTCTCTGACTACCGAGTATTGGAAATTGCGCTCAGAAGTAGTGGTAAAACATCCAAACGGGAGGAGGGAGTATTTGAATTACAATATATCTATAGTCAACAGATAATCCAGAAGAGCGGTTTCTGCGTCAAGAAAATCGGCATCACAGGATTTAGAACAGGGGTGTCTAACATACGGCCCGCGAAGCAATTCTGAGTAAATTAATAAAGGATTATATTCACCAGCACATCTGTACTAACGGTACAAATTTTCTTTTTATAGTAGGTAGGCTACTTTCATTAAATAATTCCTAAAGACAGCTAATGTCCAGCATCTTCAATGACCATGTCCTTGGTCACATTACAGCCACACGAGTGAGGTGTTATGATTTCACCCTTGTTGCGATCAGGAACAACTCGACGACATTAACACACAAATTCGAGAAAGAAATAGGGCACACTGAGTTCGGGGTTATATGGAAAAATGGAGCTACAAGTAGCTATTCACAGAAGCGAAAACGTCAGTGTGAAACCGTTATAGGCATTTTACATGGAGCATAAGATGTTATCGGGCTGTGGAGTCGGTAGATTTTACCACCGACTCCGGCTCCGACTCCGACTTCACACATTTTCGATATACCGACTCCGACTCCGACTCCTGAGTCTTTAAACGTACCGACTCCGACTCCGACTCCTGGGTCTTTAAACGTACCGACTCCGACTCCGACTCCCGACTCCGACTCCAGCATTATCACCAATTTTCTTCGAAAATTATATGCCACATTGTCGGTTGAATGACTAACATACCACCATTAAACATATGCAAACGATTAATGGTGGCATGCTAAATTGTTTCATTGTGGCACAGCTCGAATTATCCACTATGAAAGAAAGATTGGCTAAAATCCTCCCCTTTTCAGGTTTTTATAAGATGGACTCTCTAATATCCTGCAATGTATGAATCATTCAAATATGGAAGTTATCCAATCCTGTATAATAAAAATGTAGATAACAAATCCAAGTGTAGCTCTTGTGTATGAGTCAGCAACTGATAAAGAGATTGAACTTACTAATTTTGTCATTGCACACTATCCTGATTACAAGCACACACTCTCTTACTGCTAATAGACATTGGTCATAAATGGAATTTAGTTAAGTAGTCAAATGTCTAGTCTACATGTAGGCCTACTTAATCAATTATTCAAGGATTGGAAATTGCAGTCTTTTTTAATCAGTTTTTCGACCCAAACAGCTAAGCTACACTACAAATATTTTTAATTCTGTCAAGTGGGAAGCATCGTTTGGTCATATTTACATCATTTTTACAATTTTACAAAACCAGCCGATGCGTTTGCTCTGTCACAGTATCACGGTATAATTCCAAAAATTGCATCAATTTTGACTGCATCGCGAAAACGCATATTGCGATTTTCTTCCCCTGTGCAACTGAGTTGTAATTTGCAAGTGATGTCTAATTTTATCTATATCAGGGGTGGGCAACTTTTTCGGCCAAAGGGACACATGAGATTTACGTACCATTGCGCGGGCACCTGGAATGTTGATAACCTTTTTTTAGTCGTCCGATAGGAGCGAACCGAATTAGGTAACATTGCAAACAAGACTTATATCAATACGCTCTAAAATTGATAACAACATGTCATGCAACTGTGCAGTAGGGTTGTCCAAAATTGGGAAAATCTTACAAATACTCCGTTATAATGTCTTATTCTATAGATTATTGATAAAGAACGACACTAGGCCTAAAAGAAGCTCACAGGAAGGCCGTTAAGATTTCGTGCAAAGCGTTTGAAAGTAGCTGCCGAATAATGGGCGAGCCACCGACCATGGAACGGCGAGAAGACTAGTAATAACGAAACCACGACTCTTGATTGACTAATCGGTTATGCTTCAATGACCATGGCAGCAGCAGCTTGCCGATTAGGTGATCAAGGAGTTTGCTACCGGCGGCGATTTCGAAAGCGCATTGTATGTAGGTTGACAGATAATGATTTAGGATTGACTCAGGGTAGGCTGAGGTATGAAATACATGATGAACAAACAACAGCTGCTTCACAAAAACGTTTAAAGCATGACCGATTTATTGTGAAGGAAACCGCCGTAGCCTATATGCCTTGTTTTCAACGAGGGAAAGCATAGGCGCTTATGCAAATGGTGAAGGATTCCTATAGTTCCAGAAAGGATATATCCTTATTGAATACAAATATAAAGCTTAGCAACGACACTGTAATTTGTTTGATCTTATTGGGCTCAGGTTGTAGTACATAGTAGAAGTTTTGAATGCTCCAGGGATCGGTTGAATCAGACGTTTAGACTTGGCACTTATCAGATGTTTACAGCAAATTGAATTCACTTGTAAGTGTTTTCAAGTCCCTAATGATGCCGCAGAAACGAGGTGTAAATGTAAGCACAGACTGTGCTTGATATGATAAACAAACTGTGCAGGATACTATGCTCTATGCAGCATTGTCTGTGCTTACCTTTACACCCCTTTTCAGCACGATTATTAAGGACTTTGCCATATCATTGACATATCATATCCAGAGAGAGAGAGAGAGAGAGCGAGAGAAAGATATGATATTCTTTTTCGCATTGCACCATCGAGATGCTTTGACGACGGAGTTGCGATACGGCCCCATGAGGTCATCTAGTCTGCGCCCCCGTTTTTTTTTTCCTCCATGCTATCCGTGATTGCTGAGCGCCTAGCAGGATAGCTGTGGATACCAATTTTCGAGTCTTTGGTATGACCCGGCCGGGGATCGAACCCACGACCTACCGCTCGAGAAGCCGGACATTACACTATCTCGCTCGGTCCAGCATTGTATGTGCTTACTTTTACTCCTCTTTTCTGCGTCATAATTAGGGATTTTGACAACACTTGCAACTGAATACAATTTGATGTGAGCATCTGATAAGTGCCAAGCATAACCCGCTGATTCAGCCGATACTTAGACCATTCAAAGCTTCAACTATGTACTACAACCTAAGCCCAACAAGATCACACAAATTATAGTGTCGTTGTTACGCTTTATATTTGTATTCAATAATGATATATCCTTTCTAAAACTAGGAATACGTCGCCACTTGCATAAGCGCATATGCTTTCCCTCGTTGAAAACAATGCATATAGGCTATGGAGGTTTCCTTCACAATAAAGCGGTCAATCTTTAGTCGTTTTTGTGAAGCAGCTGTTGTTTGTTCATCATGTATTTCGTACCTCAACATACCCTGAGTCAATCCTATCCTAAATCATTATCTGTCAACCTACATACAATGCACTTTCACAATCGCCGCCGGTAGCAGACTCCTTGATCAGCAATCAGCAAGCTGCTGCTGCCGTGGTCATAGCCGACTAGCCAATCAAGAGCCGTGGTTTCGTGATTACTAGTTTTCTGACCGTTCTATGGTCGGTGGCACGCCCATTCCTCGGCAGCTACTTTCAAACGCTTTGCACGAAATCTTAACGGCCTCCATGTGAGCTTCTTTTAGGCCCAGTGTCGTTTTTTATCAATAATCTATAGAATAAGACATTACAACGGAGGATTTGTAATATTTTTCAAATTTTGGACAACCCTACTGTGCAGTGCGCAATCAGACCCTGGTCGCGTGAAGCGCGAAATTTTTTTGCAAGATAATGACTGAATTATATCAATAAATATGTTGCTAACATACATTGGGGGTCGCAACTGTATACCACTGGGCTCATTTGGAAAGGACAGGATTATTCGACGTTTAGGTATAGCAAAATCGACGGTATCAGTGAACATGCCTCTATCATTTTGTGCAAATGTTTTGTCGACGATCTCGCTGCGAGTGCACAAGCGAAGCCGCATGTTGGACGACACGTTATCTTCTAATTGCGAATATAGTTAGACTCAATTCTGTGAATAATATGTATTTATAATTTTCAGAAGGGGGCTCAAATACTGAATGCAAGAAATCTAGTGACAATGAATCATGCGAAGTACCGAGAAAAAGTTCAAGTCAAATAAATCTGCTATGAAATATCCTACTTTATGGTCATATACGAAGATCTGGGATAAATGTGTCTGGCCCCTGGATACGTCAATGCGTCAGAACTGTTGTTTTAGTCATCATCAAATTTCGCGGTCATGCTAATCAAATTTCGGTTGGCCTTGCAATTGTACCTGATGTCATAAATAATTTCGAGAATTACCTCGCAGGCCACACCTAACCTTCTCGTGTGCCAAATTTGGCGTGCGTGGCACGGGCTGGCCGCACCTGATCTGTATGGTTACTAATAACAGTGATTGGTGGTACATAAAAATTCTAATGAAAATTCTTTGAAAGCAAATCTTTTCATGATAAAGAAGTTGGAGTCGGAGTCGGAGTCGAAGTCAGGGTCATTCTCACAAACTCCGACTACGACTCCAGTCAGTATTTTCCCCACGACTCCGACTCTGACTCCGACTCCATCAAGCGAAAATTACCCAGACTCTGACTCCGATTCCACAGCAGAGATGAGCATGGATTGGGATTAGGATTTGAAAAAACCGGATTTGTGAGATTTTTTCGGATATGGAGTGGATTAGGATAGAAGATTTTTTTCTGAACGGATTAGGATTTGGATTGGATTTACCGATTTTATGGGATATTGACATGTCGTGTTGCGAATGGCGACAAACTGTATTCAGATCAGTTTTTAATGTACTTATGGTACGCTACACTATGGTACACTTGGTGCCAATGAGCATGAGAGGTGCAGTCCTATGCTAAGTTACCTTAAATCAAGAGAATTGTTGGTCGTGAAAGAAAAATTTCCCATTCCTCCCTTGCATAATTTAGCATTTTTTCTGAATTTCAAGTTAGAATCGGATTAGGATTGGATGCGGATTTGAATATACAAAAGTTATGGATTCGGATTTGGATTTGAAGCTTCGGATTTGGATTGGATTAGGACATAGAAATTCCAAATCCGCTCATCTCTGCTCCACAGCCCTGGATGTTATACAGGTCCATGAAAATTTACTTCAAATTTCTGTGGTTGCACTGCTGTGTCACTTCCGACATAAAATGTCCATATAATCGACAGAAACACGAAGCACGAGTTCTTGATAAAAAGTTACATTTCAACGTCTGTATGGTTGCAGGTAAATACCGTGTATTCCTCACAACGCCTGCGCCGGGCTAACGCCAGATCACGACTAAAGCAAGGTGAGCAATGAGCATAGAAGTATGCCAAGTTCCAACTTATATTTCGGACCACTCTCTACATGACGCTAGCAGCATAAAAAATCCAACACTAAACGAGCATGCTCCTTGCCAATTTGAAAAATTATACTGGATTGATTATAGATGTTTGCTCGAAATGTGTCCCTTTCCATTTATGGATATTTAGTGACTCTCTGGAGCGAGCTTGACCCGTAAGCACACTACATCGAGACGAATTAGAGTACATAGATGTAGGCAGTCCGCGAATTTTGCTTATTCAACTAATTAATGAAATTGATATATGGAATACATCGTTGTCTAATAAAAAAAAAAACTAGCTTGCTTGCGGGATCCATCTTGATGTGATATGTTTATTTGATCATAAAAAACACAGATTCGTATAACTTGTTTGTAGCAAGTATGGAAACCTGCTTTACACTCTGATCAATATCAATGTAGCAATAGTCAGACGCCGATTACATTGTCCGGTCTAGCCTATAGACCAGTGATTCCCAAAGTGTGCGCCACCACACTCAGATGTGCCGCGAATCTTGTAATTTTGGAAAAAAAAAATTGTAATATTTTCAAATGAGGAATGCAGGCAAGCATATGTGACTTGCAAACTGTCAAAATTATTCATAGCTGATAAATAAGCATACGGGAACAGTACAATGGACAATTGGACTACTATGTGTCGAAGAAAGTTGCAGAAGACTAGCTCATCGATTTACGAAGCACCCCGTTTTTTGGAACGCTGTTTCCATGACAACGGATGAGTTATGGCGATCTTCTGTCAAATCCTATAATATGCTATTGGTGTAAAAGCAATCATAATTTTATTTCCATGTACAATGCAATTTACATTGTGCATCTTCATGACTGTGTAAACGGAATCTTTGCTCTGATTGAAATTTAAAAAAAGTAAACAAAGAGAGTGCTTCGAATTGATGACGAAATGCGGGTATGTCTGTCAACCATCCATTCAATCGTAAGCTATATATGTTCGTGGAAATAAGCATAGTAATCGCATTACAATGTAAAGTATTTTCAAAAAGCACACTTTCTGATAGTGTTTTGGGAATATTTTAAATTTTTTTAAGTGAGCCGCAAGCCAAAAACCTTTGGGAACCACTGCACTGCTATAGACCGTTGGGGCGTCAGCTTGTATTCCCTTGCCAATACTCATCCCAGCGCCCCCATATCGCCCCTAAATGTTTTCGCTTCCTTGGACACCAAATCGCTCCCAGGGTATCCCTGGCGACAGCGTTACGAGCCACTGACACAGAAAATTTGAAAAAAGGTTTGCGTTCACAGTTGACACAAACCAGAACCTTCCAGGTATTCGCACCATGCTTACTAAATACATCCGCTATGTGTCTCTGTGGTACTAACCGTAGGATGGTGAATCATTCCGATCCATAATTCAGGATTACCAGACGTCAGTAATTGCCGAATCCAATCCTGCAACGCAATTTGCTGTTGCCGGGTATAAAATTGGGCAAGTGTCTTTCCATGTTTTTGGCATTCTGCCTCTGCTTGCGTAAAATTCATATTTCCTAAGTAAAATTTGTAGCATCGATCGTCCGCATACATTCCATCGTATCTCAGGCATTTTGCTGAAAAAAAATCGATGCCTTCAATTAGTATGTGATTCCGAATGACGCCTACATTTAGTCATAGCATCGAGTGAATATAGCAAATGAGAGCAGCAATTGGTATGTATTCATTCTCCCCTGTAAATATTTATATCTCGTAGGAGTGAGGTTGATAATGGTCATAATCAGTGGTGATCCATCCCAGCATATTGCTGAGAGTAAATGCAGGGAGCAGAGTGAATGCAGGTACCGTTGTTAAAATACGAATGGGTTGTTGTTGTTATCGCCTGAGGGCATTTTGCACCACGGTCAAAGACATTGTTAACGAAACGAGGAGGCCGTATCAAATAATGACGGATATCTAAATGGAGTGAAACTATCAAATGACAGGAGAGCCTTGACGTGCTTTGCCAGATTCGTTATAGCGTATCACGTGAGCGCTGTCATTCCCTATGGCTATGAGCGATCATGGTGCTGCCAGCGCAGTAATCATTAATTTCTGCATCTGACTTTACCTGGTGAGGATTGCTAGTTTATGGTGTCGGCGCTAGTCGGGATATTGTTAATAAAAGCCTATCATACGTTCATTGGTCTGGTTCATCACAATTTTATTAACAAGTCGCGACTGAGCGTATAGACGTAAGAAACGGATGGCGTCTGCAGAAGAGAGATTGTATCATGTTCCTACTCTCAAAGTTTTGCCGAGTGCTCCGGGAGCTGAGCTGGTGTTCAAGCATTGGAAAGATATGCTTGCTAGTTTTATCAAAGCCGCGGACGATCGCCGCCGTCAGTCTTCTGCGTCAACCTCGTCTACGCCCGACTCTGAGCAAGGTCCGCCACCACAGTTGGACAAGCGAGAAATATTGAATGGTTACCTATCTCCCGAAGTTTACTCGTATGTGTGCGACTCCGAAAATTTTGAAAAAGCGATCGAAGTCCTAGAGGGACTGTATTTGGTGAAGAGAAATATCATATATGCTCGACATACGCTCTCCACGAGCACTCAGCAGCCAGGAGAAAACGTCAAGGAGTTTTCACAAAGACTGTTGTCACTTGCGAAGAATTGCAGGTTCGAGGCCGTGTCAGCTGAGGATCACCGTAAGCAATCTATCAGAGATGCCTTAATTGCTGGCTTGTCGTCCAATGCGATACGATTGCGTTTGCTGGAATTTGATCAGCTGGCTCTTGATAAAGCTGTTCAGGTTGCAGATTCACTGGAGAGAGTGCAGAAGTGTTCGGCGATATACATGAATCCTCAAGCGGCAGCTTCCATCGAAGCCGATGAAGGCCAGAAGGTTAGTCAGGCCACACCCTCCAAGTCGCAGTCACGATACGAAGAGGACTCTGATGGACATTCTTTAGCCGTCTCGCGGAGAAGTGGGAACCGCATCCCCGTGTCGAAGGCAAAGAAATGTTCTAGTTGTGGAAACCGACACGGGCGGGTCTGGAAATGTCAAGCAAGGAATGCTGTCTGTTTCAACTGTGGCGTAAAAGGGCACTTTGACAAGACGTGCTTGAGTTCTGTTCAATCCGACGAAAGTCCGATGAGTTAGCAGCCATGATTGCTTCAATTCCTGTCTTGCTTTCGAAAGCGGCTGTGATCATTGCTATTAAGCGAAAGAAGTTTGATGGATTGTTGGATAGCGGATCATCAGACAATTATTTGAGTTTTGAGATAGCGCGGGAGCTGAAACTCGAATGGTTTGGTAAAAAGAAGAGCATCAAGTTAGCAGATAAAGGAAAGCGATCAACTGTTCACGGAATGCTATATCTGTCGTTTGAGCTGAACGGGCGGAAGTATTCCGATGTGGTGTTCGGTGTTATCGAGTCCTTATGCGCTGATGTGGTCTTGGGCCAATCATTTATGAAAAAGCACCGTAAGGTTACATTTGAATTGAGGGGGCCCTTGAATCCCCTTGTTATTCCTGGACGAGACGAGGAACACACTTGCAACTTGACTGCAGCAAAAGTGGTCACCCCGCCTAGAATATTTCAATTTCTCGATTGGTCGTGTAAACCTATCGCAACTCCATTTAGATCGTAGTGCTTCGGATCGGGAGTTCATCAAGGAGGAGATATCTCGATTGAAAAATGAAAGGATAATCGAGGATTCGAACTCCCCGTGGAGAGCACAGGTGCTAGTCGCTGGTGGACGACGTCAAAAGCAACGCCTTGTCATTGATTATTCTCAAACGATTAATCTATTCACCTTTCTAGATGCGTACCCATTGCCGAAGATTGCAGATGTCGTAAACGAGGTCGCTAAAGGGAAAGTGTTCAGCTCTATCGACTTGAAGTCGGCGTACGATCAGGTTCCGTTGGAACGAGCTGACAGGCCATTCACTGCATTCGAGGCATGCGGGTCACTTTATCAGTTTCGTAGGTTGCCGTTTGGCGTCACTAATGGGGTTAGTGCTTTTCAGAGATTTATCGATTCGTTCATCGAAATGAATGCGCTTGAAGGAGCAGTCGCATATTTGGACGACATTACTATCTACGGCAAGGATCAGAAGGAACACGACGAACGTTTGCAGTCCTTCATGTCAGCAGCTAAGTCCGCCAATCTGACGATCAACTCCGAGAAATCGACATTATCTGTAGAAGAGTTAAAGCTCTTTGGACATCGAATAAGAAGAGGTGAGATCATGCCTGACCCTGAGCGTTTGAAGCCGCTAATGGAACTGTCTCCTCCGAAGAGTGCCAAAGCTTTAAAGAGCTGCCTAGGTCTCTTTGCTTACTATTCTAAATGGATTCCGAGATTTTCCGAGCTTGCGAAACCTTTGTTCCATAACGAAAATTTTCCTCTTGAAGGATTGGCTGTCGAAGCCTTCGATAAGTTGAAGAGCTGTCTCCATCGCGCTTGTTTAGGTTGCATTTTGGAAGAGGAACCATTCTCAGTCGAGACCGATGCTTCTGATACCACCATAGCTGCTATCCTGAGCCAGCGTGGAAGACCGGTAGCCTTCCTTTCACGAACTCTCACCAAGTCCGAGGCGAAGTATCCGGCCGTGGAAAAAGAAGCGTGTGCTATTATCGGGGCGGTGAGAAAATGGGGTTATTTACTACACGGTAGACAATTCAAAATAATAACCGACCAACAAGCTCTTTCATTTATATTTGACAAGCAGCACAAAAGTAAGATCAAAAACACCAAGTTGGCTCTGTGTCGATTGGAGTTGAGTGAATATACCCACGATATCGAACATTGACCAGGTTTGGAAAATGCAGCAGCCGATGCCTTCACCAGACTATGTTTGGCCACTAGTGATTATGGCCTGAGTTTGGAAGAACTTCATGTCTCTTTGGGTCACCCTGGGATTCGCAGACTAATGCATTTTGTACGTTCGAAAATCTTCCTTTTTCAGTCGAAGAAGTGAAGAGACAATGCAACCGCTGTAAAGAGTGCGCTCATATAAAGCCGAAATTCTATTAACCTCCGGTCACGCCGTTGATCAAAGCGACCAGACCTTGGGAAAGATTGAGCGTGGATTTCAAGGGACCTGTGGACGGGGAAAGGATGTACCTTCTCACCATGATTGATGAGTATAGTCGTTTTCCTTTTGTATTTCCTTGTTTTGATATGCGAGCGTCAACCGTGATTTCACAATTTGTGTCGCTGCTCAGCATAATGGGACTTCCCGACTACGTCCACAGTGACCGATCTCAGTCTTTCATTGGAAACGCAGTGTCACAGTTTCTGAAGGAGAAAGGAATCGCGACGAGTCGAACCACGCCATACCATCCGACTGGTAACTCCCAATGCGAGCGCGTAAACCAGACAACCTGGCGTACAATCAAGCTCATGCTTGCTTCTCGCGGGCTGCCCGAAAGTAGTTGGGAGAAAGTACTTCCCGATGCATTACACTCAATTCGTTCGTTGTTATGTACCGCTACTAACGAAACTCCGCATTCCAGGTTATTCAAGTTTCCTCGTAAATCAAGCATGGGCACGTCAATGCCTGATTGGCTCTTGGACGGTGGAACTGTGCTATTGCGACGACATGTCCGACGAAAAGATGAACCTATCTGCGAGCCGGTTGAACTCCTCGAAGCCAACCCTCAATACTCGTTGATCCAATATCCAGATGGGCGACAAACAACCGTATCAAATAAAGATTTGGCTCGATACCCGTCAGATTCGGAGACCGTCGATACAACTCCTATTGAAACCACGAGTGATGGCGCTGATGATGACGCTACTGATGACATCAACGTCGAGGAGTCGACTCCCGAGATGGAGACGAGCAGCGGGACGAACGTCGAAACTGCTGAAAAACTGCCGGCATCTGAACCCCCTGAGGTGCCGTTGAGACGCTTAACTCGTATCAGGAAGGCGCCGGACAGATTTCATTACTGAGTTGAACAATTTTGTAGTGCTAAATTTAGTATTTCACGTTGCATTTCATTGTGATATGCCACCTAACTTTCAGAGGGGGATATTGACGTGTTATGCCGGATTCGCTATAGCGTATCACGTAAGCGCTGTCATTCCCCATGAGCGATCATGGTGCTGCCAGCGCAGTAATCATTAATTTCTGCATCTGACTTTACCTGGTGAGGATCGCTAGTTAATGGTGTCGGCGCTAGTCGGGATATTGTTAATAAAAGCCTACCATACGTTCATTGGTCTTGTTCATCACAAGCCTAAAACAAATAGCGGTTACAGTCCAGGCGTGGGCAATTGTTTTCCTCAACGGGTCAAATGAGAAGTCGAAAATACGTTGGCGGGCCGAGTGAAACATTTCAGTTATATTCTTCAAGTTATTTTAATTTTATTTCTAAAATTACATTGTTAATACATGGTGCCCAGTAAATGTGTTCACTGTTCTTGTCAAGTAATGAGAAATTAACGGTTAATTGAAAAAATATCATTTGCCGTCATGATTCGAAAAAATGCTAAACATGATACATTTTAACTCTCTTTAAACCCCTATCCCAATTCTTCTATTAATACTCTAAAACTGTGGGTCTCAAACTTTTTTAGGCACACCTCCCTTTGTGATGTTGAATAATTTCGCGCCTCCTTTTCATGATATCGCAAAATATTGAAAAGAGCAACCAAAATGCTAGCAATCCCAACGGATAGTTTGATGGCATGGATGGTTATGGCTGTTGATGAGTGAATTCTGAAATATCGCAATCGGACAATTAAGAGAGCGATAACTGTAAGTGGCGGGCAAATCGCGCGAAGCGCTAAAAAAATTCAATAAACTTCAGCTTCGCGCCCCTTTTTTGATGCGTTTTCGCCCACCAGTTCGAGAGCCACTGCACTGAAATGTATATGCAATAGTACAGAGCTTATTTTCTAGATCACTGCCTTCCGCGCAGTGCGCAGCTTTATTAGTCTTGATGTTGGGCGAAGCTTGCATTTTTCTGAACTGCGCCCTACCTTGACTGAGTGTTTCGTATTTTTTGTCATAAGACAGACATTAATCAAAATCAATAATCTCGGCGACATGTTCGGCTAAAACTAAAAGGACTGGTTTACTCCTGAGTCCAATACAAATATTTATTGCTGAAAAGTCTAAAGTCTAAACCTTTGAGAATTTCAGTTTCGGCTTTCTTATTGGCATGCCCGTTAATCCTTTATGGGTGACAGATATGATGAGTCATATAGTAATCGCGAGCATTGATCGACTTGAGTTACAAATTAGGGATTTGAAAACGTATCACGTAACAATTTCAAACACATACTGTATAATGAGTAATTGACAATGACAACAACGAAGTTTTGAACTAAACTATATACGGAAAAAGTGATTTCTTGTGACTTAAATTGCTACTCATACTTTGCCACATTGCCTTTATTTTGAATCTGGATTACGCATGCGAGGTACGTATAGGCAGCATAATCATGGCATATTAATGAACAGGCTTCAAAGTAAACGAATTTCCAGTTGAGTTGAAACAGCCTATTGTTTTAGTTATTCAAAAAGCAAGTTTTATGTTTTGAATTCCAAGCAACGTTTCGCGGGCCGCTCACAATAGCTTCGCGGGCCGCATTTGGCCCGCAGGTCGCACTTGCCCTGGTCTGGGTTACACGATAAAACAAATTCAACTACATGCGGATTTACGAAAAGGTAATATGGTCAATACCAAAAAATCCCCTTATTGTGTTCGGTGCGAAAAAGACTTCAATTTGAGAGCAACGAATCAAAGATGACTGGAAAAGTGTTAAACTTTTTAGCTATCAGGCTCACAACGGTAAAACAACTCTCAGATCTGCACATATAGCGCAGAATTGCTGACAGATCGTAGTATTGTCGGTATCCAGAAAGTATATATTGTGTGATTACCCCTAACAGTGCACGATTGTTTGAACAGAGCTAAAAAGGGGGTTTATCAAACACGAAAACAAATAAAAGTTATATGAATCAATAATACTCGAATTTCGCAGAACACCGTAGCATAACTGTCGTCTGTTATTCAAATATGAACTAATCATATCGCGACTAGATAAGCGCTGATTCAAATTTGAATGGCGGCGAAAACGGAACACCGTAACATGGTAATTAGCGGGGACCTTGGCATTCGCGTTTTGTCGACAATAACGCAGCAAATAATACGTTCACGTTCATATTGCCAAATTTATTCCACTCAAAGCTTTTCAACTGACTTTCATAAGGAGCGATCGTTAGTAAATGACGTACACCAAATTTGAAATGAAAATAGTTTTATCGTTCTGACGTAACAATGACAATTGCACAGAGTGGCGAACGGCAGGTAAGAACGCGCAGTTACGGTATAACAGACACAAATTCGTCTGTAAAATAGCCGAATGACAACACAACACTACGCAATTTTGTCGACATAGCAACAAACTGTAGTAATTAGGGTCAGTCAATTTAGGATTGTAATAATGATGCCACACCTTCCCTTTAACGATAGTTGGATAAGTATTTTCATAAGAGAGCAAACTCTTAGGCCTACTCAGGTTGTCTCTCGTGCTTCTATGCTTCAGTGATTTGGTAGTCTAGCTAACTGAAGAAAACATTGTCAGAATGAAGCACATGGTGAGTCACCAGTAAGGCTGGGCAAAATCGAGTACCTGAGTGATTCGATTCTGAATCACGTATTACGCTTCGAGTCGAGTCAAGTATTCGATTATCACTCATTATGACGTCACGTAAGAATGTACTACGTCAAAGTTCCAATACAGGGGTCTCCAACACGCGGCCCGCGGGCCGCATGCGGCCCGCGAGGTCCTATTTTGCGGCCCGCGACCTGATTTGAAAAAAATTCAGAAAAACGCTTAGTAAATCATGTTGAAACGCTAAAATTGATTTCAGTTGAAACATAATGTTGTTGTTTTTCAAAGTGAGCCATTCTATGTGCCCACTATCACTATTACTCACTAGTTGATACGGCTTCGGCATGGTAATATCATTCCATGGATGAAGAATTTGCTGGTACGAATGGGCATATTGCCTTGACGTGCAATGGCCCACCACTGCCAAGACCGAGACGCCTGCAAAACGACTTCGGGCGCTCCAAAAGACCATGCTTTACGAGGAGATAGTTGTCTAGCAAGTAGGCCTACCGTGTATAGCTAACCCCAATATTGATTCTTCAATCCATGGGTGGCCAATCTGCAGCAGTAGAAGGAAAATTATGCGGCTGTCGACACTTGTAATAACAACCCTAAGTTTTCACAGATACCCCCTGCATCAGCTGTATCTGGGAATCTGATCACATTGGCCGAGAAAGGATAAATATTTTATAGTAATATGTGAAACTATACTAATATTTATTGACGAAATTCACTCATGAACATGAAAAATTTTTCGCGCTTCGCGCGACTACAGATTGGTTCTCTGTGGCTCTTTACAACATAACTACTAACGATTTGGTGCGCATAGTAAGCCGATATGTGCATATAGATTAGTTCGGAGTGTACCGGCAATGGACATGGACATGATAACGTGGGTATTTGGCCCCAGCTAGTTTATCACGACTAACCACCGGTATGCGGCCGCAGGCTACATGAGTACGCGAAATGCGGCCGTGAATTACAAAAATGTTGGCCACCCCTGTTTTAGCGGCTAAAGAGTGTTGTCATTGTCAGGTATCGTGTACAGCTCATAGTCCAAAATATAATGACATTGATTATCATGATACTTTTTGTTGTATTTGTGTTTGTTCAATAAAATATTAGTTCTTTTGTGGTGACTATAACCGTCGCCTATGTTAGAAAGCACAGCGTTGTAATAACGTAGAGTTATCAGACGTGGTTGTTGAACTGCGTTGCCTACTTTTATATCGATATTGATGTCATGCGGCCCGCGGCCTCCAGGAATTTGGAAAAGTGGCCCGCGACCTATTTTGAGTTGGCGACCCCTGTTCCAATATGTACCTTATATGCCACAACAATGAATATAATGCCTGTTATCCGTCACATTAAAGATACTTTGCTATTTCGTCGATCATAGTAATTTCATTGTACTTCTTGACAATGTTGTGGGATGATCATGACATCGGAAATGTGTTATTTCCGGTAACGTTCGTAGCTTGGTACTATGTCTCGTATGCTGCGACACGGCCAGTCAAGGTTTCAAGGCTTCCTCAGTGGAAAATAGTATCAAAACTATCATTCACGTTAGTATATCAACTTTCAGTTGCGAGGAGAGTATAATTTCAGTACTCGAAACAATCGTCTTTTACTTCTTGACCCGAAACATGAAATTTAATGCTCGATTCAGATTCGAGTACTCGAATCATTGTGCCCAACCCTAGTCACCAGCAGTGTACGCACAACTTCAGTGTTGTCAGCCAACCATTGCTGCTGTTCTTTCTCCATTCGTGGCAAGCTACTTAGTAACGACAGACGCTTTCTACCCGAGAATGTGGGAAAGTATCTATCGTTGTACTACAACAAATTTTAACTATTTCTGTCATAATGCGTGGTGTAACTTCTGGACTCCTTCATAGGTCCAGATTTCGTTAAAATAAAGATCTTGTAACGTAAACATTTGTCAGTTTTCAAGTCAAAAAAGTTTTTTCAGGCCAAACTACGTCGTAAAGACAGGCAGCTATAACTAGAAATCAAGAATTGCATTACAGTGCTAACATTACATGCAAAAACACCATATTTACATATGTTAGGTCATAATTTTGTCGAAATTACGTTTTTAAAGGTCAAAATATTCCATTTTTAGGTAAAAAATCGCCTAGCTATAACGATACGAGACACCAAATCTCTGCGACGAAATACGCAACGAAGACAGATTTACCCAGTAATAAAATTACCGTGCTGAAATCTTCGGTAAATTCTCATCGGCAGTTGAAGGAACTGCCCCACACTGCGCTGACGTCATACCAGCCTGATTCCAAACACACAATAATAAACTCCTTTCGATAGCCTACATTTCATTTTGGCGAAATATATTTGTATTTTTGTGTTGTGGATCTTTTAAAGCTAACATTTTTGATATGCTGCTCGTGCATGAAGCAGGTCAGCCACTGCTGCTAAAGTCTTATGATGTCTATGACGTTTAGTTCTCATATATGTTGCTAACGCAATAGCCTACGCATATTTAGAGGTTTCACTTGCTAAGCATCACAGAAAGTCAGGGCCGTAACAGCACTTCGTCAGCCCCCCCCCAAAGCGTTGGTCTTGGGCCCCCATATGATGTTAAACCGAACCCCAGACCCCCCCACTTAGGCTTTACGCTGTTTACTGCTACTTATCATCTACATTAGGGGCCGTTTAATTAGTATTGGCCTGAGCAGCCATGTCGTCGCTTTCGATGAGTGAAGCAAATCTTCGTGTCTGACAATACGATTAAAACGATAGTGACCTTATACTGACTATCAGACTATCAGGGTGTTATGAAGCTGACGCACAAAAGACATAGATAATGGTACAATATGCGAATAAGATATGGACTATATAATATTTCTTTTATAGCAGTAGTTCTCGACCTTTTTGTTTTCGCGGACCCCTTTCGGACCGTCACGGACCCCCGCGGACCCCCAAGAAGCTTTAGTTCAAATTTAGCTCAATTATCGCACAATCGTCATCTGTCTTGTGCAAATGAAAACTGTAGCCTTAGTGATGAACAGCAACAAAATGACTTTTCTTGAAAATAAGATCATATACTATTCATGTAGAAATTTGGTTGACTATTATTTCAATGTGAATTCTGCAACTGCAGTTCTTGAAATACGTGGTCGTGTTTTGAAAATCCGCACCTTAGATGTGATATAGACGACTGCCGAAAATCCATTTCCACAAATATAGGTGGTGGCGAATGTAATAATAAAGCGTAACGCTTCCGACGACTAATTTGGGTATGATCTCAACAAATATGGCACCAAAATTGACGAATAACTTTTTTTTAAGAACATACAACGTCAAGTCTGGTCATTCTATCTTGCAGCTTATCTTGAAATTGTTATGGAAAATGGTTTATAGGAAAAATGGATTTTTGTAAACATTTAGAATTCACCGTGATTGACCTTACTCATCCAACTTTTTTTCCGCAACATCTCTAAACAGCAAAATATTTGTATCAGTAGGCTACTGGCAATTTAGAAATCAAAATGAGTGTGCACAGTAGGATATGTTATCTCATGCTGCCATTCTGTTGATGTAAGGTCGAGAGCAGGCGTTCTCAACTTCCTTTGTATAACGGGCCGCATTTCAACAGTATAAGACGCTGCGGGCCGTAGAACATGTATTTATAGGCTACTATTAAATGTAGGCTACTGTAGCCTATTTACCCGTCGTATTGGGCATTTAGTACATTCTTATGCATTCTAAAGCATTAATGAACAGCGTTCGTAAGTTTGCCGTTGCTGTTTTTGTGAGAATATGTATCTTCCAGCGGCGCAAGTAAATCATCCCTTCATTGAGTCAAGTGAAAGTGGGTATATACTATATACACCTTCAAACCCTTCCACCAGAGAACCGAAGTCTCTGCTTCAATGAGTGAGCGAGCTAGTATAAAATTGCGTTAACTTTTTCGTTGCCAAGGCCAATGTCACTTTGAACTCTCAGTGATATGAGAAAAAGTATGGCGTTCGGGGTCATTTCTGGACAAACCAATCAACCCTTCTACTTTCCTTCCATGGATAGAGCCCTGCACTAATAGATACAGAAGTCAGCTTTGCCAAGTTGATGTTTTTCGCTGGTCCTCTCCCCACGTTTGCCCTGCCAGCATTTACTCTGCAAATATGCCCACTCTGATAATTACGCACCCAGATAATTAGCTATGCAATGTCTGTGGAGTCGGCGGATTCGTCCAATGCCAGGCAAAAGTAGTCTGCGCGGCAACGTGTTTCAGAACATGCGATAAAAGATCGACTGACATTGCTGTTACTCTTCTGGTCACAGTTGAAGCAGACGACTGTAGCTTCAAAATTTGTCACGTGATGATGTTGTCGTTGTTGCTAAGTTCCGGAAACAGTAAATATTCGCACTTATGTTAAAGTTTTATTGAAAGCACACCTCCTCTAGCATATTTCTTGGGTTTAGCGATATTCCAAGCAATGTTGAACGACGCGTCTGTAACGTCGTCGGTAATTTTAACAATGCCTCGAAATATGGATTGCTGGGCTTGACACTTAGCTCGCAACGTTTTTTTAAAGATCAGGCGATGTGTATAACTCAAGAAGAAACTGTCGTGATATCATAAGCTTCTACGCTTCGTTCCGACAACTGTTCTTCGACAAATATGACATATCGGTTTCTCATTGATATCCGAGAAAGCAAATTCATTGTTCCACGCAGAGTTAGAAACCAAGTTCCCGCCGTTTAATTTCCCGTTCCTTATTCTTGCTTCTGTTCAGACCATTCGCGGTGAGTGAAACACTCTTTAAAAGTGTAGGCGTACTACGCAGTGAGATTCTTTTGAACCAGAGTCCAGCCGACTATCGATTCAAAACAATAACAATCTAAAGTCGAGCATATATCAAGAAACCAGAACAAATCAAAGAACAAGTAATCAAACGAGACAGAGACGGTGCGATAAGAGAGCTAAGTAGCTAA